>NC_141691.1:129748886-131171853 GCF_964263255.1 Lissotriton vulgaris | reverse complement strand
GCCTCAGGGCAGCAATCGCGCTGTACAAATGTATTTTCATTCATTCATTCATTCATTCATTCATTCATTCATTCATTCATGTGCTTTGCCCCTGGGCAACCAGTGAATCTTTCTTCTGCAACTCTAGGTGGGAGCGAAGCTTGTACCTGATCTTGACAGGCAGCGCTCTCTCCCCCACTCCCGTCTTCTGTAGCTGTGACCTTTTCCCTAACCCTGGGACTCGTAGCTGGGCACTGCCTTGGAGCGATATCTATGCTCCCAAAACCTAAGGTAGAAGAGCCCATTTGCCATCGACAGGACTTGAAAAAACCCAGCCCTGTTTGTGACGGTGCACCAATAAATTTTTGGATATACTGCTGGGTGCGGCCTTGACCTCCCCCCATTGACCGTATTACAGCAGCTCCTCTCCCCTGAGGGGGCCGAAAATCGATCCTTGCCACCGCCGACCTAATCCTCCTCCACAGTCTTGCACGGCACTCTCTGTGGCCTCCACAGAACTCGAGCCCCTCAGGCTCCGCCTCCACCTCCGTCTCCGCTCCCATGCAGATCCGGCCTCCCGGGTCTCAAAGCCCGGGACCGCCGACTAGCGCCAGCATTCAGGTGAAGCAACGGGGGTAAAGGAAAGAAAACAAGAGAAAATCAGCCGGGCATCATTGATAGCGGGTATAGAGGACTCCCACCGCTCTCACCGCCAAGAACGGGTCCATCGGTGTCAGAGAAAAGGTCAGTCAGCGCGGGGTAAAACTCCTGGTCGGATCGGAGCACCCTCTACCGGCGTCAGCCCGCCGCCATGTTCCTCCCCGATGAGGGACGAGGGGAGGCTTGACTTGAAATGTAGACTAGGGGTTGAGGTTTGGATGAAATATCCATAGCTGTGTCGTAGCTGTTTCTGTGGCAATACCCGGTTGCAACTGTAAATCCGATGATTTTGCCAGGTCTTCAAGTAACAATTGCTCTGCTGCTGTTTCGTTTGGGGCCTTCTTTTTCATATCTTTTTTGAAGGATTAGATGGAGCTTTCCTAGTTTTCCCAGATATCATCGCTCGGGGATATCGGGTGAGGGTTAAGGATGATCCTCACACGCCCCCACTGACCGAGCTACTCGCTGCTTAAGATGATCCGTGCGCCAGAGGGTATCTCCCAGGGGAGGTTATACCGCACGGGGAGCAAACAAATAGTTATTTTCCTTGGCTGGTTCTAGTGAAACAATAACTGCTCAGATGGAGCGATGGCTGGTGCTTTTGTTTGATTTGATTTAGTTAGATTGTGTTTTAAGAGCGCTTGTTAAAAGGCACCGGTTAATTGGCGCTGATAAACGGCAAAAAAATGTTCATTACAAGAAAGACTCTAACTCGTGGGCATACTCTTAGTGTTGAAAAGTGAGACTGGTCAGTTGAATGGTCGGGTAAATGCCCCTTAGGGGTTGATGTGGATTGTGACTTGGTCGACTTGAAGTGCAGTGGGCACATGGAAGAACTCGGAAATCCGCGCCGGGCCAACACCACAGCTAAGCATGGCTGAGCACTCACCAGGGTCCTTGCTGTTGCTTAGGGGATTTTCACCGCTGCACCCACTGCTCCTACCACTGCTGTTAGAGGGCTGTGGAGACTCTGCAGGGAGGCTACCATGATTGGGCGGCTCTAGCGTCGCTGCCTGCCCTGCCTTGCAAGGCTCCTGGCTTGATGCTTGTGACTTGTGGCTGCGGTGGTGCTCCTGCCGCTGCGGGAGCTCGTGGCTCCTGCGCGGGTGTGGCACCAAGCTCCTTGCACCTAGCGTTGAGGGTGTCTCGTATGGCTCATGCTCATGCAGCTCCTGCTCCTACGGGTGTCTCCTACCGCTGTGGGGACTCACGGCTCCAGCTCCAGCTGCTGTGAGCAGGCACTCACCCCTGCTGTTGGGATGGTCCCGCTGAAGAGAATCGCGGCTTCAGCCGCTGTCGGCAGACTCTTGCCCCGCTGTTGAACAGTCCCGCGGGGGCAGACTTCCCCCCTCCCCTGCGGCTCCAAATTGAGTTTGCTTACCAGGGGTGCCTTTGGAGGCTTTTCGGCGGCTTCAGTGTAGCTTTTCAGCTTTCGATGTGTCTGCACGCAGGACGGCCTCGCAGACGGCAACTCCGCTTCCCCACACACGCAGCAGCGGCAGCAGTAGGACACGCGGCGGTGGCGGCAGCGGCAAGACAACCGAGAGCCGTCACCGCTTCGCAGCCTCTAAACACAACACCGCAACACCCTCGATCAAAACGTGGACTGGGTCTGGATCCTTGCCAGGGTTAATGTAAAATGGTGAGATGTACACCTTCAATTTTGCGATTTTTCTTTTTCATTATAGGAACTCAATGCATGTACTCTGTTAATTGAACCTTATAGGCATGCTAGCTCGCTCTGCGCTCCATCCAATTGTGCTGCAATCGAGTAAGAACACGTAGGCATCACTTTACGATGACCTACAAGCTGCACAACCAATCAGGAAACAAATCTAATGAATTACATTCTTTGCTTATTCCACAATGTTTAGTAAAATATGAATTGGCCAGCAAGGGATTTCATTTATATGAGTTTTCAGCACTAGTTTAGGACTTGTTGAAAAGCAAACAGAGTACCTAAATTTGAGTTCAAACAGCGGCTGTTCGAATACATTTAAAAGTTTCTAACAATGAGAAAACACAGGATGTTACCACACTAACATCATAACTAGAGTTAATGAATAATAAAACATGAAACCAGGATAGTTTTTTTGTCTGAGGAGTTATTATTTTTGGATTCAAGACAAAGAATAGTTCTGTACAAAAAATCAACAGTAACATAAATCAGGGTACATACAAAGATATATAATGGATATTTAAGGTATTGGTTACTTTTCCTATAGTATATCCAAGACAAACTGTCCAGACTGCTAAAAAAGGTGACAACTTGATTTCTACTATCAATCAGGAGAAAATCAATAGTCGATACAAATCATACAGTGCAGAATTGGACTAAGTAGGTCGACGTTTCGGTCTTATCTTGATCATTTACAAGACCATCATCAGGACGGAATATTGATATATACAAGGTTGACCCTCTGTAAGAAAAACAACATAACATTACAATGTATTCTGATACTTATAAATATTTTTAAATTCCTGGTTCGCTAACTTAAAAACTTTTCTAGTTACATCTTTATTCAGCAAATTTAAAGACAATCTAAAACAGTCGGTGTGGCGACTGAAGCAATACAACATCATTCAGCAATCGTAGGATTAAATTATTCCTAAGTCTTATTTGAGCATATGTTAGTTTACTCACTTTTTTGTTCCAAATCACGACACTTATAGGCTTAAGTGACGGCCTCAGCTAATTTCTTTAAGAAGCAGACAATGTGCAGACTCAGTTTTGAGTATCACGCACTATTGGGGGAAAGAAGGTACTTTTAGTTTGTATCTTTCTCTAATGCGCTAGTACATATATATTTATGTTTATCAGGGGTTTACCTTGTGCATACAGCAGTGTTGCGAAAGACCGATTCTGGTGGTTTGTTCAAATCGCGGTTCTTTTGACAAGTGTTCACAGTTATCTAGGTGGAAATCAATGTAGTCATGTTTTACGAGATAACATTGATGGATTTACATAGTTCAAGGTACTTTCCAAAGGTGTGGGACACCCTGATAAAGGTATCTTATATTGTATGTCTTTTTACTTTGACACCAAGCTTCTTATTGACAAAAAAATTATACTAGTTATATTGCATATTTTAATTATTATAATGCATATATACTCAGTTTGTATATATGCATTATAATAATTAAAATATGCAATATAACTAGTATAATTTTTTTGTGAACTATGTAAATCCATCAATGTTATCTCGTAAAACATGACTACATTGATTTCCACCTAGATAACTGTGAACACTTGGCAAAAGAACCGCGATTTGAACAAACCACCAGAATCGGTCTTTCGCAACACTGCTGTATGCACAAGGTAAACCCCTGATAAACATAAATATATATGTACTAGCGCATTAGAGAAAGATACAAACTAAAAGTACCTTCTTTCCCCCAATAGTGCGTGATACTCAAAACTGAGTCTGCACATTGTCTGCTTCTTAAAGAAATTAGCTGAGGCCGTCACTTAAGCCTATAAGTGTCGTGATTTGGAACAAAAAAGTGAGTAAACTAACATATGCTCAAATAAGATTTAGGAATAATTTAATCCTACGATTGCTGAATGATGTTGTATTGCTTCAGTCGCCACACCGACTGTTTTAGATTGTCTTTAAATTTGCTGAATAAAGATGTAACTAGAAAAGTTTTTAAGTTAGCGAACCAGGAATTTAAAAATATTTATAAGTATCAGAATACATTGTAATGTTATGTTGTTTTTCTTACAGGGGGTCAACCTTGTATATATCAATATTCCGTCCTGATGATGGTCTTGTAAATGATCAAGATAAGACCGAAACGTCGACCTACTTAGTCCAATTCTGCACTGTATGATTTGTATCGACTATTGATTTTCTCCTGATTGATAGTAGAAATCAAGTTGTCACCTTTTTTAGCAGTCTGGACAGTTTGTCTTGGATATACTATAGGAAAAGTAACCAATACCTTAAATATCCATTATATATCTTTGTATGTACCCTGATTTATGTTACTGTTGATTTTTTGTACAGAACTATTCTTTGTCTTGAATCCAAAAATAATAACTCCTCAGACAAAAAAACTATCCTGGTTTCATGTTTTATTATTCATTAACTCTAGTTATGATGTTAGTGTGGTAACATCCTGTGTTTTCTCATTGTTAGAAACTTTTAAATGTATTCGAACAGCCGCTGATTGAACTCAAATTTAGGTACTCTGTTTGCTTTTCAACAAGTCCTAAACTAGTGCTGAAAACTCATATAAATGAAATCCCTTGCTGGCCAATTCATATTTTACTAAACTCTGCCCGAGCCCGCAAGGGTATATTGGGTTACTCACCTTCCTAAATATTCCACAATGTTGTCAATAATTAATCATCCTTTTTAATCCTCATTTCTTCTTCAATTCATTTTACTCATTTTTGCTGTCCATCAAATGTTATTCGAAAAATAAACACAGGAGTGATTTCGATTTCCAAATGTCACGCTGTAATTGCAATACCCAATGCATTTCGGGACGAATTCCTTCTTCGGGGGTGTATCTATAACACAAAAGAATAAATCACCTACTGCCATATAATTTATCACATTCATCACAAATCGGGAATTATGTAACCGTTTTCGCTGATAGAACGAGCACGAGTACTTCGCGGTGTGCACCGTGAAATTGAATGGAATATGGTGAAACGAAAAAAGCAAGTTTCATGCAGTTTTTTAAGAGACAGATTAGCAAAAGTCAAGGTAAGCTTGTTAAAGAAATTGTAGACACGCTTAATGCATGGCAAGCAGGCCGAGTTTACAACGTGTTGTAAATTAATTTTAGAATAATACTTTTTGATGTTCAGATTTTTTTTAAGTTAAAGGCGCGAAGGTTGAACAATTGGGACACTGAGCAATTGTTGACATTTTAAACTAATATAAGCAGAAATGGACAGACAGCATGAAGTGAATACACGAACGTTTAAACAGAGTTAATAGAGCAACATAATACATGCATGCAGCCGATTTCACCTCCCTTTTATTACCCATGCTTCCTTCAAATGCATAGTCACGTGCCAATCAACCCGCCCTAAACTCGGCAGACTTCCCATTCAGCAGACTGACGAGCACACTCTTCTACTACAATTAAGTTGAACTGCATTACCCAAAATGCATCAATGTTAGGGTCACTAAAGCTCATACTGACCAGACCCTCCAGGATTTCGCGATTTTCTGCAAAATCGGCACTTTTGTAAAAATGCCGCGATTTTTACAAAAGTGCCAGCGAAATCCAGATGTCCATTGCTGCATCCGTGCTGCCAGTGACTTTGGACCCTTTCCATGAACATGGTTGTTTCTGAAATAATACATCTGGGTCCCCCTAGATATAATCTACATGGGATATATATATATATGGTAAAATGCTTCTTTTTTTACATTCAATAGGTCATTGCGGGAAACACAGAATCTCTGCATTTTTCTACACATTGATTCTCATGTCTTGTAAAAATACAAACTGCTTCTTATTGTTGTGTCTAATTTCACCCTACAGATTCTTCTTGTATTTGCCAAGTATGCAAATATACTCTGTCTTTCACATGAAAGAGTAAGCACCAAGAATGTTAGAGGTTTGTGGGAAGGGTGATGGCATAATACTCTATGCAATAGTATAAAAGGATATTGAAAGTCACTTAGGAGTTCCAAAACTTTCTAAAGGAGCTCAGCCTTCTGCGTTGTTTGTCTGTCTGATAATAAAACTCCATGGCGACTTGCCTTAGAACGTATGTATGGGGATAACTTATGGCATGTATTGCTTACCAAGTAGTCATATATCAATTGTTCCACACTAATTTAATTTTGAATGTACACAGAGCAAATATGTATTTTGTTGAAACACACGAGCACATAGCAAACACTTTGCAAATACAGCGTATTTATGTTGCTCTAAAGGCGCGCAGGTTGAACAATTGGGACACTGAGCAATTGTTGACATTTTAAACTAATATAAGCAGAAATGGACAGACAGTATGAAGTGAATACACGAACGTTTAAACAGAGTTAATAGAGTAACATAATACATGCATGCAGCAGATTTTTTGTCTTAAAAATTGTGATAAATTATATGGCAGTAGGTGATTTATTCTTTTGTGTTATAGATACACCCCCGAAAAAGGGATTCGTCCCGAAATGCATTGGGTATTGCAAATAAAGCGCGACATTTGGAAACAAAATCACTCCTGTGTTTATTTTTCGAATAACATTTGATGGACATCAAAAATGAGTAAAATGAATTGAAGAAGAAATAAGGATTAAAAAGGATGATTAATTATTGACAAAATTGTGGAATAAGCAAAGAATTTCATTCATTAGATTCGTTTCGTGATTGATTGTGCAGCTTGAAGGTCATCGTAAAGTGATGCCTACGTGTTCTTCCTTGCCAGGGTTCTCACTTCTTCCATCTTGCAGGCCCTCCTCTTTGGCTTAATGTTTTGGGGCATTTTTAATAGTTACATAGACTATCAATGTCCTACAATTTCGCCCTCACTATCAGAAGGAATCTTCCTCCTCTCCTGGGAGAATCCTTCCAGTCTTTTCCCTCCTTGTATTCATCATAGGTGATTCACATTTGTGAGTCAATTGTTCAGAGTATTTTACACTCTTGTGTTTATGATCTTTCCCCTTGTTCTACCTCCAAAGGAATGTTTCGACTGTGCTGGGTGATGCTATTGTGGACTAGAGACCGTAGCGCTTACTCACTGGGAGTTCTGTGCAGTTTGGAAACTTGCTGTTCTCATTGGTCTCCTGATGCGTGGAGTGGCCCTCCTAAATAAGCTTGAGATTTGTAGGGCTCCAATCGCTTTGGCTGGGCCATTGTCCTTTTCCATCTACTGCAATGACTCACCTACTATTGTTCCGAATAGGTTGTTCCCCATGAAGTGCATGCTAATAATTCAGGCTTACGCTTCGTCTTAAAGCCTGAGACCCTAATCCAGGTTTAGTGTTTAAACTTCTTCAATGTGGGTAATTTGGGCCTAGTTAAGTAGAGGAAGTGCTTTTGGCAATCTTTGTGAATACCTTAAGTCACTATGGGCAATATGTATAAAGCCGTTTTTCAATCGCAAAGGCCGAAATTCGCAGAATTTCGACCTTTGCGATTCGCAAACGGCCTTTTTGCATTATTTCCAATGTATCATACAATCGCAATTTAGGGAATCGCAATAATTTGCGATTCCTTATTTTGCCATAGCATTTAAGGAATCGCAAATTTTGCGATTCCTTAAATGATATGTATGATACATTTTTTAAGTGCAAATTTGTGTTAAGGAATCTCAATTTACCACCAACTTGTAGTTGGTGGTAATTTGCGATTTCTCATAATGCCCTATTTAGCATTCGTGAGGGTGGTATGTGACACACATACATGCCCATAGGGCATGTATGTGTGCCACATGCACACTCATGTAGATTTGAGGGGTGCAGCAGGGTGTCTTTGAGACACCCCTGCACCCTTGTAATAATTCTCAAATTGCGATTAGCAAATTGCGAATTCGCAATTTGAGAATTATTGCACCATCATTCTTATGGGCCTCCCGGCCCATAGGAATGCATTGGAAATCATTCTTTATTTGCGATTTTGCAAATTGCGAATTCGCAAATAAAGAATGATAAGGAATCGCTAAAAAATAGCGATTTTGTACATACATACCGTTTTGCAATTTCTAAATAGCGATTCGCAAAAATTCGCTATTTAGAAATCGCAAAACGATATCTTGATACATCCGGCCCTATGTTAGTATTGCTCTATTTTTTAGTGCAACATGAATGCACTGTGCACCGTGTGCATATAGTCATGCTGCGGCACCTGCTACAATACATATCTGTTCTTTGTATGCATACCATATGACTTCATGCTTGTCTTAATTTCTGGATGAATACAATTGCAATGTTTATTATACCTATTGAATAAAAAATATTGCAATACCTGCCACATACGTTGTCTTGTAGCACATACCTTCAAAATCACCAATGGTAACACCAATGCTAAGCCATTCTCGAACGAGAAACTACGTAAGCAAATAGCAACTTTTGATTATCTACAAGATTTCTTTATTAACATTTATCATTCATATAATAAACTTTGATTAAAAAAAACACAATCTATGCACATGTAACGATCTTATCGTTTTCGTTAAAGCTGCACTGCTTTCCAAAGGTGTAAGTGTGCTTTGTGTTCCCGCTGGTAGTTACTGGTAGTGATATAGCTTTATCAGATTATGGGAAGATAATAACCATGTATTTAAAATCCATGTGTACAGTCACTGTAGTGCGTGTAGTGAAAAGGGATAGAACATGAATATGTCTTGTTTTTGCATAACTCCAAAAAGCATATTTGGGTCTTCTGATCCAGAAAATGTTTGTGGATTTATTAGAGAGGTTGAACTATTGTGGTGGCCATAGACTGGATTTCCCGCATTGAGAAAGTTATTTGTATAACTTGTTAGTATTCCAACCACTCGATTTTTATGTATGCTTACATTGATAGTGCCAGATTCCTGGATTAAATGTGGGTTATAATTAGTAGACCAGCTGTTGTCCAGGGATGGTTGATTGTGGGAGTAAAGCTGCTAAAGATCGACACTCCGCGGTGGCAATGGAAATCTTTTGGAATAACAAACGTGAAAATATTAGATGTCTCTGTACTTCCTGTTTTAGAACATACCTTAGCTATCACAGTCCAGACAATGGAAACATCAAGGTGATTCTGCTAGGTGAAGAATTGACAGTGTTGTGATTTTATCTCTGTTTGTTCCACTGCTTTTTGTTGCGTCTTTCTGCTTTGTAATGTTACTTTTTAGATATTTTTTAGCTGAAAATAAAATATTTTGTACAAGTAACTCTGTGTATCAAAGTATTGAAAACGCCTAATAACATATCAGTGTGAAGAGGGTGCTGCATCACTCTAAGCACCAGAGGTCACATCGGCATACCGTACATATATATATTGTGGACATATTTTCATTTCTTTTAACTACATGAATATATTTACATCATATTTTATTGGTGCATTCATATGCAATATTATGTATGTATGGACATCTCAAAAAGATCAACTACCCATCATACGCCTCATCTGCTAATAGGGAAAAATGCTGCGAGAATATTTTTGACAACAGTTTTGAGGCGCAGGACTCAGGCTTATGACTTAAAACGTTATTTTGCTAAACTCGTACCAGAGACTTCTTTTTGTCTTTATGCAAGAAAAGAAGAAATACTGGGGGAAGGTGAAGGCACTTTGAAGTCATGAAGCGAATGAGCCACCACTGGAACTAAATGAGGGGAGCACCATGAAATCTTCTGAGACATGTTGCTGCGTATTTTTTTTCTAAGTGATTGGTGGATTTTCACTTGGCTTCTACCTTTTTGAATCTACATACGTTATCTCTGTAGGGCCAGTGCCGGTAATTAAAGCCATACTAAAGGCTTTCTCTAATTTATCTTTAGTGTGACCACGTTTGCCGCTCTTTAATTCAAGCCTGATAAAGTTGGGACATGCCCTTCTCCATTTCAGAATGTCTATGTTGGTTGTTAGGTGTAAAGAAATTAACTGCTCACCGCATGCAACCCATTTACAGTCCATCAGAGCTACCCGTGTGCAATCCCTACACACCTTGGAGAACCCTGCTCTGCAACCATGCCTAATCATTTGTTTGTTACTACATTACTGCCACAAGAAATCCTTTTCCTAGTTTGAAGTACTGGATAATTGATCTACGAAGGTTGATTAATGCAAGGCATTCAGGATAATCATCGACTATGTAATGATCTTCATTTAGATTAATTGAATGTAAATGTGCCCCTTGTGGATATTTTGAAAATAGTGCAAGGATCTAGTCTGTGAGAACAAGGGTGGGCACAGTAGTCCTAGTATGACCAGGTCCTTAATGTCATTGAATGTTTGAACTATGCATTAATTTTGTTTTCAGCTTGTTCATCAAAATAGGTTTGGAATATTTCACTCTACGATGTACAAGGAACATATTACATAACTAGACAATACTTAAGCTAAGGAACCCTACTACATAGTATGGTCTAAATATGGAAGCCAGCCTCTCTGACCTAAAATGTTTGCCTCGCTCGCCCTTTAGTAAACATCTGGAACACCAGTGGTTTTAAGACAAACTCCTTAAGAAAGAGAAAATGACCTTCATCTTCCTGTCAACTGATATTGTACTTTAGAGGGCTGAGTCACTAGCCTTGGCTCTCCTGAAGTCTTTGCAAAGTTTATTAGCATTGCCAGGCCATTATCCAAGTTCTCCTTGGCGTGCAGTGCTCCTGTACAGATGGTTTCATTGTCCCCATCTTAGAATGTGCCTTTTACTTGCCAGTTTTTACTTGTTTTTTAAGTTTATGGAGAGACTGGTACCTGCTGCAAGCTGCCATTGTGTTGTAAACCATTCACTGCCGGTGGTGGACATAAAGAGCTTGTAAGACTGTTGTGATTCATGGAATCTGGAATTGGAAGTGGGCTCACAGAGCCCATGTCGCCATGAACAGAGTCCAGCCCACCAAACTGCGTCGTTTTTTTCTTAATTATTTTCCTTTCTTTTGCCCTTCTGTTCTGGAACCAAATTTTGATCTATCCGAAAAGAAGAAAAGAGAAATTGAACATACTTTTTTTTAAATAACTACAAATATAACTGATATAAATAGAAATACAGAAGAAAGAAGAAAGTCACAAGCTTAGATTTTCAGATTGGGACAATCAGGTTTCACTTAAGAAGTATGCAGCTGTAGTTCTTCGTGTGTATGGCCTATGAGAGTTACAGACTTGACACGCAACTAGAGATAGCAAAGACAACAATCTTTTCCCATTTTTAATATATAATTGCAGAGATCTACGTCTCATTATTGGGATCTTTCCATCAGCCTTGAGTGGCACATCCTTTTATCTCTTCATGGTCATCAGAAAGATGGTGTATATACCTGATACTGAATAACAATGATGGGGAACGATTCACAAGCCCAGAAGTTGGCTATTCACTTGCCTCTCTCTGGATGAGATTGATCCATTGAACAATTAGTGCCCTGAAGAAGCCCTGTATTATCATTTTCGGGGCAGGCAGTCAGTAGCCAGGCATGCGCTAAAAGCGCAGGCTCCTGGCTGCTTGAGCTGAACTTGACTGTGCTGAGAACTTCACAGCTCCTGTGGGGGTGACCTCCTCAGCTCAGCAAAGATCCCTGAGGCCCTATTTTAAGTGGCGAGGGATAGTGTCACTAACTGCCTTGCACCTGGGCGCTTCAGTTTTAAGCCCTGGGGCTCCCAGAGTCAAGTGTCAATCAGTGACATTTCCTCACAGAGTTGGGTGGGGTCAGCAGTCTCACTAACCCCATCCCGCTTTGTGATGACGTTCGGACTGCTGCCTTCCCTCATTGGCTGACCCTGAGTCAGCCAATGAAGGAAGGCAGCAGTCCCAAGTCTCCTAGGTTCTCAGAGGCAGAGCTGCAGGTAAGTGTGTGTGTTTTTAAAAAATTAATGTTTGGTGCGTGCATGTATGAATGTTTGGTAATGAGTGTTGTGAATGGATGTGTTTGTGTATGCTCACGTGTGAACACATGGCTGTGAATGTGTATGTGTGTGTCTCGTCTGCCCCCCTCCCTCCTAAACTTACCAGCCGCCACTGCCTAAGGGCATGTCACTAGTGGAGTCGATGGTCAATGACACAAATAAAACACACAAAAGGTGATTGTAGGAATGCTTGCAATTTGTCTAACCACTGGCAATCGCTCGGGTAGCATCCCTACCCATGGTTCTTTTGCCGACCATGCCACCTCAGTTTTGACCCAGTCATATGCACATCCATCTTCACCCTGCTCCAATAGGAATAGTCCAGCCTGAACTGCCAGGCTCTTCCCAAACAGGAATATGTTTTGGTGGGTTCCTTGCTAGTCACTGTGCCACTGGAGCAAAGCTATACACGACTCATGAGATTTATTCTGGGCAAAACCAATTGTGTTGCTTGTGTTACGATTCAAGGAGGGCCTGACCTGGTAGTTTGGGCAGGACTGTTCCTAAAGCAGGGTCAAGACTGATTTCCATATGGCTGTATCCAAACTGATGTGATGTGGTAAGCAAAAGATTGATGGGTTGCGATGCTACTGAGTGATTGCCAGTGGTTAGACAAATTGCAAGCATTCCTCCCATCACTTTCTGTGTGTTCAATGGCACAAATAGACAAGCATAGTAGTGAAGGGATGTTTGAGGAGTTACAGAAGGTAAAGGATGCCAAAAAATCAAGCTGTGCTGCTGGGATGATGGAGAAGCCTCTTTATTAAGTCAATAACTCAAAATGTTATTCCCTTCCTAATTGTCCAGTTTATTCACCATGTTAAAAAAAATTACTTTTTAGGCACGCTTTTAATGTCATTGAGTTTGCATACAGCTTTTATCGGGTAAAAGACCCGGTGTCATTTGCACTACGTGATGGCATAGCCAAGTTAGTTACTAAGAAAAAACAATCAGGGCTGATGCTATCTTTTACAGTGTATCATACCCTAGGACATCCCATCCAGGGAGATGGAAACTATTGTGTTAAAATAAATGTCGATTGCATAACTTGAAGATGATGAGATGTGGACCCTTAGCTCAGTACCACAATGTGTGTCAGTATCAGTGACGAAGTACGTGCACAGATCGAGCCTCACGTGTTGTTCTTCGTTCGCAGCCATTGCTGTCTTAGCAGTCGTTGCACATGTAACGTTAATGGATCTAGCATCGCAAGGAAGGACATTATATACACATGCTAGGGACATAGCAGAGTCCCAGACACATTCCGACGAGAGTTGTTAATGCACCTGTCTTTCCGAGAGCCTCAGGCTGGCCGCCAGTTGTGCTTTCCTGGTGATGGTGATGTATCTATTGTAATGGAACTCCTTCTCGAGCTCCAGCCGCTGGTGATCTGTGTAGACGACGCGGTACTTTTCTTTGGTCCTTGTTTTTCCTGCAAAGACGAAGCAAGAAAAGGATAAATTGCCACTGTATTCCTTTGTCAGCCCCTTTGGCATGTTTAAGTCACTGGTCACCACACCAAGGCTACTAATCTTTCTGGGGCCTAGTAAAATAAAAGAAAGACACGAGAGGACCCAAGCAGCTCAGTAGACATTCCTGTCGATTCCTATACTAATACATGATGAACTAGAAAGCAGAGGTTCGCTCGAGCGAAGGCTTTTCTGATCTCATCTGGAACCTGGTTGTCTGTCTTGTTTCTTTATAATGGCTAGTAAGGTTTTGCTCTCCCTGAGGTTCTAACTGCACAGTCTTGGTTATTTCTGGGCGGTTGTGATTTGTTCATAATTTGTTCAATTTGATTTCTTTTATATTTTTGTCTATTATTTGGTAATATTGAATTTGCGCCTTTTACCATTACTTGACTTCCTGTAGGGCACTATGTGTCGTTTCTTCTGTAAAACTCTCTGATGCTCTAGGGTTTGCTATGCATGAAATAAACATTATAATAAATAATAAATGAATAAATAACATGACTTCCCCACAAGATCGAGTGTATACAATTCTCACTCAGAAGCTCACACCTTTTTAGCTTCAGAGTTTCCAAAGAATGGCTCATTATGAGTCTTAAGTTTCTGACATTTGAAAAACATGTGTAGTCATGGCCCATTAGCATGGCCTTGAGGTACTCTCTTCTAAAGAAAATGCAACGATAGCCTCAGTCTACCAGTTAACATGGTACATAAAAAGTATGCCTTTTTGCACGCTCTGTACGTGGTAATTGGATGTGCACTCTTAAACCCAGTAATGGCCTTTCCCCGGATTCGAACGTGATCTGCAAATCACTGTATATGTCGTGGTTAGCATGAACTTGCTAAGCCGTCCAGTTTGCTCAGCAGTAAGTTCTAATTTACTATTCTAAATGTTCACCTTGTTTCCCGCTTGGACTACAGTTATTTCCTACTTATGGTCTGCCTGTTGGTACCCTCGCTTTAATTTATATTTGATTCGTCCATCAGGCTGCTTTTCAGTCTCCTCTCCATGGCTTCCATTTCTTCCTCCGTCACTTCTCTGTACTTGCCCCCATTTCATCTCAGATTTACCCGCCCCCAAACATCCGTGTTGCTTGTTTCTTTATGTTTACAGGTGAAATCGTTGTACTGATAGAGACATACCCTATGCACACACACAATGAGTATAAGAAGGTCACAGTGTGGCCATGAACAAATTTACAATTGAGTGCAGAGAAACAAAAGTAATACACACAATGATAAGCAGTTGATGCGATTAAATAAATGTATATAGGCAAAAAAAGTCTTGGTGTCTTGCTTTAATTTATCACAGCTTGAGAACAACCAGCCGACACGTGTTTCATCGCATCTCGCGAATCTTCAGGGCTCTGAATGGTTGTGCTTGGACCGAGAGGTCGCTCTTCCGGTGATAATTCCGACCCGGAGGGGCCCAAGACCAGTATTAAATTCAAAAGACAAGTTGGATTGATCCGCATTTCGTACACAGAGACCCGGGAGATACGAAGAGAATAAGACGTCTGTAGACGGCTACTGCACAAGACCATAGAGCGACCTCTATTAGCCCTCGTTTAAAAATATTTGGATACGGAACGAATTGACACTTGTTGACCGTTATACCATCTCCCGGGTGACCTATAAAAGCGCATTACGCTTATAAGCCAATCAATCCAACTTGTCTTTTGAATTTAATACTGGTCTTGGGCCCCTCCGGGTCGGAATTATCACCGGAAGAGCGACCTCTCGGTCCAAGCACAACCATTCAGAGCCCTGAAGATTCGCGAGATGCGATGAAACACGTGTCGGCTGGTTGTTCTCAAGCTGTGATAAATTAAAGCAAGACACCAAGACTTTTTTTGCCTATATACATTTATTTAATCGCATCAACTGCTTATCATTGTGTGTATTACTGTTGTTTCTCTGCACTCAATTGTAAATTTGTTCATGGCCACACTGTGACCTTCTTATACTCATTGTGTGTGTGCATAGGGTATGTCTCTATTTGTAACGTTGGATTAGTGCAGATAGCTGACTTCTCCTTTGAGTGGTTATATGGTTGTCCACTCACCCAGTTGCACCACCATTCACTCTATCCTATAGTGCTTCCATACTGGCAGTGCGCCCATTCTCTGACCTCTAAAAACCATTTTTCTTCGAAATCGTTGTACTGATCGTCAGTTCCTATTACCTACACACTGACTTCTCTCTATATGCCATGTCCTATTGTCGAGAATTGCATTTCTTTTGATGCGCTCATTTTGTACTGAATGCATTCATTTTCGTTTCAGTGGCTACAAGTACAATACATGAACATTAAATTAAATCCACATCCTTGGACCTTTCTAATGTCCATCCCGACTAATAATTGCTATATCCACTGATTTCTTAAGCCTTTTTCAAGCACCTGAAATCCGACTAACTCAAACAAAGAAGTCTTTGGGCACTCGAGACCATATGCTTTATTAAATGAATAGCAAAAATGTTTCAGGTTAACTTATAGAATGTTAATAGCTTACAAATGCGCGAAATAATATTTTGACGAAAAATACAAAATACAAAAGAGTACTTACCATGTAAGAAGAAAAGAAGTAAAGTAAGTTGTTGAATTTATATTAAAAGTACTTAAATCATCAGGCGATATAGACATCCCAGAAAATGTACTTAACCCTCCTCAAGAATCCACGAGTGGCACTGAACAGAAGAATCCCTCAACATGGTCTCCAGCTCCATCAATGCTGTCCATCACAACTCCTCTGGCATCTCTCTCCATCCTCCTAGACCTTTCTGTTGCCTTAAGTAGTGGACCACCCACCAGGCACTTTATCTATTCTTTCCTCTGTATCCAGCATTAGTTTGGTTTTCTCCCTACTTTTTCGCAATTTTTGCTAACTGGTTGAGTTCTTGCCATATGTGTATAGCAGTGGTCTTTAAACTTTTTTATCCCACGCCCACCCCAGAGGAAACAAATCTTTGGGGGGTCTTTGGGCCCCCCTCAGAATTTTCACAATTATTCCTTTATATTGACAATGTTTAAATATGTCTGGACGTTCTATTACCCCTTTTAAAAATGCAATCAAATACATGATTGCCAAACATACTATTCTGGTCAGGCAGGCCTTACTAACTAACCTATAACGGTATCCAGAGTGGTTATCAGAAATGAGGGTGGGGTTTTGAAGAATATTTGGAGTCCCTTCCCTTTTGAAACATACTCCCAGCTAGGATATTTAAGATAAAGGATGTTAGTGATGGCTCATTACAATGTGGCTTACTGTTGCTCATTTTTTTAAACTTAAAACAAGGCACTGTTATCATCAAAATGTTTCTTTTGCCAGAGCCTGGCGCTCCTCCCCCAGGATCACTTAAGGCCCACAAGAGGGACCAGCTCCCTAGTTTAAAGACCCCTGGTGTATAGTAATATTTGCAACTCTCGTTGCCTGCTTACAATTTCTGTCACAAAAGTAGAGATTTTAACCCAATTGTGAAATGACTAGATCCTATAAACTCCATGAAAATACCCAGTCCCATGGTATGAAATGTTTATGTTCATTAATCGATGGTACTCATTAATCACAAACGATGCCCAGTAAGTGGCTAAATCATACCGGTTTTTTATTTATTGCTAAAATGAGTTTTTCCAGGCTTCAAAGATAGCCAGAGGTGCCCCATTTCCTAGAAACGTTATAGATTTTGGTAACAGTCGGCCTGAGGATGTAAACTTTCAGTGTATCCTTCATGAAGGCCTGGCCACTATTATAGTATGAAAAATATGACAACTTACTTTCCCGTTATAAGAATAAACTCCTAAATCTCACTATTCAAAGCACTCTTGGCTTTAAAAGTTACAGGTGCCAAGCCAAATACGGCCTGGGGACCTCTTCCATCAACAGAATATCATTGATGCAAGGGTTCCCCTCTTTAAAACCTAAAACGGGTTCAGTCTGTGATGGGCCTGACTGGGGCAGACAGCAACATGTGTGGCACAAACAGTTCCTAGCCAAATCGTGCCTTAGGTACGGTGTTTGAGGTACTTGGCCTGATGCTGGCGTGTATGGGAGAGCTGTATACGTGCATGGTGAATGTGTGCAAGAGGAGAAATGGAGCCGTGACGTTAGTTTGAAACCGAAGTGCCTTGCTGTAGTAAATACCGTGGTTTAACTATAGGCCCATTCTCTGTGTCCATATGTTGTTCCCTGGGCAATAGACCGACAGATATCTGTAGACCTAATTCCTAAACTCCATTGAGGTGTTAATATGTATATAGAGATGAGAGATAATGCGACCTTAGCACTCTCCAAAAAGCTCTGAATGCGGAACTTCGCTTAGTAGATCAGTCAGTGCATAGGATGTCACTTATCTGGGTAAAGATACGTAGACCCTGCTGCCTTTGCTTTCCTTTGTGTGAAGTGTGATACGGCTCCGAAATTATATTACCAGGAAAGATAAAGAAATGCGTGTCTGAATCCCTATTTTCGAAAGATTAGTGTTTCGCAATAAAATATGTATCATTTTAGCTGTGGTGCAGTAACTGCAATGGGCTCTGTTGCAGCGAGAAAAATATGCTCATCCAACTCCCAATTGGATAGTAAACAGCTATAATTTGGGTGCAGTGGCCCCCTGCAACCACTGGCCCCATGTGCCACAACAGCTGTGCACTATTAACAGCTAGCCCCTTGCATTGCAGTTTTGTGAACCTGGCATGTTTGTCTTCAGCTACATAAATCCGTAAGGCGCTAGTAGTCGAGGTTCACACATTTTAAGCGCTCTAAACTCTCAACACTTTTTATATGTTGCCTAAATTATTTGGTAACCAACAGTTGCAATGGCAGATATTATGTTACCCAGCTCACTGGTATTAATGTAACCTAACTCAAAAGGGACAATATGATTACCCGCCCCAGTAAAACGCTAGCATGGATTTGTGTGGCGAGTACACCAGCATTACACCTTTCATTCGTGCATACGTGAGAATTTCAGAGATACTAACGCTGGAGAACTGTGCTTACAGGGAAGTAACTTCTTTTGATTTTCGCAGTACTTCCTTCTAGTAAATCCTCCGAGTACTTAAGGATACTTTGAATGAAATGATGTACTTTAAAATGCTTGGAAAGATGCTAGGATCTTCTCAGCGGGATGGTGGATGTACGCCCCCCTCCCCAAAGCGCCAGAATAATCTGCATGAAAGAATGACGGCCCTAAACAACGGAGCTCTTTGATGTTGAAGGCAGCCTGTTTAGGACTTTCCTCAGAAGGAAGGACTCCATTCAATGTAAATAACTTTATTGCCACGACGTGTTTCTGCGACTGTTAGCAATGCTGTCACTTTATCAGAAATGGATAGCTCATGGGCCATGCAGTGCTGGGTGTAGAGAGAACTGCCATGTGCTGCACAGGTGGGAACATATCGAACAGAAAATCTGCTTCTGTCCTGTGCCCCTGGCCTGGTCCTTGGCTTGTTCCTTCCACACGTGTTAACTGGAACCCTTTTACTTTTTGAATCGGCTTGGGAATGTTTGTGCCCCCTTGTTCCTGACTCTCCAGTGGTGTGAAGGAGGAAATTACCCGGCTTGCTCCTTTGTGCTCGTACATAGCACTTTGGTGAGAAATAGCAGAGGGAGTGGCCGGACCTGGAAGCTATTCTTCTACAGCAGAAAACAAAAGATCTGTGACCCTCGTGTAAAACTGTGACAACCATTCGAATCTGTGAAGCTTTGAAAACACGTGTCAACCTACAGGCATGCCAATAAATCATTGTTGTGTTCTCATGTATTTCCCCTACCTTCTGAACTTGTTCACAAGTGAGCCTACAATTCGGTGGCAATTGTGTCATGTGCGAGTCGAACGCACGCGTGCAAAAACTTGGAGCCAATTTATTTTGAACACGTTTTGCTTTCTTGTTTAGTAAGAAGGACAGGCAGATCGTTGTTGTTGATCGTCAAAATTAATTGCATAATTAAAAGGCGGATTTGATTTACTGGCACATTTTTTCTTTATGAATAAATCCTCGATCAAGCTGGTTTCCCCTCAAGCTGGCAGAATAGCTCTGAGAGTTAAAAGTCTGGCTGCAGTCACGTCTTTCAAACGCAGGCGCTCCAAATCAGCATTTCACCCTTACATAGTCGACACATAAATAAATAGGGTTTAATTTAAAGTGCGTATAAAAGTTACAACGGCGGTGTTGTGCTCTGTAGAAAGGACACTATCGTTCACATTAGGAAAAGAGCAGACAAAAAACAGTAAGTAAGGTGTAAACGTGCTGGCTCCATAGTATGCTTGCCACAGGGGCGTGCATATGGTTGGAGCCACTCTGGTTTCTGTATTCCTTATTTGAGAGCAAACGGGACAAACAATCGATTTGCTTGCTTAGTTATAAAATGCCATGTAACATAGTTTACCTCTTTTCAATCTTTCGGTTTATAGAGAGTAGGGTTTTATGAAGTTTGATGTTTGATTCTCAAGTTTGATCTAAGAATGCCTGCCATTGTGGTCTTAACATTGTAATCCACATGTGGAAAGAATGATTTACCGAACAGAAAATTTGTTTTTAGATATTGTTCCTTATTTGTGCACCGAGGAACACCTAAATACTTGTGTCCACATCAGGATGTATGGAGGTAATTGTGTTTTTAGGGATGTTTAATTTAATGCACGTAATTTCTTTGACACTTGGGCAACACGCAGAAAAATAGCATGCTACATGTGCGTCACTCTCGGGTTTGGAATATAGCATAGGTTTAAACTGTGGTCTCCCTGAAACTGCATTTGCAGAAGTTTCTTCTGTTTGCTGTCTGGTGGTTATGTATTGTGCACTAGCTTTGGCGGTTGGCAAATAGTAAAGTTAATTTGAACCGAATTATTTCATTTTTGGGCACCAGTATTGAATTGGGGTTGCTAGGCAATTTGGTGGAGAGGGAGGGGATGTGGGAAGGAACAGCCTCCCCATTCACTTTGGTCATAAAATTCAGAGAACCTTTACTTTGGAAAGACAATAAAAGCCGGGACAAGGCATCTTTATTTGCTGTGAAAATCATCACCCTTCCTGTAATATAACCCCAGAAAAAAGAGGAAGAGGAAGAAAGCAGACTGCATATCAAAGCAAGAAAGGAGGTGTGAAAAGTCCCGGCTGCCCTAGTGTGGACAGTGGGCCCACAACAGTAGACAACGTAACCAAGGGGAAAACAAAAACAAGGAGACCTCACAGTCAGCCTACAAAGAGGGCCATTAGCATCTGAAGTAGGTCTGGCGCCCGGTCCCCCCACAAGAGGTCATCTGCATGGTATTTTAGGACTTTATGCATCTGGGCTGCTGTATGCTACAGCGTTTGGTGTCATCAGTATCACCATAAAGAGTTTAGGGGTCCCTGTGCAAAGAGTATTTTAGGGTCCCTGTTTAGAACAACTTTGAGTTTTATGACCCATTTTATATTTATTCAAAACCTATGATGCCAAGCAATGTTTATTTATACATTAAAGTTGATATAGAGAAATAGACAGAAGTGATAAACAGAAATATTTCACTTTCACAAGGGCCCCTTGGAAGGTGGGGTCCTGGACAATTGCCCGCTCTTTCCTTGCCTTAAAATATCTGTGTTTCCATGTGTCCAATATCGAATTGGCAGGAGCACATACCTTCTTGAGTCAAGTCACATCAAAGGCGAAGTGCCTGCTACCTGGCAACATGAAATTTGAAAAGAGGCTGCCAAAGTAAATATATCATGGCAGATTGCTGCAACAGAAAAAAAGATGCTACAAATAATTTAAGAGGTCAGTACTCAAACTGTTGAATGACAATGGTTGCAACCATCCACATCGGTTGCAACCTACTCCTAGGAACTGTACCTCACCGTCCAAGGTGTAGCAGCATATGTGAAAGCCCCTGGCCTTTGATGCATCTGCTGTCTGATCTATACTTTGGATGAGCATCAGTGAGGCCATATGCAGTGAAAACCTCCTTACCAAAGCTGGTGCAAAGGGTACGAAAGAGTATGAATTTGGAAAAACAAAGTCATTTCGGGCCTTCTGTATCCCCTCACTGCTCCTTTGGCCTTCTGTAGAGAAAAACACAACAGAGGCTGTGTCTATGCCGATCATAAATAAAGACACATAGGACTTCAGTGACCAGACGGTGCTCCATACGCCTGACCTGAAGAGAACAAGGCAGAAGCTATGAACATGTAGGTATTAACTGCCTAAGGCCGTTTTACTTCCAGTGACCTCTGTCTGCTGCTTGGGCTCTGTATAGAGATAACGCAACAGCAGAAGCCACGACTATGACAATATTAAATGAAGACGCACTTGACTTTAGTGACTAGACGGTGCTCCTTCGGCCTAATGTGAAGAGAACAAGGCAAAAGCTATGAGTGTGTAGATATTAAACTGGTGAAGGACACTTGTCTTCGAGTGACCTATCCCTTCTCCTTGAGAGAACAAAACAGAAGCTATGAGTATGTAGATAGTTTTTGATGCGCTCCTTGGGTCTTCTATGGAGAAGACACAACAGAAGTATGACAACATAAACATTTGGTGGCTCTGCCAAGCAAGAATTTCACATCTATTTTCTGAAGTCCGGGATATAGTAGTCACACAGCATAAAGTAATAGGTTGGTGGTGCTCTCGTGGTACTTGCCACTCAGCCACCTGGGGTGCACAACTGTCCAGAGCAAAGACTCTGGACTGAAACTAAACAATAAGGCTCGATTAGGATGGCGGTGAATCCGCATCCTATGGGCCGGTGGAAGCTACCACCGGCCCGGAGTATGCGGATTCACCGCTGCAGTCCCTGTAAACACCACCCGCCAGATCAGGATGGCGGTAGGATAAGCGGCGGATGGCAGGTCCGTCCGCCGCTGGTCCGCGGGGTGTAGCCTGCTATTTGGTGGCGGTGTCTGCAAGACACCGCCAGCCAAATTAGGAAGCATGTGTAAACATGCTTTTCCGCAGCGGTTTTTCAACCGTGGAAAGGACTTTTGCTTCTGGGGGGCCCTTGCGGGCCCCCAGAGTGAGGGGGTGATGGGGATGCACATGGGGGTACCTATGGTACCCCCCTGCATTTGCGTGCACAAAGCGGCAGGCACCGCGCGGTGCCTGCCGCTTTGTGCATTAGGAGCGGTTGTGAGATAAAAGGTCCTCTACCAATGCTCCTAAAGAAGCCATCAACAACAGTGTGGTATCAGTTCCTAAGAGAGAGAGAAAGAGGAGTTCAACAACCTGTTCTGGTTGTGAGTTAATAAGCTGGTCTCCAAATAACGGTTTGAGTGTGCTTGCTGTGGAGGTAAAACTCCTATCTGTTCTTGTGCCCTCACACACTCTTGTGAGTTTAAAGCATCATTATTAAGATTGAAAATTGCACCCAAAAAGTAAGTACAACTTGACCTAGCCATATCAATGAGCACGTCTTTGGAAGGAAATAATTCTGACAGACGATTAAGTCAGGCGTTGCGATCATCTATCCAAAAGTCGGAAGTCATGGAAAAATAACAAGTTGTGTTTGCGCAAAGACAGTCTAAGTCCTGCAACCATATCTCGAGTCAATCAATCCAGTCGGCAGCGCAAGGCCTTAATAAGCCTGAGAGCGTTTGAGCGTCTGGTGCGGTCTAGGTCACCACAGAGAGACATCACAAACGTATTGGTATGCAGATATTAACTGGTGGAGGCTGGCTTGACTTCAGTGGCCTCTCACTTTAGAGACTCCACAGAAGTATGAGTATGAGTATGCAGATATTAACTGGTGGAGGCCAGCTTCACTTCAGTGGCCTCACTGCAGAGACTCCACAGAAGTATTGAGTATGCAGATATTAACTGGTGGAGGCCGGCTTCACTTGTTATGTTATGTTAAAAAATGTTTATTGAGCGCACTGCCACCGATTGGTTTCCTGGCGCTGAGATAAACAGAAAACGGAACCTGAGAAAGTGAATATGTTGAGATTAGTGATATGCTAGTCTGAAGAGCCATGTTTTTAAAGCTTTCCTGAATGACATGAGGTCCGAGCAGGACCTGATCTCGAAGGGGAAGGTATTCCACAGACGAGATGCAAGAACAGCAAATCTGCAACCTCCAGAGCGCTTGCGTTTGAAAGCGGGTGTTTGGAGGAGGGGTAGGTGGGCAAAGCGCAGATTGCGGGAGGGGATATGCCTGATGATGAGATTATCTATAAATTTGGGACTTTTGCAGTGGAGAGATTTAAAAATCATGCAACCGGTTTTAAAGGAACAGCGTTGGGCCAGGGGGAGCCAGTGAAGGTTCCTAAGCAGTGGGGATGCTGAATGCCATCTAGGTTGTGCAGTGATAAGTCTGGCCGCGTAGTTCTGGACCATCTGGAGGCTCTTCAGCAGATATAAGGGTAGACCTAGGTATATGGAGTTAGCATAATCCAGGTGGCGATCACCACCTGGATAATGGCCTCTGGAGTAAAGAAGCGTCGCACCTTCCGGATTTTCCTGAGCTGGAAAAAACACTTGGAGACCACTTGACCCACTTGTGTTTTTAAAGAGAGATCATATCTGATGGCCAGTAGTGTGTGCCCCAGTGTTTAGCACTATCACCTGTGAGCACTAGCTCGGTTTTTCAAGGATTTAACTTCAGTGGCCTCACTGCAGAGACTCCACAGAAGTATGAGTATGCAGATATTAACTGTGGAGGCCGGCTTGACTTCAGTGGCCTCTCACTTTAGAGACTCCACAGAAGTATGAGTATGCAGATATTAACTGGTGGAGGCCGGCTTCACTTCAGTGACCTCACTGCAGAGACTCCACAGAAGTATGAGTATACAGATGTTAACTGGTGTAGGCAGGCTTGACTTCAGTGGCCTCTCACTTTAGAGACTCCACAGAAGTATGAGTATGAGTATGCAGATATTAACTCGTGGAGGCTGGCTTCACTTCAGTGGCCTCACTGCAGAGACTCCACAGAAGTATGAGTATGCAGATATTAACTGGTGAAGGCCTGCTTGGCTTCAGTGACCTCTCACGTCAGGGAGACACCACAGAAGTATGATTATGCAGATATTAACTGGTGTAGGCTTTATTGGCTTCAGTGACCTCTCACTGTATAAGAATACAGATATTAACTAGTGGAGGCCGGCTTGGCTTCAGTAACCTCTCACTACTCGTGTGGCTCTCCACAGAGAGACAATACAAATGTATGAGTATGCACCTTAATTGGTGGAGGCCGTATTGACGTCAGTGACCTCTCACTGCAGAGACACCACAGAAGTATGAGTAGGACTATGCAGATATTAACTGGTGAAGGCTGGCTTCAGTGACCTCTCACGTCAGGGAGACACCACAGAAGTATGAGTATGCAGATATTAACTGGTTTAGGCCTGATTGGCTTCAGTGACCTCTCACTGCAGAGAGAGAGACACCACAGAAATATGAGTATATAGATAATAACTGGTGGCGGCCCGCTTGACTTCAAGTGACCTCTCACTGCAGAGTGAGACACCACAGAAGTATGAGTATATAGATAATAACTGGTGGTGGCCCGCTTGACTTCAGTGACCTCTCACTGCAGAGAGAGACACCACAGAAGTTTGAATATTAGTGTACAAATATTTACTGGTGAAGGCTTGCTTGACTTCAGTGACCTCTCACTGCAGAGAGAGACACCACAGAAGTATGAGTATTAGTGTACAAATATTTACTGTTGAAGGCTTGCTTGACTTCAGTGACCTCTCACTGCAGAGAGAGACACCAGAAGTATGAGTATGAGTGTACAAATATTTACTGGTGAAGGCCTGCTTGACTTCAGTGCTACAAACACAAGCTTTGGGCAATACCATAATCTGAAGGTAGCAGTTGTTAGGACAAGCATCTGTCAGAGATGTTCAGCAGCCTTATCTGGTGTCAAACAAGCCTTTTAGATACAATTCAGTACTTCAGGTCCCATTCACAAAGGGTTAAGATAGATACCTGGAATTTCCGTAGGTGATAAACTGCGCAAAAGGGAGATTATTTTATCTGTGGAACGACTCCCTTAAACTTCCACTGGATATGGAGATGTTTCTTTCCCTTTATTGTAATGTAAATGCATTTATTCCTGCCATCGACATGACACAAGTTGCATATTCTTTCAGTTTGCAGAATTCCTGCAAGGAAGTATGCGAATACTGATTAAACTTTAAAAGTGTTCACCTACGTTTTCGGGTGTCACGGCCAGAAAAAATGCACGACCCCGCCTCAAACTTGTGAATGTGACAGCCCTACCACCCTGGCGAAGTTTATGCTTTTGCGGGTCCATATCATAAGTGTAAAGTTCCACCAGGTTCTTTGCTTTGAATCGAGATGCTGCCTTTATGTTCTTATTCCAGTGTAGTTTTATTTGCATTCTATATTTTACCCGGTCAAATTTAATGGGTAAAAAAACAAGAAGTTCTGGTATGCAAACGCTGGACGGTATGTTCGTCTCACACCTGATGCTCCCTTTAACCCAGTCTATCTATTCTAAGTAGATACACCCATTTGTCATGTAATGTTATTTACTACATTATGGTAGCCTCAACGTTGAAGAAAAAAACAGAGGTGGCCCAAGTAACGCACGCCTGGAATCTGCCAGGGTGTAGCGGCGCACACCTAGAACTTGACACCAAGCACACCGGCCAGAGCTTTGAGCGATCGGTCTCCAAGAGCTGCCCACGGGAGGGCTCGTTCCCCAGCCACAGTTTGTGTGTTCAAGAATAGAAGGATAACAGCACCCCCTCGTACTACCAGATGTAATTGGGTGTTAATGTGCCGCTTACTGCCTAGAAAATCACGTACAGGTACACCGAGCAGCCGTGCATTGGTGCTGCGGTAGGCACAGGGTGTGCTCGGTACTGCAGCTTGCAAAGGGTACTGATGGCGAGAGAGTAGCCCTGCCCTGGTGCCCAGTACTGTAGTAGGAAGATTGCACACACGGTCCGAGAGCAGCCCTGGATTGAGTTGGTGCTCGGCATTTGCTGTACACAACCATAAACGTTTGTGCACATAAACACGCGAGTTTATTTTCAGAATGTCTCTTGGAAGGGCCATGTCAGAGCTACAGACTAGTCTATTAGACTGGAGCGCACAGGCAAGCGGGCCGACTCGCTGGGACTGGAAGCCCAGAACAGCCGCCATTCGTTTTCACTGTGGTGGGTGAACCTGGGTGAACGCGAAGAGAGGTGTAGGCTCATATCATAGGCTACCGAAGCCTCAAATGACTGTTAGCGCATGTGTCAGCCACTGCAAGGAAGACTCTTTCAAGTCTGAACGTGCAAGAAACAGGTAGAAGTCCTAAAACGTTGTTTAGTTATGGCCTTCTTATTCACTCTTCAGATGCAAGATGGACAAAAGATGTGTTCCTCCCCATATCCTTCCTCATAGTCATCAGGGGTATTCCCAAGTAAATTGCGCCAGTAGGAGCATTTCCCAGCACAAGTGAGAAATTGCTAGATGATGTGGTACTGATACACGTTGATGATGTGAGAACTGCTGCAGTCCTGGCAGAAGGGTTACACTTTCAATTAGAAGCTACAATCAGGGGGCAACTTGGACCCATTGCTGTCTGCGCTGGAATCTGCACGCCCATTCATGGGTGGCTGCTGCATGGCAGGTATAAGAAGAGAAACTCCTGGCCTGGCCTGCATAGGTTATGATAACCCAACGGGTCCAGGATGCCCTGGCAGTCATTGTCGGCCATCAGAAAGTAAGCAGTAAGATGTGCAGACTGATTTGAGGTAGCAGACATTCTCTACCATCAGGAAGTAAAGCGTGAGTTGGGAGAGTAGGTGGGCCCTGCACGATTGGTTTGAGAACATGTCAGTGGGAATCGAAGTGTCCATCTATAACACGGAGCTCAGAGTGACTTCGGATTGCAAGCAGAAGGCTGAGGGCGTAGAATGAGAGTAACTCTAGGCCTTCTTCTAGCTATTCTATTGTTTATTCCTCAGCCACTGTTGGGATTCCTTTGTACTTACACCTTTCCACGTTCTGTGCCCCCTTTACTCTGTCAATCCTTTTTGAATTCATCAGTCACTCCTGCTGCAAGGTTTTAGCTAATGGAACCCCTGAGCTCCCTCCCTGTCTCGAATTGTGATCTCCAGATGAAAATGTTTTCCCCTCATGGGGTTTGCGAGCCATGTCGCCTTCTCCTCGTGTGTATATATTCGGGGCATTAAGCCAACACACCCACGTAAAATACACCTGATTATACAGGATCTAGTAAAAGGAGCTTTCTACGATTGCAATCAGTTGTTAATGATTGAACATATAGCGCATTGTTCATGGTTCAACTTGCAAGAGCAGAGGGAACTTTGCACAGGTCCCATAAAATGTACCACTCTACAGCTGGACAATGCTCTAGGGTGAAATATGGCAACAAGCCCTTGCGCACCGGCAGGCAACTGCTGCTGCAAGGGAGGCAGAGGAAGGAATGGATTACACAGGGGTCAAGTGGCACACTCCGGGTCATGTAGTGAAAGTGACAGAGTGCAAGGTTTATGTTCCCCAGCCCTCCAAGGAAGAGAGCTGCACACCCAGCCCCAAGGACCGCAGATGCATATTACAGTTCACAAACTATTTTGTCAAGTAGGGAATATACGCAGAAGGAAGCAACCCCGGCATGGTGTTATATCTAGGAGCACACAGTACTTTTATTTATAGTGCCATGCGAAATTAACTAAGCTGAACCATTGTATATGAAAAAGAAAGATTAATTCCCATCCCAAACACACGGTTCAAATAAAACATTTCCATGTACATTTCCGAATCATGTAGTTTATGTTTCAGTGGCTGTTCATTTTTGTTTAACATGGATTTAACATCTCCATTCATCCGTTTTGAGATTTTACTGTTCTGTCGGTAATTTAATGAACTCGGCACAGAAATATAATAATGTTTTGTCCAGGATGAAAAAACACGGCGAAGTGGTGAATCCAAGATCAGCAATCGGGTCACATTAGAAGCCCAACTATTGTGCCAATTTCATTGCGCTCCATTTGATAACACAGTCGAGATAACTGGGCTAAAGTGGCATAAAGAGATGGTTCCAAAATGTGCCAAAGTAGAGACAAGGGCAAAGACTGCATGTACAAGAGCATGAGTGCTGTTGAAAGTGTTCTTCACGTTGTGAGAGGTAGTAGTAAAGTTCAATATTCACTGCAGCTGCGGTTTCAGGGCAGTGCTGGGCCGCTATCACTTCCAGCTGTATATAGACCGCATATCCTCTGTTGCAGTGAGCTCAAATGTTACCTGTCTTTGTGTACTTAGGAGCGTGTGGACGCACATATCCCTAACTCCTGCGTGCCCAGGCCAGTGCTGGGACAACTGTTCTCAGCTCGTGTGCCAATCCAAAGCAGGCCCAAATGTCCCCCAGTTTCAGTGTGCTGGCACCAGTGAGCCTCCTCCAAGGCCAGTGCAAGGGCTCACCTCCTCTGTCCTGTGACCAGGTACTCCCCTATCCTTCCTGTGTGCTCACGCCAGACATGCATCAGTAAATGTGTGTTCGCGGCAGTGGAGGCTCTAGTATCCACAGCCCCTGTATTCCAAGGCCAACACGCACTCTAATATCTCGTTACTGAGCGCCTAGGCGGTCACTTGCTGGGATGTCTCCTGTCCATGTGTGCCAAGGCCGACACACGCTGTCAATACTTGCTGGGCTAGACACTGTAAGTGTGCTCCTGTCAACACTAGCTGTGCTAGGCACTGTATCTGAGTGCGTCTGTCAACACTGGCTAGGCACTGTATATGAGTGCTCCTGTCAACACTAGCTGGGCTAGGCACTGTATCTGAGTGCTCCTGTCAACACTAGCTGGGCTGGGCACTGTTTATGTGTGCTCCTGTCAACTCTAGCTGTGCTAAGCAGTGTATTTGAGTGTTCCTGTCAACACGGGCTAGGCACTGTATCTGAGTGCTCCTGTCAACACTAGCTGGGCTAGGCACTGTATCCGAGTGCTCCTGTCAACACTGGCTGGGCTAGGCACTGTATCCGAGTGCTCCTGTCAACACTAGCGGGGCTAGGCACTGTATCTGAGTGCTCCTGTCAACGCTGGCTTGGATAGGAACTGTATCCGAGTGCTCCTGTCAAACACTAGCTGGGCTAGGCACTGTATCTGAGTGCTCCTGTCAACACTGGCTGGGTTAGGCACTGTATCTGAGTGCTCCTGTCAACACTAGCGGGGCTAGGCACTGTATCTGAGTGCTCCTGTCAACACTGGCTGGGTTAGGCACTGTATCTGAGTGCTCCTGTCAACACTGGCTGGGTTAGGCACTGTATCTGAGGCTCCCAAATGCTGGGTGCAGTGCAGGCCCTAGTCTCCTGTCTTTTGGTGCTCAGACCGACACATGCCGGATTGTCCACGGCTTCTGTGTGCTCAGGTCAGCACATGATGCCTTACGCCTCAGTGCACGCGGCGGAATATTCCCTGCTTCCTTCTGCTGAGGTCATCTCCACGGGAGCCCCCGTAAGCCCTGGACTGGTGTTTCCTTTGACACGTTTCGGCGGAGATCAGGTGCTTTTACGCAGGCTTGTGGTGTCCCCCATGTTCTAACGATTTAATGGCACCATAAAAGCAGCCTGTTTACGGGGGTCTAATGCATGTTTACCTGTCCGGTGACCATTACCACCCATCACTGTCACTAGTTGTGCAGCAAACACGAGCGCAGAGTGTGGCGAAGCTGTTATGGTGCTACATGCCGAGTCCGGTCCGAGTTTGTGGCCAGTGTCCAAGTACGGCGAGCCGCCTGGTACGTTTAGGCAACCGGCTCTGTGAGTACATTGTCTAGTGCGCAGATGGATTATATTTCCGGCTCCCCTGGAAAGTATCTCAATATCAATCATTTGAAACGTGCACAGCTATCGGTCAGGTACGATAACCCACCGGAATTTGGGTCACTCACTGAGGGAGATAACTTGCCACAAGCTGGAAGCCTTGTACCAGCTCTTTCGAAGTTGGAGTGTTTTTTGAGTGCTGCTGGTAAATCTATTCTCATGGGGAGCTTGAAAGGGCCGGAGTCTTGAAACGTAGGTGTAAAAGCCAGGAAGGCATTGAAAAGGTGATTTAGACAAAGGCCAAATTCCTCCATAAGAAGGTGCTGTGGAAAAGTGATTGTGAGTGTTTGTGAGTTAAGTGTTAGGGAGAGTAAACCGATGAAGAACACCATTCCCCCCACCCCAGCCCACTCGCAAGTTCCAGTTGTCCCACTACCTGAACTATATATAACCTTTATCTCAAATCTTTTGAACAAGGTGTCTCAGATTTCCAGCATTAGTAAACAGATATGACTTGTAATTCATTGATCATACCCCGGCGTGCAGCTCGTATCCCCGTTTTCTTCTACCCCCCTGGCCCCACACCAGGGTGCGGCAATCGGTTTGCTGTTCCTGCTACATATTCAGTTTGCTGAGTGTATGCATTATAGGCAGGTCTTAAGAAATCTGTCTTGTGCATCTGTTCACCAACATACCTTCTTTTACAGATTCTGTAAACTCAATCCATAGGCGGCCGCTTGGCCCTCCTAAGCCTAGAGGTGAAATACGCAGCTCTAGGTGCTCCAAACAGGCTACAGTAGTAGGGTGGGTGCCTTTTGCGGCTGGTTATGACCCCGGGAGGCTGGCCTTTGATCTCCTGAGTGCTTCCTGGCCTGGCCCCAAGAATGCCTATCTGCAGCCATCTCCTCGGCCACCCCAGGGGGTTTATTGCCCTCGCATGCTAAGGACACTCTGCGCTGCTGGGCGGCAGGGATTCTCAAGAGTTACACGCCAGATCCTGCTGATAGCCCGTCTCAGAAACACTCGCCCTTTCAAGCTACCTTTCAGATAGTTGTACAGCATACATCTTTCAAAACACAAAAGCAACCCGGATTCCACATGAACTCGCCGCAGAGCCGCAAGTATTTTAACTATAAACAGCAAGTAGGGGGTCATGTAAGGTACCCTTTCAAAGGGGACATATATCCATGTTGTGCTAGTTCTATATACCCATAACCTGGAACCTGTTTTGAAACTAAATGTTTGACTCTGATGTGCAGCGTATGATAAGGCCCTCAATAGGGCCCGACTGCACGGATCCGATAAAAGCTACCTTAGCCTCTCCCCTCCCACCCCCGACTGAAGCTACACTAGCCCTCCGATCTAAGTTACCGTAGCCCCCACCCAACGAAGCTACTCAAGCCCCCCGATCGAGATACAATGGTGCTCCCCTACCCCACCCCCATCGAGGCTCCCCCAGCCCCATGCAGCAGAGCTCGCGGATGTCCTTATGGACGTACCGAAACCTAGAGTTAACAAGGAAGGGGATCACTGTTAATGTCCCATTCTGTTTCACTTGCAGCAAAATGACAGGTTTGCATTTTCTACCCAACTTCAAGTTCTACTGTTTCTCTATCCACTTTTTTTCCCACTGATCTAGAAGTTTGAGCCGATACCCAATAAGGCAAACCGCATGCACAGCAGCAGACCGCACTCACCTACGGAGGTTGACTGGGCAGTTTTCCCCATCCACTGGAAATGGTTGTGGCGCCCATGGTCGGGGGAGACCTCCACGATGTGGATCCCATCCGTAGCATGTAAAAGGTCGGACTCCGTGGGGTGCAAAGAGCTGTAGTCCTGCTGTGGGCTGTAGGACACATGCCCCGGGGAGAGCCCCGACAGCGGCGTTGACACTGCGCTGTTGGTTCCAGGCCCGTAAATGCACCAATCCTCTCTTGGCGGCCCATAGTGCGCGCCCCAATCTCCCGGCACTTGCGCGTGGTGGTCTATCCGCGGCGCAGGGTAGTGGTACTCCGCATACTCTGCGTAAGGCGTCGGGATGCAGCCCTGGCCAGGCAGGCCGTTGCTGTTGGTGCACCTCAGGGATCCGGGATACATGCTGGCTTCTCAGCCCCAATGGTTGTTCATAGCCAGCCGTTGTCCTGCAGGGTCATTCTGCTCCCCAGTGGCTGTTTGATCTCCTCCTGCCCCCGTCTGTCCGGCCTCTGCCGCTCCCAGGGTCCTGGCTGGCCCTATAAATGAGTCATGCTAGCCTCAGAGGCTCTTTACTGCTCATGGCTAACAATGGTGTTACCAGGTGCTGGAGGCAACGCTTCACAAGGCCCAGGCTGATGTCACAGATAACAGGCCGCCTCTCCAATCACATCTGCATTCGAATGAAGGGCTGATTGGCCAGGCCACCCCACCTTGTTGTTACACGAGGAGCTCGCTTTGTTTTTCACGGTATCTCCTTGTACCTCATCCCCTCTGCTGCTTTGATCCTTGTTGCTCCTCCCACTTTCCCCACACCATCTTTGGCACCTCTTCCTCCATCAGCGGGCATGTAGTTTGGAGTTTTCCTCAACACTGACGGGGCAACGAGCTTCGAAAACTTTTCAAAGCCCCAGCAGCAGTTTTTCCAAAGTCAGCAGGGCCAAACACCAAATGCTTAGAGCGCATGTGGAGATTAAGCCTCAGCGCGTGTTTACCCTCAACAACAACATTAGGGGCTATTATAGCGCCTGGCTCACGCGCTGGCGCTCTGCAGTTCTGGTACATAGGGTGGAGGGTGGACATCTTTACATGAGCGCGTTGCAAACAATGTTAGTAGATCCTATATTTTCTTATGTATTTCACGATTCATTTATTTATTCATGCATGCCGTTGTTTTTTATGAAATACGTTCATGCCTCACGAGGTTAGTAGGCCATACATATTTAGAACTAATAGCCAGATTAATCAGCGTACTCCCAGGCATTCAGGTCATGTACGTTATTTTGAATCATAAGAACCAAGAATCCAGCAGGCAGCAAATAAACACAATATTTGCGGCGAGTTACCAATTATATAATTCCTAAAGCTGACGCCAGGGAGTCTCATCATATATGTTATGTGTAAAGGAAAGGTTAAGTGATGTACAAGCTACAAAGATAACAAGCATTGGTATAGCCAATAGGTCTCGCCTTTAGGACCTTATGAGTTTTTAGCCATGCAACAGTTGATGTAGTTGCACCAAGGATATTGTGCTGCATAACTAAATACTTATAAGGTCCCAAAAGTGAGACCTATTGGCTATGCCAATGCTTGTTTAGCAAGCAACGTGGTTAGTGATGGAGCAAGGTTACGCATGTAAAGCGACTTGCTTGGATTCAATACTCTCAGAATAACGTCTAATATGCTAACCAATATGTTTCGTTTACTAATAACTGCACCACGCAACATTTAAGTATCTTGGGGAAGCTTATCAACGTGCTTTTACTAACCGTAATCCTAATGCACTAAAATGGCCGCCTCAACGCGGTACTTTCTACTGCGCATGCGTCTGTCACACCCACATGACATGACGTATTTCTTTGCTTGGAGGGAAACTTTTGCTTCTGCGCACTAGAATTAAGATGGCTTCTCTATGTTTTAACGTGCTAAAAGCTTGCATCGCTACTTTTACTAAATTGTTCATTCTGCTTAACTCCTAACGCTTTAGTTCAAATAAAGTAATGGGAGTAGAGTAGAGATAAGTGGTATACAGTTCATTCATTTATTCTTTGCTCTAAAACGGTTTTTCTCTGACTTTGCTACTAGCTCGTGTATTGGCCAATCAAGTACATTGTTGCTCCATCTTGGGTCCTGAAACTGAGCATGCGCTGACTTCACCGAGTCCACAAACCATGGCATTGAATCCTGCCAGCTACTGTCCTACCAGTGATGTTCCTGAGAACCTGACCCGATAAACTTTCTAGAGGAAGAGAATAATATAAAATGTTAATACAGTGTATTTGTTACTGATACATTCACTGCTAGGTGGAATAAAAATGCATGGGAAAATAAAATTATGGGAGAGAACGCAACTCTGAATAATGAATCAAATGACCTCATAACTGGTATGGTGTGATGACCTCTCCTCGCATTTTGACCAATCAAATTGAGGGAACACACAATTTGCAACATTGGGTGGTGGTACACTGCCCTGGTTAATGGTATAACTAAGGTAGGCTTAGCTAGTTAGATTGTCTGACTTGTCCGAATAGCTGACCTGTCACTGACCCAACGCACTCAATAGGCGATCGAGAGTAGAGGTGCTGGCGGAGCACCCTGTCAGAAGATTTGATAACCCAATCGGGGTTCCCGAAAGGAGTTCGATAACCCAATCGGGGTCCGACTGATAGCGGCAGAGAGGGGTGTGACACTGGCGTTGCACTTTAGCTGTGGGTGCCGGTCCTGACCTGCGGTGGTCCTGTCCTGATCTAATTTGGTCCGTACCTGTCCTGATTCTGGTCTTCACCTGTTCTGTCCAACTGGCACCTGCACTATCGGGGTTCTGTCTTTTATCCCAGCCCGTTGCCAGGGTTGGTCTTCACACCATTCTAGGTAAATATAAAATAGCGTGAGTATGTCATTGTACTGTTTCCCTTTTCTATACTTCCTATGTTTCAATTCCTAAAGAAAGTTTCATAATATTTTCACATCATCTTGCTTTGATCATATTCCTTCTAACTGAATGAGCTTTAATGAATTAATATCGACTCTGACATTGAACAATTTACATAGATAAAGTGTTTAAACCTTTTCAGAGTCTCTGGTTATTTTATGCAGGAAATGTTAATTGCTACCTATTTTCTTGCTAACTCCCTTGATACCTTAGGACTTTAGGTACCAGTGACTAGGATTGGTAAGTCAAAGGTATAGGTCCTAAAAGTTATTTATCTGGTTAAGAGCAGGTTTACCTGTTTAAAGTGTGTATGTTTTTATTGGTCAGGTGAGTATGGTAAAAGGAGTAGGTGAGTCTGCGCTCTATCAGTATTACTTTGGTAGCAGAGTAGTGGTTAGGGTTTAGTTAAGATAGGTAGTTAGTCGTGTTTTTGATTATTGATTTGTATTTGATTTTATATTGAATTTTGCATTGATTTTATGTATTAACCAAAACCCGTTTGTATTGTTCTATGTTTGTTTGGAATCCCTGGGGGCAGAATAGCGGGTGGTAAATGAAAGCCACACTGCAGTGAAGCCACTTGCCTAAGGAAGTAAGTGCATGGTTAGGTAAAACCGGAAGCCCTATTTAGGGACTTTCTGTATAAATGTGTGAATAATTGATAGCAAAGAGTTTAAGTGAAACCTTGGTGTTATATCACCTAGAAAGGGTAACACTGAAGAAGTAACAGGTTCCTCTGAGCTTGATTGACCGCAAAGGGGTTTGCTGGTGTAACTTTGGCCTTATATCACCTAGAAAGGGTAAGCCCAAGGGAGTAACAGGTTCTCCAATGCTTGCGTGAAGAGTAGGCAGAAGAGATCTACTCATAGTGTGTGAAGAGTAAGCGGATGGGATTTACTCGTAGTGAGTGTAAACTCATCTATCCTTTGGATTAGTCACTTAGGCACAGTGGCGAATGTTTTTACGTTGTTAAATTAATGAAAATTTAATTTGAAACTGAATAGAAGTACGTTTTCATATTACCTTGCAAAGGAGGGAGTCAGTTGCGGAGCTGCGCTGACGTCACTTAGAGCCGCGCTGGTATTGGTTGAGACAGCGGGTGTGTAGCTGAGGTAATACTGTAAATGAGGGATGAGTGCAGGAGCGTGAGAACTCATTTCACGGGAAAAGCAGCACAATTATTGGTTGAATTTATTTGAATTCTAATTGTTGATTGGTCAGTGAAAATAAGAAACGCGCTGGTATTGGAAGCTTTTTAGTAAACAATCGAGTGTCTTTGCAAATTAAGTTCAGCACAAATTATATGAGGCATCTAGATCCAGCAGTTACAGGAAATAGACCTGATAGAAAATATTTAGGGTTTGCTAGAGAACAACAGATTAGAGGAAGGCCACATATCATGTACGGAGAGAAAAGAAAAATTTAATTTTTCAAGAAAGTTAAAAATTTCTTTAAGAAAGATAAAACGATTAAAACAAAAGAAGGGATTATTATTCCACCACCGAATACGTCCGCACAATACATGATGGCAACTGGTTGTCTCGCTCTCACACCTAGACCAATGCCCAGATAACCTCCTGCACTGCCTCCAGAAAATCCACCTCTGGATGTGCGATTCCTCACTCAAACTCAACGGGTCCAAAACAGAAGTTATGCTGATGGGCAAGAAATGGCCAACTATTCCACCATCCGTTTGGCCCGATACCATGGGTGAGGTGCCCGCCCCCAGGAAAGAAATTAAGAGTCTGGGAGTCTGGCTTGAACCAGACCTATCCATGAAAACCAAGGCTACCAAAACAGCCGGAACCTGTTTCGGACTTATGCGGTCAGTCCGCAAGATCCTTCCTCTGCTCCCCCCTCTTTCCAGGAAACTCCTGGTTCAAGGACTGGTTCTTGCACGACTGGATTACAGCAATGCTGTCTATTTAGGAGCCCCAGAAGCTACTCAGGGCAAGCTGCAACGAACCCAAAATGCAGCTGCTCGGATGCTGATGGGCTTTCCCTCCAGATCCTCCGCCAGAACGGCACTTAAGGCACTCCACTGGCTGCCAGTGCGAGAGAGGATCGAGTTCAAGGCTATGTGCATCGCGCACAAGCTCCTCAATGGACAAGGTCCCTCGATCCTGGGAGACATGGTTACCCCGTACAAAGCCTCGAGATCTCTGCGCTCGGACAATGAACGACTGGCGATTATCCCCAAGTTTAGGAGGGCACGTACCGGAGGTCGTCGCTTCTCAGTAAAGGCGGCCACCCGCTGGAACTTGCTCCCCCGTAGTCTGCGTTTGGAACCCTGCTACTTGCGCTTTCGCAAGCAGCTCAAAACTCTGCTTTTCCCTAAATAAAAAGGTTATTTCCCCCCTCTCCCCTCTCAGCCAACCTTACAGGTTTATAGCGCGGGGATGCCTCCGGGTCACCAGGCGCTCTACAAATCTTTAAATAAATAAAATAATAAAAATGGTAGAAAGGGGCTACCACACTGGTGTGTAGTTGGGGAACTGGATGGAGTACACTAAAGATGATGGTGTCTTGGCATTTCCAGAAAATTGTACTTTTAATGGTAGAATTTTGTATAATTTGAGAACTCGCAAGAATGAATGAGATCCCAGACTTGATTGACTCAATATGAAGCATTAGAGGAATGGGAAACTGAGGCTTTTGAGCGAGATAGACACAGAAGTGACAGAAATTGGAGTAAATTGTATCCCAGATTCCCCAAAGAAACAAGAGATAAGCACATGAAAAAATGGAGACAATATTTGTTAGTAGAAGGATTGTATCCTGTATTTGCATTAGAAGAACCATCAGGAAGTAAGTGTATGGAAAATACAAGAAATGTAATGACTAGCGGTGATACAGAAGATTATTTGGAGGATTTGTTAACCAAAAATCCGCCACCTTACCATGAGGAAGCAAGTAGAGTTAACCCTAGTGCCCCGTTCTTAACATCACCTTTAATTCCACAAGTCACACATGAAACCTCATTAGAAAAAGTCTTACAAGAAAAGGAGCGAGAAGCAATAAATAAACAGAGAAGTGAGTTAATTCAGAAAATCTCCTAGTTAAATACTAGTCCTGAAGCCTTGACTATTCTGGTAACCATAGGTCCAGTTGTTCCATTATATGGAGAAAAACAGTCTAGTCCTAAAACTCCCGTCTTGACTACATCTGTAGTTCAAACTAGAAAATAGCCTTTGATAGTTGATGATCAAGCAAGTGAATGTGAGTCAGTGATTTCCCTGATGGATTTACCTATAAGAGAACCAGTGGATGTCAGGAAAAACACTCCTACAAGTTCTTGAGAGGTATGGATAGAAACATCCTCGGGTACAAGGACAAGCTTAATTTTCTGACAAAGATTTAGAAAATATGAATGTGTCAGGACGTAAATTGCAAATTAAGGAACTATTGTCGCTGTTGCAAAAATGGGGTGATTTAGAAAGATGGAAAGCTAAATGGACAAAGAAAGAGGAGGAAGCACAGGAAAAAAGCACTGCATCTGAGTATGTATTAAAAGAGTCAGAAAAGGTATAAAGGTTGTGCTCCATGAGAGAAGTACCAGGAGGAGGGTATGTGCATGTCCCATGGTCCCGACAGGATATTTTATCATTTACAAATGATTTCCTGAAACTTAGAGAGAAACCTGTAGAATGGTACAGACAAGTCGAAAGGTTTGTAAAGGTTTCGAAAGTGCTGTTGAAAGATTTGAATGGGCTATTTGACATTGTTGTCCCTGTAGATTTATGGGTAGAATGCAAAATTGCAGTTGATTGGCCAAATGACGAGTACCCTAGAGACCCAAAGACAGGAGCCCCATCAGATGAGGTTATGAAGAAATATAATCAAGTAATATTATACTTAAAAGGAAAGGTACCCCGAAAAGAAACAGATAGGACGAGAATAGATAGAACTACCCAAAATAAAGATGGATCAGTACACGCATACTATCGACACCTTTTACAGGTATTCAAGCAATACAGTGCATTGGAAAACATTGATACAAAAGACATGACCCATTTTATTTATCGGTTTGTGTCGGGGCTAAAGCCAGAAATCTCGCAAATGATTAAAGATCATAAGATTTGCTGGCAGGCCAAACCTCTAAATGTGATTCTAAAATATGCAAAACGCTGTGGAGATTAAATTGACAATAAACGAAAGAATTTAGAAGAAAAAGTAACATGGGCAAAAGTAATGTTAGCAGAACAACAAGAACTCCAGTTAAGTCAATTGAAAAATAGTCAGAATCAAGGAGATGGAAATGGGGGTAAACCAAGAGGAAAATTCAACAGAGATGAGGCCAAAAAGAAGTTTCCTTGTCATGGGTGCGGAAAATTGGGGCATTGGAAGAACAAGTGTAAAGCTGTATTGAATAATAACCCGGTCCAAACTGACAATTTGAATTTACAGACACAGAATGGGGTGTCAAGGAAGCAACAGCAACAGGTAATACAAAACCAGTTACCAGTTGCACCTATGCCAGATACTGGGAGCAAAGGCAAGCACAGTGTGGATACCACAAGTTGGGAGGTAAGTGGTAGGAGAGACGTAACGACATCACAATTTCTTGTGAGCGACACATTCTTTGATGAAGACACCTACTGGCGGTGCCTGAGAGGGGAGGACGAGGAGTGCGTACTTGGCGCATCCTTGCCGGTAGATCAGTCAGGTCTATACATTTCAGGAAAGGTTGAAGGAAATGACGTTACTTTTCTGTTCGACACTGGCGCTACCCGTTCTACTGCGAGAACAGCAGACGTTCCAAGCCTACCCCTCTCGGGAGAAGCGATCCAATTAGAGGGCATTTCTAATGAACAAATTAGTACCCCAGTTACTGAACCAATGGAAGTCAGAATAGGGAATTTTAAGGAAATGCATAAATGTGTCGGATGCGATTCTAGTCCAGTGAACTTGTTAGGATAGAGATTTGGTATGTAAAATGAACTGCACAATCTTTTGCACACCAAGTGGTGTTGAAATTCAAACCCCAGATGAAGATGGAGTTTATAAATTAATGTTAGCTAGACAGGAGACTGAAAATAAAAAGATGACTGTAGAAGATTTACCAAGAGAATTACAACACACGGTAAAACCTGAAGTGTGGGATTTGACAGGAAAAGATGTAGGATTATGGCAAATGTCGATCCGATAAAAGTGACAGTGAAAGAAGGTGCAGTTTACCCAAATATTGGGCTGTACAAAATGAGCCCGGAAATAAAAGCAGGTGTTGCAGCAGAAATAAAGCGTTTGGTTGAGCAAGGCTTTTTGCAAGAAATAATAAGCAGTCCATGTAATTCACCCTTAATTGGTATAAAGAAACCAAGCGGAAAGTACAGGATCGTACAGGACCTCCGCAAGATTCATAAAATTGTCGTCCCATGTTGTCCGGTTGTACCAAATCCTGCAGTGATTCTGTACCAGATATCGTGGGAAGCCGGATGGTTTACGGTAATCGATTTATGCTATGCATTTTTCTCAATTCCATTACATCCAGATAGCAAATATCTTTTCTTGTTCAAATTCGACGACCATGCGTTTGAAAATGTGTCCCACAGGGGTACACTGAGAGTCCATCAATCTTCAATCAGATTTTGAAAAAGTGCCTTGAGTCTTTGGTGCTGGCCGGACAGTCTGTTCCAGTGCAGTATATGGAAGACCTGTTGGTGGCATCTAAAACTCGGATTTACTGTATTGTTAATACCATTGCATTACTAAATCATTTAGCTGAAGGAGGACATGAGGTGTCATCTGAAAAGTTAAAATTTTGCACCACATCAGTGAAAGATCTGGGGCACCAGATAGAGAGAGGTGTCAGACGAGTTACTTCAGAAAGAATCAGAAGCATGAAACTACCTCAAACACAGAGAGAAATCAGAATGTTTCTCGGAGTTGTAGGGTACTGCAGGCAATGGATTGTGGGATTTGCAGTCCTAGTTAAACCGTTGCTATAATTGACAAAGAAAAGAGCGGAAACCCAATAGAATGGTATGACGAAAGCATGACTGCTTTCTTGAAATTACGAGAATGTCTGTGTTCAGCTCCAGCTTTAGGGATGCTAGACTATTCGAAAGAATTTGCACTATTCTGTGTGCACGTGACAATTGTGCACTGTCTGTCCTGACTCAAATCCACGGTCTAATGCGACGTCCTGTGGCATACTTTTCTGCTACACTGGATCCAGTGACATCTGCATTGCCATGATGTCTGAAAGCGGTAGCTGCAACTTGCATGAGTCTTGAGCAAAGTGAATCTATTATTATGGGACATCCTGTAACCGTATATGTTCCACATGCAGTTGTAATTCTGTTAACAAGAACGCAAACTCAATACTTGACTCCTAGCCGGCTGACTAAATATGAGCGAATCATTTTAGGTGCAGAAAATGTGCCTATTGCCCGATGTACTGTCCTGAACCCAGCAACACTGTTGCCTGATTCACATTTTGCAGAAGTCAAAGAAGTCAAACATAATTGTATTGACCTCACAGAATACTGTACCAAACCTCACCCAGACATAAGAGAAGAACCATTAATAAATTCAGAGCATGAGCTATTTGTAGATGGTTCATGTATGCGACATGAAGGAGGATTGAGTGCTGCTTATGCTGTGTGTGCTTTGTGGGGTCCAGTTGAAGCATCCTATTTATCTGGAGTCAAGTCTGCAAAAGTAGCTAAATTGATTGCATTGACAAGAGTTTGCAAAATTGGAAAGTAACCATCTACACTGACAGTCAGTATGGTTATGGGGTTGTGCATGACTTTGGCCGACTTTGGATGCAAAGGAAGTTTCTGACTTCATCAGGTACTCCTATTAAAAATGGAAATTATGTAAGAGATTTGCTAGAAGCAATTCAATTACCAGAAACAGTGGCTGTGGTCAAGTGTGCTGCTCACCAATCTGGCAATGACAGAGTGACAGCAGGTAGCCGATATGCTGACCAATTAGCCCAACATTGTGCCAAACATAAGATGGCAATTGTGAGAAGTTGGCCTGGTATATGATGTTCCTTATTCTAGTGAGCACCTTGCACCAGTCCAAACAACCCTTATGGTGATGGTTGTAAAGTCAACCTTATAGACCAGCTATCCTAGTGGTAGCATGGACAAAGCAGTCTTAGGACTCGCCTGTTAGATATCCCTGAGGCGGAAGCCAGGGAGGTAACTCTGTTCATGTTTTTAAAATTGGAATCGTAACTTTTAAAATTGATGTTGTGAAACCCCTAGCATATTTGTGCCTGCACTTACCCTCATGTGCCTCTCACGCCTTATTCCACCGACGCAGCCGAGTAGGTGCTGTTGTCAGATGGGTGGTCGCCATCTTGGCTGAGGAGTGGGTCAGCAGACTAGTTGCTCGTCCCTCCCGCCAAATTCACCCGCATAAAAGCCGTGCTGACTCTTACGCGCAAGACTTGCCTGTTAGATATTCCTGAGACGGAAGCCGGGGATGTAACTCTGTTCGTGTTTTTAAAATTGGAATCGTAACTTTTAAAATTGATGTTGTGAAACCCCCTAGCGTGTTTGTGCCTGCACTTACCCTCATGCGCCTCACGCACCTTATTCCACCGACGCAGCAGAGTAGGTGCTGTTGTCAGGTGGGTGGTCGCCATCTTGGCTGAGGAGTGGGTCGGCAGAATAGTTGCTCGCCCCTCCCGCCAAATTCACCCGCATAAATGGCCACACTCTCCAGGACGCACAGCGGACGAGCGCAGCGGGTGCGCCGACGGCTCGCCAAAGGTAAGCCCATCTGCGCCCGACCGGGCCAGGGGCCCAGATCCTATATACCACCCCCTATAACCCCTATTATTTATGCTCGAGAAACCCTCCTTCAGCTCAGACAAACAACTCCCACACCATGTTTGCACTCGATCTCCCTAGAAGAGCGGCAAATAAACTGCTCTCACTGTGCTTATACCCTAACACCAGTTACCACACCTAAGAAATACTGGGTTAAGATGGCTCTGCTCAACTGCAGGTCCCTACCCAAGCACAGTATTGAAATAAATTTGCTTCTTCAAGACTCTGAGCTAGAGGCCCTATTTTTGACAGAAACTTGTTTGTCCTCAGCATCAGATCCAGACTTAGTTCAAGCACTCCTGCCAGGCTACCTAATCCAACGACATGACAGACTCTCTGGAATAGGAGGGGGCATTGCGATTATCTATAAAGATCACCTGTCCTGCCGTTTTGCAGACAGCCCTGTCCAGGACTGTGAAAATGTATACTTCTCCATCCAGATTTCCCCGTTAAAATCTTTTTCGGGCATCCTTGTCTACCGCCCTCCAGGAGCACAAGGACAGTTTTACAGCTCTCTGCTGGAAGCCATCACATCCTATGCCTGTGTGTCTCCCAACTTTACCATAATGGGAGATCTAAACATCCACTTCGACGATCTAACAGACAAAGTGGCTGGAGATTTAATGCTAGACCTTGCTTCCTATAACCTTCACCTGAAAGATCACCGGCCCACTCACGTTAAAGGCCATCTCTTGGACCCCGTCTTTTCGAACATCCCCGAATTAGACTATTAGACTCAGATGAGCCCCTCCCTATCCCCTGCTCAGACCACTATCTAATCCCTTTTAAGTATCAAATTCATACTGAAACCCCAGACAGACCTCCCCCCCCTACACCCCCATCCCGCCCATGGTCGAAACTAAATATAGAAGACTGGACACAGAATCTTGAAGCCACCATACCAGCCCTGGACTCAGACCCTGTCCTAGCTGACCAGCAACTTACCACCTGGATCGAAAAATCCTTAGACCAGTCCTGCCAAAAAAAACTCTCCCCAATAAAAGTGGAACATTCAAATCCCCCTGGTTCATGCCAGAGCTGCGTGACCTAAGAACAATGTAAATAACTGGAATGTTTATTGAGGAAGGACTGGTCTACCAAGAGCAAAAGAGATTATAAATCAAACTTGAGGTTCTATAAAGCCAGCCTAAAAAGTACCCAAGCCGCCTTCTTTGAAGGAAAAATTCAAGCTGCTGCCAATTCCTCAAGGGAAACGTATCGTATCATCAGATCACTGATGAAAGTCCCAGATTCACAACCGATTACCGACCCCTCTGGCCTGACAGAGGGGAAACTGAAGGCCCTTTGAGCCCCCTTGAGGATGTGGTCACGTTTACTGTGATCTGGAGTACTGTATCAATAATGCACTGAGGAAGGAGGAACAATGAGGTGAGATGACAACTTTTCACGTTGGAGTGGCACTTTATTACACAAAAACACATGTATTTCAATAAAATGTATTGCTAAAGAACACTTTTAAGAAAGCCTGGCTTCACTCTGCCAGGGATGCATGCTAGATAAAGATTGTTTATAAAATGATGAGAGGCAAGCAGAAGTGACTAATTACTAAAATGCGTGTTTTGGTTAAATTGAAGCTTTTAGAATACATTGAAACCAGTTCAAGACAACACTTTGCTGTCACACAAGTCTCCTGATGAGAATCATTATAGCAAGTTTAATCATTTCAGAAAGAAAAGTCAGAGGCTAAGATCCTTAAAAGACATAATGATATTTAGCTGAGTTATACAGAGTACATTTTTATCAGGCCTAGCGCCTTAAAGTACCTAACTAGAGTGAGCAACCCTACAGGATCTAATGCAGCTAAGATACCTCAAGAATACAAGGGTTTGGGTGTGGATGGGAAAAATGCTAGGTAAAGTCAAGAATTCTAAGATATTATCTTATCTGGGAAGGCATCACCTGGTAGAATTGGCTTGGCACTCCCAAATCAGATAAACGGTCGACCGGAGATTCTCACCAAAGGCGGCAGGAGAATTCTGCCTTCTGATTGTGATGCTGAATCTTTTATACCTGAAATTGCAGAACTGACACTGTCCTGACATATTTTCTGACGCAGGTGGCTTGACCGCATTGTCCTAGGACAGTGGGGGCGGTCAGGTGTCCTAACGGTTGGTTGGCCATGCTTGACCGCAGAACATAAACAAAGAACATCTTGTCCTGTACATATTTCTAAAAATGTATGTGAGAGCGGAACTTACGCCAGGCTTATATTTCGGCAAGCTAAGTTTCAAAACAATATTTCAGTAAAAAAGTCCCAAGATGTGCCAACTTATACCAGCTGGGGCGTTGGTCTTGATGCTGTGGAAAATTACTGTACTTCATGTCAGCCCAATTAACCAAGTTGTTTTCAGTGAACCAAAAATCCATGTTTAACAATATTGTGGGACTAGTGCATGTTGTTAGCCTAAGGCATGTCTTTTTTGGCCTTTGCCTTGGGTCTGTACCCTCAGAACTCAGGGAATTTGTGGGATTTAATTTGCTGATCACACATAGCAAAAGGTGAGGGTTTTAAAGCATTTTTGAGATTCTCTTGGGTGGGGCCATATGGCACTTTTATGCTACCAAGGTAGACAAGAAATGCTCTTTCTGGCGGTCAAATGGTAGAGCGTGATTTTAACCCTTCATCATCACCCCTGTCTTGTTCATTTATGAACACACTCTTAACTGAGTATCTCGGTGACCCTTCAGCCAGTGGGGGTACCCAGGGCATGTCGTTAACATAACACTTAAAGCTGTCTTGTAGTGGCCCTCGTTGCCTGGCTCTTTCTCCTATTTGTCTAACTACTATTTTGGCATAATCTGCACTTTGTTCAGATTCATGTAGCAGACGTTCATATTGGACTGCTGCAGGATTCTTGTTTAGCGTGTCTCTACCAGGTGGAAGTGGGGGAGCAGTTGGTATGCCATAGTGAATGCCTGGGGCCAGCTAGCTCGTTCATTTCTAATTGTACTCCAGTCCCATCCCCGGGAATCCTATCCATGTCTTCATACTTGGCTGCCTGGTAAATCCCTGTGCTAGCATAATTCATCCCTACTGCCTTGGTACTTAATTTTTAATACAATGACTCCCAATCTGAAAGGCGCAACACAGAATTATCATAATCCCAACTATGGGTATCATTAATTTCAAAATTTGTGTTAGCCATGAAGGCATCCAGTCAAAATCGAACCAGTCCGTTGGAATAATGTCCACAGGGGCACCGCCTTCATCGGTCATTTCTTTTCCCAAGTTTGTCAACTCCTCAATGGCCCTCGCTATTGTTCCGTTATCCTCATCGTTTCCTGGTATGATTTTCCGATTTGATGACACAACACAGCATCGTTGGCCGTCAGCATGTCGAGGAAGTAGCGATGTTCCAGAACCATTAGTCTTAATGGGCGCAGTTCTTCCCTTATTGCATTTAGTCCGTCTCTTGTGCTGTTGATAGCTTTCATGACCTCATAGCGTGTCACTTCCAGCCAACGGGCATTAGCCTGAGTTTGGAACATTGGAACTGCCCCTCCGAAGAAGAGCTGGGCCTCGTTGAAGAGGCGGAATTCTTCTGGAACTTTCCCAAGGGCCTCTGCTGCGAAATACTCCGCTGTTCGCTGGTGTCGGTGGAGGAATGTCACGTCACCTGTCATTGGGTGTGACAGTATGTGGGAAGCATTCGATGCCGGCACAACCAGATGTACTTCATGCAGAGTCACCAAAGAACACAGTCCGAGCCACTGAGGAGGTAGTTGAAGATAGAGGTGTTCTCCGCAAGCCCAATAGTAGTCCATCAGGGTGGAGGTGCCGTACTGCATATCGAAATTGAAGATGGTCGAATTGCAGTCTGTGTTACACCCAACAGAGACAGAGCCATTACCTAGGAAGCAAAGAGAAAGATTTTTTAGTTTAAATGCCTTTTTATGTTTGTACATTCTTTCCTCACCACAGGTGTATCTGCTTCCTGCCTCGTTCCAAACTTGCTCACAGTTATCCTCAACATCCCAGTCAATGTTTTCTTCCCATTCTGTTTCACCTGCCCAAGGGGGATGCTGTTTTGCAATACACGTAGTCAGGTTTATGCCACTCATTGTTGTAGTAGGCTCGTGCCAGCAGCTGTAGGAGTGTTCTATTTTGGCATGCGCACTCACTGGGGGAAGGATAGCCACGGGATTTGCTATGGTCACATGCTGCTATGGGTGTGGATAGAACAACATATCCCCTTTGTCTTATTCTTGGTGCCAGGTAATCCATATTAGATGAACCCCTCTTGTATATCCCCTTTATCATCTTTTCTATTTCTGACCTGTCGGAAGTAACCCTGAATATGACGTTGTTGTAATCCCATTCCGTTATATTTACAAGTCCAATCCATATTTCAACCCCACTCACTTGGACCTGTCCCTCCATGCGGCAAAGATACAGGTGCAATAGGCACAGTACAGTATGTGGAGGGACTTCTTTAGGAAATGTTAGTCTGTCCGCTCCTACTGCATGAGGGATGTAGGAACAGACATAGCAAGACTCATTCGTAATTGTTTTCCCTACTGTTGTCATGTCCCTGTACCACGATTTCTCACCCAGGGAGGAGTGGACTGAATTATCTTTTATTGATTGTTGTAGGTCTAGCATGGGCCCTAGGCCTTCTTGTATCTCTACAAGATGTTGGAATGTTTTTAATGGGTGTCCTTTAGGTTTGTGCCGGCTCCTTATATGGGAACCAGGGACGAATGGGGAAGGGACACGGGGCTTTGACTTTGTTAAGTAAGGGGGATAGCGAAAGCAAATCTACGTGTTATATAGTGGCGCGAGGGGCGCCTGCGGAATGTTAGTTGCTGCGTGGGGTTAGCAGTCCCATTCCACGTATTATTTCTGTCACTTGGAATTGAATTGGGATTTCGAGGTACACAGTGGTGTGTGTGTTGGCAGTGGTGTTGCTGTACGGGAGTCCGGGAACTAGTGTGCTGTTTGTTTCTTTCTGCTGATTGAGTGTGACGCTGGTACAGTGGGTGGAACAGTGGATAGTAAGGCATCTTTGCTAATTCCATCATTATAACTTTTTACAGCAAGAAAATAGATACACCAATTGAACGTTATTAGTGCCACTCCAACAACGAGACATAACATAAATGTGATAAGAATACATAACTTCGCATCACGGCTGCTGTATTCACGGAACAGCTAAGGGGCGTCTTCTTCTTCCTCTTCTTCTTCTTCGGCAGTGGACGCGAAACCACTGTCCTCATTCAGGGGGACCATGAGCATGTCGCTTTCCTCTCTTAGTCCATTGTTTGTTGATGCGGAGGCGCAGGATCGATCCGGACGTCTTTCCGGTGGATCCATGCCTTCCTCTCGGCTATTCGGATGGCAGTTGGGGATGAATCAGTCACTGCAAAGGGTCCGTCGAATTTTGGATCTTTCCAGCGCCTGACGTGCCTCCGGACGAAGATCAGTGTCCCAGGACGAATAGGTGAAAGTTCTGGATCGATGGAGCTCTTCTCCTTTCTTTTGGACCCCTGGGCAGAAAGGAACTGCGTAGCGCGGGTTAGTGTGCACAAAAATTTGTAAAGCTCAGCTTTAATAATTTCAGAAGATGACTCACTATCTTTTTTGGGCCTGGTGGAAGGGACAGTCACATTTATGGATCGTCCGGTGACAAGTTGGTGGGGCGTGAGGTGGTGACCCGAGCTTGGGGAGTTTCTTAGTGAGTAGAGGGCAAGTGGGAGGCAATAGAGCCATTTTTTACCGATGGTGGCGCTAATTTTTTGAGCAAGCCGTTGAGGCGCTCGCAAATGCCTTTGCTTTGGGGGTGGTAGGCAGATGTTAGTTTGTGTCTGATGCCTAGCATTGTGGTCAGGGAGGAAAAGATGGCATTTGAAAAATGACTTCTGTTGTCAGTTCTAATGGCCTCGGGAATTCCAAAGCGTGAGATGACGTCACGGAGTAGGAATGTGGCTGCTGCTTTGGCATCGCAGTGGACGCACGGTCCAGCTTCGATCCATCGCGAGAATGGGCATACCACCACAATGAGATATCAGTAGTTTTGGCACCGATCAATCATGTCGACATAGTCAAGGTGGAGTTCTTTGAAGGGGCCAGATGGTTTGGGGATGGTGGAAGCAACTGTTTTGAGTGTTGGGTTTGGTGATTACTGCTGGCAAATAAGGCATTTATTAACAAAGAGTTGTATTAGCTCGTGGGCATTGGGAATGAACCAGTCTGCTTGTAATGTTGTGGACATGTTATCTCAGGAGACATGTGCGGGAAGATGGAGTTGGTCCACTGCCACCTGCAGTAAGGCTTGTGGCATGACAGGCTTCCCGGACATGGTCTGCCTGTAATTGAAATCAGCAGGGTCCTGCTATACTCCCCTCTTCTTCCATAGATCTTTCTCTTGTTGTGGTGCACTTTCTTGTATTTCTCTAAGATGCAGTTGGGCAATCGAATCGTATTTTTGTGTGTTATCTATCGGGCAGGAAGCATTTGGGTCAAGAGTCTCATTGCTGGTGTCTGTGTCATTGTTGTTGTCTGTGTGCTGTGCTAAAGCTATACTGCCTTCATGTGTCTTTGTCTGTTCTGCTGGTGCTACAGCTTGGGCAAGTAAGATTGGGGCGTTGTACGGATCAGGCTCAGTGAAAGGTAAGGGGGGTTTGGCTGCAGCTTTGGCTGCCCAATCTGCCAGAGCGTTACCTCTGGAGACAAAGTCCTGTCCATTAGTGTGTGCTGCACATTTGACAACCGCTACCTCAGTTGGAAGTGTAAGGGCCTCAATCAAGTTCCTCCAGCAATTGTTTGTGGCACACAGGTGTTCCATCTGATTTGAGAAAGCCACGCCTTTTCCAGCGAAGGATGCTTGAGTGTGTCGTTTGTGTGACATATGCAGAGTCTGAGTACACTGTGATGAGGTCATCCCCCCGTGGTGCAAAGCGGCGGTTAGTGCCACTAATTCTGCAGCCTGGGCTGAGTAGTGTGGAGGCAATGTAATTTGCTGTACAATGTCTAGGGAATCAGAAGACTCATGCTGTTGGGCCCTGACTACTGCAGCACCTGTGTACTTAATCCCTGTCTCCTGGTCAATGGTGGAGGATCCATCAACAAAATATACAGTGCTGTCTGGCAGGGGGTCTTCTTTCGTTGCTCCTGACTCATCTGGAGAGTATGTGGCACAGTCGTGGGTGTCATAGTCTGAGGCTGCAATCGGATGGGCAAAGAATGTTGCAGGATTGACTGTGTGACATTTGACAACTTTCAGAGAGGGCAATGACAGTATGACTTCGTAACCTGACACTCTCTGTGTAGTCAATGTTGTCTTGGCTTTCTGAATTATGGCAAAGACAGCATGCTCTGTGTACATGGTCAGCGAGGATCCCATGACAATGGGGGGGCTCTTATCTACAGCAATGGCTGCAGTAGCAAGAGCTTGCTCGCAGGGGTAATGGCCTTTCATGACTGAATCTAGCATACTGCTGAAGTAGGCAATGGGCTTGTGGCCCATGGGGTATTTCTGAGTAAGGACAGCAGTCATGACCTGACCATTGCAGTGGGTGAACAGGTAACACTGGTGCGTTTGTTATTTCATCTTTGAGCTGCTTAAAGGATGCTGTCATTTCAGGTGTCCAGTCTATTTTGTTGCGTTTGTCCTTGGCTGCTTTGACTGCCTTCAGCAAGGGGGCAGTTATCATGGAGAAGTCAAAGACCCATTGATGGACATAATTGATAAGTCCAAGGATTTTTTGCATTTCTTTCACAGTTTCGGGCACTGGGGTGTTTCTTATGGCTTCAACTCTGCCTGGTGTTACTCGTCTCCCTGATGCTGATAGTACCTGGCCTAAGTAGTGTACCTCTGTTTGGCAGTACTGAAGTTTGCTTTTGTCCACTTTATAACCTCTGTGAGCTAAGGTGGTGAGTAGAGAGATGGTGTCTGTTCTGCACTGCTGTTCTGTGGTGCTGCAGAGCAAAATGTCGTCGACATATTGCAGCAGAGTACTGTCACATTGGAAATTTGATAACTCTTCTTAGACAACTCTGTTAAAGACGCTAGGGGACTCACAGTACCCCTGTGCCAAACGTGTGTAGCTCATTTGCACCCCTTTGAACGAGAAAGCCAATAGGTACTGGCTGTCTGGGTGAAGGGGGACGCTGAAAAACGCATTTTCCGGTCAATCACGGAAAAGTATTGTGCATTCGGGGGAACATTGGTGAGGATGACAGAAGGGTCTGTCATCCTCACCATCGGATGATGGTGAGGATGGGATGGGAAACTCTGGTACCACTATGTTATTGATCGAACGCAAGTCGTGCACCAAACGCCATTGATTGGTCTTGCCCTTGTGAACAGGAAAAAGGCATGTGTTACAAGGCGATGCACAGGGGTATATGACTCCCTGATCTAGCAGGGCCTGTATGGTAGGGGCAATGCCCTCCTCTGCTTCCTTGGATAGTGGGTACTGTTTAATTCTGGGTAGAATTGCGCCTGGTTTCAGTGTTATTTTAAATGGGGTGGCAGAGCGAATAAGGCCTACATCATTGGGTCCAGTAGTCCACAAGTGTGGCGGGACTTGAGCCAAGTCTGCTTCACGCACTGAGTCATATTTTTGTGGGGCAGTGGGTGTTCTCTTTTCCACTGTCACCGAGAGGGGTACCTCATACTCATAGACGATCTCTCTGATGGGGTATTCATCAGGATCACCAAAAAGCTGTTCATCTGAAATGTCCCTTACTTGGTGTCCGGGCTCGATGAAAATTACACAGGCCCAGGAGCACATATAGTCGTCTCCTGCTATGAATGCCCCGTATGTAGGTGTAATGTGAAGAGCGTGTTTGCCTAAGATCATGTTTTTGTCTGATGTCTGGGAGTTCTGGGACTGTGGGTGGAAGAGGAACTCTTTTGGGAGTTGGACAGTGCGATTGTGCAGTTCTGGTTTGTTGGCTACAACGATGTGTACTGCAGCGGAGAACGCTTGCTCATCCACAGGGCGAGCCCTCATTTGATCCTTCAAGGAAGAGTCAACAGTGGGGGCCATCATCCTTGCTAGTGGTGTGCCTGGTATAGGACAAACCATTGTTCCGTTCTCATGCAAGTGAATTGTCATGTTCAATTTTGCCATGAGGTCTCTCCCTTAAAGGTTGACTGGAGAATGTGGTGAATAAAGCAGTGGTTGCTCCAGCACCCGGTCTGCTATTTGTAGGGGTACTGGCTTGGTAAAGGGGACCCTTGCTATTGCCCCAGAGAATCCCTGTATGTCCTCTACTTGATCAGAAATAGGCAGATGTCCCCCTGTAATGCTACCTGTGTCAAGGAGGAAGCTATATGTTTTGTTATTTATCGTGACCAGGACGGTGGGGTCATCTTCACCGCTCATGATGCATGATAAAACTGGGCACACAAGAGTTGTCTGTGGGCTGTCCTAGCAAGTGTATCCTCCAGCTTGGTATTGTTGAATAGTGCCTTGTGTGAGGGTATTGTTGGGGGTAATCACCACTCCTCCTTGGGGCACGGTGTTTTAGGCTTGGGGTACCATTTGGTATGTGGGTACTTGCTGTTGCGGCTGCAGGGGGACTTGCATCTGCTGGGGCTGCATAGTTTTCTGCTGGGCAGGTTGAGCATAGGCATACAATATCTGGGGCTGTTGTGAATACATTGGTCGTTGTTGTTGGAATTGTGGTGCTTGTGGGATGGGGCCCATGGGTTGTTGGCCTTGCTCTCGAAGTTCTAGTACGACATTCTCTTATCATGTGGCCCTGTTTGTGACAATAAAAGCAGGTGCGTGGCCCTGCCTGTAGTGGGGCCCTTTGCTGTCCCATTCCATTTCCCCTTCCCGGCATGCCTGTGCATCTGTAGGTATTATTCCTGTCATTGTTGTAGTGCTGTTGGTCACTCCCGTAAGCAGGCAGTGGTGCTACGTATTGTACAGGGGGCTGTTGCACGTACTGCACTGTAGGCTGTGGTTGGGCATGTACATACTGTACTGCTTGTTGGGGTGGGGTCTGCACGTACTGTACGGCTGACTGTGTTTGTTGTTGTGTCTGTGCCAGCACATATTGTATGGCAGGCTGCTGCACTTGTTGGGTCTGTGCCTGGACATATTGTATGGCAGGCTGCTGCACTTGTTGCGGAGAAGACTGGGTATTGGTGGCAAGCGCGTTTTGAGCGGCCTGTGCAAAGGTGGTGACTGCCGTCATTTGGCTGACAGGTGCAGCTAACATGACATTGTCTATTGCATCTTTTTTCCTATTAAGCTTCTGCTATACTAATTTTGCAGCTGCATTTTCAATAGCTAGCTGTCCACTTTTTTCCTGTTCTATTCTCTTTTTGCAGAAATGTATGATGTGGTCTTGAATTTCAGTACAAAACAAGAAGGGAGGTCTCCTCAACAATCCAATAACGGGACGAGGAGTAAGAGGAAAGACAGAAATCTGGACAGTCCCTGTTGGATTCAATCAAGTGGATAGTAATATCCACCGTATGTAACCATAGCTCAAGAAATCCTACCATATAGGCCCACTTTGATAAGTTGTATACACAAATATGAAAACAATTTTAGTAAAAATACAAAGCAATTTATTAAAAATATACACAATTTTATACATCAGTTACTGTGCCACAATGTACAATGTAAAAAAACGGTGTAAGCACCCTCTAATTAATTCAATGGTGCACATATGATAAACACACACAAAATTTAAAAACAAACAATGGTTAAAAACAAGTTGTCGACGCAGCGTTTCGGTTTCTAAGTTGACACCTTCATCAGGACAGGTTTCTATGCAATAAAGAAACAATGTATTAACACAACATTTTTTTCGCAATCTCACTATGTTGTTACTTTTTTACAAGCTTCCCATTGCTTTTTTTACCCAGTTCTTTAATGCTTATCTAAACAAACATTCTACTATTTGAGCAAGGGGACATATTTCTCAGAGGAGCAATATATTATACTGAGGTACAAAATAACTGGAGCACACTTTTTTAAGAAAACATTCTTAAACAAATTTTGGTATGGCACAAATGTAAAGCGGTTATTTGGATTTCCTGAGCTATGTACGAAGTCCAAAAGGTTTGAACTCCAACACCAATTGTAGTTAAAGTGACAGTGCACCTAGGAAAATAGAATTACTATTTTCACTAGCGTTAGGAATAAACAGATAGAAGTATCCTGTTTGAAACTTACTTTAAGAATAAATTCATCAATCATTCAAGATGTATTCCTCTTTAATCAATGGGAGGAAGGGGTCCTTACATCATCACAGGACATCATTATTCATGAGTAGATATGAATCATGGAGACATCACTACGTGTCTGAAACCATAAATATCTTACATCAAAAACCAATATGATCATTTGATGTACATGAAAGTAGGATAAATGCTTATGATGTTACCTCAATTTTGTTATGGAGTTTTCTTTATGAGGAGAAAGGAGCCACCGTTATAGAGACTTTATTTTGGATTGCCTTTGAAAAAATTTGGAGAAATTGGGGTGTATTGATCAGTTTTCATATTAAATTAAAACCCATCTCTATGTACATTCTAAATTATTAGGCAGCCTTCTCTTGCCATTGGTTTGGATTACTTACCAATAAAATTAATGGACCAGCATAAAGTGCAGCACGTGACCGGATTGTCTCAACTGCCTTACTTGAATGAAGATGCTGTTCGTGGGGTTATTTTCAATTAACCACCCTGAAAAGAAACATGTTTTGATAGAGGGGTTTATCAATGCCCAATTGTGTTCTACACATTTTAGTTTAAACGAGCATAATTGCTCCCTTGTCATGTCATTATAACTCCCAAGGTTTGTTTATGTCTCGTTGGCAAGACACTTTATTTAAATTAACGTATACGGTGTCTTTATGTATTTTATTTTAAAAGACAATTCCGTATTCTTACTTCCGCGTTAGTAACCGAAATGATTTTATTCTGGGCACTACGACAGTACTAGGGCACAGCATGCACTCTGGTTGTGCACAGTTTAAAGATATGTCTCGGTTCCCCAATCTTGTCAATGACTTAATTTAAACAAACTTTCGCTATGTACTGGTTTAATGGAGATCAAACAATCATCTCCGTAGCGGTCTCTCTTAATATAGTGTGCCGGTAGAGGTAACATATCACTTATGCGCTAATTTACTTGAGCCTGTGTTATTTAAATACCGGCTTTCACTACGCGAGTTCTGTAGCGCTTACCTTTTGTCCGGTATTCGGCCTCCCTGCTCCTTTCTCGCTCGATACTCTTCAGGATGTAAGTGCAGGGGCATACATCCAGGACGGATGTATTTAAGCCGCGCAGTTACGCGCCTTATTTTCGGACATCTCGTGGGATTTTTCGGTCGCGCTGACGTGTCAATACGTGCGACTATGGGGAAAGGACTACAATAGTAGTTCTTGTGATGTAAGGCTATACGAATAGCTGACTACACTGATAATTTCTTATAGGTTTTAGGGTATTCGGTGGTGAGATTACCTTATATTGTTAAAGCGGTTTTTTGGAAAGAAGTTCAGTCGCGCTGACGTATTATTACAGGCGACTCTGGAGAAAGGACTACAATAGTAGTTCTCATGATGTAGGGCTATTCAATTTGCGGACTACACTGGTAGTTCCTTCTAGGTTTAGTGATATTCGGTAATAAGATTACGTTATATTATTAAAGCGGTTTTTGGAAAGAAGTTAATACCGCATTGTCGTGTCTCTTCTCATATATTTAAAATACACTTAGGGGTTTATATATTCTGACGGTAATATAAACACACTGAAGCTCATCTAATTCATCAGTAGATGTTTATTATGTTTAGACGGGTCACATTAGATGAATTGTGTAGTTAATGTTCACACAATGGATACAGGGACTAGGATGGAGAACTGTATGGCTGACATTCCCTATGTAGTTCTATGGTTAGGGGAGTATTATTCACAAACTTGGCCATATATATGGGAACAACAGGAAGATAAGGTTGGATTTTAGTCCTGGTTCATAAAATACGTTCCCAGTCCTCCTTGTTATTCAAACCGTTTCTTACAGTATTAAAGCGGGACATGAAAAATTGTTCGCGTTTTTTTCTTTTAAGATCAATGTCCCCACCTCTCAGATTGTATGGTTTCTAAACCACACCATATTAGATCTTTGATTGTGTGGTTGGCCTCTTGCCAGTGTTCAGTTAAGGGAGCTCCTCTTTTTTTGGTCCGAATCGCTGATTTATGTTCGGTAATCCTTAATCTAATTTCTCGACTTGTCTCTCCTATATAAAGTGAATTGCAAGGACATTTTATCAGGTATATCAGATTTTTAGATCTGCAATTCATGAATGATTTTATCTTATGTTTTGCGTTATTTTGTTCTATAAGATCTCCTTTCATGATATTCTCACAATTGCAGCAATTGCCACATGGAAATGTACCCGTGGGTAGGGGAGCTTTGTTAATGCTTGGTTGTATGCTGGTGGGCATCTCTCTGTATGTATGTACCAAGCTTTTTTTCAGAGTGGGGTTGCGTCTAAATGCAAATATTGGTTTTGGTAATTTTTCTGTATTGGGTTTATTTACAAGGTTCCAATTGCGGTTGATTATGTTTTTAATTTTATTGCTAATGCAGTTATAGTTGGTCACAAATATTAGACGTTTCTCCTTCTGTTCGTTCACTTAGAAAAAAGATTGTCCCTATTGAAATATTTGGCTCTTTTGTATGCATGCTTGATCATGCGTTTCGGGTAGCCTCTTTCTGAAAATTTATTCGTTAAAGCTGCTGCATGTTTCTCGAAGTCACTCAATTTAGTGCAGTTACGTTTTAATCTTAAAAATTGCCCAAAGGGTATATTGTCCTTTTGGCATGGCGGATGGTAACTCGAGTAGTGGAGCATTGTGTTCCTGTCGGTCTTTTTAGTAAAAAGTTCCACCTGGAGCTTTCTGTCTTCATGCTTAATAATAATGTCCAAAAATTCACATTGATGGACATTGTAATTAGCTGTGAATTTTAAGTTTGGATCCCCCAGGTTTAGCCACTCAATGAATTCCTTCAGGGTGTCCACGGGTCCTGACCAAATAAAAAAAACGTCATCGATATATCTGGACCACTCAGATATATTCTCAAAAAAAGGAGCTAACGGGTTAAAAATGTGTGTATTCTCGAATTGAGCTACATACAAACAGGCCAGACTGGGAGCACAGGTGGCTCCCATGCTGGTCCCCTTTATCTGTTTGTAGTATTCTTTATTAAAAATAAAAATGTTGTTTTTTAGAACAAGGCTTACACAGTCAATAATAAATATCTCTTGTGAATTGAAATCTCTATCAGCTGGGCAAAGTAATTCTTTAATCATATTTATTGTGCTATCTTGCGGTATATTTGTATACAATGCCTCAATGTCGAGGGTTACTAGGTATTGGGTTTCTGGGTTAAATGGTAAGTCTTCAATCTTTTGAATTATAGCTCCCGTATCTTTAATGTACGCTTGTTGTTTTGTGACATAAGGTTGTAAGAAAATGTCTGCGTACTTACTAAGTGGCTCAGTCAGCGACCCAATGCTGGCTACAATGGGCCTCATTGGTGGATCATGAAGATCCTTATGAACTTTAGGGAGTCCATACAAAGCAGGTATAGTGGGGTTGTTGTTCCACAAAAATCTATATTCCTCTTCGCATATGGCACAGTCTTCCTTGGCTAGGTCTAATGTTCTTTTAACCACTCCCTTTAGTAGATTCCAGTCATCTCTAGTTACCTTTTGGTAATGATCTTTGTTCTCTAGCATGAGGGTCATTTTGGCATTGTATTGCGCAGTAGTCATAATTACAATGCTACCGCCTTTATCTGCAGGCTTAATGGTTAGTGTTTGGTTATTTTCTAGATTTGTTAGGGCATTTTTCTCTTCTTTATTCAAATTAAATTGAGTCCAATTTTTCTGATCAAGTAGTTCTATTACGCTTTTTTCTACTATCCTTTCGAAGGCTTCTATATCTTTATTGGTTTGGGCAATTTGAGGGGTCCAAGTTGACTTTGGTTTAAGACCAGATTTGTTAAGAGAGGGAACTCTTTCTTTGCCTTCAAAGAACGTTTGTAGTCTAATCTTCCTGAAGAAGTTTTGCAAATCTCTTTCTAGATTAAACCTATCTATAGGACAAGCTATAGCGAATCCAAGACCCTTTTCTAACAGTTTTATTTCTATTTCACTAAGGGTGGTGTCTGATAGATTGATCACAGGGGCCTTTTTTACTTGTTCCAGGATTTCTGGCTCCTGGTGTAAGGTCTTTGGTATGGCTGAGGTTGAGGGGTATAATTCCCCCTCCCTCTGCCTCTTCCCCTCTGTTGACCGTAAGGTTGGCGTTGTGCTAAAAAAGGAAGCGAGTCTTTGGTGTTCCCTGTTGCTGTTTCCCTATCTTTATTTGAGGTTCTGCTATCCTCTTGGATTTCAGCTTCAGAGTCAGTGCTTGAATAGGAGGTATCAAAAAATCTTACTTTTTTCTTTTGGAGATTTTGGTTATGGTTTTGTTGCCAGGGTCTACGGTTGTGAAAAGACTCTTTTGGGCGTTCATAGAAATCTTTCTGCAGATACGGGTATACGTGTTCTGGATTGTACTTTGCTACATCCTTACTAAATTTGTTGCTTTTCTTATTAAATAGGTAATCCCTATAGCTGTTCACGTCATTATTAATATCTTCCAATTTTTTACGGGCGTCATCCAGTGCAGTACTATCAGATAGTTTTTGTTCTAGGTCTTTAATTTCTTGCCTTTCCATGACTAGGATGTCGGTTGCTGTCTCTATAATTAAAAGCATCCAGTCACGGCTGCACCTGTTAGCTACAAGAGTCCAGTTCTCTATGAATTTCTGGTTATTGATGAATATGCCAGGTTCATTGTTTACTTGAAGGCCCTTAGGAATTATCCCCCGCTTGCAATAATCAATAAGGAAATCTGAGTGTAACTCAGTCCTTATAGTTTTCTTTTTGGCATTCCATAAGTTTCGCCATTCGTCTTCATTTGTGTTATACAACTTATCAAAGTGGGCCTATATGGTAGGATTTCTTGAGCTATGGTTACATACGGTGGATATTACTATCCACTTGATTGAATCCAACAGGGACTGTCCAGATTTCTGTCTTGAATTTCAGGCCACGGTTTTGCCTCCATGGCTACTACCCCGTCTAATTTTTCCTGCACGTCTTCTGGCAGTCCTCTCCACCATGTGGTAAAGCCTGCTGTTTCCTCCAGTGGTATTCCAGGAGTCACCTAACTCCTGGTGCCATGTTTCTGTCATTCTAGAAATAAAGTTAATAGGGTCCTCATTTGTTTGCATTGTCAGAGACATGAGAGACCCAATGTCTGGAACATCAGGGTATTTTAGTCGCAATTTAGTCCAGACTGCCGCCCTTATTTAATCGAATGGTTCTCCATTGTACTTGGTGTCGTTCATAGTTATTAACCCTCTACTGATACTTATGAAAATTTCTTCTGCTTCCCCTCCCATGAGGGAGATAAGCAAACTTTTCATATCACCTATCCCTGGGGTGGTGCCTGTAGTATTTTTCTCTAGGGCCCCTATCCATTTGCTGGCACCCTCCGTGAGGGGCGGGAGGTTCTTTTTAATGGCTTCCTTCTCTGCGTAAGACCAGCAGTTATATATTGGGGGGTCCTTTGCACTTTTGTATAATAGCGGCATCTGGCGGGTAATTCCTGTACCTTGATGCTTCGGTCTTGTGGGGTCATATCGTCTGGCATATTTCTGCCAAATTTTGAGACTGGCTCGCATATAATCATAATCCCGATCCTCATCCCCTACACCCTGCAGGATGCATTCCACATGCTGAGGTTCGAAAGGATCATCTGCGGGGCCAAAGACTCTGTCCATCCGGCCAGATTATCTGTGAAGGGGTTGACAGCATAATCTGAATCCTCACCTAGTGTCACTATTTTGTTGGGAGTTAGGTCATTGTCCTGCAGGGCACATGGTCTGCTGAGGAACATGCCATTTTTCGCTCGAGTGTTGCACTTGGAAGCGGTGCCAGTGACATCATAGTGTATGTCCTCTGGGCGTCCATGTGTTCCCAACACTGTAAGTCTTTCTACCTCTGTTTTCCTAGTCTTCCTTCTCCCCCCTGTATCCCCTGAGTTTGGGAATTCCTGGTGTTGGTAAAATGGGTTTGTCGCATTTGGGGCGCGTGGCTGGCTGCATGAGTCTGCCATGGCTGTGGCGGATGGTGGGGCAAACGGATCCACCACAGATACAGTATGTCGTGGAGGTGGCTCTGGTTGGGTGGGGTGGACCTGTGCTGTTGTGGTAGTCGCATGGGTGTGGTCTGGCGCAGTTGTCTGAGGGCACGGGGAATGGGCGCTGTTGCACAGTACTTCCATCAGTCCTTCGTTGTCTCCCATGTCCCGAGAGGGACCTTAGGTCGGCAAAGGCGTGGATGGGAAATAGGCTGTCTGCTGTTTACTACGGCCATGTTGCACAATCCCTTCCGCATTTTCAAAAGAGTCTGTCTTTACAGTAAGTTGTGGTGAAGTGTTCATGGTTGTTTGGGTATTGGATGGTTTAAAGTGGGCAATCTTGAGGGTCTCAGATAATCTGTCACTGATTTGTTCTAACTTTAATGAGGCACGTCGGACTACCTGAGATATGTTGTTGTGTTCGGGGTTGCGTGGTATTTCTCTGATGAACATGTCTGTTAGAGTATCCCCATTTGGACTGCACTCTAAGCTTTTATTGAAGTCTGCGGCCGTTCTCCATGTGTCATAATGGACTAGATAAGGTGCCGGAGGGCCCTGTAACTCCCTGTCCCTATTCTGTGGTTGAACAGAGGAGAATGTGATCAGTGGTTCGTCTGTGTTTGTGCCGCAAAATGGCATGTGGTCTCGGGGGGTGGCCTCCTGCTCCTGGAGTTGTGGAGCATTGGCATCACGGAGGCGGTTGAGATCAGGGTAGTGGGGGAGTGCATGGCGAAGCGAGTCGGATGAGTGGTGAGATGACATGCGTGATTTGTTTGATGGTGAGAGGGACACATTATCGGGATCTTCTTCCTCCTCAACAGGCAGGACAGCGACGGAAGTGGGGTTCAGTTGTAGCGTAAACTGTGCATTTATTTGTCCAGGTAAACCTGGCACCGTGGCGTGCAGTGTTGGACTAGCACCAGTGATAGGTGTTACAGGTGGGGGAATGTCTGGGGCTGGCACTGTGACGGGTATGGTGACGGCCTGTCGCCAGAAACTAAAAAGGGGGGCAAGATGGCGCCGATAATGTTGATGTCGCAAACTAGATTTTAACAATGGGGGCCGGCACTGTGACCGGTATAGGTGGGCCACTGCTGGTGCCGGGTGGTGCCGATGGGGCAGCACTACCTTCAACGACTGGTTGAGGGTGTTCGGATGTGGTAAAGAGGTCACTTGGGAGTTGACTGTATCCAACAGTTGCCATATTATTAGTCGTACACTGTAGGTCTAGTTCTTTATTTTCGGCAGATGCAATTGCGGGATACATGCCATTGGCGTGGTATGGTGGGGGCGCCGAAGGGGCAGTGGGCAGGATCGTAGTGTGATCTTGCGTATTGTCTTTAAAGATACGCCAGAGATCTAAGGTGACCTTCCATTTTTGTAATTTGGTGCCGGAATATTTGGTGTTTAGGAAAGTGGTGGTGTGTTCGAGAATATTTACATCAAAACTTCCTTCTGAAGGCCACGGATAATTCATGTTTCTGGTCAGCTTATGAAGCTCCCTACAATGTTTGAGTATGCGTTGTTCCTGCCCACCAAACATTTTCAGGACATGCTGGAGTAGGGTCGCCATGATGAGATACTCCAGTGTTTTTGAAGGTGTGGGTTCTGTGAACGGAAGTTAGACCCTTCAATAGGGGCCGGTACGGTCTGTGCTGCTCTAGAGATCGGGTACTAGTTCACCTGCTACTGCCTCAAGGATACGGTCATATATGGCGGTCTGTAGTTCAATATTTTGGGAGGGAGTGCACCCAGGAAAAAGAAGCTGGGCCCTAAAGCAGGAGTCAGCTATTTTAGAGAGGTGTGGGTGTCTGGGAAAAACGCTTGACAGGACTGTCGGTCCTCCCCACCCCTCAAGGTCTAGGATAAAATATATATAAAAGCCAGCAGGTGTTTGGTATATGGTGGAACTCAGTATCCTGTTCATGGGGATACTAATGTATTGGCGATGGTGTGCGCTCTGCACAGGAGGGTGGGTTCACCTATGTATTCTTGCCCTAGACGCTAGGAAAGTTGGGAAATCGATCTTTTCTGAGTTCGTCTCCAATTTCACAGAAGACAATGTGCATAAGTATTAGCCTTAAGTCCAATTTGTCGGGTCCCCGATATATACCTGTACCTGAGAAGTCAGGAAATTCAAGATTATAACAGGCAAGGGCCAGGATAATTTGACTCTGTATAGGGTTTCGGGGCCAGGAAGAAGTGAAAGTGGTGGGTATTTCTAAGCCTCGGGATAGTAGGCGGATATGTATGTGGATCCACTCAGGTGTTTAGAGCGATGATACGCCTATTCTTTTTCAAATACTGCCCGAAGCGCTTGCATTTAGGCTTGTAATAATGAGTTGTGCCACTGTATATGGGTGTACTATTTGCGTCTGTGTTTAAAGGTGTTTGGTGGTGGCTCAAGGGGGCACAAAAATGCTGGTGCGATAGATAGAGTAATTTGTCTGGTGTGGCTATAGTCAATGTTGAGTGCTTGAGCCTTGAAGGATTGTGAGAAGAACCGTGCTGGTGAGGGGTGCCACATTGATGAAACAAGACGGCATCCGTCTGAAATACCCACAACATTGTCGTTGATTAGAAATATTGTGATATTATCATGAGTATTATTGCTCATTCCCCTACATAAAGGTGGAGGAATGGGGTAAGTTGTCAAGGCTAGGTAAGGATGCAGACCCTGCGGCTTCTTGCAAGTAGTCGGACAATAGTGCTCTTAGAAGCGGTGCTGTATGGTCCTCAGACTGTGAGTGGACAGAGTTAGCGTTGGAGACTGAGGGGGTAGGGGAGTCAGGACCTTCATCTTCCAGAGGTGGGATGGACGCCGCTTCAGATAGAGCAGCTAAGTGTATGGAATCTACAGAGGAATCTTCGTCAGTGATAAAGATGGGTGAGTTGGCAGGATGGTTAGGGTAACCTAGGTATTCACAGAGGTAGAAAGGGGGGGCAGATAGGGTGGAGGAATTAGAGGCTTCTTCTGCATAGAGCAGGTCAGGGCGGGTAGTGTCTGGAAATGGCGAGGTGAGAGATATATCTGGGAGGGCGTTGTATATGTCGTTCAGAGAAATCGCAGAGATGCGAACTTGGGTGTTTTGAGTGAAGTTGATGCGTAAAATCGCCCAGGCGGCTGTTAGTATGTCTCGGAGCTCTTCATCAAGGGGAGTGATTAGGTCAGTGGTGGTATTATGAACAGCCTCAGGAACACCGTTAATAAACTGGATATTACAATGGATAGGGCGTGGTGGGGCGTTGGACATCACGGATATAGGGGGAGGCAGAGCATAACTGGTGTAGGGGGGCAGAAAGAGGAAGGAGTAGGAGAAAATACAAATTCTCCCCCCTCTTTTTGGCAATCAATTGCACAAGCAAATGATAGACAAAACAGTGTAATGGAATAGGGAAAGTACGAGGCAAGAGTTGTCAGTTGTGCATGAGACGGTGATGCTACCTAGCAGGGGTGCTATAAAGGGAAACGTCAGTGAGTTTGCACCCCAGACAGCAGGGGGCTGTGGAGAGGGAGGTGGGGCAACGGGAGCAATGGTGTAGATGTGATCCGAATCACAAGCAATGTTATGAAAAGCACAATCACTGAGACTGATGACATAACGCACGATAAATGAACATGGAACAGGAAACAAAAACAGTGAAAACATTTATTTTAAACACATATACAGATGGAGCAATAAATACTGATCAGGTAAAAAGGATGCATCCTAGAATAAAGAATCAATGATATAGACGCGATATCCTAACAAGAAAGTGGAATGTCGGAGATGCTGTAGTGGAGGAATCATAAGAGAGGTAGTGTTAAACCCTGAAAAGGGGAGGAGGAGAGGTGGTCGGGAGGCAAGTGTGCCGATAGAGAGTAGAGAGGGGGTAGAGGAGGAGGAAGGGGGAGGAAGGTGTGGCGAGAGAGAGAATAGAGGGATGAAGAATTCAAGAGAAAAAGGTGGTCAGGCGCTCAGTAGCGTCTGTGGAAGAGGGAGGGGTGTGGTGCCATGGCAGGGAATGAGTGACCGTGGCAGAAGCTGTTACGCAAATAGCACAGGGCACTTTTTGTGAACACAGAAGAGAGGCTGTCAAAGGCTGTCGGCACTGCCTAATGACAAGTGGAAGTGTGAGATAAACAAGAACACCCAATCCTTGGAGGAATAAATCATGAAGAGAAGGAAGGAAAAGGGACGGAAAGGCAGTCCTCATAAAGTAGAGTGCAGGGGCTGCCCCGTGAGGGGAGGCACCGAGGAGCAAAAAGATGAAGTAAAAGGAAAGTAAAATGCAATTTCAAAGCACAATATAAAGGATAACGAAAAGAGTAAATGACATGAAAGTCAGTCGGAAAGTATAATGTAATGCAGAGAAATATGAAATGCAATTTGAAGGCACAATGCAGTTTCAAGGCACAATGTAATTTGAAGGCGCAATGTAAATGATAAGGAAAAGAATATATGACATGGAAGTCAATGTGAAAGCATAATGTAGAACAGAGAAACGCAGCAGGTAATACCCGTAATAAAGAGGCACAATGAGACTCAATGGAGGATAAATGCCAAATCAACCAAGATATCTGTTGGGGAATTTAACCCTGACCCCATGCAAAACCTGAAGTGCTGAGGGTGTGTGAATCTAGAATTCGTCGTGGAATTAAACCTCTACCCCGTGCATGCTGAGGGAACAAGACTCTAGTGGACTGAAAGTCCGACCCCATGCACTGTTCAGAAATGCTGAGGGTGTAGAACTGTAGGACCGTAGGCAGATAGGACCAGGTCCCTTTTCAACTGACAAGTATCCCCTCTGGGCTACAGCCGGCAGGATAAAACTGAAAAACCACAAAACCCCGGCACTTGAGACACAAGAAGCACACAAGGGTAATCAAAGGACACAAGAGGCGGAGCATTACAAGTAAGAAAGACTAGCAAAATCATGACCACAAAAGGAGAGAGAGAGAGAGTTCAAATCGTGACCAGAGATAGTGCTGCAGGGGGACAGGTAGATTATAGGCCACAGTCTGCGCTATAATGAAAAGGAAGTCCAGCCGGACTTCAAAATTTATTTGATATTGAAATAGGTAAAAATAACCAAACCAACAATAAAGCAGTTGGACACAGTCATGTATCCACAAGGCTAGACAAACAATTCACAATACATTTAACAAGGAATTTTCAGGCAATTGAAAAGGGAGGAGCAAAAAAATGAAATCAATTTGCTTCACATATGTAGAAAAAATATGATTTTGTGAACTGGTGTTTAGACTACATAAACTGTTGACGGCGTTTCGATCCAGTTAGAATCATGGATCATCATCAGGACATTCAATGTTTTGCCTGAATATACAAGCCGGATGATGTGCAGGACTCGAAGGAAGCTGCACGTGGTCGGGACCTATAATAAGGCACCAAAAGTTCACGGTGGAACTTCCACGGACGTTTGAGGGGCCCAATCGCGCCAGTGAGACCTCATCACCCGACCACGTGCAGCTTCCTTCGAGTCCTGCACATCATCCAACCTTCTTTGTTCAAGTCCCCTATCGTTAATCGATTCCTGAAGGCCATCACTCATACCTTTCCTCCTGTTCCCTTCGTGATGCCTCAGTGGGACTTGAACCTGGTTCTAACGTTTCTGATGTGCGCTCCCTTTGAGCCACTTCACAACTGTCCTCTTCGCCTTCTTTCTCTGAAGACTGCCTTCCTGGTAGCCATCACCTCTGCCAGGAGAGTGAGTGAGCTCCAGGCTCTATCTTGTAAGCCTCCTTTCCTTTCAGTCCATCCGGACAAGGTTGTATTTAGGACTAGGCCCTCCTTCTTGCCTAAGGTAGTCACGGCCTTTAACATTGGGCAATCCATCACATTGCCCACCTTCTTTCCGCCTCCGCACCCCTCGAGAGAGGAGGAGAGGCTCCACCATCTGGACCCAAAACGTGCGCTCTCATTTTATCTGAATCGCACACAACAGTTCCGGGTGGATGATCAACTCTTTGTTGGGTACGCGGGCGCTAAGAAAGGGAAAGCGGTGCACAAGCGGACCATCTCTCGGTGGATTATCTTGTGCATCCAGGCGTGTTACTCCTTGGCTAAGAAGGAACCCCGTGTTGGGCTGAGGGCTCATTCTACTCGAGCCACGGCCACTACAACTGCCTTGGGCCGAGGTGTGCCCTTGCAGGACATTTGCCAGGCAGCTACGTGGGCCTTGCTGCACACGTTTGCAAGACACTATTGCCTGGATAGTCAGGTCCGGAGGGACGGCTAGTTTGGCAGTTCCGTCCTCCAGGACTTTCTGGTGTGATTATTGGTTCGCAGACCCACCACCACGGGGATGGTATTGCTGGGGTATCTATTCTAAGGTAAGGAATCTATCACTAACGTGTCTCTTTCAGATGCACAAGTTACTACTTGTGTAACGATATATCTGTATGAGACATTAGTTAGTGATAGATTCCTTACCGACCCACCCATCCTCCCCGTTCTGCGAACCGATATCTAGGGTTAAGGTCATCCCCTTTCAGGGCCCTAGTTTCTTGGCACCAGTGTTGGTTTTTGTCATGGCTCTGCGCTTCTGGCGCGGAAAAGCTGTGGCTAAGAACTGACGTCAGCACGCGGAGGCGGCGTCTAAGTACTCCAACGACGTCATCACGGCGCCCACGACGCCGACGACAGACGCGGAGCCGCAGACGACGCCTACCGACGCACAAGGGTACTGCTACGCAAAACTTTCCGGATCCAGTCTGACGCCTGGGGATATTCTAAGGTAAGGAATCTATCACTAACTAATGTCTCTTACAGATATATCGTTACACAAGTAGTAACTTGTACATGCCGACGACACTCAACTTGTCGTCTTTTTAAACCAGTCGGCTATATGTCAGGAAAACCTAGCCACGTGCCTCACGAACATCTCAAAATGGATGAGTGAGTCTCTCCTCAAACTTAATGGGGAGAAATCAGAGATTCTACTACTTGGTAATGCATCCAAACTCCCCACTAAGCTTCTGTGGCCACCCTGCATGGGAACACCCCCCATTCCAAAAAAAGAAATAAAGAGCCTAGGTATCTGCCTCGACCAGGACCTCAATTTCAAGACACAAGCTAGAAAAACTGCTGGAACATGCTTTGGCCTTTTGCGCATCGCACACAAAATACTCCCCCTTATACCCCCTCAGTCTAGGAAAGTTTTCATTCAGGGCCTCATCATATCAAGGTTGGACTATGGAAACGCTCTATACCTGGGCGCCTCAAAACTGGTCACTAAAACTTCAACATGCCCAAAACGCGGAAGCAAGGCTGCTGACGCGCACTAAACTCAGATGCTCTGCAAAACCAGCCCTCATATCGCTACGCTGGCTACCAATTCATGAAAGAATCACCTTTAAAACCCTATGCATCACTCACAAAATCCTTCACGGCAAGGGCCCCCTTATTCTGAGACCCCTTATCAAACCACATAAAGTCAACAGGCAGCTGAGATATAACATCCTCTCCCTGGCTAGCGTCCCCAGAATTAAAAGAGCGCGGTCAGGGGGGCATCTTTTCTCATACAACGCCCCTAAACTATTGAATGCCCTACCCCTCGACATCCGGAGGGAAACCAATCTTTTGGTCTTCCGTAAGCTATTGAAAACACTGGCTGTTCCCCTAAACCACTTTTCCCTAGATCTAACCTGACGAGTCACAGCGCTGGGACGCCATCGGGTAGCTGTGCGCTTTAGAAATCCAATTCAAATTCAAATTCAAAATTAGGCTAAACTCAAGAGGGCATGTGAAGCCAGCTGTTTTACCATATGTAACCCCTTTAATACCAAATGAAAGGACACCACACAGGATATATATAAAATATATATGTATTTATTTCTAAACAACCCCTCTGAACTCTTTATAAGGTCAGAGGCACAAGCACATAACAAGATACTTAATTATCATACAATAAGTTGCAGAAAATACAGTAGGGCCCTAGGGGCACGCTATACCATATTTATATACTAAAATTGTGTTATAAGAACCACATCACAAACAAAGGATAGGCCTAGGGCCTAGGGAATCGCTGGGGCTACACTTCACTACCAAAGGATAGGAAGTAGGAGCCCCACGGGAGGCGTGTGCAGAGTCTTTACTCGTACGCAAGTTACCAGAAATTAGAATGGGAACGAAAGAATTAGAAACTAGTTCTTTTAGGGCACTTCTGACTGGACTCGATGAAAGTTACTTGAAACCTAGACACTAGGATAGTCAATACCCACAGGAGCACTGGAGTACTCGCGTTACCTCACCCACAGGAAGCGGGTGCATAGGTGTCAAAGTGTGTCGGGTTTCATCGCTGAATCCTATGGAGCCTTGAAGAAAGATGCTGCAGGCGACCAGGAGAGAAGTGTCCGGTTGGATCCAAGGGCGGATCGAGGATGAAGAGTACCTGAAAGCAGAGGGGACAGAGTCTGGGTCACCTGCCAGTGACCAGGAAAGAACCAGGAAGAAACCAGGCGATGTCGCAAAGCAATCAGGTGATGTCGTGAAGCTTGTCTCTGCAGCCACGTGGACCAGGAGGCATTGTCAACATCTAGGAGTCAGGCACGGACTGTCCCACAAAGGCACTTGCTGTCGGCGGTGTCAGGTTCCGGATTAGAGTCAACAAGCCTTGGCAAAAGTAACCCATGCAGGAATCAAAGTTGGCTTCTTAATCAGACCAGCAAGGTCTGTTGGGCTTCTTCTTTTCAGGGAAGCAAGGGCCAGTCTGGAGCAACAAGACCAGCAATGTAGATCGTCATCAAGATAGCCACTAGCCCACGGGCAAATGACCGGACAGACGCGTCAAGCAGGAAAATGCAGAAGGGCCCCACACTGAACTCGTGGAATGTGGAGGGCTTATCTTCGGTGCAGATGTTGCTCGGGGCTGGGGCTTCTCAATCCCCAATGCACAGCTTCGAGGGTGCCTCAGAAGCTGCACGGAAAGCAATTCGCTGACTTTCCAAGATGGCCGGTCCCACGTCTCGCGTCGCCTCCACGGGTCTCAGCTTTGCTGGGGCTGTGGATCGGGCTGAAGGAAATCTGGAAGTCTGGGTCTTGTCAGGCTCTGTGCTCGGCTCCGGCGGGAGCGTCGACAAAGCAAGCCGTTGATCGCTGGATGGTGCCTGCTTGTGCAGGGTGGTCACTACTTGACCACAAGGGAGATTCTTCAGTCTTCTATCTTCAGGTAGAATGTCGAAGGTCCAGAGTTTCGTTTCAAGTTTCAGTCAGGATAAATCTAAAGTCTTGGGACTCAGCTCCTACCTATATACCAAATCTAGCGGCTGGATTACCTGCTAGGTCCCTCCTCTGGGTGGGACCAGGGAAGGGTGTAGTTCCGTAGTTTGAGGGTCAGAGGTTCAGTGGTTCTGAACCCGTTCAATAAGGATCGTCGGAAATAGACGATTTTGGTGTCAGCAGACCGCAAATCACGAGTGCGGTATGTACAAGTGTTTTCGCATTAATCGATCAATGAGAACACTATGTATTCAGGGATTTCATTCGAACCTTCGGGTTCCATTTTGTGTGCGGCAGCCATTTTTTGTGGTTACCCTCACATAGGCCGATGACTGCGGCCGAACGGGTCCTTGAGACACGTACATCTTAGCTGACTTCTGAATGACCTGGCCGAACTGACTCTCTTGCCCGAGGCTGACCTCGCTGAGCCAGTTCCTTGTTAAGCAGCTGGTCAGATAAAGATCAAAGAGCAGGACATGCCAGAGTTTATAGTACACTGCACCCACCTTTCTATCTTGTTTCCAATCTGTTTCTGCTCTTTCCTTTACGACATAATCACTGATTTGGGTTGAGGGTTTTATGATGGGTTTGTCCGGCCTGATCGAACAGAAATTGGAATGTGCTTGGTCATTTCTGGTGGGCTGGACAACGGAAAGTGGGATTGTCGTCATACTCTACTTTAGAAAATGTTATGTTCCTATTGGTCAGTTTGTATGAACCCAATGCTAATTTGGAATGTTGCCTGAGGCTTGATTTTTGGCATAAAAGACCATGCTCCGCTCATTGAATTTGTGCAGTCTCTAGCGAACCACCCGCGTTGTGCTTCGTAGATCTCTGTTCCTGGTTGCAGCCAATAAACTTTGGTCTTTGACGTCATCGAGAAGTATCCCGTGTCTCTGTTTGCCAAGGCAGGGGAACTCGAAGGCATCGGGCGTTTTCCCTGACGCCGCTGGGTACTAAAACCCGGTCCTTCAGTTGGCGCCCAACGTGGGGCGACTTCAGCGGTACCGGTCCAAGCCCGAAGATCGTGGAGAGCTTCGTGTGAAAATTCTGGAGGAAGGCCAACCACTTTATCGACCCCTGTATGTCGTCGTGGTCCAAAAGTCTTTGCTGCGAGGTTCCCCGCCTTCCGACGGCTACGAAGGACTGCTGCTCTGACTGTCGCCCTTTCTTGGAGCCTTAGACATTTGTAGAGCGAGACGATTGGCGGGTCTTCTGGTGACGCCATCGACATTTCAGTTAAGTATGAGTGGAGCGTCTCCTAGTCCTTAGTTTGTTTTAGTATCCCTTTTGTGGATCGCTTTGATTTGGTACCTGCAGGCCCCAAAGCCAAGGGACTCATGTATTCACGAAACTATTGTTTTGAGATTTCCCTTGTTGTTTGAAGCTAGACTAGTGAGCAAGATGCCTGCTCTTAGCAGACTTGGAAAGATATTTAGTTGTGGTTGTTCTAAGGATTCCCGGTTAGAGGATTCATGTCCGGTTCCTCCAATTGGAACTCCTACATATGAATTATACGTGAAGCATGGTGTGGGCCCTATTAACTATAATGAGATCTGGGTAAAATATACGAGAAAAGACGGTGTCCTACAGTGGCCCCGTTACGGTAGTTTTGAAGCTGAGATTTTAGATAATCTCGAAGTGAAATTGTTCAAGAAGAACGCCCGGCCGGCAATGTTTGACTCTTTCCGCATATGGCGCAAAGAAGCCAAACAGAAAGAAATTAAATTAGCGAAAAAGAATAAACGAGAACGGGGTATGTCAATGGTACAAGCTGCTATTGCGTATAGGAATACTGAGGAAGAGCAAGAGAGCGAACAGATGCTTAGGGTGAAGAAGTTAGCGGTAGATAGATGCTACCCAGTTTTGCCGCCTAAAGAACAGGAAGAAAAGAAAGATCTTGCGAAAGATCCTTTAATGTCGCATCTATTGAGTTCGCCACCCCCTTATGCACAAAGTGCTACGGCACCACCGCCACCAGTTGTAGTCGTACAACCTCCAGTTGTTGTGCCACCTGTAATTCCTCCACAGCCAGCTCCTTTTCCGTTGGCTACTGTTCCTTTGGCGCAGCCTCCTCAGGGGCCGCCAACTTTGCCTTCCCCTTTGTCTGCTACTCCTACGCCTACCTATAATACTCTGTCTGTTCCGACTTTGGATTCTTCTACTATTGTTCCATCTTCTCTTATTCTTTCATCTTCTCCTTCTACTAGACAGAGAATGACTGCTGCTTTTTCTGGTTTTCTGTCTCCTTTGTTGGGACAATTGGGTATGTCTCCTGTGAGTGAGCGTAGACAATCACGTAGTCAGTTGCCTGATACAGATGAGCGTACAGTTTTGGATCATATGGCACGTAGATGGGTTACGTAAACTTCCCAGTTTGATCTTGAGGGTATTATGGATGTTTTCCGTCAATGGAAAGCACCAAAGCAACGGTACGTCTTTGAAATGATGTGTGTGTTCCTCCATGAACAATGGATTGACGAAGTAGGTAAAGCTCCTGAAGAATTGTATCGAGTGTGTTCCGAGTTTGCGAAAGGGACCATTGTGAGTCTCCTCGACATTGAGAGAGCAATTGCGACGTTGTTGTCGTTCCGTAATAATGCCCCTTCTGAGCGATTGTTTGAGCCTGATTCGTCAGTTAGAAGAAAAGCGCGTCAGTATCCGATGCGTGAGGTTCCTCCAGTTTGGAGACCTGCTGATCCCAATGCTCAGCCACCTGTTGTTGCGCACTTTCCGCGAGTTTGTGTACATGTTCCTTGGAAGCGTGCTGAAGTCTTAGCACTTAAGCAGTCTTTACCTGATCTGCGCAAAAATCCAGCGGGATATTATAAAGAGCTCACTCAAACTGTGGGTTCGTGTATCATGAATTTAGCCGATATAGATATGTTGTTTGGTAATGTTGTCCCACAGCCTATCTGGAGTACTATTCGACATATGGATCATGATCAAGAATTGGGTGATACATGGGTTAATACTGTATATAATATTCTATATACCCGATGGTGCAGCCCTTATTCAATATGTTGATGACTTGTTAGTTGCCGCTGATACTGAAAGGATTTGTAGGAAAGCCACTTTGTCATTGTTACGCCACTTGTCTGATTTTCATCACAAAGTTTCTCTCTCCAAGTTGCAATATTGTCGACATGAAGTAACCTATTAGGTCACCTCTTATCGAAGGAGGGAAGGAAACTGACCTCAGAGAGAATTCAAGCTATTGCGAAAATGAGTGTGCCTACGACACAAAGAGAAGTACGTGCGTTTTTAGGTATTACATATACTGTAGACAGTGGATCCCTAATTTTTCCTTGTTAGCGAAGCTTTTGATGGCTCTTACTGTTAAGGATGCTCCAAATCCTATTCCTTGGACTGACCAATGTTAGAAGAGCTTTTCCGAATTACGCAATGCGTTGTGTTCGGCTCCTGTGTTGGGTACTCCCGACTATAGTAAGCCTTTCACATTGTATGTTCACGAGAGAGAGGGATGTGCATTGTCAGTCTTGACTCAGCAGTTTGGCGAGAAGCAACGTCCATGTGCGTATTTTTCGTCGACTTTTGATCCGATAGCTAGAGCGTTGCCGAGTTGCTTGAGAGCTACAGCGGCAGCGGCTGTTTCAATTCGACAGTCTGCTGGTTTGGTTATGGACAATACGTTAGTGGTAATGGTTCCACATGCAGTGGATACCTTGTTGAACCGTACCAAGACACAACATTTAACTAGTGCTCGGTTGTCAGGTTACGAGTTGACGTTGTTAGCGAGTCATGTGCACAATAAACGATGCAACACGTTGAATCCAGCCACGTTGTTGCCAATTTCAGTTGAGACAGATATTGAAGAACAACATGATTGTTTTCTGAGAACTGAAGAAGAAACGAAAGGGAGAGTAGACTTAAGAGATACTCTTCTTCCAGAGTGTGATGGTACTTTGTGGGTTGATGGTTCGTGCTTTAAGTTGCCGAATGGTGATACGACTGCGGCATATGCTGTTACGACTTTTCATACGATTGTTGAAGCTGCACGTATTCCACATAATTCAGCGCAAGCAGCGGAGTTGATTGCATTAACGAGAGCATGTGTGTTGGCGAAAGGAAAACGAGTGAATGTGTATACTGACAGCCAGTATGCATTCGGTGTGGCTCATAGTTTTGGACGTTTGTGGCGTGAACGTGGGTTCTTGACTTCGCATGGAACGAAGATTCAACATGGGCAGTTGGTGAATGAACTCCTTGAATCACTTACTTTGCCGTTACAAGTAGCAATCGTGAAATGTAGTGCCCATAAGAAAGTTACGGATGATGTTGGTCGCGGAAATGCGTTTGCGGATGAAGTTACGAAGGAAACTGCAAGAAATGTGATGAGTCGAATGTATGCTGCAGGTCCGGCGAGATGGGTTCCAGAGAAGAGTATGTGTGAAGATACGATTGAGAGTGTGAAATCCATTCAAGCTGAAGCTACAGAGAAAGAGTTGAACGAATGGAGAGAATGTAAGGGTAGATTGGATTCGAATGGTTGTTGGACTGATTTTTCCGAGAATCAAAGATGGTTGTTGCCTGACGCGTATGTGCTTCCAGTTATTACAATGGCTCATGGCATGGCACATATCAGCGTGAAAGGGATTTGCAAGTTGTTGGCTCCGGTTTGGCAGAATGTGGGAATTCCAAAATGTGCAGAGAACTTGGTTAAGAACTGTATGGTGTGTTTGATGTATAATCCTGGTAAGGGAACTCCAACACCAGCTGGTCATTTTGCTCCTCCTGCGTATCCGTTCGAGGCTTTGCAGCTAGATTTTATCCACTTGGAGAGATGCAACAACTTGAAATATGTTTTAGTGGTTGTTTGCTCCTTTTCTAGATGGGTAGAAGCTTATCCCCTTAAAGACAATACTGCCTTGTCCACAGCGAAAGTCCTGATAAAGGAATTTTTCCCTAGATTTGGAATGCCGAGACTTATCTGGAGTGACAATGGGAGTGAATTTGTGCGTCAAGTCATGAAGAGAGTGTGTGAGGGACTAGGAATCCGGCAGAAATTCCACGCTGCAAATCACCCCCAATCAGCTGGTTTAGTCGAGTGCTATAATGGCACTTTAAAGCTAAAGTTAGCCAAAATCCAAGCGAGCACTGGTTTACAGTGGCCAGATGCTTTGCCTTTAGCGCTTTTGTCCACAAGAATGACTGTGCATTCGAGAATGGGTCTGAGTCCATACGAGGTGGTCTTTGGTCGCCCAGCGAATATTTGGGGCGTACCAAGACCAACTAAGTTTAGCGAAATTGAGTACCCTGTGTTGCTTGATTACCTGCGCGAACTGACGATTAAATTGCGTGTTTTACACCACCAGGTGCATGATAGTCTGCCACAAGCTTCTAAGGATCCAGGCCACGCAATTGAACCTGGAAGCTGGGTCCTTATCAAGAATTTTCAGCGGAGCAAGAACGGTCAGCCCCGCTGGACAGGACCCTATCAAGTGCTCCTGTCTACACGTTCTGCAGTTTGAGTGCAAGGCAAGAAAAACTGGATCCATGGCGTACATTGTAAGCGGGCACCATTGCCCTTACCGTACGATCAGTGGGTCCAGGAAGGACTTCCAGACTCTGAAACAGACACTGTTCCACGATTTTTGCCATTCAGCGATGCCCGTCTGATTGGTACGAACTCTGAGAAGGAAAGTGACGATCTTTTGCAAGAAGCTGTGCCTCCTTTGAATCGATTGAACACTACTGAGCCTGATTTGTTGTTTAAGGACCAAACATTTCCTGGAAAGGACCGCTATAATTTGCGACCAAGAGTCGTGGGACAAATAAAGTACAAATAAAAGTTTTTATGATTTTTCTGTTTGCATGTTAACTCTCCACCGAGGACCTACTTATTTTTGTTTTTCGAACCGCCATCCGGGTTCAGCTGTAAGGTCGCGGTTGCCGAAAGTCTTTGGAGTGCAAGCCTGAGACACTAGGTCAAAGGTTCTGATTGGCCTAAGGGAGTTGCCCTGGGTTGACAGAGGCATTCCTTAGCATAGAACACCCTACCATTGCGAGCATCATATTTAGTTAGGATGGATTTCTTCGAGTTGGAGAGACCTGCAAGGACAATGGCTTTTAAAAAGAAGATGTGCAAACTAATATCAAAGAAAAGTTTTTTAATACCGTGTTTGCTTTTGCTATTGAGTTTAATGATATTTTTAATTGGTTATGTGACATTCTCTTTTAAAGTGACGTTTATTCCCACTGTGCAACCTATATCTCCACCCACTATTTCTTCTCATTCTTTTCATCCTTTGCCTGAACATGAGGTAGTTAGACGATTGGAATTTGCCAACAATTCCTTTATTCAACTTTTGCACCAACACCAGTTAGTGATGAACATGACGAACTGTTGGATTTGTGATCTAGTGCCCCATACGACCGATAAAGGTATTCCATACTTGGTTTTGCCTTTTAGTTTAAATGGTTCTATTTGGGCTTACAGAACGATGTTCATTTACGCCCATAGTGTTTATCCCCTACGTTCACCGAAGGACAATCCGAAGAATAGTGCTGTTGCTAGAGGCATAGTCGACATGGTTAAAGGGACTAATGCCGTTGAAACTATTTCGACAGATGAGAAGCAACCATATATTGGTTGTGATATTACTGGATACGGAGTTAGTCTGAGTGTTAACCAGCGAGCGAAAAGTTCTCCACCGATTTGGATAGTGCCCCACCAGGGTCACTATTGTCTGCAGGGTAATGGCAAGAATCCGAGAGCTCAGCTAGGGAAGAACGTTTGTACTGACACCTACGTATTTACGTCTCAGTCTTCCCCAGCATTTCTTGCTGCTAAGGGTACCTACTTTGTTTGCTATGACAAAGCGTATACATGGTTGCCCCCTGATTTTTCGGGCACATGTTTTGTTTCTTTCCTGTTGCCTCCCACTTTTACAGCTGTGGCAGATTACCATAAGACGAGAGTTGCCAGAGGTGTCTTTAGTCAGGAAGACACTACAGGGCAAGAGGTGGGAGATTTCTTTAAGGATTTTCTGCCGTTCTGGGGACCGATGGCTAATAGCCGAAATATTCGCCAGTTGACGAGAGTGGTTGAGCCCACCATAGTCGAAACTGCTGGTGCTCTTAGTAACTTGACTGCTGAGCTCCAGTCGGATAGACTTATGACACTCCAAAATAGAGTTGCCCTTGATGTCATACTAGCAGATCAAGGTGGAGTATGTAAATTGATTCAATCGAGCTGCTGCGTTTTCATTCCAGACAACGCTCCGTCAGTCTTCCAGGCCATTTCCAAGTTACATAAGATCTCCGATTCTGTCCATTTGGATAAAGGAGATTGGTCGTTGATGGGATGATTATGGGGATTGATATCCACCTGGGGTTGGAAGATTTTGAAGGTCATTGGGATGGTCTTAGCTATCCTTTTCCTGTTCTGTCTCTGTGTACAATGTGCTCCTGCTATTTGTGGCCTCTGTGCTACTTCGTGTGCAAGGAGACCTGTCCAGAGGGAGGTACTAAGTAATAGGATGATGCTACAGCAACATATCGATGATCTGATGAATATAGATCCGGATTCAGATTGACATGGGTTTGGGTCTGTTGCCTATGTAAGGGCAAAAGGAGGGGGTGTAGTTCCGTAGTTTGAGGGTCAGAGGTTCGGTGGTTCTGAACCCGTTCAATAAGGATCGTCGGAAATAGACGATTTTGGTGTCAGCGGACCGCAAATCACGAGTGCGGTATGTACGAGTGTTTTCGCATTAATCCATCAATGAGAACACTATGTATTCAGGGATTTCGTTCTAACCTTCGGGTTCCATTTTGTGTGCGGCAGCCATTTTGTGTGGTTGCCCTCACATAGGCAGATGACTGCGGCCGAACGGGTCCTTGAGACACGTACATCTTAGCTGACTTCTGAATGACCTGGCCGAACTGACTCCTTTGCCCGAGGCTGACCTCGCTGAGCCAGTTCCTTGTTAAGCAGCTGGTCAGATAAAGATCAAAGAGCAGGACATGCCAGAGTTTATAGTACACTGCACCCACCTTTCTATCTTGTTTCCAATCTGTTTCTGCTCTTTCCTTTACGACACTGATTATGTTATGTTCCTATTGGTCAGTTTGTATGAACCCAATGCTAATTTGGAATGTTGCCTGAGGCTTGATTTTTGGCATAAAAGACCATGCTCCGCTCATTGAATTGTCCAATCTCTAGCGAACCACCCGTGTTGTGCTTCGTAGATCTCTGTTCCTGGTTGCAGCCAATAAACTTTGGTCTTTGAGGTCATCGAGAAGTATCCTGTGTCTCTGTTTGCCAAGGCAGGGGAACTCGAAGGCATCAGGCGTTTTCCCTGACGCCGCTGGGTTCTAAAACCCGGTCCTTCAAGGGGGTGGTTACACCCCTTTCCCTTTGTCCAGTTTCGCGCCAGAGCTGGGGCTGGAGTGCCCCAGCACCGGTTTGAACTGGACTATGCATGGGACACCTTGTGTGCCCCAGGCAGTGTCTCATTTCTTTCAGCCCTCCCTGCCCCAATACACTATAGCCTGTCTGGGGGAGTGCTAGCACCTTCCAAGACAGGAAACCTATTGTCCAAGCCTCCCTCGCTGGAAGGACTCCCAGCAGCAGGAGGTCAGACTTGTGTCTGTGGCAGCAGCATCCATTTTGTGATGCTGAGGCTCTGGTTAACTTTAACCGGGATTAGTAGTAACAACATGTCTTCTCCCTCTAGAAGGGTGGAATGCTACCCCCGTCGCCAGAACTAGCGAGGGGGTAGTATTCCAAAGCGTATGACACCTTACACGACATGTTTTGATAAAGACAAACCAGAGTTAGCATTTAACTGCGAGGTTCATAATGTACTTAAGAGTATATGGTATGGCTATATCCTAGAACAGCTATAAGGACATGGTTCCGAAAGCTGCAGACAGGCTCAGCTCATGCTAGAGCTTCATCTCACATAAAACCAAGCACTCTGCCTCCAGGATTGTTAAGGCCTGCCATAGGAGTGGCTTATAGGTGTATATGTGTCTAGATATAAGGTTAGATATAGGGATACTATATCTAAGCAAGGGGTGATTACACCACCTTGCCCCAGCTGAGTGATCAGCCAGTTGTGTCAATGTGAGTGGCCAGCCAGGGGTGGCATAATACATGCTGCAGCCCCTGGTAGGCCTTGGATGCACCTATGCCCTGGGTACCTATAGTACACTGTACAGGGGCTTATAAGTTGACCCAATGTCCAATTGGAAATGCACCTAAAGTACATGGAGTCCATTTTACAGAGAGAGCAGATAGCCTGGGGCCCTGATTAGCAGGATCCCAGGCCAACTACGTCGAAAACCAGCTAAACACTAGGAAACAAATCTGGGGTAACCATAGTCAGGTATCCACCTTCCTACAGCAATAAACAAGAAAATTGATGCATGTGGAAACAGCTGCCAACTTATGTTGCTGAGAGGTGTGAAAACGTGGTAGGAAGTGAGAGACTTGCAAGACGGAGCAGAACTAAAAGAGAAGGAAGAGTGGGAAAAAATAGATGTCAGAGAAGGGCTAGAGATTGTGTCATTATTGATGGTAGGCCTGTGTTACCAGACTCTATGCTTTCTCTTATGTAAATGTAAATGTAATTTGTACTTGTAAAGCGCACTAATACCCCAACTGGGGTGTCCTGGCGCTGTAACGCATACTGCTGTGAAACCATTCCTGCCTTTTCCCTGTGAAATGTCCACTCCTGGGCACCCCCAAGGTGACGCCAGGCATCCCAGCGCTATTGGGCTAGGATGTATCACAGAGATTCCCACCTAAGGCGGGATGCCATGATCAGGTTGTTCAGACAAACTTGGTTCAATGCGAGATTCAGGAATGTAGCAGACAGTCTTTGCCAGAGGTGCTTAACTTGTCAGCAAATGAATCCTGGGAAGAAAACTGTAGTATTACCAGGAAAGATTGGAAAGGCAGAGGGTCCCTTCATACAACTACAGATTGATTTCATCCAGGTACACCCTTGTGGAGGACTGAAGTATGTCCTTGTCATTGTCTGCCTATTTTTAAAATGGGTGGAAGCCTTCCCTACTAGGAGAAATGATAGCATCACTGTATCTAAACTCCTAATCAGAGAACTTATACCACGTTTCGATTTTCCAGTAACGATTGAATCAGACCGAGGGTCTCATTTTAATAATGAAATAATTGGTCTTATCTGTGAAGCATTAAAAATTGAGCAAAATCTGTTCTGTGCATACCGCCCAGTTGCTTCTGGAGTGGTAGAACAACTGAATGGCACAATCAAGTCAAGATTGGGAAAGATTTATGAATCTACCCAATTGGAATGGCCCGATGCTTTACCTCTTGTTTTGATGGGACTCAGAGGCATTCCGAACATAAATACAGGCTTGAGTCCCCATGGCCCTCATGGGAAGGGCAATGAGGCAGGCATGGGTACCAGGACACAAGCTGATAAATATATCTGATGACTTAGTACTAGAGTAGTGCAAGGAACTGGCTGACCAAGTGCATTCTATCCCTCAACAGGTTGGGGAAGACGCTGTCGCCAGACAATCAACTCCAGCACATGAATTGAATCCAGGTGACTGGGTAGTGATAAAAGAACATTCTCGAGAATCTTGCCTAGCTCCGAGGTTGGGAAAGCCACATCAAGTGATATTGGTTACCACCACAGCTGTGAAGTGTGAAGGAATTCCAAACTGGATTCATGCAAGTCACACAAAAAGAGTGACTCAACCTGATGAAACAGAAGCTGAAGGTTGTGCAGCTGAGGGGTCCCAAGAAATCGATCCTGAAGTAGCTGATGGAGAACAACTGAGCACCAGTCAGGATGAAAGGATTTCAGAAGTTGATATATCGGTACACAGACAAAATATCGAGTTTTAAATTTCGATATACAATAATATCGAAGTTTAAATATCGATGGGACAAAATATCGAAGGTAAGTAATATCGACAGTCTTAATATCGATATTAGTATGATATCAGTAATATCGAAGTTTTAAATATCGATGTCAATAATATCGAAATAAATAACTTTGATGTTACTAATATCAATTTTTAAATAAATTTAGTGTATATTATATTGCATTTATTATGTTTTATTATTTATTTTTAATGTAATTTAAATAAATATTGTCTTTTACTACTGTAGCGGGTTGTGGGTTTATAGGGGAATAGGGTGGGAAGTAATTTAATTATGTTAAATTAATTATTAATTAGTAGGAATTATTAATTAATTATTTTGAGACTTAATTTTTTATTAATTTTAATTAATTGATTAATTGATAAATATGTTCTGTAGCGGGTTATGGGTTTATAGGGGAATAGGGTGGGAAGTAATTTAATAATAATTAATGAATTAATATATGTTTGTACATATTTTAATTAATAATTAATTGGTAATTAATTTATATTAATTAGTTAATTAATTAATATAATGTTGTACATATTATTAATTAGTTGGTAATTAATTAATATTAATTAGTTAAATACATTAATTATAGTAATTGTTTTATATATAATTTTTTGTTATTCTTAATTAATTAATTGGGAAAAATAATATTAATTATTAAATTAAATTAATTACAGCTAATGTGCTAATATATTTACTTTATTGTTATTGTTAATTAATAATTAATTGGTAATTAAATAATATTAATTAATTTTGGGTAAAGGAGTATTTTTAGGGTTCAGGGTCAGTTTTCAGTTTTTGGGTAAAGGGGTATTTTTAGGGTTCAGGGTCAGTTTTCAGTTTTTGGGTAAAGGGGTATTTTTAGGGTTCAGGGTCAGTTTTAGGTTCTTGGGTAAAGGGGTATTTTTAGGGTTCTGGGTCAGTTTTCAGTTTTTGGGTAAAGGGGTATTTTTAGGGTTCAGGGTCAGTTTTCACTTTTTGGGTAAAGGGGTATGTTTAGGGTTCAGGGTCAGTTTTCAGTTCTTGGGTAAAGGGGTATTTTTAGGGTTCAGGGTCAGTTTTCAGTTTTTGGGTAAAGGGATATTTTTAGGGTTCAGGGTCAGTTTTCAGTTTTTGGGTAAAGGGGTATTTTTAGGGATAAGGGTCAGTTTTCAGTTCTTGGGTAAAGGGGTTTTTTTAGGGTTCAGGGTCAGTTTTCAGTTTTTGGGTAAAGGGGTATTTTTAGGGTTCAGGGTCAGTTTTCAGTTTTTGGGTAAAGGGGTATTTTTAGGGTTCAGGGTCAGTTTTGGGTTTTTGGGGTACAGGGATATTTTTAGGGTTCAGGGTCAGTTTTGGGTTTTTGGGGTACAGGCGTACAGGGTAAAAACAAAAAAATATTACATTAAATCAATTAAATAACATTAAAAAAAAAATTACATTAAATTATTAAGTGTTTTATTTATTTTAAATGTATATGTATTCGTTTTAATCTTGTTTTAATATTTTTATTTAATATTTGTAAAATTATATGTATTTTAAAATTCTTTTTACATTATTATTAATACATTTAAAAAAACGATATTTTTAATTCCGATATTTTTGTACTACGATATTATTTTTTCGATATTTTTGTACTTACCTTTATGAAGATATGATTCCGATATTTTTGATGTCGATATTTTTGTGCCGATATTTTTGTATTTCGATATTCTGTCTGTCGAAATTATGTCAGACATTCGATATATCTACAGAAATTATAAGAACCAGAAGTCAAACCTATTTAGATAGACAGAGTGATAGTGAGGATGAGTCAGGAATAGAAGAACATACTCAGATTACAGAAATCAAAGCCAATAGTAATTCTGAGGAGGGTCAGATAAGGACAGAGAAAAGTACTCAGACATTTGAAACACCGAACAGAACTCCTGAGTCTGAGGAGGGAAAGACAGGTATTAGGGCGAAAGCTCAGGCAGAAGACAATCAAGAAATCGAAAGACCTGAGCAGGACCAGATAGGTGTAGAAAAATGTGTTCAGGAAGAAGAAGGCGAACAAAGTCAAAATCAAATCGAGCAAGCTCCTGAACAAGGCCAGATTAGTATCCAGGCAGAAGAAACAAAAATAAGACCTGGACCAAGTCAGATAGAGAGGGATACAGAAGATGACATTGAATCAGGTGTGACACAACTGAATGAAAATAAAAGAGCATTTGAAGAAAGTCTAAGCACAGTGCCAGCTAAAAGACTCAGAAAAGGAGATAAGTGGCCTGGTTTTGTCAAAAGACTGAAATTTCGCCTTAAAACAATAAATGAAGAACCGGAGCAAGTAAATGAAATATCCACAGAGCAACCTAGAAGGAGGAGTCCATGATTGAAAAGACTGAATAGCAAGTTCAAAGGCCCTGAATGGACTTACGTCATCCTTGAAGACTTTGAAAACTTAGAAATAAGTGACGAAAGTGATGACGAGCTAATTGAGGATCAGACTGACGAGGAAGTGAGACCAACTAGAGAAAAAGTTCACAGTTAAAAATTCTGTGGAAAAATTACAAAGAGGGGCTAAGTCTCCTTAGTCAGAAATGGCTGATTGTACTGTTAATGGAAGACCGAAAAGAAATTGTCTAAAGACATGCTGTTGAATATGCACATGTAGTATATTGATAGTACTCATAGTATGGTAGTTGCTATTCCTTATCTAATTAGTAGACACATGCAGAGTGACACTAATATACATGAGAAGGTAGAAACACCTGAAAGTCTAAATACACATGAAAGGATAGATAGTCTCAAACAGCAAAAAGTAGATTTAAAAGCATCAGAGGAGGAAGGATTACACAATAGTAAAGTTAAAAATAAAACCAATTTCAACGTTTTCGCTAATCTCTTAGTACGATATGTAGAAGCAATGGAAATTAGTGATTGCTATGTGTGTATGAAGTTACCCACATCAGTAGCCGAAGGTGTGACGTATCACCATTTGCCCCGACATATGGTATTTCATGTAGTATTTTAGCTAGTTTGTTTTATAAGAAAGGGCTCTAACTCAGAAGTAATATTTTCTGAACTTCCTATATGTATGTCACGGGGGTCCAGGGCAGGGCGAGGACTTTAACACCTATTGCTTTCCACCCCGAGAACAGGACACATACGGTCCCTTTAACGCTGCCTGGGCTTTCCCGGGGGTGGAAAACTCCGGCGTGACGTCACCATCATTTGGCCAATCCGGGACCGGGGCGGTGCTCAAAATCCACCTCCAGGAAGAAGACGCCGCGAAAGCCGGAGGGAGATCGGGAGAGCAGAAGCCGGAGCCGAACAGCCTTCCTGAGGAGAAGCCGGAGCCAAACAGCCTTCCTGAGGAGAAGCCACGACATAAGGAGGACGAAGAAGACGGACAGCCCAGCAGAACCAACACACCAGGAGGCCACCGTCATCACGAGCTGCCCCGCCGCACTTCTGGAGAAGTGTGGCTGAACAAGGTATGGGATCGGATAAGGGGACTAGTTCTCTCATGGGGTGGGATGGGGTAGGGGAGGCTTGAGGGAGGTCACGGGACCAGGTGTGTGTGTGTTTTTTTTTTGTTCCCGTCCCGAGCACACTTCTAGCACCTGTTGGTTGAGCTGAGAACTGGTGATAGTCCCTGGTGATTCCCTCACTCCCTGTCCCCCCTCTTCCATACCCAGGACCCAGAGCCAAATAGTAATCTCGGGGTATTTTTCTTTGTTTCACATGTCCTTGCTGGAGAACTCACGCTGATCGCCTGAGTGGAGCACCGAAGGCAAGACACAGAAGCCGGGAAGGACTTCGGATCCCGTCCTCTGAGACCCCAACGTCTTCTTTGGTTGAGTTGCTTTTGCCTCCAGAGACAGATACTGTTTATTTGACTGGTGTTACCTTGCTTAACAATAAAACACCACCTACGTACTTCTACGAGTGGTCCGCCTTTGTTCATCCTTGACCCCCTGAACCCTGTACATACTAAAAGTGACATAACACGTTATATGGGTGAATATTTTCTAACAATAGGTACAATAGATATAGCTGAAACACACAAGAACAATTTAACATGCATTTTACATGAAAAGAAGAAAATATTTTTTAATTTAGTTGAGAAAAGGAGAAAGGATTTCCATAGAAAAGCTACTGAACAGAAACGAAAGATTCCTAAATGGGCTGAAATTAATGAGTTTACCTCAAATGGCAAGACTCATGCTGCTTTGTTGCTGGATTTCGAAAAGAAAGGGACACTCTGTCTCCATAGTGAGAAAACGAGTTATTATAACAATGTATTCATTGGTTCCAGTGAATATGAACACTATTATAAGGTAATTAGGGGTTGGGGTTTCAAAGATGGAACCAAACCAGTATTCCCTGGAATTTATTATATTTGCGGGAACAAGGCTTATTTTAAGTTACCTGATCATTGGTATGGGAGTTGCTATTTTGGAATAGTATTCCCAAAGGTATATCATGTTAAGAAAATCACTGGAAGCATTGAAGAAAATAATGGACTAATAAGTAATAAAAGAGCTAGTTTTGCTGAAATAGTAGGTGATATATTTAGTGCATTGATACCTTCAGTGGGGGTGGTTCTGAATACTCAAAGAATTTGCAAATTATCAACAGTAGTGGATCGCTTATCGACGGACACTGCTGGAGGATTTCTGATGATCAATACTGAATTGGTTGCGATAAGATCAATGGTTTTACAAAATCGAATTGCTCTTGATACCTTATTGGCAAAAGAAGGCGGAGTCTGTAGAATGTTGAAAGCTCAACATTGTTCCACTTACATACCTGATAAAAGCATTGAAGTTAAAGGGTATGTAAAGAATATTACACATTCGGAAAAAGAACTTGAACTACTGGAAGTTGACAGTGCATGGAAGAGACTAACAATTGGTCTCTCCTCTGTAGGTAGTTGGTTTTCTAATGTACGACAAAGTATTGTAGATAAAATACTGATGCCAATATCGGGAGTAGCCTTGCAGGTTTTAAGCATCATAATTTGGTACAAATGTTGCAGACACACAAAGAAATATAAAGTAAACACGAAAGGAAAGAAAATAAATTTTGATGTACTTGAGCTTGAAGAATTAAATGGGGATTTGTATAAGAAGATGAAAAATGTTCACATGAATAAAGAAACATTAAAGTGTTTGAAGAAATTGAACTGAGTAAATGTTGAAAGTTGGGTTCTGTTTCTGTAATTTATGATGATATTAAATATCATCAAAGAGGGGATTGATGGAGCAAGGTTACGCATGTAAAGCGACTTGCTTGGATTCAATCCTCTCAGAATAATGTCTAATATGCTAACCAATATGTTTTGTTTACTAATAATTGCTCCACACGACATTTTAGTATCTTGGGGAAGCTTATCAATGTGCTTTTACTAACCATAATCCTAATGCACTCAAATGGCTGCCGCAATGCGGTATTTTCTACTGCGCATGCGTCTGTCACACCCATGTGACATGACGTATTTCTTTGTTTGGAGGGAAACTTTTTCTTCTGCGCACTAGAATTAAGATGGTTTCTCTATGTTTTAACGTGCTGAAAGCTTGGATCGCTGCTTTTACTAAATTGTTCGTTCTGCTTAAACCCTAACACCGTAGTTAAAATAAAGTAATGGGAGTAGAGTAGAGATAAGTGGTATACAGTGCATTCATTTATTCTTTGCTCTAAAACAGTTTTTCTCTGACTTTGCTATTAGCTCGTGTATGGACCAATCAAGTACATTGTTGCTCCATCTTGGGTCCTGAACCTAAGCATGCGCTGCCTTTACCCGAGTCCACAAGCCATGGCATTGAATCCATGCCAGCTACTGTCCTACCAGTGATGTTCCTGAGAACCTGACCCGATGAACTTTCTAGAGGAAGAGAATAATATAAAATGTTAATACATTGTATTTGTTATTGATACATTCACTGCCGGGTGGAATAAAAATGCATGGGAAAATAAAATTATGGGAGGAAACGTAAATCTGAATAATGAATCAAATGACCTTATTACTGGTATGGTATGATGACCTCTCCTCTCATTTTGACCAAGCAAATTGAGGTAACACACAATTTGCAACATTGGAGGGTGGTACACTGCCCTGGAAAATGGTATAACTAAGGTAGGCTTAGCTGGTTAGATTGTCCGACTTGTCCGAATAGCTGACCTGTCACTGACCCAACACACTCAATAGGCGATCGAGAGCAGAGGTGCTGGTGGAGTACTCTGTCAGAAGATTCGATAACCCAATCGGGTCCAACTGATAACTGTAGAAAGGGTTGTGACGCTGGCGTTGCACTTTAGCTGTGGGTGCCGGTCCTGACCTGCGGTGGTCCTGTCCTGATCTAATTTGGTCTATACCTGTCCTGATTCTGGTCCTAATTCTGGTCTTCACCTGTTCTGTCCTACTGGCACCTGCACTATTGGGGTTCTGTCCTTTATCCCAGCCCGTGGCCAGGGTTGGTCTTCACACCATTCTAGGTAAATATAAAATAGCATGGGTATGTAATTGTACTGTTTCTCTTTTATTCCCTTCCTATGTTTCAATTCCTAAAGAAAGTTTCAAAATATTTTCACATCATCTTCCTTTGATCATATTTTTCCTAACTGAATGAGCTTTAATGAATTAATATGGATTCTGACATTTAAAAATTTACATAGATAAAGTGTTTAAACCTTTCCTGAGTCTGTGGTTATTTTATGCAGGAAATGTTAATTGCTACCTATTTTCTTGCTAACTCCCTTGATCCCTTAGGACTCTAGGTACCAGTGACTAGGATTGGTAAGTCAAAGGTATATGTCCTAAAAGTTATTTATCTGGTTAAGCGCTGGTTTACCTGTTCTAAGTGTGTATGTTTTTATGGGCCCAGGTGAGTATGGTAAAACGAGCAGGTGAGCCCCCGCTCTATCATTAGTGAAAGTATGACTACTATTTTATATCATGATTACCTTGGCGAATGGGTTTGGCCAACTTCTAGTAAAGTGAACTTGTGTGACTGACCTCCTGTTTTTAAGCACACTTGCGCCTACATATTTTTTTCAGAAGCCTTATTCTACACCTGAGTACAGTTTGGATACCTTAATTCATTTGCTGTTTGATTGTTTGTCTTTCATGTAGTATCCGGTTTTTTGACGATTTATCTTGGAAACTGCTTAACATATTGCCTTCTATGAAAGGCTCGGGTGGGCTTAGTTGAGTGATAGAAAGCCTATCCCTAAAGTGCCTTGAGGCGAACATATTTACAGAACTGTGGCACAGAAACATCCAAGCAATAAATAGAATATCCATCAGCATGTGTCACAAGAATCCTTGAAACGTGTGCTATAGTGACTCGCTTTTCACTGCAGACCGCGCTAGATGTTGACATCCACCTGTTTACTGCCTGAGGTGAAAGCAAAGTGCTGGAAATGTAGGTCAGAAATTCTGTCTCTCACAGAGCGTTGAAGGTCAAAGCAGGGAAACTGTGGCTTGCATAATTATGGTCTGAAGAGGATTTCTAAAGATGCATTTAAGAATGGGCGAGCTACAGTTCTCGTGCGGGGGTCCTATCCATGACAAAGCGTAGGGCACTAACATCGGAAGGTTTGGAAAGTACTGGTCTAGCCCATTCTGTAATTTAAGTGTGTGCCATTCTCTCATGGTAAACATCGTGCAACACATTTTTGAGGGTTTTGAAACGCGGGTGGTAATTCAGTATGTTCTTAATAAGAAAGATGTGTTAACCAGCTTCTCTTTTATAAAGCCATTAAAATAAAATGCTCTCACAGAGGTAGCTATCTAGCAGGCCTTCAGACACTCTTTCCGTTTGTTGTTTACAGCTCAGATTAATTTTACTACACAGTGGTGACAACGCCAGGACTAAAAGACTGTAAATGTTAAGAGGTTTGGCAAGCATTCCCCAAGGACATTCACAATTTATGTTGACACAGAGATCTGGGAGGAACTTTCCATTACCTTTCGAAAATGACCATATTTTATGCCACTCTAAATAACGAACCTGGTATGCAGAGTTTGCGGGCCGACTTGACAGGAAAAGGATTTGGTCTGTAAATAACCTTCAAAGGGTCTCGTTAGTGCAAATTCGTCGTTTGATAGGCAGCCGGAGTGACAGAGACGGGTAAAAAGCTTAGAAGAAAGCGTATGCATGCTAAACTGGTAAAAACACACATGGTTAAAAGGCGCATTGAATGTTGTATGAAAAAGGGCTCCATCAGCCGTGCGTGCCAAGGAGCATCTCGCTAAACTCGGCTAGGATTAGAAATAAAAAAAGGGTGTGGAAAAGAACATCTCTGAAGCTGCAATGGTGTCACTTCTTGTGACTGGATTAACAAGCCCGGGAGTGGTGCGTGCGTGCGCTCGTATTCTTCACTTTTCAAGCACGGCACTCGTGCTTGTGGCATGCCGCTGCTCGCTCTCGCAAGGTGGATGCCGCCACAAGCACGAACGTAGTGCTTGAAAAGTGAAGACCGATGGCTAAAGGTCCTCCTAGAACAACGCATGCGCGCTGCCTGGGCGAGACCTAAAAATATTAAGCACGAATGGCGGTTTCGGATGCAATTATCCAAGCGGAATAGAATGAGGATAGTGAATCCACCCCCCCAAAGTTCACCTACCTCCACGGACATAACCATCTTAGACAAGCAAACACTCCAAGCTGCCTGTTGCCATTCCCCCTTCACTGCGATACGCCACACATAACCGATTCAGACCCCTACTTCCACCACGGGACTGAATCCTAATGCACATTTATTACAGATTGCAGGGTATTACTCAAGTGATGTAATATTATAAAAAGGTAAAACAATATGCAAGTCCTCTAAGCCATCAGATACCTGGAAGTGACCAACGTAGAATCTCAGTCTGCACGTTATAGTCCAAAGGTTAACATTACTTATATGGCGCTGTAATGTGAAATAGCTCTTGATCCTCCTGTCACAAACCTATACAATTTTGAAGTATGTTTATATTCAGGTAAGGTAATAAAATATATCTCTATACTTACAATGTGTATTTTATTATTATTTTTTTAAACTTTATTTTTTGTTTTGTGATAAAAACAAAACATCAACAGTACAGCATACAGTGTATTATCTTTCTTGTCTTTTGGGCTGGGTTGCAGCATTGGAGGGGAAACAAGAACAGCAGGGATACATAATTTATTTATTTGAAAAGTTTTATAAAGCACGAACATGACCCTAGCGGGTATCAGAGCGCTGTACACAGAGGAAGAAGCATGCATGAACTCAGAACAGTTGAGGTCAACATTGTAAAACAACAAGGAGTAAACAATCAAAGTCAGATACAGGGTTTTTCATATAGTGCAAAATATTTCCCATAACATTCAGAAAAACAATCTTATAGTAGCTCGTCATGGTATAGTAGAGTAAATGACAAATCTGTAAGCGGCCCAAGAAGTATTCTTCTATTATAGTTCCCGAAAGGGCCCTAGAGTAAAATAACAGTTTAACATCCAATCAAAAATACCTAGCGAAAGATACATTGGTATGAATGTCAAATCTGTCAACAAGGGGACTAGAGAAAGAGTACATGATGATGCCATTGATGTCCACTCAGGAAAAGCCATTTGACCTGTTTCTTGAAATAGGCAGTGGAGGGATTGGTTCTCATCTCCTTAGGAAGAGCGTTCCAAATTCTAGGTGCAAGGCCGGAGAAAGCACGTTTGTACGTACTTTCCTTTTTGAATTTAGGAGGTTTCAAGAGTAGTGTGGACGTACTTCTTAAGTTCTGACCGTATCCAGAAAGAACAAGCTTGTTCGCCAGATAGGCCGGAGTGTTGAAATGCAGGGCTTTATGTGTGAGGCAAGCTATTTTGAAACAGATCCTGGCTTCAATAGACAACCAGTTGAGCTGCAATAGGTCAGGTGTGATGCAATCGTATTTTTTAGAGCCTGTGATGAGCCTAGTCGATGCATTGAGCGTGGCTCTGAGAGGGGCCAAGTTCGCTTTAGGAATCCATGCAAGGGTCACCAGGCCATATTCCAGTCGTAATATCACCAGGGATTATACTGCACGCTGTAAGCCTTCTGGGGAAAGAAAGGTTTGAGTTTCTTAATTGTGTTAAGATGAATGTTGTCACCCCTAATGGTGGTGCTGATGTGAGTTTGCATATTAAGGTATTTGTCCAAGGTAATGCCCAATGATTTAGCGGAACAACCACATGAGGGGTACAGTTAAGGGCTGTGAGTTGTTTTAGCCATTTGCGGATCGGTGCAGAGTGGTTGTGTGAGGTAATCAGCAGGAATTCAGTTTCAAGGGTATTCAACAAAAGATGGTTCTGGGCTAACCATTGTTAAGTTTTCGAGAGAGCCTAATTTAAGGTTTTAATATCCTCCAGAGAGGAGATCTTCAGGTATAATCATTCTTATATACGATACAGTATGGAATGGAGCATGGGGTAGGGCTTTAGCGGCAAAAACACATCAACAAAAAATGAAGAAACACTGAGCATTAGGTCATTAACAGTTATGGTGGTAACAAAAAGATGATGGAACAAATATACGCAAAGTTATAGTTGAAGGACACATACATATTTACATAAAAAGGAGATTAAATCAAGAGGGGTTGGTGCAAAGGAGATGTGATGGTATATAAATGTATTAGTTGGCTTCATCGTCATTCTCATTTCCTTGCTTCTCTTTTGTCAGCCTGGGTGGGCTCACTTCCTCTTCCTGTGTTTGTCCCAAAAATGGTCAAAACAGGCTTAGTGCCCGCCCATTACGTACCTTCACCTACCATTGGTTGGCTCTGACGTCACTCTCTTTCCTTGCTTCCTATCGCTCAGCGCATCCTCATCGCTTTTGGCTTCCTCCTGGGCTTTGCCGTATATTCTTGCTGTAGAGCATGGACCAAGTACTGCCTCTAGTGGCCAGTGTCCTTCCACTGGCTGAAGGCTCCTCCAGGTACTTATTTTTTAGTATTTTTACTTTTCAACATGCACTCTCATTGAGTATATGTCTCTGCAGTCCTTTACCTTCACACTGACCTCCTCCCTGTCAGGGTTGTGTGCCGCATCCTCCCCACCCCCACCCCCCCAAGCCCCATCGTTCCGTGCCATCAGTGGCGTAGCAAGGGGGAGGCAGCAATCAGAGGAATCGCCAGCACACACCCCCAGCCCCGCTCTTCAACGCAGCCACCTTGGGGTGGCAAACAAAGGGACCATCACGGGCAGCCAAAGCTCCAGCTACGCCACTGCGTGCCATCCGTTGTAATCAGAGGCGCAACTAGAGACAAATTTCGGGGGGGGGGGGGGGCTAAGAATTTTTTTTGGGTGGGGCTAATTCTTCCAGCCGTATGCAGAGTGGAGATGCAGGGGCTCTCTAAAAAGGGGTGAAAAAACAACAAAGCCTCATTAACAAGCAAATGGTTTTTAAAGACCTGTGAAGTACTCGGGTGTGGCTGTGTTTGTGCCCGGGACCCTGTCTCAGCCGGGCTGACACACACGACAGGGGGGAGGGTCTGAAGCCCTTTGAGACCAATGGTCGTTGCACGCCTGGAGAGTGCCCAGAGATGGCTACATATTACACATTAGTGTTATGTAGTTTTATAATACATCTTTGTGTTGGGTCGTTAGCTTGAAAACCCTGTTTAAAATGTTTAGGTTTTATGTACTTGCATGAATAAATTGTTGATATAACAGTGGGCAATGGTGAGGGACTTCAGATTTATGTGATACAATGGCTGCAGGGTTTACCACATAATTATAGATTTACCACAGTTGTCATATCATTTTACTACCTATTCTTTAGAATTAACAAAGAATGTTGCTTCTAGCTAATGATGATGTAGCCTTAAGGCTAGAGTGGTGGACCTTGGACCTGGGGAAGCGGGTTCAAGTCTCAGCAACGATGCTCAACATCCTGTGATTCTGGGCAAATCACTTAATCTCCCAGTGCCTAATTAAAATGAATGTGTATATCTGTAACAAAACTGGTGCTCATGTAAAGCGCTCAGCGACTCGATGTCTCGGGTCTAGTTTGTGCTATGTAAAACTCTAAAAATTAAAAAATAACATTAAAGCTGTGAATTCTTTGTGAACTCCATCTATCCCCAGACATTTATAATCCTAATTGAAGCCAAGGAGAGAGCCACCCTCCTCGCAACTTCTCCAAACAGTCAGAGTGCAAAAGACAGAGACAGTATCTAAGACCAAAATGTGACACAGATCATGCCTCCAGGTAAGCAAGGGCTTGTAATTAAGAGTTGCTGCCACCAACAAGCAAAGGTGAGACACGTCATGCACTCACTCTCTTCTGCCTTGATGTTGTGGGGGCTGTTATTAACTTGAGACTGTATTAATATAACTGCATCTACAATGGCCCTCCAGCTTCACAGCTCAATCGGTTGCAGATGGCCCAGAATGTCTCACCTGTCTCAGCGTTGGGTAGAAGCGATCATGGTACAGTAGCAGCTCTAAATCCCTTCACTGGTTACCAGTTATAAGATGGAATCCTATTCAAACTTGACTGCTGGATGTATACATGTATACACTGCTGTAGGATGAATATATGCACTTGGTCCTCCTCTATCTATCCAGCAGAATCTCACTCTACTGTAACATAAAAAACCTAAGAACTCAGGATAAATTGTTTTTGAAAGTCCCACAAGTCAACTTTAAAATTAAGGCTTCAGTGCTTTTTCTGCCTCAGGCCCATCTATCTGATTGATTGATTGAGACCATATATAAAGCGCTCACAGCTACTTCAGTAAGAAGTGTTGCGATGCTCTGAGGAGAGTGACAGTGCCAATCAACTTGGTCAGTAAGATCTGGACTCTCTCCGAGAATTGCTGAGATATCCGTCCAACTTGACTTGCTTTAAGAAGGCACTAAAAACACATATTTTGGTGTTACGGACCCACATAAGACCCGCACAAAGAGTCCCCTTTGTAGAAGTGCATGTGTGAGAAGTGGCCTGATAGGTAGGCAGGATTCAAGCAGCGAGAGATACCACATTCAATCGCAATATGGAATGACCTGACCCCTTATGAGAAAGGAGAACATCATATCATGAAATCCTTGTTTAGTTCATTTTAAAGCTCTTCTGTTTTGTGCATTTATTTAGTAAGGCATTGCAGTGCTGTAGATAGTCGTAGCAATAGGGAGAAAAAGCAGGGCAATGTATGAGCCCTGCTAACTTGTCAATTTCTCCTACAGGGAGAGATCTCTTTCAATGCCAATGTCCTTATATTATGTTCAGGTGGCATATGAGGCTCCTTCTGCTGCCACGGGGCCTTGTGAATACATCACACCGACCAGTCAGCGAGCCAGGCCGAACCCATCAGGGCGCACTAGAAAACCTTTAACAGATCAATATGTCGCTTCTCTCAGCCAATGTTTTCTTAAGTATTTTTATTATACAAATAAGAATGGCCGAGATGTGACTTAATATGCAGTGTGTGCTATAGAAGAGAATTCCCTCTGTGTTGTCAGAGCGGGAAATGTTTGAGCACTGCGTGGAAGACTTAGAAATGTTACTATTTCACTGCTACCGTGTCCACTCCTCGTGAACTTGGATGTGCACAACTGAGGTACAGGACATGGACCCCCATCATCTCAGTGAATAATGTCTCACTGCTACAGACACTCCTCAGATATGGTGTGTCACTTATGGTGACCCTGATGGCAATTCGCCAGCTCCTGCCTGTGACGTTCTATCTAGACCCAGACATCTAAAAGCGCCCTTGATGTTGCAGTTTTATTTTCGAACACTTAACTGCATGGGCACAACAGCAGCAAGAAACAGGCCCCCAAGGCACAATGATGTCATCTTGTGTAAATGGTAGTAGAGCTCTGATGCCTAGCAGGGCCTGGTTCATGCTTCAGTAAATTGAAAAATAAATACAGAAATACATTCCATAATTCCCATGTGGCAGCACTCTGATGCAAACAAGAGCTATTCTAACTCCCAATATTATGTCACGGTTAACACTTCAAACACTTCACATATAATATGAATGCAAAGGCTTTGCCTCATCTAGTACAGCCACCAAGATTGCAAGTTTTACATTCCTGCGCTCATGTGATGGTTTGGCAGGCACAGTACAAATTATACTGTCATTTATTTACACCTTATCCCCCGCGTCTTCCAATTAAAATGCCCCAAAGACAAAACAGTTACCGAACGAAACTATGTCAGCCCTTCTACTATAGTGAAACCAAAGCGCCATCAAATATTTACCAAGATGTCCTGCATATTCAAGGAGGAAATCGTCACTGTGCGTTTTGCTCACCAAATGTACAAGTCCACTTTTACGGCAGAGCGTGCCTAACCTACCTCATTTCCTAATTGTAAGAGAGCTGCAATATGTAAGCAGGTCTGCGTCGTTTTTTTTTCTCAAAAGCCTCATTTACAAGTAAATGGTCTTTTAAAGACCTGTTAACTACTCGGGTGCGGCTGCAATTAGATGCTCGCCAGCCCCAGCCCGCGAAGCTGTGTCAGCCCGGGCTGACACACACGAGGGGGGGGGGGGGAGGGACTGAAGCCCCGTGAGCCCAATGGGTGTTGCGCGTCTGGTTTTAATCACCATTATTCCACATTTCTCACCTCCTGCTGTCTACTTCTAACCACCCCCTCCCATCAGCTTCTTCGTATCAGCAACTGGATTTAACTTGAAAAAGTACAAGATGTTTGTACGCCGATATGCTATGACAGATATCTTGGCAAATGCATTTCAATATGTATTGTTTTTGCCTGTTTTGCAGTCTGTGTTTTCACAGGAATCCTGTGAAGTGGAATTACGTCTCTTAGCGCACGCATGCAGTGCACACCACATGCATCATCACAGAGCACTCGTGCATACTTCTCCCACAATATGGTTGGTCTGTAATGTGCCACTCATGCCTCAGACTGACCACATACACACACTCACATGACAGCCATATACCATTCACAAGCAAAAGGTAGGACCTGAAACATCGGTGCACATCCTGCACGCCATGCACAAATTCACACGCCACCATGCTCCCTTCTTTGGAGAAAGAGCAGGTCTGTTCCATTAAGAGGAGGGGGGTCTGTAACTCGACACAAGTAACAAAAGGCCAGCTACATGCACAATTTCACTTGATAAAACAATGCTTATGCAGGCACCACAGCACCTGCCTCGCTTACGCTGAATCAATCAATCAATCAATCAAAGCATTAATATAGCGCACTACTCACCCAGAGGGTCTCAAGGCGCTAGGGGAGGGGGGTCCGCTACTGCTCGAACAGCCAGGTCTTGAGTTGATTCCTGAAGGCGAGGTGGTCCTGGGTCAGGCGGAGGTGGGTCGGGAGGGAGTTCCATGTCTTGGCGGCGAGGTAGGAGAAGGACCGTCCCCCTGTGGTGGCTCTTTGGATGCGGGGAACAGGCGGCGAGGGCTTGGCCGGTCGATCGAAGCTGGCGTTTGGGAGCGTAGAAGTTGAGGCGGCTGTTGAGGTATCCTGGGCCTTGGTTGTGTAGGGCTTTGTGTGCGTGGGTGAGGAGTCGGAAGGTGATTCTCTTGTTGACCGGGAGACAGTGCAGGTCTCTCAGGTGTCCGGAGATGTGGCTGCGACGGGGGATGTCCAGGATGAGTCGTGCTGAGGCGTTCTGGATCCGCTGGAGTCTCTTCTGGAGTTTGGCGGTGGTTCCGGCGTAGAGGGAGTTGCCGTAGTCCAGACGGCTGGTGACGAGGGCCTGGGTGACCGTCTTCCTGGTCTCGGTGGGGATCCACCGGAAGATCTTACGTAGCATGCGCAGGATGTTGAAGCACGACGAGGAGACGGCGTTGACTTGTCTGGTCATGGAGAGGGAGGAGTCCAGTATGAAGCCCAGGTTGCGTGCGTGGTCTGTTGGTTTGGGTGCGCTGCCTAGGGCGGGGGGCCACCAGGAATCGTCCCAGGCGGAGGGTGAGGATCCCAGGATGAGGACTTCCGTCTTGTCCGAGTTCAGCTTCAGGCGGCTGTTCTTCATCCATTCGGCTACCTCTTTCATCCCTTTGTGAAGGTTGGCTCTGGCGGTGGCGGGGTCGTTGGTGAGGGAGAGAATCAGCTGGGTGTCGTCGGCATAGGAGATGATGTTGAGGTTGTGCTGGCGTGCAATGTCTGCGAAGGGGCTCATGTAGACGTTGAAGAGGGTTGGACTGAGCGAGGAGCCTTGAGGGACGCCGCAGATGACTTCGGTGGCTTCAGATCTGAATGGGGGGAGGCGGACTCTCTGTGTCCTTCCGGCGAGGAAGGAGATGATCCACTCCAGTGCCTTCTCCTGAATTCCGACGTTGCTGAGTCGCTGCACTAGTGTTGGGTGGCAGACAGTGTCGAAGGCCGCGGAGAGGTCTAGGAGGATGAGGGCTGCTGTTTCTCCGTTGTCAAGCAGTGCTCGGATGTCATCGGTGGCTGCGATCAGGGCGGTCTCTGTGCTGTGGTTGGCCCGGAAGCCAGACTGCGAGAGGTCGAGGGATCCGTTCGTCTCAAGGAAGGCGGCCAGCTGCTTGTTGACGGTCTTCTCGATGACTTTTGCAGGAAACGGGAGCAGCGAGATGGGGCGGTAGTTCTTGAGGTCGGTGGGGTCGGCTGATGGCTTCTTTAGTAGAGCGCTGAGTTCGGCGTGCTTCCAGCTCTCCGGGAAGGTAGCGGTGTCGAAGGACGTGTTGATGATGTCCCGCAGGTGGGGTGCGATGACAGCGTCGGCCTTGTTGAAGACGTGGTGAGGGCAGGGGTCAGTAGGAGATCCGGAGTGGATGGAGTTCATCGTGCGGACGGTGTCTTCGGTGCTGATCGGGTTCCAGGCGCGGAGGGTGGTGGTGGGGGGGTGGTGGTTCGGTCGTGGCGAGCGTCGGTTGAGTGCTGAAGCTGTTGTGTATGTCCGCGATCTTGTTGTGGAAGTAGGAGGTGAGGGAGTTGCAGAGGTCTTGCGAAGGGGTTATGTCGTTGTTTCTGGCGTTGGGGTTGGAGAGCTCTTTAACGATGTTGAAGAGTTCCTTGCTGTTGTGTGCCTCTTATTACCACCAAGACAGGCTCGGAATATAACCAAGGCACTGCTTACTTTGTAAAATAAATAAGTATGAGGCCCCTTGTCAGGGGTCACTGCAGCTTGCACAAACCATCACCCCTGCCAGTGACAGTACCAACCCAAGTGCTAACCATCACTGTCCTACAAATGTGGCAATGCAGACTATTCCAGGCCCTAACAATGGATTGGTAGGTATTGTAAATTTTTTGTGTATATCAAATTAATAAATTATTGTTGTTATCCTCTCCTCTAAATTAGACAAACATCTCCACTGTAATAATGCCAAATCCACAATGTAAAGGATTTTCCAGATACGTTCTTTATTAAGAGGACCCCATCCATGTACATCCAACACAAGATCAAGAGGCAACTGACCAAGATGTTCTAATAGACCAGCAACCTTAGAATCATGGCAGGCTCTAGGCTCTTTCTTTCATAAGTAAATACACACACAGTAAATGCATAAACAAGCATTGATGAACATAAGAAAGTACATCAGAGATACCACACACATTCCACCTTTACAAACATACTAATGGAAATGAACAACAGTCCTTAAATTGAAGCAGTTGGAACCTAAACATTTTCTTCATTATTGAACCTCACCACTCTGTTGAGATTCAGACCCTACCATCTTCCACGGTCATTGCATTGTGGAAGAGTTTGATGACTCTGAATGGACCTATAAACTTGGAACCACCCTTTGATAACACCGGTTTCTTTATTAGCACATTCTCAAACACCGATAGTTCAAGCACTTTGATGCCTTTACGGACATCATAGTACACTTTGTGCTTCTCCCTGCTGTCGCTCTCTTTCTCACTTCCACCTCTCATCGATGCTCATGACACACATGCATCCATACCCCACCTCAGCCATCCAGATGACAGAAAAGTGTTAGCTTTTCTTCCCCCAAACACCTCAAAAAGAACTTCTCCTGCTGTAATGTGTGAGGAAAATCTATGAGCTTGCATAAAACTTTTGAATCCCTCCTTCCAGCACTCATCTCCAACTGAATGCATTCCTTGATACTCCTGTTTAATTTTTACAGAGTACCATTTCCATTTGGGCGGTACAGCAAGCATTTCCTGTGCTCAATTGTTATTGTTTATGGTATTTGACATTTGTTAAGGGCATATATCTCCCTCTTGCACTGATACAAGCAGTCACAGTGAGGACCGAGAGGATGAGCTGCGGGCGAGTGGAATTTTAGAATAGTAGTGTTTTGAGGGACCCACGGAATTTCTTATGGTCTGTTTCTGTTCTGAGGTGTGTGGGTAGCGTGTTCCAGATCGTAGGAGCAATTTTGGAGAATGATCCGCAGCCATATCTGACGGTGCGGGTCTTAGGTACGGTTAGGAGATGTTTGCTGGCTGAGCGAAGGGTTCTTGTGGGTTGGTACGTGATTAGTTTCTGCGCAAGATAGTGGGTTCCCTTTCTGTTTAGGGTGTTGTGTACCAGACAACATATTTTAAAGGTGATCTGTTTTTTAATGGGAAGCCAATGGAGGGACTTTTAACTGGGGCAGAGGGCGAACGGGGTTGGGGGGGAGTTAAGAACTACTCTGGCCCCAGTGTTCTGTAGGACCTGGAGTTTTGTTAGGTGTGTTTCATTAATGGATGATAACAAGGCATTGCCGTAATCCAGGCGGCTGATAATTAATCCCTGCGCTAATGGAATGCGGGAGGAGAGTGGTATCCATTTAAAGATTTTTTTCAGGCTAAGCATTAGTCCATAGCATGTGCGTACTACCTGATTAACGTGGTCAGACATTGAAAGTTTGGTGTCTATTATCACACCAAGATTACGTGCTGTCTTTTTAGGTGAGGAGTTGGAGGTGGTTGATAGTCATCCATTTCTTAATGTCTGTCATACATTGTTGAAATTTGAGTTTTGTAGCGGTGGGATCTGGTCCAAGGGTAATTAGTAATTGGGTGTCATCAGCATATGACACTGTATCAAAGCCATATGCTTTGTTTACTTTACCCAGGGGGGATAGGTACGGGATAAAGAGAGTGGGACTCAGTATGGAACCCTGGGGAACACCCTTATCTATGGGCTGGCTACTGGAGGTGAAGGCTCCTATTTGGACTTTGGATGGACGGTCGGTGAGGTAGCTCCTGAGCCAGTTCAGCGCAGTGCCCTCGACACCAAGCTCCCACAGGCTGTCCAGGAGGATGCTATGGGAGATGGTGTTGAAGGCTGCAGACAGATCCAGTAGTACCAGGATGGCGGATTGTCTGGCATCAAGGGCGAGTTTGATGTTATCAACCATCTCCAGTAGTGCCGTTTTGTAGCTATGGAAGGCCCAGAACCCGGACTGAGAGGGGTCAAGCAGGTTGTTATTCTCAAGGTGTTCAAACAGTTGCTTGTTTACTTGCAATTCCAGGACTTTCCCAAAGAGAGGTAGAAGGGAGATGGGTCGGTAATTATTGTGATCTTTGGGATCAGAGTTGGGTTTTTTTAGGATGGGGTTCACTGTGCTGTGACCTCTTTCCAGATGGACGGAAAAATTGACAGGTACTAATGTTCCTGACTCTAACATTCTATGGTATTATAAGGGTTTTGCTCATTAGCATTCCACAGTCTGCACACTCATAAAGTATTTCATTGAATTCCGGTAATGTATTTTCATTTCAGAAGCCTGATTCATTGTATCATTCAGATCTCCTCAGAGGATTATTGCTCATTAACTGCAGTTGTGGTCTGTGCACATACTTTCTCTGCATTGTCATGGATGAGCAGGAGTCTACTGAAAATATATTTGGGAGGCATTTTTTCTTTTAAAGTAACAAATGCATTTTTTCAATTGAAACATTAAATGGATGCTGAGCTATTAAAAAAAACAACAATGGACATGGACAGGAAGTTATTAAGTAGCTTGGTCAGTCTAGGTGTAAGGGCTGGTCCGATTTTGGAAATAATCTGGGCTGAAGCTGGGTCAGTGGGGGAGCCAGATTTGATCCTTGAGAGAGTTGATAGGACTTCTTGTAGGAAGGTGGATATCTGACTATGATTGCCGCCAACTTTTTGCCTGGTGTTTTGCTGTTATTTTGACTTAGTTGACCTGGGGCCCTGCTATTCAGGACCCCAGGCCCACTGCTCTCCCTGTAAAATGGATTCCATGTACTCTAGGTACATATCCAATTGGTACTGGGTCACCTTATCAGTCCCTGTACAGCATACCTTAGGTATCCGGGGCATAGGTGTACCCAGGGCCTACCAGGGGCTGAAGCATGTATTATGCCACCCCTGGCGGGCCATCTAAACAGACACAACTGGCTGCACAACAGCTGGGGCAAGGTGGTGTAATCACCCTTTGCTTTAGGTATAGTATCTCTATATCTAACCCTAAAATGGACACATATATTCCTATCAGTCACTCCTATGGCAGGCCTTATCAATCCTGAAGGCAGAGTGCTTGGAATTATGTGAGACAGTGCTCTGGCATGAGCTGAGCCCGTTTGCAGCTTGCGGAACCAAGTCCTAAGTGCTGTTCCATGATAACGCTATACCATATACTCTTAAGTGCATTATGAACCTCGCGGTCAAATGCTAACTTTGGTATAGCATTATCAAAACATGTCAAGTAAGGTGTCATACGAATTGGAATACTACCCCCTCGCCAATTCTGGCGACGGGGGTAGCATTCCACCCTTCTAGAGGGATACGACATGTATGTAACTGTGAACCCCGGTTAAAGTTAACTCGAGCCTCAGCGTCACAAAATGGATGCTGCCACCACAGACACAAGTCTGACCTCCTGCTGCTGGGAGTCCTTCCAGCGAGGGAGGCTTGGACAAAGGGTTTCCTGCCTTGGGAGGTGCTAGCACCACCCCAGACAGGATTTTGTGTATTAGGAGGGACAGGGCTGAAAGGAATGAGACATGCCTGTGGCATACAAGGTGTCCCTGTGCATAGTCCGGTCTAAACCAGTTCCTGGGGCACTCCAGCCCCAGAGCTGGCGCAAGACCGGACAAAGGATAGGGGTGTAACAACCCCCCTTCCTGGTCCCACCCAGGGGAGGGACCTAGTCGTAGTGCAGCCCCCTTTAGCCGAATAAAGGTAGGAGCTGGGCCCATTCCAAATCAGATTAATCTTGACAACTTCCACGAAGAACTCTTGACCTTCTCCCTCCTGAACCATCAGAAGACTGAAGAATCTCCCCTATGGTCAGGGAGGGACCATCCTGCTTCTCAGGCACCATCAAGCTCCTGTGCGGTTTGCTGCAAGTCCTTCCTTCCCGGGATCCGACGACCCAGCTCAACAAGACCCGGACCTCCAGACTCCTCTGACCTCTACCCACATCCACAGCACAGCTGGGACCCGTGGGTGCGACGAGCAACGTGGAGATGGCCATCTTGAGAAACCTGCACAGCTCTTCCAGCACGACCGCCGAGGGAGGGACCATCCTGTTTCGCAGGCACCATCAAGCTCCTGTGCGGTTTGCTGCAAGTCCTTCCTTCCCGCGATCCGACGACCCAGCTCAACAAGACCCGAACCTCCAGACTCCTCTGACCTCTACCCACATCCGCAGCACAGCTGGGACCCGTGGGTGCGACGAGCAACGTGGAGACGGCCATCTTGAGAAACCTGCACAGCGCTTCCAGCACGACCGCCAAGGGATCCTCGAGTGAGTGCACTGGGGTCTGAGAAGCCCCACACCGACGCAGCTCCTGCACCAAAGACCAGCCCCCCAGCATCCACGAGATCTGCGTGGGGCCCTTTTGCCTGGTTGCTGCATCTCCTGTTGTCTGGTCACTTGCCGGCTGGCCAGTGACCTCCGAGACGACGACCCGAAGATTTCACCACTGGTAGTCTGGTCCTCCAGACTGGCCCTTGCTTCCTTGTAAAAGAGGAGCACCCCGGACACTCCTGGTCCTCACCAGACGCCATCTTTGTTCCACCGCGTGGCTTGCATTAGCCAAGGCCTGTTGACCAGATCGACGATCCAACACCGCCAACAGCAGCAGACTACATGGGACAGCTCGTGCCTCCAGCCTGGTCATAAAGAACAGCTCCTGGTCAGCGCAGCTACAGAGAGAAGCGACCTTTCTTCCACCTGAACGCGGCGACAGCATCTGGTTCCCTCCTGGTTCCAGCACCATCACTGGCTAGTGATCGAGACTCTGTCCCCTTCCCTTTCAGGACTTCTTCTTCCCAGTTCCATCCTTGGAACTACCGGACTCCTCCATCTGGCTGCCTGCCAGCAACTCCTTGTTTCAGGCATCACCAGGATCAACGCAGCAAACCTGACACCACTTCAGCCCTATGCACCCGCAGCCTGTGGGTTAGGTAACTAAAGCTTCTAGGTGCTGAAGTCTGTGTTCACTATCCTAGTGTCCAGGTCCACTGTTGTTTTTCCTCCAACCAGCCGGGTTCGTCCGGAATCCGTAACTTTCTAAACTGTAGCATCCATAGACGTTGGTACGCATCGCGCGTGAGAGTTTCCACTCTGCACGTGAGTCCCGTGGGCCTCCTGCTCCTTACTTACCTAGTTTGTAGCGTAGTCCCAGCGATCCTCCAGCCTCTGGATCTCCTTACAGTATTTCCTTTCCTTGCATTCCATTGTTTTGAGTATATGGTTTGTCGTACCCCTAAGGCGCACTTGTAAATATTGTGCGAACTCGTATTTCCTTTTTAGTATTGTCATGTGCTTAGCCCTCTGACCTCATAAAGAGTTCAGAGGTGTATGTTAGTTAATAAATAACTGTTTATTTTCATAACAACCTGTGTGGTGTCCTTTCATTTGGTATTCAAGGGGTTATATGTGGTAAAACAGCTGGCTTCACATGCCATTCAGAGTTTAGCCTAAAGACTGCTCTTGTCCACGCTACTAGGATAGCTGTTCTATAAGGTTGACTTTACAACCAATCACCATAAGGGTTGTTTGGACTGATACAAGGTGATCACTAGAACTAGTGAGCATCATATATCAGGCCAACTTCTCACATTGGTGTGCAGCGGGTGGGATTTGAGCTTGCTGTTGTTTTTACCAAATATAATCTTGAGATATCATTTGAAAGATCACATAAGGTACCATAGGTACATATAACAAGCTTAGAAATACTCTGAGTTCTACTGAACCAGCTGTTGTAGTAGAAAGGGAGTAGCACACCCTGACTACAACTCTTAGCAAGGGATCAGTAGGTAAACCCATAGTGTAGGTAAGTGCACCACTTACACCTCACTAGAAAAGCATGTCTATCACAGGAGAGAACTCAGTGGCTCCCCTTGTGTCAGTTGACCCTCCACAGGTCATATCAAGATATGCAGTTCTTAGCTTCCAGGAGATGAGACAATTGTGTACCTCCAGGAAACTAAAACAGGGTTCTAACCCTACCACTCCTTTTCTGATAAGTCTCTTAGAGACATATGATGCCAGAAGGGCTTCTAACACAGGCCCCTCTAATCCAGATGCGAGCATGCCCCCCTTAGAGGGAACCCTTGGTGATCCTGACCTTAACCTCCATGGAGCAGAAAGTGAAGAGGAGGAAGAGGAGGAGGAATTATCTGGGGATGAGGCAGACAAAGGTCCAGTAGTAGTCAGTAGGCTCACCAGGACCAACTTAAGCATACATGAGAATGGAACTTGGGGACCCCCTGTCAGGATTCCCCGGCCGCTGGTAAATCACTGACTGCCATGCGAGTCAGTGAGAGCTCAAAAACTACATTTCCCATGAGCCTTCGCGCAGCGCGCTAGTATGACGCAGTGCGACTGGAAAAGGATATCATGGCGATTTTCAATGGAAGCGTTGCCTTCATCCCCATTTCTGGGTAGGTTTACATACCTCTTTTCTGTCCATCTGATTAAGGTTACTGAAAGAGAGTGAAACAGTGGTTTACGGATGCTTTCTTTTGTTGTGTATTATAGTAGGAAAACCAGGGGATCTAGAAGAAGCCCTTTATATCATTCCTTCATTTCTGCACACCTGTAGGATATTGCAGGTGAGATAAATGTGTAGTGTATTGGTTAGCTAGGAACCAGCTGAGGGTTATCTTTCCACTCATCCCTTGCTTTCTATATCTACAGGTTTTCGGTTCCAGTTGCCCAGCTGTTCCCCTCCGGACCTACCTTTTCCCCCACTTGATCTCCTTAATAGTCTGTGACCTTGACAGCCAGACTTGGGATGATCTAGAGGTGGGCCCCTTTATAGCATCGATCCAATCCTGAGGAGCAACCACGAAAGACCTGACAGAATAATCGGCCCAAGAGTTCTGCTCCTCCCGGTTGGATTGATCCAAGGGATGGCCACCTTAGATGATGTACTGGCCGCACTAGGCTTAGTGCAGGTGGAACTAGCCACCTCCCGCCAGGAAACTGCTGCGTTGCAGGCATGGATGGATGCCTTACAATGGAACCCTTTTGATGCAGGGAACCCTGCCCCTCCGCCTGCCTCAGTAGTGGTAGAAATGCCTTCCCCTGTTCCCTTAGCACCCCCTGAAAGATTTCTGGGAGATAGAAAAAAGGTGCAGGTATTCATGACCCAGGTGATGTTACACTTCACCTGTAAACCCAAATGTTTTCTTACTAACCAATCCAGGGTTTCTTTTCTGATTTCCTATTTGGGTGGTGAGGCAGCTCAGTGGGCGGTCCCTATCGTTAAGAATAACGATGCGATCCTTTATGATTGGGATTTGTTTTGTACCGAATTTGAGAAAACATTTGACAGGAGAGCAGAAACCTTTTCCGCTGATAAGGAGTTGCTTGTCCTCAAACAAGGCAATTCCGATTTAGTTACATATCTGAACCACTTTAGGAGGTTGATTGCGGAAACTGATTGGCCTGAGGCCAAGCAGATGGTTTTGTTCTACCAAGGACTCACAGACAACTTAAAGGATGTCATAGCCCAAGTTGAACCCCAGCCTACCACGTGTGCTGCTTTTATTGATTTGGCCTTGCGTTTGGACCACAGGTTACGAGAGAGAAAAGGAGAGCTAGGAAGAAAAGACAGACCACTACTATTGGGGGAGAAACCAACCAGTGGGGATAAGCCTGAGGGAAAAACAGAACCAATGGAAATTGGAGTAGTACGAGCGTCCCTCACATCGAGTGAAAGAGAACATCGCCGCAAATTCGGGCTCTGTCTTTACTGTGGGAAAAAAGGACACTTCCTGCGTGAATGTCCAGTGAAGCCTAAGGGAGGACGCTATCGTACAGGACAAGGAGTGGTATCCACAGTTGACAAGGGATCGGAAAACTCCAACGCTTGAGTTCAAAGGAAGGGAGGAACTTGAGCGCGCACTTCATCCCTTCAGTAACAGAAGAGGACTTAGTGGGAAACCAGCTGTTCTTTTTGGACATAGAATTATGGATCGACCAAAACCCCAAGAATATCCGAGCCATAGTAGACTCAGGAGCGACAGGTTGCTTTATGGATTTGGCGGAAGCTCGGAAATTGGGGGTGACTCCTGTCGCTAAAACCGTCCCGGAAGATGTGTTTGCCGTAGACGGTCATGTGTTGGAATCCGGTCCTATTACCCAACATACACCTGAGTACGAGTTGTGGTATGGGGGTTACCACATGGAACGTCTTTCGTTCAATCTCATTCATGCCCCTACCTATGGAGTGATATTGGGACTCCCTTGGCTGAAGAAACATGAACCCTCCATTAAATGGAAGGAGCAGTCTTTGGAATTCTCCTCCCCTTATTGCCAAGACCACTGCATCAGAGAGAATCCTCGACCTTCTAGGGTGCTGGCCGTTACCCACATTGTCTCTACCGCCGCCGAAAAGTGGGGCTTCGACGAACAAACTGCCTTTGATCGATTGAAAATCGCTTTCACGTCGGCACCGGTATTAATCCATGCTGATCCAAAACTCCCCTTTGTGGTAGAGGCTGATGCGTCAGAACTAGCAGTGGGGGCCGTTCTCTCGCAAAGGAATGAGAGTACTGGTCATCTCCATCCCATCGCGTTCATGTCTCGCAAGCTAAATACCGCAGAACGCAACTATACCATTGCTGAGAAGGAACTGTTAGCAATCAAGGACGCCTTCACTGAATGGAGGCATTGGCTGATGGGCGCCTCTCAACAAATCACGGTATACACCGACCACCGGAACTTGCAGTTCATGCGAGCAGCTCGCCATCTCACCCCCAGACAACTTAGATGGATGTTTTTTTTTTCTGAATTTAATTTCGTGGTTACCTTTCGTCCGGGATGTGACAACCGGAAGGCGGATGCCCTCACGCGTCAGGAAAGTCACCCCGCATTAACGGCATCGCCAGAGACGAGCATCATTGAACCCCAAAAGGTGGTAGGAGTGATACACACAGAGGAGTTTCTCCACAAAGTCAAGAGAGGTATCCAGACCTTCGCTTGGAAAACATGGATCCGTTTACATCCGGAATGGAGAGTCCATCAGGGGTTGCCAAGAAAAGGGTCTCAGTTGCTTCTTCCCACATTAGCTTTGAGACAACAAGCATTCAAAAGGTGTCACGATCTGCCGTGTGCGGGACACACTGGGGGGAAGAAAACCTTGGAGAAATTGCTACGCACATATTGGTGGCCGACCATCCCTCCTGATGTGTTTGCTTGGGTTCAACGATGTGACATCTGTTCGCAAGCCAAAAGCGATCATCGTCCAGCCCAGGGGCTTTTGCAAACCATGCCCACTCCTGTGAGTCCTTGGGAGAGCTTTTCGGTGGATTTAGTGGTGGGTCTCCCTAAAGATCACGGGACGACGGCTATTATAGTAGTTGTGGATTACTTAACCAAAATGGGTCATTTTATAGCCTGTAAAGGGGTTCCCACAGCTAGCCAGCTCGCCCATTTCTTACTCCTTCATATAATCAGGTTGCATGGTCTTCCCAAGGTTATAGTTTCAGATAGAGGAGCACAATTCACCGCAAGATTTTGGAAGGTCTGGTGTGACCGGTTGGGCATTGCCTCTTCCTTGTCCACCAGCTTTCATCCTCAAACGGATGGGCAGACCGAAAGATTAAACCAGACCCTCAAACATTACCTGAGGTGTTTTGTAGACACCACTACTGAGGCATGGGTGGACTGGTTGTGGACGGCTGAGGTGGCATACAACGATGCGGTCCATTCCTCTACTTTGTACACCCCGTTTTTCTGTGCCTATGGGTTTCACCCTAGATTTGCCCCCTTGAGTGTGCCGGTCGCTGAAGCTCCGATCCCACAGTTGCAGTCCCAATTGGTGCAGTTGCGGAAAACCGTACTGCTGGCTAGAAGGAATCTTGAGAAAGCGAAGCAGAAGTACAAGACACAGGCTGATAAACACCGTAGATACTGCCCTGTATACAGGAAAGGGGATTGGGTGTGGCTGTCCACTCGAAACATCCGCTTCCGTAGGTATAGTGTCTTCAATCCTAGGTTTATTGGCCCTTACCAGGTGATTCGCCACGTCAACCCTGTGGCGGTGAAATTGAAACTTCCATCGCATTTCCGGATACATCCGGTATTTCATGTCTCTCTGCTCAAACCGGCACGGGGTCCCTGTTCTAAAGCCCCTGCGCCTGTGAGAGTGCAACAGGATGTGGAGTACGAGGTACGGTGCATCATGGACGCCCGTAGAGTGCGTGGTAAACTTCAGTACTTGGTATCTTGGAAGGGTTATGGCTCGGAGGAGGACTCTTGGGAGCCTGTGGGTGCTATACATGCTCCTAGGTTGTTGCGAAGGTTCCATTTAACACATCCTGGTAAACCTGGTGGCAGTCAGTGAATTTTGTGAGAGGGGGTGTACTGTCAGGATTCCCCGGCCGCTGGTAAATCACTGACTGCCATGCGAGTCAGTGAGAGCTCGAAAACTACATTTCCCATGAGCCTTCGCGCAGCGCGCTAGAATGACGCTGTGCGACCGGAAAAGGATATCATGGCGATTTTCAATGGAAGCGTTGCAGATTATCCTGCTTTGCGAGTAGTTTTTCTGCTCGTGTTTCCTGAGATCTAGCTGGCGTTTTGTGGAGGTGGGCTGCGGTAAGCTTGTTATCGCTATTCCGGAATTTGTGGATTACTGTGGTGGGGCTTAGGAAGCGCCCGCAACGAGAACGGATTACCGGTGTTCTCTACACCTGGATTGTGGATTACTGTGGTGGGGCTTAGGAAGCGCCCATATCGAGAGCGGAGAACGCTGTTTCAGGTTTCCCTTATATCAAATGGGGGGCTTGTGCTTGAGTTTAACTGCTCCAGACCATCTACAGGGAGCGTGAAGCTCCTGTCACTGCAGGACACCTAGGCTTAGGTGCCACTTGTTCATTCCATAAACGTTACTTTCCTGTTTGCGCTTGCAGAGAAGAATCTGTACAGACGCTGTGTTTTGCTTTGCGCTGGGCATAACTTTTGTTATTACTTTCATACCAGGAACTTACTTGGTGAACAAACATTCTAGGGGATGTATGAATCATACTGGGGTTGATTCTTTGGCTTCCTGCGCTAACCCTGTAACCTTCTAATCATACATTTCCTCGGCGGGGGAATCCTTATCTTTATTAGGAAGATACCGGAAAGGAGTGTTATTTACTGAGTTTATGTACTGGGCATTCTGGTTATCTTCATCCCCATTTCTGAGTAGGTTTACATACCTCTTTTCTGTCCATCTGATTAAGGTTACTGAAAGAGAGTGAAACAGTGGTTTACGGATGCTTTCTTTTGTTGTGTCTTATAGTAGGAAAACCAGGGGATCTAGAAGAAGCCCTTTATATCATTCCTTCATTTCTGCACACCTGTAGGATATTGCAGGTGAGATAAATGTGTAGTGTATTGGTTAGCTAGGAACCAGCTGAGGGTTATCTTTCCACTCATCCCTTGCTTTCTATATCTACAGGTTTTCGGTTCCAGTTGCCCAGCTGTTCCCCTCCGGACCTACCTTTTCCCCCGCTTGATCTCCTTAATAGTCTGTGACCTTGACAGCCAGACTTGGGATGATCTAGAGGTGGGCCCCTTTATAGCATCGATCCAATCCTGAGGAGCAACCACGAAAGACCTGACACCCCCAGGCCCATCCTCAGGCAGGCTTAACCTTGGGAATAGACGAGTTAGGTCTCACTCCAGAGGCTCTAACAGATCTGTTCATACCCATGTCTCTCAGGCATCTTCTCAGAGAGGGATGACATCCCCCCACAGAAGAGAGCATGAAGCTAAGATGAGGGAAGTCAATCTGAGGATTGAGAGGGAAGAACTTGCCCTTACCAAAGAAAGACTTGCCTTCGCCAGAGAGCAAAAATTGAGTGGGGCAGACCCCACTGGTGGCAGCATTATCATTAGAGATAAAGACAGGAGTTTTGATACTAGACACCTGAGTAAAATAGTGCCCCCCTTTAAGCAAGGGGATGACATCCACAAATAGATGACTGCTTTGGAGAGGGCCTGCACTGTCCAGTGCATCCCCAGAGTCAGTGGGCAGCTATACTGTGGCTTTCCTTTGAAGGTAAAGGTAGAGATAAGCTCCTCACTACTAGAGCTGAGGATGCTAACAATTACCAAGTCCTGAAGAATACACTGATTGATGGGTTTGGCTTAACAACTGAGCAGTACAGGTTGCTGTTCAGAGACACCCAGAAAACTCAGTCTCAGGACTGGACTGACTTTGTTGATTGTGCCACTAAGGCTCTAGAAGGCTGGTTACTGTGTAGTAAAGTTACTGACTTCACAGGATTATATAATCTTATTATGAGAGAGCAAGTCTTAAATAATTGTCAGAACCAGTTATTACACCAGCAGCTGGTAGACTCTGATCTGACCTCTCCACAAGAATTGGGTAAGAGGGCAGACAAATGGGTCAGAACCAGGATTAGGCCTAAGAACCAGGGTGGTGACCAAAAGAAAGAATCAACCAAGCCTCAAGAGAAGGGTGGGAATAAATCTTCAGATCAAACCACAGGGCCCCAAAAATCCTCAGAAGGGGGTGGGTCCCAGAATCCTTCCAATACCCAGAAGAAACCTTATTGCCATACCTGCAAACAGGTAGGCCATTGGAAAACTGACAGCAGTTGCCCAAGGGCCAACAACAATAAGGAGAACATACCCCCAAGTAACACTTCCAAGCCTCCTGTTACTACTAGTAGTAATCCCCCAGGTGGTGGGAGTGCCCCCAATAATTTGGGTGCATTTACTTTGGGAGTTCCTGGGGACCCAGGCCTAACCAGGTCCCCTGACGTAGATACTCTTGTCTGTGAGACTGGCATGGGGGTTGCCAACTTCACAGCTTGTCCCAACACTTTGGACAAGTACAGACAGGAGCCCCTCATCAATGGTTCAAAGGTTGAGGCCTACAGAGACACAGGGGCTAGCATCACCATGGTGACTGAGAGCCTAGTCCCCTCAAGGCAACTTTTACCTGGAGCCACATACCAGGTGACCAACATTGATGGAGTGCAGAGAGATTATCCCATAGCAGTGGTCAATCTCAGCTGGGGAGGTGTCACTGGTCCCAAGAGAGTGGCAGTGTCATCCAACTTGCCTGTAGATTGCCTACTGGGGAATGATTTAGAGATCTCAGCCTGGGCTGAGGTAGAGCAAGAAATCCATTTGAAAATGGTAAACCTCCAGGGTAAGGTTAGTGGGGCAGTGATAGCCACAGCCGCAGTCCACGATGTCCTCCCTGAACAGGTCAGGAGGGCTGTGCCAGTCACAGCCCAATCTCAGACAGATTCCTTCCCTGAACAGGTTGGCAAGGCTGTGATGGTCACAGCCCATACCCCAACTGAGTCCCTTCCTGAAAAGGTTGGTGGAGTTGTGATGGCCACAGCTCAAACTCAGACAGATAATGGTGTTGTGAAGCCTGAAACTATGGATCTCCACTCAGACAGAGAGCATTGAGGAGGAAGAGAAAGCTCCCTCCCACCAGACTTTAGGAAAGGATCAGCCTCCTCAGGGAACTGATCTGACCCCTTGTGAAGAAACTGCCCCAGAGGTAGTCAGGCCTAGCCTGGCAGAGCCTCTGATGTCAGTGGACCCTTCCAAGTTGGGACCCAGTCTGGAGCAGGCAACCTGCCCCTCTCTACCCTGCCTCAGTCAGCCCAGGGCTGTAGAGGTCAGGGAGGCCAGCGGTGGACCCCAAAGGGCCCCCTGTCCAAAGGAACTCCCCAATCAGCAGATTAAGGGCACTGAAGCTAGTAGTCCTAGCCAAGTGACAATAAAACAAACTCCTGAGGGATCCCCCTTAAACTTAGTTAGGGACCTCCCACAGATGGACACTGTTGGGCACAGCCAAACCTGGGACCTAAAAACCCCAAACCTGACCTGCCCCTCAGTAAGCCAAACAGAGGGACTCAGCCTCCAGCTTTAGATAGCCAGAGGTTGACCCTGAGAGCTCACAGCAACTCAGTCTTGGAAAGAAAGGCACGTATGGTGGATAGTGATTGGAGGAAGTTGAGCCCAACATTAGTGGAGTCTCACTTCAGTACTCCATCCCAGCACCAGCCTTTTACTTTGCCAAAACACACCACAGGTAGAGATTCCCTATGGTGGAGACCCTCAGATACCCTTAGGGTGAGGGATTGCTTAGTGGACCATGAGATAGGGGGTAACCATGCTAGTGCATATACCACCTCATATGGCCACTCAGGCAATATAGACTTACCTGGTCAAGGATAGCCTTATCTCCTTTCGTTTGGGGGGGGGGGGGGGTTATCTAGGAAGGTGGATATCTGACTATGGTTGCCCCCAACATTTTGCCTGGTGTTTTGCTGGTTTTTCGACTTAGTTGACCTGGGGCCCTGCTATTCAGGACCCCAGGCCCACTGCTCTCCCTGTAAAATGGATTCCATGTACTCTAGGTACATATCCAATTGGTACTGGGCCACCTTATCAGTCCCTGTACCGCATACCTTAGGTATCCAGGGCATAGGTGTACCCAGGGCCTACCAGGGGCTGAAGCATGTATTATGCCACCCCTGGCTGGCCATCTAAACAGACACAACTGGCTGCACAACAGCTGGGGCAAGGTGGTGTAATCACCCTTTGCTTTAGGTATAGTATCTCTATATCTAACCCTAAAATGGACACATATATTCATATCAGTCACTCCTATGGCAGGCCTTATCAATCCTGAAGGCAGAGTGCTTGGAATTATGTGAGACGGTGCTCTGGCATGAGCTGAGCCAGTTTGCAGCTTGCGGAACCAAGTCCTAATGGCTGCTCCATGATAACGCTATACCATATACTCTTAAGTGCATTATGAACCTCGCGGTCAAATGCTAACTTTGGTATAGCATTATCAAAACATGTCGAGTAAGGTGTCATACGAATTGAAATACTACCCCCTCTCCAATTCTGGCGACGGGGGTAGCATTCCACCCTTCTAGAGGGACATGACATGTATGTAACTGTGAACCCCGGTTAAAGTTAACTCGAGCCTCAGCATCACAAAATGGATGCTGCCACCACAGACACAAGTCTGACCTCCTGCTGCTGGGAGTCCTTCCAGCGAGGGAGGCTTGGACAAAGGGTTTCCTGCCTTGGGAGGTGCTAGCACCACCCCAGACAGGATTTTGTGTATTAGGTAGGACAGGGCTGAAAGGAATGAGACATGCCTGGGGCACACAAGGTGTCCCTGTGCATAGCCCGGTCTAAACCAGTTCCTGGGGCACTCCAGCCCCAGAGCTGGCGCAAGACCGGACAAAGGATAGGGGGTGTAACCACCCCCCTTCCTGGTCCCACCCAGGGGGAGGGACCTAGTCGTAGTGCAGCCCCCTTTAGCCGAATAAAGGTAGGAGCTGGGCCCATTCCAAATCAGATTAATCTTGACAACTTCCACGAAGAACTCTTGACCTTCTCCCTCCTGAACCATCAGAAGACTGAAGAATCTCCCCTATGGTCAGGGAGGGACCATCCTGCTTCGCAGGCACCATCAAGCTCCTGTGCGGTTTGCTGCAAGTCCTTCCTTCCCGGGATCCGACGACCCAGCTCAACAAGACCCGGACCTCCAGACTCCTCTGACCTCTACCCACATCCACAGCACAACTGGGACCCGTGGGTGCGACGAGCAACGTGGAGACGGCCATCTTGAGAAACCTGCACAGCGCTTCCAGCACGACCGCCGAGGGATCCCCGAGTGAGTGCACTGGGGTCTGAGAAGCCCCACACCGACGCAGCTCCTGCACCAAAGACCAGCCCCCAGCATCCACGAGATCTGCGTGGGGCCCTTTTGCCTGGTTGCTGCATCTAATGTTGTCTGATCACTTGCCGGTTGGCCAGTGACCTCCGAGACGACGACCCGAAGATTTCACCACTGCTGGTCTGGTCCTCCAGACTGGCCCTTGCTTCCTTGTAAAAGAGGAGCACCCCGGACACTCCTGGTCCTCACCAGACGCTATCTTTGTTCTACCGCGTGGCTTGCATTAGCCAAGGCCTGTTGACCAGATCGATGATCCAACACCGCCAACAGCAGCAGACTACATGGGACAGCTCGTGTCTCCAGCCTGGTCATAAAGAACAGCTCCTGGTCAGCGCAGCTACAGAGAGAAGCGACCCTTCTTCCACCTGAACGCGGCAACAGCATCTGGTTCCCTCCTGGTTCCAGCACCATCACTGGCTAGTGATAGAGACTCTGTCCCCTTCCCTTTCAGGACTTCTTCTTCCCAGTTCCATCCTTGGAACTACCGGACTCCTCCATCTGGCTGCCTGCCAGCAACTCCTTGTTTCAGGCATCACCAGGATCAACGCAGCAAACCTGACACCACTTCAGCCCTATGCACCCGCAGCCTGTGGGTTAGGTAACTAAAGCTTCTAGGTGCTGAAGTCTGTGTTCACTATCCTAGTGTCCAGGTCCACTGTTGTTTTTCCTCCCAACCAGCCGGGTTCATCCGGAATCCGTATCTTTCTAAACTGTAGCATCCATAGACGTTGGTACGCATCGCGCGTGAGTGTTTCCACTCTGCACGTGAGTCCCGTGGGCCTTCTGCTCCTTACTTACCTAGTTTGTAGCGTAGTCCCAGCGATCCTCCAGCCTCTGGATCTCCTTACAGTATTTCCTTTCCTCGCATTCCATTGTTTTGAGTATATGGTTTGTCGTGCCCCTAAGGCTCACTTGTAAATATTGTGCGAACTCCTATTTCCTTTTTAGTATTGTCATGTGCTTAGCCCTCTGACCTCATAAAGAGTTCATAGGTGTATGTTAGTTAATGAATAACTGTTTATTTTCATAACAACCTTTGTGGTGTCCTTTCATTTGGGAATCAAGGGGTTATATGTGGTAAAACAGCTGGCTTCACATGCCATTCAGAGTTTAGCCTAAAGACTGCTCTTGTCTACGCTACTAGGATAGCTGGTCTATAAGGTTGACTTTACCACCAATCACCATAAGGGTTGTTTGGACTGATACAAGGTGATCACTAGAACTAGTGAGCATCATATATCAGGCCAACTTCTCAAACTTCTTCCTCAGTAGTGGGGTGGAATTCTCTGAGGGTGTTGAGATGGGGTCTGGAGGTACTCTGAGTCCTTTCTGAAGGCAGTGTTCCTTCAGGCTGTGGGAAAGAGCTATGGATGATATTGATTTTTTTGACTGAGAGAGAGTCGACCCACTCTTTTGAGGAGGTCTGAATTGGTTGACAAGAGAGGGGATTGGTGAATTCTTTCAGGATCTTATAGAGCTCTTTTTTTCAATTGGATGCTCGGTTAATTCTGTCCCCTGAGTACGTTTTTTTGGCTACAGCTATATGGTCCATATAGTGACGGTGTCTTGTTTTGTAGTCCTGCTTGTCTAGGTTACTTTGTGTATGTCTCCATTTACGTTCTGCCTTTCTGGCTGCTAGTTTGTCATTTTCAGGTCAGGTGTGAACCAGGGGGAAAGTTTGCGTGGGCATTTAGTTTGCTTTACTGGGGCGATTTTGTCGAGGATGGATGAGATGGCTTGCTCGAGTGATTTGGCCGCCTCATTTCCCTCTCTCACATAGAATGTCTCTCACATAGAAATATCTCCATCTCAGGAAACACAAACTGCAGCCGATTGTCCGTCAAAACATAATTGGCTAAGCCTTCACAACTGAAAATTTCACTCATGAACTGCACCACCTTCCCTGTTTCAATGCTGCAAACTATCCCTATCTGTGCCCACCGAGAGAATTGATCAATCAACTCCAATAAATAGTTAGCTCCTCCTCTGACATTCATTAGTCCCACTATGTTTATTGCTACCTCATCCTAAGGTTTTGACAGACACTCTTTATAGCACATGGGAGGAGTCCTCTCTTTATAGACCTTATCACTGTTGCGACCGTCTGGACATTCTCTGACCATCCTCTCAATCTTAAGATTCATCTCTGGCTTCTAATAATTGAGGAAAATCCTTGCCTTAGTTTTTCTCAATACCTTGATGTCCATAGTATCCTAAATTCACAATTCTCTCTCTTAAAACAATGGGAATAAGCTTTAATCCTCTCAAAATTGCACCATCATCACTTGACAACTCATCTCTTATTTTCCAGAAACCACCTAGCTCTAGATTTTTTTAATCTCATTACTCCAACCTTTAAATAGAACAGCATCACTGGTAACAGCCTCTATTCTATTCCTCCTGAGACACACACCCTCCTGTCACACTACACACTTATCTTCATCTTCCATATTTCCTTCTTCCACCACCATACTAAGCCTTGAAAGGCAATCCGCTACCTTGTTCTGTGGTCCTGGACCATAATGTACACTGTAAATATACCATTGAAGACCTATGACCCACTTGCAAATCCTCATGGAAATCATGTCCAGACCTTTATTGGTAAATGCCTCAACCAACGGTTTGTTATCAGTGTAGACAACAAACCCTTTTCCCCAAACAAAACTCTTGAACTTCTTGACTGACTAATAGACACTCCATGCCTCCCTGTCAATAGTTAAATACTTTTCTTCTGCACCACGCAATGACCTGGAAATATAGGTAATCAGTCTAAGTTCACGTTCCTCAACAGTCCTCTGCATCAGCACAGCGCTCAGCCCCTTCATGCTGGCACCAGTTATGATGACACAAAACTCAGAAGGATTGAAACTCTTCAAACCATTTGCATTGGCTAACTCTTCTTTGATGGTCTAAAATTCATTCTGAAACCATGCATCCCACTCAAACTCAACACCTTTCTTGAGTGGTCTCCTCAAATTAAGAGTTTTTGAGGCTAAATTTGGAAGAAACTTGGCATAGAGTTCCAACCATTCCTTAAAATGTCAGAATATCACCTTCTTTTCCAGACTATGTAATTTAAGTACGTTTTCCACAAGGTCTTTCTTCAGGAAAAGACCTTCAACATTTACTTTGTGTCTGAGATACTAAATCTCTCCTTTCTTAAAAGCACATTTCGAGAGTTGAAGTGTAAGCCCATTTGCTCTCAAATCCTACAGTACATCCCTGATCATGTTGGCATGCACCTCCTCTGTCTTTCCATAAATAAGTATGTATTCTTGAAAACACCTGACTCCCACTATTCCACCAAACAAACTGTACATAATGCTTTGTAATACTGCCACTGCAGACACCATTCCAAAAGGCCTACGGACAAAATGATAAGTTCCATATAGCGTTATGAAGGTGGTGTAATCTATCAAGTCTGGGTGAAGCTTGATCTGATGGTACGCCACAGTCAAGTCTCAGGAGGTGAAGAGCTTAGCTCCCTACAACAAGGACACCATTTCAGTTATGTTGGGAAGAGGAAAGTGATTGTTTACAACACACCTGTTGAGAGTCCTCAAGTCTACACACAAATGGATCTCACTAGAGTGTTTGCGTGCGACAGCAATCGGTGCTACCCACTTTGAGCTCTCAATAGACTCTGTCACTCCATCCTCACACAACCTCTTAATCTCAGACTCTACAGACTCCCTCATAGCGATGGGAATGGGACGCACTTTAGCAACCACTGGTTCAGCATCCTGCTTTGGCTTAATGTTAGACCCGTTGGAACTTGACACAGGAACCCCAAGTTGTAATCTAAAAGATCACCTAGTAAGGGCGTCTACTGCGACTAGAAAGAACACGTTTCAGGCATGTTTCAATCTAACGCCTATCGTTGGGCACTATAAATGTAATCACTGCATGGCATGCGACTTCACAATCAATACTAAAGTATTTGAATGTGACAATTGTAAACATGTGTTAAAGTCATTCACCAACTGCAATTCCAAAAATGTACTCAACTGCATTGAATGCCCCTGTACACTACTCCACACTGACCAGGCAACCCAGCAGATTAAAACACGGATCTCCCAACACAGAAGTAGAATCCGCTGCAAGGTTCTCACTGCACCACGTGTGCAACACTTTTTGGTACATGGACATTCAGAAAACTATCTCATGCGGCAGGTGATAGACAAGCTACTGCCCAGCACAAGGGGAGGCAACCAACAAACCATACTGAATCGTTTGGAATGCAAAACCATTGAGAGAGGACTCAATACTCTTGATGAGTGGAACACATGCATTTGACATTATGTACTGTAATTGGTTGTGCTATATCTGTAAACATCTAACTATGTACTCCATACCCATTGAATGAATCACGATATGCGAAGCTACTGCCAAAATAAGCCCCATATTATGCTTAAAATGCGCCCCTTATGGATGGCCAAAAAATGGTGTATCAGGTGGCTCCTGTTAATGTGCCCACGTAGCTCTCAGCATAGCTTATATGCTTATGATCGACAAAATCACCTTCTGTCCAAGGCAGACTCTCTGATTACTACGTAGGGGGTCCCACGTTTACTCTATGGACACTAGATTCACTACCACTCTATTGAGTACAAAAACAAAATGGAAGGTGCACTCTATTAAAGTCAATTACACAAAGGATACATTTTTTATAAAGTCTCTTCTTTATTCATAATCTTTAATTTTCTGCGAACAAAGGCAGAGCCAACGGGTTTCGTTCCCCCTAGTGCCACAGGAACTTCTTCAGGGCAAAAATGATATATCCATAATGGAAAACAGATTATCAAGAAAAGTCCATGACAGTGTCTTCATAAAGAATGGTCCTTCCAGATGAAAATGTCCCAAGCTGCGGAATTGTGCAACTCTGAAAGGACTCCTGAGGTGCCACGGAGTAAATTCCTCGGGGTCCACCGATGTAGAGAGTATTCTAATGGTCCAGTTCACGTGTAGTTAAGATATTTATAGAATTGATCACAAGTGGGCTAGTTCGTAATGTCAAATTTCAGGTCTATAATAAAATCCAATATTTAATCAATAGTTAGAAATGATTGCTTGAGAAGCCTCCATGTCGATTCATATCTATGAAGTCAACACGTTGGCGTGTCGACTTCAGGTTGAATCGGATCTTGGTACCCTGTCATAGATATGAATCGACATGGAGGCTAACCGACTCCTGTGGACATTGTTTATTGCCTACACATGGCAGGGATTGTTTCACCAACAAAGGGGCCTGACTTAATCAATAACCCAAACCATTAGATCTGACCGATCCAACGTATTTTTAGATCCTTTTGGAATGTCCAGCTGCAAGATAGCGATCATCTGTTACATCCGGGTGGGGGACGATTGCTGCAAGGTTTGTGTGGGAACTAGCTTAAGGCGGGGATTCCAAGGATGTTTGAATATGCAATAAACTGATGCCAGGAATGTTTGACCATGTAATAAACCGACAGAAAATAGTATAAAAGGTCATGCCACAGAGATGCAGTTAGAGCACCTCCTGACAATAGCCCTGGTGTCTGATGTGATGTGTTCTCCTCCGGAGTAATACACCTGTACATCGCCTTCTAATTCCCAGCACCTGCCTCGTTATTTTCATAGCTAAATATTAAGGTGAATTAGAGGTGGTTCCCACCGAGCGGCACCGAAAGTCTTGGGAGTCATCGCTGCTTTTTCACAATTGGCGCATCAAAGTCGGGACCATCAGCGACACGTGGGTCCAGTGAGAGAGCTCCTAAACGATCGGTAAAGTGCACCTGCCTGAAAGAGACCCTCGTCTGGCAGCCGATCAACTGAACTTCGCCAGTTCCGAACAGACCTCTCTCGAGTGACCTGCGGTCCTGACTGGGAACTTATAGGAACGCCGCATTGTTTGGAGTGAGAGGACAAAACACGCGCTGGAAGGGGACGACAAAGAAATTATCCACAACGGTCCGGGTAAGGTCGTGAAAAATCGATTCTTGCTTGTTATTTGAATGTTTGTCTGGTCGAATGTTCGACCGAATACTAGTATTCCCCTTAGTTGAGACATTCCCTGCATGCAAACAAACAGATTAGGAATACTCTCTTTCTTTGCAGACAGCGAAGGACACGTAATGCGGGCTTTTTGCCTAAATTGATTTGAGATTTTTGGTGACCTTTGTTACGTCATGCCTGTCTTCTCAAAAATTGATTGATTGTTTGGCGGACCGTTTATTAGAGGTCAGTCATCTGGCACCGCCGGAAGGCACCCCTAATAAGGACATGTATGTGAAATATGGGCTAGCCACTGTAACGTATAGCGAACTATGCATAAACGCACTAGAAAAGACCGGGAGAATCCGTGGCCACTAACGGGATCTTTTTGATCCCGATAAAATAGAAACACTAGGAATAGCTCTTCGCAGAAAGAGAACTACACCAACTATGTTCGACAGCTATGGTTTATGGCAGAAAGAAGCCACTCAATGAAAGAAAAGAAGCGAAGCTAGACTAGATAAAGAGATACGAAAAGCAGCTCACCAAGCTTGTAAAAAGTAAGAAAAAGACATAAAAGAAAGAAGAAACTCGATTTTCAATGGCCAATAGAATAAGTAAAACAATCCAAAAATGTAATTGATTAGGAAGATGCAGTACGTGGAAAGAACGCTAAAAGAATAATTAAGATATGTTTAATTCCACAACATAAGCACTTTGTAAGACCCTGACGTTTTAGATATGAGCAATGAAGAGGATAGTAAACTTAGCCTCTTTTACGTCGCGGCCTCTTGACGGAGCAAAAGCACACATTGTTGTTGAAACATTTTTGTACTACTATTATATGGTCCCCAAAGGGAGTGCTGTCCCAGATATTAGGTAACTGTGAGCCCGAGGTGCATTCTGGTTCTTGAGGTCGTAGTGTTTAGCCTACCTTCCCACCCAAGTTCCCAGTGCTTAATTTGTCAATTTGCAAAAAGTATAGGCTCCCGTGTTGTGTGCACCCGCCCTAGAGTAGAGGGCTTAAAACTGTTACATTAGGAAGTAAATGCATAGGCTTTGTAAAAAGCACTGGCACAAATTAAGACTACACGTTCCACTCTAAATAATATTTGCCGACTTTCGGAATAGTTTTTTAAAGGTTCCTGACCCTTACCAGGGGTATGTCATCCAGTCAAACATTAGACAGAAGTAAGGTGTAAATCTATTAGATAAAAAGAGAGATGGGCTTCCATAAAATATCTTGCTTTGCCAAAACAAGGGCTTGGAGAATGATCCACAGAAAAGCTCACTTGAAGTGCCAACATTTGATGTCCATGCACAAGTCACATGACCTGAATGAACATTTAAGGAAAGTCTTGCTCTGTTTTTAACAACCCACAACCTCCTAGAAAGAAAAGGTTATCTGTTTAGATCGTGACATGGGAATATTTTTCTAGCAAACGCATTTTAGGAGTCAGGCGCAAGACACATATTGCTGGTTTTGGAAGTCAGCCGGCCCTGGCAGTTACAGATCAATAGTTTCCTAGCACAACTGTGCCCACGCATTTTCTGAACTAAATCTGCACTGTTTTCCCCCCGTCTGCCCGAAAACCGACCTCCATGCAAAACATTAAAGGAATTTCTGTTAGCGATCTTGCCACTGTAGCAAAGACGCACACCCTTAAAAACTAGGATACAACCAATGAAACTTGCCACCTCCTATAGTTTCCCTATTTTTGCGGATGGGGAACCCCCAAAAACTGCCGTAGATCGTTTTGAATGAAAGCATTAATACGTCGCCCCTCCCCTACTTTAAACTGAATGCATCTGACATCTGACCTCTTCCTACAACGCGGTCTGTAATGCTGCACTTTGAACAATCCATGTAGTGAATGTTCCGCCATTAGTTAAACTTGCCGCACTGAATCTTTCTGGGCTTCAATATCCAGGTGCCAAAGACTGCATCTCAGAAGATGGGTCTGATTCATGGTGGGGTAAAAATAATCATCATCACGCGTATTGATGTGTTTTAGATGCTGGCCCCTTGCACCCTTTTTCTTTAGGTTATAGCGGTGTTTTCAATTGAAGGTTGGAAAGGCTTAGTACACTATCCTTTAGGCGAAAATAGGCTAGTTGTGTGAAATTGCGCTTTGTGTGTAGGGATTATCTCTGAGTATGTGTAATGTTTGTGTAGTATGCACATGTGTGTGTCATGTACGTATGGGCCCATGTGAGAATGCTTTTGTATGACTGGGTTGCTGACAAAGTGACGTACATTAGCGACAATGATGAATTTCGATTTATGAACTGACCAAATGAAGAAGTGAAGGGCCCCTGAGCTTGGGTTCGTACTATCTCCCACCAACTAGAAGCTAGAGACATTGTCATGTTTGAGATTTACCTCTTCTTTTTCCATCCACATAGAAACATAAGAGCTGTGCCATTGTACATCTGACTTGCATCCCTACTTTACGCCTATACATCAGCTCAAACTATCGCTGCTAGATATTGGGGGACCCCACCGTAAGTATTAGTACGACTGCACTTGTGTCTAGCCATCAGGAAAGTAAAGTAAGTATTTTCAGGTCATCTGCTTAGATCTTCTACTGTCAAAAAGGGGAAGGAAGGAGCCTGGTCCTTGGGTAAATTGAAATGAACTATTGAATGCGCGACGTGCATGAAAAAGTCCCTTTTTGTGTAACTAACACTGCGTTTTTCGTGCTTGGTACATGTATTGTCACGTCCTATTGCGTATTGTGTGTATACAAAGACTGTGCGTTTTGTGTTTTTCTTTGGTTTATGTGCCTAAATGTATGAATTTTCCTGTACTGTTCTACGTGGTAAGTGCACTGGATAAACTTGTTGTAGTGCACTCACTCTCTCTCTCTCTCTCTCTGTTTGAACCTACCTACGCTGTCCAGGAATGACCATGCTGGGATCAATTACATGTGACAACTGGGTGGACTCACTCTTAGCCGTTCACTTCACAGAATGCTGTGAATTTGCTTTTGAATAAATGACGACACTGTACCTCACAAGTACACGTCTAATTGGCTTCAACACAACAGTGTTTGAATAAATTGACAGAAACGAAATACCATATTTTGCCATGTTACTACCCCTCCTTTCTGTAAAATGATGGAATTTAATTGGCTGAAAATGAAAGGACGGGTAAGACAACTGATTTCCCCTAATCTGACCCTTAAAAGGGAGCTATATGTCAGTGGCGTTTTGTTTTAGATACCTTAGTAGCACCAATATCATCGTTCATGTTACCACACACATTGCACATAAGTAGAGTGACCAAACGTCCCCGTTTTGCCAGGATGGTCCCAGTTGATTAGCAGGCAAGCCGCCACGTTTAAAAATCGCAATTTATGTATGTTCTTACTGACTGTTCTGTAACCCTCTGCCTCATCGCCCGAAGTAAAATAGTAGTCCTTCTCCCAAATTTGTGAAATGTCCTTGGTTGTTTTGGTTTTAGAATTCTGGTCACCCTACATATGAGTTGTAAGGACATTGCCAGTCCTTCATTGACTAGTGAAGTAACTAGGTTGCAAAGGATGGTGCAGAAATGAGAAACATCTTTATAAAAATGATTTGAACTAAAGTGAAAGGAATGTTGTAGTAAGCCCTGCTGAATGGGTACTGAGGTCAAGCTGTTTAGTTAAAAGTAAGAAACATTGACAGGATGGGACAACGCTCAGCTCGTGTACTATTATGGTGCACAATACTAGGAAGGGTATCTGTAGGCCCATGATAATAACGCATCCTACCTTCTATTTTGGTTAACAAATCTTGAAGAAAACGTAGCCCTGCGGGAATTTGTTTTGTAACGACAGTTTTTCCTGGAAAAGTTAGTTTGAATTTGACAGACCATATGATTAATAGTTTTAGATTTCCTGCCACAACCATATTTGTGAAAGAGATAGGACACGAAGGATAATATGTATGATTGGAATTCCCATGGGTGTTCATAGACCTGCACAACAGTGAAAAGTAGGAATGAATAAGTATACACAGGCAAAAATACACAGAGTATCCACTTGTCTTCCTTTTTTTAGTAGATAATACGTATTTTCTTAGCTGCTTGGGGTTGGGAGAGAACTAAATTGTGTAACATCTTCCCCTGCCAGTTCTCTAAAAATTTGTTTTATACTCACTGCTAGATTCAAGAATGCCCTCCAGTCATTGGAAGAGAGAGGTCGGACGCAATGCACAGCCTGACTGCAAGGAGTGGAACACCTATGACTACGACCAAGGCGGAGCCGCAGAGCCAAGATTCTGGACGAGGCACTAACACCGACAAGAAAGAAAGAAAGAAAGAATGGCTATTCAGAAGTCCCCGGCTTTTTGGTCTACTTGTGCCTGAAGTCTCAACCCATTGGGCCCAATTGGTGGGCTCATTTATGCGGAGTCTCTGTCCCCCTTGGTCCATCTATAGTTTGACCCCCACTCCACCCTCTCTTCCTTTGGCTCCCCCCAAACCCCCCTTTTTCACATGGGGTTTTTATCAGCCTGATGATGGAACAATGGACAAAGATAGGATAGGGTTAGTAGGGATGGACTTCACGGATAAAGAATAGGGTGCGGGTACCCTGTCTAAGGTACCAGCGATAGATTAGTTAGTAAATAGGGAAGAGGGATTGTGACCCTAGAGACAGAACGACCTCGCCCTGCAACGTGGAATCTTGACCCGAGCTGGACGCATAGCTCCATCGCCGGTGCTCAACAGCGCCAACGCCAAGATGAACAATGGGAGCCTACCAGTGATGGCTCACTATAAAAAGACACTGGAAAAAAGAGCTCATCGATTATATTAGGTTAAAACTTCTCTCCCAATCACCCTGTATTAGTTGTGCCCCAAATGGACAAGAAAAAGTATTTTTTCTGTGAAATTCTACATCACTCGCATTTATAGTGTCATTGTATGAATGATAGCATGGGAATGCCATACCATATGGAAGAAAAAGTAAACTGTTTATCACAAGGATTATACAGCGCCAATTGCCATCATGAATATACTTATTAGTTTCCCCCCCGCCCACACACAGTCCAGTTTTCAAAAGTACACGCAATGGTCTCTATCCTTCGAAAGAATTAGTAGGATAAAATGGTTTTTGTGTTACAAAGAATTTACTGCCTCATCTAGGAATTGTGCTCATCACCAAGTTTAAACTGCGGTACAGCGAATACCTTTTTGCATACACCATCTCCCAGTTTGTTACCCTCACTGCATACGTTTTTGACAATGCTGTTTGTGCTGATAACGATCTTCTTCTCCTATTGTCTGTGTATCCGCCTGTACAACATGTATGCCACCACAAACTACAATAATCAGCCCAACTGCATGTTTAGCTATGAGACATCTCGAAGGACTCGGGTTGGAAAATATCAATGTTTCTCTTGGTCCCAGTACTGGCAATATGTGGTTGTTCGTTGGATGTACACTGTATACCACCCTAGTGTTCCCTTTACACAAGTACCTTGTGCCCCGAAGACATTGGGATAGATTAGCAAGCTGACTAGGTATGTTCAAAGGGAGGACTGTTAGAATTAAAATAACAAGCATGAACATTGCCGGCGCCATCCTGCTTAACATAGGCCTTTGCGTGCGCGTAAGCGGCAACCATTTTAGACATCACCGCCATTTCGTACACTGCTGGTCACCTGTGTCACTCTGACCCCTCCATCATCCCCCGCGCTCTGACTAATTCTGAACACACGTACTAGGGTCGTAAAACCTTGTCAGCATGACAATGCCCCGGAGTCACTTCCCGCGCCAAACCCACTTGTCCTTTCATGCTCCATGCACAGGCAACCCCCCTTTTATAACCTCCTTCCCTGCACCTGGTCACTCAGTCCGCTCCCAGGCACTAACCGACCCATGTGGACATTGTTTATTGCCTACACATGGCAGGGCTTGTTTCACCAACAAAGGGGCCTGACTTAATCAATAACCCAAACCCCTAGATCTGACCGATCCCACATACTTTTAGATCCTGTTGGAATGTCCAGCTGCGAGATAGCGATCATCTGTTACATCCGGGTGGGGGACGATTGCTGCAAGGTTTGTGTGGGAACTAGCTTAAGGCGGGGATTCCAACGATGTTTGAATATGCAATAGACTGATGCCAGGAATGTTTGACCATGTAATAAACCGACAGAAAATAGTATAAAAGACCATGCCACAGAGATGCAGTTAGAGCACCTCCTGACGATAGCCCCGGTGTCTGATGTGATGTGTTCTCCTCCGGAGTAGTAAACCTGTTCTTTGCCTTCCAATTCCCAGCACCTGCCTCGTTATTTTGATAGCCAAATATTAAGGTGAATTAGAGGTGGTTTGCACTGAGCGGCACCGAAAGTCTTGGGAGTCATCGCTGCTTTTTCACAGCAGTGCCAATGTATCTGCAAGTGTCATGGTGAGGAGGTTCTGATATGCCCACTCCCCTGTGTTCCCAGACCGCTGCCACCAACCCCCTATGCAATAAGAAATGGCCATTGGGAAGGTCTAGGCTCTCTCTAAAGTCTTCAAACTGGAGGAGTTCCCTGTCCCTGTAAAGGTCCCCCAGTCGGGTTGCCACCCGCTTAGACCTAGAGGCCCTCAAATTGTCCTCCGTGTGGTAGCGTTCGTAGTACTTTCAGGTGAGTAGGGGACTCAACTTTGTGTTTTTTGGAGACATGTTCTCCAGCAGCGCCACACCACATATACCTTGCCAGTACTGTCAGGTGGTATTCTACCCACTTTCAATAGGATTCTCAGCAGCACATCCAGGTTCAATGTGAATGGTCCAGTCTCGAGCCTCTGTGTCTGTTGATCGGACACCCTTAGGACGAACCACAGCAGTTGCCCTGTCAAATAGTATCTTTTCAAATCAGGGACTGCAAGGCCCCTTTCCCCTGTCGGGCACTGCATTGTTTTCAGGGCTACTCGTCTGCGGCCGTTACCCCAGAGTAAAGTTTTCGGAAAGGAGTTCCGGTCGGTAAACCATTTCATCGGCATCCACATTGGCAATACCGTAAAATGATAGAGCAGGTGCAGGAGCGCCACCATTTTTAAAAGCGTCACCCTCCCAGCTAATGACAACGGTAAGCCTTTCCAAAAGTCTACACAGGTCCTCAAGGATCCAACAGCTATCCCCAAATTACCTTCTTAGAGATCGATTGAGAGTGGTCCAGGAAGGACCTAACTTGGCAGTTCGGGCTGGACTGTTCCCATGAGGCACAGGGTCAAGGCTCATTGGCATATTGCCAGGTCTAAACTGGGGTGGCATGGTGAGCAAAACAATGATGGATTTAACTCAGATCTCTTGACTGGGGGTGAATGTTTTGATTTGTCTGCATTCCGTCCATCAATTTCCGTCCGTCTTTTGCTTTCTCGCCACCTCAAAGTGGGCAGGGAGGTGTGATTCTGAGAGGAGGAAATCCTTTCCATACAAATTATGTGGGAATATATACACAATGAAGGTGCCCACAGAGTAGTTCCATGTGTCCAGTATTGCCAGTGATGCACAGGCCAGATGAGGACAGTAGCTATCAATAGCAAGAGGTATGCAGACCTCATAGATATGGGAGCAACCCGATCTTGTGTTAGAGAGGGAGACCTTCCAATTTATAATAGATCAATGGACATGCAAGGATTCTCTGGGGTGGTAATGAGGGTTCCATTTACTAAACCAGTGAAATGAGGGAAACAGCCTTGTGGACACATTTACATCCTTCCTCAAAGACAGTGATCTTCAACAACACTGCCATTAACCCACATACCACAAAGGCACCATTCTGGACCTGATAATATACAAATCACCAAATCTACAGTCATACGACCATGTTCCAGTTGACTGGTCCAACGACATGCAGATCCCATTCTCCCTCTCCGGTTCGTATACTAAAACATCTGGGCAACCCAAAAAAGAATAAATATGGTTCAGGACTCATCCAGCCTAGACACAGAGGCCATGGCCAGGATGGCTCTTCCAACCCTAATTTCGATTACACCCTCCCTTGATATTAATGAGCCACCAACAAATACAACTCCTCCACGGAATCCCTTATCGAAAAATGTGCACCCTTGTAGTGCATATTATCCAGACCAAAACCCTCTTGTCCTTGGTTCTCAAAGGATCTCTACGAAGAAAGAAAGCTTATCAGAAAGTTTGAGGAAGAATGGAGGCAAGCACCCTCTCACCGGAGTATGGATAAGCTACGCAGAGCGTGAAACAATATAAAGAACAAATCCTCAGAGCCAAATTCTCTCATATCAGAGCACTTGTGAATTCTGCATGGAACAGACCAAAGTGCCTGTTTAAATTTCTCCCACTAACTATAAACCCCCTCCACCATTTTCAGCTCTTGAGTCATCAGTGGCCCACTGCAACAACTTTGTGACTTTCTTTGATAAAAAAGTTAAAGACATCCATATCTCTACTCACCAATGAATCCCTAGGAACTGAGATTCTACCATGCAAAGAGCTGCATCCATGGTTATCTGTCTCCCCAATTTCCGAATGAGACCTCCAGCAGACAATCTCCAAAGTAAAACCCTCAAACCACCTTCAGGACGCCATTCCAGGTTCTTTCAGGAAATCTCTTGCCACACATCTACTCCCTCTTTGGACTAACATGGTCAACACCCCTCTTCAACAGGGACTATTTCCAGAACGACTAAAAGTGAGTCAAGTCTCTCCAATACTGTCTCTCGACCCAGAGAACACTAACAACTATTGCCCAGTCTCCACACTTCCATTTCTAGGCAAAGTCAATGAAAGTTGCTTAGCGTCCCAACTCACTTCACACATTCGAACAAACTACCTCCGAGACACTCTCCAATCAGGTTTCCACCAGGGCTACAGTACAGAAACTGCGATCTTCCAAATAGTCGATGACTCCCTTAGAATCCTCGACCTCTGTAACTTCTGCCTCTTGGTACTCCTGGACTTGTCTGCTGCATTTGACACTGTCAACCATCAGGACCTCCTCACTCTCGAACAACACATGGGATGCAGAAGCACAGTCCTCAACTGGTTCTCCTCTTACCTAACCATCCATTCCCAGATTGTGCAAATGAGCAACTCACTCTCGAAACTAGTCAACGTACATCAAGGAGTCCCTCAAGGCTTGATCCTCTCCCCAACCCACTTTAACTTCTAACTTGAACCACTATGTGTGATTCTCAGAAACTCTAGAATTCTTTTCCACCTCTATGCCGATGACACTCAAACATACATGAAAATCTCTTCCCCTCAAGACCTTGCCCTCCTTTCAACCATGCTCCCTGGATGTCTAACCATCATCTAAAACTCAACCCAACAAAAACAGAATTTCTTTTGATCTCACCTCGAGAAAGCAAAAACGCAGGTACGGGAAAAGATGGCCAACTTTCGCACCCAGGTTGGCTGCCCAGCCGTTGTCCAGAGTGCAAAATCACTTGGCATCACCCTTGACAATCATCTAAATCTTCACAGCTACATCACAGCCTTGGCCAAAAGTGCACAACACCCACTCAGGCAGCTTTGGGGCATCAGACAATTGATTCTAAAACAAGACTTCAAAACTGTGGTTCAGTCTTTCATTCTCTCCCGACTAGATTACGGAATTGCCCTTTCCTGAGGCACTCCCAAAGTTCACCTAGGCCAACTGAGGCAACACTTCATGAAGCAGCACGCTTCGTTTTAGGTCTAAAGAAACTTGACCGCATTTCTCATGCCCTTCTAACCCTCCGATGGATTCCCATTGAAGGGCAAGCCAAATTCAAAACGACCTGCATTACCCGCTGCACTCCTTTTCAGCCTCCGATCTAAGTGAGAAACTGAAAATCTCTGGGCAAATAGGGGTTCCAGAAATACCCAGTCCCTGCTCCTGGAACCCCCACCACCTTCAGTCATGAATGGTACATGAGCCAGTCATTCTCTAGTAGTGCCACAAGAATCGGGGACTCCTTACATCCCTCCCTTTGCCTAACAACCTGCATAGCCAACTTCAAAAAGGACCTCAAGCTACTCCTATTTGACAGACACCTTGTTTAATCACTTTCGACCAGACTTAAGTACTCTCTCCATCAGGATACGAACTACCCTTCTAATGTGACACCACTAATATTAATCGTTGCTTGAACTGTGTTCGACCATTGACTAATCTGCTGCATCTGTACTGGTCACAGCTACTGATGGTAATGTGTGAATTTAATTATTGCAACTTGCTTTACCCTGTATTCTGCTAATGTTGTAAAATGCTCTGATGCCTTCGGGCCATGTCTGTGCTGTATAAAATTGCAAAAAAATGATCAATTCCAAATTGAAATTGGTGCACATTTTTTGGGGGAAGGATGAAAGGCTAAATTCACTTGTTGTATTCAACCTACAGTCTGCATGTTGTTACTATAATATGTGTATTTATATAGTGCGTATTGCCTCTACAAGCTGCTCAAGCACATTACCAATGGGTAGCCTGGTGCTCCATGGGAATCCGGAGAATCTTTTTCCGAGTGCTGCTGTGCTGGTTGTTAGAGTGCTCACTGCTTCTAAAGAAAGAAACGCTCCTGAAGGAATTTCAGCGTTGTCACCCTGCAAGCGCTACCTGGCAGCGCCTGGTGATTTACAGCTCGCGTTTCCCGCTTCGCGGGAAACACTCGTTGGGTGAGGCTGTCGGCGGCTGGAGAGCGAGGAAAACAACATTGCCCACAAGGCAGCGGGGCCAGGTACAACTCGCCGCCACGCCCCCCTCACCTGCCTTCATTACCACGGAAAGACCACTGAGGAGCGGAGAATCTTTTTCCGAGTGCTGCTGTGCTGGTTGTTAGAGTGCTCACTGCTTCTAAAGAAAGAAACGCTCCTGAAGGAATTTCAGCGTTGTCACCCTGCAAGCGCTACCTGGCAGCGCCTGGTGATTTACAGCTCGCGTTTCCCGCTTCGCGGGAAACACTCGTTGGGTGAGGCTGTCGGCGGCTGGAGAGCGAGGAAAACAACATTGCCCACAAGGCAGCGGGGCCAGGTACAACTCACCGCCACGCCCCCCTCACCTGCCTTCATTACCACTGGAAGATCGCGCATCGCGGGACGCGCGCGGGCGACGCCGGGCTAAGCCCGGGCAAAGGGCGGGCCCTCTGTGGCCCTCAGTGGCTGAGGTAGGCTGGGCTGGGCCTGGTTATTTTCACTGTTACCATTATATTTGCTCTTGTTAAGGCGCTTGCCTGTCTGAGGATGATCCATTTATAGACATTAATACATTTCTTCCTTTAATACTATTGCCGGACAGCGATTGCCGCTTCTCCAGGATTATATTTTTTATTATTTTATGAAATCCTAACATTTCTTGTATTCATTCCTCTGGAGGTCGACCACTTTGAAAAACTTTATCTCGTGGAAAAACCGTACTGAAGATGTCTAAAATATTACGTTCAGGAAGGGTAGTGGGAGAAAAATCTGGCGCAAAAACAGTCATTACCCTCACAAGAAACAAATCTGTGAACAATCCCCCGTTGAAGGGTCAATGCCAACTCTTTGAATTATGGGACCTATCTTCCGCTAAGAAATCTAAATTTGCCGTTACAGAAGCTTCTGGTACCAAAGTCCAGGACGTTCATATGCCAGGTATTACAGACCCTCGGCCTCCTCCTGCGCAGCCCGCGGTCTTACAATCAGCGGCTGTGGGGTCTCCCTCACCGGTTCTATCTGAAGGGAAGGTGGTGGCTGTAGGTGAACCTGTGAATCTACCTCCTATGCCTCAAACTCCTCGGAATGATAGGCCGGGGGGCGACCTGTCTTCACTATCTATCGACCTGGAACTCTGTGGACGCTACGTAAGCACAGCTAAAGTGGAGACTCTGGATCAGCTTAAGCCCTCGGGGGTGCGACCCCATCTGGGTTACTGTTGTATAGTAGCACCCCTTTGTTAAATGGTCAGGAAATGTCTGATTTGTTAAATGTTTCCAGGAGCCCGGATCTTAATCTTTCTGGTATCCGTCGCCCAGTGGAAGCATGTGAAAAACCGATTTCTGAGTCTATGATCGCTCTGGAACAACTATTAGCCTCCATCTTATTTCTTTTGGGGAAATTTGTAGGCAGCTCGGACTGTATCTTGGAATCAGTCACCCAAATACTGAAGACACTGCTGCAGAAGTCGCCAGATATGAGGAATGTTTCCCCCCCTAGGACTGAATACAGCTTGCCTAAGGGGCAAATAAGTGAACCTATAGGGGAGTCTGATATGAAGGCTGCAACAGCTGTTTTGGAATCACATATCGCTATGCCTTTAACTGCAGTCCCCAATTGTATTAAGAACTCAGTTCTGGAGATCGAGGAAGAAAACAAATCTACGCCCGGTCCCAAAGTGGTCCAAGATTTATTTCCTATTTTCATGTCCGAAAATAAAAAAGATCCCCTGGACGATAAACAGGAGGTAAAGGTAAAAAATGGTAAACATAAAAACAATAATGGGAATAAAAGGAAACCAATTCGAAAATACAGGAAGAAAAGACAGCGTCGGATAATCTTCCAAAATACTTCAGTTGCAAGGGAGAACGATGAAATTGATGTGGATCCCTCCTCTACCTCCCTAAAGGCGGATATTGAATTGAACTTATCCACCTTGACATCTTTAAAGGTGGAAAGTGATCGGTGCCCACCAACGCCTCTGGAAGTTATGCCTCAAATGGGGGGTTCTCTCCCACGCTCTTCTTCACTGACTGCGATAGGAGCTCCAATCTTATATCCATCTGGGGCCCTTAACCCTTTGGCCCCTCCTTTCACCGTAGCTCTAGAGTCTGAAGACCGTTTCCTTCCTGTCCGGCCTCAAAATAACTCTAAGGCTCCTGTGGACGTGCTTGTGTTAGACTTTTTACCTTTATTTGATACTGACCTACTGTTAAACAGAGCTTGGCTCCTCAAACGTTTTAGCGAGATTGAAAGTCTTTACCATATTCAATCTAGGGACATTGAGTTGGTATCTCTGTTGGGTGGAGCCAGGGTATTGAGTATAAGGGTGAAATTCTATTCTCCTATCATAGTAAATTTGATATTAGAGCAAGCCGAGAACTTTCAACGTATAGGTATTGACATCCTCCCTATTTCTAACCCTGGCAATACAAATCCTTTGTTTGAAAAGGTGTTTGGGGGTGATGAGCAAAACGGGGTAGCCTCTCCTCTTAGAGACCTGAAAATTTGGGTCTCTATGGGAAAACGCTCAGTCTCGCACGTGAAGCCACTCCCGCTAACTCAGAATTCCTCTCTCATAGAGGATAATAACCGGTGGAACTGGCTCCATAGTGCCCTATCTATAAAAACAAAGGATAATCCCAAATTGTTCCATCATCTTTAACACCTCATTAAAAATTATTTCCTGGAATGCAGCTGGGATCCACAGTAGCCCAGAGAAATTTGCTTTCTTATTTTCTCTGGGTGCCAATGTAATGTGTATTCAGGAAACATGGTGCATTAATATGTTAGCGCCATCAAAGGATTTTTATGTCCTGGAAGTGCCTGCCGCTCCTTCCAAGAAAGGTCATGCCAGGGGGGGGATCGCTTGCTTACTGTCAAATAAATGGCAATGGAGATTTTCCCACTATATCGATCCAAGTAAACTTTCCACGCTATAACCATTGAAAACCTGTTCCATAATGGTATAAAGTCACCTATTGTAATTCCTAATGTGTATATACCCCCAGAGGAGTGTTTTAACGTTAGTCTGCAGCAGGTTTTCCGATATATTGAACAGATTAAAAACGTCCCATCCCCTCCGGAAATTTTGCTTGTAGGAGACTTGAATTGCAAAATCTCCAATGCCAGTCTGAAACTCTTCAGGAATAAAGATAAAGAAGAGGGGCATTTTGTCCCCCAAACGCTCTTCCCTGACAAGCTAGTGACAAACAAAAGAGGGAAGATTTTGCTAAAAGAATTAGCGGCCGTTGACGGTCTCATTCTAAACGGGAGATTTCCGTCTGACGTGCCTGCTAAATTTACTCACAAATCTCCTTTTGGGTCTTCTATCTTGGACTATGCAATTGCAGATTACGGTTTGTTTCCGTACATTCAGGACCTTAAGATCATACCTACATCCCTTAGCGACCATAGTATATTGTTCTTAACTATATCCTTAAATCTTATGACCACTGCGACTTGGTCGCTTAATGGCAGCGACGCTGCCTTCCACGCTTCCTCTGGAAGGTGCTTTTGGAATCCTTCCGCTGTTAATGGGGTACAGGACTTTCTGTCTGATACCCTAATGGTAATAAATGAGTGGCGTGGGAACGAATTAGTTTATTTTGAAGAATTTATGCGAAATATTATACTCTACGCAAAAAAAACTGTACCCCCTAGAAAAGGGGAAGTGGTCCCTAGTATACTGCGTACCTTGAATAGGGAAATAAATAAACTAGTCCGTGAACAATATTTAGATAGAGTCTTGGAACGTGGAAAAGAAATTGCAAGGTTAAGAAGAAAGAGATGTAGACTTAAGCTAACAATTAAAAAGGAAAGGGAGGATAATGTTTGGATTAATCTGAGGGAATCTGTTGTCCATGGTAGAATCAGAGATTTTTGGGCAATAATCGGGAAGGGGTGTGGTACGAGACGAAGCCCCTCCCCCATCCCTATAGCGGAAGAGGTATGGATCTCTTACATCCGGGATCTCTATGCAGGGAACGGGATTTCAGGTGATGATATTCCCATAAATGCTGCACCTGAAGGTCTTGTTAATTACCCCTCTGAAAAAGAAATTGAGATGGCTATAAAAAATATGCGTCCCTCCGGGGCAATGGGCCCGGATGAACTTCCCATGACGGTCCTTAAACAAGACCCTTTAAGGTGGAGTAAAATCCTGTATCCTCTGTTTAGAGCCTGCTTTTTGTCCAAAACTGTACCTGCATCCTGGAGGGGAAGTATCTTGGTCCCCATTTTTAAGAAGGGTACAAGGGATAGCCCCAGCAATTACCGCTTGATTGCTCTCCTCGACTCCATCGAAAAGGTCTTTGCGAAATGTCTTCTTAGCTCCCTTTCCGATTGGGTCGAGGAGGGCAACATCTTGCCGTTTGAACAGACCGGCTTCCGTAGGGACCACGGTACGCTAGACAATCTCACCGCTCTCCATGTGGTCACAGATAAATATGTCCAGGTGAGAGGAGGGGTAGTGTATGCCGCCTTTATTGATTTCTCCACGGCGTTCGACAAAGTAGATCGTGGAACGCTGTGGAGAAAATTGGCGACGCTTGGTGTCCCTACCCTTCTGTTGGAGCTGGTTCGGTCTCTTCATACAGAGACCTGGTGTAGGGTCTTGTTGGGGGGCGAAAGGGGGCTATCTGCACAAATTCCATCTCTGAATGGCCTTAAACAAGGCTGTTTATTGGCTCCCCTTTTGTTCTCCTTATACACGGCAGACCTACCCGCCGCCTTGTCTGCCAGTGAGGGTATTGCCCCGGTGGTGGGGGGGACCCCAATATCCTGCCTGATGTATGCCGATGATGTCCTTATTCTCGACTTGACCCCCAAAGGTCTTGCAAATCGGCTACATGCTCTTCACGCTTTTGCTGCAGGCCATTGTATGAAGATCAACATTACCAAAAGTAAAGTGATGTGCATAGCCGGTAAGAAGAAGTGCCGCTCTGTAAATTATGGTTGGTCTATTGGGGGCCAAAGATTGGAGGTCGTAAATTCCTATACATTTCTGGGAAAAATAATCACGGCTAGCTTGAGTGAGAGGCTCCATATAGAGCATTGTTCACGCAAAGCTCTTGCCCATGGCAATGGTTTAAACTCTCTATACCAGGCAACGGGAAAAAGGCACTTTTCAAGTCTATTGGAAGTTTTTAGATCAAAAATTCCCGCAACAATTTTGTATGGTATCGAACTCATAGAGGTGAAAAACTGGGGCTTTCGCCACAAGCTTGAGGGGAAACTCTTAAGATCTCTATCTTCCCTAAATACTGCGTGCTCTGTGGCCGCTTGCAGGCTTGACTTTGGACTCAGGAGCAGCTGGGTACAGGGACTATGTGCCATAATAAGATGGGTGGCCTGTTTGGCTAGAGCGGGAGTAGGGACTATGCGAGCTCTCCTCAGAAGTGAACTATTGGGTAATTTTAAAGAGTTTTCTAAACTTGTAAGTAACTTTAGAAGGGCCGTAACCCTTCTTAAGTTAGATGAAAGCGTTTTGTTTTCGTATTCTCCCTTACAGTTAAAACTCGTTTTAAAGGAAGCCTCGTGGGATCTTTGTTTTCACTCTGATAAAAAGTTAGTTTGTGAGAAAAGGAATGTGGAACCTCTCCTTAATTCCTATGTGTTGAAGTGGCCACAACCCTATGTCATATGGAACCTACCGCATGGCATTCGTAGATTTTGGTTTCTGTTACGTTATGATTTAATTCCCCTAAATCTACTGTTATCCAAATGGTATGGCTCCTCTGCTTTGCGCAATTTATGTAAATTGAGCACCCAGGACTGTATGCACGTTTTACTGATTTGCCCTATGCTCCGTAAATTGCGCATCCGATGGTTAAAAGTTATCTGTCTTCGCCTTGGCATTGTCACTTTAAATGGCTTTCTTCATGCACTTTATTGCCCTCCTAACGAAATGTTCTGTTTCCATATTTTTAACTTTTTTAAAGGTTGTTTAGCTATTTATTAATATGTACCTGGAGATGTTTTGTCTGTCCGACCTTTTGTAGATTATTTTCCGCTTGTCTATTTTGGATTCAATCCTGCTCCTCAAATGTCTTGATTTTGTCCTGTATTTGTCCTGTTGTTTTACATTGTATATTTTATGTGGCCCTCTTTGAGAGCCAAAACATAATAAATAAAATTGAATTGGGAGCCCCATATCTGTACCAGGCATTTGCCTTTCCAGCCCTATACCCGGAACCTGTGTGATCTCCAGCTTCCACCTAATCTGTACTATTGTCCCATGCCTCACATTTCCGTTTAAGGTTTTCTCAGTCCACAGGAGTTATCTGGATCTTGCTGGCGTGGTGATGCTGATGCGTTTTACTCTTTTCATTTCCATATTAATTGGATTGCATATATATGTGCATATCATGCCATACCATACAATGCCAGGCCATACCTTACAATACAATATAATGCCAGTCCTTATCATATAATACAATGAAAAGCCATAACATTACATACAATACTAGACAATGACAAGACATACCGTAGTACATTATACAATGAATGAATGAATGAATGAATGAATAAAAGGCATTTATATAGCTCACAGCTACTCAAAAGAGTGTCCCGCCAGTGCTATACCATACCAGACTATACAATAACAGGGCACACTATACCATAATATACAGTAGCAGGCCAAAGCCTTCCATACCTACAACATAAATTAAAAAAAAGAAATTGACAAAGCAAATACATCGCACATATGCAAGGCCTATTGGCTTTGCCCATGCTTCTTTTTTACTGAAGTCAGCTTGACAATAAGGAAAGAACATTATTATTCAATATCTACATCTCCAACTATGTTAAAATCATTCTACCAAATATTTTCTGGCTGTTGTCAATGATTTAACTAATACATCTGTAATTCAGTGCATCACTATAACTTCCATTTTTAGGTCTGACATTAGAGCAGATCTTTTGATTTTACAAAAATTATATTTATATTTTATGGGACTTTCAGTCAGCCATCTGCATTTATTGGGATGTTGCTGTGCCATTCACATTTTTTTCTGCCAACTACAGGATGCAACATGGAGCGAGGTGTTATCCCTCTCAGCCGTTGGCTAACATCATCGAGAGTGATGGCATTCGTCTCTATCACAAGGAGTACATCCACACACAGTAGTTCCCTTCAAAGGGACAACTATGGCAGTACATGCTTTTTCAGTCCAAAAAATATTTTTGATTCTAGTGAGTATTTACATTTTTATATGTAAGCTACGATACAGTAGATCCCACCAACAACAAAGTTTTACACAAGGCATGACAAAACAAAACAGGCATTGACAAAGACAAACAAACCTATTGGCTTTGCCACTGTTTGTTATGAATTGGAACTGTCGTGTAGTTTCTATATATCCTATACAGGATCTGCGCTTTCGGATAACATAAACTGTGGGATTGGTGGCAGACTGGTTCCGAGTAACCCAGGGCGTAGTTCGCGAAGTAGCGCTACGCGTAGCTACGCGAAGTGCACTTCGCACTACGCGGGCTACGCATACCACTACGCGAACTGCGTAGTACCCTGTTCGCACTGTGAAAGATGCAGTTTTCAATGATTGCACAGTGCGGACAAGCATTCGGCACTGTGCAATCATTAAAAACGGCATCTTGCACAGTGCGAGCTGTAGTTTTCTGCCGCTCGAGTAGATTTTTACTCGAGCGGCAGCTTTCTCCACACGGACTGGTAGTTTCTCATTGCGAGGGGTCCCGAGCATACGCGACCACTCGCAGTGAGAAACCTGACCTCCCGGCGTTGAGAATCTCGCCGGGAGGTTTATTTTCCAGGCTCGCGAACGAGGAAAAAGTCTCGCCAGGATGTCATTTTGCTTGCTCGCGGTCACCAACTTGACGTTGAGGACCTCGAGCAAGCAAAAAATGACCGCTGCACTACGCTACCCATGTTTGCACTGTGCTACGTGCAATTCGCGTAGTGAGAAGTAGCATAAACTTCGCAAACTACGCAGGTGTAGCGTAGTGGTTTGCCCAGGCCTAGTTCTGAGCACCCCCACTGGATATGTTAGCCTGTTTGCATAAGCTAGCTCACAGTGCCACTAGAATCTCCTCTTATCGGGGAGAGAATAGTTCCTGGCAACCTCAGAACTTGACAACCCTGATCCCTCAGGATCGTGGAAACAATATACTACCTTTCGCTCAGTCACACGTGCTCACTTATTTTGTCTCAGAGATATATAGAATAAACAGTCTGGGCGTTTCAAATAAGAATTTTTTGAACAGTTGTTATTCTAGTGTAAACTAGATGCGCTGCAATAACCATTAAACAGTAGCAGAGATATATGATTAGCAGTACTCCGAAAGTAAAGTAATGGTACAGTTCTACCATTTTGCAGTAATCATGAATATATACAAGTACATAAAACACTTGATAAAAGTGCGTACTCCTACGATGCCTCCCTAACTAGATGTACCTAAATGTACCTAGCATCTTTGTAGGTGTTATGCCAAGAATCCCTCTATGATCTAGTCAACCCTCATTACCTGAGAAAGGAGAGAATATGAAACCCCGTCCTGGTCTTGAGTTGGACACCCCACGAGGGATGTTAGACCACTGCTAGCTGGAGTGTCTGCATGCAGGAACCTTAGCGCCTCTGGTCAGTGTGTCAGCCGGAAGGTTGCGGTTTCCTCTGTCTTATACATGATGTGTATATATACTCACAGGTCTCCCCAGTGGTCCTACCTTGCTGTGTTACTGTGTCGGCCTAAAGGATGACGTCAGGCCTGAACTTTATACAGAGATATTATACAGGAGACGTACGTCCTGTTAAATAAGTACCCAACCAAAGTTGGCGGCACCATGTTGTGTAGTTCCAATATATCCTATACAGGATCTGCGCATTCAGATAACATAAACTGTGGGATTGGTGGCAGACTAGTTCCGAGCACCCCCATTGGATATGTTAGCCTGTTTGCATAAGCTAGCTCACAGTGCCACTAGAATCTCCTCTTATCGGGGAGAGAATAGTTCCTGGCAACCTCAGAACATGACAGCCCTGATCCTCAGGATTGTGGAAACAATATACTACCTTTCGCTTAGTCACTTGTGCTCACTTAGTTTGTCTCAGAGATACACAGACAAAACAGTCCGGTGTTTCAATAAGAAGTTATTGAACAGTTATTCTAGTGTAAAATAGATGCGCTGTAACAACCATTAGACAGTAGCAGAGATATATGATTAGCAGTGCTACGAAAGTAAAGGGATGGTACAGTTCTACCATTTTGCAGTAATCATGAATATATTCAAGTACATAAAACACTTGATAAAAGTGTGTGCTCCCACGATGCCTCCCTAACTAGATGTACCTAAATGTATCTAGCATCTGTGTAGGTGTTATGCCAAGAATCCCTCTAGGATCTAGTCAACCCCATTACCTGAGAAAGGAGAGAATATGGGTCCCTGTCTTGGCCTCGAGTTCGACACCCCGCAAGGGATGTAGACCACTGCTAGCTGGAGTGTCTGCATGCAGGAACCTTAGCGTCTCTGGTCAGTGTGTCAGCCGGGAAGTCACAGTCTCCTCTGTCTTACTAAGCATGACATGATGTATATATACCCACAGGTCTCCCAGGGGTTCTACCTTGCTGTTTTACTGTGTCGGCTTAAAGGATGATGCCGGGCCTCAACTGTATATATACAGAGATATTATACAGGAGATGTTCTTCCTGCTGTCAATACTACTGTGCTTCCAAAAAGCCTCATCCATAATGTATGAGTTTCAAACTAGGGAAAAACCCGCATTCTGAATGTAGTGTTGTATTTAGATAAAAGGTCAGTCCCTATGAACCGTTATGAATGTAATGTAGGGAAGGATATAGGTGAAAGGTTCCAGTGTTACCTGTGCCTATGTAGGGTACCTACATGGAATAAAACAGAACAATTCCATCCAAGGAAAAGGAAGGGATCAGGGCCCCAAGCATGATAGCATTGGTAATTTTCACAAAACAACAGGCCCACATTACTGGCTCATATCTAAATAGGTCCACTGGTATCTTGTTAGCGCCAGGTGACCCACCTATCACCCTTTTTTCTAAGGATCACCAACTTGACTTCAAGGGTTAAGGGTGCATTAGTACATGATGTGTATAATGGTTCCTGCTCTATTGGATGAATGGTGTATTTAGTTGTACTATAAGCATATAAAACTGAAAGTAGTGTTAACCAGCGATCTTTATTAATATAAGATTCTGGTACTGCAATAACTTTCCTAGTACTGTGTGTTACTAATTGTCAAAACGTATATAAATCTCTCAACTTAGCTTCATCTAATAGTTCAGATCATTGTTTCTGCGCAAAAATCGAATTTCTTCTCTTTTTAGAATGTTTGTTTATAATCGCTCAGCATTAACTGCGGTCTTCCCTAGAGCCCCTTCTTATTGAATACAATAACTTTATTTTTCTTGATTCTGCAATCTGCATCATACCATGCACAAGTTCCATCCATTAACTTCTGACATGTGAATTATTTTGTGATTAGAGAATAAATTACATCGATGATCTTTTTATGTAAAATCAAACTAAGTAATCTAAATCTAATCTAGCAATTTCAATCAGCAGTGGATGTTTTTTCTTCTGCTTTGTAGACTAGAGCTAGAAGTGCAGTACCATTTCAAAACAGTGATACCTTTGAAAAAACGATCAGACTCTAAAAAAAGTGCTATTTTAATGAAATAACAATGCAGTACAATCAGAGGATAATTTTATTAGAACAAAATAAAGGTACACTTCATTTTCTTTCAAATTCTAAAATGGAAAAGTAGCATTCGAGGCATTAGTCACATGGGATTGCATACTAGAAAGAGAAGAAGACTAAACGTGTGACTTACTGAAAGTGCTACAGTTATTTCTCTGTCACGTGATTGCGTAGAACATTGACTTTTGAAGGAAAAGCGCAAACATATTCTTCCCCATGTTTTATGTCAGCCCATGAAATGAATAGAAAACGGGAAATGAGTATCGAGCACTCTCGCAGACACTTTAACTTCCCTGGAGACTAATGTGCAAGAAAATTTGCAATTACAAAACTAAATCCAAGTAACAGGAGTCTCCGGGGTGTGATGTAACAGCAAGACAGTGAACACTATTGTAAAGTATGAAGGTTTATTCTCAAGAGTAGAGGTCCCATCCAGCCGCTCCTGCCATCATCCAGCTCTTTTACTCCCTCTGCCATGCTCATTCTATCATGACAAATGTTATAGTAACCGCTGCACTCCAAAAGTAAAACTGTAAATCTGCAGGTCAGATGTTGATAATTTTGTAGGTGCTCCGGGAGATCACCTTCTGGTTCAAGAAAGGTGCAAAATAATGTCAAAGCATAGAAAGCCTTACGGGAGGTAAGGACTATCCCTGGGCACTCTTAATGCACGGCAGTGCGTAAGTAGGTAGGTGATAAAGTATATTCCAAGGGTATTTCAAGAGTTATCAAGTGATATATGAAAATGAATCCGAGTCAGCAAGAAAATACAAGTGCATCCGTGAATGCGAGGAAAACGTTAAGGTTAAAGATAACAGTGGGGATTAAGATGTGACTAGATAAGTTTGAAACTAAGACGTAATATAGACAACCAAAAGTCCCCAGTTTGAAAGAAGTTAGACCGAGGACAGTGAGGGGAATGGATTACGAGGGTGAAGTATGCGAGGTAAGAAACTGCGGAACCTTAAAAACACGAAAAAGGGACGAAAAGTGCTAATCATCGTGCAGGCAGTGAGAGGGGGCCCTAAGTTAGTAATGCCACATTCACGGATGCACTTGTATTTTCTTGCTGACTCGGATTCATTTTCACATATTTACTCATTCCTCTCACTTTAAACTTTAATGCTCCTATTTATCAGCGTTCTACATCGTTTCTTGTTATCCATTTTTTGTAGATATATATTCCCCCTGAAGAAGTGCTGCTTAGCACGAAATGCATCGGGGCTTTAACCTATGATGGCATCATGTATTGAAATATGCATTTGATTGAAATGATATTGTTTACATCAAATCGTCATTAACATATGAAGAAAATATGCTAAGATGAGACTGTTTTGATTACTAATTTGGAGTATACCAATACAGAAATCACTTGATAACTCTTGAAATACCCTTGGAATATACTTTATCACCTACCTACTTACGCACTGCCGTGCATTAAGAGTGCCCAGGGACATTCTATCATGACCTCATAAAATTTCAGAGCCCCAATGCATCTATTACTTATGGACACTTGAGCAAATATTGTACACTTTACTTTCTGTGATTAACAGAAGACAGTGACTGTTCCAACCCTATTCAGAACTAAACAATCTAAACAGTAGACAGAAATGAACATCATACAAAACTATGTCAAACAAAACTCAATTTGCAGGTAATGAAAATTACTAATAAAATAAGTTATACAGATTAATAAATTAACGGGAATTTAATTTATGAGTTGACAGTGATGAGGTTCTTATTATGAAGGTGGCAGTATTGAGGTTCTTGCCTATCTCTAATTTTTCATTTATATTTATGGGCAAAAATTAACACTAACACAATAAGAAAGATGGTAGCAGTGAGACACTGCTCATCTTTCATAAGATTCTGAGAATCTGGCCCTTTGCGAGCGCAATTTTTGCATTTGGGATTCATCATCCCAAATGCAAAAATCGCAAAATGCGAAATCGCTAAATTGCGAGGAATTGCATTTAAGGAATCTCTATTTGAGATTCCTTAAATGCAATTCATGAACCTTTTTTGAATTGCGAAATCGCTATTTTTGGCCGCTATTTACCGCGAAGTCTGACTTCGTGGTAAATAGCGAAAACTTTGAAAAATGCACTTTAGTGCATTTTTCTAAGTTGTATGTTACACACACACATGTCCTTTGGACTTGTGTGTGCACAACATCAGTCTACATTTACATTTCAGGGGTGCTACAGGGTGTCCTTTGGACACCCCTGGCACCCTTGAAATCGCATCCTTATTTGCGATTAGCAATTTGCTAATCGCAAGTAAGGAAGCTGTAGGAATTGCAAATAATATTGCGATTTCTACATGAATCCCGTTTTGCGAGTCATTAATAGCGATTCCTTAATAATCGCTATTAAGGACTCGCAAATCGGGACATTGATGAATCTGGCTGATAGTCAGATAAATAATTAGTGCCTTTACGTTAAGCTTTCTGATTATTGCTGCAGCGCTAGCGTGTTAACACAACAGCATATGCTTTAATTCTTTTCGATTTTTTTCTTCTTTTGTCATTCACAGAAATACCACCGAACTAGCACCGAAGGAACTGACACCGGTAACACAGCCCCCTGGGGAGGGTAGGGAGGTCCCACGTCTCGAGATTAGACCAAGAGACGCTGAAACTCATGACCGCCGTCTGAACACACCAGCGTATGGAGCGAGGAATCACAATGCAGGATGCCGTGATGAATTGGAAGTAGGTTAGGGAACCCGGATGTGAAGGAAACGCTCGCAGAACTAGAATGTGAAGCGCCCCTTCCGTCTTGTCGGGTGCTTTTAAACCCAAGCGGCTCGGCCCCTGCTGCAATGTGTCACAGGTGTAATGACTGTAAGCGGTCTAGCTTACGCACGCACACGCACCCCTACATCCGCAGGCCAGACGTGGCCTGCGGCGTGAAATAAAAGAAGGACGCGCGCTCGGGCACGTCACTTCCGACCATGACACTGGTGTCGGTGGGTCATCCTTGCTGCTGCGCGTCCTGCCCCCGCGCAAGAGCGTGAGCCCAGTTAGGCCATAAGTGGCTCACCAGTGCAGGACAGAACAACAGGGATGGGGCAGTCCCAACACTAATTCTTATCATAAAATAATGTTGCTGTAATTATGAGCATATAATGTATTGTGGTCTTGACCACAATACATTATATGCTCATAATTACAAATGTATGATTTGTAGCAATAATGTACTCATTGGATTTCTGTCTATCTATTCATTAGATCCACAGACCCTGTTCCCCTTCCCTCTAACCCCTTCCCTCCTGTCTGAATTATCTTAAGTGTGGTAGTTGAACACCGGTGGTGTCCCACTTGAATCTGCACCACAATTATTGTGATCATTTTGTTATGTTAAATTAAATACTGTCCAGCTGGACAAAGAATATAGTAACTATTCAGTCTATATTTATTATTTGAAAATATCAGGAAATGTCTAGGGACCACTGTCTTTAGAAAATACATAATTACCCAAGGTCCCTGGCCTATTGCTCCTTTGGGTTCCCTTGTTTTTTTGGAACCATTCTATCCTGACGTCATATCATTCCAGAGCCCCAATGCATCTTTTACATATATACATGCAAGCAATTAACACACCAAAGTACACACAATACAAGAAAAGATTAACAGGAGCAACATCACACTAAAATATGGTTTACATTTTGACTGTAAAAAATAAAAGAATAAATTAACCCATCAAAAAGAATAATATACTTTAAGTTAGCAGTGATAATTTGTTATTACAAAAATATATCCAAATATCCAAATTCAGGGATGCTTTTGCGGATTTCCACAATCAATTTGACATTCTAAAAAGTTCCTTATTAGAGGAATATATGACTGATAGCAATTTACATTTCGGACTAGAAAAAGTTCAGTATAAGCTTTTTTACCCTAAGAACATTTAGATTATCAGTCAGTCAGTCAAAATTACTTTATTCGATTTAAAAAAAAAATCATAAAAGGCATAAAACATTACATAAAAAGCCTAAAACATTTTTGTACAGACATAATTAATTCGTATATTTAAAATGTACAAGCACCATGCTCGAACATTTAAGAAAGATACAATGCAATGCAAAACCCGGGCGGTAAACATTGTGGACGGGACGGTTACTTTAGAGGTATAAATACACTAGATGCCACTTTTTTTAGTGTTAATTCTCCATGCTGCCACCAGAAAACTTGCCATTCCAAATATAATGAGGGTACTACTCAGAGACTGTAGGTACACTAGGGCAGGCCTGACCTGCACAAAGTCAGCCTCTCTCAAAATTGGTAGCAAATGTCTTTTCCTTGCGTCTGAGTATAGCCCGCAGAACATAAGAAAATGCATGGTATCCTGTATGGAAAAATTATCACATTTACAACATGGGCCCCCTTCTGGTTTACACCAGGAATGATAACTGCCTAGATAAAAATGGATCAAATTAAATCTAAGTTTAGTTAATAAAAATCTGTGAAAAGGCTTAGTTACAATCCTGAGATATGGCTCAATTGAGGGAGAAATTACTAGTGTATAATGTGATCTCACAGTGGATTTTAACAATTCTTGGTCCTCCCGAGCTAGTCTGGCCCTGTTCATAAAATGCTTTTTGGTCCAGTTTACATCCTCCCTCCTAATAGTAGATGGTACTAAGAAGAGTTCTGGACGTCCCAGCTGTGCAAAGGTGTTTCTCACATACTCCAACCAGGGAATAAGCTTAGCATGGTCCAAAGACATAACATCAGTTAGAATGGCATGGTTAAGGGTTAACTCTTGATTAAGCCATGTCTGTACCCAGAATATTAATGGGGCCAGTGTAAGCTTGTCGGTTATGTAGTCCAAACCCACCTCACAATGAATCGAGAAGGTGGGGGTGGATTGAGGAACAAACAAGAGAAATCTCAGGAACCTATTTTCCACCTTTTGGATCAGTTCCTGAGACGGGTACCCCCAAATGGGTGAACCATACATGGCAATCGGGGTACATTTGGTATCGTAAACTTTGAGGAGCGCCTTCATAGGCCTGGCTCTTAGTCTTTTTGAAAACCCTAAAAGGGCAGATGTTGCTCTAGCCATAGATGTACTCTTGGCCTTGATTTGTGGGCCCCGCGATCCCTTCTCATCAAGATTTACCCCTAGATAGGGGAAAACTGTAACCCTAGACACCTCCTCGCCCTTGCACATGAAAGATTTAGATTTGATTTTATTTCTCTTGGGACCGACCACCATCGTAAGTGATTTTTTAGCATTAATTTTTAGATCTAAACGGTCCATGAAGGTGCCGAAAAGGTCCAACAGATGTTGGAGGCCCACACCTGTAGGGCTATCAGGACTGCATCGTCCGCGTACACGCGGAACGTCCACCTCCTCTGCCTCTAGATGTTTACCCAGGCCATTTATTTAGATCGTAAAGAGGAGGGAGGCCAGGATGCAGCCCTGACGTACTTCTCGTTCCGATCTAAAGCCGCTGGTGCACCTTCCCTCATTAGTAACCCTTACAGATGCGAACAACTCCTGATGGAGAGACGCTATGAAATTTACCAACGATAGTTCAATCCCTATCTCCAGGAGGATAACCCAGAGTTTGGCCCGGTTTACTAAATCGAAGGCCGAGGAGAGGTCCATAAAGGCCAGGTACAAAGACCCCTTCTTGGCTACTGTGTATTTTGAAATTAACAAATGCAGGTTAGAGCCCTGGTCCAGGGTGCCTCTCTTTGCTCTAAAGCCATACTGGATGTTAGATAGGCCTCCACTATTCTCGATGTTATCCCTTAATTTGAGCAATAAGACTCTGCCTAAGATCTTAATGGCAGAGTCTAGGAGCGAGCGCTGACCCTGTCACCAGGTAGGTCGCCCCCTAGCCACCGCGTGGTCCTCCTCCTGCTGTGTGCCTCGCTCTGCCCGCTGGGTTCCTCCTGCTCTTCTCGTCTTCCCTGTGCCCGTGTTCGCCGCTTACCCCGCAGTGAGCCCTCTGTATTGTCAATTTGTTCAATTTGTTCCCCTTTGCCTTCTGTCACCAATTAGTTTGTTTCTGCATTGTGTTGTCAATGTGTTTCATTTGTTCCCCTTTTGCCTTCTGTCACCAATTAGTTTTGTTCTGTACTGTATTAGTTAATCTTTTTTTTCCCTTCGCTCCCTTTTGCCTTCTGTGCCCTCCCGCCTCCCGCCTCGCCCTCGTATTCCCGCCGTTGCTCCTTGCGGCCCCGCACCCCCGCCGCTCCCATTCGCCACCCCGCTCCCACCTCCCAGCTGCTCCTCCCTCCCTCAGCCTCTCATATGGAGGCCGCACGGCGTACGCGCAGCGGACACACGCAACAGGTGCGCCGATTGTGCGCCGAGGGCGCACCAAAGGCAAGCCCGTCTGCGCCCGTCCGCGCCTGGACCGCGTCCAGCGCCAGGACTCCTGGCCCCGATGTTGCCAGACCACACGACAGACCTACGCCGCCGCCACCCTCCACGCACTCAACACCGGCCGAAACCCCGCCTGCTACCAAGCCACCCTGAGGCGCTCTCATGGACCCTTCACCTGCCAAACCTGCAAATTCACCTGCCTCCGGACCTGCACCGCACCCGAGAGGCCGAGCACCAACAACAACCACCTCAAGTGCATCCTGCTCAACACCCGCTCCGTCCACAGACACGCCATCGAACTCTGGAACCTGCTCGACACAACGTCACCTGACGTCGCCTTCCTCACAGAAACCTGGATGAACGCCTCCTCAGCGCCTGACATCGCCATAGCCATCCCGGACGGATACAAGATCACCCGGAAGGACCGCGTCAACCAGACTGGAGGAGGCATCGCCATCGTACACAAGAACACCATCCGCATCACGACCAACCCAGACGACACCTTCACCGCCGCCGGACACCTCCATTTCCAGATACAGACCGACCCCAAGACCACCCTCAGACGCACCCTCATCTACCGACCCCCGGGACCACACACTCAATTCTGCAAAGACATCAGCGACTTCATCAGCCCGCACACCCTCCCCTCCGCCGACTACATCCTCCTAGGGGACCTCAACTTCCACCTGGAGAACAACAAGGACCGCAACACCGCCACCCTGCTGGATAACTTCGCTAACCTCGGACTCAAGCAACTGGTGAACACCCCCACCCACTACGCCGGCCACACGCTTGACCCCGTCTTCTCCTCCAGCAAGCACATCTCCTTCAGCCACTCCACCGGACTACATTGGACTGACCACAGCTGCATCCACTTCAGCTTCAGAAAAACCATGACCCACCACCACCCGCAGCAGGGTCCTCGCAGGAGCTGGAACAAGATCACCGCCGAGTAGCTCACCACCTCCCTCCGCCAGAACCCTCCCGCCAGCACAACGGACCCCAACGAAGCAGCCAGCAACTTCACACAGTGGCTCACCAACTGCGCAGATGACCTCGCACCACTGAAGGACCCCCCCAGCAGACCCGGCAGCAAGAAAGCCCCCTGGTTTACCGACGAACTCAATACCTACAAGAAGAACTGCCGCACCCTCGAGAAAGCCTGGCGCCAGGACCAGCCCACGGACAACATGACGGCCCTCAAGCACGCCACCCGCAAACACCACCAGCTGATCCGCACCACCAAGAAGTTAGCATTCAAAGAACGACTGGACAACAGCGCCCACAACAGCAAGGAACTCTTCAGCATCGTCAAAGAGTTCTCCAACCCCAGCGCCGGAAACAACGCCATCACGCCCTCGCAAGACCTCTGCGACTCACTCGCCTCGTTCTTCCACCGCAAGATCGCCGATATACACAACAGGTTCGGCGCACCAACCACGCACCCAACCACCGAACCAACGCCCCCCACCACCACCCTGTGCGCCTGGCCCCCGATCAGCACGAAGACACCACCCGCACGATGAACACCACCCACTCTGGATCACCCACCGACCCCTGCCCCCACCAAGTATTCAACAAGGCCGACTCCATCATCGCACCCCAACTCCGGGACATCATCAACACCTCCTTCAACACCGCCACCTTCCCGGAGACCTGGAAGCACGCAGAGCTAAGCGCCCTCCTGAAGAAACCAACAGCAAACTCCACCGACCTCAAGAACTACCGCCCCATCTCGCTCCTCCCTTTTCCTGCCAAAGTCATCGAAAAAGCTGTCAACAGACAGCTTGCCGCCTTCCTCGAGACGAACGGATCCCTTGACCCTTCGCAGTCCGGCTTCTGAGCCAACCACAGCACCGAGACCGCCCTCATCGCAGCCACTGATGACATCAGATCCCTGCTCGACAACGGGGAAACAGCGGCCCTCATCCTCCTGGACCTCTCTGCAGCGTTCGACACTGTCTGCCACCGCACCCTAGTACAGCGCCTCAGCAACATCGGAATCCGAGAGAAGGCACTGGAGTGAATCATCTCGTTCCTCGCCGGGAGAACCCAGAGAATACGCCTCCCCCGTTCAGATCCGAGGCCACCGAAGTCATCTGCGGCGTACCACAAGGGGCATCACTCAGCCCAACCCTCTTCAACGTCTACATGAGCCCTCTCGCAGCCATCGCACGCAAACATAACCTCAGCATCATCTCCTATGCCGACGACACCCAGCTAATCCTCTCCCTTACCAACGACCCCGCCACCGCCAGAACCAGCCTACACGAAGGGATGAAAGACGTCGCCGAATGGATGAAGAACAGCCACCTGAAACTGAACTCAGACAAGACGGAAGTCCTCATACTGGGATCATCGCCCTGCGCCTGGGACGACTCCTGGTGGCCCCCTGCCCTGGGCACCACCCCCAAACCAACGGACCATGTACGCAACCTGGGCTTCATCCTGGAAGCCTCCCTCTCGATGACCAGAAAAGTCAACGCCGTCTCGTCATTATGCTTCAACACCCTGCGCATGCTCAGTAAGATATTCTGTTGGATCCCCACCGAAACCAGGAAGACGGTCACCCAGGCACTCGTCACCAGCCGACTGGACTACGGAAACACCCTCTACGCCGGAACCACAGCCAAACTTCAGAAAAGACTCCAGCGCATCCAGAACGCCTCCGCATGACTCGTCCTGGACATCCCCCGACACAGCCACATCTCCGGCCATCTGAGAGACCTGCACTGGCTCCTCGTCAACAAGAGGACCACGTTCAGGCTCCTCACCTGCGCACACAAGGCACTCCACGACCTGGGCCCCAAGTACCTCAACAACCGCCTGACCTTCTACGCACCCACCCGCCAGCTACGATCGACCAGCCTCGCCCTCGCCACCGTACCACGCATCCGCAAAGCCACCGTCAGGGGAAGATCCTTCTCCTACCTGGCAGCCAAGACATGGAACTCCCTCCCGATCCACCTCCGGGTGACCCAGGATCATCTCTCCTTCAGGAAACTCCTCAAGACCTGGCTCTTCGAGCAGTGACGGACCCCTCCCCCCCCAGCGCCTTGAGACCCCTCCGGGTGAGTAGCGCGCTATACAAATGCCCATGATTGATTGATTGATTGATTGAAATGGGTCTATAACACCCCGGATCATCGCGCCTCCCCTTTTTAAAAACTGGTATAATGATTGAGGTGACCCATGTGGACGGAAAGACTTTGCCATTTGCAGCAGAAAACACGTGTGTGAGGACCCTAGCCCAAAGTTTTGGAGAATGTCTGTATAAGTCCGCTGGAACACCATCTGGACCCGGGGCCTTATTTTTGGACGACTCCAAAATGGGTCTCTCCACCTCGGCCTCATAGAAAAGTAGGGGAGCGCATTCAGGTGCCGTCCAAGAACTGTGTTGAGCTCCAGAGGTTGACTCGCCATACACTTCCCTGAAATGGGTGACCCATTTGTCATCAGGGATGACACAATCCATAATGGCGTTATCTTGCTCTGAGAAAAAAGGCTGGTTTATTGTGGCCCAAAACTTTGAACTATCACGTAAAACATCAATGGAGAGTAATTTCTCCCAAGTTGCATTTTTTATCTCAGTCTTCCTCCCATTAATTATGAGCCTATACTCCTTTCTTAAACAGGCAACAGCTGCCTTATCCCAGGTGGCTTTCAGAGCTAGCAATAGGGCCCTATGTGCCTTAGAGCACTTACAATCAAACCATCTGCGTGCTGGGCAACGAGGCCCGTGACGGTTCAGGAGGTGGCCTTCTCTTCCACCCCTATTGACTTTCTCTACTGATGAGGGAAGATATCCCGAAACCCATGCCATGTCCCGGGTCTAGAGATCGGGGGAATAACAAGTATCTACTTGCACCTACATAGGTGAACCACTTACGAACTTTCAGTAATTCTTCGAACTTCAGGCACTTCACATACCAGAGTGCTTAGGTGCGACCCGGAGGAGGGGCTAGCGGTGTGCGGTCCATTGCTGTTTTTTCTACATAAGGGCACCATGAGCCTCCCAAGCTGACGAGCTTCTGGACGACGCACCTGCGTGCTGGGCAACGAGGCCCGTGACGGTTCAGGAGGTGGCCTTCTCTTCCACCCCTATTGACTTTCTCTACTGATGAGGGAAGATATCCCGAAACCCGTGCCATGTCTCGGGTCTAGAGATCGGGGGAATAACAAGTATCTACTTGCACCTACATAGGTTAACCACTTACAAACTTTCAGTAATTCTTCGAACTTCAGGCACTTCACATACCAGAGTGCTTAGGTGCGACCCGGAGGAGGGGCTAGCGGTGTGCGGTCCATTGCTGTTTTTTCTACATAAGGGCTCCCATGAGCCTCCCAAGCTGACTAGCTTCTGGATGACGCACCTGCGTGCTGGGCAACGAGGCCCGTGACGGTTCAGGAGGTGGCCTTCTCTTCCACCCCTATTGACTTTCTCTACCGATGAGGGAAGATATCCCGAAACCCGTGCCATGTCCCGGGTCTAGAGATCGGGGGAATAACAAGTATCTACTTGCACCTACATAGGTGAACCACTTACGAACTTTCAGTAATTCTTCGAACTTCAGGCACTTCACATACCAGAGTGCTTAGGTGCGACCCGGAGGAGGGGCTAGCGGTGTGCGGTGCATTGCTGTTTTTTCTACATAAGGGCTGCCATGAGCCTCCCAAGCTGACGAGCTTCTGGACGACGCACCTGCGTGCTGGGCAACGAGGCCCGTGACGGTTCAGGAGGTGGCCTTATCTTCCACCCCTATTGACTTTCTCTACTGATGAGGGAAGATATCCCGAAACCCGTGCCATGTCCCGGGTCTAGAGATCGGGGAATAACAAGTATCTACTTGCACCTACATAGGTGAACCACTTACGAACTTTCTGTAATTCTTCGAACTTCAGGCACTTCACATACCAGAGTGCTTAGGTGCGACCCGGAGGAGGGGCTAGCGGTGTGCGGTCCATTGCTGTTTTTTCTACATAAGGGCTCCCATGAGCCTCCCAAGCTGACGAGCTTCTGGACGACGCACCTGCGTGCTGGGCAACGAGGCCCGTGACGGTTCAGGAGGTGGCCTTCTCTTCCACCCCTATTGACTTTCTCTACTGATGAGGAAAGATATCCCGAAACCCGTGCCATGTCCCGGGTCTAGAGATCGGGGGAATAACAAGTATCTACTTGCACCTACATAGGTGAACCACTTACGAACTTTCAGTAATTCTTCGAACTTCAGGCACTTCACATACCAGAGTGCTTAGGTGCGACCCGGAGGAGGGGCTAGCGGTGTGCGACCATTGCTGTTTTTTCTACATAAGGCCTCCCATGAGCCTCCCAAGCTGACGAGCTTCTGGACGACGCACCTGCGTGCTGGGCAACGAGGCCCGTGACGGTTCAGGAGGTGGCCTTCTCTTCCACCCCTATTGACTTTCTCTACTGATGAGGGAAGATATCCCGAAACCCGTGCCATATCCCGGGTCTAGAGATCGGGGGAATAACAAGTATCTACTTGCACCTACATAGGTGAACCACTTACGAACTTTCAGTAATTCTTCGAACTTCAGGCACTTCACATACCAGAGTGCTTAGGTGCGACCCGGAGGAGGGGCTAGCGGTGTGCGGTCCATTGCTGTTTTTTCTACATAAGGGCTCCCATGAGCCTCCCAAGCTGATGAGCTTCTGGACGACGCACCTGCGTGCTGGGCAACGAGGCCCGTGACGGTTTAGGAGGTGGCCTTCTCTTCCACCCCTATTGACTTTCTCTACTGATGAGGGAAGATATCCCGAAACCCGTGCCATGTCCCGGGTCTAGAGATCGGGGGAATAACAAGTATCTACTTGCACCTACATAGGTGAACCACTTACGAACTTTCAGTAATTCTTCGAACTTCAGGCACTTCACATACCAGAGTGCTTAGGTGCGACCCGGAGGAGGGGCTAGCGGTGTGCGGTCCATTGCTGTTTTTTTCTACATAAGGGCTCCCATGAGCCTCCCAAGCTGACGAGCTTCTGGACGACGCACCTGCGTGCTGGGCAACGAGGCCCGTGACGGTTTAGGAGGTGGCCTTCTCTTCCACCCCTATTGACTTTCTCTACTGATGAGGGAAGATATCCCGAAACCCGTGCCATGTCCCGGGTCTAGAGATCGGGGGAATAACAAGTATCTACTTGCACCTACATAGGTGAACCACTTACGAACTTTCAGTAATTCTTCGAACTTCAGGCACTTCACATACCAGAGTGCTTAGGTGCGACCCCGAGGAGGGGCTAGCGGTGTGCGGTCCATTGCTGTTTTTTCAAACCATCTTTGATGTTTGTTGTTTCCCTGCCGTGGGTTAGCTATCAGAGCTTTGGATATTTGTACACAGATGGCCTCAAACGCCCCCATAATGTCGGTGATTGTGGCAAGTTGATCCTGACATGTCGCCATGTTTCCCTCAATTTTAGGGAGTAGATCATTGATGAAATTTTCGGGGACTACCTTGGCCCATTTTAACCTACGCCCTTGGTCCGCCGTGTGCAAGAAGGGCCCTGTGGGAACAGGGCCGAGCTTTGAACCCATGGAGTCCCCCCAGGACACCTCCATCAATACTGGGTTGAGGTCGCTGTATATTGAGACTGATGCTTTTTTGGATCCAACCTTGTTAGGATACCCGGCGTCACAAAGATGTAGTCGATCACGGAACCAGGGTCAGAGCCCTTGTAAGTGATTGTTCTGGCCCCCTCCTCAGTGTTACAGGGTTCAAAGAGATTGAAATTAGCCATCAATTCTTCGAAAGCTTCCCCTTGTTTGGGATGTTCAAAGTGGTCCTTCATGTTCACCTAAGATGCACAAGTCCCTACAGAGATGTATGTTCAAATCTCCCAATAAAATTATCTCAAAGTTAGTGTGATTATTTTGACTGTATGTGAAAAGAAAATTACCCAGGGCTTCAATGTGTTCGGTCACAATATCTCTATCCCAGGAATTATAAAAATTGATAAAAATTATTTTGCTAGATGGGGAGATTGCCGATTCCACAATTAATAAATTCAGTGAACTGGTTATGACCATATTTAAGGGAAACAAGGCCACCCTTTGCTTTGCCAGCAGTACTAGGGGCGGCCAGGACAGAAAAGCTAGTAAAACCATCTAACCAAAAGTCGGAAGTTGTATCCCAAGTTTCCTGAAGGGCTATTATATCATGGCTAGAAATAAAATCAACCCAGACTGCATCTGCCCTTTTCGCTCTAGATCCAGCTATATTCCAGCTAAGGATTTTGCATGCCGTTAACTCATCAGGAACAGAAACCTCGAGCATGGCAGGCTGCGTTGGAATTGGCTGTCAATCAGTTTCCTCGATTGTTGAAAGAGGGGCAAAGCGGTTGCTCAGGACTGGCCCGCATCCCCCCAGGGATGTATCAATTTGCTGGGGGTGAGAAGCTAGCTGAGTTCCTATCCCCCTTCTTTGGTGCGGACTCTGTGCGTTCCCGTCTACTCTCTACCGGCTCACTAAAGGGCTACTTCTCCTCCTTATGGGGACTGGGGGATGGGCCATGTGTAGCCTGCCAGGGAATGGGTAAAAAAGCCCAAGGGGACCGGTCTCATATGGCATACCTCCTATATGTCTGAGCCATCCCAGAACAGTCTGTCTGCCAGGTCTGGGGTGTCAAAATTTATTATCACACAGTCCCCCTGTACTATCTTGGGCCGTCTCCCTATCCATCCCACCCTTCTGGCAAATATAATCCTGTTTGAAATATTGACCCCACCACTGCTCGCTTCTCTACACCACAATCTAGCCTTATTAATCAAATCTCGAGCAGACTCCAATACTCCCTCTTCCAAGGGGGATACCCCAATGAATATAGCGGTTAGAGGGGCAGCCTCAGGGAGCAGATCCGCTTTTGTTTGACAGCCCCCTACACGCCTCTTGAGGGAAGATTTTGTGGGATGAACAGAGCGGCCTGCGTTGCCTGGGGTCAAGTGGGCTGCCTCTGCAGTAGCACAGACTATATGAGAAGCTGAATTAGAGGTCCTTGGGCTGATGATATCTATGCCCCGCCCATCCTTAGGTGGTGAAGTTCCCAGTGAGCTTGGCCGTACATCAGATATTCAGCCAGATTCATCATCGGCATGTTTTGCGAGTCTGTAATAGCAATTTATAAGGAATCGCTATTACAGACTCGCAAAACGGGATTCATGTAGGAATTGCAATATTTATTGCGATTCCTACAGCTTCCTTATTTGCGATTAGCTAATTGCTAATGGCAAATAAGGAATAACTCCCCATTCATGCCTATGTAGGAATGAATGAGAAGACATATCAATGTGCGAATCGCTATTAGCGATTCGCATTTTGATTTTGCGATTTCAAGGGTGCAGGGGTGTCCAATGGACACCCTGTTGCACCCCTGAAATGCACATTTAGCCTGATGTTTCGCACACACATGTCCAAAGGACATGTGTGTGTGTAACATACCACTCAGAAAAATGCACTAAAGTGCATTTTTCTAAGTTTTGGCTATTTACCACGAAGTTACACTTCGCGGTAAATAGCGGCCAGGAATAGCGAATTCGCAAATAAATATTGGTTAATGAATTGCATTTAAGGAATCTCAAATAGAGATTCCTTAAATGCAATTCCTCGCAAATCAGCGATTCCGCAATTACCGATTTTTGCATTTGGGATGATGAATCCCAAATGCAAAAATTGCGCTCGCAAAGGGCCAGATTCGCAGAATCTGGTCTTTGCGAGCCGATTTTCCTTTCATGAATCTACCTGATTGTACTTTGCGAAACCACGTCCTCTATGTAAGGCAGGTACAAAAGTCAGATCATTAACAATTTTATCGATTAGGGTACATTTCTTTAGAAAGCCAGCAAAGCAGGTGTTCAAAGTTTCCACGATGTCTTTGGCTATGTCCACCAATAAAGGCTCAATGCGAGCAACAAACGAAGACTCTAGCTGGTCACCAATGTTCGGAGAAGTCCCGTTAGTAGTGATCTTAGTACCCTCCATTTTTTTCTGATTTTTCGTGGGCCGTTTTCGGTTAGGGCCAGTAACCTGTGTACCCTGCAACACAGTTGAAGCTGCGATGGAATCATTAAGGGGACAAACAGTTAGGCCCACAGCCGACATGGGGTTGGCCACGACCACCTCTGGCTCTAGGGGAATGTGGGGCGCATGAGCTCGGTCTATCCGCTGTGTAAGATTAGCTGACAAGGAAGGAGCCAATCCCAGCTGATGTTCTGCGTTCGCAATCTCCTTAGTCAATGCCCCCATAGCTGAGGAAAGGTAAGAAATGATGGACTCGGAGTGTCTTGGCACCTTAGCCTTCTTCCCCCCTTCCTCTGCATTAACAGCTTTCTTGCGCTTACCCATGGGTGCTTGTAGATGTTAGTGGGCTGGTTCTGCCCCGGACGGCCACAGACGGCCCGCCCTTGGCCCGGGCTTCTCCCGCAGTGCTCCTGCGCGCGACTCGCGGTGCGAGAGGTGTTCCTGCTTCTTCAAGCGCCTCCGGGCGCGCTGGTGGCGTGGAGAATGTGCGCCTCCCCCGGGGCTGCTGGGATATGTAGTTCCCTACTCCGAACTACGGCTGTTGTCCTCACGGCGCTGCGAGTTTTGCCGCGAGTCCAACCGTTCCCCTCACAGCGTTTAGATAAGGTGAGGAGCCGATGCCCCCACAGTCAGCAGTCTGGTCTGTTCTGAGCCCCCACGGAGCTCGCGGTGCTCCTGCTTCTTCAAGCGCCTCCGGGCGCGCTGGTGGCGTGGAGAATGTGCGCCGCCCCCGGGGCTGCTGGGATATGTAGTTCCCTATTCGGAACTACGGCCGTTGCCCTCACGGCGCTGCGAGTTTTGCCGCGAGTCCAGCCGTTCCCCTCACGGCGTTTGGATAAGGTGAGGAGCCGATGCCCCAAGTCAGCAGTCTGGTCTGTTCTGAACCCCCATTTAGATTATCATTTTAGCAGAATCATTAAAGTGAATTTTACCCAACTACTCAACTCTCTTAAATTAATTAATGATACTTGGATTGTCTATCTAAGCAGGTTGGGTCACAGATGTCTACCAAGATTAAATCTGGAATGGTTGAACTGTTTTTCCTCCTGCTTAGAAAGAGGTGTAAACTTTAATAATGCCATTTAGGCCTGACATAACTCCTTTCATTCTGTGATTAGCGAAGAACCACCCTCCATTTATCATTTCCTGGACATTTAAAAAAGGAGCAACACTACATGGAAATGAGACAAACAAAATCAATTTCTAGTGCCCTGTGTTGTAATGTGCTTATTGCTAATGCAGTCTCCCCACTATGGTTCTCTCTCTGCCTGCTCAGCCTGTGGTGATGTCACGTGGAATGTTGGGGTTGCTTTGTATGAGGAGAGATTCAGTTGGTGTGATGGGCTGAGCAGAGTGGACCTTGCTCCTGGTGGGGCATTACCAGGCATTTCCAGGTATTACTATGGATCTTTGTAACTGAGAGCCTGAAAGATTACAACAAGAATAAATCTACTAATACCATGTACAAGACATGCCTGAGCTTCCATACTTCGTTTTAACACCAAGCAACTGAAAATATCGAGAAAAAATAAAGAAAATAAAGCTCAATTAATAACAAAGGTATGTCACTTTGCAACATGTTTGGGTGCAGGCTATCTGGAACTGATTGCATGTACTTTACGTAAGCACTACAACTTATTGTTTATTTTTCATAAACATGTCTATAGGACATTCATACATAACATAAATGCAATAAATACGTGACACATACAAAATCTAAACCTATTTATAAAAGGTCTATCAAACATTTCATTATTGCTTAAAATTTGCTGTTTTTAAAAATAAAAGATGCAGTATGGCATAGGTCCCGATCAAGACTTAAACAATGTGTGACATCCATTTATCCATAGTTAATATGTGCATAGGGCAAAGGAACATAAATGATCTCAGATGCCACAAAATCTGAACAGTTGAAACAATTCTCTATCCTTGAATATTATTCACAACAGGAATTAGCAAATGAAGCCAATGATAGCGTACCAAAGCAAAAGTTGACATAGAAGTCTTTCGCCTTGGGATTCTGATCTAAATAGGATTCAAACTCAGGCACGCTTTCAAAAGTGAAAAGAAAAAAGCAATTGTGTGATTTGCCTAGAAGTGTGTTGCTTCTTGTCACATTCACCCAATTCCAGTATGCAAATTTTACAGAAAAGTAGTACCCTGAGTCAACCATTTCAGGCGAGGCAATACTTAAGACCCATAGCTTGTCACCGGCGTGATTAGATTAGGCAACGTTTCTGCTTCCTATATAATGTTGCAAGGGATCCCTATAAGGATCTAACCCAGGATACACCAAATCTTAATCAAGTACAATACTGGCCTCAAAAGCTGCTAAGTTTCTCAGCCTAAGAACCATATACAGAGGGATGCTACCTGTGCCTGTGGCAGCCTGAAAAGATTTTTTTTACAAAGCGATTCTTGCAAATGGACACAGAGGTGACAGTAGCAAAGCCCATTAGGTGTGCCACATATAGGGCCACAGAATTGTGCTTTGGCTTTGTACACTTTGAGTGTAGGAGACACAGCAAATCAACCCAATCTTTTGGCCAGATGGGGATGTGAATGTTGAACCAGTACTTATTTTTTGCATATCTGCTTAAACCGTTTTGCATCACAGCTCAGTCTAATTCTCAGGTAGTCATAAATAGAAATGTTTTCTAAAGCTACCTCATCTGACTTAACAAGAAACTTAGCTTGTCTGTGAGTACTAAAAACCATACACTTGGTTTTACCAGTATTGTCGAGCAAAGCCTTCTGTCTTCCCAACTATGAGAACCTGTTTAGCAGAATCTGAAAACCTGAATTTGTACGTGAAACAAATAGTGTACTGTCAGCAAATTGGCTCACTACCTTACTGCCCAAGCTTAGGCGCTTCATCTAAAGGGCCTTGCACATAGTACATTGATTGATACATAAGTAGAAAAGGGTCCGATCAGCAAGCACCCACACTGTACCCCTCTGAAGAACCGTTTATACCCACTTACTGGGTCTCGGCGGCGGGGGAACCGCTCAAGTCTTCCATACCCTCCTTATATAGAAAAAGGAGACACAGAAGCCTTCGTCTGTAGGAGGAACCACGTTTTATTCTAATAGCCTGGGCTATGGAACAGAGTCCCATGCTCGATTGAAACAAGACAGAAGAGGCCGCTGCTTTACTCCGCAGCTTACAGGCCTTATATACATATTTCCCCCCTTAAGAAACCAGTTTGGATGGGGCTGGGCACCTCCGAGTCAGGACGCAGTTACTTCATTCTTTGTTCAGGCAGGATGGTGCTGCAGCAGATGGTGTTTTAGATTAAGGACAGATCTTGTAAAACAGGAGATGTACAAAGAAACAGACAGATCTTGCAAAACAGAATATGCATGAAAGAACAGGTTCTTGGACGGTGGCTTGACCAAGTCATGCAAAACAGGATGGGTGTGTACAGGAGTTCAGTCCGAGGGTGGTGAGGCCAATTCTTTGTTCTCCTTTTTCGAAATTGGCTCAACCACAAGGAGCAGGAAGGGCAGGGTGGTCGTGACAGCTAGAATTTCATCAGACATCAGCAGAAACTGTTAAAATCGATAAACTTTAGGTGAAATAAGCGGCGTTCATTTATGTTCACGACAGCATATTGTTGAAGGTAAAATGACGGTCGTGAACATTGCCTGCGCCATCTTGCTTAGTGGGTATTTCTATGTGCACGTAAGCTGCAGCCATTTTACACATCACAGCCATTTTGTATTCTGTTAGTCACCTTTGTTTCACCCTGCCCTTACTAGCATCCCTCTGACCAACCTGGTATGTGAGCTGGGGGCTATAAACTCTATTGCCACGACGAACATCAACATCGCTTGCTGCCACAAACTCGTTTTTCCTCTCATCTCTGTTTACAGGCAAACCCATGGACACTCTTACACAAACAGGTTCCAAATACCAAACAGACTCTTGCAAACATGGTTTATTGCAATGCACACAGCAAGACTTTTTCTTGCCAACAATGGGACCTGTTTTTATCAACAGAACAGACTTAGATCTGACCGGTCTCACACGTTTTAGACCCTGAAGCAAGGTCCAGCTGCAAGATTAGATTGTCTGTTTTGACCTGGGTGGGAGGAGAATTAATGTTGGGCTTGTGTAACCATGTTGATGAAACAAGGTTGGGCTTGTGTAACCATGTCGATGGAACAATGTTGGGCTTGTGTGACAACCTGCCCGGGGCGGATACTCCGAGCTTGTAACCATGATAAATAAAACAAAAGCAATGTGTCAAACCTGTATAAAAGGAAGAGCCAAAAGAGATGCAGTTAGAACACCTCTCTGAGACATCCCAGTGTCTGCAGTTGACGTGGTCTCCTCTTGAGAGTAATAAACCTTTTTCTTGCCTTCCAGTTCCCAGCGCCTGCCTCATTATTTTGTTAGAGAATCCAAAGTGAATTAAAGGTGACCCTACGCCGGGCAGCTTTGGGGGTCTTAGGAGACTCGCTGCTTTTCACAAAACAACCAGGAGTGTTGTGCAGAGGTGTCGACCAGGAGGGTCGTGCAGAGGTGTTTGACACAAAATGGCAATGCAAAAACAATGGAGTCCTGACACAAAATAAATGACGACAAGAAGGACACTTTTCCTCAGATCCTCCTTTTCCATTGAGTGGCAAATACTATAGGAAACGTCGATATTCATGAGATCATCTGTTTCTTGTTGGAGCATCATCTTCATATTGGTGTCGTGAATGTTATAGGGTGGAGGCTTGAGAGCCTGAACACACATTGCACAGAGCATTGGCAGGCACTAAATGCACGAACAGCAGGAGACTAGGACAGCAAGGCAAGGAATATGAGGACCTTCCATCCCCATTGGGAAAGGAGGCCCCGGATCCAGCCTGTGAGGGACCAGTTACCTTCATCCTGATGAATTTCAGAAGAAAGGTGATGCAGACGTTGGATGGCATCATAAATTGTAGGTGCATTATCTGGAATATACAAACAGCAGCTGGAGCCGATCAATTTACACACACCACCACGATCAGCGAGGATGATGTCAAGGACTATACGATTTTGAAGTGTTATAAGGCAGTCCGCCTGTAGCTCGGCAGTGATGTTGGAGAGGGCACCAGCTGTTACTGTGATGCGACCTCAAGGACCCTGGTTAGTCCTCGTACAACCCGACTGTTTGCCATGGGACCCCAGAATGGAAGGAAACCCTTAAAGAAGTCCCCGGTTTCCTGGCCTACTGTATCCTCAGCCAATATGGCACCACCACGTGAGCGGCGCAAAACGCCCTTCATCAACAGGTGGTATCTCCATGGGTAGAATAAGTTGGTGGAAGGAGGAAGGCCAGATAGCAGGTACCAGACCAGTTACGGGGGAGCCAAGTGTAGGCCGCTGTACCACAGATGAAGTAAGTGTTAGGGGACGACACCAACTTCGGAGGAGACGTAGAGTTTAAAGTTTTAGTAATATCACAAGTACTGGTGCCGACTTTCTTAGTTCCAAGGCCATGGATGCAGACACGGCCCTGCACATTTATAACATTTAGAGGGTTTCATACATCAGGCAGTATCCTTTTGGCGCGGAATTTAGAAATGTTCGTCGAGTAGTTGAGTTGAAGACTACCACCTCGACGAGTTCATCCGTTGATAATAGCAATGTTGATGAGTTGGTCGGGCAAAAAGGAGCATTCGCATTGCCAAACCTGTTTCGCCAGAAGTCATCTCGAAATGTTCCAAGGGCAGAATTGGCAGTACCATTGATAGTATAGGCCTCCTGCATCAGCATTCACCATGCAAGACAGTATCCAGAAATGGAAAAAAGATAAGGAAAGAATGGGACAGGGTGTATCATAGAATGCGGCATCAGCCCACATACCCAACAGTTGGAAGTATTCATGATCAGCTGATGATGATGCAACATTTGGACGAAGGTGTTATTGAAAAAGTCTGCACGGCGGGGTAATTCGTGGGCTGGTAACTTGAAATACTGATGTTCCACAGGAGTTAGGGTAGGAGTTGGTGGGGTAAAAGGATAGTAGATCAGTAACATCCAACCGATGATAGACTAGATGATTGAGACAAACCATAGTGTCACCACAGGGGCCACGAAGCACTTGCTATGTAGGAGACTGACATATCGTTTCTGGACTTGGGTGTATTGGATGGCTGCCATTGTACTAAGCCAGGGACCACTAGCGGCTGTCTTTAATTCAGGGTTCTTCAAACTGTGGGCCGTGCCCCCCTGGGGGGGCGCGGCACCATCCCAGGGAGGCTCGCGCTCCACTCCGATCTTCCCTTTGTGCCCGTTCCTTTGTCCCTGTGGCAGCGCGATGTAGAGACTCTCTGTGAGGGCGGGCGATTTCCATCAGAGTGGGGCTGCAGGGGCCTAAGAGCTGAACAAAGCTCATTAGCATGCGAATGGTCTCTTAAAGAGGTGTGAAGTGCTCGGGTGCGGCTGGCTGGCTGAGTGTGTGTGTGCCCAGAAGCTGTGTCAGCCCGGGCACACACAGGCATGGTGAGATGAAGAGGGAGAGGGAGGGAGGAAGGAGACAGAGACAGATAGACAGAGGGAGAGCGAGGGAGGGAGACAGGCAGACAGAGGGGGAGCGAGGGAGGGAGACAGAGGCTGACAGAGCGAGACCGAGGGAGGCAGCGCGAGGGAGAGCGAGGGAGACTGAGGCAGACAGGGAGAGCGAGAGAGAGTAGTGGAGGGAGACATGCAGACAGAGGGAGAGCGAGGGAGGGAGACAGGCAGACTTAGGGAGAACGAGGGAGGGAGACAGGCAGACAGAGGGAGAGCGAGGGAGGCAGAGTGAGGGAGAGCGAGGGAGACAGAGGGAGAGCGAGGGAGACAGAGGAAGAGCGAGGGAGGCAGAGTGAGAGAGAGCGAGGGAGACAGAGGGAGAGCGAGGGAGACAGAGGGAGAGCGAGGGAGGCATAGCGAGGGAGACATAAGGAGAGCGAGGGAGACAGAGGCAGCTAGAGGGAGAGCGAGAGATGTCGGGTGGAGCCGGCCACCAGACGTCCGTTATGTTGCCATGTGGGTGAATAGATGTATGGGTGGAGTGGTGGATGTATGGGTGGAGTGATGGGTGGAATGGTGGATGTGTGGGTGACATGGTGGATGTATGGGTGGGGGGGTGGATGGATGAGTGAGGGGATGGATGGATGGGTGAAGGGGTGGATGGATGGTGGGAGAGAGGATGGATGCATGAGTGGAGGGATGGATGGGAGTGGATGGATGTGTGTATGGTTGTAAGGGTAGATGGATGGGTGGAGGGATGGATGGATCAGTGAAATGGTAGATGGATCGATGGGGGGTGGATGGTGGACGAGTCGGTGGGTGGATGGATGAGAGAGGTGATGGATAGATGGATTGATGTATTGATGGGTGAAGGGGTGAATGAATGGATGGATGGATGAGTGAAGGGGTGGATGTGGGGATGGATGGGTGATTGAGGAGGGTGGATGGACGGGGGGATGGATGGAGGAGTGAAGGGGTGGATGAGAGGTCAATGGATGGATTCATGAGTGGTGGATGGGTGAAGGGTGGATAGAGGGATGGGTGGCTGGGTGAGGGGGGGATGGAGAGAGAGGGTGAGGGGGGAATGGAGAGAGAGGGTGAGGGGAGAATGGAGAGACAGGGGTAGGATGGATGGATGGATGAGTGAGGACATGGATGAATGATTGGCAGAGTGGATGGGCAGGTGTGTGCATAGATGGGTGAGGAGAGGAGCATGGAGATGGATGGGTCAGAGAGTGCATGCATGAGTGGGGGAGGGCGGAGAGCGGGAGGGATGGATGGGTGGGTGGATGGATGAGTAGGGGGTTGAGTGACTGGGTGGATGGATGAGTGGGTGGGGGGATGGCTGGATGGGTGAGAGGGTGGGTGGTTGGATGGATAAGTGAGTGGATGGATGGGTGGAGGAGTGGATGGATGGGTGGAAGAGTGGATGGATGAATGGAGGAGTGGATGGATGAATGAATGGAGGAGTGGATGGATGAGTGGGAGGATAGCTTGGGTGAAGGTGTGAGTGGTTGGATGGATGAGTGGGTGGATGGATGGGTGGAAGAGTGGATGGATTGGTGAGGGGATGGATTGGGTGAAGGGATGGATGGATGATGGATGGATGGGTGAGGGGGTGGATGGAGGGATGGATGTGGGAGATGATGGATGGATGGAGGGATGGATGGTGGATGGGTTTGCAAGTGGTTGAAGGGGTTTGGATGTGGATGGGGCACAGATGGAGGGAAGGAATGAATGGTGGGGGAGTTGGTGGATGACAAGGTGTACATGATGGATGGGGAGGGTTGTGATGACTTCCTTTGCCTTGGAGGATTGTGTTTTGAGCTGTGTGGTATGCCTCTGTCGTTTTGCCACACCCACTCAAAGGCCTGCAGTTTGCTAGGCACTCTTGTTGTGTTGAGCATTGTTTGCCGGATATGGCCCGTGGTGTGCGCGTTGCAGTCGATCATGTGGTGTGCCGGATTCCCGAGGTTTCGGTCGGGTGTTGGGGGGGGGCAACATCTGGGGTAATTCACCTGGGGGGGCTCAACCTGGAAAAGTTTGAATACCTCTGCTTTAATTGGTGGTTGCTTCACTGGATGCAAGTGCTAAGAGCCCCAGGGGCGTACCTTAGTCTGACACACCAGCACCGTTCTTAGCCGGGAGATCAGAGCCCTACAGCCTATAGGTACCTGAGCGTAGTCAAGGGCAAGCCTTCCTTCTGGAACATAAGTTATATCGGGTAGAAGTAGGAACAATATGGTCGGGGAATAATTGTTCCTGATGCTGAGCAGAGTGAGGGGAGTGTTCCACCTTTCCCTTCAGTATACTGTCACTCTGCTTCCGTAGGTGTGAAATGTAATTTTGCGTCGCTGAATGGAACAAACATCGGGACTATTTCTGACTCTGAGTCTCCTCGTCCTTCTCTCACCCACTAATCATAGCAGTACGGGTGGCCAGTAACACTTGACGGGGCTTTGTCCAGCGGGGCTCGAGGCTCTTCGTACGTTGAAAGTTGTGAAGCAGAACCCAGTCGCTAGGTTGGATAACGTGTCCTGGGCCCTCGCTTTTATCAGGTATGGCCTTATGTACCTGGTAGTAAAGAGTACGAAAGGTGTTAGTCAAACTGTATAGATAATCAGTCAACACAGGGTATTCAACATCAGACAGTTTCACCCACACATTGGCAGGCCTCCCGAACACAATCGCATGGGGAGATAGTCCTATCCTGGTATGGGCCATTGTCCTGACAGACAGCAGAGCCAGGGGCAGAGCATCAACCCAAGTGACACCTGTCTCGGCTCCAATCTTGGCTATTTCAGTCTTTAGGATGCCATTGTACACCTCCAACAGACCTGCTGACTGGGGGTGGTTAGCTGCATGAAATTTTAGTTTCATACCCAATGCTGAACAGACATATTCCATTATTTGAGCCGTGAAGTGTGTCCCGTTGTCACTCCAGACCAAACGGGGCAAACCAAATCATGGGAAGTATTCTTTCAATAGTACTTTGGCGGTAGTGATAGCGGTGGAGTCTTTGACAGGGTAGGCCTCCACCCATCGGCTGAAGGTACAGACTACCACCAGAACATATTTCAAATTGTTACATCTGTCCATCTGGATGTAATACATCTGGAGGACTTCAAAAGGAAAGGTAGGAGGAGAGAATCCTCCTTCAAGAGTAATTGTGCCTTTACCTGGGTTATACATAAGGCAAATCATGCTTGTTTTGACCAACCTCTCACCATATGCTTGTATCTTTGAGTTATACCAGGTAGGCTCCAATAGCTTACATATCCCTTTTGCACTAATGTGAGTAGGGCCATGGGCTATCGTAACTACTGGTAGCACATGACTGTCAAGCAACATCCATTGTCTCTCCATAGTGATACGGACCCAGCAACCATCAATTCCCTCTTTCGCCAAATGCTCCTTCCACACCCTTAGTTCCTCAGGAGCAGCATGGGACTAAATATCAATCACACTTTGTACTGTGTCTTCAACCATGCCCCCTCTGTCACCCACCTAGCGGGACCTCCTACATACATTCCTTACCTTTTCTTAAGAGCTGTCTGTCTGGCTGTCTGGTCAGCCAGGGCATTGCCTTTCCCAACATCATTCGTCACTTTCGTATGCGCTTTACATTTTATAATAGCCACCTTTCTGGGGCATGTCAGGGAGTCTAACAATCGGTGAATTAGGGGGCCATGTTGAATCTTTGTCCCATGTGAAGTAAGGAAATTCCTTTCTTTCCACAGTCTTCCAAAATTGTGAGGCATTCCAAAAGCATACTGACTGTCAGTGTAGGTATTAACCTTTATTCCTTTGCTTAACTCACAGGCTCTAGTGAGGGCCACTAAATATGCAGTATGAGCAGAGCACTGTAGAATCTGAGCTGTTTCTACTTCTTCCTCAAATGTCGTGAGGGCATAGGCGGCTGATGAGTTACCATCTGGCCCTCTGAGACATGATCCGTCCACATATAGTGTACCTTCTGGGTCTGCTATCGGAGTATCCTGTAAGTCAACTCGACCCTTCGTCTCCTCCTCTGTCCTCTATATACAGTCATGTGGATATAAACGAGCATCCTGAGTATCCAGTGGGAGTAAGGTGGCGGGATTCAGTACAGTGCATCTCTTGATGTTAATGTGGCTGTAAAAGAGTGTCAATTCATATCCTGTGAGTCATGCGCTAGTAAGGTATTGTGTCTTGGTGTTATTAAGGAGGGTATCCACAGAATGGGGAACCATCAGAGTCAATGGGGAGTTCATGACGATCCCCGCACTCTGACGGACCATGAGTGCGGCCGCAGCTGTCGCCCGTAGGCATCCTGGGAGAGCCCTCGAACAGGATCTAAGGTAGCTGAAAAATAGGCACATGGCTGATGGTGACCTCTGAATATCTGGGTCAAGACAGCGCATGCACAGCCGCCTGTCTCATGTACAAAAAGAAAAAAATTGTTTGTTATAATCAGGAGTATCGAGGACTGGAGCAGTACACAGAGCTCTTTTTTTTTTTCTCCAAGACTTTATTTACGTCTGCTCAATTTACACAGCATGTGCCTACAACCCGGAGGCCGGCTGCCTACTTTCACAATTAATGTCCTTTGCTTTCCACTCATTTATATTCCGGCAGCAAGTAACCCATTTGTTAGCAGAAAGTACGACCTTATTAATTAAGAAAAATAGTGTTCGTCTTACTTTTTTTTTTTTTAAATTGAACTAACGAAACTCAACTTGCGACTCAATTATCTCCAATGTATCATAATATCTTAAGGCATCACGTTCCGGGCAACCCGGCAGCACAACTTCCCTGGTCGAGCCTTTATGCCCCCCCCACTCCAGAAATTCTCATGGTCAGCCTACCCCCTTACCACTCCCTAAACTGGACCCATTATCCTATCTTTCAGCTAAGGCTGCTAGCCCACCTCTTCCTCATCCTCTGAGCTGTCTAAATCTTCTTCTGACAATGGCTCACATAGGTCCCCTCGGTAGCTGTTCCACAGCAGCCAGACCTTATTCCATTTCCAAGGGTTGGCCCTTTGCTGATATACTGCGCGCTCAATCACTAGTAACATGTCCAAGTTCTTGCACCACTGTACCAAGGTTGGTGCCTCGGCCGCCCCCCATTTTTGCGCTATATCACGCTTAGCTACCATAATGCCTATAATGGCCCAATACTGTCCCTGTTGTGTCAGGTCGTTTGGCCCCCAAATATTCAGTAAGCAGGTTCGTGGATTAGGTGTAATGGATACTTCCAAAGTCTGTGAAATGGTGCGCATTATCTGTGCCCAGTAATCTGCAATTATAGGGCACTCCCAAAGTGTGTGCAGGAGTGTACCTTCCTCTCCACAGCCTCTAAGGCAAAACGGATGTTCAGCCCTGTGAAATTTATGCAGCGCGGTCCTTGTGTAATAAACCCGATGCAATATATTGAATTGCACCAGTCGAAACCGTGCTGATATGCCTGCCTCCCGTGGTGACGCCTTCGCAGCGTTCCAATCTGTCTCGTCCATCTCCCCTATTTCACTCTCCCATTTTTCCTTTAGCTTCTGCAGAGGGTCTGGCACATTATTTAACAACTTCCTGTATGTGAGTGAAGTGGCTCTATTTTGCATGTAGTCTTCTAACGGGGAGGATTCCAGGACCACCGCACCCACCTCAATCGCCGTCATCAGTGCATGTCTAATTTGTATATAGCGGTACATCTCGTTAATACCTAGGTTATATTGTTGCTGCAGCTGTTCAAAGGGGATCACTCCATCTTTGGTCCACATGTCGCCCACCGTGGAGATACCAATATTATCCCACTGTGTGAACCCTTTACTGTGCCTCAACTGTCCCAATGCCTTGGTGTCCCACAGAGGCGTGAGTTTTGTAATGATACCCCCCCCACTTCAATCTCGTCTGAGCTTTATGCCAGAGTACTACCGTGTGTTTGGTTGGTCCTATGAGCTTCGCTGCTAGGCTTTTGTTGTACAGTGGGGCCAGTAAACTGTGCGTGCCTAACTGAGCTCTGTCTGCAAGAAAGGCCGGGTCATCCTTCGGCATGTGCAGCCACTGGTTGACAACCTTGAGATGTGCCGCCCAGTAGTACAATTGCACATCCGGTAATGCTATCCCACCGTCGTACCAGTCCTTGACAAGTTTCACGTGTGCCACACGGGCCGGGTGGTCTCCCCACAGCAGTCCAGCCACCACCGATGTCACCCTGCGGAAATACGATGGTTGCACCAACACTGGTGAATTCTCTAACACATAGAGAAAGCGAGGCAGCGCCATCATTTTAAACATGGCCACCCTCCTCAGCAGTGTCAGCGGAAGCGCCTTCCAGCGTCTCGCGTCAGCTTGCAGTCGGGCGAGAGGTGGCAGCAAATTTAGCTAATTGAAAGCCTTGGCATCCTGAGTAATGTGGATCCCCAAGTATTTGAAGGAGGTGCTCACTATCAATAATGGGCAGTCATGAGGAAGATTCGGGGGTGGACCCCTAAGTACATAGATGACTGACTTAGCCCAGTTGACCTTATATCCCGAGGCATGCCCGTGTCGATCACACAGTGCCAACAGCATTTTATGCCCCTCTCAGGGTCTGAAAGATAGATGAGCATATCGTCTGCGTATAGGGAAACTCTATCTTCCCAGTTCTCCCCCCATCGTATCCCTTTCAACAGTTGTGATGTTCTGAGGACTGTGGCCAGTGGCTCTAGGACTAAGGCAAACAGTAAAGGCGAGAGTGGTCAACCCTGCCTCGTTCCTCTCGCTAACGTAATGTCACAGGAGATATGGCCATTTGCCGCCACATGTGCCACTGGATCTGCATACAGGAGCCGAATCCAGGAGATGAATTTAGAGCCAAAGCCCATGTGTTCCAGCTCTGCAAACAAATACTGCCATTCCACCATGTCAAACGCCATCCTGGCATCTAGCGACAGAAAAGCCGCTGGTTCCGTCAGTGACTGGGTCCTTGCTAATGCCCCGTGCAGTCTGCGTAGATTGAGTGCCATGCATCTATGCGGCATAAAGCCCGACTGATCCGGGTGGATCAGCCCCGCCAGGTGGATTGTAAGCCTAGTGGCCAACAGCTTCGCTAAAATCTTAGCTTCCGCATTGATGAGGGAGATCGGGCGGTATGACGTGCATTCGGCCGGTGGTTTACCTGGTTTCGGGATTGCCACAATGGTTGCTACGCGCTGGTCCAGGGGCAGAATCCCCTGCTCCACGCTCTCTGTATAAATTTTCAGCAGGGGTGTAGTGAGCTCTTCCGACGCTACCTTATACCACTCTACCGGGATCCCGTTGGGGCCCATTGCTTTACCCGAGTGCAGTGCATTAATGGCCAGCTGAATCTCATCCGGAGACAGATCGGCATCTAGCTCCTCCCTTGCTTCCTGCGTTAAAGTCTGCGTTTGCACTCCATAGAGAGCCACTACCGCCTCCTCCGGTGTTACAAGCACCTCAAGTGCATATACGTTATGGAAGTGATCAGCCAAAGTTTCTACTATCACAGACGGGTTCGAATCTACCTCTCCGTCGGAGCCCCTCAATTGCAATATGTGTTTGTTACCTCCCTTTGCTTTATCCAACCAGGCCAGAAGTTTACTGGCCTTATCACCAATATCATAGACTCGGTGTGTTGTCGCACTAATGCCTTCAACCGTCTTCCGGCGCAAATGATCGTCATGAAGTCGCTGACTGAGTTGTAGTGCATGCAGTGTATGTTCAGTTGGGGCCGCCATGTGCGCTAAGTTAGTTTTGTTAAGTTCTAATTCCAACTCTAGCAATTCCTTTCTTTGAACGGGTTTATGGCCCGCTATGGCCGTGATTGCTCGCCCTCTCAAAACCGTTTTGTATGCTTCCCACAAGACCGACGGCGACGTGACTGAGGCCGTATTTTCCGCGAAATAGTATCGGGTAGCCTGTTTCAGCTCCTTACGTATACTCGGTATCTTAAGATAACCTGGGAAGAGTGGGAAAATTCGTTTGCGAGCCACTTCTGGGCACGACACCGTCAATGTTAGTGGGGAGTGGTCCGATATGCCGCTAGACTTAATTTGTACGTCACTTACTGTAAGTACACCGCCCCCCAATGCTAGAAAGTAATCGAGACGGGACAGGCTGTCATGGACAGCGGAGTAGTATGTGTACTGTTGCTCCCCTGGGTGGAACTGCCGCCATAGGTCTACCAGACCCTGTGCTGTCAGGAAATTGCCAAATCGTGTGGGGTCATTATGTGGTGTACGGACCGGGAACCTATCCTGCGTGGTGTGTGCCACTGCATTAAAATCTCCTCCTATTATAAGGCCCCCCTCCGGAAGTTCTAGTAGGAATTTTCCCAGTTCGGGGAAAACGATCACATGAAGCGCTGGAGGGATGTACACCGATACTATTGTCAATGGTTTCCCCTCCCACTGTCCATGTACCGCAGCGAAGTGGCCCTGGTCATCCGTTTTCGCGGACTGCAGTATGAATCGTGATGATTTTTTAAGCAGTATACCCATCCCCCGTGAGCCAGAGGTGAAATCTGAGTGTGCTACCATGCGGTATCCTCGCCTATCCAGCGCTTGACAAGCTGTACCCATCAAATGTGTCTCTTGCAGCAGGACCAATGCTGGACCCACCCTCCTGATACCCTGCAGGACCAACCCCCGCTTGTCCCCTAAGCCCAGCACATTCCACGACATTAAAATTAGAGGCTCTACCTGCCCTACGCTAGAGCCCCTATCTACGGGTCCTGTCTGAGTGTCGTTTGTCATTACCTCCCTTGGGTGAGAAATGTGTAGGCTCCATGAGCTTATACCATGTCGTCATGTGTTGTGCTGTCCAGATGCTGCTGCCTGCGTGCCCCACCCAGGCTGTACATGTCAGATAATAGTTACATCGTGCCTTCCCTACATGAGTCAAACAGTTAAAGAACATCAAAAACAACCCCTCCCCCAACTTCCCCCCACCCTGCCCTCCTGCTACACGGACTTGAAACCGCCCGCCCCCCAACTTAGCGGAGTGCTCAACCCATTCCCCACACCAATTGTACTTGCTCGCTGAGGTGAAGGACTCTCCGGAGACGGCGGCCCCTCTTACTCTCCGCGGACGCCCTTAGCCCAGTGTCCAGTCTTCGTCAGTCGGCAGTCTGTTGCCTCAATGTTACATTCCATATGCTCTGGGCAATCATTGTTCCTCGATATCTTCTTCTTCTACCTCTTCTCTGACTGGGGACCGCTCCTCCCTTCCACGCCCTGAGGCTTGCGAGTTTGGGGAGTCATGTGCCCCCTGATTTCGGTTGGTCCTATTTGAGCGACGTGGTTGAGTGGCCGGCCTCCATCCATCCAGCCAGTCGCGGGCTATCTCCGGATTATCAAAAAACCAAGTCTTCTTGTCTGCCACAATGCGTAGCCTGGCTGGAAACAGCATTGAGTATGGTATCTCTCACGACCTGAGTTCCCTCTTTACGTCCTCCTGCCGCGTGCGACCTCTGCCGTATAGTCCGGAAAGAAGGCCAGTGTTGAGTTCTGGATTTTGACAGGTGGAGACACTCACGCCGCCTGTAAGATGGCATCTCTGTCCCAAAAATTGAACAGTCTGGCTAAAATTGGTCGCAGGGTTGCACCTGGTTTCGGCCTTCCCCCCGGGACCCGATGAGCTCTTTCAACAGAGAAGAAAGTCGACAAGCCCTTGGGTTGGAGTTTCTGCGTTATTAACTCTTCTACGTAGAGGTCCATTGCCCTAGTACCCTCAGACTCCGGAACTGTTAAAATCTAGTTTACGGCCTCAACATTATCGGCGCCATCTTGTCCCTTTCTAGGCCCATTCGAGCGCGTAAGCGGCAGCCATTTTGAATGCCATGGCCTCTCTGCCCACCGCCGATAGCCAGCGCGTCTCTATCCCTTAACCTCGCAGGCTTTTGCCATAAAACTCTCTTCAACGCAACCCTGCCTCGGAACCCCATCCTGTTCCCAGCTCAACACCTCCCTCCATCCCTTTCATGATCCCGTATCCCTTTGATAAAAACCCCCCCTTTCCTCTGTGCCTGATTGTCCTGCTCGTTCCCAGGCCGCCACCTGGCCCTGCGGATGCTGTTTATTGACCCCATACAGTAGGAAGCTTCCCCCATCAAAGGATCCACAAACTGATCAAAGCCCCCACCCCATGAGATCCGATCGACCACATGCATTCCGGGAATCGGTGGAATGCCCAGCTGCATGACAATCATCACCTGTTGTGACCGGGGTGGGGACTGTAAATGTGTGTGGGAACGGGCTTGAAGCGGGGATTCCGAGGATGCCTTTCCGTACATCAAAGTGTTGACAAAGATGTGTTTTATGCAATAAAGCAATAAACTTGTGTATAAGAGGCCAGGCCTCAGAGATGCGGTTAGAGCACCTCGAGAAGATACCCTGTTGTCTGAGTTGACGTGTTCTGCTCCGTCGGAATAAACTTCTGTTTCCTGCCTTCCTGTCTCCAGCGCCTGCCTCTTTGTTTGATAGATTCGAGTGGTATGAGAGGCGGTTAGCGCCGGGCAATACTGAAAAAGGTTCTCGATCGACATCGGCCCTACCTTTTTCCACAGAACCCCTAGAATACGTACATTGTTCCTTCTAGAGCGCCCTTCCTGATCGTCCAGCCTCTCTCGCAATATCTTATTCTTCGTCGACATCCTCTCCATCGCAGTCTGAAGCTCTGCGACATCCTCCACCAACGATTTCGTCACGACCTCCATGGAGCTCACCTTCTCCGACATGTTGTGGAAGTCCGCCCTGATGAGAGTTATCTCGGTGGAGATCGTGCCAACCGTCGCCTGTACTTGCATTAGGGCCTTCATGACATCGTCCAATGTTGCTTTCTTTCCACTGGCACCGTCTACCGATTTACCAGCTTGGATCCTGCCTTCCGTTGGGGAAGAGACACCTTTATCATAGGCAAATTTATCCAATCGGGTCTGTGTGGTGCCTCCTTTCCCTCCCTTATTCGCCATGGTGAGCACTATTGCGATGGACTCCACGTGTTCTTAAGCACGGTTCTGTATTCTGGCCCGCCTCTGCAATGACTCAGGGTGCAGCCCAGGTTGTCTTTACACTACTCGCGGTCAAGTGGCCCAATTTTGTTCACCTGGGCATCCCCAGGCACTCAGCACTTCGTTACTGCACAGTTCCAACAGCAATGTTACGCCCTGTGGATAAATCCACTGGGGTCCTTACTCCACAGCTGTTGCGGGGAATTTATATTTTCGCACCCTTGACACCTTTGTCCGGTTCTTCGTCCCTTCGTGCTCGACTGCACCCCCTGCACCACCCCCGATGAGGAGCTCCTCGTGTGCCTCCCAGCGCTGCTGGTCTCAGATTTGAGAGGGGGGGGTCAAGGGGAGACTCGGGGTGCTGCCGCCAATCAGAGCTGTCACGGTTTATATATCACTCCCCACCTTGAGCATGCGCTGTATGTGGTGGTCCGCTAGGCCCTCCGCTGCATACGTTCATTCGCCAGTGTGTTCACTCGCCAGTGTATACACTTGTCCAAATATGCCCCTTAAGGCCAAGTACAGCCTCCGTATATGCCTGCGAGTCAGCCTTAGTGCCTGCGTCACTCACCGCCCTTCACTGGTACATCCGTGCCTGTCGCGGTTATTTCTTCACCACATAGCACCTCCCGGGGTGATCTGCCAAAGCGCTCAACCACCCAGGATAGTGCCCAGTCTCTTCTCGGTGCTCTTTACAATTTTAAATGTGCTCAGTGCTGTTCCGGGCAGCTAGGTACAGATTGTTCTCCTCCCTTGTGCTCCCGGTATTCCACTGTCCCTCAAGTTTGACTTGCGGCCCTTTTTATGCTGTGTTTGCGAGGCCTGGCCGTCTCCCACCTGTCTCCTCAGGGATCCAGTGTGCAGTCCTTGCCTGGATATCTCCCCCAGTCGCCGATGACGCCTAGCGCTTCCTGGTCCCGGGGCTGCTTGCGCTATCTCAAAATGGCAGTGGTCTCCCCTCCTCCGACGTTATTTTCACACGCATCAGCCCGCAGTCCGGCTCTTTGCCTATGTATCTGCCTCACCGCCTCTTCACCGATATTGCCTCCGGTGCCCCCAGTTTTCCCAGACACCGCTTCAGTAGTGTTTTTTTTGGGTCGCCGGCGTTGTGCACTTAGTCTGCCGGGCGCTTCCGGTCCACCTCGCCCAGGCCCGCTCCGCTTCCGGCCGGGTCCACCCGCAAGACAGCTCCCGGTCTCAAGCCACTCTCTAGGCCAGAATTGCCGCCGCTCGTAACTTCTGCCCCTGGTGTCGGAGCGAGGCCGGAGTTACTGTCGATGACACCGCCCGGTCCCAGGCGTCGGGTCCCTCCAATGGAGATGATTTAATAAATCGGATCTGTTTTCGGATCTATGCGGGCCAATCTATCCACGGAGCTCGCCTTCTAGGCTGCCGCCATGCTCGGCTGCTAGCCACGCCCACCCACAGAGCTCTTTTTAAATCCTGGAAGGCCTGCGTATTCTCTCTAGTCCATGGAAAGGAACTGTCTGATATGTCTTTAGTGGTGAGGGCAAAAAGAGGTTTGACCATGGCCGAAAAATTGGAAATTCACTCTGCAGTATGAGGCTAGACCTATGAAGGCTCACACCTGCTTTTGTGTCCATGGGGCCGCCATAGCATTGATAACGGCTACACGATCAGTAGTGAGCTGCCCTCCCTCTTTTGAGAGGAGATGACCTAAATAGGTCACCTTCTCTTGACAAAACTGTGGCTTTTTTAAAGAGACCTTGTGCTTATGGAGTAGCCTCTTTACATGTCGGTCGGAATTTGCAGTAATGAGGAGGTCATCAACAAACTGCAGCAGTGTGGAATTATCAGGGAGTTCCAAGGAATCTAGTTGACTTTTGAGAGCTTGACTATAGATACTGGGGCTCTCGGTGCAGCCTTGAGGGGAGCAGCAAAATCTAAAGCTCCGCCCACCAAGGGAGAAGCCATAAAAATGTCTGCTGTCAGGATGTGGAGAAGCCAAAAAAATGTCTGCTGTCAGGATGTATAGGAATACTGAAAAAGGCATTCTTCAGGTCTATGACAGAAAAGTGCGTGGCGTCAGAAGGGACCATCGTCAAGAGGGCTGTAATGTCGGGGACAACAGGGTATTGGGAGATAGTTATTTTGTTAAGGGCTCTCAGGTCAATCACAAATCTGTATATTTTAGGGGAGAGAGCATCTCTATTGGTCTTTTTAAGAACCGGAATAATGGGACTGTTACTGATATTACTACGTGTCACCTCCACTATTCCCTTGTCCATCAATTCAGATATTATTGTTAAAAGGGCCGCTTCTCCTTCTGCGGGCAGTCAATACTGTCGAAGGCGGGGAAGGATGGCGCCGGGCTGAATACGTACCACATGAGGGGGTATATTGAGACAGCCGACATCAGTGTCTGATGATGCCCAGAGGGAGGAAGGTAAAGACTGCAACTCTGGTGGGAGGGGACCGGACAGATACATATAGGAGGCTGCGGTGGGGGAAATCATTAGGGATATACCTTAGGGACTAAATAATATGGTAGCAAACAGAGCTTTCAGTAAATCCAGACCTAATACATTTTCACTGCAACCTGTAGTGAGGATCAAGGGAGCGTCAACATGTGCGGGCCAATTTCGAGAGGGAGGGGTTCAGAGACAGGGCTGGTCACGGGTGTTCCTGCAAAACCCATGGAGACATTCATGTTGCCAGAAAGGGGTGCCTCCGGGACTGACAGACGTGCAATAGATGACCTGGTGGCCCCAGTATCCAAAAGAAAATTCTGATTGTTCCCCACAACTGACATTTGAGCATACGGGCCCCTTTGATCCACTTGAATTTGCACTCTAGTAATACCCCTTTCCTGGCTGTCCTATGCTTGATAGAACCCTGTCTCGTCAACTTCGTCATAATCATCATTGTAATAAGTGCTTGTTGCTTCGTATCCATCAAACCTATTGGCCGGGCGTTGCCGGACAGGAGCGTCATCCCTGGAACTACGTTCTTTGTCCTGCGGATGGGGTGGGCCATGCTCCCTAGTCGGCCTCCTCTCCCTAGGAGCGCGAGGCTGAGTCTTCCCTGTTCGGATGTTTTCAGCTAATACGGGACACTCATCTATCCAATGGCCGTACCCTTTACAATAAGCACACTGATCTGTTTGGAGGGCATTGAGGGCCTGAGGGGGTAGACTGGCGAGCACTCGGAAGGAGTTGGGGCTGTGGTCTGAAATTCCCACGGGCATCGGGACCTCAGGGAGGGTAAGCCTGCTAGATTTGCCAGAACTTGTGGGTCAAAAGATCCATAAGGCGGCCATTGTAATTCTGAGTTACTTTGTTTAGTGTATTTAGTCCAAAAAGGGGAAAACATTATAGCATAAGGACCATGTTTACTATACATGGTGTGACCAGGGGTCCCCTCTGTCAGAAACGGACAGGCCTCCTCCAGCTGGGAGTCCTGCACACACATACAACAACATAATTTCCTCAACTTACTACTGGCCGGCATGTTTGTAAACAGATAACAGACAACAGCGGGTTGGCTTTTGTGATCAGCCCACCCTTACCTGACAGGGGCAGTTCTCTTCTGCAGACGTAGGGCTGTGTCCTGCTCCAGAAATCACTTTGTTAGGGGACCCCAGCTAGGACGCGGTCATGTGGCCCAGACCGGGCGGGGAGGAACAGCGGGCGAGTCGATCGGCTAACGGACTGTAAGAATCCCTTGGGTAGGGTACCTCCATCGGAATCTCTCCATGCACCTCTTCACATCCACCGGGCCTGACCTTCGTGCTCGTGGGGTCCCTATTCGTTCGCCATTTGAAGAACCGCCCAAGTCTTCCCTACCCTCGTTAAATAGAAAAAGGAGACACAGGAGCCTTCGTCTGCAGGAGGAACCAAGTTTTATTCGAATAGCCCGGGCTATAGAACAGAGTCCCAAGTTTGTTAGAAACAAGACAGAGGAGTCTGCTGATTTACTCCGCAGCCATTAGGCATTATATACATATTTCCCCCCCTTAAAAATCCAGTTTGGATGGGGCTGGGCGCCTCCGAGTCAGGATGCAGTTACGCCATTCTTTGTTCAGGCAGGATGGTGCTGCAGCAGATGGTGTAATAGATTAAGGACAGATCTTGTAAAACAGGAGATGTATGAAGAAACAGACAGATCTTGCAAAACAGGATATGCATGAAGGAACAGGTTCTGGGACGGTGGCTTGACCAAGTCTTGCAAAACAGGATGGGTGCATGCAAGTTCAGTCTGAGGGTGGTGAGGCCAATTCTTTGTTCCCCTTTTTCGAAATTGGCTCAACCACAAGGAGCAGGAAGGGCAGGGTGGTCGTGACAGCTAGAATTCCATCAGCAGAAATGACCAGGAGGGTCGTGCAGAGGTGTTTGACACGAAATGGCAATGCAAAAACAATGGAGTCCTGACACAAAATAAATGCCGACAAGAAGGACACTTTTCCTCACCTTATTACCCGGAAATGAAATTCTGTCTTAGCCTTGGAAGCCCCATTGGACACAAACATAATTCCCTAAATGTAGCAGAGCCAAAATATATATATATTAAGACCTGAGGAATTGTATATTGCTCCAACTGGGCCTATAGAGCTTTGCACAGGATGCTGTCAAAGGTGGTCCTCAAGTCTACAAAAGCCACGTACAAAGATGGTTTCCTGACAGTAACCTACTTCTCGACTAAAAGCTAAAACCTGAAGTACTCAATTTCTTCCTAAAGACGGAGAGACAATGGGAGAGATTATTCTGGTTACATGCCAAATTTTCTAACTTGATGCGAATTACTAAAAGTCTTTTATGTGCCGTCAATCAAACTAATTGGGCAGTAATTTCGGAGATCATTCCTGCACCCTTTCTTTTTCACCAGCATGGTCTTCGTGCCATGCTGGAAAGATGGTATTGATGCCCCACTATCCATACTAACAAAAATAACCAACCCCTGATATTGTTACCTAAACATTTGAAAGTAAAACTTAAATTTAAATCTATAATCTACTCTATGCCACCAGACACTACCACAAACCCCTTAACTAAAATGCAAGCATTCCAAACATGACAACCCAATTCAATAAATAAGAACAAAAATGTATTCAAACAATTTAGACCGCTTCCATCTTGATCCAAATCTGAGTGTTTCCATTCTTTCAGTGTAATCCATTTATAAAACCGAATTAAAAGTACTAAAAAGTAGAAACACTCTAGGCAAAACGAAAAATAGAGGAAAGGGTGTTTTTTTCAAAGGTATTCCCCAAAACCCCTTTCCTTGGAAAAAGGTCTTCCTCTTCATGATGATCCATAATCCATGGCCCAGGTTCCATTAAAACATGTTTTATCTTTTTTTCTAAATGCTCCAAACAAATTGAAGAGTATCGAGAGAGATGAGACCCCTGTAGGCCTTCATTCAAATAGAATGGATGTATGATGGTACCACGCGTACTTTTACAACGCATACCGTTACAACACTACTTTTACCACGCAAGTCGTTACAACGACTTGCGTGGTGGGGCGCTGGATAGTACATTTTTTAATTTACTATTCCAACTCCAGTCCCCGTGAACTCTAGGGAAGGAGTTGGATAGTAAATTAACCTATTTACTATCCTGGAGCGCCCTCCAGCGCAAGTCGTTGTAACGACTTGAGTGGGAAAAGTAGCGTGGTAACAGCACCGCGTTGTAATAAATGCGTGCTAAACGTTGTATACCAAATAGAATTAGGGCCATATTCATGGCAAAGTGCACTGTGTCACTGGGAAGGGGAGGAAAGTGCTGTATTTAAGACATACATCGCATTCTTGTCCTTCCCCCCTGCTCTGGCGCACAATGGGCTGCCTAGCACCAATTCAGGCACCCTTGTACTCAACAATCCTGGGAGGCATATTCCTCTTTCTATTTTGCTGCAGAACGGAGCACTCTTAGAAAAAGGAAGAAACAAGGAAAAATAGAGAAGAGATATTTCTCCTCGTTACGGCTCCCCTGGGTACGCATAAGGTTTTGGCATATTTTCAGACTTATAAGTTCTTGTAAATCTGTGAATGCGTCAAAATGCATGGGAGTTGCATTGGAACACCCACGCAACGCCCATGGAACGCCTTCCCAGGCCAGAGTACTGCAACGCAGCGATTTGCGCTCTGTTGCCTTACTCCATATTTTTGGAGAGACTCAAAGCTACACAAAGTGGCTTGCGTGGCTTCAAAAATATGACTTAAGGTTTGTGTCATGCTTGTACTACGTTCGTGGTGCAAGCAGGACACAAACCACTCTTAAATATGCCCCATAGTATTTGAACTCAGAAACCATTCATCCGTTAATAATCCATGTATAATAGTATAAAAATGCTCCAGTCACAGGAGAAGCTTGACACCCCATTTCTTAGAAAAATAAAGCATCAATGATCGAAATTCTCACTACACCAATTTTTACACAATATGTGCCCCAAAAGTTCAACAACACGTTTTTAGCCTGAGGACCTGCAGCCACACCCTTTTGCACTCGACCTGACACTCACATACACAAAACCAGGAACATAGAAAGTAAAAGACCTAGTATTAAAAATTAATTTCAATGAAATGCTTTTGTTCAATTGTCTTCTGTGGGCCTATAATGCAAAAATTAAAATTGCCGCAAATAAAGCAGGTATTATTAGTCACGTTATGTCTCTGTATTCATATGTGTATTTTTAATAACACGTTTTTTTAAATGTGTATAATTATGTTATTGTCAAACATAATAACTAAAACAAAGCTTTTATCTTTTTCTTAGATTTCTTATACTGATAGTGTTTATTTTTAAAATATTCAAGTTTTCAAGTCTATATTAAGACATATTTATTATATATTAAAACATGCATTACTGCTATATTAGTATTACTGAGTATATGTTATGTCTGTAGTTTTTCCAAAATAAAGATATAAGAAAACATTTTGTTTAAACATGTAACTAGTGCTGGTGCATCTTTTCTTTAATAAGAGTAACATGTAACGTTATTGCATCTATTGCTTACCTTATATGCAATGTAATTGTATGGCGATGTGAATTTTCAGGAAGTGCTGCCTCCCATGTCCAGGTCTGCGCCAAGGTCCTCGCCTCGTTAGATATTTATGGCGAAGTCTGTGTTCTGGTGCAGCCCTCCTGACACACCCCAGTGGCATCCTACATGAAACTGCATCCTTCATCAAGGGGTCAAAGAAATTCGACCACATCCGCTCAAAGGCATTTGCCACGAAGGGAGTAAAAGATGCAGAAGCAACTCTGTGGTTTCTGTTTTCATAGTCTTCGTACTGTATTGTTCATGCAAGGACAGAATATGTAGTTGAACAAATCAAAGCAAACATTTCTTGAGACCAGACTATTCGGCAGTGCTAACAACCTTTCAGGAGATTCCTGCTTGCTATCCCATAGGAAACCCTAGATGATTTTTGTAATCGTTAATACTGAGCATTTCTACTAAGCATTGCTGTCCTCGGTCTCAAGAGAGGTGTTAATAACCTAAATGTCTGCTGGTCTTCCAGCTTCCAGGCTATGTACAACCGCATCGAAGTGAAGCATAAGAGAATGCGGTGATGTAACTTAAAAAAGTTGTGTTAGGCCTGCACAAACCATAACAATGGTGTTACCTCGGATTGTGTCTGGGACTAGAAGCCATATCTTGAAACGAACGATCTAAGGGAAGACACTGCCCATATGATGACGGTCAACATTTTATGAGCTGTGCATCAGAAATCTTGTGGATCAGCATTTTATTGTGATCAAGCGCCTGGCCAGCAGTTCTAAACTAAGCATTGTCTAAAATCGGCCTCGCCACCTTGCCTGACTTGGGAGGCTCATACAAACCCCGGACGGAGCTCTCCAGATCAACAAGGCCCTGGTGGTCAGTTGTGTATACTAATACAGTGTTGATCTAACTCCAGTAGGCGGACTAAGCGAAGAGAGCTACTGCCTAGATTTCAAAATATCAAAGACCCTAGAATAGAATAGAGTCCCTATATTATACATCGTTCGCTGAAGCTGACCCTAACGTAATTATTATGCCATAAAATCACTTTATGGCATAATATCTCGGGCCCTTGATATTTTGAAATCCAGGCAGTAGCTCTCTTCGCTTAGTCTGTTCTATGTAATTCCCCTGTGCTACTTGCCTAGTATTATTTCTCAGGGGCCCCTCTTATGATTGGTCCTAACTCCAGTAGGCGTTCACAGATGTTTTATGTCTGTATCGGTATCAAGGCACCGAGGCAAGTGCAGTTAGTAGTAGCATAGATTTTCTGTATGCGTGTTGGAGTTAAGTAGGCACAGTGAAGACTATTGTGCTGAATGTATTGGAACCTGGCATTTCGAAAAATCTTATGTGGGTGTCAGAGTGTCCTCCTGTTCTTTCTTACTGAGAGTGCGGCAATGCCAGTTTCTCTTTCAGTGTGAAGCTCTAGTAGGCAGTGCCACAGACTGGTCTGGAATCGCCCTAATGATCCAGGAGATTAGTCTCTGGCCGGATCCAGTGCTGAATAGTGTTTGGGGCAGCGGGTAAGGGAGAGGCTGGATAAGTGATGCACCATATGGAGCTAAGTGCCACAATCAGGAACCTGTGTATTAAAAATTGGCCTGCTTGTAGGCCAAATTGTTTAGTCAATGTCTCAAATGGAATATGGACCCCACTGTGGAACAGGTTACCTGTATAGCTGATTTCGGAGTTTCCCCATGTCTCGGAGGGTCTGGCTGCAAGACCCCCCAAAACTGTTGATGCTTCTCATGGGGATACCCGGTGGGTATATCAGAGCAGTGGGGGAGATGTTCAGGGAGCTACAATAGCTATCAAATGTTATGTGTAATAACGTATTAAAGATTCTATGGATGGTATCTAATGCCAACTGTTTGCTGAAGCCACTGACCTCAAGCAAGTGCTGGCCAGCGAATCTCCAAGCAGACCTCTGAACCTGCGCCGCAAAATAATAGTGCTCGAAGTCCGGAGTGCCCAGGGCACCACGATGCATGGGTAGTTTGAGTTTCGCTATTGCGACCTTGCACCTTCCATTATTCCACATCAGGTCCCTCATCATACCGCTAATGTTCTGAAGAGACAGAGGTTGGCAGGTTTGAAAAGTAATTCAGCAGCATTACCAGCTAGGTGAGAGCAACTCTACATGGGACAGTCAGGGTCAAGGTCTTCCAGAACATGACCTGGTCACTAAGTGAAGAGATTTTCTGCACTAAGTTGCCATCAAGAAGATCTTTGTTAGTGTGATATACCTAGGTAACGTATGGTCAAGCTATCCCACGAGACATGGCATGTGCCCACCTCAGTGGCCTTTGAGGGGCAACGAGGATTTAATGGGAACAGGCAAGAATTTGACCAATTAGCCCCAAGTCTCAAAGCCATCTTAAAAGCACTGAGTACTGTGCCATCTCTGACATTCCCTTGCGAATGTCCGTGAAATATACCAGTACATGATTGACAAAGAGGATCACTAAATGGATCTCACAGCCCAAGGGTATATCCCAGACACAACCCAGTCAGCTCAGCTAAGCTGGAGGGCTAGAGGTTCTATCTGCTGTGCAAATAGGGCGTGAGTTGGGCACGCCTCCTGTGCGCCTCATTTTATGAGGAAGGAGTCAGAGAGGAGTTTCCCAATTTTAAGCTTAGGTGAAGGCTGTGTATATAGCAGTCTGTCTAGTCTTGTGATCCTGCAGCCCAACCCCACCCTTTGTAACACTGTGAATGTATAGTCCCAATCTAGAATGTCCAGCGCCTTTTCTAAGTCTAACACAAGGCAGGCAGCAAAGGGTCACGTTGATGGTACATCCCCTAACAGTCTCTAAAGGCAGGGTATGTTGAAGGATTTCAAACTACTGGAAATCAAACCATTCTGGTTAGGATGGACCAAATCGGGCATCATACCCTGTAATATGGCACTAGGATTTTACACACTATCATTATTAAGGATGTCTAAGGGCCGATAGGTAGAGACATCCAGGGGCCCCAAGCCACCTTGTGAGACCAGAAGGGCTTCCCGCATAGAGGGGATTAGCAAGTCTTCATGTGGCATAAAGTTATATAATTCAGCCAAAATCAGGACCAGGCGAGCCATGTAAGTGCCGTAGAATTTGATCTGAAGGCCATCTTGTCCAGGAGATTTTGAGGTTGCGTGCCACATCTCCTGCTCCATGACTGGACCGTCAATGGGCTCTATTCTCGGCAGGAATCCTGGTGAGGTTCAGTCTATCTAGAGAAGACGGCGAAGCAGGTAGCTACTTGTGAGTGTACAGCTTACAGTGTTTGAGGGAAGACAGATGGCAGATATAGGGGTCTTACCTAACCCTGGGCGTAGGACTACGCTACGCTTACGGAGCTTGCGTAGTTTGCGCTACTGCACGCTACATGAATCGCACATAGCACTGTGCAAAAACGCATAGTGTAGCGGGCATTTTTTGCTTGCTCGCGGTCCTCAATGTCAAGTTGGTGACCACTTTCGTTCTTTTAAAAAAGTACTAAAAACTCATCTGTTTCCTAGGTCAGGATAATTTCTTCTTGACTCTTCTTTGACCGTGCTTCAGGATCTGCTTGATCTCAGCGCCAGGATGCCCGTTGGGTGACAGAATGCGCTTTATAAGTGTGTTATACATACATACATACGAGCGAGCAAAATCAACATCCCGGCTAGACTTTTTCCTCATTCGTGATCAGCAATATCAAGTTGCCAATTGCAAGCGTGGAAAATATACATCCTGGTGAGATTCTCAATGCGGGGAGGTCAAGTTTCTCATTGCTAGTGGTTGCGTATGCTCGCGACCGCTCGCGATGAGAAACTACCAGTCCGTGTTGAGAAAGCTGCGTCTCGAGTACAAATGTACTCGAGCTGCAGAAAATGACCGCTTGCACTGTGCAAGATGCCGTTTGCAATGATTGCACTGTGCAATCAGTGCGAACAGCATTTTCCTTACCGCACTACGCAGTTCGCGTAGCTACGCATAGCGCTACTATGCAAACTACGCCCAGGGTTAGTCTTGTCAGTGTCCTGGTTGATCAATCCCACAAGCAAATTCTCTGTTGTACCCCTCTCAGCATGTGTTTTAGTTCAGTGTGCTTTGCTGTTGCCAGTCCTGGGTTCTCTACGTCAGGTCAGCAGGATTTTGGTTCCTAACCCACGGGTACAAGGCAGTAGTTGAATGCACCATCACAGAGAAAGGGAGTCCAGTTTAACTGCAGCCGCACACAACCCACTGAGCATTGCTGTGAGGGTGGTTTTTAAGGTTTCTTGGTATCTAACAGTGCCATAAAGGGTTCAGGGACACAGTGATAATTCAAACCCAAGTTAGTTCTTAGAATAGCTCACACAAGTATAGCACTAAGACTAATATTTTAAAGTGTTTATTTCAACAGTCTTATTCTGTTGCTTAGTGCATGAATAATAACCAAAAAGAATATAATAAAAACAGCACTAGTGCAATTTGCCAGCAGCGAGAATAACATGAACAGTTCTAACATGTTTTAGAATGTTCCTAGCATCCTAACACCCTAGCACTACTTCTATACGCTATACGCATTAAATAGCTATACTGTTATACGCATTAAGTAGCTAATTTGCCTCTAGAGTTTCTTGGGGCGTTATGCACTGCACACCTCTTCACCTCAGACCGGCAGTGTTATTAGACATCAGCTGGGAAGAGAGTGTACCTTCTGAAGGAAAACACACTATCAGCTGGGCTCAGATCCTCTCCTCACTGGACCAACTCTTGGCATAAGAGTAGATGCTCAGGCAGTCTGATGGGAGGTGCAGTTATAACCTGGTGCGAAGGCCTCTCATCCTCAGTGGTCGATTCCCGGGCTTTATATACTATATTTGCCAAAATAGATGCAACCGGTCGAAACCAGCGAGATAAAAAATACTTCAACTTCGAACTATATGTTTACCTTCCAAATCTACTGTTAAACCTTGAGATGGAGGTATCAAGGAGTTTGTAGCAGACGTGTGTCACCTGATGTTACAACAAATCAATATTTAGATACAAATTACACTTTTAGAAGTTCTCCAAAAGATAAAGACATGCTGACTGTCCACAGGCAGGCAGGCTAACAAAGTTTTAAAAATGGAATCTAATTTGTGGATTCACAACATTGCAATCAACACAGCACAGATAATCAACCAACTGCTGAAGGACTGGGTTATTTAAGACCCAGCGGTGCCAGGGGACAACACCTGAAACCTTCGTGGGTAACCTGTTCCGGCGTACAAATGACAGAGACACGGGACACTTCCTTCGACGTCAAAGATTCGAGGTTTATTTACTGCAGGGAACACAGAAATCACGTGAAGTACACAGCGGGTATGTTCGCGGGATCTGCTTCAATTTACTACTGTGGATCGCTCCTTTTTATACACATTTCTCTCATAGGTTAACATGGTACACAAAGGTTTACAACTTGGTTCCCATAATTATCCCCGAGAGGGGTCGCTTTGATGCATTCAAGGTCCGGAACATAAGTACAGAAACATTTGGCGGTTCCCAACTGAAAAAACCCATCTTCCCACCATTAGTACATTCCAATCGGCAGTAAACAGTTCGAAGAAGGAACAGAGACAGGTGAAGAGGAAGGCAGAAACAGTGGGGAGATCGGAAAGGGTGTAAAAGGGTGGTATCGGGAAACACGAGCTACAGGCATCAAAGGGACGTGCCTAATGAGATGCACGGCTGAGACAATAGACCGGCACGGCAAGATGAGCCTCGAGCAGGGCCATCTGCCTTACAGTATCATCCCCCTCATCATAAAGACACTTTCAAAGGAAAATGTGTCTTCCGCAAGAGTCTTGGGAAACCCAGGGTCGCGAAGCGGACAGCGTCCGTTCGCTGGCTACTTGAGGGCAAGAGACAAAATGGATGCCATATCTAAGATGGACCCCGTGGGTAAAGATAGAAACCCACGAAACAAACGAACGGTTCAGGTTAGCACAGCGAAACTGCGCACACCCACTAAACTCGTCATTTGCGGTTCATAAATACCAGACTCGACCATATTCGTGCGAGTTGAAAACACCACTTACAATCGTCACGGAACCTCAGACGCTCCTTTTGCCCTCATGTAGGCAAGCACTAGTCAGAGTCATACTCGATATTCATCAGACCGTCTAGATGTTGCTGCAACATAACTCTGTCCAACCGAGCTCCTTTGGTAACAGGCGGCTGTCTTATACACGTCGTAGCACAGAGGCCACATAAGGCAGGACCACACTGCACACAAAGGCAACACGTGAACAGGAACGCTACAACAACTCCGATGATCATCAGAATCTTCCAACCCCAAGTCGACATCAGGCCCCAAAACCACCCAAGCAGCGTCCAATCCCCTACGTCCACGTGTATGGACTCAGAGATCTTATGCAACTTTGAGATGGCTTGATAGACAGTCGGAGCGTTATCTGGAATGAAAATGCAGCAGCTCGAATGGATCACCTTACATACTCCACCTCGATCTGCTAAGACCACGTCTAAAACCATACGGTTTTGCAACGTCATAAGCCTTTCCGCCTGAAGTTCTGTGGTGATATTACCAAGGGCCCTGGCAGTGATATTAGCTGTCGATTCCACCACACGAGTCAACTGTCTCAGGTTCCTACTATTGACCATAGGTCCCCAAAACGGGAGGAAACCCTTGAAAAAGTCTCCTGCCTCTTGACCGGCAGTGTCCTCTTCGCTAATCACGCCTCTCACAACTCTAGTCTTGTGATAGTCCGCATCTACAGTGAACGTCGGAGGCAACAGATTTGAGATAAAACACGAGCCCACAAAGTCGGAGGGCAACCATGTATACGCACGATCGTAGCAGACAAAGTATGTACCCTTGGCAGCCAGAAACACAGGGGACGAGACCATCGGCAGGATATAAGTCTCGGAGCAAGCACTCTCTCCAAGACGAGCTTTCGATCTTCGGCCACGACCCATTAGACAGAAATTACCAAGGTGGGGTACGACCCATATCGGAGGCGAGCTTCTAAGCTGTTTTTCACTCGTGAGTGCACTATACTCGACCTTACTCAGGACCCTAAAGGCTTGTAGCTCTTCCTCTGGGATGAGCGACGGCTCATAGATATCTCTATCTAAATCCTCTATCGCTATAGACAAAGGCTTCTGATACGAGCCGGGACCAGAGTAGGGAGAACGTGGCTCTCGACTGGGGTAAGAATCTAGTGCACTCCGAAACATTGTTTGGAATGCTCGAGCTGAACCCTGGGAACTATAAGGTAGGACCAGATATGGGATTCCCTTATCCGTGGTATGTGGCATTAACCCACACACCCAACAATTAGTAGTGTTAACCACTAACTGATGCTGATGAAGGAGCTGAATAAAGGAATTATTTCTGAATTCCACACGTCTAGCCTGCTCGTGTTCGGGTAAGATATGGAAAGAATGAGGGGATGCAGTGGAGGTAGATTTAGGTTCAGAAGTAGGAGTAGGTATGGCAGAAGGTAAGAAGTATGACATCATGTAGTACACCCCACCCGCCAATAGCGAAGAAACAGTCAGAAACAGTAGGAACACTTGAAACATAAAACATTTGGTACGAATAATTTGTTGCAGTTTGAATCTTTGCGCCTGAGCTTCTTCCAAGTCCATCAGCTTTGAAAACGCCATCCCCTACAACCGTCCGCAACGTTTCTTGTCGCACTTCGTTCTGTGTAGCAGTAGTCAATCCCTAGGAGTTCCCAGGAACCGACGGTCTTTAGCCTAGCGCCAAGACCTACTAACCAGAAGGAAGTACACGCGCGGCCCTACGGTACACCTGGATGCAAGGTATCTTACTCACAATATATATACAAAAAGTCTCTTAGCTGTGGAAGCAAAAACACATAGATGGAACGAAACTCAATTTTTACAAAATAATCACAATAATACGGGTGTTTTAGACTGATCGTGGCAAATGGGATAATGCAGTTGTCAAAGGACAGAACGGGAATTCTTTATTTGTCTCTGGTGTTGGATCGCAAAAAGTATCGAGTTTTCCCAGGACGTGTCTGTTCATCAAACAATGGATCCGATGAAGGAACAGAGTTCTGCCGATCAGTCGATTGTTCAGACCTTGAGTCTTGTGATGACGAATGTTCAACAATGTCTTTCTGCTGCACTGAGGATTCTCCGACAGGCTGTGCGTCGCTAAAGGGTACAAAAGTCGGTAGTCCTTCGGTTTCAGATGAAGCAATGCCCTTCCTCACCCACGAGTCTGCCGGTAAAGGTATAGGAACCTTCTTGGTATGAGTGGCATGCACCCAATTTTTACGTCCTTCCAAACGGACGGCAGTTCTCGTGGCAAGGAGGACCTGATAGGGTCCAGTAAAGCGGGGTTCCAAATTCTTTTTGCGGGCAAAGTTGCGGGTAACCACCCAGTCTCCGGGTAGGAGCTGGTGGCCTGGACCCTCCGTCTGCGTCGGCAATGCTTCGTGAACCTGTTGGTGAATTAACCTCAGTTTAGCAGTCAGATCATGAAGATAATCAATCAACATTGGGTACTCAAGATTAGAAAATACACCCGGTCTAGGAACCCCCCAAACATTCGCAGGACGGCCGAACACTATTTCATAGGGACTGAGCCCTACTCAGGAGTGTACTGTCGCCCTTGTTGACAACAAGGCAAGGGGCAAATCGTCAGGCCACGAAAGACCAGTCGTAGCCTGAATCTTAGCCAGTTTGAGTTTAAGGGTGCCATTATACCCTTCAACCAAACCTGCTGACTGGGGATGATTGGCGCTATGGAATTTTTGATTAATTCCAAGGCCCTTACACACACTCTTCATCACACTCCCTACAAACTCACTTCCGTTATCAGACCATACAATTCGGGGCATTCCATACCGAGGGAAGTATTCCTTCAGCAGGATTTTCGCAGTGGACAAGGCTGTATTATCTTTCAGAGGATAGGCTTCAATCCATCGGGAGAATGCGCAAACCACAACTAAAACGTATTTCAGGTTATTGCATCGCTCCATATGGATGAAGTCTAGCTGGATTACTTCAAAGGGATATGAAGGGGGAGCAAAATGGCCAGGAGGTGTGGGGGTCCCCTTAACAGGATTGTATAACATACATATCATGCAATTCTTCACCAATCTCTCAGCACAATTCGTAATACCATCATTCTTCCACACAGGAAACAACAACTTACAAATACCTTTCGCACTAATATGCGCTAACCCGTGTGCCATTGTCACAACAGCCAGCACATACGCATCTGGCAACATCCACCTCTTGTGCTCCGACAAATCGACCCAGCAACCATTCGCATCCAACGTTCCCGTACTCTCTTTCCACTTCGTCTTTTCAGTCTCGGTGGCCTCATTCTGAATTGCTTTCACGCTCTCGATAGTGTCCTCACACATGCTAGTCTCTGTAGGCCACCTAACCGAACTTGTCACATACATTCTAGTGCTAAGGTTTCGGGCAGTCTCCTTAGCAGTCTCATCCGCAAACGCATTGCCACGACCAACATCATCCGTCACCTTACGATGCGCACTACATTTAACAATCGCTACCTGCTTAGGCAACGTAAGTGCATCCAAAAGATCGTTCACAAGCTGTCCATGCTGAATTTTCGTACCATGTGACGTCAGAAAACCTCTCTCTCTCCACAATCGTCCAAAGCTATGAGCGACGCCAAAAGCATATTGTCTGTCGGTAAACACATTCACTCGTTTCCCTTTCGCCAACACACACGCTCGGGTTAGGGCAATCAGCTCTGCGGCCTGGGCAGAGTTCTGATTCAATCTTGCAGTTTCCACGACAGTATTCAACGTTACCACAGCATACGCAGTCGTCACATCACCATTCGGCAATTTAAAACATGAACCATCCACATACAAAGTTCCATCGGGATCTTCCAAAGGAGTGTTTTTAAGGTCCACTCGACCTTTTGTTTCCTCCTCAGTCCTTAAGTAACAGTCATGCGCTGTTACTTCATCTGACTCTGCACTAATTGGCAACAAAGTCGCCGGGTTCAGGACATTGCAACGTTTTATCTGAATATGACTCGCCAACAACGTCAACTCATACCCTGACAACCTCGCACTCGTCAAGTGCTGAGTTTTCGTACGATTCAAAAGAGTGTCAACTGCATGTGGAACCATCACCGTAAGCATATTATCCATGACCAATCCTGCTGATTGACGGATGGAGACCGCGGCTGCCGCTGTTGCTCTCAAACAACTCGGCAATGCTCTAGCTACCGGGTCCAAGGTCGAGGAAAAATATGCACATGGACGTTGCTTATCACCGAAAGGTTGCGTTAAAACACTCAACGCACAACCTTCCCTCTCGTGAACGTATAGTGTAAACGGCTTGCTATAGTCAGGAGTACCTAACACAGGAGCCGAACACAATGCGTCACGCAGTTCAGAAAAACTTTTCTGACATTCTTCCGTCCATGGTAAAGGAGTTGAAACATCTTTGCACGTAAGAGCCACCAATGGTTTCGCTAACAATGAAAAATTCGGAATCCACTGTCTGCAGTATGACGTGATACCTAGAAAGGCACGCACATCTCTTTGGGTTGTTGGCACAGATATTCGCGCAATGGCTGCAATTCTCTCTGGGGTCAACCTTCTTCCCTCCTTTGACAATAAGTGACCTAGATAGGTTACTTCTTGACAACAATACTGAAGTTTAGAAGGAGACACCTTGTGATGTAAGTCACAGAGATGCTGCAACAACGATACAGTGGCAATTTTGCAGATGTCCTTAGTATCTGCGGCCACCAATAAGTCGTCGACGTATTGGATCAGAGCCGCACCAACCGGCAACACAAACGCATCTAGTTGGCCCTTCAAGGCTTGACTGTAAATCGATGGACTTTCACAGTAGCCCTGAGGAGCACGTTTAAACCGGAAGCTACGACCACCAAGAGAGAAGCCGAAAAGGTCTCTACTTTCTTCGGCAATCGGAATGCTAAAGAAAGCATTCTTCAAATCGATCACCGAAAACCAAGATGCAGAAGCTGGAATCAGAGTCAGTAGCGCCGTGATGTCAGGCACAACAGGGAACTGAGGAATCACAATTTTATTTACCTCCCGTAAATCAATAACAAAACGATAAACAGGTGGTTTGGAAGGATCGGTACGTTTCAGAATGGGCAACACAGGACTGTTGCACACGTTTCCCCGAGTTTCCTCGATAACATCTTTCTCGATCAGGTCATAGATGATCGCCAACAATGCTCGTTCACCATCAAGGGAGATACGATACTGGGGAATACGTGGCAATCGCACATTAGATTTCAAGTGAACAACATAAGGGGAGATGTCAAGCAGGCCCACGTCATTGGGGCCTGTTGCCCACAAAGATGCAGGAAGAAAACTCAATTCCGGTGGAAGCTTATCGAGAGACAAGTACATTGGAGAGACGACTCTCTCACCCAAAGTAAGCTTTACTCCTGCAGGAGAACAATACAAAGTCGCATACAGACGTTTTAGCAAATCCAGGCCCAAGAGATTTTCACCACAACCAGTGGTCAAAATCAGCGGAGCTTTCAGCTCACGAGGCCCAATTGTAAGTGGCAAAGGGCACGAAACCGGATTGCTAACAGGGGCGCCAGAGAATCCAACGGAAACATTTGTTAAGCCAGACAAAGGTGCGCCAGGGAGTTTCGAATGCATTATGGAACTTTTCGCTGCACCAGTGTCCAACAGAAAAGGCTCAACGACGCCCGAGGTGGCAACTGCGACGTAAGGCCCTCTCTGATCAACCTGAACTGATACTACTCCCTCTCCTTGTCTAGGGCTGTCCTAGTAATTACTGTCGTCAGTTCCCTGATCGACGTAATAATCATCTACGTTGTACTGCGCAGATCGTCCTTGCGATGATCCACGTTGATCAAAACAATTGTTAGAATTCGACGAATTATCCGAACGATCATTTTGAACGCTGCGACCCCTACGACCTCCTCTAGATACGTTACCACTATTACGATCATTCAGAACAGGACAGTTGAATTTTAAGTGACCCTCCTGTCTACAATAGGCACACTGATTGTACCCTAATGAAGATCTCTGCGAAGAGGAATCATTTCGCGATTGCGACCTATTAGATAGCGACTGCGATCGATTACGTTGTTGCGAATCATTCTGATTCGAACGCGGAGGATACGCTTGTTGCAACAACACTTTAGTTTTAAGTTCTTTCGTCTTTTTATCAGCACGGTCATTCTCTTCTTTCTCCCTATTCTCATAATACTGTGCCGTAGCCAATATTTGAGCAGAAGTAGAAACAGCCCACGCACTCTCAGAATTTTTTTATTTGTTGCTCAAATCGGGCAATAAGTTTGAGACAAATTTATCCACAAACAACCTCTGACCACCTTCGGTACCCATATCTTGACCACTGTGGTCAATGAAAGCCTCCTCGAATCTCGTGAAGAAATCAGAGACGCTCTCATCCTTCTTCTGTCGACAAGCCGACAACTTGTCCCAGTTCACCCTCATAGCTGGCATAAGCGTTTTCATCAGGGTAATGATTCTCTGAGGGAGAGCAGTAATGAGCTGTTCAGGCTTAGCCCCACCAGTTTGTCGTGTATCTGCCGCAGTGAGAGCAGCCCAATCACCACCTAATTCATTTGCGTGATCTTCCTGACGAATACCGGTTGCGGTACGACATTGCCAAACAACATATCGATATCAGCAAGATTCATTATCGTAGCATCTACAAGCTGCGACAATTCCTTATAGTACCCTGCAGGATTTTTGCGAGGGTCAGGCAAAGATTGCTTCACCTGTAACACTTCTGATCGTTTCCATGGGAGATGTATCCATACTCTCTGGAAATGTGGCAGGACAATAGGAACAGCAGCAGCATCACCTGGCATCCACACGGGTGGAACTTCACGCATAGGAAACTGACCAGACGGATCTAACTGTCTCTCAACATCCTCAACGAACAATGCTTGAGGTATCGGAGAGGGACGGAGGGACAATAATTGCTCGATGGCACGTCGAACATTGGTACCCACCACCATTCCGCTCGAAAACTGAAGCTGTAAGTTAGTCAAAGCAGTTAATACATCTTCCGATGCATCTGCCGATATTTGATCGCGCAAAACCTTGCACATTTCTTCAAAAACATACCTCTGTGTCGGGATATTGAATTGATTAAATGTATTCAATACCGAACGCTGAGGATTTCTATAGGGATGCAGCATCCATGACATCGCCATATTGTACAACGCAGCACGTTCCCTATTACCAGGAAGCTGGCTACGTCTTTGTGGACCGTCCGAACCAGCGGACTCAAGAATAGGTCCAAGAGAATTAGCAAAATTAGCAGCCATTGAAGGGGTACGACGTCGAGTAGTTGGAGAAGTATACGATAGAGTAGAAACAAGAGAAGGAGTAGGAACAGAAGAAGCAGTAGGAGTAAGTAGAACAGGAGCAGTAGCGGGAGCAGGAGTATGTGGAAGTACAAGCGGTGGAGCAGTAGGAACAGCAGTAGGCAAGGGAGCAGGAACAATCGGAAGAACGGGTACGGGTGGAGGAACAGGTTGAGGAACAGGCACAGGAGCAGGTACAGGGGGAACCACAGGAACTGCGGTACCCTGTGCGTACGGAGGTGGTGACTTCATAAGATAGGACATTAGAGGATCCTCAACTAATTCCTCCTTCTTATCCGACTCCGTTGGCAAAGCGGGATAACATTTATCTATAGTCATACGCTGAAGCCTATCAAAAACTTCCTTTTCCTTATCCTCCTTATCACGCTGAAACTGCTCTGCTTTCTTTACAATGGTAGCAACACCATCTCTCTGATTACGTTTTGTCTGTCTGATCTCTTTCTGTCGGGCTTCTTTGCTCCACAACCGAAAGGCATCAAACATGGCCGGCCTTGACTTTTTCTTAAACAATTTTGCCTCGAGGTTATCTAAAATCGGGGTCTCGAAACTACCATGAGGTGGCCAACTAAGGACACCGTCTTTTTTGGTGTAACGAATCCTATATTCATTAAAGGTAATCTGACCTAACCCATGTTTGCTGTAAAGCTCATAAGTGGGAGTTCCAACCGGAGGTATCGGACACGAGTCCTCCAGTCGGGAATCCGTACCACAACGTCTGAAACAACTGAACAAAGTACTACGACCAGGCATCTTGCGCACTAGCCGAGTTTCACAAACTTCAAGGGTTACGGGATTTACCAAGTCCCAGTAAAGAGCAAAAACCCTCGGTTTTTGGCGGCTGCAGTCGTCAAATAACACAACAAAGAACCAAGTACTAAGAACCACAAATGCAATGGAACCATGCAACAACTAAGCAACCACAACCAAGGACTCTGGGAGCAACCCACAAATACTTAACTCAAAGATCGATGGCGTCACCAGGAAGGCCCGTCAATCGTCTCGCTGTACCAAGGTCTACGCCAGGCGCCAAAACAGGTCTACAGTCAGGGCAGCAGTCCGTCGCAGCCGTCAGGAGGCGGGAATCTTCGCGGGAAAAGTCATCGGGCCACTTATTTCGACAACAGGATCGATGAAGCGGGGTGCACCTACCCTCGGAGATTTCACACGAAGTTCCTCACGATCGTCGGGCTTGGACCGGTACCACTGATGCAGCCCCACGTTGGGCGCCAACTGAAGGACTGGGTTATTTAAGACCCAGCGGTGCCAGGGGACAACACCTGAAACCTTCGTGGGTAACCTGTTCCGGCGTACAAATGACAGAGACACGGGACACTTCCTTCGACGTCAAAGATTCGAGGTTTATTTACTGCAGGGAACACAGAAATCACGTGAAGTACACAGCGGGTATGTTCGCGGGATCTGCTTCAATTTACTACTGTGGATCGCTCCTTTTTATACACATTTCTCTCATAGGTTAACATGGTACACAAAGGTTTACAACTTGGTTCCCATAATTATCCCCGAGAGGGGTCGCTTTGATGCATTCAAGGTCCGGAACATAAGTACAGAAACATTTGGCGGTTCCCAACTGAAAAAACCCATCTTCCCACCATTAGTACATTCCAATCGGCAGTAAACAGTTCGAAGAAGGAACAGAGACAGGTGCAGAGGAAGGCAGAAACAGTGGGGAGATCGGAAAGGGTGTAAAAGGGTGGTATCGGGAAACACGAGCTACAGGCATCAAAGGGACGTGCCTAATGAGATGCACGGCTGAGACAATAGACCGGCACGGCAAGATGAGCCTCGAGCAGGGCCATCTGCCTTACAGTATCATCCCCCTCATCATAAAGACACTTTCAAAGGAAAATGTGTCTTCCGCAAGAGTCTTGGGAAACCCAGGGTCGCGAAGCGGACAGCGTCCGTTCGCTGGCTACTTGAGGGCAAGAGACAAAATGGATGCCATATCTAAGATGGAACCCGTGGGTAAAGATAGAAACCCACGAAACAAACGAACGGTTCAGGTTAGCACAGCGAAACTGCGCACACCCACTAAACTCGTCATTTGCGGTTCATAGATACCAGACTCGACCATATTCGTGCGAGTCGAAAACACCACTTACAATCGTCACGGAACCTCACTGCGAATGATGCTGGTCTTTCCATTGGTCAAACTAGCCCTTTCTAGATCCATGAGGATGGGCTCCGGTTTTGCTAGTTCTAGCTTTGCTGTTCTACAAGTCCCTAATACTGACCGTATGATGTGCCCTTCCAACACTGCCTTAAACGCATCCCACTCAACAAGTCAGTGAAGGTCAAACTGCTGTTTTGAGCACAGCCTATTATTATGCCCTCTTGGATCTGCTCATGGAAGACAAAATCTTCCAGAGGGGAGTGTTACAGTCTCCATGTAGAGACTGGTGAGATGTACCTGCTCCAGGTAAATTGTAGTAGTAGATGGTTGTGATTTGAAATAGTCTTACCAATATTTAACGTTCGGGACCAGGAGTTTTATACTTGTGTAAATGTAAATGTATTGCAACTTATATAGCGCACGTATCACCCGAAGGCATCAAGGCGCTTGCCTTGGGAACCCGTCCTGGCTTTTTCCCTGTGAGATAACCCCTACTGGGCATCCCCAAGGTGAAAGCCAGGCATCCCGCAGCGGGTGGGCCGCAGTAGTGGAGATTAAGCAAGCTATAGCCCAGAGTTGCAGCGTGGGACCCCATGATTAGAGTAGGCACCGAGGCGAGAATTATCGAGTCTGTGGACATTTTTGGGCTCAGGACCCTGCAGCGTCGGGAATTGAACCCTGGTCCCGGGTCAGACCTGTTATGTTATGTTATGTTAATAACTTTTATTCAGCGCACAGCTGCCCCAGCGAAGGGGCGTCCTGGCGCCTGATCAAGTACCACAACATAACAAATCGCCGCTGAGAAGAGGAGATCAGTTAACAGAGGTAAACAGATGGGTCTTAATCGCACGTCTGAAGAGAGTCAGGCTATTCAGGGCACGGATATGGACAGGAAGGGAGTTCCATAATCCAGCCGCCATAACGCGAAAAGAGCGACCTCCTATCCTACTCAGTCTGAATCTAGGCGTGTTCGCTAGATGAAGAGATTCCGACCTGAGAGACCGCCTGGGGACATATGGGGAAACAAGACCCATCAGGGCAGGAGGAGACGAGAGTTTCAAGATCTTAAATGTCAGACAGAGTGCCTTAAATTTGATTCTCTGTCTGACCGGCAGCCAGTGCAGGGAGGTCAAGACTGCAGATACAGAGCACCGTCTCGGGAGGCCCACAATGGCCCGCGCAGCGGCATTCTGCACCCTCTGCAGTCTAGTCGCCTCGGCCTGATTAACGCCGAGCAACAGAGCACTCCCGTAGTCCAGCCGGGAAAGAATGGAGGCTTGGACCACCAGTTGCCGAGTAGGGGGGTCGAAGAATTTGAGGACAGGTCTCAGTCCTCGCAGAATCCCATAACAGGTGGCTGCGATCTTCTTAGTATGGCTGGTAAAAGAAAGGTTGGAGTCCAGCCAGACCCCCAAGTTCTTCACTTCGGCCGCTGGAATGGGAGTCACCCCCAATTCAGGAGGCCACCATTGATCTCCCCACAATTCCGCTTGCTTTCCTATAATCAGGACTTCGGTTTTCTTGGCGTTTAACTGTAAACAGTTAATACGCATCCAATCCGCCACGGCTAGAAGCCCTGCGCGAAACCTGGGGGCAGTCACCTCAGGGTCCCCACTGAGTGTCACCGCCAGCTGCGTGTCGTCGGCGTACGATGTCATGGTTAAGCCAGATTGTCTAACTACAGCAGCCAACGGTTTCACATACAAGTTGAACAGCGTGGGGCTCAACGCAGATCCCTGAGGGACTCCTAACCCCAGAGGATGGAAAGAGGACTGACCAGGTGGAATGGCCACTTTAAAAAACCGGTCCGAAAGGAAAGAGCGGAACCATTGAAGAGCTTTCCCCTCAAGTTCCACTTCCTCCAGCCTCCGCAACAGAATGCCATGAGACACCGTATCAAATGCGGCGCTCAGGTCTAACAGAAGGAGCGCCGCTGTCTGCCCCGCATCCAGCACCGAACGAAGATGTTCGCTCATAAAGAGCAGAGCCGTTTCGGTGCTGTGTTGTGCACGAAAGCCATTCTGGCTCTCGTCAAGGATATTATTGCGAGAGAGATGGGCAGACCTCTGCATCAGGGTCTGCCGCTCTAATCAGTGAGCCACACTCCTCCTTGTGGAGAAGAGGAAGTGGCCCTGTTGGACATGGAGGTTGTGCGAGGGTGGCAGTGAAATGAATATTCTGTGACGGTGGGTGTAGAGCCCTTCAAACATCCACTAGAGTCCAGTGCATCAGGTATTCAGCATTGTAAGCAGTATGTGTGTGGGCAATTGAAAGGTATGACATGTCCAAACAAGGAGATAACACACAATTTAAATCACTTCCTAGCATCTAAGGAAGGTGAGAACTTTGGAGAAGTTGGGTCAATAGGTGCTGTAGAAACTGTGGTGGGTCTGTGTTCTCGGAGAAAATGCTACACAGTAGAACTGCCATAACATCTATTAAGATCTCTGCCAGCACATACCTTCCTTCGCCATCTATGACTTCCTTGATACAAAATTGGAAAGGGACCATAAGCCTGACCCAAATCAATACCCCCTAGCATAGCTAGAGTGGTCAGTTCAATAATACTGCCCACTCCAGTGCTTTTGTAGCTTGGGCCCATCGCCCTTCACCAGGTGAGTCTCTTGTAGGAAGGCAAGGTGAGTGGCACGTCTGGGACACTGCAAGACCACTGATTAGCCACTGCCTATTGGCTCGTGCAACTACATGGGTAGATGGCTCTTGGTCAAGACTCGCTCTCGCCACTGGGAATAGGGTGCAGGCATTGGCAGCTGCTTTGATTAGCAGTGGTGGGGCAATGTGAATCCTCTCCCGACGCTGGTGCACTCTGCACATGCTCTCAGGGGCCAATCACAGCGCTGTTCTCATGCTGCTAACAGCATTAGAGCAGTGCGGTGATTGGCCTGAGTGGGCTGACTTGATGCTCGCTTAGGCACAGGGAGCCAGTGGCAGTTCTCCACCCGGCTGTGCTACACAACTGGGTTGGAGAAAAGTAAGTGAGCGTGTCGGTTTGGCTATCTTAAGACAGCCGGCCAATCCGTTATGCACACTTACAGTGCCCACCTCTCCTCCGCCCTACGGCTGCAGTGATGCTCCATCAGGATGGCCCCGCCCTCACACTCTACTGGCAATGGCTAGGTAAGAAAGAAAATGATAATAAAATGGTTTTACTATCTTTTTATTTTTCACATTTGCCTTCGCTGCCTTTCAGCAGTGGGGTGACGCTCTTCTGCCATGACGGAGGAGCCGCGCCAGGGTGCAGGCAGGGTGAGGAGGTAGTCTCTGGTTGACGGACTATTCAGAGTGTCATTGGTGCTTCTTGTCTGTAGTTCTAGTACTGGTGTTGGACTCTACTCGGGATGTTCGATGCTCCGTGGATGGTAGGGATGACTACTGGCATGCTGGAGTAGCCAGTTGTGCGGTGAACTTGTACTATCTGGGGCAACAACTTGCCTTGATGGATGAACGCATTGTTTCTTGGGTCGTTGGACAACTTGGATTGATGGTGGTTAGGCGCGATTACATTCTTTATTTGTGGAGGCATCTGCATCTTTTTGCCTGGATGCTTTGCGTTTCTGAGCCATTGGTGACTGTACCTGGATGGATTAGCTGGAAAGCGTAGGGAAAACACTCTGCTTGCTTGTGCTTGAGGCTTAGTCTGGTTCTCCCACTGTCCTGTCGCCAGGTTGTCCCATTCTCAACTCAGTGGCTTGCTGCTTGTGTCTGGATGCCCTCCGTCAGCAGCTAGAGTCTTCTTAAGCATGCCTTTCAGGCCTGGCCTTTCTTGATCTTCCCTCCTGGGCTTAGTTGATTGTCAAGGTTCCCAGTGTGAACTGGCAGGTCAGATTTACACTTCCTCCTCTTTCTTGCTTCGGCATGCCTCCTCTTTCTTACAGTTGAGACTGCTAGTTGTGAGTCTTTTCTTCTGGGTACAGCGGCATGCACCATTTTTGGGACCAGACAACAAGGCCTCTCAACGGTCTATTGTCTCTGGACTTTATGTGTTAGACTTCTAGTCGCTTGAGTCTCTTCTCCTGGGTGCAGCGGCATGCACCTTCTTTAAATGCCTGACAACAAGGCTTTTCAGTGGTCGACTGTCTCTGTAGTCCAGCCACCAGCTCCGGTGCTGGGATCCAGCTAGGTAATTCTGCTAGGGTCTTAGTTGGCTTCTATTTGGGGTGCTCGTCTTGAGAACTTTGACTGCCGCCTTCTCTACGGAATGTGTTGGTGCAGAGTCATCCTCAGTGAAGGTTATGTTATGTTATGTTATGTTATATTGTGTTTATATAGCGCACGGCTACTCTAAAAGAGTGTCCCGGCGCTTTCCACATGCAGCTCAGTGTAAATAACACAACAGACAAATAACAGAGCACAACGCAAAAAAGGGGAGAAAGTAGAAGGCCTAGAGGTTAAAAAGCCAAGTCTTTAGGCTCTTCCTGAACTGAAGCAAATTAGAGGTGCAAATTAGAGGTGTTTGCCTGGTTACATTTTGTGTCTCTGGGACTGACTGTGTCTCTTCTTCCCCCTTGTCAGTCTGTGGGCTCTGTGTCTGGCAGCCTGGTCCTGCAGCTCTGCTTAGAGGCTGTTGGCAGGTGGTAAATTAGTGCAGTACCCCTCTCCATTCCAGTGTGGGCGACAACCTCCGGGCACTGTTGTAGCTGATGGGCTGTGTTGAGGGTTGTGTGCTGATTGGGACCAATTACCCACCTACTCTTTGATCACTGCCTGTGATCAGATGGGGCAGTACTGCCCCTTGCCTCGGAGGTGTAGCGGCACATTCAGATCTCATCAAGGGCAAGCGACAGAGGCATGTCAATGAAGAGCTGCAGTTCGTGCTTTGGGGCAGTTGTAGAATGGTGCAGGGAACACACTTTGCAGCTGACAGCCTCCTTCTTAACAACTCCTGTGTGCCTGTGAGTCTATTGTGCTAGCACTTTGTCTCTTTCTTCCCTTCGCCTGCCATCTTGCTGTCGGTTGATAGGTGGTTTAGGAGCAGATACTGCCTGTGCCGGAGCTCCCACCACCTGGGTTGTAGCTCTGGGTCCGTTCTGTGAAATCCCTGTACCTTAGTACCCTCTGGTGACATGCCAGCAAAACCGAATACACAAGCGATCCTCTGTCTTTTCTATTCTGGCCACGCCTCTGAATATTTACGAAATGGATAGTAATTGCAAAAAAAGCAATGACCATCCTATTTACAATAGAAGTCAGGCGGTTAGGCATTTCTAAATAGTCACATGCCCATTTCATAAACTTTATTAGACAATTAAGTCATAAAAGCAGTTGCGAGCGATTGGCACCATTGAATGTTATAGCAGGGTACTGGTTGCAAACTTGGAAGTCTCTAGATAATATGCCCCAAAATTTCCTCCAAGCAGATATTTAGTACACCCCTCTGTGGCCGTAGTTTTATCGACCTCTCAAGGATGAGTGACTGATTCGCATCGCAGGTATTTGGAGTAGTGACAATGACATACAGACAGTTGACAGAAGCATCTCTTTCCAGGTATTATACCACATTAAAAACTGCAAATAAATTGAAGCTAATAACTTTCTTTAATTACATAGAACTTGCTTCAGAAAATTCCGGCTCCAGCGCCCGGGGGGCGTCTCATTTATACTGCTACATTTTACGTTGTACTATTTTGTCTTTCTTTGTGACTTAATAGCCTTGAAATGTAGCGTGACTGATATATTTTAATTCACTAAGGCCGTGATTACGACTCGAGTTGTTTGGAGTTTTCCGCACCCGACATGAAACACTGTTTGCACAGTTAGACTTATGCAATGGGGGCACCCTGTGGTATTTCAGTGAACTGCAGCTTGATTTTTAATGCTTCTCAATGGAAGTAACAAACGCCTTATGCATTTCTGCAATAGAAAGTTTATATTTCCGTTTATTGTGAAGGGCTTTCATCTTTTGGAAAGGAAGCACAGAACCCTTACAAGACTGGCTCATTCAGACATTTTTTGTAGCGTGCAGATCACATGTTCGACTCACCACAGTCCACCTTTAAAATTAATAAATTTTTGTTAGAGTAGCTATTTTTCCTGCTGTATAAGTAAGTGTTGTATATATTAGCAATAACTTTTTTTACAAGCTTCATGTTGTTGCAGTCTTGCACCATTATAGTATGTGAAAGCACAGGTGTAAATATCACATGTTACAGTTATTGATCTCAGTGGTACAAACTGACAAAATTGCTCTCTGATTTAATCGCTGTCTGCTGCCACATGGAGTGACTTGCAGGAGATAAGTTCACATCCTAGCGTGGCGCACTCAACCGTTCATTCTCCGAGGTCGATGAAATAAATACTAGGTTGGATAATAAGAAGAGTCGTCTTACATATAATTCTTAGGAACCATGATAATGCGGGTTGACATGCTTTATAAAGAAACTGGTTCTTATAACTATTATTATCAATCTTAGCAGGATGAAAGGTGGAGTGCAACCTGTTAAGATTTGAACCCAAGACTTCGAGACATGCACTAGGTGCAACATAAACCAATGGACTCGATTATGAGATGGGCTGGTAAATCCAACCCATTTCCTCCACCTTAGTCTGTGATACTATAGCTAGGAGAACTTCCCACCTGATTTATGGTGCAGCCTTAGAATTCCAGGAATAACAGTCAGAATCATTGTTAACTCCGCAAGATTTCTCCTGCAGTGTAAACTGCTAAAGACATCTCTGAATATTACAGGGAGAAGTGCAACATGACTTGGATACTCTCCTGTATTACCACTACTTCTTCCAATAATAATAAGATGTATTTTCATATTGGTAATAACAAGTAACCGGATTACCAGATGTTTATGTTGGTCCTCAGAGCCTGGCAGCTTTATCACCAAGGCTGAATGGCATTTGGTAAACCAGGGCAGCACCTAATGAGAAACACCTGTTGGGAATGGCTGCAGTCTGTATGGACAGATGTGCGTTTATCATCTGCCAAGATATTGGGAAGGAATTCATAGCAGGCATTGGAAATAGATGTCTATATCTATATCCATTGCCCTTGGGTGCTTGCAACATATAATTGGGGTAGCAAGCACTATATAAATACAAACTCTTTCTCTCTTCTATCCTCTAACCTACCCTTCTCTATCCAAATAACTAAGTAACATATCCCCACTCAAATTACTTCATACTTCAATATACTAATTTTCAACACTAATCCTTTATGGGTTCCGGAGTGTGAAAAGCAGCGAGTCTCCTAAGACCACCAAAGCTGCCCGGCGTAGGGTCACCTTTAATTCACTTTGGATTCGTTATCAAAATAATGAGACAGGCGCTGGTAACTGGAAGGCAAGCAAAAAGGTTCATTACTCTTAAGAGGAGACCACGTCAACTGCAGACACCGGGATGTCTCAGGGAGGTGTTCTGCTGGCAACTGCTTTGCCTCTTCCTTTTATACAGGTTTGACACAATGTATTTGTTTTATTTATCATGGTTACAAGCTTGGAGTCTCCGCCCCGGGCAGGTTATCACACAAGCCCAACATTGTTTCATCAACATGGTTACACAAGCCCAACATTAATTCTCCTCCCACCCAGGTCAAAACAGACAATTTAATCTTGCAGCTGGACCTTGCTTCAGGGTCTAAAACATGTGAGACCGGCCAGATCTAAGAGTCTGTTCTGTTGATAAAAACAGGTCCCATTGTTGGCAAAAACAAGTCTTGCTGTGTGCAGTGCAATAAACCATGTCTGCAAGAGTCTGTTTGGTATTTAGAACCTGTTTGTGTAGGAGTGTCCATAGGTTTGCCTGTAAACAGAGATGAGAGGAAAAACGAGTTTGTGGCAGCCGGTGGTGTTGATGTTTGTTGTGGCAATAGTCTATAGCCCCCAGCTCAGATACCAGGTTGGTCAGAGGGATGCTAGTAAGTGCAGGGTGAAACAAAGGTGACCAACGGAATACAAAATGGCTGGGGTCGGTCAGAATGACTGCAGTTTATGTGCATGTAGGAACTTGCATCAGACAAGATGGCGCAGATAATGTTCATGATTTTCGTTTTGCTTTTAACAGTCGCCCCTTTGAACATAACTAGCCAGCTTGTCAGTCTATTTCAATGTCCATAATATCCTTTATCTCTTGATCATACATTACTCTAATTTTTGTGAGCTGAGTGTCCATAGTTTTAGGGCACAAGGTATTTATGCAAAGACAACACAAAGGTGGTATGCAGGTTGTGAAGGTAGATGCACAACAGCAGGAGAAGAAGATCGCGATCAGTACAAACAGCATTGTCAATAACCTATGCAGTGAATGTAACAAACTGTGAGATAGTGTATACAAAAGGGTATTTGCTGTACCACACGTTTAAACTTGGTGATGAGCATAATTCCTAGATGAGGCAGTAAATTCATTCTAACACAAAAACGAGTTTATCATACTAATTGTTTTGTAGGATAAGGACCACTAAGTGCATTATTGAGAACTGGACTGTGCGAGGAGCCAAACTAATAAGTATATTCATGAGGGCAACTGGCGTATAATCCTTGTGATACACAGTTTACTCTTTCTTCCATATGGTAGGATATTCCTATGCTATTATTAATACAATGACACTATTGATGCAATTGATGTGGAATTTCAAAGGAAAACCTTTTTCTTGTCCATTTGGGGCATAATGAATACAAGGTGATTGGGAGAGAAATTCAACCTAATATAATTGATGGTCAGGGAAGGATCTTTGTCAAAGCTCTTCTTTCCAGTGTCCTTTACAGTGAGCCATCACTGGTAGGCTTCCATTGTTCATCTAGCGTTGGCACTGTTGAGCACCGGCGGTGGAGCTATGCGTCCAGCTCGGGTCCAGATTCCACGTTGCAGGGCGAGGTCGTTCTTTCTCTGGGATCACAGTCCCTTTGCCCTGTTCACTAACTAATCTATCGCTGGTACCTTAGACAGGGTACCCGCACCCTATTCTTGATCTGTGAAGTCCATCCCTACTAACCCTATTCTATCTCCGTGCACTGTTCCTTCATCAAGTGGATTAAAACCCCATGTGAAAAAAGGATTGGGGGAGTCAAAGGAAGAGAGGGTGGAGTGGGGTCAGACTGGAGATGGACCAAGGGGGGCAGAGACTCCACACAAGTGAGCCCACCAATTAGGCCCAATGGGCTGAGACTTCAGGCACAAGTAGATCAACAGGCTGGGGGCTTCTGGACAGCCCTTCTCTCTTTCATTCTTCTTGTCGGTGATAGTGCCTCGTCCAGCATATCTTAGCTCTGCGGATCCACCTTGGTCGTGGTCATAGGAGTTTCTTGACAAGCAGCCAGGCTGTGCATTGCGTCCGACCTCTCTCTTCCAATGACTGGGGGGCGCCCTGAATCTAGTAGTGAGTATAAAATGAATTTTTAGAGTACTGGCAGGGGAAGACGTTACACAATTTAGTTTTCTCTCCCAATCCCAAGTAGCTGGGGAAATATGTATCATTTACTTACAAGGAAGATAATAAGATAATATGGATACTCTGAATCTTTACATCTCTGTATATTATTCACTCATGAACCTTCACTGTTTTGCAGGTCTGCAAATACCTCTAGAAATTTCCAGCATACGTATTATCTCCTGTGTCCATTCCTTTTACGTTAATGGTTGTGGCAAGAAATAAAAAACTATTAATTATATAGCCTGTCAAATTTAAACTGACTTCTCCAGCAAAAACCTGTTGTTACAAACAATAGCTAGGCTATATTTTCTTCAAAGATCTGCTAACCACAATAAGAAGTGTGATGCGCTATTATCATGGGCATACAGGTACACTTCCTAGTATTGTGCACCATAAAGTACACAGGCGGAGCACTGTCCCAGCCTGTCAATGTTCCTTACTTTTAACTAAACATCTTGACCTCAGTACCCTCTCAGCAGGGCTTACTACAAGATTCCTTTCAGTTAGTTCAAATCATTTTCTGTAAACATTATTCTTATTTTTACATCTTCCTTTACAACCTAGCTACTTCACTAGTTAATGAAGGACTTGTGATGTCCCTACAACTTAAATGCAATGTTTGTGGTAACATGAACGATGATGGTGGTGCCACTAAGGCATTCAAATGAATGCCACCGACATGTAGCTCCCTTTTAAGGGTCAGATTAGGGGACATCAGTCTAGTCTGCCCGTCCTCTCATTTTCAGCCAATTGAAATTCCATAATTTCACAGAAAGTAGGGGCAGTAACATGGCATAATATGGTATTTTGTTCCTGTCAATTTGTTCAAACACTGTTGTGTTAAAGCCAATTAGACGTGTACTTGTGAGGTACAGTGTCTTCATTTATTCAAAAGCGTATTCACAGCATTTGTGAAGTGAATGGCTAAGAGTGAGTCCACCCAGATGTCTTATGGAATTGGTCCCAGCATGGTCATTCCTGGACAGCGTAGGTAGGCTCAAAGAGAGAGAGAGAGAGAGAGAGAGAGAGAGAGAGAGAGAGAGAGAGAGACAGACAGAGAGAGAGAGAGAGAGAGAGAGAGAGAGAGAGATAGAGAGAGAGAGAGCGAGAGAGAGAGTGCACAACAACAAGCTATCCAGTGCACTTACAACGTAGAACAGTACAGAACAATTCGCATAATAAGCACATAAGCTAAAGGCAAACATAAAACACACAGTCTTTCTAAACACACAATTCAGAATAGGACGTGACAATACATGTACCAAGCACAGAAACCAACGAAAAACGCAGTGTTAGTTGCACAAAAGGACTTTTTCATGCATGTCGTGCATCTCATAGTTCATTTAATTTACCCAGGGGCCGGGCTCCTTCCTACCCCCCTTTTTGACAGTAGATGACCTAAGCAGGTGACCTTCTTTTGAAAATACTTACTCTTTTTAATGGCTGGACACAAGCACAGTCTTACTAATACTCACAGTGGTGTCCCCCAACATCTAGCAAGGATAGTCCGAGTTGAGGTATAGGTGTAAAGTAGGGATGCCAGTCAGATGTGCAATGGTACACGTCTTATGTTTTTATGTGGATGGAAGAAGAAGAGGTAAATCTGAAACATGACAATGTCTCTAACTTCTGGGTGGAGGGAGATAGGATGAACCCCAACCCAGGGGACCCTTCACTTCTCCATTTTGTCATTACATAAATCAAATTCGTCATTCTCACTAGTGTGCGTTACTTCGGCCTAAATAGGATAGAAAGTGTTTCAAGGAAAAGTGAAAGGTCGCACACTTGTGATACCTGCTGGAGCCGGGCTCTTTGTACTGCAATAAACCTTCAGGCTCCTGATGTAAACTACCCTCAAAGTTCAAAGTTTTTATTTATTATGGTTTGGCTCTCGTCGAGGGCCACATAAAATAACATACATAATCCAACAACACGAAAATGAACACAAGCTACAGACAACTTCAGAAGTAACCATAAAATATAAGCAAATAATAAATTCCGCAACAACTCCCAAACTCATATTAATAGATATCTAAAAAACCTTTAAAATAATTAAATAATCTGGAACAGAACATCTCATTAGGTGGGCAGTACAGAGCATGGCAAAACATTTTTATATTCAAAATTCCCAACTGTAAACAGATTGGTTTTATCCATTTTTTGCGCCATTCATGTAATGTCGGGCAGATAAACAATACATGGTTGAGGTCTTGAGCAGCATTATTACATAGGTTGCATAAATCAGTCACACCATACCATTTTGCAAGCAGTGTATTAAGTGGAAGCAGGTTGTGGCGTAAGAGGAACCATATCCTACGGACACCATGAGGTATATTCCACCTTACATATTGTTGTGGAAGTTTAGGTGTGTAGGTTAAAACCAGAGCTTCCCTTTCTTTATACTTCTGTTGAGCAAGTATATCCATCTTATAGCATAGTTCCCAGGACCTACTTTTTAGCTTTTGCTTTAATTCTAATGGAGAAAGAGAAAATAACATACTTTCATCTAATTCCAGTAGTACAACAGCTTTTCTAAAATTTTTTACCAGCTGCGAAAACTCATTAAATGTACCTAAAAGCTCTTTTTTTATGATTTCACGTAGGGTTCCTGGTTTAGCTCTGGCCAGGGAAGCTATCCACCTCACAAGTGCGGCCAGCCCTTGGGCCCAACAACTACGCAGACCAAATTCTAGTCTGCACGAAGTCGTGGAGCAAGCAGAGTTAAGTGAGGAGATTTTCCTTAGTACCTTTCCCTCCACTTTATGCATAAAATCCCATAGCTTTAGATCCACCAATTCTATTCCATAAAGGAGGGTGGCGGGAATCTTCGCTCTAAATACCTCCAAGCAAGAGGAGAAATGCCTCTTCCCTGTCGCATTATATAATGAACATAATCCCATACCATGGGCAGTTGCCTTTCTAGAATTATTTTCGAGGTGAGGCTTCTCACTAAGATTAGAAGATATTATTTTGCCCAGAAATGTATAGGAGTTAACTACTTCAAGTTTTTCTCCACTTAATGACCAATTAAAGTTCCTCGATCTGCACTTCTTTTTACCAAAGATGCACATGATCTTGCTTTTAGAACTATTAATTTTCATACAGTGTTTTTCCGCGAAATCATTCAAAGTATGAAGACGATTATTGAGACCTTTAGGAGTCAAATCTAAGATTAGTATGTCGTCAGCATACATTAGAATAGATACGGCAGTCCCTCCAATTACTGGGGCAAGACCATCACTTTCTGCAACTACCGTAGGGAGATCAGCCATGTACAGGGAGAACAATGTGGGTGCTAATATACATCCCTGTTTTAGCCCATTACAGGAGGGGATTGCTTGCGTAAGACCCCTTTCTCCGCCTAGTAACACCTTACACCAGGTGTTGCAGTGCAGGGACATAACTAACTCCAATAAGTACCGCGGCATACCCAATGACATCAGTTTTCTCCACAGCGTCGGTCGGTCAACCCTATCGAACGCTGCGGAGAAATCTATAAATGCTGCATATATGCCCCCACCACGAACGCGCACATATTTGTCCGCGATTACATGCAGCATAGTTAGGTTATCTAACGTTCCATGCTCTTTTCGGAAGCCTGTCTGTTCCTTGGGAATAACATTATTTAAAAGTGCCCAATCTGTTATTAATATTAAAAGCATTTTAGCGAAGATTTTTCCAATGGCATCTAATAACGCGATTAGGCGATAATTAGCAGGATTCTCACGGTCTCCTTTTTTAAAAATTGGAATTAAAATACTTCCCCGCCAGGAGTCTGGAACTATTCGCTTTTTGAAACATGCCTGAAACACCGGAAGCAAGATCCTGCTCCAATTTGTTACATCTTGCCTAATTATAGACATGGGTACTTCATCTGGACCCATAGCCCAGAGGAACGCATGCTCTTAATTGCGGTGGCTATGGAGTACTCAGTGGGGAGTTCCATTTTATCATCAATGTTCCAGTCTGGAACCCAAGCCGTCCCACCATCTCCATTGGATGCATATAAGGTGAGCACGTATTGGGTCCAGACATCTTCAGTGATAACAGTAGGAGTGGATGTTTTAACAGACCCACATCCTTGTCTGATTATGGACCAAAAAGCTCTAGCGTTTTTACTCCGAGATGCTTCTCTTAAACTGATCCATACCATATCTTCTTTGTCTCTTTTTAATTTCGCTCTCAATCTCACCCTCCTTCGCTTTAGTAACGCTAGCTGTCTTCCAATTTCTCCTGATCTGGATAGATATTGCTTCCTTACTAGTTTGTTGATCTCTAAGTTTAACTTTAATAATGGACTCGGAGAAAAGTATTTCTTTTTACGCTTACCTTTACTCCTGGCCATTTCAGTAATTTTTAGGATAAGCGTTTCAAGGAATATGAATTCCCTACCATACCAAGAGTCAAGATTAGTTAGAAATTGAGTAAGGATGTTTTCTACATCCTTGTTATAGTTAGTACCCCAATAACATCTCCCAGAATGGGAATTGATAGCGAAACCTTTATTCCTTAGGGACCAGCTGTCAGATTCAGGGGGTATTAATGAGACAGTTAGTTTAATAAGTTTATGGTCACTCAGAGGGGTATGTGTAATTGCCAGGTCTTTAAAACAAGAGAACGTATCAAAATCTGTTATTGCATAATCCAAAATGGATTCACCCCTGATAGAGCCATGTGTATAATTAGCAGGGGAATCAGAGGGCATTCTGCCATTTATAATAACTCCCTCCATAGCACTAAGCTCCCCGAGAAGGATCTTGCCCCTTTTATTCGTTTTTATATTATTAGGCCAGCAAGCTTGGGGAATATTAAAAACTTCTTCTTTTACTTTATTACGAAACAGGTCTAGGGACATATTGGACACTTTACAATTTAAGTCCCCCACCAGTAATAGATACGGGGGGTTATCCACCTCTAATACCTGCTTTATGTAGGCAAACATTCGTTTTAATACTGGGGTAAAATTGTCTTCGGGCGGGATGTAGGCATTTAATATTATAAACGATGACCGTTGTGCAACAGTATCCAGATTAGAAATAGTTATGGATTGGAATAGATTACTCTCATCCTTGTGGTGTGAGAATTGCCATTGTAATGTATTAGCTAGCAAACAAGCAATTCCACCTTTAGCGTGGCCCCTTTTAGAGGGCGTTGCAGCAGCTTCAAGGATGAAGTAATCATTCCCCCCGTACGGCAGAGTATCACACCATGTTTCTTGTAAACAGTACACATCTGCCTTTAGAGAAAGAAGGTAATCGAATTTCTCCAGGCAGTTAGACAAGCCCGCAGCATTCCAAGACACTATGTTTAAACACTGGTTAAAGATAAGAAGATGGTCGTGGGTTTCTCGAGGTGGTGTTTGAGAGAACTCCCGGTAACCAGCTCCATCTCGAAGCATCTTCATCTAGAGGTTTATCCGTGCTACCCATTAATGGAAAGACCTGTGAAACCATTTGTTTGCCTCTGGAAAGCCAAATTTTCAGATCATTATTACCTACAGGATAATCATCTTGACCAGAGGATAACCTTGTGATTCCTTCAACGAAAGAATAACATACATTTTTGTTGACAAAAGGTAACACGTCAATGCCTCTACGTTGAAAGGCTTCTGCTTGTTGAAAGACCAGATTAGCGATAATTTTGGAATAAAACTTGACCCTTATTCGTTGGCCATTAATGTTTCTTATAGGAAGAACTAAATCAATATCATTTGTCTGGACCAACTTTAAGCTTTCAATTTCATTAAAACAGCTTAGTAGCCAAGATCTATTCATTCTCAAGTCAGAATCAAGTAAGGGCAAAAAATCCAAAAACAGGGTGTCCACATAAGAAGTAATACCCTTCGATGACTGTTGGGAAACATTTCTGGGTACTTCAGCTTGAGGCAGAAAAATAGGCGCTGTTGGGTTAAATACTCTTGTTATTATTGGAGAATGTCTGTCAGTCATATTCATAGGTTGGGAAACATGGGCAGCATTTACAGACCCAGAAACCACCATATTCGGATTTGCATCAACTATGGCAGCAGTTGCAGATCCAACGATCACCCCATTCGTAATTACTTCAACTGGGGTATCATTATAAACATTTGAGATACCATCCGGCTCTACATTATCCGGAATAGCAGAACAAGGACTAAACCCTCTTCCTGTGGTAGCGGGCATTACAGTTATAACATGTTTTGGAAAAATAATATGCCTAGGTCTTTTCTTTTTGTATTTACGTATAGGTTTCCCCTTTTTTACTCTTGTTGTCATTTTGGAAACACGGGTAGACCCAGAAAGATTTACTGGCACCTTTTTATCAGGCACAAAAATGGGAAAGAGATCATGGTCCCCCTTTTGCGTATCTTGACACACATTCTCTTCCTGCTCAACTAAGGATGTTTCCGTTCTCAATAGCAGGACCGATGGAGAACATGGACTAGTGGACTTACATGTCTCCTGCTCAATGTGTAAACCCAATGGGGCAATTCCCTTCCCTTCAATAGAGGAAACAACCTCAAGATGTACAGCAGTTTCAGGGTTAGGAGGGGGCATTGGAGACACAGATTCATTTGCAGTCTTTTTCACATTTTTTGCTAACAATACTTGAAGTATTTCAGTAACAGAGGATAATATACAATCTGAGTTTACAGCGAATTTACCCATTAACAAAAGAATGGAAGACAAGATTTGCTCCAAGGCTATGAGTGACTCAGAGATGGGTTTATCATTCTTTGGATAACTTGAAGATGTAAGTGGACAAATCCCCGATAGATTAAAATGAGGGGATAGTTCATTACTCGGTGGAGATAGATTATCTGTGGATTTGACAGAAGGGGTACTGCTATATAATAGCAGACCAGACGGTGTTTCTCCAGTTGGCGTTTTATTAGCTACAGTGGGAGGCAGAGATAACTTATCCACATATCTTCCACAGAGTTCAAGGTCAATACTAGTGGCTATGGACACATCACCCTTCTCATCATCCAAAATATCATTCCCCTTGTAGACATCATGTATCAATGATTGCGCTGTTAACAAGGGATCAACCGTAGCCATCTGTTCAGAGCCTATTAACAGATCCGCCACCTTAGACTGGCTAAGTGACCTCTTCAATTCTACCATAGGTGTCATCACATTACCTTCCTCCTTACTTAAGCAGGGATTTAATTGCTGTAGTGGATCATTATCAAGTTTCCTGGAGGCTTCAAGCGATCTATCTATACTTTTTTCCCAAATTTGGTTTAATTGCAACTGACCTTTCATAATAGCACTGTTCGTTTGTTTTTTTCTCAAATGATTCGGACCGTGTGATGTACCAAGATTCTCCATTACAACCTTCCCGGATCGCAATGTCTTAGCTTCCATCCTATTAAAACTATAGTAAAGCCTACAATGAAGGTCCCAAAGTTATAAAATTATCAGTTTAAAAATGAAAAACGAGAATGAACTGGGAGAGATAGTAACAGTCTACTATTATATGCCTATATTTCTAACAACTTCTCAGCGTTACCACGCAAAATGATGGCGCAGAATAGTATATATACACATACGACCGAAGAGTCAAGATACCGGGGCCCAGCCCGGCCTACCTCGGCCACTGAGGGCCACAGAGGGCCCGCCCTTTGCCCGGGCTTCGCTCCGCGCTTTGCTCCGCGCGCGTCCCGCTAGCGCGTCAATGGAGGTAAGTAAATGGCGGGAGGGGCGGGAAGAGGACCAGCTGCGGCGAGTTGAGCCGCGCTGCGCCTGCTGGTCCTCGCAGTCCCGACTGTTGCTGGGCAGTGGCAGGACCCCCTGCTGAAGAAAGTCCGGCGTGGGTAAGAGTCTTGAGCCTACGAGCGGCACCCGCGGAGCGGGGGCCGCGAGGCGTGGGTGTAGAAGCAGCAAAGTGTCCGCAGGGCAGACGAAGTGCAAGCGCCAGCAGCGTTTCCACACGGACTCTGTCAGGTAAGCAGAAGCGATCACACCACGTATGGAATTCAACCCGCAATATACAGATTCCAGCGGGAGGGGCGGGAAGAGGACCAGCTGCGGCGAGTTGAGCCGCGCTGCGCCTGCTGGTCCTCGCAGTCCCGACTGTTGCTGGGCAGTGGCGGGACCCCCTGCTGAAGAAAGTCCGGCGTGGGTAAGAGTCTTGAGCCTACGAGCGGCACCCGCGGAGCGGGGGCCGCGAGGCGTGGGTGTAGAAGCAGCAAAGTGTCCGCAGGGCAGACGAAGTGCAAGCGCCAGCAGCGTTTCCACACGGACTCTGTCAGGTAAGCAGAAGCGATCACACCACGTATGGAATTCAACCCGCAATATACAGATTCCAGCGGGAGGGGCGGGAAGAGGACCAGCTGCGGCGAGTTGAGCCGCGCTGCGCCTGCTGGTCCTCGCAGTCCCGACTGTTGCTGGGCAGTGGCAGGACCCCCTGCTGAAGAAAGTCCGGCGTGGGTAAGAGTCTTGAGCATACGAGCGGCCCCCGCGGAGCGGGGGCCGCGAGGCGTGGGTGTAGAAGCAGCAAAGTGTCCGCAGGGCAGACGAAGTGCAAGCGCCAGCAGCGTTTCCACACGGACTCTGGATAGCGTCCACGTGGCAGCCTTACTTCCTCGCGGTAGCTCCCATTCACTGGCTTCCAGGAGACATGTTTTTAGTAAGGAATGTATCACATTTTAATAAAAAAAATGCTATTTGTTTTCCGCATGTGGGCACCAGGTTCGGGCCTGTTTTTCAAATCCCATTGGCCACCTATTTAGCAACCCAGCCATACAAAAGCGTTCTCATATTGAACCATATGCACATGACACGTACACATACATACTATACAAACATTTCACGCACTCAGAGATAGTCCCTACACACAATGCACAATTTCAGAACATTAGCCTATTTTTGCATAAAAGACAGTGTGCTAAGCCTTTCCAACCTTCAGTTGAAACACCGCTATAACCTAAAGAAAAGGGCTGGGGGGGCAGCATCTAAAGCACATCAATGCGCGTGATGATGAAGATTTTTAACCCACCATGAATCAGACTCATCTCTGAGATGCAGTCCTTGGCACCTTGGTGTTGAAGCCCAGAAAGATTGTTAGTGCGGCAAGGCTAACTAATGGCGGAACGTTCACTACATGGATCATTCAAGTGCAAAATTACATACCGCGTGTAGGAAAAGGTCAGATGCCAGAGGTATTCAGTATAAGGTAGGGAGATGATGGATTAATGATGATGGATTAATGCTTTCATTTAAAAAAAACAATCTACAGTGGTCTGGGGCTGTCCCCATTCACAGAATAGGGAAACTATAGGAGGTGACAAGTTTCATTGGGTGCATGCTTGTTTCGAAGGGTGTACATCTTGGCTACAGTGGCAAGACCGCTAACAAACTTGTTTAATGTTTGCATGGAGATCAGTTTGCGGGCGGATGAGGGAAACAGTGCAGCTCCAGTTAAAAAAAAACATGGGGGCCCAGCTGTGCCTGGAAACCACAGATTTGTAAGTGCCAGGGCTGGCAGACCTCCCCTTGGACTCCACAACCACTGACTAGGACATGCCTTAAATGCTTGTGCAGGGTGCACCACTCTATATGACATAAAAGAAGCTGTGCCTTTCTAAAACCAGCAATAAGTGTTTGCACCTGACTCCTAAGATGCGGTGCCTAGAAAAGCTTTTCCATATTACAATGTAAACAGATGACCTTTTTCCTAGGAGGTTGTGGGGGGTTAAAACAGAGCAAGACTTTCCTTAAATACTTATTCAGGTCATGTAACTTGTGCATGGACATCAAATGCTAACACTTAAAATGAGCTTTCTTGTGATGTTTCTCCGAGCCCTGGCTTTGGCCATGCAAGCAATATGTTTAGGGAAGATATTTTCTCTCTTTTCATTTAATAGATTTACATCTCACTTCTGTCTAATGTTAGACTGGATGGCATACCCCTGGTAAGGCTCAGGAGCATTTGAAAAACTCCTCTGAAGGTTGGCAAGATTATTAGAGTGGAACGTGGGTGGGAAGGTAGATGAAACACATGTGTCCAGAATAAAGATTAAGATGTTTAGGACCCCAAGAACCAGAATGCACCTGGGGCACACCGTCAACCAATATCTGGCTAAAGTACTCCCTTGGAAACTATACAATAGTAGTACCAAAATGTTCAATGAGAAATATGTGTGCTTTTGCTCTTTCAAGGGAGCTGCGAAGTAAAAGAGGCTGAATTTACTATCCTCTTCATTGACATAGCTAAACGCCAGGATCTTACAAATTGTTTATGTTGTAGAATTGCAAATACATAACACATATCTTGACTATTCTTTTAGCGTTGTTTCTGTGTACTGCATCTTTTTACATTTTTAGAATTGAACTACTCATTCTACTGGCCACTGAAAATCGAGTTTCTTCTTTGTGTGTTTGTTCCACAATGAGCCATACATTATGGGACAAATACGTTACTTTATATCTAACAAACGATTCAAGCTTAAACAACCATTTTTCAACAACATTAGAAAAGACAGGCATGACGGATATTGGTTAAAATAAATCTCTCAATTAATCCTAAATTCAGACAAGAAGTCTGCATTACCTGCCCTTTACTATTTGCAAATAGTAACTTGTGTTCTAACAATCAATCAATCAATATTCACGAGGCTAATCCATATTTAACGTACATGTCTAACAAAAGGTCCGGTCCAAAACAATCAAACAATCTAGAGAAAACAGGCATGACATATTTAATCAAACAATATTTAGCGGTCAAAATGAATATCTCAAACAATCAATGTAGACAAAAAGCCTGCACTACCTGCCCTTCGCTGTCTGCAAAGAGAGAGAATATTCTTATTCTCTGTTGTTTGCAAGCAGGGAATGTCTCAATTAACTCAAAAAGGAATACTAGTATTAGAACAAACTATTCAATCAATCAATCAATCAATTTGTTGCTTTTTTACGACCTTACCCGGACCGTATGAACAGTTCTTCGTCTTCCCCTTCCAGCGCCTGTTTGTCCTCTCACTCCAATATCAATGTGGCACTCCTCTAAGGTCTCATTCAGGACCTCAGGTCACTCGAGAAAGGTCCGTTCAGAACCGGTGAAGTTCAGTTGATCGGTAGCCAGACGAGGGTCTTTTCAGGGCAGGTTAACTCCAATCGTTAGATGTTCACTCCGTCGTTAGGACCTCTCTCATCGGACCCACGTGTCGCTGATGGACCCCACGTTTGGACGCCAATTTGTGAAAAGCAGCGAGTCTCCTAAGACCCCCAAAGCTGCCCGGCACAGGGTCACCTTTAATTCACTTTGGATTCGTTATCAAAATAATGAGGCAGGCGCTGGTAACTGGAAGGCAAGAAAAAGGTTTATTACTCTTAAGAGGAGACCACGTCAACTGCAGACACTGGGATGTCTCAGGGAGGTGTTCTGCTGGCAACTGCTTTGCCTCTTCCTTTTATACAGGTTTGACACAATGTATTTGTTTCATTTATCATGGTTACAAGCTTGAAGTCTCCGCCCCAGGCAGGTTATCACACAAGCCCAACATTGTTTCTTCAACATGGTTACACAAGCCCAATATTAATTCTCCTCCCACCCAGGTCAAAACAGACAATTTAATCTTGTAGCTGGACCTTGCTTCAGGGTCTAAAGCATGTGAGACCGGCCAGATCTAAGAGTCCGTTCTGTTGATAAAAACAGGTCCCATTGTTGGCAAAAACAAGTCTTGCTGTGTGCAGTGCAATAAACCATTTTTTCAAGAGTCTGTTTGGTATTTGGAACCTGTTTGTGTAGGAGTGCCATGGGTTTGCCTGTAAACAGAGATGAGAGGAAAAACGAGATTGTGGCAGCAGGTGGTGTTGAGGTTTGTCATGGCAATAGTTTATAGCCACCAGCTCACATACCAGGTTGGTCAGAGGGATGCTAGTAAGGGCAGGGTGAAACAAAGATGACCAACGGAATACAAAATGGCTGCGGTCGGTCAGAATGACTGCAGTTTATGTGCACGGAGGAACTTCCATCAGACAAGATGGCGCAGATAATGTTCATGATTGTCGTTTTGCTTTTAACAGGAGTAGCATCCTACTCGACAGAAAGTCGCTTCAACACCCATCAGGGGTAACAGGTGCTACATGAATACAAACCTTTCTTACCTTTTATCCCTCCGCTACCCTTCCCACTCCAAATAACTGACTAATATCCACCACTCAAATTACTTTCATATTTCACCATACTAATTCAGCACTATTCCTTTATGGGTTTCCGGAGTAGCGTGCTTCAACACCCCATCAGGGGTAACAAGCGCTATGTAAATACAACCCTTTTTTTCCCCTCTTCCCTTCTGCTATCCTTCCGAATCCAAATAACTGACTAACCTATTCACCACAAATATGTACTTGCATGTTTCACTATACTAATTCAACACTAAACCTCTATGGGTCCCGGAGTAGCGTGCTATTCGCCGAAAAAGCACTTTGATGTCTTGTAGTAAGCCCTATATAAATAAAATTACAATACAATTGAGAAGTATTTATGTGAGCCGGCAGGTACACCATATTCTTATCATTACCGGTAAGAGTTTAGGTGGTAGTGCAGGCAAAGTAGGAGCTGAACTGTTTGGCCTGGACAACTAAAATCACCCTTAAGTTACCACAAGACTTCCCTACTATTGCCCTGGATACAGAAGTCAGCTCACCTGCAAACACCTTTTTTCATCCTTCAATTGTCTAGTTGACAAGGCTTGAAAGGAGCCGTTAGAAATAAACGTCAAGTCAAATTAAATGCATGGTTAGAAAATGAAGACTGCAGAAAACGCTAAGGCAGTTAACACTCAACGGAATGTACTCAATTGATGATGGAGGTTGTCCACTAAAACCAAGAGAGCAGGCTAGAGGTTTTAGAAGATGCCACACACTGGAGCAGAGAGGCCTATCTTATGTGTCCTGGTTTGCCCAGCCGTATCCGATGAGGTTAACAACCCCCTGTGAAAGAAGTTTGCTCCCCAGGCCCAGTTCCAGGAATTTATATCTGGGTGGGCCAATGTCGGCTCAATTTTTGTCAATTCTGGAGGTAGCCTACAAGCCCAAGATGACATCATATCTTCTCCCAAACAGGTATATAATGCATCTAGAGAGTTATTTGAGAGTAGGAGCTGATGTCTATACTCAACAGCCCCAATCCTTACAATTTCCAGCAGGCAAGGTCTCAACAGAAGCACCTGGATTCCAAGCAGATTGTAATAGTAGTTCAAGTTTAAGGAGAGCCCTGTTAACACATCTAAGCCTTGACATTACACACTAGGAAGTCTTGATTCTCACTCCCTGCAATGTACACAACACCTATTTCTTTGCATACTGTGAATTTTGAAACTGTTTATTTTCATGTCATTCTTTTGTGGTGTACTTTCTTTTATAAAAAACTTTAAAAAACAGCAACACTATTGTAAAAAAAACAGAAAGCAGTATTGTTCACAACAAAGAGCAGTTTTCATGCCTGACAAGTGAAAACTCGGTAATTGCAGTCAAACAGGCAACCTTTTGGGGCCGTATTACACAGAGTGCCCTGGTTACAAAAGGGGCTGAAGCTGCTTGTGCAGGCCCTTCTGTAATACTGATAGTGCTAGCACGCAGATCTATTTTCAGAGGTCGTTCCCTCATTTGCATCGGGCGTGACCCTACGAAAATGAGGGAATCACTATGCTTCTAAGCCCGTCCCGTATTGAGGATGCCGGCGCAGATGCGAACAGGGAAATAACATGGGAAATAAAAGCAATCATCCAGACCTACAGAATGCCCCAGCCATGGTTTGGTTTTGTCAGGGTCAGGTCATGTCATATCATGTCATACTATGTTGGTTTGTAAAGTGCACACTAACCCAGGAGGGTATTCTGGTACTAAGAAGGTGTGAGATTAGCCAAACCTAGGGCCACCTAGGGCCTAATGTGGTTACTCAAAAAGCCAGGTGTTCAGCTTCTTGTGGAATTCAAGAAATTAAGAGGCGGCCCAGATGTGTAATGGCACGTCTTTACATGCTTTAGGAGCAATGTAGGAGAAAGCTCAACTGCCTGATCTGGTTTATATGTGTGGTTGTGAGCAAGTAGGAATCTTGCTGAACTGGGGTGTCTGGAAGGTTTGTGAAAGCAAATGATATTGTTGAGGTATGCTGGGCCAGAGTGCCTTAAAGTTTTGGTGAGGAGTTTGAAATATGCTCTTTTGGTTATGGGGAGCCAGTGTAGCTCCTTGAGGTGAGAATTGAGTGTTTGGGAGGTTGGGAGTGATTCTGACTGCCATGCTCTGGGTGTTCTGCAGCTTTCCATTGAGATGCATGTTTATTCCAGTTTAGAGGCTGTTCTTGTAGTCTAGGTTGCTGGTGGTAAGAGTGGGGGTGATGATTTTCCGCATGTTTAATGGGAGGCAATTGAAAATCTTCCTCAGCATCTTCAGTATGTGGAAGCATACGGCACTGATGGCATTGACCTGGGCTGTGATGTTGAGTTTGCAGTCAAGGATGAGCCTAAGTTTCTTGGCAGGGCTTATTTAGTTCTGAAGTAGGTCTAGATTATTTATAATTAATGCCACCTTGTGTATATCACTTCACATTGTATAACCCATTGTAGCCCATTATTGTAATGAAATATGCTCAGCGAGAACAGATGTGGTTAGACAAAAAGCATAACCAGGGCTGCTGAATTTATGTTGTAGGGAAGGACCACATTATGCAGCAGAGTTGACTAACTTATACAGCAAGAAAAGGCAATTTATAATGCTGCAACATTTTGTGATAGTAATACTTCATTATTTTATCATTCTTTTTACACTTTTTAACTGTCTGGGCATTGGTTGCACCTCATTAATACAAGTTTAACACTGCAGTATAGCAATAAGCAACTGAAAGGTGAACAGTCTACCTCTGCAAAGGGTCTTCAACTGACCTACAACATGTATTGCAGCATTTTTCAGTAACTTTTGATCCCTTTGAGCTCGGAACATTTTTTAAATCTGCAGGTTATGCAGCAGATGATAGATTTTGTGGCAAATGCGCCAAACCCATTATTTTGCGGAAAAACACAGCCATAAAATTGCATAATTCGGGTGGTGTTGACTACAGCATGAGAATGTGCATTGTACTGTAGTGAGATATCACAATATGAAATTGTCACATTTGTAACTCTGCCATACCGGATACAACAAATTCAGCCCAACACAATATCTTACTTGAGATAATACAGTCATTTACTACACCTCAGCATCTGTCAGAAAACAGGCAGACATGCTTAGTGCCTGATTCAAGATGTAAACTTAAACTTTTGTATAAGTTTACTGATTTTTGGGATTCATAAACTACAAATTTAATTTTACGAATAGTAATTTTATGACTGTGGAGACTCCGCACTCGTGGCAGATACTCCACACATAAAAGTTAGGCCTGTTCTATCTTTTGATGTGCAGAGCTCTCCACCGTGACTGCGCCATATTTAGAGTCAGGAATTTACTGTTAGTAAAAATAAACTCGTAGTTTGGGAATACAAAAAAACAGTAAACTTACATAAAAGTGTATGTTTACCTTGGGGAATCAGGCCCTTACTATATTAGGCATTGTTATTGCATAGTAATTCTTGGGAGACATTTATGATTCCCTCGCCTTGGTGGCTGCTCATCCAATGAGGCATGCACTGCTACTATCTGAATAGTATAATGCATGCCCTATACTACAGTATATTACTGTGTGGTTCTTACACAAGCTAAAATACATAAATACTCTCAGAACCTCCACAAAAACCAGAACCTAGGTGCAGAAGACCATTCACAGGCCTTGGCCATGGTGTTACTGTACCTGTTGTATCATTGACAGTTAAACCTCTGTCCCCACTCTACCAACTAGAGATGGGGAACCCACTAAAAGCTTGATCTGTTCTTTTGCTTGAAGCCTGGCTCCATGTCAACCTGAGGTATTCTTGGAACTTAGAGCCAATATCAAGCTGAGCATACAGGTATCTTCTGCTTGCCACCCTCAATCTACCCAGGATGTGGCATTACAAGAGAGCTTCCAACTTTAGTACTGAACAAGCTAGGTTTGAGTCTCCAATGCCTAAAAGATATGAATGTGAAAGTGTGTAATGTAACTACTGCTCATGTAAAGCGCTTAGGTGCCTCTAGGTCGAACTTGCACAGAATAAAAACTGCAGAAAACTGCACAAGAGGTAAAAACAAAGCAGAGACAAATATCCATTTAGTGGCTGATTTGTGCAAAGTGAAAACATAAACCCTGGATAATTTGCAGCTTCTCCACTTAAATTGTGTGAGCTTAGGCGAATATTTTATTTCACCAAAACTCATATTTCTTCATATTTATGCTTGAAAACATGTTCAAACACATGATTCAGAAAACCAGCTATACAAAAACCTGTTGTGTTTGATGTAATAGACTAATGTTGCTCTATAATATCTAAGCCACATACAGGGCCCACAAAACAACTGTCTTGCCTGTTTGTCCACTAATAGCACTGCCACCAGTGTGAGGTCTGGTGCAGGAATGACTCTAAGCTCATGTTTAAAAATCATTTTTAATAAGTACTTCTCAGTGCAGTGCTATATTCTGACATATTAATGTCAAAGCTGAAATGTGTTAATAAAAAAACTCTTTTTTGAATTTTGAAGAGAATGTATAATATTTTATGTGATGTTTGTTGTGTTTTACATAGCAAACATTTTCAGGGTTCAGCTCGTGCATGGGCTCTAAGAGTAAAACTAGAGCCTTAACTCGGCTCTGTGACTCTCCCTGTTAATTTGTTGGCTCGCCCACCTATACCCCCAAGACACACCGCCCAATTTCAGTTTTAAAGACAGTGAAAAAATATTACAATGTTCTGACGTTTAGGTGGAGGAAGCATTAGACAGGTGCCTTCTCCCTGGCATCTCCTGCCGTGACTGGGTGGGCCAAAGGTCGGTACAGAGCAGGAATATCGTCGTAAAAATATCGACTAACATAAATATCGCTGCAAAAATATCTACAGGAAGAAATATCGATGACAAAAATATCGTCTGACCAGAATATCGACAGACAGGTAAGTAATATCGTTAACATTAATATAGTTGTAATAAATATCGTTTACAAAAACATAGTTTACAATAATATCGTTTTTTAAATAATTATAAGTAATGTAGTGTTTTTAATGATTCTTTTTAGTCAAAGTAGTATTTTTAGTAGTATATTATTATTTAATAATGTATTTTCAGTTGAATTTAGTATTAATAGTTCCGTAGCGGGTTGTGGGTTTATAGGGGAGTAGGGTGGGAAGTAATTTAAATATAATGAAATAATACATTAATTAATGTTTTAAATGAATATAAATAGTGTAATAAATAATAGTTAATTAATTTCAATTAGTTAATTGAATAATAATTATGTAATTAATTATGTTAATTTTTTTATAATTTTTAGGTGTGTGTACAGGATTTTTTTAGTGAAAATGTTTTTGGGTAAAGGGGTATTTTTAGGGTTCAGGGTCAGTTTTCAGTTTTTGGGTAAAGGGGTATTTTTAGGGTTCAGGGTCAGTTTTCAGTTTTTGGGTAAAGGGGTATTTTTTGGGTTCAGGGTCAGTTTTCAGTTTTTGGGTAAAGGGGTATTTTTAGGGTTCAGGGTCAGTTTTCAGTTTTTGGGTAAAGGGGTATTTTTAGGGTTCAGGGTCAGTTTTCAGTTTTTGGGTAAAGGGGTATTTTTAGGGTTCAGGGTCAGTTTTCAGTTTTTGGGTAAAGGGGTATTTTTTGGGTTCAGGGTCAGTTTTCAGTTTTTGGGTAAAGGGGTATTTTTAGGTTTCAGGGTCAGTTTTCAGTTTTTGGGTAAAGGGGTATTTTTAGGGTTCAGGGTCAGTTTTTAGTTTTTGGGTAAAGGGGTATTTTTTGGGTTCAGGGTCAGTTTTCAGTTTTTGGGTAAAAGGGTATTTTTAGGGTTCAGGGTCAGTTTTGGGTTTTTGGGTAAAGGGGTATTTTAATTATATATATGTATTATTGTTGTTATATAAAGTAATGTGTAAAATCAATTTATATGTCCACATTTATTAAGTTTATAATTAAAAAGTGTAGTAAATTTTTTTGAAATAGTTAAAAAATAAAAGTAATGTAATGTATTTTGTTAATAGTACTTATATTTATTTATTATTTAATGTAATTTTAATTATTTTAAAAAGTCGATATTTTTTACATCTATATTAATTACAACGATATTTTGGAGTCGATATTTATGTACTTACCTGTTTAAGTATAGGGTGTCGATATTTTTGTAAACGATATTTTTGCAACGATATTTATGTCAGCTATATTTTTGTTATCGATATTTTAACACCCTACCCCAAAGGTCATGTTTGCCCCGACCTCTGCTAGGGCCTGAAAAATGCTCACTCTGGCAAAAAGCTTGTCTCCCCTATGATTGAACTTTCCCAAGAAAGTGAAACTTAGCCCCAAAAGACACCTGGGAATGCAGTCTTTAAGAAATCCGTCCCACTTTATCCCCAGTTTCCCACTCAATGCTGGAGAAGATATAGGAGGAATTGGAAACAGCTTGACAAGAGTGTTCCTTCTTAGAAAAATGTAATCAATATCAGGAGATATTATAGCCAGCATATCTAACCTTCCAAATATTGTGTCTAGTAGTATGCCAGTATTTTGGATACCGTGCTGATAAATTCAGTACAATAATTACTTTTTTCCTTTTTTGTACAATAAATATAGCCCCACTGGCATTATTTTTAGGAAACCCACTGTAGGAAAGTGCCCTTTTTGGATGGTCACACCCCACTTTTTGCTCTGGATGATGTGGTTTCAGAACTGAAAGTGCATTTGGACATGCTAACCAGGCTGCAGTTCCAGTGTTCTTTCCCTCAAAAGGTAATGTGAATTGGTACATCCAATTAGCAAGATACTTTATCTGTCATTGTAAGTTCCTAGTATATGGTACCAGTGGTACCCAGGGCAAGGCTGTTAAAGGGGTCAACAGGGCTGTAGAACTAGTTTTGCCCCCTAAGGGACCCGAATAAAAGTTAAGTCTTCAAGGCTGCCACTGCAGCTTGCACGAGCAGCTTGTCTGCTCGAGTGCGGCTCTGCCACACCATGTGCAACAGGTTCACATCAGTACTTTAAAGTGTATAAGTCACCCCTAGGGTAGGCTTCATAAAAGCCCAGGAGGCGGGTGCATTTTCTTAATGGTGAATGCATATATGCCCAGACAGTATATATCTCTACAGTAACCTTGCCATTCAAGTTTACTGTAAGCGAACGATGGATCATAGGTTAACAAGGACTGGTTACCGGACAAAACCAAGATTTACTTGACAAAACCGAGATGGCCAGCGCCACGATGATACCACCGAATTTATTGGTGCTTGGTATAATACATCATGCTTTTTCACACCTGACATGATTCTCGTGCCAAAGGGCAGCTCCTCGGCTAAGTTGGAGGAGCGTTGCCCCACTGCTGAAAGAGCAATGAAAAAAGGAAAAATAAAATGACAATAACATTATTATTATTTGATTTTTCTTAGGTGCAGCGTGCAGGGCTAGTTTAGGGTGAGGTGGGCTGGGGTCACAGGGGGAAGAGTGGTGGGCACGCTCTAAGTGCGCATGACGGTTTGGTCGGCTGTCGTGAGCCGGCCAAACAGACATGCACACTTTCCCTGTTCCCCCCAGGGTTAATGCACAGCCTAGTGGGGAACATGCTTGGGCTTATGGTCCCTGTCTGAGCACCCAACCCCAGTGCTCAGACCAATCACAACGCTACATTGCAGCATTGTGATTGGCTTAGGGAAGCCTAAGAGCTTCCTGCTTCCATTCTGGGACTTGTCGGAAGGGAAGCTGAGGAGAGACGCTGCCGGCCAAAGAGGTAAGTGGTTGTTTTTGGTATAGTTTGTTTTCTTCATACCCCACCCCTGCTTACCACCCCCGTTCCCTGCTAGCCGCCACTCATTGGCATGAACCCAGGTGGCACCCTCAGAGGGTCTAAAGAAATGAAAGGGACCCCCTCTGAAGCAATTAAATTGTGGGTCAGGAAGAAGAGTAGAAAACAACAATCAATACTATAAGAACTCTCCCTCACGACCCATTTATTTTAAGGATCCATATCTCGAATTCTACCAAGGGCACTAACAAATACAAAAAAACATTTGTTTCATTTACATTCTTATTTCACTTTATTTCATTGTCGTAATATAATCAGTTTGATAATTTTTTCTTTCTTTTTTCATTTACTTATCTTTTTTAAGGATTTTAAAACAGACAGAATTTTATCAAAATGTTTTTTACACAATATTGCAGAAAATATTTTTACAATATAATATTCATTCCTACTACATTTTCTACATGCCTGGGTAGGGAAAACATGCAACCAATATCATACATTCACACTACATACACATACTATTCACACAACAAACTCCATCTGCACGAGTTAACACGTTACAATTGGTTGTCTAATATCACAGTTGGTTTCACTACATTCAGTAGGAAAATAATAGACTTGGTCAACGCGTTTCAGTGGGGTAAGCGATGATTGAAACCACCTTCTTCAGGACCAGTCAGAGTATTGCTTAGAAAACTCAACACCCAGGAGTATTATTTTACTTCCAGCCTCTGTTGTCAGGCGCTGACCGGAGCCCGGAGCCTGCAGCATCCAAAGCGCCTACATTGCCTGTTATATGCGCCCTGAACTACATCACCCAGAAGGCCTGATGGGGGCGGAGCTCCGTCTATATTGCCCAGTCAGGTATGGGCTGAAGTGCGCGTAATTCTGCCGTTTGCAGAAGGAAGTCCTTGGTTCGAGTCTCACGCTGGCTGCGTGGAGGCTCTCTCTCTCTTCTTGTTGCATCGTAGCGGAGCAGCGTTCCTCACTCCGGTCCTTCCTTGTGCGCTAAGGAAGCGCTGCTCTCTCACCATCCCTAGTGGTGTTTTCCGTCGAACGCTGCTGATAGCGTTTTTTGTCTGGATGTGAAGCCCTCTATCAGGAAGAGGTGGTGTGTTACTTCACGTCGGAGCCGGACAGCTTCTGTTTTTAGTGGAGATTGTTCGCGCTGGAGGAAGCGCTTATCCACACCGCGTTATGCCCCTTGCCTTGGAACCATAGGGAGGAATCTTGTCGGATTGACCTTGAGATTGGCGTTTGTTTCTTTTTTCCTCGCGCTGTGGAAGCGCTTATTGCTGGAGACTATCCTTTACTTACAGTAAGCCAATATTTCCTTTTGTTTTCATTTGAGACAGTAGTAACTGCTTGCTCGACTCGGAGCTGGATTATACATTACAACAACACTGATGGAAGCGTTGCTGTTAAACTGCTGAAACTCTTGAGGAGTTTATTCCTCTCTTGTCTATGGACCCTGAGTTTATTATTTTATACTTTCAATTGCTCAATACTCCAAACTACGGAGCGCTTTTGCTTGGGGCTCGTTCTAATCTCATTCTTGGATGGGAAGGAAGCCCTATCCTGGTAGCGGTGTTTATGTTGTATTTGGATGAGTGACTAGGTATGTATGATGCACTACATACCGGTTTATGTGGAAGAGATGGTACGTGGAGTGAAAAGTTAATCATTGTTGTTTATTGTTGTAGGAAATCTTTAAGTCTGAAGTCGGAGTCCATACCTATTAGACGTACTACTACAGGAGTTTACAGCCAGTGGAAAGGTGTTAGTGTGTTCTAGTGAGACTTTAATGAGAGTAGTCAGTTGTGACAGGATTTGTATTAAAACTGTATTCTTTTGTTGCAGGTCTCCCGCTTCCCACTGGTTCCTTCCTCATTCACATTTTTTCCCTCGCCTGACTACCTCATTATTTATTTATTTATTTATTTGTGGGTTTGTAACGTGCCGGAATCACACCCGAAGGTGTATCTCCTCGCAGTGCTGTGGGAGGAAACAGGTCTAAGCAGGCACTAATACTGAAATAAGGTTGTCTTAAGACTTTTCCTGAAGGCTAGATGACTAGAGCACTGTCTAAGGGAGAGGGGGAGGTTGTTCCACAGGCGCGGACCCATAACAGAAAGAGCACGTCCTCCCTGTCTGGTCTTGTTATGTCGGGGAATCTGTAGTAACAGCTGGTTACTGGACCGTAAATTACGAGGGGGGTGATGATGAACAAATTTTTCGGCCAGATAGAGCGGCCCTAAGTTATGGAGACTCTTGTGCACCACACAGCAGGTCTTAAATTCCACCCGTCTCCGGATAGGAAGCCAGTGGAGCATTTTGAGAAGGGGCAGAGATGGTGTTCTGGGGGGGGGCATTTGTCACCAGGCGTGCCGCGGTGTTCTGCACCACTTGAAGTTTGTTGAGCACTCCTTCATTGGCCGCTAAAAGTAGACCATTGCAATAGTCGAGGCGACTCAATACGAGGGCCTGGACCAAGGTCTTCCTTGTGCTGTCAGGGAGAAGGGGGAACACTTTCCGGAGGAGGCTGATGATATGGAAACAAGACCCCACCGTGGTGTTGGCATGATGTACAAGATTGAGGTCATGGTCCAGACGGACCCCCAGATTTTTCACCACCTGTTTGGGGGAAGGGGCCACTCCCAAACTCGTAGGCCACCAGTCAGGGGTCCACAGAATTTTTGCTTCCCCGAACAGCATGACTTCCGACTTCCCCACATTGCACTGGAGAAAGTTCCTGGCCATCCAGCCGGCGACCGCAGTCATGCCATTCGAGAAAGCTTGCCTTATCTCCGGGGTAAAGGCTTTAAAGGTAAACAACAGCTGTGTATCATCAGCGTATGAAATGGGTGAAAACCCAAAAGACCTCATAGTATCTGCTAAGGAGGAGACATAAACGTTAAATAACGTAGGGCTAAGACAGGAGCCCTGCGGGACTCCTCTGGTGATTTTGGTGGAGATGGAACTGAAGGCGCCCATGTTAACCTGCTGGGTACGATCTGCAAGGAAGCTGGTGAACCACGCCAGGGCAGATTTCTCTATGCCGATCTCCTTTAATCTTGTTAGGAGAATGGTATGCGATATGGTGTCGAATGCTGCGGACAAGTCCAACAGCACCAACACCACAGATAGACCCCTGTCCAAAGACATACGTATAGAATCCGTGACAGAAAGAAGAGCCGTCTCGGTACTATACCTATTACTCTGCGTTGCTTCTTTCCAGAGTTGGGGAAGTCTGGAGGTGGACCCCTTTTGGCATCACACGGAAACAGAGGAGTGGCTTGACGCTGACATCTGTATTCTCATAATCAGGAGATCTATACAGAATTTTTCCATACGCTCATCGTTTCTTCACAATTGTGTGCTTTTTAACTTTTTCAGACATCTCATGGTTTGATCAAGGGGTGGACACGGGTTGCTTTTCTTTTTTAATTTTCTTTAGTTGTTCACTCTCTTCCAAATGTATCCTCCTAGTTTATTGTATTAACTTTCTCTGATAACGTTTTTCTGGAGTCAGTCTTCCTTTTTCTTTTTTTTCCCTTTTTTTTGTTTGCACAGAACTTCTTCCAAACTGCTCATAGGTCATTATTTCTTTTAGCGGTCTTCCTTCGCAAAATCCCGTGGCAACGCGCACACCCACACCCTCAGAGGGTACCCACTAAGATACAGAGTTCCAGTGTGCCTTGGTGGGCTTTCTGACCCAGTTGCCCCTAAAACAGAAGTCTGAACTCCCGCTGGTGAGTGCTCTCACTCCCAGCGGATGTGAGACAAAAGGCCTGGGCAAGAATGATATCACTACTATCTTCCCAGGATGGCTACTGAATTACCCATCAGGGCAGAGAGCCTCAAAGGCTTCACCGCCTCTTATATGCAAGTGACTTGTCTCCCAGTGGAGACAAAGGGCTCCACTGCCCCCAGTCACCTGTGTTTCACTGGCAGGAGGACAATGAGGTATTCAGAAGGCGTACACCCCCTAAGGGCTAGCCACATCTCTAGGATAGGCTAATGGGTCTGTTCCCTCGAGGATGGCCCGTGCAACCTTGAAAAATCCTAAGACTAGTGGGTGCTGGGTAGTTTGGTGACAAACACCCACTGGATGTTGTCACCTCAGGGGCAGATTAGCCGCAGTATTATTGGCTACTTGCCCTCATACTCCAAGACACCCCTTAAATCCAGTATTTAAGGGGCACCCCTGACACCAGTACTTCTTCCAAACTGCTCATAGGTCATTATTTCTTTTAGCGGTCTTCGGAGCAGTTAGGGCCCGTTTAACCAGAGCCGAGAGAGCGAATCGCAGAACTTTGGGGCTATGCATGTATTGTGGCAAGAAAGGCCATTTCGTGAGAGACTGCCCCACAAAACCGAAAAAGTCAGGCACATATTATAGTAACAAGAAAGTTGCAGTCACTACCATATCTCCTCAGAGACTGAGCAGTTCAGAAGCTCTGCCAGATAAGGAAACAGAACAATCCACCGCGTTGAGAGTCCCATCTTTGACAGGGTCTGAGGTCATTCCTTCTGTGTCTCACATTGTTCTGCAGATGTGTCTCACGGATAACAAGGGCTCCCATACATAGAAGTAATGGTAGATTCAGGAGCTACTGGGAACTTTATTGATAGTGGACTAGTACAGCGCCTGGAGTTGCTTCGTGTACCTAGGTGCACTCCTGAAAGGGTCTTAGCAGTGGATGGGAAGCCTCTGAAGTCAGGGCCCATTACTGAGGTAACAGAAGAGCTAGAACTGGTCAGAAAAGGGGAAGAGAACATTCATATAGAGAAAATAATCTTAAACATCATCGAAGCGCCTCAATACGAGGTGATATTGGGAATGCCATGGTTATGGAAGCAAAACCCCAAAATCGATTGGACTCAGAAGTCATTAAGTTTTGAGTCAGAACAGTGCCTGTTATCCTGTGTCCAACCGCTATGTAATCATGTGTTGGCCCTCACACAAATCTATCAGGTTGCCACAGCTGCTGAAAAGGAAACAGTACTCCCACAGGCATATGCTGAGTTCCAAGAGGTGTTTAGTGAAGCTAAGGCAGAGATATTACCTCCGCACAGAGAGTATGATTGTCAAATACATCTGATTCCCGGGGCGGTACTGCCTTACTGTAGGGTGTATGCTCTATCAGACTCTGAGACACAACACCTGCGGGAGTATCTGGACCATTACGTTGACATAGGGTTTATTCGTCCTTCCTGCTCACCTGCCGCCTCGCCTCTGTTTTTTATTAAAAAAGCCAATGGCGAGTTGCGAACATGGCTGGATTACAGGGTTCTTAATAGGAACACTGTACGGAATCGCTACCCTCTTCCACTCATCCCAGTCTTGTTAGACCAGGTCCGAGAAGCAGTCATTTACACCCGACTAGACTTGAGAGGGGCTTATCACCTGGTCCGGATACGAGAAGGCGATGAGTGGAAGACGGCTTTTAAAACCCGCTACGGCCTGTTCGAATATCTAGTGATGCCGTTCGGGCTTTGTAACGTCCCCGCGGCTTTTCAGTTTTTCCTGAACGATGTGTTAAAGAGTTATGTTGACAAGTTCGTAGTCGTCTACATCGACGATATTCTGATATACTCTCAAGATACAGAAAGTCTTGGTAGTCATGTAAAGCAGGTGTTGCGGAAATTGCAAGAGAATGGATTGTTCTGCAAGTTGAACAAATGTGAATTCCATGTGCAACAGGTGGAGTTCTTGGGTGTGATTTTGAGCCCCTCTGGGTTGTGTATGCTGAAAGGAAAGTTTTGGCTGTGCAAGAATGGCCTACCCCAAAGAATGCCAGAGATGTGCAGTGCTTCCTTGGGTTTTCAAACTATTACAGAAGGTTCATTGCCCACTTCTCACAGCTGGTTTCCCCCTTAACACGTCTGCTAAGAAAGGGAAGTCCTTTCTGCTGGACCTAGGAAGAAAACAGCGCTTTTGATTTCCTCAAAAAGGCGTTCACATCGGCCCCCATCCTCCAACATCCGCAGATTGAGGTGCCTTTTGTGATGGAAGCAGACGCATCTGACATTGCTATTGGGGCAGTGCTCTCCCTGCGAGATCGCTTCTCGGGGCAACTGCATCCAGTGGCTTTTCTGTCCAAAAAGTTGAGTCCAGCCGAACTGAACTATACGGTGGCTGAAAAAGAGTTGTTGGCCATCAAGAAAGCCTTTGAGGAGTGGCGGCACTACTTATGGGGGGCCAAACTTCCTGTCACTGTCTACACCGACCACCGAAATCTACAATATATGAAAACCGCCAGACATCTCACACAACGTCAAATGCGATGGATGCTCTTCTTCGCAGAGTTCAACTTCGTAATAACATTCAGGCCAGGGTCAGACAACAGAAAAGCAGATCCTTTATCCAGACAAGAGGATGTACTGAAAAACGAATCACCCCTCCTGAAGCCATCATTGCGCCCGAGAAGGTGATGTGTTCCCTCACTACGAAGAACTTCTTAGACAAGGTAAAAAACCAGAGAAACCAGGAAGAGTGGAAGTTATGGGCCAAGTCCAGTACGTCAAGGACTCTCAAACATGGTTTGCCCTTCTTTGACAACAAGTTGTACCTACCCTCCATTGCAATCAGACTGAAAGCGTTTAATTGGTGCCACAACTCCGTGTTGGCGGGACATTCTGGTGTAAAAAAGACATTACAGCTCATGCAGAGACAGTTTTGGTGGGAACACATGAAGGACAATGTAAGCCTGTGGATTAAGCAGTGTGAAGTTTGTGCTAGGGCCAAAGGCAAACATTCTAGAGCTAAGGGCAAACTGGTTCCCATGCCTACACCTACGCAACCGTGGCATATGATAAGTCTGGATTTTGTGGTAGGCCTGCCAAAAGACCAAGGGTGCGAAGCCATTATGGTGGTGGTAGACAGTCTTACTAAAATGGGACACTTCATCCCCTGCAGAAACCTGCCCACAGCCGGACAAACCGCCCAGTTGTTGCTGTCACAGGTGGTGAAGTTGCATGGCCTCCCCAGGGTTATTGTTTCGGATCGTGGACCGCAATTCATAGCCAGGTTCTGGAAAATGTGGTGCAAAGCTCTCCGGATTGAGGTGGCCACCTCGACGAGTTTTCATCCACAGACAGATGGCCAGATGGAAAGACTAAACCAGACACTTAAGACCTATCTCCGCTGCTATGCAAAAGAAGCCGGTGAATCATGGGTCGATCTGTTGTGGTTAGCAGAGTTGTCATACAACAATTCCTGGCACAGCTCAATCAAGGATTCCCCCTTCCGGGCCAATCATGGCTTCCATGCCAAGGTGCTTCCTCTTTCGATTCCCTGTGACATTACCAATCAATCCACAGTGGAGATGCTGATCAAATGTCTGCAGGCCTTACATGTCAAGACGCGTCGCAACCTGGACGACGCGAAACGTCTGTATAAGTCATGTTCTGATAACAGGCGTCAGGAGGGCCCTACATACAAGACCGGGGATCAAGTGTGGTTGTCCACCCGGAACATCCGTTTCCGCTAAAGAAGCGTCTTTCATCCCCGATTCATCGGTCCGTATCCAGTGGTGCGCCCTGTGGGTTTGGTGGCGTACAAGCTTAAGCTGCCTGCTTCTTTGCGCATACATCCGGTATTTCATTGCAGTTTGTTGAAACCGGCTTTGGGTGCTGCTAGATGTGCTGTGTCGCCGGTGGTTCGGGATGGACAGCTGCAGTATGAAGTTCGTAAGGTGCTGGATTCCAAGATCAAGAGTGGTCGGCTCTGGTATCTCATCTCCTGGAGAGGTTACGGTTCGGAAGACGATTCATGGGAACCTTCTTCCAATGTCCATGCTCCACGGGCGGTGCGAGCATTCCATGCACGTTGTCCTGGTAAGCCTGGTTCTAGGAGGCGCTTGGGAGGAGGGAATACTGTCAGGCGCTGACCGGAGCCCGGAGCCTGCAGCGTCCAAAGCGCCTACATTGCCTGGTATATGCGCCCTGAACTACATCACCCAGAAGGCCTGATGGGGGCGGAGCTCCGTCTATATTGCCCAGTCAGGTATGGGCTGATGTGCGCGTAATTCTGCCGTTTGCAGAAGGAAGTCCTTGCTTCGAGTCTCACGCTGGCTGCGTGGAGGCTCTCTCTCTCTTCTTGTTGCATCGTAGCGGAGCAGCGTTCCTCACTCCGGTCCTTCCTTGTGCGCTAAGGAAGCGCTGCTCTCTCACCATCCCTAGTGGTGTTTTCCGTTGAACGCTGCTGATAGCGTTTTTTGTCCGGATGTGAAGCCCTCTATCAGGAAGAGGTGGTGTGTTACTTCACGTCGGAGCCGGACAGCTTCTGTTGGTGTGGAGATTGTTCGTGCTGGAGGAAGCGCTTATCCACACCGCGTTATGCCCCCTGCCTTGGAACTATAGGGAGGAATCTTGTCGGATTGACCTTGGGATTGGCGTTTGTTTCTTTTTTCCTTGCGCTGTGGAAGCGCTTATCCCTGGAGACTATCCTTTACTTACAGTAAGCCAATCTTTCCTTTTGTTTTCATTTGAGACAGTAGTAACTGCTTGCTCGACTCGGAGCTGGATTATACATTACAACAACACTGATGGAAGCGTTGCTGTTAAACTGCTTAAACTCTTGAGGAGTTTATTCCTCTCTTGTCTATGGACCCTGAGTTTATTATTTTATACTTTCAATTGCTCAATACTCCGAACTACGGAGCGCTTTTGCTTGGGGCTCGTTCTAATCTCATTCTTGGATGGGAAGGAAGCCCTATCCTGGGAGCGGTGTTTATGTTGTATTTGGATGAGTGACTATTGGTATGTATGATGCACCACTTACCGGTTTATGTGGAAGAGATGGTACGTGGAGTGAAAAGTTAATAATTGTGGTTTATTGTTGTAGGAAAGCTTTAAGTCTGAAGTCGGAGTCCATACCTATTAGAAGTACTACTACAGGAGTTTACAGCCAGTGGAAAGGTATTAGTGTGTTCTAGTGAGACTTTAATGAGAGTAGTCAGTTGTGACAGGATTTGTATTGAAACTGTATTCTTTTGTTGCAGGTCTCCCGCTTCTCACTGGTTCCTTCCTCATTCACATTTTTTCCCTCGCCTGACTACCTCACTACTCTGCGTTGCTTCTTTCCAGAGTTGGGGAAGTCTGGAGGTGGACCCCTTTTGGCATCACACGGAAACAGAGGAGTGGCTTGACGCTGACATCTGTATTCTTATAATCAGGAGATCTATACAGAATTTTTCCATACGCTCATAGTTTCTTCACAATTGTGTGCTTTTTAACTTTTTCAGACATCTCATGGTTTGATCAAGGGGTGGACAGGGGTTGCTTTTCTTTTTTAATTTTCTTTAGTTGTTCACTCTCTTCCAAATGTATCCTCCTAGTTTATTGTATTAACTTTCTCTGATAACGTTTTTCTGGAGTCAGTCTTCCTTTGGTTTTTTTTCCCTTTTTTTTGTTTACACAGAACTTCTTCCAAACTGCTCATAGGTAATTATTTCTTTTAGCGGTCTTCCTTCGCAAAATCCCGTGGCAACGCGCACACCCACACCCTCAGAGGGTACCCACTAAGATACAGAGTTCCAGTGTGCCTTGGTGGGCTTTCTGACCCAGTTGCCCCTAAAACAGAAGTCTGACCTCCCAGTGGTGAGTGCTCTCACTCCCAGCGGATGTGAGACAAAAGGCCTGGGCAAGAATGATATCACTACTATCTTCCCAGGATGGCTAGTGAATGACCCATCAGGGCAGAGAGCCTCAAAGGCTTCACCGCCTCTTATATGCAAGTGACTTGTCTCCCAGTTGAGACAAAGGGCTCCACTGCCTCCAGTCACATGTGTTTCACTGGCAGGAGGAAAATGAGGTATTCAGAAGGCGTACACCCCCTAGGGGCTAGCCACATCTCTAGGATAGGCTAATGGGTCTGTTCCCTCGAGGATGGCCCGTGCATCCTTGAAAAATCCTAAGACTAGTGGGTGCTGGGTAGTTTGGTGACATACACCCACTGGATGCTGCTGGCAGATTAGCCGCAGCATTATTGACTACTTGCCCTCATACTCCAAGACACCCCTTAAATCCAGTATTTAAGGGGCACCCCTGACACCAGAATTCCAGGTCTGCTCTGAAGAAGAGGAGGACAAAGAGAAACCATGTCAGCACAAGGCAGGACTCCACGAAGAAGAGGCACAAAGTATTATACCTGTGGCAGATCCTGCACCTGCAGACTACAACTTGTCCAGGACCAGAGACCAGTTTCAAAAGGAAGGTGAACCCCTCTGCTAGCCAAATACTTCATCAGGACTCCCTAGGGCTAAAGGTACTAGTCCCCTGCAGTCGGCAGGCAAACATCGCACTTCCAAATTCCGAAGAAGGACCGACCACCGGGCACCGTCATAGACCAACCCTAAAGTAATCAGCCAGGTGCCTTCTGAGAAGTGTGGTTCTGAACCTCACTGATTCTCAGCTCTCTACAGTGCTCCGAGGACCTCTGAAAGAACATTGGCCCAGTCATGACCTTTGCCGGGACCAAGACTTGTTGGTAGTCAAGCTGACTACTAACTGCTTCACTCGATGACCCATGCAGAGAGAACCATCTGCATTGTCCCCCCTCCACTTCTGTGGGGCAGTTGTCAAGCTCTTACATCCTGAAGAAGGCTTTGTTGGCACAACTTTAAAAGTTAGCAACCACAGTCCAGTTCAGCACTACGGATAGCCAGAAGCACCTCTGCACTCGAGACGTCTGAGCTAGGCAGAGCTGTTCTGCCTGGTGATTCCTGGCCAGGAGTCCCTCCAAGCTTAACCTCCAAGGAGCTCCTCTGAACTCAACCTGCAAGAATCGTTTTGTCAAGTATTGTTTTTGACAGCTCCTGCGGCTACTGTTCAGCACCAAGGACAGCTAAGTCACCTTTGCACCTGGACTCCTTCAGCAGGTAAAATTATGTAGTTGTCGCAGCTTGGTCTGAGGACCCGCAAGACTTTAACCCTGGGTGGGTTCCATTGAACTCACCCCACAAGTGACACATTGTCACCTGAGATTTTCTCCATTGACTGCAATGGTACAATTGGACAGTTCAGAAAAGTATTGATTTCTTGAACACTTGTTTGACTTCATTTTGATGTCTACATTTATATATAAATAAGCTCTATTTTTATAAATTGGTGTCGGATTTCTTTCGAATCGTATCAATTACTTATCGTCACTGCTGGTACTGTAAAATGCTTTACACATGTTCCTCTAAGTAAGCCTGTTCGTTTGCCACTATACCAGGACAGGGATAAGGATTACTAGTGTGAATCTGAGGTCCACTTTTGTGTATTGTGTCAATATTACATGGTATGGCCACCCAGCCATACCACATAATATTACCACCTTGCTACACCTGCATACGTTTATGGCTTTTATTGTGCAATCCAATCTTCATATACTGGCCAAACTACAACAATTTGGTACTGATCAGATCAGGGTTACATTTATTCTCCTGTATTGTATCTTTTATAGATTCACATGCTTGAATCTTCCCTGTCGAACAGTAAAATAGTAGTACTAAAGCTTTTAACTTCATTCCTATTGAAAACCAATAGCATTTAGTAACCTATTATCATTGTTTTAAAACATCCAAACTCCAGCCAATCAGAGCACAGACCATAGAGTATGCATCCTCTGCAGGGCCACCATACTTCAGATTTCTTACTGCACGTCGTGTGCTCAGCTCAATCACAGTGTAATTGAAATTTCAGCTTGCAGTCCATCTCTTCACCTCATCTCTTCATCTGAGGTACAGTTTGGAGGTGTGTTTGCCTGTGTTTTTACAAAATGCCTGACTTTAAAAAAAAGGTTGCTTAGGCCCTGCAAGACTAGTGGAAAATCCAAACTTTATTCTGAGGACCCATACAAAAAGTGCCTTTATTGCCTCTATCCAGAACATAGGGGAAGAGAATGCAAGTACTGCTGTACATTTCTACAAAAACCCTCAAAGACCGTGAGGGTAGGCTGCTTCACTGGCTGCAAAGGAAGAAGGCTGCTAAGGACTCTGAAGGTGAGGAGAAGCCTCATACCTCCCCTAAGAAAAGAAAGGAATGAGAGACTTTCTATTCCCATAGAAATTCTAAAAAACCCAGAGTAGAGAAGTGTCTGAGGAAAAAAGTGCTAAAAATGACCTGCCTGGTCCCTCTACCTCACATCAAAGAGCTGGCTCAGCCCCACCACCTACGCCTCACACTCCCTTCAGAGATTCCTCATCATCTTTTATGATTTAAACAAAATCAAATAAAGTAATTTTTACTTACTTACATCTAAGAAAAACTGCCCGTCGCTGACTCCATTGACCAACCACTCATCGTCTATGGCCAACGTTTCCACAGGATCAGGGACATCATCAACGCTCTCAGCGACTTCCACCACGTCAATGGTCAAAATGAGGACAACTGCTACGTCGTTGATGACGGAAGTGGTGATGTTACCGTCGCCAACAGCATTAAGACTGTCTTCGCCGTTGATAGTCCAGTTCGTCACTACAGCGTAAGTGAACATTTCCCTTCAGGCTGCTTCTTCCAAGGGCCATTCTATCTCTGCTTCGTCAATCTTCTGGATGCATACTTTCACAAACTTAACACATCTGAAGCACCAACGTTTCCTCAGGTTCGAAGTGGCAGGGTGCCATTACCAATTCGAGATGCTGCCCTTCGGGCTAAAGTCAGTCAGTGGTGGGCTTGATCCGACGATCCGGTCACCAGGTATTCCCTTACCTGGACGACTAGTTGGTCAAGGCCTCATCCTTCCAAACCTCCAATCGATCAGCAGAAGCCTGTCTTCAGTTCTTTTGTTCCCTAGTTCTCAAACTCAACAGGGAGAAGTCCTGTCTCATCCCTTCCAGGTCGCTGGTGTTTCTAGGAGCCACCCTGAATACCATGCTTTCAAAGGCTTTTTCCACAGGAGAGAGGATTTTACGCCTGCAGAGGATAGCGCAGTCCTTATCTTAAAAAAATTGTGTTTCTGTAAGGAAATACAAATCAATGCCAGGGATGATGTCATCCTGCATCCTGTTGATCACACACTGCCGCTTATGAATGAGACCTCTCCAGGAGCAGCTCAATGCCCAGTGGGCTCAATCTCGAGGCTCCTTCAACGACAACATTTCAATAACTTCCGAAATGGACAGCGATGTCCTGGTGTACATTCGAAGACAATCTTTCTCAAGGTCTTTCCTTCCTCTTGAAAAAACCAAAGATGTTGATTATGTTGGACGCTTCTATGGAGGGGTGGGGAGCCAACCTACAAGATTTGTAGATACTCGGAAAGTGGTCCACTCAAGAAGAATTGTGTCACGTAATTTTACTGGAACTGAAGGCAGTTTTTCTGGGTCTCAAGGCTTTCCTGCCAAGGGTCAGGGGATCATCCATTATAGTCCGGATGGACAACACTACCATCATGTTTTACCTGCAGAAGCAAGGTGGGATGAGGTCTCATGTCCTTTCAGTCCTAGCGCAACAAATCGGGGAATGACTGATAGTCAACAAGATATCGATGCAAGTACAAGTATCAGGAGTCCCAAACAAGTGGGTTGACTCCCTCAGCAAGGACACCAAGCAGAGTCATGTGCTGGGGTTTCCAACCTTATATCTATTCACTACATCCCTCAACACAAAATGCAAATTCTACACCAGTAGATTACCACAACCAAGCTCTCTGGGGAATGCCTTCAATTTCTCCCGGTAAGAAACGTTTGCTCTTACGCATTCCCTCTCATTCCAAGAGTTCTGAAGAAACAGAAACAGGAATCCTGCCGCATCATCCTCATCGCCTGACATGGGTGAGGCAATATTGGTACACCGAGCTATATCACCCATCAGATTCTTCTCCAATCTTGTTCCGGCCAATGGAGCATCTCCTTTCCATGCACCCGGGCCAAGTGGTTCATCTGAAAATTCACACACTCCATTTGTCAGCTTGGCTCCTCACCACACTGACACCAGAGTGTTAACATTCTCTGAAGAATGTAAATTGATACTTCAGAAAGCCCGAGCTCTTCTACGCTCAAGTGCTACTCGACTAAATAGAAGAGGTTCTGTTCATAGTGTGTTGAGCGATCTTGTCATCCTCTCTCCTCAGCTTCTAAAGACATTCTACCCTATCTGTTGCACCTTGCCAAGTCTGGCCTTACCCATTCCTCCATTAGGGTACACCTGGTGGCAATAACAGATACAGATGACGGTCTGGTCAATTATCTTTGTGGTCTCACAGACTGGTGAAGGAGTTTATGAAAGGTCTATTCAGTGCTTACCTGCCGTTAAAGCCTCCTCCAGCATTTTGGTAGCTAAACCTTTTCTTACCGCAGCTTATGAGGTACCCTTATGAGCCAATACAGAAATGTGACTCAAAAAACTTTTCATGGAAGGTAGCTTTTCTATTGGCTAACACGTGTGCTAGACGCAATAGTGAGAACCAAACTTTTACCACAACAGCACCTTGCTTGCAGTTTCATCAAGACAGTGTGGTCCTTCGCACCAACCCTTCTTTTATTCCTAAAATGACTTTTACATTTCATGTAAATGAGATAGTCGTTCTGCATTCTTTTTTCCTGCTTCATCTTCGCCTGCAGAAAGAGCCCTGCACTTACTAGACATTAAACGTTGTTGGAAATTCAACTTGCAAAGAACAAAGACATTCCATAAATTGACTCAGTTGCTCATCTCCTTCTCTGCCCCCAGGAATGGTGAGGCCTTGACACGAGCATCTATTGCTCGCTGGGTCTCCTCGACTAGAACAGTCAGCAATGAGAAGGCTGGACGTCCACTTGCTGCCAATATCACAGCTCATCCCACTTGGATGATTGCAGCATCCTCGGCCCTGTTTGCCGGAGTTTCTTTACCCGACATCTACAGTGCAGCAACATGGACGAATGTCCATACCTTCACAAAGAATTACTGCCTGGAGGCATGGCAGAAGGCGGATGTCACAGTCGGACAAGCTGCCCTGCAGCGACTGTTCGCATAAGGTATGCACCCACTAATGTCCTTTCTTTCCTTATTGTACTATGTTGTGGATGCTACGTTTTAGATACTTTCATTTTAATGAATCAGTGCTACGCTATATACCTATTGGTTTTTCTTCACATACAGTATCTGCTTTTAATTATTATTTTCAGCTTTGGGTCACATGGTGGGATGGATCACCTTACCTGCCGCCATTGCCATTTGGAAACTTCATGCTATTATAATTCACACATGTGAATCTATAAAAAATACAATACTGGAGAAAAAAACTAGTTACCTGTACACTGTGGTTCTCCAGTATTGATATCTTTTATAGATTCACATGCGACCCATTTCAGGTTCACCATTTCATACCTCTATTGTTCTTCTATTTATACTTGTGCTCGAAATATGAGGTATGGTGTCTCTACAGGGGATGGATACTTTATGGCCCATACTTTGATTGGGTGAATTTTGGATGTTTTAAAACAATGTTAATAGGTTACTAAATGCTACTGGTTTTCAATAGGAATTTAGTTTAAAGCTTTAAAAGAAACTTTTTTTTACTGTTACCGTGGTAATCCCACCATGAAGATGGGGAAGATTCAAGCATGTGAATCTATAAAAGATATCAATACTGGAGAACCACAGTGTACAGGTAAATAACTTTTTTTCGTCTCATACTTGAGCAAAACTCTGTAACCTGGCCAACTCCTTTGATGCTGAATTAGAGACCCTGGCTTTCTAACTTCCAAAAGTTTGTACAGCAATTATCTGATATTTTTAGGGTGCAAACAACCAAGACCTGACACTCACACAAGGTTGTTGAAACTTTGACAAGGGTAATAAGCCCTAATTTCTTACATCGGCCAATATTAACAGCTGATGGCCAAATCAGCCATCGCAGCATATCAAGGTCTCTGTAAGGAGTTAGACACAATATCTCTGGTAGTGATCAGCTCACCACTTCAGCTGCAGTCCAGAGATATGACCATACAAATTGACACTCAGAAGAAGTAGAGGCCCCAAGAACCTTCTTTTCTAAGAAAGTCATCATTAAATACCTCACAAAGAATATGGGCGATACATCTGTGACAACAGAAGAGCTGATGTAAATAAAGAACACTGGACAGACTAAAATGAATAAAAGGAACAATGAATAAAAGGAACAATGACACTAAAGAGGATTATGTCTTTACTGTGAGACTGCAGGGCATTTTGTCAAAGAATGTCCTTGGCTGGTGGAACACTAAAGAGCTTGACCGTGAAAACCCCTTTTGTGCCCCTGGTAAGAAGTTTGTTCACCTGACAGAAGAAGTAGGAAAGGCACATTTTCAACTCCCAGTTCTGATTTTAACATCTAATAGGCCTTAGGGCTTACTTGCTGTATTAGATTGTCGTGCATCGAGTAATTTCATGCATCAGACTTTTCATGCTTTACACGAACTGATTAAACAAGCAAAAATCAACCCTAAACGCATTGTGGGAATCAATAGCAAATCTTTTGGCTGAAGAGATTTGTGGGAAACAACAAAGGGGGTCATGGCATACGACAATGGGAACGTAGAAAAGATTACATTTGACCTTATTGATAACACCTGCATTCACTGTTGTTTTAGGAACTAGCTGGCTCTACAAAAAAAGATTCCACAGATTAATTGCAAAGAACAGAGTCTCAACTTCTGTTCACAGTATGAAGAAATTAAATGATTCTCATGACAAGGTTTAATTAAAGTTCTTCCAATAGCTTGCAGTGCATTAAAGACGCTTCTGCTTTACTATAATCAGTTGAAGATTTTTTTTTGGAAGGGTTAGATCTACCACCATGTTGATCATACACATGAATGTTCAACTGACCTCATCTTTGAGGTCAAGGCCCCACATGATTGCATTTATCCATTCACCGTCAAGGAGTATGAGGTGCTTCTCAATTATATACCAAAAAACCTACAAAAAGAATTCTTGAGCCCCCCCCACCTTCAGTATATCAAAACCAGGAGGAGAATACCATCAATGTATGGATTATAGAGAGCTTAACTCCAGCACAATCCGTAATCGATACCTTTGACCACTCATAAGTAAAGTATCCTTTAAAAAAAGCTGTTGAATTATCACAGCAACAACCCTCGCCATGGATTTCTATGGATTTTATAACTGATTTACCACATTGAAAAGGAAAGATTGTCTGCTAGAAGTCATTGATTACCTCACTAAGACATCTCATTTCATTACACAGGAAAAGATTCCAACTGCTCTTATATTGGGGAAACAAAATCAGACACTGGAGCAATATTTGTTTTTGATGACTCACTTCCAATAAACTGGAGCCTCAGGGGGAACAAAGGGTTCAGGCCGCCCCCCACTCAACTTGCAATAAACACAATGTGGCCTGTCCCACCAGACACTCTTACTCTTTCTATTTCACACACAGGAACTGTAGCGGTGTAGAAAAACTTTTACTACCACATGCCCATTGTTTTTAGGCTGTTCATCACTGTGCAAGTGTCAAAAACTATCAAGGTACACAAAAGGCTTTGTTAAAATTGTCACAATACCATCATCAACCCCACAATTTGTGAAGAAAAATGTGGAGGAGAAGAGTGAGCCCCTCACGGTAGTACCGCCAAGTAGGGTTATCTGGCTAACAATTGCCAGTACATAGACACCGGTAACCCCTAGTGAGAAAAGAAGCGGTGAGTTGCCGGCGAATCGGCGTGGAATTCCTGACGATAGCGGGTTTTCAGAGGGACACGTGATCTTTTGGACACGGATGTCCACAGTGAAAGGGGGAGCAGGTATGCGTGTAAGACGCTAACCCCAGGTGTGGTTTACAAGAAAGTGGAAATACAAGTGGACAACCCCTGTCTGCCCTGAAGAAGTTGCATAAAATAAGAGCAACGAAACATGTTGGCAACAATAATTCACATAAGATTCTGCTCAGTGTGAATTGATTTTAATTTGGAGACCTCACAGCCCAGAATAAATTAAGAGTAGCCAGTGAGTTCTTTAATTTTTATTGTGTGAGATTCACAGCTTCTTTTCTCACTAGGGGTACCGGTGCCTATGTACACTATAATAGCAAGTGTTTGCGTTGACTTGTTATTGTATGAACAATCAGTATACTACCTGGCTGATGTTAAGAAAAAGTACTGGTATATGGTGTTGGCCTTTTTCTTTTGTCTGTCTTTTCTTTCCACTATTATAAGAGTGAGTCACCGATGATGATAAATGGGTACACTGGCAATTGTTAGCCAGATAACCCTACTTGCCGGTACTACCGTGAGGGGCTCACTCTTCTCCTCCACATTTTTCTTCACATATTGTGGGGTTGGTGATGGTATTGTGACAATTTTAACAAAGCCTTTTGTGTACCTTGATAGTTTTTGACACTTGCACAGTGATGAACAGCCTAAAAACAATGGGCATGTGGTAGTAAAAGTTTTTCTACACCGCTACAGTTCCTGTGTGTGAAATAGAAAGAGTAAGAGTGTCTGGTGGGACAGGCCACATTGTGTTTGATGAATCACTCTCAACAGTGGACAGAGTAGATCTCAGTTTCTGAAATGTAATACAACATCTTCCACACATCCCTTTCTTGTTTACCTTTGGGTTCTAGTTGCACATTTGGCCACCTATGTTCACCTCCACCTCCTCCTCAGTTCCTTATTTACAATCACTGCTGCTAATTAAATGCCAGATTAAAGAGTCACATTTAGTACATTTAAGATTGTTAAATGCCAGGTACAAGAAATTGTCAGAAAGGAGGCATAGTACATGGTTAGTGTTCAAGGTGGTCGAAAAGGTCTGGTTATTGACTGATTATTTGTCCATCTCGGGGTCACATCCTCCGTTCGCACCAAGACTCGTGTGTCCCTTTCCAACAATAAGACTTATAGGACAATCCACACAAGAAGTAAGATTGTCTTGTCCCTGAGAGAGACACCATGTATTTCATGTTTCCAGAGTCAAAAAGTCTGCCCCCACTACTTCAGTCACTTCTCCCCCTAAGTTAGTGGATGGAACACGTGAGTAAGTAGTACGATATAAGAGAGGACAACTACAGTACCTGGTATCATAAAAAGGTAAATCCAATCCTGCATGAATTTAAATTAGAAAGGATATGCAGAAAGGGCTGAAGTGTTAGTTAAAATGATGAACGAGACAATAGGTACTAAAAATATTCACTGCTGGTTAATTTCCCATTCAATCAACTTGCAGAAATAGAACTTACAAGCAAGCTCTGGTATATTGTTGTTGAGAATCTAAACGTCATCTTACTCATATTTTCAATTACATGTGTGGATTGCACTATTAACCTTGTCTAAACTGATACCTCTGTACTATGAATGTGTTGAAGTAATTAAGGAAATGTGATTGAAAATGTAGTTAAAATAGTCTATGAGTTAGTGAGCACGGCTCACTGCAAGCTCCAAATCCAAACCCAAAAATGCGGATTTAAAAAAGAAAATTAATTTACATCTGGTATGTTGTATTGATACGACCTTCCACCTAGAGCCACAGGGGTAGGAGGATTTCAACCTCCCAACCCCCCCCCCCCAACAAGGATTCAGTCAGTGTACAATACGAATCAGACATCCAATTGGACCTCAACCCATACACAACCCGCTGAGCAATACTGTGCAGGAGGTGTTTCTGATAACAATCAGTCCCACAAAAAAAGTTCTGGGACACAGTGGAACACCAAACTATGAAAGTATAGCCACTCAAAATTGCATTAAAAATAGAAGAGGTGCTCTAAAATGTTTATTTTAAAAACCTAGTCTAGTGCATCAAATATGAACGGTAACCACACACAATGCAAGGAGGAATGCTCAAACAGCAAAAGCATTTGTAACATGGCTAGTGAGTTCTTAACATCTTAACACCCTATAGCTATTTCTCGGCAGTATGCAAATTTTTAGCTGATGTAATAAAAACAGCAAGCCTGTTTGAGTTTCATAGGATGGATTACAAAGCATACCTGTTTTTGTTCGGAAAATAGCAACTCACATATTCTCTATCACAGGTGTACACAGGAATAAAAAACAGTGCTAATTCGAAGTTTTGAAATAACATTTAGTTTGATGACAGTGTGTGAGCAAAACCCTGCAATGTTTACACTGTGTATACATTTATATTTCTTAGGGGCTAAAGGTTCTGTGTATGTAGTGATTGCTAAAGTGAAGAAAGCAATACATTTCTTTAATATTGAAAGTCCAATTGGTCGCACACTGCTTGTCCTATCAGCGTGTTGCCCCAAAGCATCGTGGTCCATGTAGTTAGCATCAGCGGGTACGCCTCTGCCAGGGTCTTGAGCAAAAAATCCAAGTCGCGTTGGCCATCCCTGGACACGTGTTTCGAGGTTGTTACCTCTCGTCAGCAGGGAATAGGCATATATGTAGGGGTGCTGCATAGGCTGACAAAAAATATCCTCAGGTCCGGTACCACTCGTGGCATGCAGGTGCGTAACCCGGCTCGTCAGCCCCACCAGCTCAAGAGAGCTTGAATATAAATGAAAGTCCAATTGGTCGCACACTGCTTGTCCTATCAGCGTGTTGCCCCAAAGCATTGTGGTCCATGTAGTTAGCATCAGCGGGTACGCCTCTGCCAGGGTCTTGAGCAAAAAATCCAAGTCGCGTTGGCCATCCCTGGACACGTGTTTCGAGGTTGTTACCTCTCGTCAGCAGGGAATAGGCATATATGTAGGGGTGCTGCATAGGCTGCCAAAAAATATCCTCAGGTCCGGTACCACTCGTGGCACGCAGGTGCGTAACCCGGCTCGTCAGCCCCACCAGCTCAAGAGAGCTTGAATATAAATGAAAGTCCAATTGGTCGCACACTGCTTGTCCTATCAGCGTGTTGCCCCAAAGCATCGTGGTCCATGTAGTTAGCATCAGCGGGTACGCCTCTGCCAGGGTCTTGAGCAAAAAATCCAAGTCGCGTTGGCCATCCCTGGACACGTGTTTCGAGGTTGTTACCTCTCGTCAGCAGGGAATAGGCATATATGTAGGGGTGCTGCATAGGCTGCCAAAAAATATCCTCAGGTCCGGTACCACTCGTGGCACGCAGGTGCGTAACCCGGCTCGTCAGCCACACCAGCTCAAGAGAGCTTGAATATAAATGAAAGTCCAATTGGTCCCACACTGCTTGTCCTACCAGCGTGTTGCCCCAAAGCATCGTGGTACATGTAGTTAGCATCAGCGGGTACGCCTCTGCCAGGGTCTTGAGCAAAAAATCCAAGTCGATTTGGCCATCCCTGGACACGTGTTTCGAGGTTGTTACCTCTCGTCAGCAGGGAATAGGCATATATGTAGGGGTGCTGCATAGGCTGCAAAAAAATATCCTCAGATCCGGTACCACTCGTGGCACGCAGGTGCGTAACCCGGCTCGTCAGCCCCACCAGCTCAAGAGAGCTTGAATATAAATGAAAGTCCAATTGGTCGCACACTGCTTGTCCTATCAGCGTGTTGCCCCAAAGCATCGTGGTCCATGTAGTTAGCATCAGCGGGTACGCCTCTGCCAGGGTCTTGAGCAAAAAATCCAAGTCGCGTTGGCCATCCCTGGACACGTGTTTCGAGGTTGTTACCTCTCGTCAGCAGGGAATAGGCATATACGTAGGGGAGCTGCATAGGCTGCCAAAAAATATCCTCAGGTCCGGTACCACTCGTGGCACGCAGGTGCGTAACCCGGCTCGTCAGCCCCACCAGTTCAAGAGAGCTTGAATATAAATGAAAGTCCAATTGGTCGCACACTGCTTGTCCTATCAGCGTGTTGCCCCAAAGCATCGTGGTCCATGTAGTTAGCATCAGCGGGTACGCCTCTGCCAGGGTCTTGAGCAAAAAATCCAAGTCGCGTTGGCCATCCCTGGACACGTGTTTCGAAGTTGTTACCTCTCGTCAGCAGGGAATAGGCATATGTGTAGGGGTGCTGCATAGGCTGCCCAAAAAAATCCTCAGGTCCGGTACCACTCGTGGCACGCAGGTGAGTAACCCGGCTCGTCAGCCCCACCAGCTCAAGAGAGCTTGAATATAAATGAAAGTCCAATTGGTCGCACACTGCTTGTCCTATCAGTGTGTTGCCCCAAAGCATCGTGGTCCATGTAGTTAGCATCAGTGGGTACGCCTCTGCCAGGGTCTTGAGCAAAAAATCCAAGTCGCGTTGGCCATCCCTGGACACGTGTTTCGAGGTTGTTAACTCTCGTCAGCAGGGAATAGGCATATATGTAGGGGTGCTGCATAGGCTGCCAAAAAATATCCTCAAGTCCGGTACCACTCGTGGCACGCAGGTGCGTAACCCGGCTCGTCAGCCCCACCAGCTCAAGAGAGCTTGAATATAAATGAAAGTCCAATTGGTCGCACACTGCTTGTCCTATCAGCGTGTTGCCCCAAAGCATCGTGGTCCATGTAGTTAGCATCAGCGGGTACGCCTCTGCCAGGGTCTTGAGCAAAAAATCCAAGTCGCGTTGGCCATCCATGGACACGTGTTTCGAGGTTGTTACCTCTCGTCAGCAGGGAATAGGCATATATGTAGGGGTGCTGCATAGGCTGCCATAAAATATCCTCAGGTCCGGTACCACTCGTGGCACGCAGGTGCGTAACCCGGCTCGTCAGCCCCACCAGCTCAAGAGAGCTTGAATATAAATGAAAGTCCAATTGGTCGCACACTGCTTGTCCTATCAGTGTGTTGCCCCAAAGCATCGTGGTCCATGTAGTTAGCATCAGTGGGTACGCCTCTGCCAGGGTCTTGAGCAAAAAATCCAAGTCGCTTTGGCCATCCCTGGACACGTGTTTCGAGGTTGTTACCTCTCGGCAGCAGGGAATAGGCATATATGTAGGGGTGCTGCATAGGCTGCCAAAAAATATCCTCAAGTCCGGTACCACTCGTGGCACGCAGGTGCGTAACTCGGCTCGTCAGCCCCACCAGCTCAAGAGAGCTTGAATATAAATGAAAGTCCAATTGGTCGCACACTGCTTGTCCTATCAGCGTGTTGCCCCAAAGCATCGTGGTCCATGTAGTTAGCATCAGCGGGTACGCCTCTGCCAGGGTCTTGAGCAAAAAATCCAAGTCGCGTTGGCCATCCCTGGACACGTGTTTCGAGGTTGTTACCTCTCGTCAGCAGGGAATAGGCATATATGTAGGGGTGCTGCATAGGCTGCCAAAAAATATCCTCAGGTCCGGTACCACTCGTGGCACGCAGGTGCGTAACCCGGCTCGTCAGCCCCACCAGCTCAAGAGAGCTTGAATATAAATGAAAGTCCAATTGGTCGCACACTGCTTGTCCTATCAGCGTGTTGCCCCAAAGCATCGTGGTCCATGTATTTAGCATCAGCGGGTACGCCTCTGCCAGGGTCTTGAGCAAAAAATCCAAGTCGCGTTGGCCATCCCTGGACACGTGTTTCGAGGTTGTTACCTCTCGTCAGCAGGGAATAGGCATATATGTAGGGGTGCTGCATAGGCTGCAAAAAATATCCTCAGGTCCGGTACCACTCGTGGCACGCAGGTGTGTAACCCGGCTCGTCAGCCCCACCAGCTCGAGAGAGCTTGAATATAAATGAAAGTCCAATTGGTCGCACACTGCTTGTCCTATCAGCGTGTTGCCCCAAAGCATCGTGGTCCATGTAGTTAGCATCAGCGGGTACGCCTCTGCCAGGGTCTTGAGCAAAAAATCCAAGTCGCGTTGGCCATCCCTGGACACATGTTTCGAGGTTGTTACCTCTCGTCAGCAGGGAATAGGCTTATATGTAGGGGTGCTGCATAGGCTGCCAAAAAATATCCTCAGGTCCGGTACCACTCGTGGCACGCAGGTGCGTAACCCGGCTCGTCAGCCCCACCAGCTCAAGAGAGCTTGAATATAAAGGAAAGTCCAATTGGTCGCACACTGCTTGTCCTATCAGCGTGTTGCCCCAAAGCATCGTGGTCCATGTAGTTAGCATCAGCGGGTACGCCTCTGCCAGGGTCTTGAGCAAAAAATCCAAGTCGCGTTGGCCATCCCTGGACACGTGTTTCGAGGTTGTTACCTCTCGTCAGCAGGGAATAGGCATATATGTAGGGGTGCTGCATAGGCTGCCAAAAAATATCCTCAGGTCCGCTACCACTCGTGGCACGCAGGTGCGTAACCCGGCTCGTCAGCCCCACCAGCTCAAGAGAGCTTGAATATAAATGAAAGTCCAATTGGTCGCACACTGCTTGTCCTATCAGCGTGATGCCCCAAAGCATCGTGGTCCATGTAGTTAGCATCAGCGGGTACGCCTCTGCCAGGGCCGTGAGCAAAAAAGTCCAAGTCGCGTTGGCCATCCCTGGACACGTGTTTCGAGGTTGTTACCTCTCGTCAGCAGGGAATAGGCATATATGTAGGGGTGCTGCATAGGCTGCCAAAAAATATCCTCAGGTCCGGTACCACTCGTGGCACGCAGGTGCGTAACCCGGCTCGTCAGCCCCACCAGCTCAAGAGAGCTTGAATATAAATGAAAGTCCAATTGGTCGCACACTGCTTGTCCTATCAGCGTGTTGCCCCAAAGCATCGTGGTCCATGTAGTTAGCATCAGCGGGTACGCCTCTGCCAGGGTCTTGAGCAAAAAATCCAAGTCGCGTTGGCCATCCCTGGACACGTGTTTCGAGGTTGTTACCTCTCGTCAGCAGGGAATAGGCATATATGTAGGGGTGCTGCATAGGCTGCCAAAAAATATCCTCAGGTCCGGTACCACTCGTGGCACGCAGGTGCGTAACCCGGCTCGTCAGCCCCACCAGCTCAAGAGAGCTTGAATATAAATGAAAGTCCAATTGGTCGCACACTGCTTGTCCTATCAGCGTGTTGCCCCAAAGCATCGTGGTCCATGTAGTTAGCATCAGCGGGTACGCCTCTGCCAGGGTCTTGAGCAAAAAATCCAAGTCGCGTTGGCCATCCCTGGACACGTGTTTCGAGGTTGTTACCTCTCGTCAGCAGGGAATAGGCATATATGTAGGGGTGCTGCATAGGCTGCCAAAAAATATCCTCAGGTCCGCTACCACTCGTGGCACGCAGGTGCGTAACCCGGCTCGTCAGCCCCACCAGCTCAAGAGAGCTTGAATATAAATGAAAGTCCAATTGGTCGCACACTGCTTGTCCTATCAGCGTGTTGCCCCAAAGCATCGTGGTCCATGTAGTTAGCATCAGCGGGTACGCCTCTGCCAGGGTCTTGAGCAAAAAATCCAAGTCGCGTTGGCCATCCCTGGACACGTGTTTCGAGGTTGTTACCTCTCGTCAGCAGGGAATAGGCATATATGTAGGGACGCTGCATAGGCTGCCAAAAAATATCCTCAGGTCCGGTACCACTCGTGGCACGCAGGTGCGTAACCCGGCTCGTCAGCCCCACCAGCTCAAGAGAGCTTGAATATAAATGAAAGTCCAATTGGTCGCACACTGCTTGTCCTATCAGCGTGTTGCCCCAAAGCATCGTGGTCCATGTAGTTAGCATCAGCGGGTACGCCTCTGCCAGGGTCTTGAGCAAAAAATCCAAGTCGCGTTGGCCATCCCTGGACACGTGTTTCGAGGTTGTTACCTCTCGTCAGCAGGGAATAGGCATATATGTAGGGGTGCTGCATAGGCTGCCAAAAAATATCCTCAGGTCTGCTACCACTCGTGGCACGCAGGTGCGTAACCCGGCTCGTCAGCCCCACCAGCTCAAGAGAGCTTGAATATAAATGAAAGTCCAATTGGTCGCACACTGCTTGTCCTATCAGCGTGTTGCCCCAAAGCATCGTGGTCCATGTAGTTAGCATCAGCGGGTAAGCCTCTGCCAGGGTCTTGAGCAAAAAACTCCAAGTCGCGTTGGCCACCCCTGGACACGTGTTTCGAGGTTGTTACCTCTCGTCAGCAGTGAATAGGCATATATGTAGGGGTGCTGCATAGGCTGCCAAAAAATATCCTCAGGTCCGGTACCACTCGTGGCACGCAGGTGCGTAACCCGGCTCGTCAGTCCCACCAGCTCAAGAGAGCTTGAATATAAATGAAAGTTCAATTGGTCGCACACTGCTTGTCCTATCAGCGTGTTGCCCCAAAGCATCGTGGTCCATGTAGTTAGCATCAGCGGGTATGCCTCTGCCAGGGTCTTGAGCAAAAAGTCCAAGTCGCGTTGGCCATCCCTGGACACGTGTTTAGAGGTTGTTACCTCTCGTCAGCAGGGAATAGGTATATATGTAGGGGTGCTGCATAGGCTGCCAAAAAATATCCTCAGGCCTGGTACCACTCGTGGCACGCAGGTGCGTAACCCGGCTCGTCAGCCCCACCAGCTCAAGAGAGCTTGAATATAAATGAAAGTCCAATTGGTCGCACACTGCTTGTCCTATCAGCGTGTTGCCCCAAAGCATCGTGGTCCTTGTAGTTAGCATCAGCGGGTACGCCTCTGCCAGGGTCTTGAGCAAAAAATCCAAGTCGCGTTGGCCACCCCTGGACACGTGTTTCGAGGTTGTTACCTCTCGTCAGCAGGGAATAGGCATATATGTAGGGGTGCTGCATAGGCTGCCAAAAAATATCCTCAGGTCCGGTACCACTCGTGGCGCGCAGGTGCGTAACCCGGCTCGTCAGCCCCACCAGCTCAAGAGAGCTTGAATATAAATGAAAGTCCAATTGGTCGCACACTGCTTGTCCTATCAGCGTGTTGCCCCAAAGCATCGTGGTCCATGTAGTTAGCATCAGCGAGTACGCCTCTGCCAAGGTCTTGAGCAAAAAATCCAAGTCGCGTTGGCCATCCCTGGACACGTGTTTCGAGGTTGTTACCTCTCGTCAGCAGGGAATAGGCATATATGTAGGGGTGCTGCATAGGCTGCCAAAAAATATCCTCAGGTCCGGTACCACTCGTGGCACGCAGGTGCGTAACCCGGCTCGTCAGCCCCACCAGCTCAAGAGAGCTTGAATATAAATGAAAGTCCAATTGGTCGCACACTGCTTGTCCTATCAGCGTGTTGCCCCAAAGCATCGTGGTCCATGTAGTTAGCATCAGCGGGTACGCCTCTGCCAGGGTCTTGAGCAAAAAATCCAAGTCGCGTTGGCCATCCCTGGACACGTGTTTCGAGGTTGTTACCTCTCGTCAGCAGGGAATAGGCATATATGTAGGGGTGCTGCATAGGCTGCCAAAAAATATCCTCAGGTCCGGTACCACTCGTGGCACGCAGGTGCGTAACCCGGCTCGTCAGCCCCACCAGCTCAAGAGAGCTTGAATATAAATGAAAGTCCAATTGGTCGCACACTGCTTGTCCTATCAGCGTGTTGCCCCAAAGCATCGTGGTCCATGTAGTTAGCATCAGCGAGTACGCCTCTGCCAGGGTCTTGAGCAAAAAATCCAAGTCGCGTTGGCCATCCCTGGACACGTGTTTCGAGGTTGTTACCTCTCGTCAGCAGGGAATAGGCATATATGTAGGGGTGCTGCATAGGCTGCCAAAAAATATCCTCAGGTCCGGTACCACTCGTGGCACGCAGGTGCGTAACCCGGCTCGTCAGCCCCACCAGCTCAAGAGAGCTTGAATATAAAGGAAAGTCCAATTGGTCGCACACTGCTTGTCCTATCAGCGTGTTGCCCCAAAGCATCGTGGTCCATGTAGTTAGCATCAGCGGGTACGCCTCTGCCAGGGTCTTGAGCAAAAAATCCAAGTCGCGTTGGCCATCCCTGGACACGTGTTTCGAGGTTGTTACCTCTCGTCAGCAGGGAATAGGCATATATGTAGGGGTGCTGCATAGGCTGCCAAAAAATATCCTCAGGTCCGCTACCACTCGTGGCACGCAGGTGCGTAACCCGGCTCGTCAGCCCCACCAGCTCAAGAGAGCTTGAATATAAATGAAAGTCCAATTGGTCGCACACTGCTTGTCCTATCAGCGTGATGCCCCAAAGCATCGTGGTCCATGTAGTTAGCATCAGCGGGTACGCCTCTGCCAGGGCCGTGAGCAAAAAAGTCCAAGTCGCGTTGGCCATCCCTGGACACGTGTTTCGAGGTTGTTACCTCTCGTCAGCAGGGAATAGGCATATATGTAGGGGTGCTGCATAGGCTGCCAAAAAATATCCTCAGGTCCGGTACCACTCGTGGCACGCAGGTGCGTAACCCGGCTCGTCAGCCCCACCAGCTCAAGAGAGCTTGAATATAAATGAAAGTCCAATTGGTCGCACACTGCTTGTCCTATCAGCGTGTTGCCCCAAAGCATTGTGGTCCATGTAGTTAGCATCAGCGGGTACGCCTCTGCCAGGGTCTTGAGCAAAAAATCCAAGTCGCGTTGGCCATCCCTGGACACGTGTTTCGAGGTTGTTACCTCTCGTCAGCAGGGAATAGGCATATATGTAGGGGTGCTGCATAGGCTGCCAAAAAATATCCTCAGGTCCGGTACCACTCGTGGCACGCAGGTGCGTAACCCGGCTCGTCAGCCCCACCAGCTCAAGAGAGCTTGAATATAAATGAAAGTCCAATTGGTCGCACACTGCTTGTCCTATCAGCGTGTTGCCCCAAAGCATCGTGGTCCATGTAGTTAGCATCAGCGGGTACGCCTCTGCCAGGGTCTTGAGCAAAAAATCCAAGTCGCGTTGGCCATCCCTGGACACGTGTTTCGAGGTTGTTACCTCTCGTCAGCAGGGAATAGGCATATATGTAGGGGTGCTGCATAGGCTGCCAAAAAATATCCTCAGGTCCGCTACCACTCGTGGCACGCAGGTGCGTAACCCGGCTCGTCAGCCCCACCAGCTCAAGAGAGCTTGAATATAAATGAAAGTCCAATTGGTCGCACACTGCTTGTCCTATCAGCGTGTTGCCCCAAAGCATCGTGGTCCATGTAGTTAGCATCAGCGGGTACGCCTCTGCCAGGGTCTTGAGCAAAAAATCCAAGTCGCGTTGGCCATCCCTGGACACGTGTTTCGAGGTTGTTACCTCTCGTCAGCAGGGAATAGGCATATATGTAGGGACGCTGCATAGGCTGCCAAAAAATATCCTCAGGTCCGGTACCACTCGTGGCACGCAGGTGCGTAACCCGGCTCGTCAGCCCCACCAGCTCAAGAGAGCTTGAATATAAATGAAAGTCCAATTGGTCGCACACTGCTTGTCCTATCAGCGTGTTGCCCCAAAGCATCGTGGTCCATGTAGTTAGCATCAGCGGGTACGCCTCTGCCAGGGTCTTGAGCAAAAAATCCAAGTCGCGTTGGCCATCCCTGGACACGTGTTTCGAGGTTGTTACCTCTCGTCAGCAGGGAATAGGCATATATGTAGGGGTGCTGCATAGGCTGCCAAAAAATATCCTCAGGTCTGCTACCACTCGTGGCACGCAGGTGCGTAACCCGGCTCGTCAGCCCCACCAGCTCAAGAGAGCTTGAATATAAATGAAAGTCCAATTGGTCGCACACTGCTTGTCCTATCAGCGTGTTGCCCCAAAGCATCGTGGTCCATGTAGTTAGCATCAGCGGGTACGCCTCTGCCAGGGTCTTGAGCAAAAAACTCCAAGTCGCGTTGGCCACCCCTGGACACGTGTTTCGAGGTTGTTACCTCTCGTCAGCAGTGAATAGGCATATATGTAGGGGTGCTGCATAGGCTGCCAAAAAATATCCTCAGGTCCGGTACCACTCGTGGCACGCAGGTGCGTAACCCGGCTCGTCAGTCCCACCAGCTCAAGAGAGCTTGAATATAAATGAAAGTTCAATTGGTCGCACACTGCTTGTCCTATCAGCGTGTTGCCCCAAAGCATCGTGGTCCATGTAGTTAGCATCAGCGGGTACGCCTCTGCCAGGGTCTTGAGCAAAAAGTCCAAGTCGCGTTGGCCATCCCTGGACACGTGTTTAGAGGTTGTTACCTCTCGTCAGCAGGGAATAGGTATATATGTAGGGGTGCTGCATAGGCTGCCAAAAAATATCCTCAGGCCTGGTACCACTCGTGGCACGTAGGTGCGTAACCCGGCTCGTCAGCCCCACCAGCTCAAGAGAGCTTGAATATAAATGAAAGTCCAATTGGTCGCACACTGCTTGTCCTATCAGCGTGTTGCCCCAAAGCATCGTGGTCCTTGTAGTTAGCATCAGCGGGTACGCCTCTGCCAGGGTCTTGAGCAAAAAATCCAAGTCGCGTTGGCCACCCCTGGACACGTGTTTCGAGGTTGTTACCTCTCGTCAGCAGGGAATAGGCATATATGTAGGGGTGCTGCATAGGCTGCCAAAAAATATCCTCAGGTCCGGTACCACTCGTGGCGCGCAGGTGCGTAACCCGGCTCGTCAGCCCCACCAGCTCAAGAGAGCTTGAATATAAATGAAAGTCCAATTGGTCGCACACTGCTTGTCCTATCAGCGTGTTGCCCCAAAGCATCGTGGTCCATGTAGTTAGCATCAGCGAGTACGCCTCTGCCAAGGTCTTGAGCAAAAAATCCAAGTCGCGTTGGCCATCCCTGGACACGTGTTTCGAGGTTGTTACCTCTCGTCAGCAGGGAATAGGCATATATGTAGGGGTGCTGCATAGGCTGCCAAAAAATATCCTCAGATCCGGTACCACTCGTGGCACGCAGGTGCGTAACCCGGCTCGTCAGCCCCACCAGCTCAAGAGAGCTTGAATATAAATGAAAGTCCAATTGGTCGCACACTGCTTGTCCTATCAGCGTGTTGCCCCAAAGCATTGTGGTCCATGTAGTTAGCATCAGCGGGTACGCCTCTGCCAGGGTCTTGAGCAAAAAATCCAAGTCGCGTTGGCCATCCCTGGACACGTGTTTCGAGGTTGTTACCTCTCGTCAGCAGGGAATAGGCATATATGTAGGGGTGCTGCATAGGCTGCCAAAAAATATCCTCAGGTCCGGTACCACTCGTGGCACGCAGGTGCGTAACCCGGCTCGTCAGCCCCACCAGCTCAAGAGAGCTTGAATATAAATGAAAGTCCAATTGGTCGCACACTGCTTGGACCATGGTGCTTTGGGGCAACACGCTGATAGGACAAGCAGTGTGCGACCAATTGGATTGTAACTTATATTCAAGCTCCTTGGAGCTGGTGGGGCTGACGAGCCGGGTTACGCACCTGCGTGCCACGAGTGGTACCAAACCTGAAGATATTTTTTGGCAGCCTATGCAGCACCCCTTCATACATTCCTACTCCCTGCTGATGAGAGGCAACAACCTCGAAACACGTGTCCAGGGATGGCCAACGCGACTTTGATTTTTTTATCAAGACCCTGGCAGAGGCGTACCCGCTGTTGCTGACTACATGGACCACGGTGCTTTGGGGCAACACGCTGATAGGACAAGCAGTGTGCGACCAATTGGATTGTAACTTATATTCAAGCTCCTTGGAGCTGGTGGGGCTGACGAGCCGGGTTACGCACCTGCGTGCTACGAGTGGTACCGAACCTGAAGATATTTTTGGGCACCCTATGCAGCACCCCTTCATACATTCCTACTCCCTGCTGACGAGAGGCAACAACCTCGAAACACGTGTCCAGGGATGGCCAACGCGACTTTGATTTTTTTCTCAAGACCCTGGCAGAGGCGTACCCGCTGTTGCTGACTACATGGACCACTGTGCTTTGGGGCAACACGCTGATAGGACAAGCAGTGTGTGACCAATTGGATTGTAACTTATATTCAAGCTCCTTGGAGCTGGTGGGGCTGACGAGCCGGGTTACGCACCTGCGTGCTACGAGTGGTACCGAACCTGAAGATATTTTTGGGCAGCCTATGCAGCACCCCTTCATACATTCCTACTCCCTGCTGACGAGAGGCAACAACCTCGAAACACGTGTCCAGGGATGGCCAACGCGACTTTGATTTTTTTCTCAAGACCCTGGCAGAGGCGTACCCGCTGATGCTGACTACATGGACCACGGTGCTTTGGGGCAACACGCTGATAGGACAAGCAGTGTGCGACCAATTGGATTGTAACTTATATTCAAGCTCCTTGGAGCTGGTGGGGCTGACGAGCCGGGTTACGCACCTGCGTGCCACGAGTGGTACCGAACCTGAAGATATTTGTTGGCAGCCTATGCAGCACCCCTTCATACATTCCTACTCCCTGCTGACGAGAGGCAACAACCTCGAAACACGTGTCCAGGGATGGCCAACGCGACTTTTATTTTTTTCTCAAGACCCTGGCAGAGGCGTACCCGCTGATGCTGACTACATGGACCACGGTGCTTTGGGGCAACACGCTGATAGGACAAGCAGTGTGCGACCAATTGGATTGTAACTTATATTCAAGCTCCTTGGAGCTGGTGGGGCTGACGAGCCGGGTTACGCACCTGCGTGCCACGAGTGGTACCGAACCTGAAGATATTTTTTGGCAGCCTATGCAGCACCCCTTCATACATTCCTACTCCCTGCTGACGAGAGGCAACAACCTCGAAACACGTGTCCAGGGATGGCCAACGCGACTTTGATTTTTTTCTCAAGATCCTGGCAGAGGCGTACCCGCTGATGCTGACTACATGGACCACGGTGCTTTGGGGCAACACGCTGATAGGACAAGCAGTGTGCGACCAATTGGATTGTAACTGATATTCAAGCTCCTTGGAGCTGGTGGGGCTGACGAGCCGGGTTACGCACCTGCGTGCCACGAGTGGTACCGAACCTGAAGATATTTTTTGGCAGCCTATGCAGCACCCCTTCATACATTCCTACTCCCTGCTGACGAGAGGCAACAACCTCGAAACACGTGTCCAGGGATGGCCAACGCGACTTTGATTTTTTTCTCAAGACCCTGGCAGAGGCGTACCCGCTGATGCTGACTACATGGACCACGGTGCTTTGGGGCAACACGCTGATAGGACAAGCAGTGTGCGACCAATTGGATTGTAACTTATATTCAAGCTCCTTGGAGCTGGTGGGGCTGACGAGCCGGGTTACGCACCTGCGTGCCACGAGTGGTACCGAACCTGAAGATATTTTTTGGCAGCCTATGCAGCACCCCTTCATACATTCCTACTCCCTGCTGACGAGAGGCAACAACCTCGAAACACGTGTCCAGGGATGGCCAACGCGACTTTGATTTTTTTCTCAAGACCCTGGCAGAGGCGTACCCGCTGATGCTGACTACATGGACCACGGTGCTTTGGGGCAACACGCTGATAGGACAAGCAGTGTGCGACCAATTGGATTGTAACTTATATTCAAGCTCCTTGGAGCTGGTGGGGCTGACGAGCCGGGTTACGCACCTGCGTGCCCTGAGTGGTACCGAACCTGAAGATATTTTTTGGCAGCCTATGCAGCACCCCTTCATACATTCCTACTCCCTGCTGACGAGAGGCAACAACCTCGAAACACGTGTCCAGGGATGGCCAACGCGACTTTGATTTTTTTTCTCAAGACCCTGGCAGAGGCGTACCCGCTGATGCTGACTACATGGACCACGGTGCTTTGGGGCAACACGCTGATAGGACAAGCAGTGTGCAACCAATTGGATTGTAACTTATATTCAAGCTCCTTGGAGCTGGTGGGGCTGACGAGCCGGGTTACGCACCTGCGTGCCACGAGTGGTACCGAACCTGAAGATATTTTTTGGCAGCCTATGCAGCACCCCTTCATACATTCCTACTCCCTGCTGACGAGAGGCAACAACCTCGAAAGACGTGTCCAGGGATGGCCAACGCGACTTTGATTTTTTTCTCAAGACCCTGGCAGAGGCGTACCCGCTGATGCTGACTACATGGACCACGGTGCTTTGGGGCAACACGCTGATAGGACAAGCAGTGTGCGACCAATTGGATTGTAACTTATATTCAAGCTCCTTGGAGCTGGTGGGGCTGACGAGCCGGGTTACGCACCTGCGTGCCACAAGTGGTACCGAACCTGAAGATATTTTTTGGCAGCCTATGCAGCACCCCTTCATACATTCCTACTCCCTGCTGACGAGAGGCAACAACCTCGAAACACGTGTCCAGGGATGGCCAACGCGACTTTGATTTTTTTCTCAAGACCCTGGCAGAGGCGTACCCGCTGATGCTGACTACATGGACCACGGTGCTTTGGGGCAACACGCTGATAGGACAATCAGTGTGCGACCAATTGGATTGTAACTTATATTCAAGCTCCTTGGAGCTGGTGGGGCTGACGAGCCGGGTTACGCACCTGCGTGCCACGAGTGGTACCGAACCTGAAGATATTTTTTGGCAGCCTATGCAGCACCCCTTCATACATTCCTACTCCCTGCTGACGAGAGGCAACAACCTCGAAACACGTGTCCAGGGATGGCCAACGCGACTTTGATTTTTTTCTCAAGACCCTGGCAGAGGCGTACCCGCTGATGCTGACTACATGGACCACGGTGCTTTGGGGCAACACGCTGATAGGACACGCAGTGTGCGACCAATTGGATTGTAACTTATATTCAAGCTCCTTGGAGCTGGTGGGGCTGACGAGCCGGGTTACGCACCTGCGTGCCACAAGTGGTACCGAACCTGAAGATATTTTTTGGCAGCCTATGCAGCACCCCTTCATACATTCCTACTCCCTGCTGACGAGAGGCAACAACCTCGAAACACGTGTCCAGGGATGGCCAACGCGACTTTGATTTTTTTCTCAAGACCCTGGCAGAGGCGTACCCGCTGATGCTGACTACATGGACCACGGTGCTTTGGGACAACACGCTGATAGGACAAGCAGTGTGCGACCAATTGGATTGTAACTTATATTCAAGCTCCTTGGAGCTGGTGGGGCTGACGAGCCGGGTTACGCACCTGCGTGCCACGAGTGGTACCGAACCTGAAGATATTTTTTGGCAGCCTATGCAGCACCCCTTCATACATTCCTACTCCCTGCTGACGAGAGGCAACAACCTCGAAACACGTGTCCAGGGATGGCCAACGCGACTTTGATTTTTTTCTCAAGACCCTGGCAGAGGCGTACCCGCTGATGCTGACTACATGGACCACGGTGCTTTGGGGCAACACGCTGATGTCCTATTTATCTGAAAAGTAATTAGGTATTATTATATATTGTCAGGATAAATATCGAAAACATAAAGGAGCTGTAACAGATAAATGGGTCCCATGATCTGCTAGGGATCTCTTTACAAACCCACACTATCCAGCACAGGATATGTGGTGATGTTCACAGCATGATGATCCTGGTGTGCTCTGCGAGAAGAAGAATACAGTTGCAATTCCTGAAATATAAGGAACAGCCCAGTTGTATCAGGAATATAATGTCCATTTATGAACAGCAAAAGTGTAATCAGTATGATGATCCACATTAAGAGGAAAAACACTTCATTAGCAATAAAGGAGTGGGAACACGGTGGTCTGAGTTACTTTCCCCGAAACCAGAGTAAAAAAACAAGCCATCAGGGATGTTGAACAACTGTGGAGCATGTTGGTGTGTTATATAACTCAAAGTCAGAATCCTATTGTAAAGTATTATTTCTTTAAGTGACATCATTTCAAAGTATTTTGGCTAAATTCCTACATCATGTTCTCCTGTACAATCTGGCATTTGGTGTAAGGCTCTGCAGTCCCTGGATTGGGATTTAGGATTTCAGTATGACAGTTCTCTTCCTGGGGTTGTCCTAGGAAGAGGATGTGAGGTTCTACTCCAAAAGCACTTTTGTGGGAAGGGGGGGGGGTCTACTGGACAGAATTGGCTATGTAATGCTTTTTAATGGATGCCTTCCGGTTCTTCATTGTCCCTGGCAGTGGAGGCAGGATTACAGTTCATGTGCCTTCTACCCCAAGAACTGGAATGGATTATTTGTAAAATGACCCAAACACTTGTTTATCGGAAATCTTTTCTTCGACTAGTTCTCCCACCTTGTGTCTCCATCAGCAGCTTTGGAAACTTTATCTTCAGTAGTGGCAGAGTCGCAAAACTTCGTATTTTGTAGCTTGTCTTTGACCTCATGGAAGCTTTGTTCTACATTTAAACGATTGTCCGGGTCAAACATTTGTCTTGCACCAGCTTTCCAGGCATGCCAAGATCGGGGACATACATAGGTACTCTGATAAGCATCTTGTATCGAGTGTGACCAACTAATACACCTCGAGGCAAATTATTTAATGCTCTCTGAACTCAATACAGATAATCTAGCAAACTCAGACTTGGACTTAACACCCTAGCAATCAAGGCTTATTTAAGTGTACTCTTTGCATGCTTTTTAACCTGTTTGATTCCAGGTGGAATGGGTGCGAGTATTGTAGACATAGTCTAAGAGCAGACATTGCATCCCTAAACGCTTTCGCAGTAAATGCGGGACCACTGTCTGAATGAAAGATATGAACTGCACCCATGAAAACGAAGCACTGCTAGTCTTTTATGACAGGTTGAGCTCCAGCATTTCTTTGTGTTCAAACACACTGGAAACTGGAGCATTAATCAACACAAGTAATATATATATATATATATATATATATATATATATATATTGACTGATAATATTGACCCAATATGGTCAAGGTAAACTACCCCAAAAGGGCAACTGGAGATAGTAAGGGGAGTCTGCACTGATCTTGAAATGGTAGAATGTTTTATTTGTTGGCAAATGCACATTATGTTTAGTTTGTTTAGGTAAAAATGGCCATCAGTAACTTTGCTGTAAAATTGACACTGTGGCACTCAAGCCAGCTTGGATGCTAATCTCTCATGAGCTGCCTTCATTAGATCTAATCTAAGCTGCTCATTAGTAATCTCGGGCGGAGCAGATGGAGTTGCTATAAAGCGGAGCTCTATGGAGTTGGCCAACAACTCCACTCCACTCCGCACCTCCCACCCCCGCAATAAATAGTTTAAAAACATTTTTTACATTTAAAGTAAAATAAATGCGCACTTACCTTATTGCAGTGTCCCAGGATGCCCTCTTCCTCCTCACCTGAGTTTAACCCTCTGGTAGCTTGGAGCAAAAGCAGTCACTCATAATTTAGAGGCAAAATGTAAAGTACTTATGCAACACACAGAAAGTAAAAAGTAAAAATTACAACACAATAAACAACCCAAATCAAGTTACATATGGACTATATATGAATGTTCAGAAGCAGTGTCTAAAGAAGCTTCAGATGATCCAAAACTCTGTGGCCCGTTTATTGTTCAATATCCCCAGGCACAAAGCGGTATCCAATTAAATCCGCCAATTGCACTGGCTCCCTGTACCTCAGCGCATTAAATTCAAGGCATGGTGTCTCACCTATAATGCCTTAAATCACACAGGCCCCTCTTTTCTCCAGAACCTATTTGTATGGTACCAACCGACTTGACACCTACGGTTGGAGGGGGCAAGACTACTAATAGTGCCCAGAATTCTTACTGTATACTGGGGTGGCCGTAGCTTCCACCACGGCAACTCTAAACTCTGGAACTCTCTTCCAATGGAACTTAGGAAAGCCAGCTCCCTTATGGGTTTTAGGAGAAATTAAAGATTTGGCTGTTTCAGGACCAGGCGCCGAAAATGCTTACTGCGGTCTTCAGCGCCAAGACACCTCCAGGTATTTGTGCCCTTTAACAAGTTTCATTAACATTAACATTAACAAAAATAGAGTACATTTTAATAAATATAATGAGACCAGAATGATAAAAATCCAATCAGTAGAACCTTGAGATACTGAATTTGAATGTTTTAGGTAAGGATGTGCTAAAAGCACAAAGCATCCCTTGTGGTCATCTGTTCGCACTCTACGGGAGAAAGTCATACGTTCGCACTGACTGGGATGGAGCATGGGCCGGATACAGGGACCAGGTTAGCCCCACTAATAAAGGGGCCTTCTCAAAGTCTGCTGTGAATCGTTTCGTTTATGGTGGAGTAGGCCATGAGGAGCAGGTGGAGAGGCGTGGAGGTTCATCACTGTAGCGCGAAGAGCAGTTTGGGCGGCGTGGGCTATCGTTACAGCAGGGCGAAGAGCAGGTCAGGCATCATAGACAGTAATTGCTGGAGCTTCGTGTTGGCGGTCACCACAGGCTATTGTTGCTGTAATGCAAATTGCAGATTTTGCATTGTTGTTTGTCGGTCTCTGTAGCGAGGAGAGTAGGGAACACGGAAGCTTTGCGTTGATAATTGTTGCAGGCGGCAGAGTTTTAGTGCGAATGGGCCCTTTTGCACTTGTGAAGAGCCCACGACATCAGCATTTCACCTTTCTTCACAAGAGGAGCTCAACTGAAGCCAGAGCAGGGTCCAGGACCTGTGGAGGCAACTCCCTGGGATCAGGAACTCACTCCAGCAGAGTCCAACAGGGCTAAGGCAGGTCCAGTGCAGCAAGTCAGTTGTAGGGAGGCCTCTTGAGCTCACACAGGAGGTCAGCAAATTGACTCTTGGATTTACTCAGGTTAGCCTGGGATGAAGGGAGCAGGTCATGTCTACCATCTCAGACAACACAGCAGTCCTTAAGCAGCAGGGTAGTCCTCTGGAAGGTGGAACAAGGCAGACCTCCTACTAGAATATCCTCAGGTCCAGGAGTCTACTGAAGAGTGACTCAAGCGGTCCAATATGTATACCTGGTGCCAGCTTTGTATGTGGGAGGAGCACCTTGTCCTACCCCTACATCTGGTTCTTGAAAGTAATTCCTCTACCTTGTCAAGATTACAAAACATCTGCAGTGACAACAGGGTGGTGTCAGGGTTCTTTGTGTTTGCTCGAGGCAAGCCCTTTGAAGTGTAAGTGGAGCAAGGCACAGCTTCACTCGCAGTCTCCCTGGCAGAATGGCCCATCCTGTTCACACCGAGTGCCGTTTTGTGCTACTGTCTGGTAGCAATACACAAACCCCGAGATCAGAGCCATTCACCATCATGAGACCCAGGATAATGGCAGAATGCCCAAATGTTTAGGCCAAGAAAAATGGTAACTTTCTAAAAGTTGCATTTTCAGAATTATGACTTGAAATCCAGCTTTAACATTAAAGAGGATTTTAAAATACAATTCTTTTAAGTCTAAACATGATATCTCTTCCTGCTCCCAATCCAAAGTTAGTTTTTATTAAACAAAAAGAATAGCCCAGTATTAGCCTATCGGAGAGATAGGCCTTACAGTAGGAGTTTTTCACTACTAGGACATGTAAAACTTAAATTCACATGTTCTACTTTTTAAATACCACGCACCCTGTCCTATGGGCTTTTAGTCTATCTTAGCAGTAGCTTATAAGTATTGAAAAGGAAGGTTTTCGTCTGGAAAAATGTTTATTTGCAAGGTTGAAATGACAGTTTACAACAGCACTGCAAGCATGCAGGGGCAGACCTGAGGCATGGTTTAAAGGGCTACTGTAGTGGGTGGCACAATGAGTGCTGCAGGCCCACTAGTAACATTACATTTTTACACCCTGGGTATATGTTGTACCACTTTACGAGAGACTTACAAGTAAATTAAATGGTATAGAGACAAAATATCGACTCCAAAATATCGACTGGACATAATATCGAGTTTTAAATATAGACTGGACAAAATATCGACTGGACATAATATCGACTACAAAAATATCGTTTTTCAGGTAAGTGAAGTAATATCGACTGTATAAAATATAGATAGCAAATATATTGATTGTTTAATAATATATAATATTTTATAGTGTATTTTTATGTAATAATATGTGTGAATAGTGTGTATTAATGTTATAAAATATTTTATTACATGAATTTTGTTTTGATAATAATTGCGTAATGTAATTCTGTAGCGGGTTGTGGGTTTATAGGGGAATAGGGTGGGAAGTAATTTAATAATAATTAATTAATTAATATATGTTTGTTAATATTTTTCATTAATAATTAATTGATAATTAATTAATATTAATTAGTTAATTAATTAATATAATTTTGAATATATTTTGTATTAGTAAATAATTGTTAATTAATTAATTGTAATTAGTTAATTACATTAATTAGAGTACATTTTTTATATATATAATTTTGTGTTATTTTTAAGTAATTAATACTGAAAAAATAATATTAATTATTAAAATAATTACACCTAATGTTCTAATATATTTACTTTATTGTTATTGTTAATTAATAAATAATTGGTAATTAAATAATATTGATACATTTTGGGTAAAGGAGCATTTTTAGGGTTCAGGGTCAGTTTTCAGTTCATGGGTAAAGGGGTATTTTTAGGGTTCAGGGTCAGTTTTCAGGTCATGGGTAAAGGGGTATTTTTAGGGTTCAGGGTCAGTTTTCAGTTCATGGGTAAAGGGGTATTTTTAGGGTTCAGGGTCAGTTTTCAGGTCATGGGTAAAGGGGTATTTTTAGGGTTCAGGGTCAGTTTTCAGGTCATGGGTAAAGGGGTATTTTTAGGGTTCAGGGTCAGTTTTCAGGTCATGGGTAAAGGGGTATTTTTAGGGTTCAGGGTCAGTTTTCAGTTCATGGGTAAAGGGGTATTTTTAGGGTTCAGGGTCAGTTTTCAGTTCATGGGTAAAGGGGTATTTTTAGGGTTCAGGGTCAGTTTTCAGTTCATGGGTAAAGGGGTATTTTTAGGGTTCAGGGTCAGTTTTCAGGTCATGGGTAAAGGGGTATTTTTAGGGTTCAGGGTCAGTTTTTGGTTTTTGGGTAAAGGGGTATTTTTAGGGTTCAGGGTCAGTTTTGGGTTTTTGGGTAAAGGGGTATTTTTAGGGTTCAGGGTCAACAAATAAGATTTTAAAAAATTATTTTTATTATTTTCATTTATTATTTTATTATTATAATTTAATTTAAGTCGTTTTAAGTATATTTTATTAATTAAAATTTAATATTAATTTAATTTAACACTGTTTTTAATAAAGTCGATATTTTTTACATCTATATTTTTGTTAACGATATTTTGTACTCGATATTTTTGTACTTACCTGTTTGTAGATACAAACTCGATATTTTGACTGTCGATATTTTGTCCACGATATTTTGGCAAGTCGATATTTTGTCAGTCGATATTATTTCAGTGATCCAAATTAAATGTGTCAATTAGGTGTAAGCTGATTCTATCATGTTTGAAGGAGAGAGCACAAGCACTTTAGCACTGGTTAGCAGAGGTAAAGTGTGCAAAGTCTTAAAGCAACAAAAACGAATTCAGAAAAACAGAAGGTGTGAAGGCAGAAGGTTTTGGAGAATACCATACCAAGGATGTTAGGTCTAACAGATACCAACAAAGGAGAACCACTTTTTAAGTTATGTAACCCATTCTTATTGTGCGATTCATGCCTTTGATTGATTTGTTGGCCTAGATTGCCTTGGAATACCTAGTTTCAAACAACAACCTTTCCACTAATCAATGTTGCTATCACTTGGTGATGGAGACACTGAAAGAAATAAGGCATCTGTTCCGAAAAACAAAGAATATATATCCCATACCCTTTTGTCACCTTTACATACATTTGGTTAAATGTAACAATAGAGGTTAAATATGTGAAACCTAAAGCCAGGCGCTGGTTTGGCAATAATTTATAATAAAGTACTCTAGTAATTGAAAGAGGCACACCTTGCAGTAGGTGATGTCTTCTTCGTCGTTCACATGCACCCCATTAGCGTAACGAAACATAAGGGCCCCTCTGGTGCAAAGTACATGGAGAGGTTCCCCCACGCTTCAGGCCCAATCAGGTGCCTTGTCCTGAAGCGGGCCCTCTAGAGCTCCGGGGTCCCGCTGCACCGGGGGGCTGCCGGGGCTATTGTTATGCCATTGATTCACCCCTGGGATCTATGACTAGTTTCATCAACTAATAAGTTGCAATTCAGACAGGAAAACAGACATTATCAGTTCACTAAAAGACTGGAACCTTCCAGGTGCAGCATTTCTCAGTTTCAAGTACCTACATGGTGCAAACATAGCTAACCTGCTTATGATACTAGAATAAGAGCTATCTATCTGACCCTATTTCAACATGAAATGGAACCGTTACTGTTGGCCTAGCTATGCCCAACCCTTACTCCATGTTGTAGCCGCTGTTGACATAGGACATGGCACCTGGTGGGTCACTATTCACAGTGAACATAAAAAGCAGTGGAAATAATTACAGGGGAAGCAGAAACCTGGCCCAGGGATATGACTATATGGGGGTGAAAAATAAGGGTGGGCTGGTGCAGTGTTGCTTTCCTTATTGCCACCTTCTTCCTTGAATATCATTGATCGTCCAAATTTACAAGAATCTGAATAGATTGCAGGAGGAAAAAAAGAGTAATAATTCTGTGTGAAGTTTGCAACGAGTTGTTTTTTTCAGGAAAAGGAATATCTCATAGGCACACTTACATCATTATAGAAAAGATTCGATTTAATGAGGCACTACAAACATGAGTACAATCTTATACGTGTTGTGAAAAATGTTTAGTCCACATGCAACAATCTGCTGAGAAGAATTTGTCTCTAGCAGCACTGACCCTACAGGCAAATACAACTTTTCCTGATATAGAGTAGTATTGCGCTCCTGTAACGCGGCGCGAGAAAGGGTCTCTGAGGCATCCATAGAGTAGGTGGCTAAATGGTTGCCAATGTAGAGCATGTGGTGGGCTATGGTCTAATCAAATTTTACTTAAAATGGACTTAAGCATTTGTTTTTTTTTATTTCAATCAAGTAGTTCCATAATGAAACTAGCGAACTCCAGTGGACTCGAGAGACGCGTAATACAGTTCTCCAGAGGCACTCTTGAGGCGAGCACGTGTTTTTGAACAGGCCCTGCTGCTGATCCCATTGAGAATATGAATCTATTGGGCTCAAGTTTAGAGTCAAGCAGTAGGAGAGAGAAACAAATGCATAACATAAAATGGTAAGATGCTTTTATAGGCGTCATTCAAACTGGGGAAGCGCTTTCTTCAACCTCGTTCTTAGGACCCGCGACCCAAAAAGCCTCTCCCGTGAATATGAAGACACCAGAAAACAAGTTCTATCTGCACAGCACCCTTATTCTGGTTTACTTGGGCAACATATTGGGCAACAGGCAGAGAAGGTTGTTTTTTCTTTCAAAGCATTACTGTCAGGCAGCCTTCCCATATATCAGGGTATGGAGGAGAGATTAGAGAACCTACCCAGAAAGAAAGAAGCAAGGGCCTGAGGTTCATAACACACATTTGCAAAAAATGCATAACTGTTGTCCAGACACATTTAAATAAAAAGAGGAGGCGTATCACTTTAGTGCTGGCTCAAACAGCGAATTAATTACCAGAGATGGAACAGCAAGACAAATGCTCAGTCAGGACAAGGAATCAGGCTAGACGGACATTAACTATTTGCTGATGAGATCAGCCATATCCTTCCACACCCTGCATTCTTTTAGCAAGGCTTGAATTGGCATAAACGGAATTTATTTACCACTCTGCAGAGAGCCCTTGTCAGCCTTCAGCAATTTGATAAAAATAGTGGATTAGATAAGAGAAAAGTACTACATGCTATGGTGTTGTCATATCCACCACATATACACCTTTCCAGTTACTGCATGACTGTGTTCCTGGTTCGAAGCTATTTCCTTGGTGATTAAGATGTCATTATAATGTTGTGATAATATTATAAACATTGAGAAAGTGTTGAGACACATGGAAAAAAATAAAGAGGAAATGAAGCAACACATGAACAACAATGGCAAGGGCGGTATTTCCAAGCAGAAGATTGCTGTTGGGCAATTGGTCAGAGTCAAGAGGCCTGTTGTGGAAATACCACTCAGAAGACGTACTTCAAGTAAGAAGAGTAGTTATTGTATTCTGACTTCACCCACGACATGGAGCGCGTCTCTGGCATGAAAGTCGATCAGCAGCTGACATTGCCCATCGAACCTACAGCCAGCGCACACTCCATGCACGGGCCACCATTGTTCAAATAATAACATTCTTTTTCGAACTTTGTCATAACATAAACATTCCAATACAAACCCAACACATCACCTCCCTCCTTATCACAAGGAAAACAAATTAATATTTAACAAAATCCTTGAACCTAGCCGGAACCCTTCTCACCAGTCCACTGTGACCAATGATGGACGAGTTCACAGTTGAAGAACTTCCTATAGGCCCACTAATTACCGGCCCGGCATTCTGACTGCAGCCAATGAGTTCACCCATCATCTTGTACCTCCAATTCGTCCTTCCTATGACTAATAATTTTGGCTGGATCTTGTGTCACCTTCACCAACAGTCTTTTGTTCCACCATCCTCTACCCTCCAAGAAGACTGCACCCTTATTAACCCTGCAAGTTTAATAGGGTCTGAAAAGGCGGAGTTCCCTTTCCTTACGTTCATGTATTTTTTGATCATTACCAAATCACCAACCAAAACTTCCTTGTCCCCCGGATAGTCTTTCCTATCAAAATTTTCTTTCATGTGCAATTGCTTTTCTTTAGCCTTGTCTGCCACCCCACCTGCACTAACAAATCCCTCTTCTTTTTCAGACCTTTTCTCCCCTAACCATGAGGGAAAAAAACTTGTGTGAGCCTTTCTGCTCAGGGGTGTGGAATTTAATTAAATATCTACTTGTCCATGGGGCAGGCTGCTTAATAAATCTACTTGTCCTGTAACAAAATCCACTTGTCCCCTTTTTGTCATGTAATGCGGCAACAAATTATGCAGCAATCTCATTATATAAGAGTTCTGATATAGCCTCTCTGATTATGCCAGGGCTCATACCCTAGTAGTGTTTGAATACTAGCAATTCACGTATGCTGCTATGTTTCTGCAGGTCTATATACTGGGGCTGAAGGTAGTGGTAAGCAATAGTTCCAGGGTTGGAATGCCCTTTTTAGTCCGTGCAAACCTACTAACGTGCATGTTTTAAGGGTTTTCACCAATTCTTCTGAGAATGGTCGGAAATTTACTACTGTCAGTGGAAGACTTAAAACTTCTTCCAGGGTTGGGAAAAAAGTAGTTGGAGGAAAAGTGAACTTGATAACATTCAGATTTTCACATAAGCAAATCTACACCTGCATATTTGCTCATGCTAAAATGCAGTTCACAAATATTTTCAGGGAGTACTATTTCTTGGTATATTTCTGTAAATTCTTGTGAATTCATGGAAACTGTACATATGCACTTAATGCAAGGATATATACAATGGATGCACATTTGAGACTTTCTTTAATAATTGGGCCTCTAATTAGGCCTGGCGTTAACCATGACCATTTTTTTTTAATTATGTCTCTTTGTGTCTGTCTATCAGCTGGCCTCCCTGTAAGTGACAGTATGTTGCTCTTTTAGAAGAAGCATATTGGCACAGAAAGTAGTTTTGTTCAGTGCCCAGAACCGCTGTGGCAACGTGTGCTAAGACCAACATTTTTTTGTTTTGCTTTTGCCAATGCTTGTTAGAATGGTGAGGACCCAGCAGCTCCCACACTGTTAAGGTTTTACAAAAACCATGCCTAAACAAGTCACACCTTGACAAAACCAAAAGGCTGACCACCAATTTCAGACCCTCTAGCTTTGCCAATGCTTGTTTGTTCTTGTTTTCCATATTCATATTTAAACTGGTTACACTGATATTCCATTCTGAATATTTTTGGGAAATACTAACATACATCAACATGTTACTAAGTGATGCTGCAAAGATACAGTACCTAAAACCTTACAGTAGTTTAGCTAAATGTTTTCTTTTCTTACATGCATTTTTTTAACATTTTATTTTGAAAGCAAATAATTATTACTCTTGATTTTAAGCTTCTGCAAATATTTGCATATAATCAAATAGCATTCTGGGTGCATTTTACAGAGCCTCATATTATTAAACTTTGAAAATGTGGGTACACTTTTATACTGGAACCACTGTCAGTAGTGCAGGCTGAGCTTAAAACATTTGCTTTTAGTGCTCACTCTAATAATAAAGACTTTGCGTTAATGAACCATATATACAAGTTTGAACTGCATTAACACACATAATACATATAACACACACTTTACCTTAATTGTAGAGAAAGCCCTTCCCTGAGCCACAATGTGGTACTGTAAACTGGCAGCCAAAGTGTTTGTGCTGCAGGGGGTTGGGCCTACTTGTCCAAAGGACAAAATGCACATTTAAACTTGTTGCCCTTGACCCCAAACAATATGTCTCGGGCGTCGGGCTATAGGAATTCCACATCTCTGGAGCCTTTCTGCTCCTGTTGGACTGGAAAAAATGCTTTTGCCGAATTCTCTATGCACTATACGATTTAAGTTAGCATTCTCTGCGCCATTTTGTATTTGGCCGCCATTTTGAGCAATGATCGAAACTTACTTCTGTCTCATTTCGTGTATGCCTCACCAAAAAGCAGCTGCTAGTGTATTCTCTATTTGTGTATTTCTCCAAGGTTGAATTTTGTTGTACTAATGAATAGACCGTTCTTATTATCTCATACCTTTCTGACTAGATAGGATTGCTTCCACCGCCCTGAGCAGTGAGAGCAGGCAAAGTAACGTTGACTGCAAGATGATGTGTGCCTGGTCCCAGGATTGCAGTCCATCGTTCTGTATCTCCTCTGTTCACCAGTTACTAACTGGAAAATTCCAGTCTGGGTGTGCCTTTAGGGGTATTGGAAATGTACTTTATGTATTGCCATGTTGACTGAGGTCAGTCCCTCTGCACCAATCTAAGGAGGCTAGTCAGACCGGACTCCACTCGAGTGTACTTTCAATAAATGTCTGTGGTTTGTATTCTCTACTGTCTGACTGACTCTTCATTTTGTATGGAAGGCTGAGAGGTGGTTGCGAGTGACCCGGTTGACCCTAATTGGGTCACTTCCTTCAGTTGGTGCCCGAACAGGTACTCCATCGGGTGACCCATCCTCACCTGCGGACGGGTGGGGAGGTCGGGCCACATTGGGTCGGACGGGTGGACCGGCGATCCCTGCACGAGAGAGTCTTGTACTCGCAGCTACCCCGTCTTTCTGACCGGGCGGTGCCTCGTCCAGTGATCATCTCGATTGGGATCCTGAAAGGTGAAACCCTTGGATCTGACAGTTTGGTCCGAAGAGTTGGCAGTGGATAAAAACTTTGTTTGACCTGTGTGCACCAGGTGAGTTTGCTTTGGTTCTTTGTGGATATGGCAAATTTCAGTCTGGGTGTGCCTTTAGGGGTATTGGAAATGTACTTTATGTATTGCCATGTTGACTGAGGTCAGTCCCTCTGCAGCAATCTAAGGAGGCTAGTCAGACCGGACTCCACTCGAGTGTACTTTCAATAAATGTCTGTGGTTTGTATTCTCTACTGTCTGACTGACTCTTCATTTTATATTGAAGGCTGAGAGGTGGTTGCGAGTGACCCGGTTGACCCTAATTGGGTCACTTCCTTCAGTTGGTGCCCGAACAGGTACTCCATCGGGTGACCCATCCTCACCTGCGGACGGCTGGGGAGGTCGGGCCACATCGGGTCGGACGGGTGGACCGGGGATCCCTGCACAAGAGAGTCTTGTACTCGCAGCTACCCCGTCTTTCTGACCGGGCGGTGCCTCGTCCAGTGATCATCTCGACTGGGATCCTGAAAGGTGAAACCCTTGGATCTGACAGTTTGGTCCGAAGAGTCGGCAGTGGATAAAAACTTTGTTTGACCTGTGTGCACCAGGTGAGTTTGCTTTGGTTCTTTGTGGATATGGCACCATTTTGATTTGTTTTTGGCACAGTCTGAGGACCGTCTTTGGACAAGCGCTTGAATTTGTTTGAGTTTTTTATGAACATGGTTCCATTTTTAATTTGTATTTGATAAATTTGAGAACAGATTTTGATAAAGGTATTTGCAAATATCTGCTTGGTATAAATAGTGAGCTTGTTTTCTTTTGAAATTGCAGTGTTTTAGCCGGTTTCTTAGGCTATCGTTGTTGTTCTGTTGATGCTCGATTCGAAGAAAGTCAGCCAGCACCTCCGGAAGGCACCCCAAATTCTGACATGTATGTAAAACATGGCCTTGGCCCTATTATGTTTAGTACATTATGGCACAAATATATGAGGGACAATGTTGAGTTGCAGTGGCCGCTGACGGGCACTTTTGATTAACTTTTGATTAACAGAAAATTAATTTTCTACAGGATAATTTGTTTGTGAAAAGCAGTAGGCAGTTGATGTTTGATTCCCTCAGAATGTGGCAAAAGGAAGCTAAACAGAGACAAATGAAAGCAGAGAAAAAGGTCCGGAAGGGGAGAATGCACACATTGACTCAGAAAGCCATAGCGCATTGTAGAGAGAAAATAGAAAAGGGAATAGAGTGTGCCGATAGGAAGTTTAGATTGGAATGTGAAAAGTCTTATGTTGCTTGAGAAGAGAATGATAATTTTGTGTCGGAATTGCCAGATGTTTGACCCCCGCCTCCATATGCCCGCGGAGGGTATACCCCGTACTTCCCCCGCAGCCCCAGCTACTTCTTCTATCTCTGTTGTCTCTGTCTCTGCTACTGTTGCTCTGTCTGCCTTGGCCACAGCACCTCATGTCCTTTCTTTGTCATCACCGTCTGTGGTAACTACGACTCTCAACACTTCGGCAACGCCTGTTGCTCCAGTATCCTTTTCCCCAGCTCTTACGCCACGACCCAGCCAGCAGCAACGTTATTGCCCGGTACCTCTGTTCTCACTCCCACTGTTTTCCCCTATCCCCAGATGTTACCGAATCTTGAGACACTAGTGCGTGGCCCTGAGGATAGGGACTGGACAAAATTCAATTACCAGTTAGGACGGACATTGATACGATCTGATGTGGGGGAAGCTGAGAAAAAGGGGGTGGCTAATTAAGCAGCTCAGTGGGCTCGTAACCCCATTTACAGTTTGGAGGATGTGTGGAGTGTGATGAAAGTTTACAAGCTGTTTGTGTAGCAGCATGACCTCAAGCACATGTTGGCGACTTTGATTGGACTGTGGGAGCAGTGTTTCAATGATGTAGCGCCCCAAATTACGAACAGTATTGGGGATCATGTATATGCTTCTGGTATGGCACCTGGTGAGGTTTTTAGTAATGTCAAGACATTGGTTGCGTATCTAAATAGACTTCTTGAAAAGAGTCCAAAGACGGTATCCTAGTTTCCAATGACGAAAGTGCATCCCATATATCACCCTGAAATACCTGAACTGCAGGATCAGCATGATAATGTTACTAGACCACAGGTGGAGGCCCGGTTCCAAGAACAATGGGTTTATGGAAAAGGAGTGAGGTTTTATCCCTTAAGACTCAGCTACCTGACCCTAGGAAAAATACCACTGCATATTATAAAGAATTGACTAAAGGCTGCTTCATCGACAGTGATGATGCTTGCGGATATTGAAATGTTCTTTGTTTTACTGGTGCCTGTTGATATCTGGAGGCAGGTGCATACACAGGACCACGTCGTGGAATTGGGTGGTACCTGGGATCAGATTAAAACATGGGACTCGTTTTGAAGGGGTATTTTTTTAATTTTGGCGGACAGGATTTGTTGGTGGAGGGATTGTTTGTCGATAGATTTGTTAGGAACTTGCTTCCTGAGATTGCGATTAGGTTACAGGCTTCGGAGAGTACCTGGACTACTTCCGCCCCTTCTGTGATATTGAGTATTTTGCAGTATTATGAGCACAGGGAGAATGAGGAGAAGGAGAAGGTGGAGAAAAAGCATAAAGACTTGAAGACGAAGGTGTTGGTACAGCAGGCTACTAAGGGGAATGGTAGAGGGTGCGGTGGTTCAGACAGACAGCTTCTGCGGACCAGCCAAAATGCTATGCCTGTAGGACCAAACCAGTGTGCGTATTGTAAGGAGGAGGGACAGTGGCATCGCAAGTGTGGTGTAGCGAGTGTCCAGTGTTGTTGCAGAAAGTCGTGGCCCCTAGAGGACAAGGTTCTCGTGGACGGGGACGTGGAGCTAGTGGACAGGACGGAGCCCAGCTTGGTGCAGCCTCACAGGATAGTCCAAACAGTAGCTACTTCGATGACAGCAGGGGCGGTCAGTACTATCACGACGACTATGATAAGGATGAGGTGACAGGGATGTCCCACAGCTAGGACAGCCAGGGATGGAGGGAGGGACCAGTTGAGATACCTGTAGGTCAGCGCGGTCCTTATGTTACAGCAGATTTTCATAGCTCGGCTAGGGAATTTTTGGTGGATACAGGTGCAATGAATAGCTCTATTTCCCCCTCACTGGTCCCCGGGGCAGCTTTGTCTGGCCATAATAATGTATTGGTAAGCTTTTCTGGTGGACCGGTTGTAAGCCACATCTCCAAGCTTCTTACGCTGGCTATAGGTCCTTTCACTGTGGATCCACCATTTTTGTTGACATCTAATTGCAGAAAAGATTTGATGGGCTTTGATTTATTAAAGAAGTTTCATACTACCATTTATTGTTCCCCGGAAGGTGTTTATATGACAATGTGCCCCAATGTAACAAGCACTAACCAGTGCCTGTCCAAAGATGCGCCTCTTCCCTTTGAATTTAAGGATGTGCGCTCATGTTGTGGGAAACAGGTGACACAGACGTAGGACTATTGCAGATACCCCCTGTCTCAATCAAAGTTAAAGACAATGCTATTTTGCCTCGTATTCCCCAGTATAAAATACCGCAAGCAGGGGAGCGAGCCTTGTCGCTAATAATAAAGGATTTGATTAGGTCGGGAGTGGTTGAAGAGACAACAGCTAATATGTGTAATAGTCCTGTTCTTCCTATTCTTAAGAGGACACCTTCGGGTTCCTCTGATGATAATGTTGATGTTTATCACTTTGTGATTGACTTGCATGAGGTTAACAAGATATTAGTTCCCCAGTTTCTGGTGGTTCCTGACATTACTGTTCTCTTGACAATGATTCCTTCTACTGCCAAATACTTTTCTGTCATTGATCTCAAAAACGCATCCTTTAGCATTCCAATAGACTCAGACAGCAGGTACTTGTTCGGTTTTACACTAGCTGGTAGGCGCTTTAGATTTTGTCTAGCTCCTCAGGGCTATACAGAGAGCCCAAGTATATATAGTCAGGCTTTAAAAGACCAATTGGACTCCCTTACGCTACCCCCATGTAATGTATAACTCCAGTATGTAGATGACCTTCTCATTGCTTCAGACACCAAAAAGGGTTGCAAAGACAGTACGGTTAAATTATTGCTGCATTTGGCTCAACACTGACCTAAAGTATCCATTTCCAAATTTCAATATTGTCGACAGGAGGTCACCTACTGTTGAAGGAGGGTAGGCGATTGACCCCCAAACGCATCAGTACCATTGTTAAAATGCCTATCCCCAAAACTCAGAAGGAGGTGCCCGCTTTCATTGGCATTACTTCCTATTGTCGTCAATAGCTCCATAACTACTCATTATTAATAAAGCCTCTGCTAGCACTAACCAGTAAAGATGTGCATAAACGCTTGCCCTGGACGCATGTATGTATGTATGTATAGGCATTTATATAGCGCACTACTTACCCGTAGGGTCCCAAGGCGCTTCGACCGCTGCGAAACCCTTCCTGGCTTCCCTGAGAGATGGTCCCTTAATGGGTATCTCCAGGGTGAGACCAGGCATCCCCGGCGGTCTGGTGGGGCCGTTAGTGAAGATGAGGCAAGCTAATGCCCAGAGTTGCCGAGTGTGATCTCTGATCAGAGTGGGCACCGAGGCGAGAGAATTATCGAGTCCACTGACCCTGGTCCAGAAACCTGCCGCGCCGGGAATCGAACCCTGGTCCCGGGCCGTCCTCTGCTCTCGGGTCTGCCGCCTCTAACCAGTGAGCCACACTACTTCACCTGTCAGCAGTCTTTTGAGCAATTAAAAGTCACACTTTGCTCTGCTTCTGTGCTTTATATGCCTAAATATATGAAGCCTTTCGTGCTGTATGTACACGAAACGGCTTGCTGGGCGCTCTCTGTCTTAACACAGGGCTCTGGAGGTAAGCAACAGCTGTGTGCTTATTTTTCTGCTATTTTGGACCCCATCGCCAGAGCCCTTCTGAGCTGTCTAAAAGCGGTCGCGGCCATTTCAATAAGACAATCGTTCGGGCTCGTACTTGATACTGACCTCACAGTTATGGTGCCCCATGCTGTGGATACCCTTTGGAATGAGACTAAGATGAAGCACCTCACCAGTGTGCATCTGACTACTTATGAGCTCACTCTTTTTATACCACATGTTACGAACAAAAGATGTGCCACTCTGAACCAAGCACGTTACTACCCCTCTCTTCTGAGAGTGAGGAAATTGACATACATGATTGTATAATCCGGACAGAGGAAGAGATGAAATGACGGGTAGACCTGACTGATGTTGCCTCATCTGACCTCCAAGGGAAGCTATATGTATACGGCTATTGTTTTAAGTTACCAGATGGCACTACAACTGCTGCATGTACAATCACAACACTGCACACAGTAGTTGAGACGTCACAAGTTCCCTATAAGTCGGCCCAAGCTGCAGAACTTTTTACCCTTATACGAGCCTGTGAGTTGAGTGAGGGACTGGCTGTCAATATCTATACTGACAGTCAATACGCATTCGGAGTCACCCATAATAGTGGATGGCTCGGTGCAGAGAGGGGATTTCTCAATTCCCATGAGGTGAAGATACAACATGGTCCCCTTATACATAGGCTTTTGTCGGCTTTGACACTCCCCAAGAAATTTGCGATAGTGAAGTGCAGCGCCCACAAGGCAATTACTAACAATGTGGGTAAAGGGGATGCATTCGCGGATCAGACAGCTAAGGAGACAACCCGAAAGAAAAGATGAAGAAGATGTTTGTAGCAGGTCCTGCTAGGTGGGTGCCTGAGGTTACCATGTTGGACAATACACTGGAAAGTGTCAAGGAGATACAGAGTGAGGCAACTATTGAGGAGTAAGCGATATTGCAGGAAAGCACAGCACATTTGGATGACGATGGGTGTTGGACAAATAAGTCGGGAAAACAGAGATGGATGTTACCAGATGCATATGTTCTGCCCGTTGTTACCATGGTGCACGGGCCAGCTCATATCAGTGCTAAAGTTATTTGTAAGTTGTTAGATCCTGTATGGCAGAATGACTACATTGCAAAGACTGCCGCTCACTTGGTTAAATACTGTATAGTGTGTATGATGCACAATCCTGGAAAAGTTACCCTTACGCCACCTGGTAATTTTGCACCTCCCACTTTCCCTTTTGAGGTCCTCCAGATAGATTATATTGAAATGGACAGAGTCGACAATTTGAAATATGTGTTAGTGGCTGTTTGTGCATTCAGTAAATGGGTTGAGGCTTACCCCACTAAAGAAAATACAGCCATAGCGACTGCAAAGGTACTCATAAAGGAGTTCTTTCCTCACTTCGGCTTGCCCCATTTGATTTGGAGTGATAACGGAAGCCACTTTAACGCAGGAGTCATACAGTTGGTTTGCAAAGGACTCCATATCAAACAAAAGTTTCATGCTGCAAATCACCCCCGTCAGCGGGTCTGATTGAGAAGTACAATGGTACTCTCAAACTGAAATTGCCAAAGATTCAGGAGAGCAGAGGGTTGCAGTGGCTAGATGTTTTACCATTAGCCCTCTTGTCTACAAGAATGACAGCTCACTCTAGAACAGGACTGTCAACCTACAAGGTCGTGTTTGGGCACCCGGCAAATGTCTGGGGCGTCACGCGTCCTAGGAAAGTTTCCAAGACTGAATATCCTCTGTTGGTGGACTATTTGTATGAGTTAACTAAAGATCTGTGTTCTATTCACCAAAAGATCCCGGACACACCTCCGCCAGCACCTGAGGGCTCCGGGCATGACATTCGGCCCGGAGACTACATTCTGACGAGCAACTGGAGGTGGAAGGGCCAGTCCAGGTGCTCTTCTCCACCTGCACCATTGTGAAGGTCGCCGGCCGAAAGAACTGGATTCATTGCCAGCATTGCACCAAAGTGCCTCTGCCCTTACCCTACGATCAGTGGGTCCATGAGGGCATCGGGGACTCCGAATATGAGAGAGTCCTGTGGGTCATCCCCTTTTCGGTTGCCCAACTCATGTGGACCCAAACTGAGGCAGAGAATAACGAGGTCCTAGATGCAGCAGTGGCCCCCGAGATTAAGACAATACCAGAGTCATCTTCTGCTGGCACCTCTGTGTCTACTCCCCCCTTTGTCCTGACCCCTCTGTGCCTGTAGCAGTTAGGTACAATTTGCGCCCCGACGGAGGAACAGTGCACTAAAGAAAAAGTCAGATTAGCAGGGATGGACTCGATAAATCAGGCAACAGTAGCATACGGGGAAGCGAGATTGGTGCATTATTCGGACACTGGACAGGATAGCTCGAAAGTTCTCCCCTGGAGGGGTGTACTTTATCCTGTACAATGTGGGATTTTCTTCAAGAGCTGGTCCGACAGCTCCACCGCCAGTGCTCAACAGCGGCAATGTTTTTTTTGTTTAAATCTTTTTATTAAGGTTTTACATTTTCAAAAAATCCCTTGTGGGACTTAAAACAGGTCACAGGTCCATCGGCATATACATAAACAGTATTTAACATTGGCAATCATGGTTCGACAACAGCAAATTGGCTCCAGTCTTTGGAATACAGCAGTTGTAAAAACATGTCCACTGAGTTTGCCGTCTAGCTGTCTCATCGTAGTACGTCAGGTTTGAGTATGCCTGATCCCTTGAGTGGTATGTGAACTGGGTCGGATGGAACTGCTGCCCCTCCGTCAGTGTACTACCCCTTTGGAGGTGTGCAAGTGTGAACGTTTGTGTAAATGAGTCAGACTCCGAACTGCCGACTGGAACTGAGCTAGTAATTATGGAAGAGGGTACCTCCCGAGAAAGAAAAAAAAGACGAAGAAGGGCGGAGGGGGGTTGGGGGGGGGGGGGGGGGAGGGAGGAGCGTGGGGGCGGGGGCGAGTGGCACATGTGGCCAGTGTATGGGCTAGTCATCAGGCAGCGGGGGCTGGCATGCGCGTCCCAGAGAGGGGGAGAGTGTGGGGGAAAGGACCCATAACATCGGCAGGTGATTACGTGAGCAAGACCGACTACTAGTGGTGTGCCAGCTCCTCCACGGGAGCGTTACTCATTCAGTGGTGGGGGCTGTGGGCCGGGGTTTTGAGCGGGGTCACAGGGCAGGGGTTGTGTCGGCTCTGGGGCGTCCTCTACGGTTGTCCCTTGCTTAAATTGTATGAGAAGATGCGCCCATTCCATAGAGATTGGGTGTTTGTGTGTGCCTTTTACCTCTTCCTCTCTCAGGGTCTCTTCTTCCGCGGCCCCCACTTGTTCCTTGCTCCTATCCAGGCCGCCTCCGGTGGTCCAGTGGGGGACCTCCAATGCATGGCTATGTTTCTTTTGGCTAGGAGGATGGCTAGGGATGCAAACCGCCACTGCAGTTTCTCAGACTTCTTTTTCTTGTAAATTCCCAAGGCACATACCTCCCATGTGACAACATGCTGTAGGTGGACTAATGTATGCAGTGTGGGGTGCACTTTGTTCCAGTATGGCTGCAGGGACAGACAGTCCCAGAACATGTGTATGAAGTCCACGTTTAGGGCCTGACATCGAGGGCATGTGAATTCTGTGTTGGGGTAGTATTTCTGCAGCTTTTCGGGTGTAAGATAAGCGCGATCCAGAACATGTGTTTGAAGTTCACATTTAGCGCCTGACATCGGGGGCATTTGAATTCTGTGTTGGGGTAGTATTTCTGCAGCTTTTCGGGTGTAAGATAAGCGTGATGCAGAACATTAAACTGTATATTTTTGAAGCGGGAGTTACGGGAGACTTTTTTAGGGTATTCCAGCGCTTGTGTCCACTCCTTGTCATGGAAGACTCAGCCTACATCGTCCTCCCAAGATTGGCGCAGTCTGTCCAAGGGGACTTTAGTTAACTCCCGAATGGCCCTATAGTGCCATGCCACTAGGTGCCTGCCTGCCCCCATTTGCAGTATCGTGTGTAGTACTGGGTGTGTTGGGGGTTCACCACTTCGCAGGTCCCAATATGCTCGACCGCTGTCCATCAGTTGCCTATGCATTAAGAATTGCCCCCGCGGGAGGCCGTACCATTCGACTAGATGTTCATACGTTTTCAGTTGCCCCTCGTGGAACAGGGCTTCCATCTCTGTCACTCCGCTGCCTGCAAGTCTCCCTCGGTATAGTATCCCTCCCTCCGAGGAATGCCCACCAAGGGGAGCAGAGGGGAATATAACGGTTTCCCCTTCGACAGTCGGTGGACTCGCAACATGCATTTGCGGGTTATAGTTACCTGTATCGGGTGCGTGTGGACCGGTTTGGAGACTGGCATTAGTATTCGTCTAATGGTGGGCAGGGGCAGCCCCCCATTGTCAGTGATCGTCTCGCCCAAGTGCCTCTCATCTGTCCAGTGAGACAGCCACTGGAGTTGCGTGGCTAGGAAATATGATTCGAATGACGGGGCTCCCAGACCCCCCTCTGTTGTGAGCAGCTGTAAAGTGCGCAGGGCTATTCTATGCCGTCCGTCTCCCCAGATCAGTGTCGTGAGAAGTGTGTCCAATTCCCAGAAGAAGGACCGAGGTGGGATCACCGGCAGATTTGTGAAGTGGCACAGTAGTCTGGGTACCATTATCACTTTGGCTACGGCCACCCGCCCGATATGCGCCAGTGGGAGCCTCTTCCAGAAGTCAATCGCGGAGCGAAGGACCGCCAACACTCCGCAATGGTTTCCCTCGTACAGGTCCTCCGGGGAACGGTATAATCGCACTCCCAGTTATCTGGGGGCCGCCCCTACTCCATTTCAAGGTCTGTGTGCCTATCTGCATGTCATGTGGTGCCAGACCAGGACTGAGGGGATAGATCGTTGACTTCCCCCAATTGACGTTGAGGCCTGACATGGCTCCGAAGTCCTGCAAAGTGCGCCAGATTGAAGTTGTAGTGTAGTTCCTATTTTCCCTATAGGCCCTGCGCATTGGAATAACATAAACAGCAGTATAGACGTAGGAGTGCGGTCTCCTCGGTCTCTACTGACTATGTTAGACTTAATTGGGTTTATACCAGCTAGCTCAGAGGTCACTGGAAACTTTCTTGACTGAATAGGAAGTGATCAGCTTCCCTGGCTCAGACAAGAAGGGATTCAGTTTTCCAACAACCGCATTAACATGACAACTTTGCTCCTCAGAATAAGAGTCAATCTCTAGAGTTGTGTGAAACAATAGACAGCTATTTCACTCTGTCAGTTGTGCAGAATCGAAATTTGCCTAGCATTTGTAACGGTAAGTTTCAATTCTATTAAGGACACGGAGGCGGGGATTATGCTTTTCTTTCTTCGCATTTATTATAAATTGAAAAACACAGCAGCCTTAGAAAAGCTCATAATGCAGAAAAATGCTTAAATAACAACAATAAAGCATTTTAGTCACATAACTCAAGAAAAACAATGTCTCTGGGACTACAACTCCCATCATGATAATATAACAGTCTGAACGGAGTCCTTCCTCTATGTCCACAGTCCATAGATAGGCAGTCCCTTCTCCATGTTCCTCCTCTTTCTTCGCGCAAATTACGCCATCAGTTCATTGGTCTGGCTTGGAACCATCATTTCCTAACAGAAGAAATAGAACTGCGTCAGCGCCGTAACGGAAAATTCAAGATTTTACAATCAAATTAACTATTCAAGGCTCATATTCAACCATGAGGAAAAACTTTTAAAACCTGGTTACTTACTGCCATACGGGGGGGTGTCGCTCGACGATATACCGGGTGGGATAATCCTCGCCTCCGTGTCCTTAATAGAATTGAAACTTACCGTTACAAATGCTAGGCAAATTTCGATTCTATGGCAGGACCGGAGGCTCAGATTATGCTAGTTCAAAGCTTACTTACCACCAAACTTGCAATATCCACCACCGGCTTCAAGTAAAACCTCTTAAAGGTGGAATCGGAGGACCAGTCTGCGGCCCGCATCAAATCCTCTAAACGAGCTCCCGCAGAGAAAGCCTTAGAGGCCATGGCCCCTCTGGCAGAGTGAGCTCCGAAACGTTTGGTATCAATACCTGCCTCTTGCATGACCCAACGCACCCACCTGGCTATGGTGGGGGAAGAGACCGCATGGTGTGGTTTTCGCAAGGCAATCAACAATTGTCTCTCGCCCGGAGGGCGAATGTCCCAAGTCATATCTTCATAAGCTTTCAGACACTGAACAACACATAGCTTCGGGACATCCACGAAAGCCGGATACAAAATTGTTCTAGAAGCCGACTTTGTGCGGCGGCCAATCGTGAATGTGACACCATCTGGTGAAAACACGCGTGCCGAGACATCCAGAGCACGCACATCCGACACTCTGCGGCAGGACACCAAGCATAGAAGCATAGCCAGTTTCGCCGAGAGTTCCTTGACCGATAGGTACCTGTTAGGTTGCCAGGACAGGAAAAGGTTCAAAACCAAATTGACGTCCCAAAGGACTGAGTACCGGGGCTCTGGTGGTAACGCCAACCGGACGCCCCGCAAAAGTCGGCATACAAAAGGGTGTACTCCGATCGGAGCACCGTCAACTGGGTGATGCGCCGCAGAAATAGCCGAACGCACAGCATTAATCGTGCGGTAGGCAAAACCACCCACGGCCAATTCCGCCAAATAATTCAACACGGGTACGAGTCCCGCGACCAAGGGATCCAAACTCCGTCGAAGATACCAACGCACCCACTTAGACCAAGCAGATTTGTAGCGCTTCGACGTACTGACAGCCCAGGCCTTGGATAACAGACCTTCAGCTGATCTCGAAAGGCCCGGGAGCGACCAACGTCTCCTGAAAGCCTCCATGCCATGAGGTGGAGAGAGCCCTGAACGATGAGAGGATGCGGATCCCGATCCGGGTTGAGGAGCAGGTGAGGAAACCGGGGGAGTAGGATTGGAGAATCCCAGGAAAGTTCCAGAAGAACTGGAAACCAGACTTGGTACCTCCAGAGCGGCGTCACCAACACCAGCTCCACTTCCTGCCGGCGAACCTGCGCCGCCGTTCGCATCACCATCGAAAAAGGTGGAAACGCAAAGGGCTTCTCCTTGCTCCAGTCCTGGAGAAACGCGTCCGTGGCCTCTGCCAGCGGATCCGGTCTCCAACTGAAGAACCTCGGAAGTTGATGATCCAAGCGGGACGCAAACAGGTCCAGTGAGAAAGGACCCCACAGCCCGTTGAGCCAGCGAAAGACCTGGACATTCAACATCCACAGACTGGAATCCCGGAGGTACCTGGAGTGCCAGTCTGCAACCTGGTTGGCCTGACCCGGCAGGTACTCCGCCGTCACCGATACATGATGTTCTAGACCATTCCAGGCCTCCATGTGGGTAAGCCACCACAACATCTCTTCCTTGACCTCTTCCGATAGGGGAACCATTTGGTCGTAGGACACGCCTCTGCGTAGATGATAAGCTTTGAGGCGCTGGAGAGCCCTGTAGTGCAGAGGGCCCGGAAAGATGGCCTGAATCGAGGACGATAGCAGGCCCACCACTCTGGCAACTTGACGTAACGACGTGTGAGACTTTGTAATTGTCTGTCGCAAGACGTGCTTGATCTTGGACATCTTCCGAGACGGAAGACTCAGGGAGGCGTCGACGGAGTCTATGACAAAACCCAAAAATTCTACTTTCTGAGAGGGTACAAGAACCGACTTGTCTCCATTGATGACAAAACCGAGCTCCTGGAGGAGGTCGACAGTCCGGTCCAGATGAGAAAGCAAGCTGTGTGGACATTGCGCCATCAGCAAAATGTCGTCCAGATAGACGATTAGGCGAATCCCCTGCGCTCGCAAGAATTCCACCACGGGATGTAACACTTTGGTGAAACACCACGGGGCCGAGGATAGACCGAACGGAAGAGCCGTGAATTCGAACACCTGTTCCCGCCAGAGAAACTGGAGGAAGCGACGGTGAGGAGGGTAGATTGGAACCACAAGATAAGCATCCTTGAGATCCAACCGTACAAACCAATCCCGTGGAAGGAGGATATCTCGAAGGAGATGAATTCCCTCCATTTTGAAATGATGATAGACCAACCACCCATTGAATTCTTTGAGGTTGATCACCGGACGACGGCCCCCGCCGGGTTTGTCCACTAGGAAAAGATTGCTGAGGAAGCCCGACGGATGCCGAGTTGATTGGCGAACGGCCCTTTTGCGGAGAAGTTCCGCGACCTCTTCGTCTATCAACTGGGCATCGGCCACTGAAAAGGTTATAGGGCGCGGGGCGCACACCTGGAAAGGCTGATCGTAGAATTCGATATGAAAACCGCGGATAGTTTGCAGCACCCAAGCATCCGCTGTAAGATCTACCCACGCCCTCCAAAAGGCCGCTAGTCGGCCGCCAATCTGAACCTGCTCTGCGGGGATAACACTCACCGTGTGTGCTGGAAGCGTTGGAGTTCTTCCTGAAGCCTCGACCTCCGAAACGCTGCCCTCTTGTAGGGTAGAAGGAGTTGAAGTTGGCTGAGGTGTTGTACTGTCCTCGCCCGGAGCCTTGCCCTCTGTTGCCGGCATTCTGCCCGCCACGGCCGGTCCCGCGGCCCCTACCGCGACCGGCCCCTTGGGAGAAACGCTGTTGGAACACGCGTTTGATACTGGACTGAGCTCTGTCAAGGGATGTGAAGGTAGACACGAACTTCCCTAGCTCCTTAATGAACGGTTCTCCGAAGAGACCACCTTGGGCAACCGCTCCTGCCTCTGAAGAGGCTAAGTCTCCCAACTTAATCAGGAAAGACCTCCGCCGTTCGGTGGAAAGGGCGCAGTTGGCATTGCCTAAGAAAACAATCACCCTCTGCGCCCAATTTGACAAGACGTCGGGGTCGATGGCGGAACCAGTAAATTTAGCCTCCTCCGCCATGTCTAGGATCTTAGTAATGGGCCCTACTGCGTCGAGCATCTTGTCCTGACACGACCGCCAGGATCTGTCAATGCCCTTACGCGGATCCTTCATAAACTTTGCCAGAAACGTTGCCATCTTTGCATCTAAATCCGGTGTCATGGCAACTTTCCCTTCCAAGGTGGGCCTAGGGCATTCCCCACGGAGGCAACCCCTGGCCTCCTGCTCCAGAGGCTTACGCAACCGACTAGCCACGAACTTTGCCACCTTGTCACCCGGGGCCCAGGCTGCGGACCGCGGATGCATGATCTCATCCGGGTCCAGCATACCTGAGCTGTCCCGCGGTAACTCAGTGGCTGAGCTCGAAGGTCGCCAGGAACGCACCGATTCCTCGTCCCCGTCCGAATCCGGGGAATCCCCCGGAGACGAAGGGGCAGTCCCAGTAGCCACCACCGAGGCGGGGGCCGCAGGCTGGTCAGGTGGGGACTCTGTCGCCTTAGCCAAAAATGCGTCACGCAGACGCTCAAAGGTACCCTTGTCCACCCCCTGAGCACCCTCCGACAACCCCCCCTTGCAGGGTTTCTTAGGAGCAGGGGGGCCCTCACCTGATGAACCTGGGAGGGCATAAGGGTTTCCTGACTGCGCCTGAGCTAACTTGGCGCATTCCTCCACTATGCGCGCCGAGAGACGCTCCTCCATAGGGGTTACCACCTCTGTCACGCAGCGGTAGATGGAGCTGTCTACTGCTTGGTAGAACTCCTCAACCTGCAGATAGGATTGAGAGTCACCCCCATAATACTCGTCCTCCATGCTGCACAAAGCTAGCTTAAAGGGATTCACACTCTACCTAACAGCTTGGGTGTCACTGAGATTAGGGCAGACCGGAGGACTGCAACAGTTTTGGTTGCCAGGGACTGGCAAAATTAGGGTGCACTCACACCCCTAGCGCGCAGACCCACCCCAGGGGGACCAGGTCAGCTGCCTCACCGCGCGCTGCAACACCAACACAACACGAGTGCAGACCTGCCAAATCGGTGTTAACGCGGTAGAACACCGCAGTACAGACCCCCACCGGGGCGTTCACATATGGGGCAAGATGGTGCAGAACCGAGATACGGGCGTTCAATGAGGCAGACTTGAGGGCTCGGCTCCGCGGCGGTTGGTCTCCTCAGCGCGGCTCCTCTGTGAGGAGAAACTCGCGCCGGAGACCAACGAGACGCGGCCGCGCCCCCTAGTGGATGGCTGCGCACCGCAACAACATACACCGGGAACAGTCGCGAAGGAAGCGAGACGGCGCTTCCGCAGTCTGAATGGGGCTCTGTAATGAAAGAACACATCAGAGACCCATAGCCCCAAGAAAATTAAACATTACAATGCATAAATACGGTACAAATCCCCTAACAGCATCATACTGAGAGAGGGAGAGAAAAAAACACTTAACTGGCTGCGGAAGCAGCGAAGAAAGAGGAGGAACATGGAGAAGGGACTGCCTATCTATGGACTGTGGACATAGAGGAAGGACTCCGTTCAGACTGTTATATTATCATGATGGGAGTTGTAGTCCCAGAGACATTGTTTTTCTTGAGCTATGTGACAAAAATGCTTTATTGTTGTTATTTAAGCATTTTTCTGCATTATGAGCTTTTCTAAGGCTGCTGTGTTTTTCAATTTATAATAAATGCGAAGAAAGAAAAGCATAATCTGAGCCTCCGGTCCTGCCATAGAATTACTTTCACCAGTATGCAGAGAATAGAGAGACAGGCGTTTTCAATAAAAGATATTATTTATTGAGCAGTCTTCCTTCTCATGCAAGAGAAATGAATTGCCACAATTGCAAGACTTGTTATTATAAAAAGTGCGTACAGTAAAAGGAGTATTATGGAATAATACTGTAAAAGCATTGATATGGTTTCTTAGCCATACGATAGTTAAAATGAATAAAATATATACATTCATATATACATTAGGCTAACTTACTCAACTGGTGCTTCTAACTACGCCTACCCCAGTGTACCTGACCTAAGCCTAATACGTGGGAGGGAGTAAGTGAGTAGCAGTTTAAGTTAAGTTGGTTTTGCCAAGGGTTTGCTTCAAGAATTCTCTCTAAGGGTTTAGTCAGCACCGTACCTCTGGAATAGAATGCAGGAGGTCTGGTATCTCCTCTCAGGACTCGATATTCCAGTCACCCACAAGGGTAGGCTGGAAACGCCGGAGCTGGATTTTCTCGGCAGGAGAAAAGACCGTGTCTTTCTCAGCGCGTCAAGGAGGAGGGGGAGCGTCCTTGGGCTTCTCGCATCTGCTGGGCTCTCTGCAAGGGACAGCTGTTCTGCTCCTGTATTCACCACCACCGTCGTGTTTGCTTAAGGCAACCTTGGTATTATTTATACCTGAAAGGTGCCGAGTTTGACGTAAGTTTTTGGACATAAGACGTCAATAAAGATGTCACTAAGAACTGGTCGTTCTTACAGTGCTCGTTAGGAGTTCTATTACAAATCAAAACAAAGCAAGCAGGGCTTTCCCAGGTTGCTGGGGGGTTTGATCTGTCGAAAGAACTCGGTGTGTTATCTAGGAATCTAAGGAAGTGGCTTCTGCTGTGTCATGTACTGTAATGAGCTGCAGAGACGAGTTACTGAAATATGGCTCTGATCGGTTATGCCATTTTAGGGATATCAATTGATTATAGCCGTATAGGGGCATGAGGTCACAATATTGATCAGGGTCCTAGATAGAACACAACAAAGTGAGATCTCCTGTTGCATCCCGGACATAAACAAGCAAGTTGTCCGCATATAGGGAGACGCAGTGGAACATGTCCGCTATCGGAATGCCCCATCCCTCCTCCTCCCGTCGCAACCGAATGGCCAGGGGTTCTACCGTGAGGGCAAATAGGAGGGGGGAGAGGGGACACCCCTGCCTGGTTCCCCTCTCCACCGGAAATGGGGCCGAGATAAGTTTCCAGACTCACACCCTGGAGGTGAGGCCCTTGTATAGGAGTTGGGTGCATTCTGTCAGTGTGGGGCCTATCTGTATTTTACGCAGGACAGAGAAGAGGTGAGGCCAGGTCAGGGTATCGAACGCCTTCTCTAGGTCGAAGATCAGGCAGGCCACCCGCGGGAATCAGTCCGTGATTGCATCTTGTATGTGAAACAGCCTACGCAAATTATGGGAGGTGTTGCGTCTGGGCACAAAGCCGCACTGGTCGGGATGCACCAAGGCCGGGAGGATTTGACTATAGCGGTCGGCCAGTATCTTCCCCAGGATTTTGCAATCCGCATTCAGCAGTGTGATCGGCCTATAAGAGGCCGGGAGTGTGGGGTCTCTATGTGGTTTCGGGAACGTCACGACAAGCGACTCACGGAACGATTCGAGCAGTATGCCCTGGCCATGGGGTCCTCATATGTGGATGCCAAATGGGGTGTTATATCGGTCATAAAGGTCTTGTAGTACTCCAGGGGAACCCGTCCACACCTGGTGCTTTTTTCCTTGCTAGCGAGCCTATGTCATGTTTTATGCCGGAGGGCGTGATTTTACAGTCCAGGTCTTTTCTATCTGTATGAGATATTACAGACATGCACAATGGTCTCAGGAAGTTAGTTCGCGGAGCGCCGTCGGTGGCGGGGCACGATACACCTCATTGTGTAAAGACTGTAACGATCAAACCAAAGGCTCCGGTACCTGACACTAAGACAATGCAGGTTATACAAGATCTTATGTCAATAGACAATGGCATTTTTGAGTATTGATACTGCCTATATTAGCTTGTAGTGATGATATGTATCCCTCCATCTATGATGTTATTTGTTCTTAGGCAGTAACAAAATGCTACGCAAATGCTAAAAGGAGTGTCTGTTGGATTGGAAAAAATGTGTTTGCCGAATTCTCTATGCACTGAACGATTTAAGTTAACATTCGTTGTGCCATTTTGTATTTAGCCGCCATTTTGAGCAATGACCAAAACTAACTTCTGTCTCATTTTATGTCTGCTTCACCGAAAAATAACTGCCAATGTATTCTCTGTTCGTGTATTTCTCCAAGGTTGAGTTTTGCTGTGCTAACGAATAGACCGTTCTTATTATCGCATAACTTTCAGACTAGATAGGCCTGCTCCCACTGCTTAGAGCAGCGAGAGCTGGCAGAGTAACCTTGACTGCAAGATAATGTGTGCCCGGTCCCAGGATTGCAACCCATCCTTTTGTATCTCCTTTGTTCACCAGCTACTAACTGGAAAATTCCAGTCTGGGCGTGTCTTTAGGGGTATTGGAAATGTACTTTATGCATTGCCATGTTGACTGAGGTCAGTACCTCTGCAGCAATCTAAAGAGACTGGTCAGACTGGACTCCACTCGAGTGTACTTTCAATAAATGTCTTTGGTTTGTATTCTCTACTGTCTGACCGACTCTTCATTTGTATGGAAGGCTGAGAGGTGTTCGCAAGTGAACTGGGTGACCCTAATCAGGTCAATTCCTTCACCCCTTAGCAGCTCAAAAAGAGTCACCTCAGTAGTGCAATGAGGAGACGTATTATAATTCCACACTTTCTCCTCAAGAACTTTTCCTAAGTCCAAGCTGGAAGCGATTACTTACTGGATCCCTTCCTTCATAACCTTTTTACCATGTTCCACGAGTCCATTAGAAGTAGGTGAATGGGAAACAGCGTTTACAACGCTATCTTCACAACGCGGTACCTTTACAATGTGGTTGTTACAACAACCATGTTGTTACCATGCGTACCATTACATCGCAAGTCGTTTCAACGACTTGCTGTAGGGGCGCGATGGTGTTGGATATACAATCCAACACCTTCTCTGCTGTTGCACAAACTGGAGTAGGAATAGTAAGTAATACTATTCCTAAGTCCAGCGCGCTCCCTACAGCAAGTCGCTGTAACGACTTGCGATGTAATGGTAGGCGTGGTAACAACACGGTCATTGTAACAACTGCATTGTAAAGGCATGCGATGTATTCACATACATTGTAAACAGCCATACTCAGGCTAATACAACGCCACCTTGATGTGTTTTATATCTTGCAAGTCCCAAACTTTGAGCATCTTGTCAGACACAAAATGAGTACCATTATCTGTAACTAAAGCACTAGGAGCCCCTTCCAGCAAAAATACCTTTTTCAAAAATCCGATAGTATTATCAGTATCTGGGTATTCCACAAATTTGGATAATAATCTATAGCCAAAATTAGGACCTCATTTCATTTGTTAACACATTATAAGGACCCGAGAAGTCCAATCCAACTTTTTCCCAAGATGCCCCAAGAAACTGAGTGGGATGCAAAGGTGAGTGTATTGTCTTCCAGTGTTTGTCGGACAACAAACACTCCTCGCAAGTATCCACCACATTTTTGACTTGAGAGTCTATGGTGGGCCACCAATAGTGTTGTTTAAATCTCATGCTTGTTTTAGTAACTACCATGTGCCCCATGTGAGCAACTCTTGTTATGGAATCTCGCAAACCAGCTGGAGGAATGAACTTGTCCCCCCTCATCACAATGTTGTCCTTCACTGATAGTTCATCAACCACCTGTGCAAAATTCCTTAAGTCCCCAGTCAAATTTCTCCCCTCTGGCCATTTTATTAGATGAATATTCCAGCACCTTGGTTAGAACAGCATCATTCATACTAGCCTCCTTCTATTCATTCTCTGAAATTACCAAACTCAATTCTTCTATTGCATCCACCACAGCCACACACTCTACATTCTTCTCAACCAGATCCTCCTTATCGTCCTTCTCCATCAACTTCTTAGAAAAACAATCTGCACTCAAATTCCTTCCTGTCGAAATATGTTAACTTTTTCAATATTATACTCCTGAAGTTTTGATACCAGCCTGGTCAATCTAGCCGACATATTGTTGCCAGTAACTTTGCTAAAGATGAAAGATAGGGGCTTATGGTCAGTGTAGATTATGAATTTGCAACCCCAAATATACAGCTTACATTTTTGAGCTACCCAAACACAGTCCAAAGTTTCTCACTCGATTGTACTGTAGTGACGTTCGAACTGCTTAAGAGACCTTGAAGCAAAAGCTACTGTCTGTTCTCGGCCATCCACCTGCTGGCTAAGTACCACCCCTAACCCACTCCTGCTGGCATCCACTGTTATGGCAGAACAATCGTCCTGAAAAGCATGGAGGGGTTGCGCCAAACCAATCAACTCTTTCACTCTTGTAAAAACCCCATCCAGCTCCATCGACCACAAAACCGTTTGACCCTTCTTGAGCAATGCACGTAGAGGCTCCACAACCTGAGCATAGTTAATGACAAACCTGGCGTAAGACTCCGCCAGTCCCAAAAAAGAGTGCAGGGTGTCTTTATCACAGGGGGCCTTTGCATCCTTTAATGCTCTGATCACCGAGAACTTTGGTCCTATACCTCTTAAAGTCATACCACGTTCCCCCAAAATGGACAATACCTTTTTCAAAAACTTATTATGTTCCTCCAAACTTTTTGCAAAAATCTAAAGTACGCCTGCACCCCTTTCATACTCTGAAACAGCGTTTCAATCAATCTCAGAAATATGCTGGCAGCCGATGCCAGGCCAAAGGGAAGACCTTATTCCTGCCCTCTAATAAGAAAACAACTACAGCCACCCTTTTTTCAGATTTCATAACTTGCAAAACCACTAAAATATGTAGTAAGAAAAGAAAACCAATTTTAATATTATTCACAATACCGTCAAAGTAGTTTTGTAGAATAAAACAACTTGCAGCACTCCAAGGTGTGCATGTCACCGAGGATGGAACGAGGAGAATTGAGATGACGGTGTGTGCGTCACCATGACACGCTGATTCTTTAATGATGAGGTTTATATCTCACTTGAAAGGATGTGCGTGTCACCAAAGCACGCCGTGAATTTGCAGAAAGAGAAATGAAGAAAGGTATGCGTGTCACTGTGATACCCTGATTCTTTATTGCTGCACTTTGAATTTAACCTGAAAGTGAGTGTGTCTCCGCAATGCTGAAAATGTACCCGATGAGATAACAATTGGTGCACAAGTGAGTGAATCAACTGGTGTGCGCGTCACCGTGCAAAATTCACTTCCTATATGGCCACCGTGGGTCTAGACGTAGCACACGCACAGGAAGACCTGACCCCAATGCCTACGCAAAAGGTTTCTGGTGCGTCTCCAAGGAATGTGCGAGTGGCGCACGGACCACCACCAGTCACAGGTGTGCGCGGACAGGTGCAAAAGTCACAGCAAGTTTCCTACAGTTAAAAATGCATGCTGGGATGCGCTAGAGTCACACAAGCCACCAACAGCTATGGGTGCACGCGGTGAGCACGAGGCCTGCCACTCTCCAGTAATTTGAAAAAATTATGGATCCTACCATCAACCTTGACCAGGAGAGAATGAGGAAAACTGCATTAAACCTGGTTCACAACACTTAGGGCCAGATGTAGGTAACTCATTTTTACCGACTCTAAAATACCGATTTTTACCGAATCGGTATTTTAGAAAAGGGAAACGAGATGTAGCTCAAAATTCGGTAAAAAATACTGAATCGGTACATTTCGGAAACCCCGTCTCTGTATTTACCGAATCGGTATTTACTGATACGGCAAAGACCAAATCGGTAATGGAATGCATTGAATCTACCGAATCAGTAAATACTGAATCGGTAAATACCGAGTCGGGGATACAAAATATCAGGCAGTTGAAGTATCAACCAATCATGTGCCTCCACCCCGCCCCTCAGCCAACCAACAGAGCAATAGACCAATCCTGTGCATCGACCCCACCCCACAACCAGGAAGTGGCTACACCCATGCAGGTGCAGTGTACTTGATCACACAGGAGAGCAGTTACACAGAGACAGGCTGTTGTGAAGCAGAGCCCTGCAGGACAAACAAATGGACCCCCAAGACTCTCAGAGGGAAGGTGCAGAGAGGAAGAGGAAGATGAAGTTCAGCACTGGTGAACTTCAGGTGCTGGTGGAGGAGGTAGTCAAACACTACCCAAAAATCTTTGGAAAGCAGTCCCTGCAGGTACCAGAGGCTGTCAAGAGGAACACCTGGCTGGGGATCCAGACCAAAATAAACACCATAGGAGTGACCAACAGGGAAGTGGACGACCTCAAGAAGCGATGGTACGATCTAAGGATCATCACTAAGAAAAAACTGGCAGCAAGAAGCAAGGAGGCCAATGCTACAGGTGGAGGGAAGAACAAGGCACCTGCTCTCACGGACCTGGAAGAGCGTGTGGTGTCCACACTGGAGCCACAGTGCGTTGTGGGGATTGGTGATGCAGATAGCTCAGCCCGAGCTGCAGCTAAGAAAGGTAAGGCACATATCCATCATCCCACACCCCCTGCCTGTGTTCCTCCCCCAATGTGGCTATGTAGTGAGGAAATCCAGTTCTGACTTCAGTATTCACCTGCAATGCATTATGGGAGTGGTAGTCATAAGAATACCCATATGAGCAGTCAACATGAAATGTTGTCAGGCATGCCACACAATACAATCAGAGACATGGGAGGAGCAGGAAATAGTGATATAAAAATATAATTTAATAGTGAAGTACACGGTGAAAGCACCACTAAGACACTGTCCATATCTGTCCACAGGGGAGACATCAAGCAAGTCACAGCAGGTGAGGGAAAAGACACATCCCCAAAGGGATAGGAGTGAGCAAGAAGGCAGGGATGCTGGGCCCAGCAGTGCAAGACCTACAGCACCCTATACACGAGCAGCTGACATACCAGAGGCAGACAACACCATGCTACTTGAAGCATCTCCAGTGCTCCTTGATCACCACAACATGAGTCACAACAACCAGACACACCGGCAGACACAGAGGTGTCAGACATCTGCAGGCCCATGAGGCATGAGGGTCCCCCGCAAAGGATCCTACAAACATCCTCCGATTAGGAAGGGGAGAGTGAGGAGTCAATGCAGTCTATGGCAGGAAATGCACCAGGTCATACATCCACTCCTGTCAGGCGATCCGGTGGAACAAGACGTCATAGGGTCCGGGAGTCAGGCGCCAGTGGCCGTGATGAGGATGTGTTCCAAGGCCTTGAGACCACAATGGTCAAGGTGCAGCACCTGCAGGCAAAAGGAATAAGTGCAGTACACAGACAAATGCGCATTTTGAACACTAATTTCACTGACATGAACAAGGAAATAGCATCAATGGCAGACAGCATGAGGGGCATGGCAGATGGAGTCAGGGACATGTCTCAGTGTGTGAGGACCGTGCACAAAGGCGCAGGGAGAGCCATCGAACGCACCAGCAGACAAGCGGCATGCGCCAACTTGCAACTGCGACTTCACTGATGTGTCGCCGTTCAGTTGCGATGCAGGAGGGGCTGGTGCACTGCTGTACTGATCTCACACGGGGATGGGGAGAGTCACTACAGCAATGGAAGTGCTGCTGACAAACCAGTCAGCCACCACAGGAGCAGAAGGTGTCGGGGACACAGATACCGCTAGTAGCAGGGGCAGCACCCCTGTCCCTGAAGTAAGGAGGAGTAGCAGACGCCAGAGTGCCGGCGCTGGCACAGCAGACTTGGAACTGAGCTAACTTCAGGCATCACACAAGGCTGTTCATGGGCGCAAGCAGTGAGTCTGCCATATTCAGTTGGACATGTGAGGGTGAGGTAACCCCCGTCCACACAGTAGTGCTAGGCACACTAGTATGTGTCATTTGTGGCTCATGTCATTTCAATGTGGTGCAAAATAAACTACGTGCATTGACGTACTACACGTGCTTTGTCTCTATACTTACTCAGAAGTAGTTGTGTGTGATTTCTGCCCGTCTCTGTCTTCCGTCTGTGGGTGTTGGTACTCCTACTGTGTTGGCTGCTGGTAGTGCCTGCTCATCGTCATGGTCTTCATAGTCCTCCAATTCCACCTCTGTGCCCCTCTTAGCTGCGAGGTTGTGCAACATTGCACAGGTTGCAATTATCTTACAGCATGTTACAGGTGAGTACTGCCGTGCCCCCCCACTTTTGTGGAGGCAGCGGAACCGGCTCTTCAGGAGCCCAAATGTGCGCTCAATGATGTTCCGGGTGGATTTATGTGCCACATTGTAATGTCTCTGGCTGGGGGTTGTGGGGTTGAGGTAGGGTGTCAGGACGAAGGAACGGAGTGCATATGCACTATCCCCTAATGTGGAAGAAAAAAGATACATTACTCAGATGCACACATTGACATACGTCTGCTTCATCTATCAAGGGAGTGTCACCCATTTCTTTACCTATCAGGTATCCTTCCCCGAATTCACCCGCTGTCAGGTGGGTATAGATCCCACTGTTTTGGAATATATATGAATCGTGGGTGCTTCCTGGGTATCTGGCCACTATATCGGTGATAATGTACTTGGCATCATAGATTGCTTGGACATTAATTGTGTGTGATGACTTCCTGTTCCTGTATATGTGCTCAGTGGCAGCTGGGGGGCAAATCCGGCTGTGGGTCCCATCAATGCAGCCAATCACGTGTGGGAAATTTGCCATGACGTAAAAGTCAGTCTTGGTCCTGAGCAAGTCCGCATCAGTGTCTGGGAAGTGGATGTAATGATCCATTCTTTGCATCATGGCATCCAGGAACTTTCTGAAAAAACACGACAGGCAGCTCTGGGACACCCCACCTACCGCTGCCACAACACTCTGGTAGCTCCCAGATGCTAGGAGGTGTATGCTACAGAGCACCTGGACATGGGGTGGGATGGCGTGGGCCCTTGGTCTTGGGTGGTCCAGGAGTGGGTGCAGGTCCCTGATCAGGTCCATAATGGTTTCGGGTTGCAGTCTGTATCCCTGCAGTATCTCTGGCTCTGTCAATTGGAAGAGTGTAATCCTTTGCCTATAGACCTGCTCCTCCCTTCTCCATACCCTCTCACCTGCTGCCTGTAGCCTTAGCCGTCTTGCTATGACGTAAAAAGCTGCCATTCTGGTTCCAGTGTTGCATTTTGGGGCCCTTTTTTATAGGATGCACCTGATTACCACCTGCTTACAATCCATGTTAAATACAGATTCATAAATACCGAATTTTGGTGAAATTTGGTAATTTAAGGCTCACCTACATCTCGATGGTGTGGTTTTTTCCATTTCTTAATTTCCGAATCGGTAATTTTACCGATTCGGAACATTTACCGACTCGGTATATTTTCCGATTCGGTAATTTTACCGATTCGGAACATTTACCGACTCAGTATTTTTTCCGAATCGGTAATTTTACCGATCCGGAAATATTACCGATTCGGTATATTTACCGAGCCGGTAATCTACCGACTCTGTTTTTTTTCCGGATCTGTAAATTTTGGGCGAGCTACATCTCAAAGTCCAAATACCAGTCGGTAACGGCTGAAAATACTGATTTTCGGCCATTACCGACCGGTATTAGACTACCTACATCTGGCCCTTACTGAGGTGATGTCCGACCTCCGGCATCCATCTGCCTCATTGCAAACCCCAACCACTTCTACCAGACTCCTTGAGACCGCTGGTGTGCAACAGCCGTGACAAATTATTCTCACTGCGTGGAGTTCGATCGTCATTGGGTGAAGTATATCAATTCTGGATCATCGCCAAATGTGGTAATTGTGGAAATACCACTCAGAAAACGTACTTCAGGTAAGAAGAGTATTTATTGTATTCTGACTTCACCCACGACATAGAGCCCGTCTCTGGCATTAAAGTCGATCAGCAACTGACATTGCCCATCGACCTACAGCCAGCGCACACTTAATGCATGGGCCACCATTGTTCAAACAATAACATTCTTTTAAAAAAAGTGTCATAACATTGACATTCCAATACAAACCCATTACACCGTGGGGTGGCTTGGAGCCAAGGAGCTACAACAGTGTTTCTTTGGGCTTTAATCGCAAGCTGTTCTGAAATCAAATAAGTGTAAGAAATAGGATTGTTGGTTGACTGGGGTGTAAGCCCAGGTCAAGCAGCAACCATAATCCTTGTCAGAGAAGGCACAAGCAAACCCCATATTAACCTGTGCTCACCCCCTTGGTAGCTTGGCACAGAGCCGTCAGAATTAACTTACAGGCAAAGTGTTAAGTATTTGTGCAACACTTCAAACAGAAAAGTAGTGAAAACATACCACAAAAGAGCCCACAATAGATTTAGAAAAATAGGGTTGTTTTTAATAAATAAAAAAGACCATGCTACAATGTTAAATGGACATTGTAAAATAAGTAGATCCAATAATCGTAGGTATACTTAAGTTGGTTTATTAGTCATAGTTGGTAGAAAGGAAGGCCCCACCGGGAGCAGCATCCAGCTGCTCAGCCCCACTCACTCAAACTGACCACACATTCAAACCATGCATACACAAACATTCTAATGACATCACACACACAGGCTGAGCAGCAGAGAAGGAGAAGACCAGAATATAACACATCTCCCTCTTTTAAAACAAAGAAAAGAAAAGAAAGCAAGAGGAAATAAATACAGTATGCCCTGATGATGACAAAGTCAGGATTACAAATAAGCAGTCAACACAAAAAAATGAATGACTACAAATAAAATTATGAAATAGCAATATAGCGTAATATGGGAAGTCTTGCACAAAACATGAAAAGAGGCATAATATCACCTCGCATAAAACCAATGCAAAAGACATCACATAACAATACAATCTGACAAATTAGACCTCACATAACCACCATCCCCCATCACAAACCAAAACCCTAAATATCACAAATCATGCCAGTTGGCCAGACTGTCACAAAAAGCAATAGACAGGGAACCAAACTAGATAAAATGGTGTCCCAATAGAATAACAAAGATAGGACGCAGCAGTTCTAAGCTAAGCAACACACCGCACATAACAGTCTACAATAGAACACAACAAGGTAGAAGAAATGGCATGGGGTATACCCAAACACATATCAAAGGGGTACCTAACCTCCCCACACACTACCCGAAACAAACTTAATAAATAAAACACACAGCACAAGGCGCATAACTCCTAGTGCATGGGGTACATGACACCCCAATTTAATGTACTCGAATTACAACACTCCGCACGAGGTACATGACTCCCCAGCGGCTCTCTGTATAACTGAACTTCTCTAACTGAATAGAGCACTTGCATCGTTCAACAATATAAATCATGAATGAACAGAGAATGAACAGAACTGAGGACTCTGCAGCCCCATATAATTTAACGTGAAACAGATGGAGCACCTCAATCAATGAGCACCTATGTGGCTCCGCAAAATACTAAAAATCCAAAACTGGAAAACTAATCTTCAAAACATTCACACTAGAATTGAACACCTCAAAACATTTTGAGCACTAAAAGTGGTTCAATACAATAGAAGAAAAATGTAGCCCCTGCACAACTCCTCACAGTAAAAATGTGAACTCCTCTATTAGAATAGAGCACTAAGAAAAGTGGCTCATCAAAAACATACAGCAAAATAAATCTCAACACCTACCAACAGTAGTTCCAAAACATATAGCTAATAGGCTAATACTTTTTAAGGTATCTTGGCGCTGGGATGAATAATACCCTGCCCTGGTGTTTTGTGCTTAAAACAGTAGCTCTTTAAGCCCTGATTTCATGTAGACACATAACCACATATTTGTTTCTCAGGTGACGAGTACACTAAAAAGAGTATAGAGTACAAAAAGGGAATATGTTGGTGAAGAGTGGAACCTTATTAAGTATTTCATGAACGAAAAAGCAATACTATAGTGCACACAATAAGTAAGAGTACATATAGGCTGAAGCAATATTGCACCTTTCAAGTAATTCAATCATAGCCTGCAACCCTTCCCTAGGTGGCTTTAAATAGCTGAACTCGCTATTGCAGAATTTGATTAAATTAAGATTGCTTTCACTGGGCTTCAAAGAATCATGCTTGACTCTTCAGCGCCTTCAATCTAATTATTCTAATCATTCCTAACAGTGTTAGACCGCGCCGATATTTTTTCCATTAGCCCTCGTCCTTTCATTTTCCTTCACTTCATGGGAGTTCTCTACAAATCCACAAAAGATTTCTTTTAGGCTATATATAATCCTGGTAGCTGCACGGATATAACTCATTTTCGTTAGGATCCATTCACGTTGCTGTATGAACTCGACTTTTTCAATTCTCATTGCACTATTGTCATGCCTCCATCTTAAATAAGGAGAATTGCGCAAAAAACAGAGCAAAAACGACCTGGAAAACGGAAACACTGATGTTAGAACACAGAATATGCTTTTTGGTTTTCATTTTCAGTTGAGTTCCTTCGGAGAAATGGTAAATAAACCGATAACCTGCTTTGGAAGATACAATAGTTAATTTGTGCAGGTGGTCCTAAGGAATCGGTGGTCCCTCCTGCAGGTGGTGGTCATACCTGTCAGCAAGGCTGTGTCCTTGAATATCCTGTAGCGCAAGCACAAGTCCTAAATAAAGATGTGGGGGGACTAACTGCAGGAGACATCAAGGCCCATGACATCATAACTCGTGGCATGTGGAGAAGTGTGGCTCAGGGGTTAGAGGCGGCAGACCCGGAAGCTGAGATCGGCCCTGGACCAGGGTTCAATTCCCCTCCTCGGCGGGTCTTGGGCTAAAAATTCCACGGACTCGATAATTCCCGCTCCGGTGCCTTCTCGACTCACGGGTTCACACTCTGCGACTCTGGGCAATAGCTTGCTTAATCTCCACAACGGCCCCTCGCGGCGGGATGCCTGGCTTTCACCTTGTGGATACCCTGCCGGGGTTATCTCACAGGGGAATACCAGGACGGGTTCCCTAAGCAAGCGCCGGGAAACCCACTGCGGGTAGCTGTGCGCTATATAAGCTCAAATACATTTACATTTACATCCCGGAGCATGACATTGCACATAGCATCACAAAAAGTGGCATCACAATCAATGACTTTCAAGGAAGTGACATCACAAAAGTGACATAAAATCCTAGGGCCTCACATATATGTTTAGCAGGTCTAGTATTGAATACTAAATAAGTATTGTTGGAAGTTTCTGAGACCATAAGATTTACCTTGGAAGCAAGAAACAATGTGGAATTGACCCTTTTGGATCTCCCTGCCGCGTTTGATGCCATCTCTCACCAGATACTTTTCCAGCAGCTCAAAGACTGCGATATTTCACACAAAGCGCTAGCGTGAATTAAATCCTTTCTAACTGAGAGGAGACAAGTTGTCTCTCTAGGACTGTTCGCTTCAGTAGAAAGATCAGTAGCATCAGGAATCCCACAGGGCTTGTCTGTGCTATTCAACATATATATGGCCCCTCTTATTTCTTTGCTAGCGTCCTTTGGTATCCCACTTCATCATATGCTGGTGACATGCAGTTGATTCTTACATTGGATAAAGAGTCCTCGCAATCTGAACTTTATTATTATTATTTATTATTAAAGGGGTTTGTAAAGCGCCTGGTGACGCCTCCCGGCGTGTCCCCGCGCTGTGGAGAGAGAATGTTAGGAGGAAAGAACAGGACCACTACGAAGTAAATAAATGGGTTTTCAGCATCTTTCTAAAAGAGGCCTCATTCATTTCTAGCCTAATGTTCATGGGGAGGAGATTCCAGTTCTTGGCTGCCAGTGAGCTGAAGGATTTGCCTCCCATTCTGGTTTTTTTTGGGGCGCGATGTTCTGAGCAAGCCCACTCCTTTGGATCTAAGGGATCTATTCGGCTCATACAAAGATGCCAGATCCGATAGATAGGACGGGGCTTTTTGGTAAATGATCCTATGGCACCAACCTATGGAACTTAACTTCCATAACTGAAGTTGTCTGTGGATGCAAAAAACATTTAAAATACAACACAGACAAAATGGAGATTGTACTATTTGGCAACTCTAACTGATTTTCACCATCGCAGTGGTGTTCAATTTCGGTACCCAGTGCACCAGCCACAGTTGAAGTGGCCAGAAACCTGGGAGTAAAATTTGACACCTCACTCTCCTTTCATCCACAGTCTCTTGCTGTGGCAGGGACTTGTTTTCATTTAATTAAATCTTTAAGGAAGTTCTTTGACTTCCTCCTATTAGATGCCAGGAAGACTATTGCTTTTGCCTTTATTATATCCAGACTGGTTATGGCAATAGTCTCTTTACTGGCACCTCAAAATACATCCTTCATAAACTTCAGATGGTGTAGCATACTGCAGCTAGACTTGTGCTGAGGCTACCCAGACATAATTCAGCTTCTATAGCTTTGAAAGCCTTACACTGGCTCTTAGTACACCATCTAATCCTCTAAAAGGTTCTTGTACTGGTTTTTAGAGCGTTCAAAGATATTGTTCCAAAATATTTGATTGCCAGATACTTGCATTAAACAACCCTCAGAGCCTTCAGATCCTCCCACATGAACCTTCTTAAGCCCCCTCCATTTAGACTTAAAATGCGAGGTGGCAAATCTTTTTCAGTATTGGGGGCTAATGCATGGAGCCAACTCCCCATAATCTTGGATTCATAGAATCTGAAGCTCTCTTCAAAAAGCAAAGGCCTGGGTTCCTTTGGCCCTGAAGCACTTTGCCACTTCTTCATCTAGTTAGCTTTTCTGGGTTATCAGTTCCTAACTTGCAGGGCCAGGATGCTCCTAGTGAGTTGCAGCACACTTTATACGCTTTTAATTAATTCATTCATTCACATTTGCGTGCATTACAATATTTAACAAATTAGATCTTGCGTCAGGGTTGGCCCAAAAAAGTATACATTTAGGGCCATATTTCTCATGCTTTTCCACCATACAACATGTGCAACAGTGAAGCAACCCTCACATCTTGCCACGCTAGGACCCCTTTCATGGTCCTGAGTGGCTTAATAAATCTGGAATAACGCAAAGCAGGGCAAAAGACTGAGTTGCATTACTGTGCCCCAGGGAGGCGTTCCGTGGGTGGTGCGTGGGTGATCCCACGCAAAACCCATGGATTTTGATGCATTCCCAGATTTACTTTTCTGGTAAAACACCCAAACTGCTACATCTTCAGAGGTGAAACATAATGAGGAGAAATATCTTTATTTCTTCTTGTTATTTCCTCCTTCTATGTGTGTGGCGTTCTGCAGCACACATAGAAAGAGGAAAATGCCTCAGGGGATTGATTTTGTGCAGACAAGTGTCCCTTGCTGCACTTAAGCAATCCTGCAAGAGTGCCTGCGTTGTCACTAGGCAGCACATTGTGAGCCAGCGCTGGCAAAGGCAGAAATGTGCTGTATAATGGTAAATACAGCGCATTCCTGCCCTTTCCCTGTCACGCAGCGCAGCAAGGTGACATGCTGCTCTGTGTCACTTCTTGATAAATATGGTCATTTTTTTATTCTGCCACAAAGAAATTGCCAACAAGGAGAAAGATGGCAGTAAATCTGTTCTGATTAATTGGATGCAAAGTCTACATTTTAAAATATAATTTTGGGTTAATACACCTGCTGCATAGAGCTTTATGTGGCCTGTACATTTTAGGGAATAATAAAAATGGTGAGTTAATTCTGCATTAATGCACTTGCTGGACAGATCTGTGTTTTATTTTAGATGGCTGGATAAATGGGTTACTGCTCTTTACACAGAGATCCTTTTGTTATTTTCAGTTCATAAATTGTAATTCTGATATAGCACTGTGAGCAATGAAGGACATGTGACTCCTACCCCTTGTAAGCCTTACTGTCCTATGTTACGCATCCTGTTCTCTGATTTACACACATATGATTTATTGTCATTGTATAATGTCTAGGTCTGATGTAAAGTGCTCTGTCACCCTGGGTTGGGTTGAGTGTAAAAGAAATAAAACAAACCAGTGTTATTTACATTGTTATTTGTGTAAATACTGGGACAGACCAAGAAGCTGACATTATTACAGTGTATGCTTATCTCTTATATACAAGGATTGAAAAAAGTCAAAAGCATGGCTCTTTTCAGTACATATGAAGAAATAACAAGCTGTGTGCCTTTATATCCCCTCCATTGCATTTGCAGCTAGTTGTGAGTCTCCAGATAGATCCCAGCCTGGATACGGCAACAAAAGAAGGCCTGATGGCTCCTTAACTTCTGCTTTTGTTTTGGGCCCAGCTGGAATGTATTATAACAAAGCCTCCTCTCTTTGCACATAGCTGCTTGGACCAAAGCAAGCATGTAGACAATGTGCAGGCACTGCTGAATGTGTCAGGTGTCTAAAAATGATACTGGGACAATTCTGCATATTTCTGTGGGCCCAGCTTCTTGGCAGGGTGGACAGGGTCCACCCTGTGAAAAGAGTGGGTGGATGGTGTCTACCCATGTGTACCCTCGACTTGTGCCCTGCTCCAGCACACTTGTGACATCCCAAATCCCAGGCTTTTGTTTGCATGGCCAAGTCACGTGGGTGGCACAATAAAGAGGACCCTGCATCATGTGAGAGTCGCCCACACGCCATCAGGTCCTGAGGATGAACTGGCATAAATGAGCACGACCCGGCCTGTCCCTATTTTAGCAAGTAAAGGGAGAAACTCACACGTGGCAGCTTGTTAAAAACAATACCACCCTCTGGATGTGCAGTTGGTTCTCCTTAGAACCTCATTCTACAGTAAAAGCATTAAAGAACCTATTAACAAAAAAACATTGTAAGAGACAAAGCAATAGCTCTGCAGGATAGGATTTTAAGGACAAAATAGCGAATGATGATGGATCAGTGTTTGCAATTGTCTACAAAAAAGGGGTTGGTGATGGTCACAACTGGGTTCAAACATCAAGAGGTGACTTTACTAATAACTAAAAACTGGTGATGCTTGTAGGCCCACAAGCAATTCCAGTTCCCTTTCGCGTGCACCAGTTTTGTGGATGATTTCTATGTAAATGCTAAGATCCAAGAAATTCTGCTGGGTAAGTCTTCCCACAGATTCCTGAGCTTATTGATTTTGTTCCAGGTTTCAAAGTGGTCTAAAAATATTTTTCCCTTAGCAATACCTCTTTATTACTGCTAAGTAGCATGTGCTGTTCCAGTCGCAAATTTGTTTCTTAATGTGGTGTCTCTGGACTATATTAGGCAACGGAGAATTTGAGGCCAAGCCTTTTTAGGTCTCGGCCTAGCGTACACTGCTCATGCAGTGTCGCGCAGTGCGAGCCTATTCCGGGCGATTTGAAAATGGACCTTGCATTCCACAAAGCTCGTGCCGTTGTGGAATCCAAGGTCCAATTTCATTGGCCTTCGGGTGCGTGCTGTTTTTAAACAGAACCCGCAATAGGCCATAGGCGGTCGCGTAGCTCCACCCATGGCCTATTGGTGTCTGTTACGCTCAGCAAAGGCCATATGTTTTGAATTATCACGACTTGACAGCTGCGATAATTCAAAACATATGCTTGCAGTGGCGTGCGCGGGCGCACCACTGCAGGCTTTTTTTTTTTTTTTACAATTGAATCGCTTTCGCGATCCGTTGAAGTGCCGCTTGTTTTCTTTCTTAAGGAAACGGTCTTGAGTGCTTCAGTGTTTTGTCTTCCTCTATTAAACTATGTGCATAGCATAGATCGTATTCAGGCCATGAGCACTTTGCTGAACCGAGGTGCGCACTTTCTCCCAAAAGAAGCACTAAGCCCTAGACATAAAGTGAAAGCCCGAGTGCTGAGAGTTCTTTTAAACTCCCCAGATCTTTGTGTACAGTGCATTACAACAGCGCTGAAGTGCTTGTGAGTGTGTAAGAGTTGCCAATGCTTTACTGATTCATCGGTTTTATAATCTTTTTTCCCAAAGATGCGTGTGATACCTCTACGGGTCTCACTCTTCCTGCAGGCTGCAAAGCTCGTCCGTGAACCTCTAGGTGTGTTCCATGTCCTGTCTGTAGTAACTGAGATTTGTTTTGCGCTGTGCTGCCATTGGTATGGCCTCGAGGTGCATGATTACGCCCCGGCCTTTCCTAATAGAGCAGAATAAGAGGAAGTGCATCCGGTTCCCACAAGGCCCATGTCACATAGCTGACAAATCGCTCTGGCTCTGCCTCCCAAATCTGTTTGTGCTGGCCCCTTGCTACACCCTCCAACTACACCCTCTGCCCTCCAACTCCACCCTCCAACTCCAACTTCCAACTCCAACAATAGGAACAGTAATGATACATGAGGAGAAAATTACAAGTGAACAAAGTACAGCAGCAAATGTTAAGTTACAATTCGCAAAAGTGACAATTGTGAGCACACCCTCCAACTCCAACTCAACACTCCAACTCCACCCTCCAACTCCACCCTCCAACTCCACCCTCCAACTCCAACTCCACCCTCTAACTCCACCCTCCAACTCCACCACCCTCCAACTCCACCGTCTAACTCCAACTCCAACTTCCAACTCCACCCTCCAACTCCACCACCCTCCAACTCCACCCTCTAACTCCACCCTCCAACTCCACCCTCTACCTCTACCCTCCAAATTCAACTTCCTACTCCACACTCCACACTCTCCACCCTCCAACTGCACTTCTAACCCTCCAACTCCACCCTCCAACTCCACCCTCCATCTCCACCCTCTCCACCCTCCAACTGCACCCTCCAACTCCACCCTCCAACTCCACCCTCCAACTCCACCCTCCAACTCCAACTTCCAACTTCAACCATAGGAACAGTAATGATACATGAGGAGAAAATTAAAAGTGAACAAAGTACAACAGCAAACGATAAGTTACAAGGCGCAAAAGTGACAATTGTGAGCACACCCTCCAACTCCAACTCAACACTCCAACTCCATCCTCCACCCTCCAACTCCACCCTCCAACTCCACCATCTAACTCCAACTCCACCCTCCAACTCCAAATTCTAACTCCACCCTCCAACTCCAAATTCCAACTCCACCCTCCAACTCCAACTCCAACCTCCAAACTCCAACCTCCACCCTCCAACTCCACCCTCCAACTCCACCCTCCAGCTACACCCTCCAATTACACCCTCCAACTACACCCTCAAACTCCAACAATAGGAACAGTAACCATACATGAGGAGAAAATTGCAAGTGAACAAAGTACAACAGCAAACGTTAAGTTACAAGGCGCTAAAGTGAAAATTGTGAGCAAACAAAAATACAAGAGGTAGCAAACGGTGCAATACAGGAGGAAAAAGTGACATGTGTGCAGGTTACAACAGCGAACAAAGTACAAGTAGAGGTATAATACTGTCCACCCTCCAACTCCACCCTCCAAATTCACCCTCCAACGACACCCTCCGCTGTTATGTAGGCAATGGTGGCACCTATGCAAGTATCGAAAGCAAACAAAATGTGTAAAAAAAAACATTTGCTTACGTAAACAAACACTAACATAATCATAAATAAACAATAAGTGAACACATACATGCCAGAACACTAACAAATTAATTTTTTTAGAAACGTACCTGTCAGACGAGGCATGAAACACACTCCTTCCACGAACCACACGGTCAACGATCTGGGAATTTGACGGGCAACAATTGGTACGCTGCGTAATACAACGTAGCAATCTCATTGGCTGTGGCACACGTCAATCAAAAAATAAACACAAAACGAAAAAACAACTAGACCGCAACACTCAAAAACGTAACTATTGTTATGGGACATCGCCACATCTGCCATTTTCTTTCACATTAAAACGATCTACACACACACAACAACACATACACACAAAAAATCGCACACACAATGAAATAAAAACACACACACACACAGACACTAAACATTACAACTCCAAACATACACACACAGACCACCACACACACACAACACCCCAACACACATCTGCAAAACACACTAACACACGCAACACACACACACACACCCAACACCACACACCCCCTCCAACTCCAATTCCACACTCCAACTCCACCCTACAACTGCACGCTCCAACTCCACCCTCCAACTCCACCTTCCAACTCCACCCTCCAACTCAAACTTCACCCTCCAACTCAAACTCTACCCTCAAACTCAAACTCCACCTCCAACTCCAAGTCCACCCTCCAAATCCAAGTCCACCCTCCAAGTCCACCCTCCAAGTCCACCCTCCAAGTTCACCCTCCAAGTCCACCTTCCAACTCCAACTCCACCCTCCACCCTCCAACTCCACCCTCCAACTCCAACTTCACCCTCCAACTTCACCCTCCAACTCCACCCTCCAACTCCTTCCTCCAACTCCAAATCAACCCTCTAACTCCACCCTCCAACTCCACCCTCCAACTCAAAATCCACCCTCCAACTCCACCCTCTAACTCCACCCTCCAACTTAAACTCCAACCTCCAACTCAAACTCCACCCTCCAACTCTAACTCCACCCTCCAACTCTAACTCCACCCTCCAACTCTAACTCCCCCCTCCAACTCTATGTGAGTATGCAGGGTGATCAGTATGTGTATGTCCAGGGCCAGCAGAATTGTGTGAGTGCGCAGGGTGATCAGTATGTGAGTATGCAGGGTGATCAGTATATGGGTGTCCAGGGCCAGCAGTGTGTGAGTGTGCAGGGTGAACAGTGTGTGAGTATGCAGGGTGAGCAGTATGTAGGTGTCCAGGGCCAGCAGTGTGTGAGTGTGCAGGGTGAGCAGAGTTTCAATATGCAGGGTAATCAGTATGTGAGTATGCAGGGTACTCAGCTTTTCACCAAGCTCACACACACCACCAGCCGTCACTGCACGCTTTCACCAGGCATATACACACCACCAGCCGTCAGTGCACGCTTTCACCAGGCACACACCACCACCCGTCAGTGCACACCAACAACCATCACTACACACATCAATTGTTAACGAATCCACAATTAACTATTGTAGCAATAGCAGCATTGCAAACTTTACTTTTAAACATAATCATCTAAAGCTCAGCATGCTACCATTGCTACAATTCCAATCCAACCCACATAATTCCTTTACACATTACATACATACACTCCATAAAACATGGCGAAAAGACATTGCCATTTACAATGCCATTTCCTCTAACTCAAATAAATCCGAGACCTATTGCATTTCTAATGCTTGTTTAGATAAGGCCACAGGGAGACTCTCAAATGTATTCTCTCTCTCAAAGATATGTTCTCTTAAGAGATCTTCCCACAAAAAAAACCAAAAAGTGTTATGGGAAGGAGAAGTTTTCTTCCTTGAGGTTGTGTTTCCATACTCTTGACTGATCAGAGACTTGATACCATCTGCAGGTGCCAGATTCATGTTTGACATCAGTTGACACCCTGCATGTATAAAATAGGGAGATTTAAGTTTACCAGTCCTTCGATTGAACCAGGAAAGTTAAATCCTCCTGTCTAGCAATGCTGTATATTTTCAGTATGGATCTGCAACCCCTAGGGATGCTCCAAAAGGGGGATCTGTTCCTGCAAGCATGTCAACTCCAACCCAATGCACTCTGAAGCTGCATCATTCTCCATGGGCTTTTCTCCTGGTGCCAATGGTGAAGTCGAAACTGGCTCGGACACCATCTCCTGTTCACTCAGGACCTTATTTGGCATTGGTTTTGAAGACACTGTTGCTAATGTTGCACCTCTCAATCAAAAGTCTCTGTATCCTTTTACTTCAGGAAATTTAACAACACCCTTATCAGGTATGCTATGGAATTTGCCGATTTTCTACAATCCCAATCCCTAGACATTGTATTTATCACTGAATCCTGGGCCGACACGGCCTCTAGCCCAGAGTTGTCAATGGCAATCCCAACTGGATAAGTCATTTTTAGGCAGGATCACATGGAGAGAAGAGGAGGCGGTCTAGCCATCGCCGCAAGTTCAAAGCCTCTTTCGTCTGCCATAGTAGCCCTAAAGAACTTGAAGCTCTGTCATTTAAAATTCAGCTCTCAGATACGTATTCTTTCAATAGTCTCCTCGTTTATCGGCCCCAGGCCCCAAAACAACCTCCTTCCAGACCTTTAATCAACTTCTTGATATCACAGACAATTTTTCTGATTTTTCCATCCTAGGCGATTTTAATATTTACTTAGAAGACGCTCATAACCGAGATGCTACATCCATTTCTGATATGCTGGACAGCCTAGGCATTACCCAGCTACTTAAGGGTGCCACTCACACCGCAGGTCATTGATGTATCCGTCAAGGAATGAAGCAGACTGCTCAGGTTATGGTGGTAAGTCAGGATTTATTGGGGAAGCGAGATAGAGACATCAAGAGCCCACGCCAACCGCTGCACTGGAATCACTGGAATACCTAGGCATAGGATTCCACATTCCAGAGCATGCGACGTGGCGAGCTCAGCAAGAAGCATGAGGATACAACACATCCTCCTTTCTAGAAAAGAAAAGAATTAACCTTAACGTAAAATACATACAAGCAAAATAATGAATGCAAATTCATAACATTAAGGACATTTTGAAGGAAGAAGGTTATTCACCAACAACGTAATCTTTATGCCAAACAGGAGCTTTCCTCAGACGGGAAAAACTTGAATGAGGAGTGTGAATGGGAATGGGCTGAAGAGAACGTGGGAAAACAGGAGGGTGATGAGAATTGGAACTAGAAGGAGAGGTCCTTGAATGGTTGGGAGAACAGGAACTGCTAAGGAGAGGCGGAACTTTGACAACTTTAGAGAGGCTCCAAACATTGCCGTCTGACAACTCTACAACTTGCCTACCCACTCTAACAACTAACAACGGGTCAGAAAAACGTGACACACCAGATCTAAGAAAACCAGACTTTCTCACACGCACCCAATCACCAACCTTGCAGGGATTGCTGGAATTGGGAGACACCACAGGAGCACGACAACTAGCACGTTTACCATCTACAAGGTCTCGCATCCAGGGTTGGCTTAAGTTACATACACCTTTCCTCCCCCGCATTATTTCAAAAGGGGACAGGTCACCATTACCCTTAGGAGTATTCCGATAACTCCATAAAAGTTTTCTAACAGCCTCGTAACAATTCTCACCGTTGCACACAGCAAGTTGCAGACCCTCCTTGAGCACCCTAATCCACCTTTCAACCATGCCGTTGCCTTGAGGATAATAAACAGAAGAGCGTTTGTGTAAGATGCCATGATTGCAACAAAAGGATTTCATCTCAGCAGAGGTGAACTGTGTGCCATTATCAGAAAGTATAGAAGAAGGGAAGCCTTCTTTTTCAAAAATTGAATTGAGGAAATCGATAAACACCCTAGAAGATACATGGGGGACAAATTTCACTTCAGGCCAACTGGAGAACTGGTCTATCAGGACAATGGCGTACACTGGACTCTGACCAAGGGACATTGGACCGGCAATGTCTACAGAAACGCATTCCCATGGTTTTGACGGTCTCGAGATAGAATCGTGGTGATATTTAACAGGCTTTTGTGATTTGTCACTCACACAACATTCGACACAGAACCTTACTTTTTTCTCGATTAACTTGTCGACACCAGGCCACCAAAATTCACTCCTTATTCTTTTTTTCATACTGGACATGCCTGGGTGACCCTCATGAGCCATGTCCAATACGGTGTTCCTTAAATTATCCGGAACCACTAACAGTAAACCTCTCAAGAGAGTTTCTCCCTGGATGGAAAGTTCTTGAGCCACTTGAAAATAAGGCAAAACATTAGGGGAAATACTGTTCTTGGAAGGCCAACCATTTTTGACATAGGACACAACATCCAAGTAATCACGGTCACTATTACAAGCCAAAATCCAATCATCTTCACGAATGCATCCATTGGACACTTCACAAATTGACACCACTTTGTCAGGGTCATCGTCAGGTGCAACATGATTGTCGTCTTCCACGGGAAGTCTGGAAAGAAAATCAGCAAGGACATTCTTTGCACCGGGAATGTACTCAACAGAAAAATGGAAATCTTGTAACTTATACTGCCACCTTGCAATTCTAGAAGTGGCTTTTCCACATCCTTTGGTCGTAAAAAGATCTACAAGGGGACGATGGTCCGAACGTACAACAAAGTCTGTACCATATACATACCTGCGAAAGTATTCAATTCCCCACCAGCAAGCCAATGTTTCTTTTTCAAGAGTGGAATATTTTGTTTCAGCACCCCGTAAAGGCCTTGATGCAAAAGCAATAGTGACAAAACCGCTGTGTTGCTTTTGCATCAGAACCGCACCAATGCCAACGTTGCTTGCATCTGTGACAATAAATGATTTACAATTGGTGTCAAATGGGGACAAAGCAGGAGCAGAAATAATGCATTTCTTGATAAAATTAAATTGACATTTGCAGTTATCATCCCAAATAAATTCTTGATGGTTTTTCATCAATTTGCGTAAGTGAGAAGTTTTATCAGAGAAAGAGGGGATGAACTTGGCATAGTATTCGGCTAAACCGAGAAAGGATCTAAGTTGATCCTTGTTGACAGGTTCAGGTGCATTTTCAATTGCCTTAACTAAGCTCAATTTGGGAGAGATGCCCTGTTTACTGATGGAATGTCCCAAATAATCTACTGAATTTTTTCCAAATTTGCATTTTTCTTTGGTGAGGGTGAGACCGTTGTCTTGTAGGATGGACAGGACTTTAAACAAAACTTCAGAATGTTCACATTCGTCCTTACCGAAAACTAAAATGTCGTCCTGAAAATATAACACATTAGACACATTCTTAAACATGTTGTGCATTACACGCTGAAACACTGAAGATGCGGACACTAACCCAAAAGGCATCCTTTTATATCTGTATGCACCCTCAGTGGTTATAAACGAAGTCAGATGCTTACTATCATCATGAAGTGCTATCTGATGATATGCGTTAGATAAATCCAATGTGGTGAAGATAGATGCATCCTTGAGCTTAGCGAACATTTCTCCAATATTGGGTAAAGGATGTCTATCCACCCACACATTTGAATTTAAATCGCGCATATCCACACACAAACGAATTTTCCCATTGGGTTTGTGGGCTACGACTACTGGCGAAAGCCACTCAGAGGATTCAATTTCCTCGATTACGTCTAAGTCGCATAATCTCTGAAGTTCTTTTTTAACAGATTCACGTAAGGCTAAGGGTATGTTGCGTACTTTATGTACTTTGGGAACAGCATTATGTTTGAGAATAATTTTGTGTTTAAAATTTTTGAGTAGACCCAAACTAGGGGAGAAAACTTGTGGAAAAATAGTTTCCCATTTGTTGTCGGAGGACACATCAACAGAATTGATGAAGTCAGAATATCCTAAAACTTGATCAGGGTGATTGGGATCAAGTTTCATCATCAATTCTCTCTGTTGTGGCCAACCCAGTAAGCATGACCCATCCTTAGCAACATAAACCTTAGCATGTATTGACTTGCCCTTAAACGATAAAGTGGAGGGAAAGTATCCAAATACTTCAATGGGTTTTTTACCATATTCCCTTAATTTTATGTCAGAGGGAAATAAAGATATGACATCTGGAAATTCTTTTAACAACACATCATCACCTATTAAAGTGTACTTCGCACCAGAGTCCGCCATGACTTTTATAGATTTGGACCCAATTTGGAGCATACAGAAGGGTGAGTCTTTTTTTTCCTCTCCAACTTCGTAGACGGTGCAGATATCGTCGTATTCATCGTCATCAATGTCCACGGGTTGAACCTCAGAGAATTTGGGACTCTAGGATCAAAATTAGAATATTTCGATCTGTTGCGACTTTTGCACATCCTGGAGAAATGACCCCTAGACTTACAGTAGTTGCAAAATTGTCCTATAGCGGGACATCTCTTATCTGTTGCTACATGGCCAGAAAAGCCACATTTGAAACAAACAACATCCTTTCTGAAATTTTGATGTGAAGTAGAAGCAAACATAGGTTTGTTGGAAGTAAATGCAGATGGGTTTTTCTTGATATTTTGGACTACTGATATATTGGAATTTTCGGAAGAGGATTCTTTAGGTTTTTTATCGGACAATTCTTTGATGCCAAGCTTCATATCTTCAAATCGGTGTGCGATGTCAAGCGCTTTTGAAAGAGATAAGTCTTTTGCATCAAGCAATTTCTCTTGAAGTTTCACATCAGAAACATTATGCACAAGTTGGTCCCTTAGCATTTGATCCTGGAATTGTTGATAGTTGCACTTGGCAGCCAGGATCCTTAAATCTTTGATAAAAGAATCAATTGGTTCAACGGGAAGTTGTTTTCTGCTAAGAAACTTGTGACGTGCCACGACTTCATTGACTTTTTTAATGAACTGTTTATCGAGCTGCATAATTGCATTTTCATAGACATCAACTTCTTCCTCGGATGAATTATCTAATGTCATTGGTGGCAGATGAGAAAGAATTTGCCTTCCTTCTGCGCCAAGTGAATGCTTAAGTATGGCGAGTTTGCGTTTGTCCGTGTAATTCTCACCACCAATGGCTTCAAGATAGGCCTCAAATCCTTCACGCCATTGTTTCCATTCTAATGGTGGTTCACCGGGACTCGCCAAAAATGGCGGAGGGGCATTGAAACTTTCCATTATGATGCAGGAGAATAAATGGAAAAGCTGAAAAAATGTAACTTTAACAATGTGCAGAAAATGTCTTAGTAAAGTATTGTGATGTCATAAACAACAGTGGTAAAAAGTTCTTGAAAGGAATTATACCTTGAAAAACAATATGAGAACTTCCTTGAAGAGGAGCTTTGTGACGTCACAATTGCAAACAGGACGATAATATTAGAATACAGACGTTGTTTGCTTGTGCTGACGCTGCCTGGACAGAATGCAGAGAATGTTGAGCGCATGCGTTTGCTCGCGCTGAAGTTTCCAGGCGCGTGGCAATGCGCACGCGTTAACTCGCGCAGAGGAAAATAACGCGTTCAAATGGCAAAAGAGGAAATAAATGAAGATATTCTCACCGCTTAACGTGGAAAAAGCGGGATTTTCAGCACAATGACATCTATTCGATCACAAAGGCTCCGCAGACACAGAAGAGGGAATTCAGTATTTCATGACGGCAACGGTAATCTTGGTCCGGAGATACCGGGGCTGCAGGCTCTGAAGTCGCGTAGGTTCATTCTCACCAAGTCGCCAGTGATGTATCCGTCAAGGAATGAAGCAGACTGCTCAGGTTATGGTGGTAAGTCAGGATTTATTGGGGAAGCGAGATAGAGACATCAAGAGCCCACGCCAACCGCTGCACTGGAATCACTGGAATACCTAGGCATAGGATTCCACATTCCAGAGCATGCGACGTGGCGAGCTCAGCAAGAAGCACGAGGATACAACAGTCATCTGTTAGACGGTCTTTTTTTTTTCTGACAATCCTTATATAAATATTCTCCCATCTCTCCCTTTCTCCTGGTCGGACCATCTGGCTGTTATGTTCTCCCTCACACTTCCTGGGGATGTACCCAAGATAGGCCAGTTGAAGACACCAAAGCCAATCCCCCCCCCCCCCCCCCCCCCCGGCGTCTCATTTTCCCTGAAATATTAGGACCTTCTTTAGCACTTAATCTCCCACCTTCCCCCAACCACATCTAAGAGGCAGTGGAAAAATATCATCATTGTATATCGTCAGCGTTCGATTTCATAGCACAAGTTAAATACCACAATATACATAGGAAGGTGCCCGCCGAACCTTGGTTCTCTGAGACACTTAGTGCTCAGAAGCAGACCTGCCGTAGGTTAGAAAGAAGATGGAGGCTAACCTATGGCTCCATGGAAAGGGAACAAAACAAACAATCCCTCACAGTCTACAAGAACCTTATCATCAAAGAAAAAACTCAATTCTTCACCAACAAAATCAAGGCTTCTAATATTTATCGAAATAATTGTTTGCCACAGTTAAAAGACTGGCTATCCCCGCAGTAAAGCTCAATCCAAAATGAGAATCAGGCTTTCTGCAATTCATTAGCTAATTTTTTTTAAGGATAAGTTTGTAGCCATCTATAATCTTTTAGCAGGCTATCATTCCTTATCCTCTCATATCGATTTGGCTGTTCCTACGTGAAGCACCAGGCATTTTTCTGCTACTCCTCACACCAACCACCTGCATGAGGACAAAGGCACTTATGCCCCTGCAACCCAAGTACTGCTAATATTACCCTGACGCTCTCTATGTTCTCGCTTTCATCGCCTACTCAAAAAAGTAACTTCCTTGTTCAAACCAAATCGGGCTCTCCACTGGAACCTTGCCCTCCCAAAATTATACTTCAAGCAACGGTAATTATCTCAGAACATCTTACTCTTATTTTCAATGAGATGTTCGCTACAGGACTAATCCCCACTAAATGGAAGATGACTTCTAACTTACCGCAAAACCTAATTTAGACAGTGTGGAGCCCAATAACTATCGTACCATTTCACGTCTATCGTTCCCTGGTTAAATTGTTGAAAAAGCCATGAACACAGAACTGGCACTGTTTATCAAGAACCATGACCTTTTTGATCATTTCCATTTTGGGTTCAGAAGCCAGCACACTACGGAATCTGCACTGATCAATGAATCAGAGAAATCAGACAAATTGTCAACTCTGGTGGTAATGCAGCTCTTATCCTGCTAGACCGCTAGAACTCTCAGCGGCATTTGATACGGTCAACCACGACATTCTTCTGGACCGTCTCTCAACAATAGGGATCAAAAGAGCACCACTTTCTTTGTTAAATCCTTCCCTTCAGATTGTGAGCACTTTTTTCCCTTGGAAGATTTCAACTCCCCCATCTTCACTCTGGGCTCCTGACAGGGTCATCCTTGGGTCCTACCCTCTTTAATGTGTACGTTACCCCGCTTTCCCATCGATCATATCTTTTGGGTTCTCAGTGGTCTCCTACGCTGATGACACCCAAATTGTAATTTCGATCTCCAACCACCCGGATGAGGTGGCCACTCGTTTTCCATGATTGCCTGCTCCAGGTTAACAATTGGATGTACTCAAACTATTTAAAGCTCAACTCTACTAAAATGGAGGTCTTGCTGTTTGGTAGAAACACTACCTTTTGGTCTCCACAATAATGGCCCCAAGAACTAGGCTCTCTTCCAAGTCATACCAATAAGGTGAAAAATGTGGGTTTGGTGTTTGACAACAAACTTTCTTTTGAAGACCATGCTAATTCCATCACTTCATTCATGTTCCTCATATTAAAGATCCATTTAGAAAAATCTTTCCTTTTATTCTTCCACTTGCAAAAAACTGTTATCTCACTATTGGTATTGTCCAAGATTTATTACTGCAGTGCGCTTTTCCTCAATATTCACAAATAATGCCTGAATAATTTTCATGTCCTTCAAAATGCAGCTGCTTGCCTTCTTCTTGGCCTTCCCAAATCTCAATCTGTTTTTTCATCATTAAGTCTCCTGCATTAACTTAGGGCTAAGAAGCGGATCGATTTCAAGACATTGTGCATTGCCTTTAAATCACTGCATGGCATAGGTCTCGAATTCTTCAAGAAAAACCTTCAGTGGTACACTCCTTCCAGACACCGCTGGTCTGCACGAACTCACAATCTTATTGTTCCCAAATTTAAAAAGGAAAACTGGGCGGGGGGGGCTTGTGGGGGGGGGGGGGGGCAGAGGTTTCATCCTAGGGACAACCAGACTTTGGAACTCCCTCCCTTTGGAATTGAAAACAGAACCAAATTGCTAGCCTGCAGGAAATTTATTAAAACCTGGCTATTTACCTGTTAAGGGCTTTGTGTCATTTTTTTTCAGCACTTTCCTTCTAGAGACTAGCTCCTAGACACCTTTGTGTATGAAGTGCGCTTTATAAATCTTTTTTTCATTTAATTTCATTTCATGGAGACACCCGCATTGCCAGCCAAGAAGTCAGTAGGGGAAAGTATTATCCGGGTGGCAAAGGAAAAGGTGAAGGCTAATTTCAACAATGAAGCCTATTTTGAACGCTTCTCCAGGTCAAAAGAAGCATTCCCTTGGAGCTAGAGAGGCTAAGGACCGAGAGTGAGATGGAAAACTATGACTCAAAGACTGATCATCTAATAAAACCTTGATGCCTTTGGTCACAAATATTTTTCATCTAGCAGTTTGCCTTTTCTGCGGCTAATGCTACCTGCCGATTAGGCCAATACTTTCATGCCTTACGGGAACTAGTGCAACATACAGTAATCAGCCTGCCAGATCAAATGAAAAAGCCATTGTGTGATTTAGTAAGTAATGGTGTGGATCAGTGTTTCTCAATCTTTTGACTTATGGGGACGCCCACTTAATCATTACTGGAACCCGGGAACCCCCAATGAATCATTATTGGAATCCAGGGACCCCCCCACTGAGTCATTACTAGAAGCTGGGGACCCCAGGCTAAGCATTGTCGATGATTTAAATGGCAAAACATACACAAAAATAACAGAAAAAAGCATTAATCAACCAAATACACTAATGACACATTTTATTTAATTCATAAACACATATAAAAAATAAAACATGTAATTTTAATAGAAAGGTTGGGACTTTTCTAAATTCAATTGAGGCATCTCATCGCCCATATTATATTCTGTTTGATACACCTGCACTTCCACAAATCAATCCGAGGACACTAATTTAATTTTTTGCCTCCAATTTCAAATTCCTTCACCTTTACAGTACGTTTAAAACATTTCAATTGTACATTTAGCTTCTTTGTTTATATACACTTAATTAATCTGTTAATAGTATTTAATTTTCTAATTAGTCGTGGACCCCAGGGGTACCTGGACCACAGGTTGGGAACCACTAGTGTGGATCTTCAAAATATATCCTAAAGTGTGGTATTGTATTTGCGGGTAACCATTGCTTGCTATATGGGTATGATTGCCACACTGATGAGTCACCATGCTTTGATATGTTCTATTAGATTTTCTTTAGATGTTTATGCTTTGCTCATGGCTACGTGTAGTATCCTGTGTGCCCCTGTTCCCTATACTTCTGATCTGGTTCCTGGGATGTTGTGAGTGGATGATGTAATAGAATGATGGTATGTTGTGCAGGGTGGAAACTAGGAAAATGGGAGAGTTGGAGGGAAGGTACATAATGTACCTGCTGTTGCTGTAAACGAAGGGCCTATAAAAAATAAAGATCTTAGGGGCATATTATCAAGAAACGGCGTTAACATTATCGCCGCTTTAGCGGCAGAAAACTGCAGCTAAAACGGCGATAATGGGCTTGATAATATGCCCCTGTGAATTCCCATAGAAGCCCATGTTCTGGAGTAAACATGGGTTTCTATGGGAATTCTCTACGGATATTATCAAGCCCATTATCGCCGTTTTAGCAGCAGTTTTCTGCCACTAAAGGGGCAATAATGTTAACTCTGTTTCTTGATAATATGCCCCTTACCTCGTTGCGGAATGGTTCCAGACTTTTGTATGAATATTCTTCCTTCCAACTACCCCATTTTGTGGACGAGGTGTTAGGAACCGGCGTGAAAATGCAGCAAGACTTTGGTGGCAGTTGGGAGCTATTTCTGGCAGAAGAGGAGGTGGACTTGTCAGAGGCTGCCCGCCCGCAAATCCACTGGCAAATGGTGTCAGCTCAGGCTGCTGGTGAGGAGGGTGGCCAAGGAGGAGTTATAAACTGAGGTGATGTCTCCCAGTGAATAGTCCTAAGCTGAAGACAGACCTATGGAGACAGTGTTATAAGGACAACACAGTGGAGACAGTGAGAAAAGGCAGGAAATATCCTATGCAATAAGTATAATTGTGAAATGACCCATGGAGCTTCAGGCGGTGACCAAACATTAGTGAGTGTGCAGTATGTTTTCTCAATTGAGGTGACTGAGGCACAGACTAGTCCATGCCTTTGGTGGGTTCTGTGTGCCTGTTGATGTTAGTGTACAGCGATTATTGAACATTGCTCCATTTAAATTCAAGAACCGCTGGGCGCAGACATTACTCACAAGTCAGTCACTGCTCTGTAGAGTGGCACGGGCTCTGTCTACACTACTAAAGGGATGTACGCTGCATTACAAACAAGAACCCTAGTGCACGCATAAGGCCTGATAATTTGAGGCCATCATACTGTGCACTGGTTAAAGGCATTTTGCATATTTCATGGCACCCAGGACACAGTGACCAGTGGAGATGGTGCCGCTACTGCTAGCATTTTGGTAATGGCGATGGACAGAGGTCCTGTGACAATGCTATCTATGCCCTCCTGGATAATGAAGGAGGAGAATGGAAAGGGGCGACCACTCGGTCCCCCCGAACGTATGGTAGGGTGCCCTGACCCCCCCGGGAAACCATTTTGGGCGGGAGGCGTGTCTCGGCTGGTATGCCCGAAGCGGCGTAGCCGGGGCGCGCCTTTTCCCGCCCAAGAGGGGTTGTCCTAGACACCTACACCGTTGGCCACGCCCTGTAGGCGGATCGGAGGAGGGTACACGCCCTCCCGAGGAAGAATAAAAGAGCAACAATCTAAGGAAGCATCCTCTTGTTCCTGTGCTTGGAAGCTGCACCTCCTCGTTGCACGTGAGCCCGAGACGGAACAAGGAGCCAATTTTGAGAACTTGTAATTTTTGTGTTTCTCATTTCAGTGATTCCGAAGCTTTGGATCCAGGACCTCGAGTCGAATAGCCGTGAACGATGCCTGGCAAGAAGGTCGGAAAGAAGGTCGGGACCGAACAAATGCTTTGCATGCTGGTGAAAGACATGGCGAACATGAAGAAGCAGATGGCGGCAATGAATGGTACGGGTAGACCGAAGAAAGTCATCGGGCCAGCATTGCCGGGAGTAGTCCCTGCCGGGAGAGGTAAAAGGGCCAGGAATAGGGCGGCAGGGGGGGAGGCCCCGGTTCCCGAGTCACCTCCGGCGAGCCCGGTCAGTCCAGTTGAGGCCCCAGTTCCGATCCCGAACGCGGGACAGCCGATCCCTGTGGTAGTTACACCCGTTAACGAGGGGGATATGCCTCCCGAACTGGCCGCCCAGTTGGCGGCGTGGTTAGGCAAGAGCAACGAGGGTGCTGTGGCACCGGGAGACACGGCCGAGGAGGCCAGGTTAATAATGAAGCAGTTGCGGCAATCGAGAGATGCTACGAAGGCACCCTGTCCTCTTGTTTCCCCGCAGAATCCCTCGGAACAACCGGCGTCGAGCGTTGGAACAGCAGCAACAACAGATCCAGCTACTGGTTCGGGTAAGCAGCCGTTGCCAATGGCGGGGGAGGGATCGTTACCCTCAAGGAGGGAAAAGGTGGTCCAACATATCCCGATGGATGTGAAAGAAAGGATTTGGGCGAATAAATATGTGAACATGTTTTCGCTGTTGAGCGATCACTATGAGATAGAGCACGTTAAAAATCAGAAGGAGTTGTTGCATCCGATTGTATGGCGTGCCAAAATGGCAGGTTTCAGAGTAGATGAAACGATCGCTAATTGGGCCAGAGCGTTTGGAATGTTCACTGCAATCATGGGGGAACGTAGGCCTGAAGTATTGTCGGAATTAGCTTGTTACCAGACACGTATAATGGAATTTTATGAAACCTATGAAGGCAATCAATGGATGGGGTATGATAACAAATTTCGTAAGGCCAAGGAGCACGACTCATCCCTGACGTGGGATTGTTTTGACTCCATTTCTTGGCAGAAGCAGGTTATGCCGAACACGACAAAGTCGTCTTCTTTCGGCGGGAATGGGGCGGAGCCTTCCCGCCATTATGTGGCGGCGCCCTTTCGGGCGGGCGCCAACAGTGATCAGCACACAAAGAATAACGGGAACTCGGGTAGAAAAGGGGTCTGTTGGAGCTTTAACAGGGGCAAGTGCACTAGGCCACAAGGGGCATGCAAGTTCAGGCATGAGTGTGCAGGGTGCGGACAGTCTTCACACCCCGAGAGTTCGTGCAGAGCCAAGAATGGTGATACAGGAGGTAGAGGAGGGGCCAAACAGGTCTAACATCGACCGAGGGGCACCGTTACCTACTCCCGTTGATATCATGGCAATGATCCCTTGGCTGAACGAATATCCTGATCATGTCTCCGCCGGGGTGTTGCGAGACGGTTTCTCATATGGTTTCCGCATCCCGGCGGGGGATTTTCGGGGGGAAGCACAGTGTAAGAACCAACTATCGGTTCGACAAAATACGGCGGTGGTACAGGCAAAGATTGCAAAGGAGGTGGCCCGAGGTCGGGTTACGGGTCCATATGAAAACCCGCCGGTTGTTAACTTTGTTTGTTCACCGTTGGGAGTGGTCCCCAAGAAGGACCCGGGTGAGTTCAGGTTAATCCATAATTTGTCCGCTCCTAGGGGTCTTTCGGTGAACGATGCGATTGACCCGGGAGTTTGTTCGGTGCGGTATGCATCCTTTGATGAGGCCGTCGCCATGTTGAATCGCCTGGGGCCCGGAGCGCTGATGGCTAAATAAGATATCGAGTCAGCGTTCCGGTTGCTCCCGGTACACCCACACGATCAGCGTCTCTTAGGTTTTGTGTTTCAAGGACGCTACTACATGGATAAATGTATGCCGATGGGTTGCTCCATCTCTTGTGCGTATTTTGAGAATTTCAGTACTTTTTTGCAATGGGCGTTCACCAGAGCCACGGGCTTTAAGCAGGTTATGCATTACCTTGATGATTTTCTGTTTCTGGGGGCAGCTGGGGACACGGAATGTGCACAGGCTTTGAGGGAATTCTGTAATTTCATGAAACGTTTTGGCGTGCCACTGGCACCAGGCAAGACGGCAGGGGCATCTACTTCACTCGAGTTTCTTGGAATTGAGCTCGATTCTGTAGAGGGGTGCTTCCGTTTGCCCAAGGAGAAGGTAATGAAATTTAAAGCCTCACTTGAAATGTGCCTCGGCGAGAAAAAAGTAACTCTCCATCAGTTGCAACAAGCTGTGGGTCAGCTTAACTTTGCCCTTAGAGTGATACCGATGGCACGCCCCTTTTCCCGCTCTATCACACAAGCCATGGTTGGCCTCAAGGAAGGGCACCACCGCACACGACTGTCAGCAGAGGTTCGCCAGGATATGTGCATATGGCTGGGATTTCTGGCGGATTTCAACGGTTGCGTCGTGTGGAACAAACCGCCAGCTTCCTCCGAGGAGCTGGGGTTGTGGACCGACTCGGCAGGGAGTGTGGGCTTTGGCGCCATCTTTGGTAATCAATGGTCGGCACGAACATGGCCGGCGTGGTGGCACGATAGTGGGCTCACAGGTAACATTGGGTTTCTTGAGCTGTTCCCCATTCTGGTGGCCTTGAAAACATGGCCAGAAGGGTTTCGTGATCGCACTGTGGTGTTCTGGTCTGATAATATGACCGTTGTTGAATGTATCAATAATCAGGCAGCACGCTGCAAATGGATTTTGAGATTGCTGAAAGAAATTGTCCTGCTATGTATGAGACTAAACGTCCACTTTAGGGCAAGACACGTGCCTGGGGTACTGAACCAGGCGGCTGATGCGCTCTCTCGTTCCCACATGCAGGCCTTCCGGGGTTTTCTGCCCTCAGCGGACTTGGTGGCGGCCCATTTCCCGAAGCTCTCTGGTCTCTCGGTGCCCCGGATTACAAAACCTCGTGGGAGAGAGTCTAGCACCCAGGACAAGGAATGCATATGAAGGGGCGTTCCGTTCCTAATGGGAATTTTTGGGTTCAGCTAGGGGGGAGCATTGGGGGCAGGAGGAGTATGTCCTGAAATTTCTGGTATCACTACATCAGGCAGGCCGATCACTGGCAACAGCCAATAGGCACAGGGCCGCCATTGCCATCATGGCGCAGGCTCATGGCATCCAGGACCCCACATCGTCCTTTCTCGTAAGGAAGGCTCTGCGTGGGTGGCAACGCCTTGAGGGTCGTAGAGTGGATGTGAGGCACCCGATAGGTCTAGATAGGTTGTCCCTGTTAATGTCCGTACTCCCTGCGACATGTTCATCTCAATCAGAGACAGTGCTGTTCCGGGCCGCTTTTGCATTAGCATTCCATGGGGCTATGCAGGTAAGCGAACTGGTAGCGAGGAATAAGCAGGATACGGGGGGAGGTCTGTGTCGAGAACACATTCAAATTAAGGGTGAGACGATAGTAGTCTCAATAGCCAGGTCCAAGACCGATCCGGGAGCGATCGGGGACTGTGTGGTAGTCCAGCGGATTCCAGGATCTCCCATGTGCCCGGTAAAATGCGTGGAGGAGTATTTAACGCAGAGGGCGGCATCATGGGGGGGAAGCTTGCTGAGGCAACCCGACGCCACCCCACTGACTAGGTTTCAGTTCCAGCGGGTGTTAACAATGGCAATCGCGGCAGCGGGCTTGAACCCGAGCGATTTTGGGACCCATTCCTTCCGGATAGGGGCTGCTACAGAGGCTACAGCCAGGGGTCTGAGTGTTGAAAAGGTGAAACAGTTGGGGCGTTGGTCCTCGAATTGTTATAAAAGGTATGTGCGGTTGCACATGTTGTGAAGCTAATGTCATGCACTCACGCTTCTTGTTTTCTGTTTGGTTTACAGTTTCGCGAGCAGGCTTTGCGGGGCGGACTGTGCAGTTGACCCGACACCTGGGGACCAGCGGTCAAAGATCACCAGCTGAGGGAAGAGTGGTGTGGGTCGTTGGCCACTCATACGTGAGGCAAGCCGCGGACGTATTCAAAGCAGGTGACATGATTCACGTGGCTGGGGAATACGGGTGCAGGGTGACCTTCCACGGAAGGGGCGGACTCTGTATTGACCAGTTTCAAACTTTTATGGAGGGACTGCTCACCGCCGTCTGTAATCATAGTACATCTTGGGGGCAATGATTTGGTAACCATTGGTCGACGAGTACTTCTCGAGTTAATTTTATCCACAGTGAGTTGGTTGGCGAGAAGGGTTCCGGGGTGCACGATTGCATGGTCACACATGATTCCTAGAAAGGTGTGGCGGGGGGCCCTCTCTGTGTCAGCTTTGAATCAGTCGGTAAAGAAAGTTAATAACAAACTTAGTAGGTTGTTTCGTTCAGGCCAGTTGCATTGTATTCCACATGGATGTATTCGGGGGGACCATATGTATCTTGAAGATGGGGTCCATTTGTCCCGGGAGGGGAATGTCTTACTCATAGGAGACTTCATAGCTTGGTTAAAGAGTTTGTGTAGCCATGACCTTTAGTAGGAGTTTGTGGGGGGTCCGGATAGCCGGTCAACTATCCGGCCTGTGGCGGTAAGGTCATGATCGGTGAGCAGTAATTGGAAGATCCCTTGAGGTGGGGAGCCACCCATTATGGATGGGAGCGCCCGGGGAGAGGCGGCCATTGGCCCCTCACACGGGGAGGCGGTACCCCTCTAAGGATGGGGCTGCCGAAAGGGAAGGCGGTCATAGGCCCCTCCCAGGGGAGGAGGGGCTACGGGCCCCTCCTGGGAATTTCCCGGGGCCAGGACATCCGCGACGGCGGATGTGGTAAGCAGTGTGGGGTGGGAGGGGGGTCTACGCTACCTTCTAGACACCTCACACGAGTCCTCGGACGACCACTAAGATGGCGTCGAGTAAATATGGGGCCCCCGTTAAGACAAGGGAAATTGGAAGTTGGCACAGAGGTACAGTCCTCTGTGCGCCCGCCCCTCACAAGTAAGGGGGGGAGTTCTGGTATTAGGGATCTGACACCGGTTACGACCTTGCCGTTGACCCGTAATGTTAGGATGTACAATTTAATTTTGAGTATATGCATTTGCAGGATGTTTAGAATCGGCTAGGAGAACCTTTGTATTAGAGCTGTGTTAAGGTTAGCCAATAAACATCGTAATGTGAAAATGAAATTGTACATGATATGAAACTGTTATTTTAATGTTTTAATTTTGTTTCATATTTTAATAAATACGGCCGGGAGGGTAACTCCCTCCCGCCTTCCAAAAGTCAAGAACTGTGTCCGTCTTCCCATCCTTGGGGATTGTGTTGGGAGGGGGTGACGGGTATCCCGGCCATATGGAAAGGGGCGACCACTCGGTCCCCCCGAACGTATGGTAGGGTGCCCTGACCCCCCCGGGAAACCATTTTGGGCGGGAGGCGTGTCTCGGCTGGTATGCCCGAAGCGGCGTAGCCGGGGCGCGCCTTTTCCCGCCCAAGAGGGGTTGTCCTAGACACCTACACCGTTGGCCACGCCCCGTAGGCGGATCGGAGGAGGGTACACGCCCTCCCGAGGAAGAATAAAAGAGCAACAATCTAAGGAAGCATCCTCTTGTTCCTGTGCTTGGAAGCTGCACCTCCTCGTTGCACGTGAGCCCGAGACGGAACAAGGAGCCAATTTTGACCCACCCACCAGCCCCTTATGGCAACGATTAGTACTGCAATAAAGTCGATTTATGGTGATATTATCTCTTTTACAGGTTGTTTGAATAAAGTCTGGATTGTCTTTTTTGAATAAAATGGTTGCTATTTAGCATGTTCTTAGGCGAAGTATCACAGCCTAGTTGAATGATGTGTTATTTGTGTAAATAAAGGTTATTGTGTATTATCCAGTCTAACCGTTTATTCCGTCCTCATTAGGTTCAAAAATGTCGTATTTATTTTGGTCGGGCGGTAAGGTCATGATCGGTGAGCAGTAATTGGAAGATCCCTAGAGGTGGGGCGCCACCCATTATGGATGGGAGCGCCCGGGGAGAGGCGGCCATTGGCCCCTCACACGGGGAGGCGGTACCCCTCTAAGGATGGGGCCGCCGAAAGGGAAGGCGGTCATAGGCCCCTCCCAGGGGAGGAGGGGCTACGGGCCCCTCCTGGGAATTTCCCGGGGCCAGGACATCCGCGACCGCGGATGTGGTAAGCAGTGTGGGGTGGGAGGGGGGTCTACGCTACCTTCTAGACACCTCACACGAGTTCTCGGACGACCACTAAGATGGCGTCGAGTAAATATGGGGCCCCCGTTAAGACAAGGGAAATTGGAAGTTGGCACAGAGGTACAGTCCTCTGTGCGCCCGCCCCTTACAAGTAAGGGGGGGAGTTCTGGTATTAGGGATCTGACACCGGTTACGACCTTGCCGTTGGCCCGTAATGTTAGGATGTACAATTTAATTTTGAGTATATGCATTTGCAGGATGTTTAGAATCGGCTAGGAGAACCTTTGTATTAGAGCTGTGTTAAGGTTAGCCAATAAACATCGTAATGTGAAAATGAAATTGTACATGATATGAAACTGTTATTTTAATGTTTTAATTTTGTTTCATATTTTAATAAATACGGCCGGGAGGATAACTCCCTCCCGCCTTCCAAAAGTCAAGAACTGTGTCCGTCTTCCCATCCTTGGGGATTGTGTTGGGAGGGGGTGACGGGTATCCCGGCCATAATAGGGCTATCCACAAGACAATTAGATATAAGACTGAGTTGTTCGAGTATATACTGTGTCCTGAAAGTGTTGTGAGGTCATGTGAAGTCCAAACATTGCATTCCTTGCATTTGTCCAGTTGTTATGTTATAATGTTACATTTGGTTAATAAGTCAGCAGTATTATTTTACATTCATGGAGTTTGTATTATTCTATGTACATATGTTAAGAAATGTGCCTTGATTCTCACTAACTGTGAGGTTATTAGGTTGGAGAATAGTTTGTAATGTATTGTAATTGTATTTATATAGCGCTTACTACCCCATACGAGGCGTTGAAGCACTTTTTGGCGAGTAGCATGGTCCTCTAGAACTCAAAAGGGATTAGTGGTGGATTAGTATAGTGAAAATTGAGTTAATTTGACTGACATGAGAGTCTGTTAATTGAATTGAAAAAGATAATGGGGGTATGGATGGAAGAGGGAAGAGTCTACAAACTTTTTATTGGGAGATCATAGTAGTAAAATGAGTTTTGGGATGAGTCAAAGGAGGGATAGGTGAGGTAAGAATTTAGAAGGGTTGTTTGGGAGATCATAGTATTAAAATGAAGTTTGGAGTGATCCAAGGAGGGATAAATGAGGGAAGAGTCTAGCAAGAGCAGTTTTGGAGATTATAGTAGTAGAATGAGGTTTGGGATGAGTCACAGAGTGGAGGTAGAGGATATATTGAGACAGGAATCGGGTGAAATATAGGGTTGTGCATTGGAGAGAGTCAAAGGTTTTCTTTTTAAATAGGAGTAAAGTATTAAATATATAGATACATAAGTACATACTATACAAATTACACATAGTGATATTCCTTGAGTTAAAGACAAAGGAGAGGGGTATACTCTTCAAGGTTTGTCTAGGAACGAATAGCCAGATAGATTGCTACTATCTGCACCTGATCAGGCAGTTGGTAACCTTCCTCCCGCTGCATGTCCTTACATGGCAGTAATTATTACACTTTGAGTTGCTAGTGTGCTAAAAAGGGTAACCCCTTTATCGCGCCAAAGACAAACTAATGGTACGAAGATGCACTTGGATAGGACCAGAGTATGCCGATCCCTCTTGTGACTGTATAACAGTGAACTTTAGATTTCCATTCCTAGTTCACAAATTACTATTTGGAGCTCCTATGCATCTGGTCTGTGATTCTTGTGTAAGGACGTGACATATACATCTTATTGGTAATACCTATGGTCTAGTTAAAAAGTTTCAATGTAGGTTGACTTCTGTTGTTTTGGAATTGCAGTTTGTTAACCCCTTAGCTACTAAGCCTTTCCCCCCTAGAATGCTACGCCTGTTTCGGGTCGTTCGCCCTTAGGCTTCCATAACCTTTCTTCCACATACAGCATCCATGCCAAATTTGCGCCTTTTTCCAACATCATGTGGATTCTAAACACACCCAGGGTTTGGGGATTCCCTTGGAGAGGACTGAGAAAATAGGCAGAATGTAGCTACATTTGGTTTTGGGGGATGGTGTGGATAGGAATAAAGAGCTCTGCAAAAAAGTGTCTGTTTCCCCCCCTACAATGGCATCAACAAAAGGTTTGCTGGGCTAAAGTCATCATATTACCGGCTTTCAGGAATATGCAGAGCTGTATCAAAAATATATTTTTTAGCACAGTTTTGTAATTTTTCAAAGAAGTAGCCCATTTTCCTCATTTTTGGGCTTTCAATCTACATTCAGTTTGTGGTGGAAACCGGGTTGAAACCCATAGGTGATCCTGGAAAGTTATAGATTTCTGACAAGTAGACTAAGTTTTGAGTTCACCAAGGGGTAATTTGTGTAGATCCCCCCCAAAAACTGTTGAAATAAAAAAACCTATTGAAAACGATAAAGAAAAAACAGCCATTTGTGACGTTTTCATTTGTAAATTTATATACCATTATGTCCGCTAGGCCCTTCTAGTTGTGGCGATGTATATGGTTGGTAGATTTTGCAAGAACCCACGGTACTCAGAGCCAACAGCAGAGCTGCACCTTACAATGGTTTGTCATTGTGCACCGGGAATACAGTAATTCTTATGGTAGAATATAAAGAGTGAAGAAATGGGTATCAAGGAAACCTATGTATTTCCGAAATAGAAACCAGGCATGGACTTTAGAAGCAGTGATTATTTGTACATCTCTGAATTTGTGGGTACCCAGACAAGCAGGTGATTCAGGGGGCATTTTTCAAAATGTCTTCTTTCTTACACACAGGCTTACATTTGGAAAGCTCAAATACAGAGAAATACAATTGATGATAACAAATGTTCTACTATTCTGTATCCCACATGTCTCTCAATATAAATGGTACCTCACTTGAGTGGGTAGGCCTAGTTCCTGAGAAAGGTGGAGGGAATAAACACAACATGGAAATACTACATTGTTTCCAGTGAAAACTGGCCCTTTTTAGGTTTCACCTGGCGAAAAGCTGCGCAAGCAGCGGTTCGCGCAGGCGAAATCTTTTGTTTAGAGTATGTTGGCTTAGTCCCGCCTCTGTCTTCCATTGGCTAGCTCCATAAATGGAGGCTAGCCATTGGAAGAGACAGGCGTCCCTCATTCTTCGAGGCGACTTAAAAATAATGACTTACATATTCACCGTCCTTTTAGCGCAGGCTGGGACATCATAGCACTAAGAATACACGAGGCACTACCACCACTGCCCCAACCAGGATTAATTCCCCATTTATTAGTTTAACTTTGGACTCTCTGAACTTTGGTTATTTCTATATTTTATATTTCATGCAGCAGCCATGGGGGCGGGGTGAGGGGCATTTCTTTGCTTGTAGGCCCCCAACACCCCAGCTACGCATGCCGGCAGCAGAGTGACCCGATCGGAGCGGGACCGGAGCAAGGTGAGAGGCTCAAGGGGCATAATTGAGTGAGAGCCTGAGAGGCTCTCAGGGGCATTTCTAAGGAGGGACTCCCACATCTGGGCATAGTTGCTTTAGAGCCTGCGGGCTCAAACACAAGTAAGGCCCACCTGCACCCTAAGCCAATGAAGACTTTTACACTGAAGGGCATCCTGAGGTTCTTTACTCCTCCCTTTGGTACATAGGTGATGATGATGTTTTTACAGTCATTAACCAGTGACTTGGTGATGGTAACTTTAATTGCAACATGGAATATTTTATTTTTAGTATTTTACTTTTAGTTCCCTGCCCCCTCACTGTGCTTGCTTCCCTGCCCCCTCGTGTGCTTGCTCTGCTGAGTGTATGTGGCTCTGGTTGGGTTGGGTGTGTGTGTGGCTCTGGGTGTGTGTGTGTGTGTGGCTCTGGGTGTGTGTGGCTCTGGGTGTGTGTGTGTGTGTGTGTGGCTCTGGGTGTGTGTGTGTGTGTGTGGTCTGGGTGTGTGTGTGTGGCTGGCTCTGGGTGTGTGTGTGGCTCTGGGTGTGTGTGACTGGCTCCGGGTGTGTTTGTGGGGGAACATCACTTACAACGCATTTTTTACAACGCACTACCATTACATCGCAACCATTACAACGCATACCATTACAACGCATTGCGCTGGGGGGCGCTCTAGGATAGGGAATATATTTAATTTACTATCCAACACCTTCCCTGCTATCCACAGGGACTGGAGTTGGAATAGTAAATTAAATAATTCACTATCCAGCGCCTAAAAGCATTATGCGTTGTAATGGACTGCGTGGTAAAAACCGCGTTGTAAAGGCATGCAATGTAAAAGCATGCGTTGTAGTGACACCAATCCGTGTTTGTGTGGTAGTAATTGCTGTCTGCTCAGCTCGTCCGTAGGGTACAATAGGTCTCACATTTGCGAGAGATTAAGCTAATGGCAATGTAAATGACAATGCCATTTATTTATCTGTTTTCAAAACCAACACATAAATACAAATGTTGGCATTTACAATGCCAATAGCTCTAACTTTTCCAAAGGCGAAACCATTGCATTGTAAATGCTTGTTTTAAATGTGGGTAGCTGTGGATTTTGGGCCCTAGCTCAGTGGGCACCAAGGAAAACCTAGTACATTTTTTAAAAACTAGACACCTTGGGGAATCCAGGTTGGAGCCACTTGTGTGGCTCTCACCAGGTTTGGTTTACCCAGAATACCATGCAAACCTCAAACTTTGACTAGAAACACACATTTTCCTCACATTTCTGTGAGGAAGACTTCTGGAATCTGCAGGGACCCACACATTTCCTATCACCTACCATTCTGCCAAGTCTCTCAATAAAAATATACCTCACTTATGTGGGAAGGGCTAGTGCCGGTGACAGGAAAGGCCCCAAAACGCAACATGGCAATGTGGCTAGCTGTGGAATTTTGGCCCTAGATCAGCCGGCACCTAGGAAAATCTAGCAAACCTGCACATTTTTGAAAACTACGTTGGTGGGGTGACGTGTGGTTCTCACAAGGATTTCTTACCCATTCGCCCTAGCAAACCTCAAACCTTGACTTTAAAAAACACATTTGCATCACATTTCTGTGATGGAAAGTTCCTAGAATCTGCAGGGGGCAACAAATTCCCTACCACCTACCATTCCCCCAAGTCTCCCGATAAAAATTGCACCTTACTTGTGTGGGTAGGCCTACCACCCATGACAAGAAAGACCTCAAAATACAATGTGAAGACATCAACTTTTCCGGTCAAAAAATGTGTCTGATTTGGCAGTGGAGTAGCAGCGGTTTTATGGCCGGGTATCAACACACAACCAGGGAAGCCTAATTAACCCAGACATTTTGAGAACTAAACACACAGAAGAGTCTAGGGTGGTGGCCCTCATGTAGATTTCACAAGGTATTCATACCCACAATGCCCTGCAAACCTTAAACTTTGCCTAAAATTGCACATTTTGCTTGCATTTCTGTGATGTAAAGTTCGACAATCATCACCAATACACACACCTTCTACCACTCAGCGCTCCTCCACTTGTCCTGATAATAATGTTTCCCCACATGTGTGGCCTGTTGCGGTTAACTAATGGTTAATTTAATCCATGGAAAACTTGCATGTTTGGCACATGTAGTTCAAGGCCTAGACCATAGATTACTATTTGGGTTATCTATTAGCATGACAAAGGCACAAATAAATCTAGAATTCAATCTGGCAAAACAAACTCATATACACAAGGCCATCTTTGTGGCGACCGGTCTAAAACTTTGGTTAGCTACAAAAGTTTAATTGAAACATATTACGATGGTAGATGAACTTTAGTTTGCCCTGACATCGATAAACAATTGGGACAGGATGACCATGAGACGGCCTCCCCACAATTGTGATCACGATGGTGGTGGCAGTCGCATCACCTATATTTTGCATTGTGGCGGGGATGCGGTCAGCAGACCCCGCCACATTGCAAAAAAGAGGGTGCAGACACATCCCTGCACTACGTGGCAGGCACCCTGCGGGGCCTGCCACATGGGGCAGGGATACGTAGGGGTCACCATAGGTGCCCCCCAGGGTACATGTCCCTGCACCAGGGATTAAGGGGGGCTCGCTACGGGCCCCCAACTCCGTTTACGCCATTCGTTTTGCTGAGGAAAGGGATATCAGAATCCCTACGGCGGTACTTGCAAGGCACCGCTGCAATGTTGCCCAATGTTTTAGTTGAGACAGGCGGTCGGAAAAGGACCGCCTATCGGAACCTTGGCGGTCGATCTTTGCGACCGCCACGCTCAACCAGTGATTCCCCCCACCATCATAATATGGTGGGGGGAAAACATCAGTACGATGGCGGAGGGCCTGCCACCGACCGGCTAGTGGTGGCGGGCCCACTGCCAACATAGGACCCCCTTAGTCTGGTCACATCAGACGACCTGTGTAAATGATAATGCCTTTTATTTATGTGTTGTTTTTCAAAACAGATAAATAAAAGGCATTGTCATTTACAATGCCAATAGCTGAAATTCTCGCAAATGCGAGACCTATTGCATTGCAAATGCTTATTGGTAAAAGCGCACCATGCCGCGCTTTCACTTTAATGACTGTCACGCCCCTTTATCAAACTAAGACCAACACTGGAGCCGGAGAGAAAGGATATTTATTACTATCTCATGAGAGAGAAAGCATCAACAAAAGACAGCCATAGCTGTCTGAGGAGGCAGTCTGCTGAGTGCTTTGGTTCTGCACCTTATATACCCTTCATCCCCACCCTGTGCGTGCTAGGTAAACAATAACTAAAAACCAATAATTTACAGACAAGCAATGGTTAGTTCTGATACAATCAGCAGGTGGTGGCTGGTTGGTCCCTGCAGGGCATAGGTGAAAAAGGCATGATTATATGTCATTTAGGTGATGTACCCTTGGGGCCTGCTTACATACTCTTCCTTTCTCTGCTGTGTGGAGCACGTGCAACCCTTCAGGATGGGCTTGGGATTCCATTCTCACTTGGTAGTTTCTGTGGAACACATGTAGTTTCTGTGTAGCTCCTATCCCCTTGCGCAACCCCTCAATCACATGTGAGATGAACGCCAGTCCATTGTCAGAACAAATAAAAACATAGGTACTTTAAAGCGCAGTAAGAATTCTTTCAGGAGGCCTTTGGCAATCATTTGTACATTGCAGTTCTTGGATCAGTATGCCTCAGTCTGTGTGTTGAACATACACACAATAACCAACACGTACTTGTAGTTTGAGTAGGGGGCATGCTGAGAAAGTCCATTTAATGTGGGGAAGAGAAGTGGCCTGGGGCAGAGGAAGTACCCTTTCCAATTTCAACTTTTTACCAACATTTGGGAAAACAGTCTGATCATTTCATCACGTCCGGCAAGTAATGAACCATGAAGAAGTCGGGCCATGGGAGCAAGCATTATCGTTGGTAAACATATCTTTCCATTTGGGCCTATCCATATTCCTTTTCTATTTGCATACATCCTCCCCTGTTCCCTTCTTCATTTTCTTCACCCCCAGCCCTTTCAATAATATGCTTAGGGTCATAGTACATATCATCATCTTTGATCTTTATATCATGATATCATGTGTAATAGAAGCAACCTGAATCAATGTGTACTCACAACCATGATACAGAGTCCTCGGAGCAGGTGGGTGCCGCATATTTTACAATTGAAACTTTGTAGCAACAGGCCTTGCAATAGTTGTGTTTATTAATGGTGCATGCTGTATTTGTTGGTGTAAAAAGAAATCCATTAAAAGCAAAAGAATGATTAAAACATTGTACGATAGCTTGTCTCAACAGCAAATACAGTTGAAAATCTCTGTCATAGTAACACCTCTGGAAATCAAAATACTCATAGTTGTCAAACTGTGCCAATTCTTTATACCTTGTAATCCAATTGCAAACACCTTTAAAGAGTGCACCTGTATACTGAAAGACATATTAAATCTATACTCACTGTATCCCAAAACAGTATAATATCAAGCACAGTTATTCACTATCCTTCTGTATTTACATATACTCATATTCTCATTACTAAACCTCATTACATAAATGTATTCCTACTATATATTATCCGTCCTGGGTAGTCCCTGATGAATGCACTGCATTTTAGAATGCATTTTAGCACATCCCACCTTACAATGTAATTTGTTACAATAATATTCTCTTCAACTCAGAAGAATCTAGAAATTAAAACAACAATATACATACACATTATTTCTTTTAGATAGATATATAAAATAGTACTTTGAACTGGGATGCCAGAAAATCCCACAGATGTATGAAATTTACCTGAAAGGGGAGACCTGGGAAAGGGATTATGAACTAGAGAAGTACAAGTAGCACCGGTATGCACCAGGAACTCATGTCTCCCCCCTCCCCCAGTAGTACAGTAACATAGGGGCCAGCTTTATAACTGGTATCATGAACCTTCTTCTGCCCTTCCTAGACTGCCCTATGGAGGGTATTCAAAGGTATTTTAATCAAACGTCAGTAGTCATCATTGTAAAATCTTCTGTCTGTTTGTATGCTTATAAGGTGGAAATCTTTGCTACCATATTTTGATTCTTAGATTCTCTCATAGAATCCATGGCCAAGCAAATAGGCCTTGACAAAAGCTGTTTGTCAATACATAGAGCTTGGTGTTTTCAATAAAAAGTCAAAATGTAATACATAGCCTTCATCTAATTTGTCTCGTCCTATCTAAATCTACCTCCCTCTGTTCGGCTTCATCTTTATCCGTTCTGCTCTTTCACCAAAATCTACCCTCTCCTCTTCTGCATCTGTTATCAACTCTGCTTCCTTCATTTCTACATCAAAGTCTTAGTCTGAGAAGTGTGATTGCACCACTTCTGCTTGTACTCCTTGTGAATGAATTACCCCTTCCTCTTGCCACCGTTGTTTGACCCTATAAATTAGGGCATTCATCCTTTCAATGACCCTTCCTGTAAGCAGTAGGCGCACTCATTTTGGCTTAATCCTCCACTACATTGCTGCGCCGGATCCAGTGAAGGTTGACCAGCCCCTGTTTGATTGTCCTCCGCCTCTTCTGCATATTTCCCATTAATTTCTGCCTCCGTTACAAAAACCTGTTGCAATAACACTATCAGGATTTTCTTTGTTCAATTTTAAATAACTTTAATAATAAGGATACGTCTAATGAGAACAACCCTGTGCAACATGGTCTGTAAAAGACCATGCTAATTTTACTTTTTCATTTTAACTGTGTTTTTATAGTGCTTAGCATCTAGGCACTATAATACTGTCTGGGGTCATAAATCTGGCCCACTGTTTGTCCTAATTTTACGTGTAATATAATACTCTTGGGTGTAATAATGTGCTTTTCTTTTATAAAAATGTAAAGCACTGACTGGACATTGAGCTGGCAGTACAGTGTGCACTGTATTCTGAATGTCTAACCGCACCTCAACTCTTTGAGTAAGCCTTGGACTGCCCTGTCTTGCTATCCTAAGAGTCAAAACGAGGAGGGAACACTCCAGTTGATGCAATTGGAGCATAGTGACCCCTGAGTGCCCTGGTCCTCAGAAAGCTTGTTCGAACAGGCTATGAACCTGGGGCGGAATGCACCGTCACTGAAACAAAGGGCCCAATTGAATGAGCTAGCATTTGCACATATCCCTGTTAGAGCACAATGTTTTGCGCATCCTGGGCAAGAGGTGCGTCAGGCTGTTGACTAACTGACCTTGTGGTGGTTGACTTGGTAATAGCATTGTCATCTGGGCAGGAATAGTACTAATTTAAAACTCTCTTATCACAAATATATTAGTAAAACAGAGCATACTGTAGGAGTGCACTGTCATTACAGATAGCATAGTCTCAATTGAAATGGCCACTAAAGGTTTCCCATTATTGTGTAGTTTTACTGATAAAGATACACAGTGCACAAACAATGTTTGGAAATCGGCATTCATCAAGAATACCTAAAAGTTTCACATCACCAAGCAAGCCATTCTAATTTGTTCTGATCCTATAAAAATGTGTGTGTGTATATATATATATATTTTTTTTTTTTTTCTTCTCAATACCAATTTACAAAAGTGTGTCTTCATAATTGATGAAGCATATTTGAAATGTTTGAACCGTTCTCTTATTAGCTATTTCAGTGCTGTGTTGGAGAAAAAGAAAGAAACCTTGCATCTTACAGCCTTTGATTTCACATGTTTTGCACAGTGCAATCGTAACACAGTTCACTTTACAAAATCCTTTAGTTTCAGTCACAGAAAATAGACTGACTTTTGACCTATGTTTCTGAAAGCTGAGCAAATGTTGCAAGATAACAATATTTAAAAGCATTGTTATTTCTTATTCAGTTTGCTGAGTAAGCAGAACACCCATTGCCACCTCGCTATGGTAATCCCTAAAATAGCTTGTCCATATTAAATCTTGCTCGACGTTGTGAGTGGACTTTTTTCTTTTTTTTTCTTTTCAATCCCAGCTGAAGTGGTGCATGTTCTTCCCATTTTTGAAAGCTTTCCCATTTATCTACCTTCTTTTTCCTTAAAAAATACGTAAATACTGTATTTTTGTTTAAATCTAAGCAGCCGTCCAGCAGCCACTCAAATCTTCATTGTCCTTTGTATATTTTATACCAAAAAAACCTATTCCAAAGATGCACTCCACATTTCACCTACATCCACCAATTTGAGGTGGGGAGTGGAGCAATTTTTCCAAATACGGACTTCCAAAACAACATAACAATGAGAAATGCATTTCCTTAGTTTACTCATTGTCCCCTAAAATTGGAGACCCTCAATAAATGAGAACAACTAATCCCAGTCTCCAATCTCCCAAAATGACAAGTGTCTCTGATTCAATCAATTGCACAAGCATGCAATTAGAGCAGCCTCACCAAGTGAATGTGGGGGCGTCCGTCTCTCCGCACTTTGGACAAACGTGTCCATCTGCAATCAACCCGGTTCGAGACCAGAGAGAGATGGGGGTGGAGCTGTAGGGTCGGGACGCAAGTCTGGACTGGGAGGTTGTTGTCAGTTAGCGTAGGGGAGTTGTTGTCCGTCGGGGGCAAGTAGAGGGGGAGGTACGTGATATGGTGGTGGCGGGAGGTAGGAGTAATTCATCCTCAAGGGTGTCTGACTGTGCTAAGGGGGTATATCCCATAGGATACTGGCCAGAGGCATTTAGCCGGTGTTCTCTAGCTAGACAGGCAATATTTGAAGCCACCTTTTCTTGCTGTGATTCCACCAATTTTTGTTTCTCTGATTTCCATACTGTCTTCTGGGATCGATCCTGAGTTCTCATACCCCTTTCTATAATTTCCTTCTTCCATAATCCCAGGAATCAAACATGGATTGTCTAGATCTGCACCTATGCAATTGCGCTTCTACTGACTCTATTTTCTGAGGGTCAAAAAGAGCCATATTTTGGCCTGGTATTATCCCTATGCTTTGACGTGTATTTGTTCCATAATGTGCTGTACATTATGGGAGAAATACCGTATTTTATGTACATTTCTTTATTCAGGGTACCCTCCATAGGGGCTGGTTGACTTTCTTCCAAAACATCGGACTGAGATATACAACAGCATATCCCTACAAATTTACTACACACAGGCATGTTTACAATATTAAAAAACATCTCTACAAGTTTTTAGGCCGGACAAAAAGTCCACATTACCCGTTTACCTTCACTGTTTGCAAAGCGTGAACAAAAGCCAGATAACCAAAACCAAACAAACAAAAGGTATCGCCAAACGGCGATCCTACCATAATCCTTTGTCTCCTTCTCCAGGCGGTCTCTTTACTGCAAAGCTCATCCAAGTCTAGCGGGGGCCCCAGTCAGGACTGGCACCACTTGCAGGGGTCTCCTCAGATGCAGTGAAGGTCAGGTGTTGGCTACGAAGACGAGGGTCTCTTTGCGTATGTATACCCCACCGCCGTCCATTCAAACTTCGTTGGGATCCATCAACCGGGCAGCCATGTCACTGATGGGCCCCAGGTTGGGCACCAATTGTGGATTTGGGGGACCACCCAAAGGTGCAGGGTCACCCTATAGTCCATGGTCCGGAATACAAACTGAGACCAACACTGGAGCCGGAGAGAAAGGATATTTATTACTATCTCATGAGAGAGAAAGCATCAACAACAGACACCCATAGCTGTCTGAGGAGGCAGTATGCTGAGTGCTTTGGTTCTGCACCTTATATACCCTTCATCCCCACCCTGTGCGTGCCAGTTAAACAATAACAAACACAAATAATATACAGACAAGCAATGGTCAGTTCTGATACAATCAGCATGGTGGTGGCTGTTTGGCCCCTGCAGGGCATAGGTGAAAAAGGCATGATTATGTCTCAAACAAAGGTTAATCTGACAAGTCCACAGATTTAAGCGGCGAGGCCCCTGCAGGGTGTAGGCAAAAAGCATGTTTATACGACCAGTAAAGTTCGATCTGATAAGTCCGCAGATGGTAGTTGTTGGTCCCCTGCAGAGCATAGTGCACAGGGTGAAGGCAATAAGCATCTGGGAAATTCCTTGTCTGACTGGTTGAGCATGTGCTGGACAGTTTGTGGTCAGGCCAGGGCACGAACAAGGTGTCAGCGTCAGTGCAGGAATGTGGCAGGTGAAAAGTGGAGCTCTAGAGAGTTTGTGATACAGAGAGAAGGTCAGTGTTATCCCCGTGCACTCAAAGCTTTCTGATTTAGATGCTCAATTGAGTTAAACAGCATTACAGTTGGCGCTACTTCCGACGCACGTTTTACACCAGAAGCAGCCCAAGAAATATGGGTATTTTGAAGTGCTTGGGAATTTGAGATCAAGAAATCCATTGATCATGATACAAATGAAACTTTAATCATGGAAATAAAATGTGATTAAAAACTATTTGAACTTATACGTTTGTCTTGCAACTACATGAACTGTCGAGAAACCCTCCAGGTTTCAAGTATATTGAGCGCACATCCTTGTGAGAAGTGATAATTCCCACTCCACGTTCACACATTTGAAGGCACGGCTTGACTTCGTGCGTCGGAAGTAGCGCCAACTCTAATGCTGTTTAACTCAATTGAGCATCTAAATCAGAAAAATTTGAGTGCACGGGGATAACACAGATTCTTCATTGTTCACCTCAGTCTACCCCATCCCTGACTGCACCGCTTCACCAATATGCAACTCGAGGACATAGCCTTGTTGACAACCAATAAAGCTGAAACTTTAGGTTTTACACCAGAAGCAGCCCAAGAAATATGGGTATTTTGAAGTACTTGGGAATTTGAGATCAAGTAATCCATTGATCATGATACAAATGAAACTTTAATCATGGAAATAAAATGTGATTGGAAACGATTTGAACTTATACGTTTGTCTTGCAACTACATGAATGAACTGTCGAGAAACCCTCCAGGTTTCAAGTATATTGAGCGCACATCCTTGTGAGAAGTGATTCTTCCCACTCCACGTTCACACATTTGAAGGCACGGCTTGACTACGTGCGTCGGAAGTAGCGCCAACTCTAATGCTGTTTAACTCAATTGAGCATCTAAATCAGAAAAATATGAGTGCACGGGGATAACACAGATTCTTCATTGTTCACCTCAGTCTACCCCATCCCTGACTGCACTGCTTCACCAATATGCAACTCGACGACATAGCCTTGTTGACAACCAATACAGCTGAAACTTTAGGTTTTACACCAGAAGCAGCCCAAGAAATATGGGTATTTTGAAGTACTTGGGAATTTGAGATCAAGAAATCCATTGATCATGATACAAATAAAACTTTAATCATGGAAATAAAATGTGATTGAAAACGATTTGAACCTATACGTTTGTCTTGCAACTACATGAATGAACTGTCGAGAAACCCTCCAGGTTTCAAGTATATTGAGCGCACATCCTTGTGAGAAGTGATTCTTCCCACTCCACGTTCGCACATTTGAAGGGACGGCTTGACTACGTATGTCGGAAGTAGCGCCAACTCTAATGCTGTTTAACTCAATTGAGCATCTAAATCAGAAAAATTTGAGTGCAGGGGGATAACACAGATTCTTCATTGTTCACCTCAGTCTACCCCATCCCTGACTGCACCGCTTCACCAATATGCAACTCGACGACATAGCCTTGTTGACAACCAATAAAGCTGAAACTTTAGGTTTTACACCAGAAGCAGCCCAAGAAATATGGGTATTTTGAAGTACTTGGGAATTTGAGATCAAGAAATCCATTGATCATGATACAAATGAAACTTTAATCATTTAAATAAAATGTGATTGAAAACGATTTGAACTTATACGTTTGTCTTGCAACTACATGAATGAACTGTCGAGAAACCCTCCAGGTTTCAAGTATATTGAGCGCACATCCTTGTGAGAAGTGATTCTTCCCACTCCACGTTCACACATTTGAAGGCACGGCTTGACTACGTGCGTCGGAAGTAGCGCCAACTCTAATGCTGTTTAACTCAATTGAGCATCTAAATCAGAAAAATTTGAGTGCACGGGGATAACACAGATTCTTCATTGTTCACCTCAGTCTACCCCATCCCTGACTGCACTGCTTCACCAATATGCAACTCGACGACATAGCCTTGTTGACAACCAATACAGCTGAAACTTTAGGTTTTACACCAGAAGCAGCCGAAGAAATATGGGTATTTTGAAGTACTTGGGAATTTGAGATCAAGAAATCCATTGATCATGATACAAATGAAACTTTAATCATGGAAATAAAATGTGATTGAAAACGATTTGAACTTATACGTTTGTCTTGCAACTACATGAATGCACTGTCGAGAAACTCTCCAGGTTTCAAGTATATTGAGCGCACATCCTTGTGAGAAGTGATTCTTCCCACTCCACGTTCACACATTTGAAGGGACGGCTTGACTACGCGTGTCGGAAGTAGCGCCACCTCTAATGCTGTTTAACTCAATTGAGCATCTAAATCAGTAAAATTAGAGTGCACGGGGATAACACAGATTCTTCATTGTTCACCTCAGTCTACCCCATCCCTGACTGCACCGCTTCACCAATATGCAACTCGACGACATAGCCTTGTTGACAACCAATAAAGCTGAAACTTTAGGTTTTACACCAGAAGCAGCCCAAGAAATATGGGTATTTTGAAGTACTTGGGAATTTGAGATCAAGAAATCCATTGATCATGATACAAATGAAACTTTAATCATGGAAATAAAATGTGATTGAAAACGATTTGAACTTATACGTTTGTCTTGCAACTACATGAATGAACTGTCGAGAAACCCTTCAGGTTTCAAGTATATTGAGCGCACATCCTTGTGAGAAGTGATTCTTCCCACTCCACGTTCACACATTTGAAGGGACGGCTTGACTACGTGCGTCGGAAGTAGAGCCACCTCTAATGCTGTTTAACTCAATTGAGCATCTAAATCAGAAAAATTTGAGTGCACGGGGATAACACAGATTCTTCATTGTTCACCTCAGTCTACCCCATCCCTGACTGCACTGCTTCACCAATATGCAACTCGACGACATAGCCTTGTTGACAACCAATAAAGCTGAAACTTTAGGTTTTACACCAGAAGCAGCCCAAGAAATATGGGTATTTTGAAGTACTTGCGAATTTGAGATCAAGTAATCCATTGATCATGATACAAATGAAACTTTAATCATGGAAATAAAATGTGATTGAAAATGATTTGAACTTATACGTTTGTCTTGCAACTACATGAATGAACTGTCGAGAAATCCTCCAGGTTTCAAGTATATTGAGCGCACATCCTTCTGAGAAGTGATTCTTCCCACTCCACGTTCACACATTTGAAGGCACGGCTTGACTACGTGCGTCGGAAGTAGCGCCAACTCTAATGCTGTTTAACTCAATTGAGCATCTAAATCAGAAAAATTTGAGTGCACGGGGATAACACAGATTCTTCATTGTTCACCTCAGTCTACCCCATCCCTGACTGCACCGCTTCACCAATATGCAACCCGACGACATAGCCTTGTTGACAACCAATAAAGCTGAAACTTTAGGTTTTACACCCGAAGCAGCCCAAGAAATATGGGTATTTTGAAGTACTTGGGAATTTGAGATCAAGAAATCCATTGATCATGATACAAATGAAACTTTAATCATGGAAATAAAATGTGATTGAAAACGATTTGAACTTATACGTTTGTCTTGCAACTACATGAATGAACTGTCGAGAAACCCTCCAGGTTTCAAGTATATTGAGCGCACATCCTTGTGAGAAGTGATTCTTCCCACTCCACGTTCACACATTTGAAGGCACGGCTTGACTACGTGCGTCTGAAGTAGCGCCAACTCTAATGCTGTTTAACTCAATTGAGCATCTAAATCAGAAAAATTTGAGTGCCCGGGGATAACATAGATTCTTCATTGTTCACCTCAGTCTACCCCATCCCTGACTGCACCGCTTCACCAATATGCAACTCGACGACATAGCCTTGTTGACAACCAATAAAGCTGAAACTTTAGGTTTTACACCAGAAGCAGCCCAAGAAATATGGGTATTTTGAAGTACTTGGGAATTTGAGATCAAGAAATCCATTGATCATGATACAAATGAAACTTTAATCATGGAAATAAAATGTGATTGAAAACGATTTGAACTTATAAGTTTGTCTTGCAACTACATGAATGAACTGTCGAGAAACCCTCCAGTTTTCAAGTATATTGAGTGCACATCCTTGTGAGAAGTGATTCTTCCCACTCCACGTTCACACAGAGAGAAGGTCAGTCATGAAGGGAATAGCACAAAATGGCGGCGTGAATGGCAAGATAACAGACCTACTTGTCCACAGAGTACAAAATGGCTGAGCGAGTGTCAAGATTAAAAAATACATTTTCCACAGTGCTGTAAGCAGCACCCGCCACAATGCAATATATGTATGTTTTGCATTGGCATGCCCAACGTGACAGGCACCACGTGGTGCCTCCCACTTTGTGCAAGACAATGTTGGGGGGTACCATGGGTTCCCCCCAAGTGCTGCCCCCCACCCCCTGGTGGCCCGCAACGGGCCCCCAAAGAAATATCCGCATGCCTTTCCATGGCAGAGTCTCCGCCACGGAAAGGCATTGAAAATGCCACATCATAAAATGGATGGCGGTGCCTGCGAGGCACCGCCACCATATTATGGGCCTTTTCCACCTGGTAGGCAATCGGGACGATTGCCTACCGGCGGAAAAAAGCGGCGGACGGTCTTTCCCTCCACCGGGGTACCCCCTGCCATGCCAATATGGTGGGGGGTAAAGGGCCATCCGGCAGGGTGATTTGGTGGGCAGATCGCCACCGCCGGTAGGGCAGTGGCAATCCGCCCGCCATCGTAATAAACCCCTTAGTCTGTCCATGCTTCTCAGAATTTTATGGCACTAGAAATGTGTAGGAAAGATTATGATAATCTCCCTTCTTGGTGTAGAGGGTCCTCTCGCCTGTTGCAATGCCCTGGTGGCCACCCTCTTCCTTTTCCTTCTTCTAGCGAATGTTGAGATGTGTACCCCCCTACAGTTTTCCAACTGTTATTCCCCCTGTAGTTCTGTATAAGGCCGGCCAGACCAGGTGATGCTGTTAGTGTTTATTATAAAGGAACTACCTTCACTTGGACAGCAGTGCCTGTACTTCGTTCTTTATATTACTACTGGTGAAAAGTGAGTTTTTCTGGACAGAGGACAGACCTGTCCAACGTCATACGCAGGATCGTTTCTACCATTAGGCAAGACTAGGCGGCCGCCTAGTGCGGCAAAAATCACGACGAGTCCGTGGCGTGCCTATCACAGCAGCACACTATGTTTGGCAAGGTCCAGAGATTGGCTTCGGGGAATGAGCGCGCTGAATGGTGAGGTATGAATGGAGGATGACCAGGCCAGCCTGTGCAGAACTGTACGTATAATCCTATGTACATGCCCCCATCCATCCACCCCTCACCCCCACATGTACGGCGGACAGCAGCACCTGTATGTGAGTGCACTGCAAGCTCACCTGCTTGTACATGCGGCGCAGCGCACCCTAGCATAGTGGTGTGTGAAGAAGGCCTGCAGTACCAGTGTATGTGGGTCCCCAGGGCCGTAAATCTTGTAGTGCGGGAAATCGCTACCAAAGACGACCATGGGCATCATTTTTGGCCAGTCCTCGAGTGGTGCTTTTTATGCAGCAGCCAGTGACGGTGACGCGCACCACCATCTCTCTTGGCGAGCGGGGAATGGACTGTGTGTGTCGCTGCTCTGGTGCCTTGGTGAATTGATCACTGCTGCCACAAAGTCCTGTCCCCTCATTTACTCCTAGTCCTCCCGCTTTGAGACCCCAGACCGGAATCTCACTCTTTGGACGGACCAACAGAATGGAGTAATACTAGTCACGCTCACGCAGTGTCTGTCGGACTCGAAGACCAGCCTGCGTGCACTGGGCCTGGCCTGTGTGCTGCTGTGGCCCCACAGGCGGGGCCCGGCCCCAGTCCTCCTTTGAATAGGTTGAGTATCTGATCGAGAGAGACCCGCCACTACCGGTGAGAAGTCCGCCCCTGCCCTAATTTAGGTAAGTGAAATTACATTTTACCTCTCCGTCCAGGCTATACAGCAGCAGTTGGAACTGGTCTGGGTTGAAATGTATGCCACAGAGGGTGTGTGCACTGACCAATGCGTTCCTGGCCGGGTGCAGCCAACCTAATATTTGTCAATAAACCTCAGGGTGGCTGTTTAAGGTATCTCTGGTCCCGTTTTTCGATATGGGTGAAAGTTGGAAGGACATCACATGTGAAGTTACCCGAAGGCGAGGGGCAGGCCTGTGGAATGCATGTGGATGAGAAAGCATGGAACTGCCTTCCCTGTGTGTTTCATAGTGCTTTTTTACATGGTGGGTGCTGTGCTACTTTTGCTGCTGTATTAAAGGAAAAAATATGTATATTTTATTTTTTTTACTCTTGAAATTAAAGGGTGGTAGTTTTTGGAAAAAGTTGTCAGAGCAGGTTTTGTGTTTGGGTAAAATATTCCTTCCTAAAATGGAAGTCCTTGATGCTATGGAGTTTCTTGCAGCCTCAGCATGTGGGGGGAATAACCTAGTTAGTCAGTATGCAAGTGACATCATGGTGTGTGCCATCATAGCCCATGATGTCACAATGTGGGGCATTACAGTAAGTGACATCACCAGAAGCAACATCAGATAAGATCCCACACATTGTTTTTTATTAGGTATATCATGAGTGCATTAAGTGCATTATTTGATTTAACAAATATTGCTTTAGGGTTGTGCTGAAAAAGTGGCACACTCTTGACACAAAATGTGGGCCTCAACTAATTTTACATTTTTTTTAAAACCCTGCCATAAAGAAAATGGCAACAAGGAGAAGCATGGTAGTACATCTGTTATGTTTAATTGGTTGCAAAGTATGGGGTTAAGACATCTTCTGCAGAGGTACCCAGTAAATATCAGGGAATAATAATTGGTGATTTAACTCTGGAGGTTAAAGTATTTGTTGGAGAGATCTCTGTTTTATGTAGTCCCATATCTGAATCAAAGTAGTATCTAAGGTTAATGTGTCTCCTTCAAAGCACATCATGTAATGTGCAGATGACAGAATCTTTTTTTTTTTAATGTAGCTAGGTAAGTGGGCTACTGCTTTGAACGCAGATCCTTTTGTTACTTGCAGTTCATAATTTGTAAGCCTTTTAATTGACCCCAGTGAACTTTGTAGGAGATTTGACTCCTACATCTTTTAACCCTCACTGAGTCATGCAACACATTTTGTGCATTGATATACACACATGCACGATTTATTGTCAATGTGTATGTTATGTAAAGCACTCTGACACCCTGCTTTGGGTTGAGAAGTGCTATAAAAGAAATAAACTAGTGCTATTTAAATTGTGTGTAAATACTGGGACTGACCAACACATCTGGCATTTTTACAGGTCATGCACTTGCATAAAGGGACTGACAAAAAAGTCAAAAGCATGCCTCTCTTTAGCCTGGATGACAGGGGAAGAGAGTGATGGTAGTAAAAGGGAGGAGGCGGCATTTTTCAATTCTCGCCTAAGGCCGGCAAATCACCTAGAAACGGCCCTGGTCTGACGTGAGGTGCAGCGGACCCACATTAAATTGTCACAAATAAATGCCATTCACTATACCACCCTTCATAAAATATATTGTTTCACCATGCGTACACAACCGCGCAATGGCTAACATAAATGGCTCAACAACAAGTTGATGATACAGACTCGCACCTCAGTGACGTAGTTAGCAGTAAGTGGATGCGGCATCCAAGTAGCAAATCTTAAAACGACATGTGAGGTATACTTTCATACTAAAAGCAGAGATAAAGGTACAGAGACCTTGGCACAGATGGATTCTATTCAGGGGTGGTGACCAGCACCGTTTTTTAAAAAGAACAGCATTTCCACCTGCACTGCCCAAAGACTTCTCTGCACTGTCATGGTTCTACACAAACATTGACCCTGATTTGCAAAGGTAACTTACACTTTTGAGTAAGTTTACACTTTTGTAATAAGTTTACTACTTTTCGGTCTTCGTAAACTGCACTTTGGTAGTAGGTCCAGTACTACACATGGTTAACAAGCATTTACAATGCAATGGTTTCGCCTTTTGAAAAGTTTGAGCTATTGGCATTGTAAATGACAACATTTTTATTTATGTGTTGGTTTTGAAAATAAATAAATAAATGGCGTTGTCATTTACAATGCCAATAGCTTAATCTCTCGCAAATGGGGCAGGGCCATGACAAAGTTGTTGCTTTTGAGTAACTACACCGATTTTCAAGAAAATTATATAATGTTACACTTAATTACATAAAATAGGGACCCGCCATTTAACGCTTTATTTTTAGCCCAAAATGATTCCAGCGCAGTACACAATTGTCAAAATAGCTGCTGACGCTCTGGTTGTTCTCATTGTTTTTACGCACTCTCGCTCTAATGGTGTTGCGAACTGCAGCGTAATAATTATGTGATCTGGCGTAATTTTGGGAATTTCATACCAATTCCTGAAATAACAATGCTGTTGTTAAAATGTCGCCCGGGCCTAGTTGTTACCAATGGTCAAAATTAAGTCCAGCCTTCCCATTACTCGCTCTTTAGGTGTGCCCGGAGATTTCACCAGTCGCCATCTTGTAAATGCTGGTTGACGTGGGGCAGGAGCGCAGAGTGCCGACCCATGTGTCAAGAGTCACAGTGGCCGCACACATGCAGCCTGCAAAGGTTGCTGTCTGGAAAAATGGTTGTCATTGAAATGGGTATCCCGCTAACTACAACCTGGCTAGCGCCTAGAGGTATTCAGCTGAACAGGCGCTCAATAAGTAAGTTGCCGGAAGTGCTCCGTCATATGGTATCCAAGAACTTCAGCGCTGCCCAAGAGCCATCTTATAGCAACTTCACACCATTGCTAAAAACAAGAAACAGTAATACGAGATATCACGTGGTATACTACTTCAGTGATGCCAGATCGAGGAGTTTAACTTAAGCTCAGTTTCGAATGCATTTTAAGGGGAAAAAAGAAAAACACCTCACACTGTCTAGTATGATTGACGTGTGTCTGTGTCTGTGTGTTTTTGTCTCTCTCTCTCTCTCTCCCCTATTAACCCCTTACATAAAAGGTTCAAACTGTAGCTGGTGTCTGGCATTTGTATTAGATTGCAGAGTACTGATTTTCGACTTGATCACATATGCTCACAGGCCCCAAGACACCAGAGGGCCAACTCACAACAACAGTCTTCCCCTGCAAGCTAAAACATGCGTTGTCCGCAAACTAAGACACACGATCGTTAGGAGTTTTACAAGCGGTTTCTGACACCAGAGTATAAAACAAGGGGACCGCATGATATTCTAAACAGGGGCACGATCATTCATCTACTACAGTCAATCCCTGACCTAGAACACATTAAATCTAACTACATCGACTTAATAGAATTCCTACAACACATTGGGGATTAAAGCTTAGAGTCTACATTGGTAACTTCTGCCTCCCCCTCATGGGTGGAAGCAGTCATGGAATGAGGGACGGGCTCACGGACAGCGGGAGGGGGGACGGGCTCACGGACAGCGGGAGGGGGACGGGCACACGGACAGCGGGGGGGACGGGCTCACGGATAGCGGGAGGGGGGACGGGCACACGGACAGCGGGAGGGGGGGCGGGAACGGGCTCACGGACAGCAGGAGGGGGGGCGGGAACGGGAGTAAAATATGCTGCTTACCTGCTAGCAACTCTTGGAGGGTGAAATCGCGCAGGCCACCCCTGCAAGGCACACGTTGGAAATTAAACCAACATGCCGATATAAAAAAAAAAAACAACAACCACCCACCGTCGCAATGACGTGCTAAAAGGGGCAGGATGAGAAAAAATCACCGGAACGCCCACGAATCGCCTCGCACAATGACGGACGCCTCTCTCTTCCAACGGCTAGCCTCCATTTATGGAGCTAGCCAATGGAAGACAGAGGCGGGACAAAGCCCACATACTATTCTCATAAGATTTCGCCTACGGGAAACACTGCTGCGCAGCTTTTGACAGGCGAAACCTAAAAACTGATACTGCATTACCCTCACATAGATAACGGCTGAAGGGACTTGAAATGAAATCCCATAGAAAATATTGTTACATTTAATTCAATTATTTAAAATAGCTAAAAATAGAAATAAATATAAATTGCGTAAATTAGATAAAAAAATACATAATTATTATTTACTATTAAATATAAATATTTAATAAGCTATTTTGACTTGAAAAATATTCTAACAATAAATGTTATTATTTTTTAATCACATTATTAATTGTATTAGGATTTATTGTTGCATTGTGTTTATGATTTGATTAGGTGATTGGATAATTGATAATTAAATTAATATGCACTATTTGTATATATTTGTAACATTAAGTTATATTTTGTTATATTTTAATTATTTAAAATAATTTAATCTAATTTAACTTAAGTTTTAGAAGAAAGTACTTAAGTTCTAGAGCTTCTATAATGACCCCTGAGAAATTAACGTAAACAAAAACAAGAGAGGGCATATTAAAAATGAATAGAGATCATTTCGTATAAAATTTAACTAACTAATCAGGTCTGGCCCTTTGCCGTGTCTTAAAGCATGAACAGATGGCCAGTATACTTCCCTGAGAAAGGTGGCTACTCTGCGGACACTACAGGCTGGCGGCCAGAGCCCGGGACTGGACCCAGGCCCCAGCGAAGCACAGGGGCCTGTGACGTAGTTCTGACTGAAAAGCAGTCAGAGATTTCAATTGAGCAATGCAGGGGAGACCTCACCAGGCCTGTCCTGAGCACTTTGAGGGAGGCCACAGGTCCACATACCAGACTGGCTGGAGGTCTGACCGGGGAGCTGGTCAGAGCTCTTCATCCTACCAGAGGAAGGGAAGCACTTCTGGGCCTGCAGAAGTGCATGCTGTGTAACTTCAGACACTGACAGTGGGTGCCTGGCACCCAGTGCCCACACCCCAGCCCTACCATAGCAATCAGTGGGGATCCGTTCAGAGCGTCCCACCTTGCCAGAGTATGGGAGCGCAGCCCTGTTAGGGGCACTTTGTGACACCACGGGTCTACAAAAAGAGTCCTGTCCTCGGGTCCCTCACCGAGCCTACTGGAGCTCTGACCGGAACCCGATTGGAGCTTTCCTCCCTGCCAGAGGAGGGAGAGTCTGTCTAGGCCTCTGGAAGTCCATGCTGGTTAGCTTGGGACACCAACATTTGGTGCCTTGCACTCAGATCTCGAGCATGTGCCCCAGGCCTGCTAGGTCCTGTGCTGAGCATCATTTTCACCCTGTTGGAGCAATGGAGTCCTCCCCAGGCTCCCAGAATCCTGTCCTGGGTACTTTTTTGCACCACAATCCACTGAACGGGACCCATGCTCAGGGGCCCACTCCCTGTGCCTGCTGGAACTCTGACTGAGGCCAGACAGAGCTTTTCACCCTGCTTAAGCAGGGCGGCACGTGGAGCTCCATCCTGGGAACAGGCTGGAGAAGGGAGCCCAGACCCCGGGCCTAGACAGGTTGACGCTACTATTCCTGATGGAAATGGAGGCGCCACAAACATGTAAACACACAAATTACAACTAAGAAAACCTGCCATATACACGTCAAGTGTAAATTGAAAAAAGTCTCCCAGCTGTTGTACATTTATAGTGTTTGTTGATTCTTATGCTTTCCAGAAATATTTCTGAAATTACACTTTTAGATGCAGGAGCAAAAAAGCTCAGAGTTAAAGCAAGGAAATATATTTCAGTTCATGTGGCCCTGTTTCCGCCGCTGCTGCCAATCAGGCAAACGATGAAGTGCTTTGTAGGAATAAACTGTGCTTGAGGTTTGTATTGAAGGCATTTTCCAAAAGCCATTAGTCATACTGAAAAATGTGTTTGAATCTTACAACACAAACAGACTTATTATGTCAGTCTTATTAGTTCAAGATGGCTGTCAGGGGCAGTTTGTGGTGTTAGTGCTGAGCGTCCATTGGAGGCTTCAGCTGCGTCCTTTTCAGCAGACACATAATAAATTCATGCAGAGCAATGAAAGGAGGAACAGAGCACATAAAAACAAAAATATGTCAGCGTGGTTGGTTGCGCACAATTGCAGACTGATGGATATGCACTGATGCACACATTTTATGGTAGCATCGGACATCAATCTATGCTGAGATTAGAATCAAATACCGAGACCTAACGGGGACACTTGCTGCCCGATGGCGAATGCAGAAAGGTTCTCAATCTGGAAGTGATTTTTAGATCGAAGACTGCCAGACTGCAGCTGTCTGGTTGCAAAGGCATGTAGGTGCGGGGAATGAGATTTTGATATCTTATCTGATCTCCTGGATACCTATCTCATTCATCCTTTTTGGATCGATTATTGACTGTCATTGAGTAAAAGGCAAACCCCCACAAGTTAAATCAACCCCATAGACTGACGCAACTCTGAAGAACCACTTACGACTAGTAGAGTTTAAAAAGTTTAATATAAACCCAAAGTTATTTGCAAATACAATCCTCTCAATATAAGATTCAACAAGTATACAGGTACTAAAAGGAACATAAATTCCCTAAAGAATCTCAATCTACAGAAGAAAACAATCAAAACCAATTCTAAAATCAACAAATTGAATAGCATAGACACAAAATGGATATGGTGCGTCATTTACATAAAAAGAATGAAACAAGTTAAATCTGTCCCTACTCTATGCTAGATGACATCCCTACTCAACAAGTTCTTGACCTAAAAAGGTGTCAGCCGTTTGACTTCCAATGAAGTTCAAACTCTCTTAATCTCTGATGGAAACCTATGTCGAGAAGCAGTACCCTTTCTGCCTACCCATTCGCTCTCTAAGGGTCCTCGGCCTACTGCTCTCCTTCTGTTCCCTTCTGCTCTCTCTCCCTTCTTCTGCCTCCTTCTCTCCGGGGTGCTGTCCCTAAATACAAAATCACAGTATGGGTGGAACGCCCCCTTGAGACGCCCACCACGTACACATTTCACGTAGTCCTGCTTCTGGTTTTTTCCATAGTTTCGTCTCTTCGAGTCGTCTGTTAAGTTGACCTTGCTTCTCATGGCGCCGTCTCCGTCGTGCTGGTAACCCCATGACATTCCAGTTGAAACCTTCAGACCAAAGTCTATCACCTCAACAGAGCTCTATTCATTACAATTGTGATTGTAACCCCCTGGTCACTTCGAAAACAGACACTTCGAAACAAGACCCCAAATTCCAAACGCCCCTTATCACACTAGGCCATAAAACTTCATCCAGCATTGTCACTTTAATTTAACGAGACCTTTGACTCTTGGCTCGCTCGTACAGATCAAAGCTATCCCCCTATCCCTGTGAGCCCACTAAATTACATACAGTGGACTACACTCTTGCGAACCCTTGGTCCGTTAGGTTAAAATAGCATATGAACACACCATTCTAGAATTCCTACAAACTCTTCTATACGATATGACTTTTAACACACATATACATAGTCGAATTAGTAACTTATTCATTATAATCGAATCCATGTTACATAAAATACAATGTTATACCCTCGTTCTTACACAGTGCTAGGTAGTCTGCACGTTTCTTCAACTTATATTTCATCTCGTTCTCCATTTAATTAATTACATACGTACATGAAATTCGTTTAGCACGTTCTACTGTTCTTAAGCATTTTCACACACTTCTATATTAGCCCAACCTATATACGGGCCTTTCTAATTCTAATGCACATTCTAGAGTAAATACAGATATTTCTTCTTACCAAAGTTACATGTGCTAACTTTACGCTACAAGCTTGTAAATATGGCACGGACATACTTTTCATTCAAATTGCGCTCTCTCAGTTCCCCCCTTTGATGACCTCTAGGGGTCATCACAAATACTTTAATTTGAATGTTACTTTACACAGAACTAGTTGTAAGGCTCCCTCTTTTTATCGTCTCGAGAGCTCTCAAACTTCTATACTGCTGATCTTGTAAATCAGCTAATCTCCTTTCTTGCTCTCTCATGGACCTTTGCAACTGGTTTGACCTATACCATTTGTACAGTCTCACTAAACCCCACAGCATGATTATGCAAATCAAAATTATTAAAACAGGTTTCAAGATGTACCAAACAACGCTTTTACCGAGATTGGCAAACCAACCTCCAACCTTTCCCATTCCATGACCTACTTTTTCCCAAACATTTATTTTTGTCAAATCTTCGATTTCTTGATGTATCTCAGTAATGTTCTGTATAACCTTCTCAAGTGGGTTTGAATTGTCTGGAATGTAAGTACAACATTCCTGGACCTTCAGAGCCTTGCAGACTCCGCCCTCTTTTGCCAACAGAACATCTAAAGCAAGACGGTTCTGAAGGACCATTGCCCTAATCGACTGCATCTCTCCTTCTACTAGCATCAATGACCTTGCAGTACTGGCAGACAGTCTATCCACAACTGTAGCTAGTCTCCTGATCTTAACATCATTAAGTATCAAACCTAAAAGGGGAAACATGGCTCCAAATACGTCTCCAACTACCTCAACATCTCCTACTTCCCTTTTCCCTCTTGTCGAAGCCTTTCCCTCTATGATCTCTAAATCCTTTGCATGATATATTTTGGGGAAGACAATTGCCAAATAACATGAACCATACCAATTGTCAGGCAATTTTACATAGGCATTCCTTCCACACACAAAATATACATTAGGAATCGCTTGCATCCCTTTCATGAAATCTTTTGTATAGTTCTCTAACTTGAAAGCATGTTCGCAACTAACTTCACCTACAAATACACTCTCATAATATGTCTTGCTTCGAGTCAAACATAACTTTCCTTTCTGTGTTCTATCCAAAGCTATTGGACCATTACTACCCTTCCTTTTGTGTGCCTTTTCCTCTTCGGTCCAATCTATTTTCCATTGTCCTGACAATTTTAGAATCTTCTGCCTCCTGTACCGGTCATCAACTTGTCCAATGAATTTTTTCTCAATCTCTGACACCTTGCAAGTCAGATTATTTCGGCGTGCATATGAGGTATCTAATGTATCCCAAGGAAGAAAGAATTTTGCTAATCTATCTTCCTTTTTGTAATAGTCCCACTTATTCATTTGTTTATAATTCGGGACTTCAGGCAGTACCGAATCATAATTTGAAAAGTAGTACTCAAACCCTTCTCGACCATAAAATATACTGAGCAATAAACTACATGTTATCCCATATGTCAGTGGGAGGTGATGATATCTGATGCCTTCATCTACGGAAGCCGGCAATTGCATGCAAACATAACAATCTTTGGCCTCCATGGCATCAATATACTCGTATAATAACTTGGCATAGGCGTTTGATCTAAAGTTTCCCTGTGACTCGTCTACGTGTAACCTACGAGCTTCACCTGCCAGTAACGTCTTTCCACGGATTTCATTTCTCTCCTCCTTCTTCCCAATGAGAGCAGGTTTCAAAGTCGTTACAGGCTTTACATCTGTTGTCTCCTCTACACTTGCATGTCCTATTATGTATGATATGGTAACTACTGTGATGATAAGAGAAATTACTACTGCTATTAGTGTGCCTATTATGCATTTGCCCTTTCGGTTTGGGTTGCCAGTCTCCATGTTATCAAACAACGTGGCTCTTTCTTCTTTAAAAGTTTTCTTTTTCAGGTTTTTATTTGCAAAATTATTTGATTTCTCAGTCTGTGAAGCACTCTTATCCAACAAAAAATCTCTTTATTTTTCAGCAACAGACAACCCTAACCCTTCTCCGTCCTCTAAATGTAATCCCTAATTTTATTCTTCTTTCCACTCGGTGCTAGGTTATCTTCTTCTTTATGGCTTAATCACAAAGTCTTTATGCATCTACAATGATTCTAGTATCAGCAACTCTAATGGCATTTTCCAACAGTTCTAAACGAATGACTTTTTCTTCCTGTGCTGGTATTGGATGACCCAAAGTTGGAAACTCTAATCGATTCAGCATCAGGTCCTTGATCCAACTTAGGTAAAGGGGAACGGGGAGTGTGAAGGTCAGTAACCCATCAGTCTCGATTCCAGGCGTCAACATCCATATCTCCACCGTCACAATTGGATCGAGATTGGTCACCTGCACCTCCCTCACTCTCCCAGATCTCTGTCCCCAAGACATCTGCTGCTAGATAAGTCCACTCGGGGGTGGCGTATCTTCTGCAGGGCACACGTACCCTCCTTGATCTTCTCGGACTCTCAGAGCCTGAGTCCGTAGCTCCTTCGTCTAGATCTGAATCTTCAGAGATCGGGACAAGGGTTCTCTCCGGATTTGCTCTCAAGCTTGACCTTCTCCTTCTTTCCGGCCAACTAGCTTCTCCATTCCTTGTCCTCCTACTCCTTGTTCTTGGAATCGTTTCTTGTCCGCTTACAGCTTGATCGGTGTCTGAGCCGAACTCCCAGCTACTTTCCTCTTCTGAGGCAACTTCGGTCTCACTGGTGTCCTGACCGTCATCAGCCTGTTCCGACACAGGCTCAGCCTCTTCGACCACCTCTACAGCTTGACTTTCCCTCCCTGTGGCTTCTCCGCTTTCCGCTGGATTTTCATCCGAGAGAGGAGCTGTTTCTTCCAGAGGTGCTGGAACTCTTCGGGTGTGTGAGGCGTGTATCCAGTTGGGCAAGCCTCCACACTTTACTGCAGTGTTCGTAACTAGTATGACTTGGAATGGTCCACGCCAGCGCACATCTAGACAGTTCTTCCTGACATGTTTCTTCACCAGGACCCAGTCCCCCGGACACAGGTCATGGCACAGGTCTTGAGCTGATGGAACCTCTGCAGCCTGGACCTGGAGGGACACAGAATGAATGGCGTCAGATAGTCCCTTGCAATAGTCCAGGATCAAATCGTCTGTGATGTTCAACAGTGCTGCAGTCGGAACCGATGGCAGTCTCATAGCCCTCCCCATTAGCACCTCGTGTGGAGAGAGACCTGTTCTTCTATCTGGCGTGCTACGTATACTCATAAGGACTAGTGGAAGTGCATCAGGCCAGCTCAAGGACGTTGATGAACAAACCTTGGCGAGTCTGGATTTAATGGTGCTGTTGATTTGCTCTACAATCCCCGAAGCTTCTGGTCGATAACTACAGTGGAGCTTCTGGTCTATACTTAAAGCTGAACATAGCATCTTCACTATTTCGCTGTTGAAATGTGTTCCTCTGTCCGATTCCAAAGAGGCCGGCACCCCAAACCTCTGTATCAGTTCTCTAAGCAACAATTTTGCTACTGTAAGTGTGTCGCACCTACGTGTAGGGTAAGCCTCAACCCATCTGGAAAATATACAGACAATCACTAAGACGTATCTGAGGCGATTGCACTTGGGCATTTCAATAAAATCCAACTGCATTCTATTGAAAGGCCCCCCAGACCTCCCTATGTGGCTCAATGTGACTGGTGTTCTCTTTCCTACGTTTAGCTGCTGACAGATCACACAACGCTGACATACTGCTTCTGCTGCTACTCTAAACTTCGGATTGTACCACGTTTGTCTGAATACTCTCACCATGGCATCTCTACCTATGTGTGCTGGTCCATGCAATCTCCTTGCCATTGGACTAACAAGTTCGTTTGGTAAAACTGCTCTCCCATCTGCAGAGATCCAATAATCCATCTCACCTTTGGTACAACCAGCTGTTTCCCATGCCTTTTTCTCAAAATCAGGTGCATTCTCCTGGACGCATTTCAGTTCATCCCACGTGTCTATAGTTTCTAACAACATAGTCAAATCAGTTCTTTCCTGTATTCCCCCCACTTCTACCTTGGTGAGGGAATACCCCTGTTCCGCACAGTAACGTGCGACTTCATCTGCATACCGATTACCTTGCGACACAAAATCTGTGTTTTTCGTGTGCGCGGTACATTTAACAACCGCTATAGCTGCTGGACCTTGTAATGCCTCTAACAATAATCTCACGAATTCTCCATTCCTAATGGGAGAACCCGAGGAGGTCATGTAACCTCTTTGAGACCACAACTGCCCATAGTCATGAACTACCCCGAAACCATACTGGCTATCGGTGTATATGGTGACTCGAATTTTATTGCCTGCCAAACAGGCACGGGTCAAAGCAATGATTTCAGCTACCTGAGCGGAGTGTACTCCTTCCAGGCAGGCGGCTTCCACTACTCCGGTAATGGTACAAACTGCATATGCTGCTCTCAGCTGACCGATATCGTCTCTTACGCATGAACCATCAACAAAGAATATTTCATCAGGGTCGGTCAATGGCTCATCTACGATATCTGGTCTTGGTTTGGTGCATAGTTCAGTCACATCAAGGCAGTCATGATCTGTACAAACTTCATCATCAATATCATTAGGAAGTGGCATCAAAGTAGCAGGATTCAAGACAGAGCATCTTTTTAGGGTCACATTTTCAGCAGCCAATATGACTTGCTCATAGCGTGTGAGCCTGCTATTCTTCAGATGCTGAGTCTTGGTCCTAGTCATTAACAATTCCACAGAATGCGGTACGTACACCACTAACTGATGTCCCATAACCACATTTTCACACCTTTCAATGCTGACACCCGTTGCAGCAACGGATTTGCGACATCCGGGCAACGCTGCGGCTACTGGATCTAAGGTAGCCGAAAAATATGCAACTGGTCTACGGGCATTTCCGTGTATCTGGGCCAAAACTGACAAAGCACAACCTTCCCTTTCACAGCAGTAAAGCAAGAACGGTTTCTCGTAATCAGGCATTCCCAAAGCCGGGGCACGACACAAGTCCTCCCTCAACTGCAGAAACGCCATCAAACAATCTTTGTCCCATGGTACCGGATCACTCACCCCCTTGTGCGTCAGTTTTTGTAAAGGTTTTGCCTTCAGTGAGAAGTTGGCTATCCACTGCCGACAATAACCAACCATGCCTAGAAACATCCTGACTTCTCTTTGTGTTTTGGGCGCACTCATTTTCATGATCGCCTCTATCCTGTCTGGAGACACCTTCCGTTTTCCCTTTTCAATCCTGTGGCCCAAGTATTGCACTTCTGTCAGACAATACTGCAATTTACTTGGAGATACCTTGTGTCCGTTCTCGGCCAAGTGATTTAGTAAGGTGATGGTGTCTACTTTGCAAGCTTCCTCAGTTTCTGACGTCACAAGTAGGTCGTCTATGTACTGGACCAGAACCGAGTTCATGGGCAGTACTAGACTTTCAAGATTTTTCTTCAGCAGCTGGTTAAAAATCGATGGGCTTTCAGTATACCCCTGGGGAATACGACACCATGTTAAAACGCGATTTTCCAGCCTAAAAGCGAACAGATATTGGCTTTCCTCATCTAAGGGGATTGAAAAGAAAGCCTGGCACAGGTCTATCACCGTGAACCATTCAGCTTGGAACGGTATCTGAAACAATATCACTGATGGATTCGGTACCACTGGACAACATGAAACAACAATATTATTAATCTTTCGAAGATCCTGCACTATTCTGTATTTCCCACTAGGCTTCTGCAAACCCATAATCGGGGAGTTACATGGACTTCCCACGATCTCCTTCAATATTCCCTGTTTAATCATGGATTCAATCACAGGCTTTATTCCTGCAATCGTCTCCGGTGTCAACTTATATTGTGGTGTTCTTGGATAATCGGCATTGGGTTTTACCATGATCTTTACCGGTTCTACCCCTTTGATCAGTCCTATTTCTTCTCCAGTAAAATCCCACACCTCAGCTGACACCATCTCCTTCAAGTCCTGTGGAAGCTCCTCCACCGTTAAGGTAGGGTATAGTTCCACACATCCCTGTGAGTTTACAACCTTAAAGTCGGCATCATCGTCGTTAGTCTGCACTTCTACTCCTTCAGGTGTGCAATATATGGTGCAGTTTAGTTTACACAACAGATCTCTTCCTAGCAGACACACAGGGCTTGAATCACAAATCACAAACTGGTGTACATCACTGTATTTCCCTATTTTCACCGACACTGGTTCTGTCAGAGGATTCGTCATTCTCCTATTTGCGACTCCTACCACCTGGATTGTCTCTCCCGACATTGGCAGACCTGGGACTACCGCCGATCTCAAAGTGGATCGAGTGGCCCCCGTATCCACCAAAAAGGTCGTAGGACATCCAGCCACCTCAGCCTCCACGTATGGTCCTCTCTGGTCTACCTCCAGGGCTGCCCCTAAGGTACAGTCTTCTTCCCTATTCACTCGTTGTCCCGTAAGGGGATCAACGTAGTAGCATTCTTCTCCTCCTACGAACAGTGGCAGTTGCCTATAGGTTTTCCCTCCATTTGAAATGCGAGGCGTTTGAGGGAACTGAGCTCGAGGGGTCTGAGTCCCCCCTTTGATAAACTTTCCCTTCGGGACCGCTGTTCCCTTTACCAGGCTGTTCTGAACCTCATCCTCCTCCTGTTCAAATTCCCCCGTCTCGATATTATAGGGACACTCGCGTCTCCAATGTCCCACCTCGTTACACTGATGGCACCTCGTTGTCTTTTTCAGTGTCGCGATATCTACCCTAGGTCTCGGTTTTTCCTCCTCATCTCTGCTTTGATTAATCTGTTTCTTCCCTAGGGTTCCTGTTCCCTGTTGCCGCTGTCCACCCTTTCCAGCTGACTGCATCTGCACCAACATCAGCTTCTCCTTAAGCTTCTTTGCTTTCGAATCTATTTCATCGCTACAGTACCTCGCATACCTCAGGATCTCATCTAAAGGTTTGTTTTGCCAACAGATCAAATGCTGTTGAATCATTAGGCTTATGTCTGATCTCAATCCCAGGACGAACTTCGACACAAACTGTCCTATGTCTTTAGGATCCATCACGTCCAATCCACTGTACTGTTTGAATGCTTTCAGCAATCTTTCATAGTACTCGTGAACGGTCTCTTTAGGTTCCTGAGTGGTTCGATCTATCTTAACCCAGTCTATGTCCTGCAACGGCACCTTCTCTTTCAACCATGCCATTACCCTCTCGTACTTTTCCATGACTTTCTCTGATGGTCCATTCGTCTGGGCATCTCTATCCGGTTCGGAAATGGGCCATTCAACACTAAGCTTGCATGCCGTCCACAAATCTCCGGGTACTACGATATCAAACAGGGTGTTCAAGTCGACCCACAGTACTTTAGAGATCTTCATGAACCTCTCTACCTGTTTGTACCATTCGACGGGATTCTCCCTTAGCTTTGGGAAGGAATTGGTAAATGCCGCTAGATCCCCCCTACTCCAGGGCACATGCACGTAGTTTCCATTCGCGATTTCTCGCAAAGGGAAAGCTTCCATTCGCATTAGCCCTCCCTCCGGGGACCCCTCAAGTGTGCTCCTTCTGACGGTTCCCCTCTTGGACCATCTTTCCTCCCATTTGTCCAAATCCCTCCACATTCTGATACTCAGGATCAGTTCCTTTATATGTATTTTCAGCCCGATCGTCCTACGCTCATCTAGATCCTGATCCGTGCAATTTAGCCTGTGGTTACCCTGTAACGCTTTTGTCCTTGATAGGTCTATCATATACCTGGTTGCCAACTCAGATAATTTTTCATGAACTGACCTCGCTTTCCGAGTAACATCCTTAGCCATAAACAGTATTTCATCCTGTTCATACAGATGGATCCTTTCCATTGGCAATGTGCCATCTATTATTTCCTCCAAATCTGATTTTAAACTGATTACATCGAGCCGTTTTGCCTTTATCTCAGCCTTCAGTATCTCACTCCTAGATGGTCCGTTCACATCCCTCTCACCCCCACTACGAGTCCTTCGTCTAGGCACAGGTGAGTTATGAGGAGTCCTTCTTGCTTCTCTTTGTTCCCACCTCTCTAAGTCCCAAGCTTTCCCATCTTCCCTAGGGGTATGGTGGAACAATGTTCTATTCCCCATCACTGCATTCTGTCTTTTCGGCTCGGTCTCTCTAGATGCAAGGTAGGATCCTCCGTTCTGTTCTGAATCACTGCAACTCCCTTGCTGTCTGGTGTCACTCAATAAACGATAAGGTCCCTCACGGCCCTCCATGTTCCCGCGATCCCGTCCGTGATCACTGGATGCATGGCGAGACCTTTCGCGACTCCCCATACTCTCGTGACTCCAATGTCGCACATTTTCGTCCGGGGTATGGTGAGTGCACCTGTAACTATTTCGGTACTCCTGTGTCCTTTGTTCTCCCTCACTAAGGATGGGGCGAGGCACTCCCCCACATCCTGTACTCTTGTCTTCACACATTTGTCTATTGCCACCGATGGTATGGCAAGTATCTCCTTTGCTTCCTTGACTCCCTCTCTCCCACTCCGGACTGCTTTCGCCAGCTCCGCAGTGAGAGAGGATCCTGTTATCTTGATTTCTCCATTCAGTTTCTGTTTCTATCTTTTTATTCTGAGTCTCTACGGCAGCATCCCATTCTTTCAAGTACGCTCTTAACTCCTTAAAGGATTTCGGTTTCGGTCCCCTCAAATCCATCTGTCCTCTCTGACCCCCCTGTTCTACCCAGGGATCCGTTGCTGGATTCAATGGTGTACTCCGACTCCTTGGTCCTAGCAACTGCTTTTGGGAATCGATCGTATTGTTCCTAGTTTCCATCTTTGCCCTTTCCCTGTCCCACTGTGCCTGTTCCTCCTGCTGGGCTCCCTCCGGGTTGTAGATTGACACTATAGAACCTATGGTAACAGGTACTTGTAGAGCATCTGGCAGTTGATACGACCTTGTACACTCCGTTTCTGGCCCCTTCTGTACCACAAATCTTCCTACTACTCTCTGTACGGGACTAGATTGAGGTACTTCCTCACCTTTCTTGGGTTCCCACTCTGTTACGGGGAGCGGTCTATATTCCCCTATCCTAGCCCCGTCCCCCTGCTGTAGTTCGGGACTTTCGGCTTCTCTGTTGTACGGAGGTGGTCTGTCCAATAATAGCCTATCTATCAGATCCTCCTCCGTCTCGCTCTCCTCATCCTCTTCTGGAGGTTTCTTTTCTCCCGTAGCCTCTAGCATTGGGTACAGCTTGTCTGCTTCTATTCTTTGCACCCTCCACTTTTTAGCTTCATCATCCCATTTAGCATCCTGCACTGCTCTTACAGATCGTCTCACTCTTTCTTGGCGCCTATTCAGGCTCCTGTCGTTTGCCGCCTTGAACCATGCATTGAGGGCTTCGAACTGTGTTGGCCTCGGTAGAGGTCTCGTTGCGAGCATTACCGCTTTCAGCTGATTCAATGCTTCTAACCTAAACGTCCTGTATCTCGGGAACGTCAGTTCCTTATTTCCTTCTGTTAGCTTACTCCACTCGGAGATCCATAATATTGAGTGTAACCCAACATTCACAGCCATATAATAAGCTGGTGTGCCTTCTGGTGGGGCTTCTTCCCCCGCATACAAGTTCCCTCTATCTCTCTTAAAGATCGCCCTTAAACGTTTAAAACACTTCATTTTCAAAAATCTACGATTTTCCTTAATTCTCTTCCTTAATTCTCTCCCGATGGCGAACCACCAATCCCTGTGCGGCTCTCGCTGATCAGCCTATCCCAGCGCGTCTCTACGCTGACGTCACTCGTCCCCTTTGCAGCAGTTCCCCTCCTTTCTCAGCTCGTCTCGCGGTCTTGCATGCGTCTCATTCATACACCGAAAAATGACTACTTCCGACCAAGCGATCACTTTTCTTGACTGTACGTCCACAGTCTAACTGTAATTGTCACCTCAACTGACGAGACGTCGCTCGCCTTAACTGATAGGTTACTTACACACAGTAAACGTCCGACCAGCGTCCGTTACTCATACACTCACTCTGACATTCCCCCTATCTCGGTCCAACGGGCGATCAATGGTACCTCATGACCCCCTTTACAATGGTAGACAATTACTCTGGATGTTCGATACACCCGAACCACTTAAGCCCTTCCTTGGACTTAAGATTTTCACCGGTTGTGCGCGCTCACAACCTTCTCCCAATCACACTACAGGCATTCAACTCCGCTTGACATTACAACACAGGTACAACACAAAACACCGCAATCTGGCAACGCATGACCCTTATACTCACTCTCGACCGACTCTGCTGCTTTTTCTCTCTCGCACCGTCAGCACCTTCTTCGGCAGGGATTCTTCTTCTGGTCGTCGATGACTAGGGGCCTTGGGGTAATCTAGACTTAACCTAGGTTGCCTTCCTCAAGAAGCGAACCATCTTTCTCTGCTACCAACTGCGGGGAATGAGATTTTGATATCTTATCTGATCTCCTGGATACCTATCTCATTCATCCTTTTTGGATGGATTATTGACTGTCATTGAGTAAAAGGCAAACCCCCACAAGTTAAATCAACCCCATAGACTGACGCAACTCTGAAGAACCACTTACGACTAGTAGAGTTTAAAAAGTTTAAGTTTAATATAAACCCAAAGTTATTTGCAAATACAATCCTCTCAATATAAGATTCAACAAGTATACAGGTACTAAAAGGAACATAAATTCCCTAAAGAATCTCAATCTACAGAAGAAAACAATCAAAACCAATTCTAAAATCAACAAATTGAATAGCATAGACACAAAATGGATATGGTGCGTCATTTACAGAAAAAGAATGAAACAAGTTAAATCTGTCCCTACTCTATGCTAGATGACATCCCTACTCAACAAGTTCTTGACCTAAAAAGGTGTCAGCCGTTTGACTTCCAATGAAGTTCAAACTCTCTTAATCTCTGATGGAAACCTATGTCGAGAAGCAGTACCCTTTCTGCCTACCCATTCGCTCTCTAAGGGTCCTCGGCCTACTGCTCTCCTTCTGTTCCCTTCTGCTCTCTCTCCCTTCTTCTGCCTCCTTCTCTCCGGGGTGCTGTCCCTAAATACAAAATCACAGTATGGGTGGAACGCCCCCTTGAGACGCCCACCACGTACACATTTCACGTAGTCCTGCTTCTGGTTTTTTCCATAGTTTCGTCTCTTCGAGTCGTCTGTTAAGTTGACCTTGCTTCTCATGGCGCCGTCTCCGTCGTGCTGGTAACCCCATGACATTCCAGTTGAAACCTTCAGACCAAAGTCTATCACCTCAACAGAGCTCTATTCATTACAATTGTGATTGTAACCCCCTGGTCACTTCGAAAACAGACACTTCGAAACAAGACCCCAAATTCCAAACGCCCCTTATCACACTAGGCCATAAAACTTCATCCAGCATTGTCACTTTAATTTAACGAGACCTTTGACTCTTGGCTCGCTCGTACAGATCAAAGCTATCCCCCTATCCCTGTGAGCCCACTAAATTACATACAGTGGACTACACTCTTGCGAACCCTTGGTCCGTTAGGTTAAAATAGCATATGAACACACCATTCTAGAATTCCTACAAACTCTTCTATACGATATGACTTTTAACACACATATACATAGTCGAATTAGTAACTTTTAAATTGGTGTTCACCTGCTACACACTACCTGAACTAAAACAGCCTGTTTTGCTGATACCTGCACACACTTGTTGGGGGAACACTGGGTCGCGTTTTACCGGCACTACACCACTTCCGCTTTCCACATTAGCGGAGTGGTTAGCGCTCTAGCCTGCTGTCAGGAGGGGCTACTTAGGCAGCGAGGAGCCGGCCGCCGACGGTGGTAAGGGAGACAGTGGCAGTGTCGACCGAGCTACTTGACGCCTGCCAGTGCTCCAAACAGAATAGTAATTGTAAATTTTAACTGAGAACTGTGAAACTTTCACTTTTTAAAATTGTAAAAATCGGACTTGATAAAATTGTACTCGTTTATTTTTAAATTGGTGTTCACCTGCTACACACTACCTGAACTAAAACAGCCTGTTTTGCTGATACCTGCACACACTTGTTGGGGGAACACTGGGTCGCGTTTTACCGGCACTACACCACTTCCGCTTTCCACATTAGCGGAGTGGTTAGCGCTCTAGCCTGCTGTCAGGAGGGGCTACTTAGCCCTCTCGTCGCCCTGAGCGCGCAGCGATCGCGCGCAGGGAAGCGCCAGTGACGCGCCTGAGACAAGCCAGAGAGAGGCCCGTCTGCGCCCGTCCGCGACAGGACGTGGCCGGGGGCCGGCTACCATGTCCAATCACCGAGCACACCGACTACGTTACACCTCACAGGTACTACTAAATATATTGCGTAACTCCGCCAGCGACTGTTCTAACAGGATGATAGACAATATTGAGGGTCCATTTTCCTGTCGTCACTGTAAAACTCAATTCGAGGCCCCCACGAGCATAGCACATATTCCCAATCCTCGCGTTTACATTGATCAACATGATACAAGGCATCCATCTGATGACTCTACCAATACTAAGATTAAGACCACCAGTAAAAATATACTTTGCAATATCAGGTCACTATCAAAACATTCCGTCGAAGTATGGGATCTGATCTCCAGTAGGGAGCCGGACCTATGCTTCTTGACAGAAACCTGGCTTAAACCCCATTTAACACCCGTTATAACACTGGGAATCCCTATAGGCTACAAAATAACCAGGATGGATCGGCCATTGAAAATCGGTGGCGGGATAGCGATAGTACACAAGGAGGAAATCAATGTTAATATTCTGGATGAAATATGTACCCCTGAGCTAGAACTTATGATTTTTAATCTTAACTTTTCTACAAAATCTAGCAGGAAAGGAGCGTTAATATACCGCCCCCCTGGTCCATGTAAAAACACCTCTGTGACATTAATGGAAGCTCTGGCACCCTATGTATGTGACAACTCAGATTTCCTTCTCTTAGGGGACTTCAACATTCACAGTGAGGTCGTAAACAGCTCCGAAGTTAAAACTTTTATTAGTGATCTAAGCTCACTAGGTTTAAAACAGATCAACAAAGGGCCCACCCACACGGCAGGACACACGTTGGACCTAATTTTTACTAACTCTTTATCTATTGAATGTTCCCTCCCGTACCAAGTAGACTGGACAGATCACTATGTTCTGGAATTCTCCACCCCCTTTCCCACCCCTCACACCCAAAAACATCAGACCTTACCCTGTAAAAGAAGACCCTGGCACAGATTAACTCAGGAAAACTTCTGTATAGCATTTGGGAAGCCCACAATGAGTGGAAATGACAACATAGATAAAGCCTTACAAGAATATGAAGAAATGCTGTCACATACAATTGATAAGACCATCCCTCTGAGAACTTTTAAACCTAAACCCACTCCTAAACAGGAGATATGGTTCTCGGAAAGCCTGAGACTATCCAAACAAGCCACACGGAAGTTAGAAAAGAAATGGAGGGTCTCCCGCCTAGACAGCGACAAACATATCTACAAAGAGTCTTTGAAAGTCTACCACAAAGAAATCCGATCAGCACGGAAGAGCCATATAGCCTCACAGCTTTTGGCGGCCGGCAATAACTCTAAGACTCTGTATCAGATTTTACTGACCTTCACTAAACCTACTGCTTGTGAAAGTCCGGAAGTGGCATCGCAACAACTATGCGATAATATTTCTCACTTCTTTACAAACAAAATCGATGCCATTTATGATAAAATTCTACTTTCCAACTTAATATACAGTACCACAAACAACCTCATAATAAACCCTGCTAGCCCTCTTCCTTCTGAGAACTCCCTCTCTGTATTCCCCCCTATCCAGATTGAGGAAGTACTGGCGCTTACGTCCCAGATAAAGAGCGGCTCCCCCACAGACATCATCCCAGCACGTATTATGCCCACTCTAGCCAAAGCCCTAGGACCTACCATCCAGAGATTAATAAATCTCTCACTTAGTACGGGGCAGGTCCCACTTGGATGGAAAAAGGCATTGGTTAAACCTCTCAGGAAAAAAACCACCATTTCCTGGAGTGAGCTTAACAATCTCAGACCAATATCCTTACTCCCCTTCTTGGGCAAAATCACAGAAAAACATGTGAATAAACATCTGTCGAGATACATTGAGTCTGCAGGAGTACTGGATCCATCACAGTCGGGCTTCAGGCCCAAACACAGTACAGAGACCGCTTTAATGTCAGTCGCAGACGATTTGCATATGTACCAGGATGGGGGGTTCTCCGTCATCCTGGTGCTACTAGATCTGTCTGCGGCGTTTGACACTGTATCTCACCCCATTCTCATGACCAGGCTGGAAAACATCGGCCTAAAAGATGAAGCCCTCGAATGGGTAAGGAGTTTCCTAACCAATCGGACCCAACAGGTAATCATGGGCAACTTTCGGTCAGAGGAAGTTGAGATCACTAAGGGGGTGCCACAGGGCTCATGCTTGAGCCCAACTCTTTTCAACATATATGTGGCACCCCTGGCTAACATCTTGAGAGCATATGGATTTGTTCCTATATCCTATGCTGATGATACTCAACTCCTCTTTCCCTTTAAAACCTTAACACCTGAAATCAGGAACTCCTTCTCCTTGGGAATGAAAGCGGTAGCACACTGGATGTCTTCCAACTTTTTACAATGCAATGTTGGAAAGACGGAAGTCATGTTGTTTGGGGGGGTAAGACAACTCTGGACTCCGGACTGGTGGCCCCAAGATCTTGGCCCAGTACCAGAACCGAAACCATCTGTAAAAAATCTGGGGGTCCGGCTGGACCAGGAACTTTCCCTCAAGCAACACGCCATCCAGGTAGTGGGATCCTGCCTCCACATAATTGGTATGCTACGCAAAATCTTCCCCCTCCTGCCAGATGCCAGCAGAAGAACATTGGTACAGGCACTAGTCATAAGTCGCCTGGACTATTGTAACGGCCTGTTGCTAGCTGCCAATGAGGGAGTCATGGCAAGACTGCAGGTAGTCCAGAATACGGCTGCCCGGCTAGTCCTAAATGCACCCCCTCGCTCCCCTTCTAAGCCCCTACTGGAAAAGCTTCATTGGCTACCCATCAGACAGAGGGCTAAATTCAAGGTATGCTGTACCATACACAAGAGTCTCAATGGTATGGGTCCGACATACCTGGCCACCAAATTTGTCCCCTATCAGCCCGTCCGCCCTCTTCGCTCGAGCGAACAGGGCCTTTTAGTAGTGCCTAGGGCGAGGAAGGCAAGACAGGGCAGTAAAGCTCTCTCAATAGCTGGACCGTCTCTTTGGAACAGCCTTCCTAATTCCTTAAGGCTTTGCACAGAATACCTTCCTTTCAGGAAGATGCTAAAGACCTTCCTTTTCAGCTTTTAGACAGCTTACGTTCTCCCGATTGCACTGTGGCAGATGTCAAAAGCGCGGAGATGCTCCCACGGGAGTCGATACCAGCGCTATACAAGCCAGTAAATAAATAAAATAAATAAAACTTATTCATTATAATCGAATCCATGTTACATAAAATACAATGTTATACCCTCGTTCTTACACAGTGCTAGGTAGTCTGCACGTTTCTTCAACTTATATTTCATCTCGTTCTCCATTTAATTAATTACATACGTACATGAAATTCGTTTAGCACGTTCTACTGTTCTTAAGCATTTTCACACACTTCTATATTAGCCCAACCTATATACGGGCCTTTCTAATTCTAATGCACATTCTAGAGTAAATACAGATATTTCTTATTACCAAAGTTACATGTGCTAACTTTACGCTACAAGCTTGTAAATATGGCACGGACATACTTTTCATTCAAATTGCGCTCTCTCATAGGGGACATGCTGAAGCTAACCTGTGAACGCATTTCGCCCACTGCTTACTATTAGTTTGTTGCTTTGTCATTCACTTTTGCTTACTTTCTATTTACCGGCTTTATTTGTTTAATCCCATCTGGCGTGTGTTTGTCCCTCCCTTGGAGAACAGCCTTTTTACCTTCTCTCTGACTGCGCCTGTGCTTTTCCACTGTCTGCTTTTCCGGTACCATTTTTTCTTTATTGTGAAGCACTCTATTAGACCTGGCACCTTGGCGTGAGTCTCCCTTCCACTTTTTGCTGATGTGCCTCAGATGTTTTGCTGGTGTTAGCTGCTCAGGGAACTGTGCCACTGCCAATCAGTGCCACAGTGCAAGTGCTCCCTATGAAAAGTGTACATGTAATAGATTTCCATGATTGGCTTATTGGGTTTACTATCAGTCTCCAGTAAAGTGCACCAGGAGTGCCAGGGCTTGTAAATACCAATGCTGCTAGTGGGCTTGCAGCACTGATTGCGCCACCCAGAGAAGCAGCCTTTTAAAATGTGTCTAAGGTCTGCCATTGCAGAACCTGCATGCAGTCTGGTACTGTCATGCTGGCTGGGCAAGTGCACACACTTGCCAGCCTCTAAACCTTCCCTTTACTTCATGTGAGTCACCCCTATGGTAGGCCCAAGGGCAGGGTGCATTGTAAGCATACGGTAGGACAATCCCTGATGTGTGTGGCATGTCCTACTAGTGAATTACAGCCATTTTCGTTTTTCACTATTGTAAGGCTACCTGTTCTCATAGGCCAGAATGGGCTGCTGGAATTATTACACTCTATAATCCCAGCAGGCTGAGGTAACATGGTAGAAAGTCAAGTTTAGTATGCCTAAACTCAGAATAATAAAATACTTCTTTTAGTAAAATGTATTTTAATATCCTGTGTTTGCAAATTCTACTTTTAGATAGTTAGCATTTGCTTGCCTAACCATTTCAGCCCGCCTCTGCTAGGATGTGTATCTGCTGTCTGGTTTCTGTGAGTGACAGGGCTGGGGGATTCCAGGGACAGTCTGGGCTGCCAGGTGGTGAATAGAGGGATTACCCCCGGGATAGGTGGGAGGAGTGCCCCTTGACTCTGCATAGGGCTGTGCTCTGCCACCACAATGCTGGCTCCACCCCCTGGAGAGCGTCTGATGTCCCTGCCCTGCTCTCTGAAAGAAGAAGCCAGAGTCTGCAAAACAAAGTGCTCCAGAGCTGAATTGGACTATGCAAAGGCCCCCCTGGCCTAAACACACAAAAGAAACTGTGTATAAAAAGAGGAGCTCTGCTCCTAACAAATCAGATCCTGTTTTGACCACGACGAACCTTTGCCCGGCTAGAAGGACCAAAAAGAAGCTGAAGGAGGAGAGACTGTCCCTGACCTGGAGGAGTGGCCTGCAGTTGGTGCCTTGCTGAGAAAGTAGAGGAAAAGACCAGAAAGAACTTTGTTACCTTTGTGCCTGAAACAATCTCCAAGGGCTTGATCTTGAGCTAGCCCCCTGACCTGAGCCCCAGGACCATTGGGCTCATTGTGCCTTCGCCCGTATTCTGCCGAGCTGTGTGCTTCCTTCCCGCCGGAGCTGTGACCTTTGATGCCCTCGCCCCCTCCTAGGACCGTGACACTCAGGAGCCTGGCTGCCCTTGCCCAAGGAGAGCCCCGCTCGTGTTCGAGCCGCTCTCTCCACGCTGGGCCGGGCCGCCTGCTCCCCTGTCACCTCGCCTGTTACTGGAGCTCGTGGTGTGCCCCCTCACCCCTCCTGCTGGAATCAGATCGGAGCGCGATCCCTAGCCTCGGACGGCCCATACGTTGAAACGTACCCGGTCACCCCGCTTTTGCCCTCCCGCATCTGACCGGCCGTGCCGCACCCTGCAGAGCCCCCAGTATGGTCTGTACTGAAGGCCCCGTGCCGCGCCCGCCTGCCCAGAAGCATCAATCCCCCCAAAGACTCGAAGGTACGCGGCGTTTCCGACGCGTTTTCGAGGAGTACGACGCGTCCATCACAAAGAACGCCGTGTGGGTCTGAGCGCCGCGCCTAAAGGATCAACAACAAGGTACTGTGCCCTGCAAACTCCGATTGGAGTTCGCATCGGACTCAGGGTCGCAACGTTTGTTTTCCCTGCACTGTCTTTATACACGAACGAGTCGCACGGGCATCCTACGACTCATACCCTTCTGTGAAAGCCTGCCGCGCCGTATGCCCGCACCGCCAGACGTGTGCACATTGGTAGGGTCTCCCGGTTCGACCCGCACAGAGTACGCCAGTGCGCTACGCAGCGCACCCTCTTCACGATCTGTGCCCAGAGATCAGGATCCGCCTCAAGTAGCGTGGGACAGTGTTTTTAAAGCTGTGGGCCTTGTGAATTAAGCAATATTAAGAACTTGAAAGAACTCTTTTCCCAAAACGCAAGTACTGTGGCCCCATTCTTTAAAAGTTATATTGGTACTTATTCTTATATAAAGTACCCGTATTTTTGATACAAAACTCACACCTGGTGTCCATTTGTGGTGGGTCTGTAATTCTGCTGTATTTGGTCATAAATGCTTAACTCAACTAACTCCCTAAAGATTAGCCTTGTCTGCTCACGCCACACTACCTAGAGGGTGAGCAGGGGTTATTTTTAGGGAGTAATTCCCTTACCCTAACTAGAGGAGAGGGTCCCTGTTTGTCACAAGTGCATACCTGTGCCAACCAGAGACCCCCAATTCTAACACACTTCATGAGAGTATTCATATTAAAATAGGGGTGTTAGAAGCTTTTAAAAAGCACATCTACATGGCATCTAATAACCATATATTAAAAAGTCAACAGGGACATATTGTGATGAGGGGTACCTACACATTTGAATCCCCCCAGGGCAAATTCTTAGGACCTGATTAAGAGTTTGGTGATCCCCTGGTGGTGATGCAGCAACTGCTGCCACGGCGATCCGTGCGCCATATTTCTAGTTTGGCAGTCAGGCCGCCACAGGACTGCTGCAACCACCGAGGATCATGGATGCTGCGGTTGTGGCGGAGCGATCAGAGACTGCAATATGTTGGCGGTGCCGATGCAGCACCACCCCGCATATTATGTGTTGCCTCACTGCAACAATATCCACTACTGTAAGCCACACCTTGGAAAGGGTGGCGATGAGGTAAATCAGGGGGCCCGGCCACATCTCTGTATGAGGGAGCATGTAGGGGGCACATGTTTTGCCCCTCCTTAATTTTTGCACTCTCTGTTCCTGCACATCCAGAAATGCACAACATCGTGCATTTATGTCCATGCAGGATCGGGCTGCGGCGCTCCAACGGCGTTGCCTTTGTGAGATTTAGAAGAGCACTGCTGTGGGACTGCAGCTGCAGGACCCCCTGCCAGGATTAAAGTCGGAATCCTGCAGGCGGTCTGACTACGGGTTTGGCGGCCTCGCAGCAGGGTATGGCGTGAAATCCCTCTGCAAGAACTCCAAACTCGTAATCAGGACCTTAGTGTTTTTTAAAGAACTTTCACCCACTGTTGATTGATCTAATGGCATGCTTCATCATCGAGTCCTCACACAGATACACCTAGCTATCTGGGTGGGCTCAACCCTGATAAGATCAAGGGAGCTATTGCTCTTATTTTTTATGGGATCTTGTAGTAAAAGTGCCAAGCGGTATCCAACCCGGAAGGTATTTTGGTTCCTTTAAGTATTTTTTACAATGAATCCCCGACAAGGCCTTTGTGCTACTTCGTGTACGAAGAGGCCCTGTCCAGAGAGAGTTGCTAAGTACTAGGATGATGCTACAGCAACATCTTGATGATCTGATGAATATAGACCTGGATTCAGACTGACATGAGTTTGGGTTTATTGCCTATGTAAGGGCAAAAGGAGGGTCTGTGGTTCCGTGGATTCTGAACCCGTTTTATGAAGGTCGTCGTATCATGACGATTTTGGTATCAGTGGACCGCAAATTACGAATGCGGTATGTACGAGTGTTTTCGTCATTACCGGTCAATGGGAACACTACGTATTTATGGGTTCTGAACCCTTGGGTTCCATTTTGTGTGCTGCAGCCATTTTGTGTGGTTGCCCTCACATAGGCCGATGACTATGGCCGAACGAGTCTTTGGGACACGTACACCTTTAGCTGACTTCTTTGTGACCTGGACGAACTGACTCCTTGCCCGAGGCTCACCTCGTTGAGCCAGTTCCTTGTTAAGCAGCTAAAGATCGAGATCAGATAGAGATCAAAGAGCAGGACATTGCTGAGTTTATGGTACATGCACACACCCTTCTATCTTGCTTCTCATCTGTTTCTGTTTCTGTTTCTTCCTTTATGGCTTAATCATTGATGTGGGTTGAGGTCTTTATGATGGGTTTGTCCGGCCCGTTCAAACAGGAATGTTGGTTTTTGCTTGGTCATGTCTGGTGGGCTGGACAACGGAAAGTGGGATTGTCGTTATGCGATATGTTTGAAATGTCAATCTACGATTGGTCCATTTGAATGTAACTGATGCTAGTCTGGAATGTTGCCTGAAGCATGATTTTTTGCATAAAAGACGAAGTCTCGCTCTATGAATTTGTGCAGTCTCTAGCGAACTACCCGTGTTGTGCTTCGTAGATCTCTGTTCCTGGTTGCAGCCAATAAAACTTGGTCTTTGACGTCATCAAGAAGTGTCCCGTGTCTCTGTTTGCCAAGGCAGGGGAATCCGAAGACATCGGGCGTTATCCCTGGAGCCGCTGGGTTCTAAAACCCGGTTCTTCAGCTGGCGCCCAAGGTGGGGCGACTTCAGCGGTACCGGTCCAAGCCTGAAGATCGTGAGGAGCTTCGTGTGGAAATTCTGGAGGAAGGCCTGCCACTTCATCGACCCCTGTATGTCGTCGTGGTCCGAAAGTCTTTGCTGCGAGGTTCCCCGCTTTCCAACGGCTACGAAGGACTGCTGCCCTGACTGTCGCCCTGTCTTGGAGCCATCAGACGATTTGTAGAGCGAGACGATAGACGGGTCTTCTGGTGACGCCATCAACATTTCAGTTAAGTATGAGCGGAGCGTCTCCCAGTCCTTAGTTTTGTTTGGTATCCTTCGGGATCGCTTTGATTTGGTACCTGCAGGCCCCAAAGCCGAGGGACTCGTGTATTCACGAGACTATCGTTTTGAGATTTCCCTTGAAGTTTGAAGCTAGACTAGTGAGCGAAGATGCCTGGTCTCAGCAGACTTGGAAAGTTATTTTGTTGTGGTTGTACTAGGGATTCCCGATTGGAGGATTCGTGTCCGGTTCCTCCGATTGGAACTCCGACCTATGAGCTCTACGTAAAACATGGAGTGGGCCCCATCACTTATAATGAGGTATGGATCAAAGATACTAGGTAAGACGGTGTCCTACAGTGGCCCCGTTATGGTAGCTTTGAAACGGAGATTTTAGACAATATCGAAGGTAAGTTGTTCAAGAAGAAAGCCCGGCCGTCGATGTTTATCTCTTTCCGCTTATGGCGAAAGGAAGCCAAACAGAAAGAAATTAAGTTAGCGAAGCGAAATAAACGAGAACGAGGTCTGTCAATGGTGCAAGCTGCTATACAGTTTAGGGATAATGAAGAAGAACAAGAAAGCGAACAGATGCTTAGGCAGAGCAAACTTGTAGTAGACAAGTGCTACCCAGCTTTGCCACCTCAACAGCAAGAAGAGAAGAAATATCTTATGAAAGATCCTTTAATATCGCACCTATTGAGTTCGCCACCTTCTTATGTGCAGAGTGCTACGGCACCTCCACAAGTTGTAGTTGCGCAACCTCCGGTTGCTTTGCCACCTGTGGTTCCTCAACAGCCAGCTCCTCTTCCGTTGGCTTCTACTCCTTTGGTGCAGCCTTCTCAAGGGCCACCAACTTTGCTACCTCCTTCGTCTGCTATTCCTACACCTGTGTTGCCTGTTCCTTCTATTACTGCTCCAACGTTGGTTTCTTCTCATTCTGCTTTGTCTCCTGTTCTTTTGTCAACTTCTAGAACACAAAGAGAGTAAGGAGTTGCGTCCGTGGATGCTGGATGGGGAATACTCCTGATTCCCTGGTCAAGAATTAGAAAAGAACAATAGAGGAGTATCACCCGATGAGAGAGATGAAGGCTTTTCCCGGTGAGGAACACTGTTCCTTTGTTAGTAAACCCCTCACTCACCCCCTAGTGGTGACTTGCTTCATCATCGGGGCCCACCCAAGTTGCCTAGCGTCACTTGGGTGTGCTTCAGCACCTGAGTTGCAGTGGAGCAGGTAGTGAAGTGTGGGTTGTGAACAAAAAAAGTGTGAGTGTTAAAATTGTCCTGGTTAATGCTTTGTAAAGATTTTAATAAAAAGTAACTGGACAATAATTAAAAAGGTCGGTGAGATACTGGTAGGGAAGTTACGGCCTACGTATCTCGGCTATGTGTTGGTCAACATGTTTCTACCATAAGGGGCGATCCCCGGTATTCTTCAGGACCAAAACAAGGAAGTGGGAGGTGTGGGTCCCCTAAAAGACGCACCCTGACCTAAATCCTTGGTCATCCAGAAGGAAAAAATGTTCCTCTGGGCAGACACTCCTAAAATGTAGTGTGCCAATAAAAACTGGAGTAATACTCTAGTTGGACTTCATCGAGCAGGGGGTAGGTGCTTCACTCATAGCAACGTATTAGTTGGTGGTGAAGTAAGGCGGCTCACCTACGTCTACCATCAACCGTCAACTTCTCCTTCTGCTCGACAGAGAATGACCGATGCTGTTGCTGGTCTCTTTTCTCCTCTGTTGGGTTCATTGGGTATATCTCCGGTTGTAGAGCGTAAGCAATTGCGTAGCCAATTGCCTGGTCCTGATGAACGGACAGTGTTAGATCTTTTAGCGTGTAAATGGGTAATGTATCCTTCGCGGTATGATCTTGAGGGTGTTATGGATGTTTTCCAGCAATGGGAAGCACCGAAACAGAGATATGTTTTCGATGTGATGTGTTCTTTCCTTCGTGAACAATGGGAAGATGGTGAGGTAGGACAAACTCCGCCTGAATTGTACCGTATACGTTCTGAGTTTGCGAAAGGGACTATTGTGGGTCTTGAGGTTGAGAAAGCAGTTGCAACGTTGTTGTCGTTTAGGAGTGAGTCTCCTTCTCAGCGATTGTTTGAGCCTGATTCTTCAGTTGGGAGAAAAGCACGACAATATCCGATGCGTGAAGTTCCCCCAGTGTGGAGACCTGGTGATGCAACAGTTAATCTACCTATTCTGCCACATTTTCAGCGAGTTTGGGTACATGTTCCGTGGAAGCGTGCTGAAGTTTTAGCTCTTAAGCAGACGTTGCCTGATCCGCGTAAGAATCCAGCAGGATATTATAAGGAGCTATCTCAAACTTGCGGTTCGTGTATCATGAATCTAGCCGATATAGACATGTTGCTTGGGAATGTTGGTCCACAGCCTATATGGGGAAAGATTCGTCATACGGATCATGCACAGGAGTTAGGTGATACATGGAATAGTCTTAGTGCTGCAGATAGTAGACAAGTAGGTGGTGCTAAGCCTGAGGACGTGATTACTGAACTCCCTGGTAGAATTATTGATTACAAGAAGACTTTAATGCCAGCTCTGCTTGTTAATTGGGACAAATTGTCCGCATGCAAGCAGAAGAAAGACGAAACTGTGTCTGACTTTTTCACGAGGTTCGAAGAAACATTTGTAGACCACAGTGGTCAGGACATGAGTACAGAAGGTGGTCAAGGGTTGTTCGTTGACAAATTTGTTCATAATTTGCTTCCGGAATTATGTAATAGGTTGAAGGATTCTGAGAGTGCTTGGGCTGTTTCTACGTCAGCGCAGATTTTGGCTACTGCCCAGCACTATGAGAATAGGAACAAGGATGAGATAGAGAAAGCGGACAGGAAGACTAAGGAATTGAAGACTAAAGTTCTTTTACGGCAAGCTTATCCGCCTCGTAATAATCAGCGCGATTATCAGCAATCTCAGCAATATCAGAGAAACTCGCAAAGGTTCGAGTCTTCTCAACCGCGTTTTCCCGTAGGCCCTAATCAATGTGCGTATTGCAAAGAAGAGGGTCATTTCAAGAGTAGTTGTCCGGTTCTGTTACAGCGCATGAATGGTACTTCTGGTGTGAGAGGTCGAGGTGTTCAGCAAGCTCCTAGAGGTAGAGGTAGTGGTCAGAATGTTTGTTCTTTGCCCCCACAGAATTCTATGAATAGCTTTGATCAGCAGAATGGTGCGTCTGGTAGGACGCCACAGTATTATGTGGATAATTACTATGTTGAAGGTGAGAATGTGGATGGTAATGATTGCTAGGACAGCCATAGACAAAGAGAGGGAGTTGTTTCAGTTCCAGTAGATCAGAGTGGACCTTATGTTGAAGTGATTGCACCAGGTGTGTCAGAGCCTTTTCTGTTGGATACTGGTGCTGCGAAGAGTTCTATTATGCACTCTAAACTCCCTGGCGCACCTTTGTCTGGCTTAACAAATGTGTCAGTAGGTTTTTCTGGCGCCCCGGTTTCGAATCCGATTTTTAGTCCATTGTCTATTTCTGTTGGACCTTGTGAATTCGAAGCACCCCTCATTCTGACGACAGGTTGTGGTGAAAACTTGTTGGGATTGAATTTGTTAAAGAGATTGTATGTGACACTATATTGTTCTCCGTCAGGAGTACACCATACATTGGGTAAGAGAGTGATCTCTCCGATGTATTTGTCTAAAGATCGACTTCCACCTGAATTGTCTTTTCTCCCTGATTCTCTTTGGGCTACTGATCCTAATGACGTGGGTCTCTTAGAGATTCCACCATATGTTGTGACGTTGAAAGTGAATGCTAGATTACCACGCATTCCGCAGTACCGAATCTCCAGTGATGGCGAAAGAGCACTGTTGGCGATCATTTATGATCTGTTTGAGAAAGGTGTGATTAAGGAAACGAGAGGTAACGTGTGCAATAGTCCGGTTTTGCCTGTTCTGAAGAGAACGGATTCTTCACAACCTCCTGTATATAGGTTTGTGATCGATCTTCGCGAGGTGAACAAAATTGTCGTTCCGCAATTCCCTGTTGTACCTGACATCACCGCTTTACTGACTTTGATCCCGGCTACAGCCACGTGGTTTTTGGTGATTGATTTGAAGAATGCTTTCTTCAGCATCCCGATTGCCGTGGAGAGTAGAGATATCTTTAGTTTCTCTTTAGGAGGACGAAGCTTCCGGTTTGAGCGCGCTCCCCAAGGCTATTGCGAGAGTCCATCAATCTATAGTCAAGCTTTAAAGACACAACTTGACTTGCTTGTTTTACCTGATGGTGCTGCTTTGATTCAGTATGTCGACGATCTGTTAGTCGCCGCCGACAACAAAGAGATTTGTAAAGAGGCTACTTTGTCGTTGTTGAGTCATCTGTCTGATTTCCATCACAAGGTTTCTCTTTCGTAGTTGCAATATTGTCGACAAGAAGTTACCTATTTAGGTCACCTCTTATCGAAGGAGGAAAGGAAACTGACCCCAGAAAGAATTCAAGCCATTGTGAAAATGAGTGTGCCTACGACACAGAGAGAAGTACGTGCTTTCCTAGGTATTACGTCGTATTGTAGTCAATGGATCCCTAATTTTTCGTTGCTCGCGAAACCTTTGATAGCTCTTACTGTTAAGGATACTCCTAATCCTATTCCTTGGACTGACGAATGTCAGAAGAGTTTTTCAGAGTTGCGCGATGCTTTGTGTTTGGCTCCTGTGTTGGGTACCCCCGACTACAGCAAGCCTTTCACATTGTATGTCCACGAGAGAGAGGGATGTGCTTTGTCAGTTTTGACTCAACAGTTTGGTGATAAGCAGCGTCCATGTGCTTATTTTTTGTCGACTTTGGATCCAGAATCTAGAGCGTTGCCGAGTTGTTTGAGAGCTACAGCGGCAGCGGCTGTTTCGATTTGACAGTCTGCTGTTGGTGATGGACAATACACTGATTGTGACGGTTCCACATGCAGTGGATACCTTGTTGAATCGCACCAAGACACAGCACTTAACTAGTGCTCGGTTGCCGAGTTACGAATTGACCTTGTTAGCGAGTCACGTGCATATAAAGAGATGCAACACGTTGAATCCAGCTACGTTGTTGCCGATTTCAGTTGAGACAGATGCTATTGAACAGCATGATTGCTTCCTTAGAACAGAGGAAGAAACGAAAGGGAGGATAGATCTTAGGGATACTCCTCTTTCAGAGTGTGATGGTACCTTATGGGTTGATGGTTCGTGCTTCAAGCTTCCGAATGGTGATACGACTGCGGCATATGCTGTTACGACTTTGCATACGATTGTTGAAGCTGCACGTATCCCACATAATTCAGCGCAAGCAGCAGAATTGATTGCATTGACAAGAGCGTGTGTGTTGTCAAAAGGGAAACGAGTGACTGTGTATACCGATAGTCAGTATGCGTTTGATGTGGCTCATAGTTTTGGACGTTTGTGGAAAGAACGTGGGTTCCTGACTTCACATGGGACTAAGATTCAGCATGGTCAGTTGGTGAATGAACTCCTTGAGTCACTTACTTTGCCATTGCAAGTTGCGATTGTGAAATGCAGTGCGCATAAGAAAGTGACTGATGATGTTGGTCGTGGAAATGCGTTTGCAGATGAAGTCGCGAAAGAAACTGCAAGAAATGTGATGAGTCGAATGTGTGTTGCGGGTCCGGCGAGATGGGTCCCAGATGGAAGTATGTGTGAAGATACGATTGAGAGTGTGAAATCCATCCAAGCTGAAGCTACAGAGAAAGAGTTGAATGAATGGAGAGAGAGCAAGGGTAAATTGGATTCGAATGGTTGTTGGATTGATTTGTCAGAGCACCAGAGATGGTTGTTACCTGATGCGTATGTGCTTCCAGTGGTTACAATGGCTCATGGAATGGCTCATATCAAGGTGAAAGGGATTTGTAAGTTTTTGGCTCCGGTATGGCAAAATGCTGTCATTCCCAAGTGTGCAGAGAATTTGGTTAAAATTGTATGGTGTGTCTGATGTACAATCCTGGTAAGGGAACTCCAACCCCAGCTGGTCATTTTGCTCCTCCAACGTATCCGTTCGAGGCTTTGCAGCTAGATTTCATCCATATGGAGAGGTGCAACAACCTGAAATACGTGTTAGTGGTTGTTTGCCCTTTTTCGAGATGGGTGGAAGCCTTCCCTTTAAAGGACAATACTGCCTTGTCCACAGCGAAAGCCCTTATTAAGGAATTTTTCCCTAGGTATGGTTTGCCGAGAATGATCTGGAGTGCTAATGGAAGTGAGTTTGTGGGTCAAGTGATGAAGAGAGTGTATTACGGATTAGGTATAAAGCAGAAGTTCCACGCTGCAAATCATCCCCAATCAGCTGGTTTAGTGGAGTGCTATAACGGCACTCTTAAGCTTAAGTTGGCCAAGATACAAGCGAGCTCTGGTTTACAATGGCCAGATGCTTTGCCCCTAGCTCTTTTGTCTACTCGAATGACTGTGCATTCACGAATGGGTTTGAGTCCGTACGAGGTAGTTTTTGGTCGCCCGGCAAATATTTGGGGTGTGCTGAGGCCGGCAAAATTCTGTGAAATAGAACATCCTGTGTTGCTTGACTACCAGTATGAATTGACGGCTAAACTGCGTGTTTTGCATCAACAGGTTCACGATACATTGCCACAAGCTTCTGAAGATCCAGGACATGCTATCGAACCTGTCACCTGGGTGCTGGTGAAAAACTTCCAGAGAACCAAGAACGACCAGCCCAGGTGGAGTGGACCCTATCAAGTGCTTTTGGCTACCCGTTCGGCAGTACGAGTGCACGGTAAAAAGAATTGGATCCACAGCTTCCATTGTAAGAGGGCTCCTTTGCCTCTGCTGTACGACTGGTGGGTCCAGAAAGGACTTCCTGATTCAGAGACTGAAACTGTGCCTCGTTTTCTGCCCTTCAGTGATGCCCGTTTGACTGGTACGAACACTGAGCAAGAGAGTGACGATCTCCTTCAAGAAGCTGTGACTCCTTTAAGCCGTTTGAACACTGTTGAACCTGATTTACTGTTTTGTGAACAGACATTGCCTGGCAAGGAGCGTTATAATTTGCGACCGAGAGTCGTTGGACAAATAAAATATTGATTCTTTTTATGATTTTTTTAAGGTTAACGCTCCTCCGAGGAACTACTTTGATTTTTGTTTTTCGAACTGCCATCCGGGTTCAGCTGTAGGGTCGCGGTATCAAGTCTTTGGAGTGCAGCCGAAGACGTTAGGTCGACGGTTCTGGTTGGTCTAAGGGAGTTGCCCTGGACTGATAGAAGCATTCCCTAGCACGGAACACCCATCCGCCGCGAGCAGCAATTAGAGAGGATGGAGTTTTTCGAGATGGAGAGACCTGTTGAAAGAATAACCTTCAAGAACAAAATCTGTAAATTGATGAATAGGAAAAGATTTTTTATATTGTGTGTGTTCACATTGCTTAGCTTAATGATGTTTTTAATTGGATATGTGACATTTTCTTTTCAAGTGACGTTCATGCCCACTACGCAACCTACACCTCCTCCTACTGTTCCTTCCCATTCTTTTCACCCTTTGCCTGAACATGAAATAGTTAGAAGACGGGAATTTGCTAACAATTCCTTTGTTCAGCTTCTGCACCAACACCAGTTAGTGATGAATACGACAAGTTGTTGGGTGTGTGGCCTAATGCCCCATACTACCGATAAAGGTATTCCTTACTTGGTTTTGCCTTTCAGCTACAATGGTTCTATTTGGGCATACAGAACAATGTTCATATATGCTTGTGAAGCCTATCCCCTACGTTCCGTGAAAGATAGTTCAAGGACTAGTGCTCTGGTTAAGGGTATAATCGACATGATTAGAGGGATTACTTCATATGAGACTATCCCGAGATATGAGACACTAGCATACATTGGTTGGAACGTGACTGGATATGGAGTTAGTCTGAGTGTTAACCAGCGAGCGAAAAGTTCTCCACCGATTTGGATAGTGCCGCATCAGGGTCATTATTGTCTGCAAGGTAATGGCAAGAATCCGAGAGCTCAGTTAGGGAAGAGTGTCTGTACTGAGACTTATGTATTTGTGTCTCAGACTTCACCAGCGTTCCTAGCAGCTAAGGGTACCTATTTCATCTGTTACAACAAAGCGTACACATCGTTGCCCCCTGACTTCTCGGGCACATGTTTTGTTTCGTTCCTGTTGCCTCCCACTTTTACAGCTGCGGCAGATTACCATAAGACGAGAGTTGCTAAAGGTGTCTTCAGTAAGGAAGATACTGCAGGACAAGAATTGGGAGATTTTCTGAAGGGTTTTCTGCCGTTCTGGGGACCTATGGCTAACAGTAGGAACATACGACAGTTGACGAGAGTGGTTGAGCACACAACAGTTGACGAGAGTGGTTGAGTCCACCATAGCGGTGCCTGTAGTAATTTGACTGCTGAGCTCCAGTCGGATCGCCTTATGACACTTCAGAACAGAGTTGCACTTGATGTCATACTTGCAGATAGAGGTGGAGTGTGTAAACTGATTCAATCGAGCTGCTGCGTTTTCATTCCAGACAACGCTCCATCAGTTTTCCAGGCCATTTCCCAGCTACATAAGATCTCTGAGTCTGTACATATAGACAAGGGAGATTGGTCGTTGATGGGATGGTTTTGGGAGTTGTTATCCACGTGGGGATGGAAGATTCTGATGGTCATTGGGATGGTCTTAGCTATCCTTTTCCTGTTCTGTCTCTGTGTACAGTGCGCTCCTGCCATATGTGGCCTTTGTGCTACTTCGTGTACGAAGAGGCCCTGTCCAGAGAGAGTTGCTAAGTACTAGGATGATGCTACAGCAACATCTTGATGATCTGATGAATATAGACCTGGATTCAGACTGACATGAGTTTGGGTTTATTGCCTATGTAAGGGCAAAAGGAGGGTCTGTGGTTCCGTGGATTCTGAACCCGTTTTATGAAGGTCGTCGTATCATGACGATTTTGGTATCAGTGGACCGCAAATGACGAATGCGGTATGTACGAGTGTTTTCGTCAATTCCGGTCAATGGGAACACTACGTATTCATCGATTTCGTTCTGAACCCTCGGGTTCCATTTTGTGTGCGGCAGCCATTTTGTGTGGTTGCTCTCACATAGGCCGATGACTATGGCTGAACGAGTCTTTGGTACACGTACACCTTTAGCTGACTTCTTTGTGACCTGGACGAACTGACTCCTTGCCCGAGGCTCACCTCGTTGAGCCAGTTCCTTGTTAAGCAGCTGGTCAGATAGAGATCAAAGAGCAGGACATTGATGAGTTTATGTTACATGCACACACCCTTCTATCTTGCTTCTCATCTGTTTCTGTTTCTTCCTTTATGGCTTAATCATTGATGTGGGTTGAGGTCTTTATGATGGGTTTGTCCGGCCCGTTCGAACAGGAATGTTGGTTTTTGCTTGGTCATGTCTGGTGGGCTGGACAACAGAAAGTGGGATTGTCGTTATGTGATATGTTTGAATTGTCACTCTACGATTGGTCCATTTGAACGTAACTGATGCTAGCCTGGAATGTTGCCTGAAGCATGATTTTTTGCATAAAAGACAATGTCTCACTCCATGAATTTGTGCAGTCTCTAGCGAACCACCCGTGTTGTGCTTCGTAGATCTCTGTTCCTGGTTGCAGCCAATAAAACTTGGTCTTTGACGTCATCGAGAAGTGTCCTGTGTCTCTGTTTGCCAAGGCAGGGGAATCCGAAGACATCGAGCGTTATCCCTGGCGCCGCTGGGTTCTAAAACCCGGTTCTTCAGCACTGTGTAAATAAACATGCTGCCCAGCCGGAACGGTACTTAAATCATTGTAACCATATATGTGAGGGCTAATAGTACATTGCGTATAATGTTTTTAGGTCGAGGACCGAAGGCTGCGCTTGCGCAGTCTCCGGAAGGAGATTTAATGTTTTGGAGTATGGGGGCTTGAACCCGCCTCTCTCCTCCATTGGCTGGCTTCCTAAACGGAGGCCAGCCATTGGAGGAGAGGGGCATCACTCCTTTATAGCCCTGTCTCTTTCGGATTCGAGGCGTGGTTTTTTGCGTTCTTTCGACTGTGACGTCATCCGTCACTCAGAACGCCAAAAACACGCCCTCGATTCCAAAATTATCGGACCTTTGCGGCCCCCATTTTTTGTTTTTTTGCAGCGGCGGTCAACGGCCTCCCCGGAGCAGGGCTCAGCCAGCTGACTCCTATGAGACCGCACTGCCTCGGAGGCCGCCAAGGCCTCTCGCCTTCCCCTCGAACCAGCTCCCTAATTGACGCCAGCCCGCGCAGCAGGAAGCGCACTGATACCCGCTTTCTCTGCTCTCCTCGCAGCATCCACGCTCACACCGTCGCCAGCTGCCCGTGTATGGCTTCCAAGTTCTCACAGTGTGCGAAGGCTTTCCCAAAAACCTCCCCGACTGCCCCCTCCCTCCCGCGGGGATTTAAGAGCTCCAGGCAGGGGAAGAAGTGAAGCCCGTAACTTGGTTCGTGTGAACGGTGCAGTGAGCTCCCAGCTGCTGCCGGGGAGGACGTGCGTTGTGGTCCCTCTCTCCCAGTGAGCAGCCCCCGGGTCCCTCGCCTTGGTTCCCGCGCAGAGACTAGCAGCGGCGGCGGCGGCTCGACTCCAGTGAGTGCACAGCTGTTCTGGAAACTGGGTGCGATTCTGAGAACGGGACTTATTTTTTCCTCTTCTTTATGCAAGTGTGCTTTGTGGCTGATTGTCGGCAGTCCGGGACGGTCCGGAGAGCACTGCACCCGCTGCTGTCAGTCTGTCTGTCCCTGAGAGGGTGCCCGGTCTGTGTGACATGGAAACGATTCGTGGGCCTGGCGCACAATCCCATGCGGCTGCTTTTAAGAGTTCTGCTGAAGCTTTTCATTAGTGAAGAGAACTGTTGCACAGCACGACCCCCCATGGTGCAAATCCCCAGTTACCTCACAATGTGCGAGGACTTTCCCAAAAACCTCCCCGGCTGCCCCCTCCCTCCCGCGGGGATTTAAGAGTTCCAGGCAGGGGAAGAATTGAAGCCCGTAACTTGGTTCGTATGCACGGTGCAGAGAGCTCCCAGCTGCTGCCTGGGAGGACGTGCGTTGTGGTCCCTCTCTCCCAGTGAGCAGCCCCAGGTCCCTCGCCTTGGTTCCTGTGCAGAGACGAGCGATTCTGAGAACGGGACTTATTTTTTCCTCTTCTTTATGCAAGTGTGCTTTGTGGCTGATTGTCGGCAGTCCGGGACGGTCCGGAGAGCGCTGCACCCGCTGCTGTCAGTCTGTCTGTCCCTGAGAGGGTGCCCGGTCTGTGTGACATGGAAACATTTCGTGGGCCTAGCGCACAAGCCCATGTGGCTGCTTTCAAGAGTTCTGCTGAAGCTTTTCATTAGTGAAGAGAACTGTTGCACAGCACGACCCCCCAGTTACCTGTGGCTTTTGTTGTGAACGTTGCACAGCACGACTCCCCAAGGTGCGAATCCCGATTCCACCATACCAATGGCTTCTGAGAACTGCTTCAGAGCCCCTTTGTACCTGGTGCAAATCCTAGTTCACTGCTTACCAGTGGCTTCAGGGAACGTTTACACAGTTAGATTTTCCCTGGTGTAAATCCTACTTCACTATTACCAGTGGCTTCTGGGAAGTGTTGCACAGCACAGCTCTCCTTGGTATAAATTCCAGTTTTCCGGTTACCAGTGGCTACTTCTGGTGTGTGGGGCTCTGTGTTTGTGGGGCTCTCTGTGTCTGTGTGTGTGTGTGGGGCTCTGTGTGTGTGTGTGGGGCTCTGTGTGGGGGTGTGTGTGTGTGTGTGTGGCGTTCTGTGTGTGTGTGTGGCACTGTGTGTGTGTGTGTGGCTCGCTGTGTGTGTGTGGCTCTGTGTGTGTGTGTGGCTCTGTGTGTGTGTGTGTGGCTCTCTCTGAGTGTGGCTCTGTGTCTCCGAATACTCTCTACTACTCTCTAATGCTCACCTATTGCCGTTGTAAATGACAATACCATTTATTTATGTTTTAAAAATAAAAATAAAAAAATGTCATGAACACTGCCAATAGCTCTACCTTTAATAATGCCAAGACCATTGCATTGTAAATGCTTGTTCGTTGTTTACATGCAGAACAGTCCATGCTGTATCCATTTTCCACACATACGTGTCTAAATTACTGCACGGGCTGCATTTGGGTTAAAAGGGGAGGTTCGTCCTTGTAGTCATGACCAGACTCGGAACAGAAACCAATCCTGGCAATTCTCCTCGCCGGCCCGAGTGGGGGGGGGGACTGGTGGTAGGGTGCTAGTGAGATGCACCACTGCACTGCTGCCGCTTTTGGAGGCCGATATTGCAGTACTGCTGCAAAACCGTCCCTCGGTAACACTTGCCCCCATGGGTCAAAAACCCGCCTCCACCTTTCCAACCCATCAGGAAAATGCCTGGTGCCCGCAACGGCCAGTCCGGCCTTTCTTGTAGTTCCACAATGCAGGAAAAATACACAGTATTATATGTCATCATCAGCCCTACTTGCCTGACACCAGCGAATAGAGTCTTCAAATCTCCAATTCAGCTCATGCCCGCCTACACTTACTTTGTCAAAGGATTCAAACTCGCTAATTGCCTAAAAGTCGCCCTTTTCCATGCATCTTTACCAGTTATGGTGCAAATGCATCCTTTCATTGTGTCACATGATCTCTGTATCGTTACCATTGTGGTAACACAGAGAGCATGGCTTGCGTCATGCCACACTATCAAATGACGTCTTCTGTGCTTGGGCACCTGTTAACAATCCCCATCATTATGTCTTCTCCGGATGTATACAAGCATTGGCAAAGCCAATAGATCTCACCTATACAAGACCAATTGGCTTTGGCAATGTGTTTTAGCCATTCTGTACACCAGTGTGGCTGCTGTTCATTATGGCTTAAAGTTAGTGGTGTGGAGTGGGGGAAGTAGAGTGTCGGAGACTGGATTTGTTGGAGTAGAGTGTCATAGAGTGGAGTAGGAGACATTGAGTTAAGTAGAGGGGAGAAGAGTTCAGTGGCCAAGAGTGTCGTAGAGTGCAGTGCCATAGAGTGCAGTTCCATAGAGTGCAGTGGCATTGAGTGGCTTGCCATAGAGTGTAGTGGATAGGGAGGAGTGGGTTTGAGTTGATTGAGTTGGTGGGGTCGATGGGATTGGAGTAGATTGGGGTGAATTGGATTAGAGTGGGTTGGATTGAGTGAAGTAGGGTAGATTGGAGTGGGTGGATGGATGAGGTTGATTTGATTGGAGTGGAGTGGAGTGGATAGAAATGAATTGGTTTGGGGTGGATTGGATTAGAGTACGGTGGTTTGGGGTGTTGTGAATTAGAGTGGAGCTGGGTGGATTGGACTGGACAGGCAGGGGTGGATTGGATTGGAGAGGGGTAGATTGGACTCGGTGGATTGGGCTGGAGGGATTGGATTGAGTGTGGTGGACTGAACCGGGCAGATGGATTGGAGTAGAGTGGGGTGCATTGGACTATAGTGGAGTGGGGTGGATTGGAGTCGGGTGGATTGGAGTAGAGTGGGGTGGACTGGAGTGGGTTGGATTGGAGTGGGGTGGACTAGAGTAAGTTGGAATGGAGTGGGGTGAATTGGATTGTTGTTGGGTGGGGTAGATTGGAGTGAAGTTGATTGGATTGCAGCAGGGGTGGATTGAAATGAGGTGGATTGGATTGAGGTAGATTGGATTGAGGTTGGGTGGATTGGGGTGGGGTGGATTTGATTGAGGTGGATTTGACTAGTGTGGTGTGGATTGGAGTGGGGTGGATTGGGTAGATTGGATTTGGTTGGATTGGGGTGGGGTGGATTGAAGTTGGATGGATTGGATTGGGGTGAGGTGAGGTGGATTGGATTTGAGTGGGTGCATTGGAGTGGGCGGACTGTTTAGAATTGGAGTGGGGCAGATTGTAGTGGGCAGATTTTAGTGGTGCAGATTTTAGTGGGTCTGATTACCAATGACTGAGTTCAGTCTGCTTGCATGAACAGAGACAGAAGGAGATTGTTGCCATGCATTGATATGCAGCAAAGGCATACCTTCAGCTGTGTCACCTGATGAGGCTAGAAGGTGAATTGAATAACCAAGCACAGACAAATGTTGTTCACTGATAATATACTAACACACTTGACCTAGCCTAGCATACCCCGCAGGGCAATTTGATGTACATAAAATATACCCTTTGAAATTAATAAAATTTGGATAACTGTATGAACCAAAAATGACTCACTTAGACTAGGCAGTACCCAGCAGTGTTGCTGAACAAGTAGATGACATATCTTGGACACAACAAGCACAACCCACTCCTGAAAATATTGTGAAAACTCCTATTCCCTATGGAGCTAGCTCATATGTGTGTCACACAACAGATATGACTATCACAGCCTTTGGCAAATAAAAACTGTCTACCATCTTAGTTGCAATGTTATGCGTGGTATATCCTATCTTAGAATCATCATATGCCTGAAACAACAACATTTTGAATTAGTACCTATATGTGAAAAGCTAACAAGTTACTCATTTGTGTGGATAAGGTAGACACATACTAATGATACACATCCCTATGACTACACACAAACAAACCCATGTCAAACTAGATTACACAATAGGCGTCATCAAATGAACAACATAAAGCTTGTTACAATGCAAAAAACAAGTAGAATAAACCACAAGCCACAGAAGTACTACGCTTCGTGTCTTGGTCACAGTTAGCTTGTCACACATCGTCGCTGGCCATGTAGACACACCCAACATCACTTATCTCACAAATACTCATTTAAAAGCTTGGAAACCATATTGCAACTCACATGAACCTGGGATAGGACATACATCCCTTATCCTGCTGCTTAGCATACTCTGGTCTGGTGTATCATGTCTCACTGTATATGAGCAAACACAGGGCCATGTGTGCTCCAATACAGAATCCAAAGGAACATCACATAAGCATAATGTGGCCTTTGTCTAGATCACATATCAAGGATATGCCCAGACTGTCACACACTAACTGTGGCATAAGGCCACATTGAGATGTACATTACACCACTAGGTACTGTACAACTCTACAGTCAAAGCATTTCATCACTAGTATTCTAATTGTGTGACAGCCATTCATGTACCATACTCTATGTACACACACAACTGACATATACAACAACTGTGTACCTATAAGGACAGTAAAACACTGTAACGTACTGAGACATGTCCTAAACACACATCGTCCACATGATGTAGCCAAACAAAATCAGGATGTACTGACTGACATCTAATTTTGAAGGCAATGTATGATATGGCTCAACAGTCTTGAAAGAATATTGGTGTACAGTGGCATGCCGCATGTGGCAATGTTGTAATTGCAACTAGTCAACTAGATCTATAGAAGGCACAGACATTGGTACACCACTATCAAGTTCCATACATCAATTGTACTATTACTCTGGGTACATATGTGTGCCCAAAGTCACAACCCTGTAGTCAAAGCCCATATGTATCCAGGTGTACTGAAGAGACAGTTTTCTTTCAGCCCATTACATACATATTCAGCATGCTTCTCCTAAACTGCTGTACTTTGTCACACTTGCACTATGTTGACATCTGAAAGCATGAACTATGCGAAGGTGTGTTTTCCAAAACAAAGCTTTGAGACTTCACGTCACACTCTTGGACCAAACCAATGTTGAACAAAAAGTAGGCACAACAATCTAGGATACATACTAACCAAGTGCTCATACTCCATGGACCATATGCAATTCATGCCATACCAACATCATTGTATACTTAGATCACAATTCACACACGAAGACCAGTAAACAACACATCCTTTTTGAGGACACACAAATCTGGAATCAAAATTATAACATGCTTTATTCAGCAAAATAGATTGAATATTTGAATGTGAAAAAGGCCAGTGGCCAGTCCAATGAAGTTTGCTCATCTCATGGGATACAAACATCATGCCCTTTATCACTTGCCTGCACTAGTCATGCAAAGGGACACCTCCCACTGGAGGATCATCTAGGGGGCAGGCCAGGCACTAAGGGGACACGACTAGGGAGGACTGGGTTGGATTTGGGGAGGGATGGAATCAGGAAGGGGGAGTGTGATGATTTCAGTGGAAGGGTCAGATGTAGGGGGGTGGGACAATTGCAGTGGTAGGGTAAGATTGAAGGTTACGGTACAACTGCAGTGGGAAGGTTAGATGGAGGGGGTGATGGGCTGGACTTCACAAGTTTGGGGATCTGGTAATGTTTTAGGGTCTGGAAGGTAATAGGGAGGGCAGATGATTCCTTGATGCAGGATTTTTGGGAGTTGGAAGTACTGGGGTGGGATGTTGAAATCAGTGTTTTAGGAGGGTTTTGGGACTTTTTAGACCAGGGAGGATTTCTTTTGGTAGAAGCGTTGGGGGTACTTTTTTGTGATGTGTGAGGGGAGGAAGTCTGGAGTGGGTGGCAGGGGTGTAAGGGTCACTTTCATCTTTTTGGGAGGGTGTTGGTAGGTTTGGGTAGGGAAGAGGTCAAGGTCAAAGAGGTGGAGTTTCTGGGCAGAGTGGGTATCAGGAGAGGCAATTTATTTTATTTATTTATTTCTGAGTTTGTATAGCGCCTGGTTACACTGTCAGTGTGTCCCCGCGCTGTCAGAAGAACTAGTTGCTCAGTCATTTGTTTAATGTCATCGCAGCGGGTGACCAAATCCCTGATACATGGGATGGGGCTGAAATTATCACCATTTTTAAAAAGGGGGATAGAGGGGATCCAGCGAACTATCGCCCCATTAGTCTTTTAGACATAACGCAAAAAATTTATGCCAGACATATCCTGAACCGCGTAAATACGTGGTTGGAGGAAAACCTGATTTTATCCAAGTATCAGGCAGGGTTTAGGGAAAGGACTGGGACCATCGACCAGGTACTAAGGCTATGCTGCTTGTATTGGAAATATGTCATCATCCGCAGAGGTAATCTATATGTTGCCTATGTAGATCTACGAGCAGCTTTTGACCTTATCCCCCGCGAATTATTGTGGAAATCACTGAAAAATCAGGGGTTCCCAGATGAACTATTGAAATTAGTGACTAGGTTACACCAGAATAATTATGCCAGGGTAAGATGGGGCCCTAACGGTGAACTTACAGATGCAATCCCTATTAAAAGAGGAGTACGCCAAGGGTGCGTGCTGGCACCTACACTTTTCTCCCTCTATGTAAACGATATTGCAGTTTATATGGAGAATTGTGACAATGATTCTCCTCGCTTGGGGGGGGAACGATTTCCGTCCCTCCTCTTCGCGGATGACACGATTCTCATTTCTCAAACTCCCCGGGGCCTACAGATTTTATTAGATAGGTTCCAGCAGTATTGTATTACAAAAGGGTTAGAAATTAATGTAAAAAAGACTAAATATATGGCACTTAACCCTCATAAAGGTCTTAGGAAAAACTTAACACTGAATGGAGAAAAACTCGATTATGAACTAAGTTTCACTTATTTGGGGGTGTTATTAGATTCATCCTTAAGTTGGAGACCCCAATTAGAAAAATCCAAAATTGTGTTTAAACAAAATTGTCTACCAATATTGAAAAGGCATAATAACTGTGCAAACAAATCAGTCACCCCAGCGTTAGAACTCTTTAAATGCAAGGTTCAGTCAGCGGTTCTGTATGGGGCTGAACTTTGGGGACCCGTATGTAACAAGGCTTTCGAAATCTTGGAGAACAAGTTTTTAAGGGGATTACTAAAGGTTCCCAGTAACACTCCACTATTACCCCTACTCCTTGACATGAACATACGGCGTACGGACCTGCATGCAATATTAAGACCATTATTGTTATGGGTCAGGTTGTGGATCACCCCAGAGCTAACTGAATATAAAAACGGATTGGTTGAAGTTTTGAAACTGGACACGAGTAACAAGATCCCTTGGTTTAAACACGTTAAAAGCTGGTTAACAAAATTGGGTTTATCCCATTTTTGGAGTCAGCCGGAATCATTGAATGTGTCCGCAAAGAAAATAGTTAAACTTTCTTTTTGGGCCCTTGTGAGTCATGATGCTGTATATGTTCGAGCACATGGCTCTTTAACCGAAACATTTTTATTGGTGAAAAATGTAGCCCAGTTTGAAATGTTTCTTGATGAGATTCAGCCACCATTAGCGAAAACCTTGTACTTAAAGTATAGGTATGGTATACTAAGAACTCGAGAAACCGAGTCAAAATGGGGGAACGTTAGTAGTGATAAATGTACCCTATGCACAAATAATGCAAGAGAAGACACTTTTCATATTTTGTTTTTCTGTCCAAGTTATGTGGAAACTAGGAAAAAATGGATAGTGCCATTGTGCCGTAACATTGGAATAACTTCGCATAAGGAAGCTGGAAGAATATTAATTACGGACACTAGTCAAGTAATAGTGTTTGGTATCAGTAGATTCCTCCTGGCAGTAAAATTCATTAGACAAAAACTGTCACTGCCATTTTAAATGACTGGCTGTTATAACTCAATTTAATCCTTTTTTAACTGTGTAAATATTTTAAACTTTTTTTTAATTATATTTATTGATGTGTGTTTCAAGCCCACTCCCGTGATCTAGCTGTGAAGGCTCAGGGATAGTATTTGGTAAAGCACTAGCACTTTTTTGAATTGCACACTTTTGTATACTGTTGACGATAATGTGGCCACGTACATGATGTATTTTGTATATATATTATGTGTTTTGTATATCTTTTATGATGCAACAGCAACAAAATAAAGATTATTGAATTGAATTGAATTGAATTGAATAGTTGCTCAGTCAGTAAGACAAAGGCGGGGCTATTCTTTAGGAAAGAGGAATGTTTTAAGTTTCCTGCGGAAGATGAGCTCCGATGTTTCCAATCTTAGGCTCAGGGGAAGAGAGTTCCATTTATGTGCCGCCAGAGAACGAAAGGATCTCCCCCCATTCTGGCTCTCTTGTGTCTGGGGACAGCGAGGAGGCCTGCTCCTAATGAGCGGAGTTGTCTGGTTGGCGTGTAGGGGCAGAGTAGGTTCCGAAGAAAGGCAGGGCCCTTGCCATGTACGATCCTGTGACCAATACATAGGACCTTGAAGTCGATCCTTTCATTGATCGGGAGCCAATGGAGTATTTGTAGAGATTTTTTTGAGGCGGCTCGTCTGGGCAGCCGGAGGACCAGGCGGGCGGCAGCATTCTGGATTGTCTGCAGTCGACGCCGACTAGTGGCGTTGGCGCCTAGATACAAGGCATTGCCATAGTCCAGTCTCGAAGTGACGAGAGCGTGGACCAGGGTCTTCCTTGAGGATTCTGGGAGCAGGTCCAGGGTCTTACGGAGTTTCCGTAGAATAGAAAAGCACGTACCAGCTACCCGTCTGGTGTGGTAGTCGTAATTAAGTTTTGAGTCCACCCATACTCCGAGGTTCTTGACCTGATCACTGGGGGTAGGGAGAGGCCCCAGGGTCTGTGGCCACCAGGCTGACGGCCAGACTGAGGGGGGTTTTCCTACAATTAGCACCTCAGTCTTGTCTCCGTTCAGACGGAGGCAGTTCTTCGCCATCCATCCAGCGAGCTCTTGGAGGCATGATGAGAAGTTCGAGGCGGCTTGTTCAGCAGGTTGGGTCAGAGCGACCACCAGCTGAGTGTCGTCTGCGTATGTCACTACTTCCACCCCATAGCGCTCCGCAGTGGTAGCCACGGGGGTGACATACAAATTGAAGAGGGTTGGACTCAGGCTTGATCCCTGAGGCACTCCTTGACCGAGGTCAAAGGTGTCAGAGCGTGCTCCTCCTTGCTCCACCGAGAAGCTACGGTTTGTAAGAAAAGATTCCAGCCATAACCAGGCCATGCCTGTCACCCCTCCTTTCTTCAGACACTGTAGCAGCGTATGATGTGCTACAGTGTCGAAGGCTGCGCTGAGGTCCAGGAGAACTAATGCCGCCACGTGCCCGTCGTCCACGTGCTTCCTCAGTGCCTCAGTCGAAAAAAGGAGGGCTGATTCTGTGGAGTGGCGGGCCCGGAAGCCCGACTGGTTGGTATGCAGGAGGCCTCTAGACTCTATGTGTGCTGAGAGTTGTTGGTTGACCAGCTTTTCCGCCAGTTTCGAGAAGAAGGGTAGGAGCGAAATAGGGCGCAGGTTGCTAAGCTGGGACGCACTGATATGGGTTTTTTTCTTAAGAGGCAATACGACTGCCTGTTTCCACCCGTGTAGGACCTTGCCAGTGTCAAAAGAGGTAGACAATATATGGCCCACATACGGTGCCAGAAGACTCATGGCGCTGGCCAGGAATTTGGCTGGGGCAGGATCGTGGGGGGAGCCTGATTTGATTCCTTTAGCAGTGGCTATCAATAGGTCCTCCGTCGGAACCTGGTATGCTGTAAGGCAGTCTTCGATCTTTGCCTTCCAAGTCGCTTCTTCTTGAGGGGGTAGAAGGTTGGAGCCAGTTCTGGCGTCATCAGGGAAACTGGTGTAGATGTCACGTACCTTTTTGTGAAAAAATTCCGCAATGACGTTACAAGATTGTACTGAGGTGTCGGCCTGCTCTAAAGAGGGGGGAGGAGTAGTGATCTCTTTGTAGATCCTAAAGAGCTCCTTGGATGAGCAGTTTGCACTATCTATACGGTCAGCGTAGAAGGTCGCTTTGGTTTTCCTAATTTGGAAGTGGTATTTTTTTATGCTAGCTTTGTACACATCTCTTGCCTCTGGTAAGTAGTTCTTTCTCCAGGCGCGTTCAAGCCTCTTGCAGGCTGCCTTGGTTTCTCTAAGAGCTGTGCTGAACCAAGGTGCAGTTTTGGTTTGCCGCTCCGGGCCCTTATTGGCCCATGGGGCAGTGATGTTTAGGGCTTTAGTGATGTGTCCGTCCAGGGCCGTGCAAGCCTTGTCGACATCAACTCCTAAGTCTGTGGGGGAACCATTCAGTAGGAAGTGATATTCAAAAGAGTCCATGGAAAAGCGGGCCCATTTCCTTTGTTGTTTATTAGCACTGTGGTGGGCTTGTTTGTAGTGATTCTTAACTAGGAGGTGAAAGGGGACTAGGAAGTGGTCGGTCCACAGCAAAGGAATGGGAGGGTCCTGCTTCAGATCCTCCAAATTGCTAAAGATGGGGTCAAGTTGGTGCCCCTGTCGATGGGTCGGGAGGAAGGAGGCTGTTTCTAATTGTATGGTTTGCAGCTCTTGACGCAATTCTTGAGCAGCTGGGTTGTTGAGGTCTTCGAAGTGGAGATTAAGGTCACCTAATACAAGGAACTTCCTGTATCTCATGGCCGATGGGGTAGCGTTGTGAATGAGACTTTCCGCGAAGTTTCTGCTACCTCCCGGGGGTCTATAGATTAATAGGCCTTTGATAACCGTATTGTTGTCGATTTCGATGGAGAAAGCTCCAGTTTCGCTATCTTTTACATTAGCTGGTTCGAGGGTGCATGTCATATTCACTCTATAAATTATGGCAATGCCACCTCCCCTTCCCTTAGGTCTATCCTGCCTGCAAATTGCATAGCCAGGGGGAAGGGCCTCCCTGACTTTAGGGTCTGAGTCCTCGTCCAGCCAAGTTTCAGTGAGGCATAGTATGTCCCATTTGTTGTCTGTTATAAGGTCGAATACTTCTAGTTTGTGTTTTTTGAGAGATCGACAGTTAAGCAGTGCGCCACTGATTTTCCTACTGTGTCCTGACAGGTTGTTGTCGTTGGGGGTGCTTGTTTTAGGTTGCTTATTGAGGGTGAAGCCACAGTGTTCACAGGGATTTGTAGGACTGTGTATACTGAGATCAATGCTGTGCTCACATACCTTAGAGTATTTGTTGGCGAGGTTGGCAAGGGTAGGGGTTGTGGAGGCAGAGGTTAGTGAGGTCTGCGGCATGTCTGTGGATGGTGGTGTGGTGTCTGGTAAATAGTCGGTATGACGTCTGTCTTGTGAGTGTGCATGTGTGTGTGTGTTTTTGCCCTTATGTCTGTATGTTTGTGCGCTGCATGTGAATGCTGAGGTGGATGCATGCTTATGCTTGCCTGTGCTTGGGTCAGGGAGGGTAGTTGGTACTGTAGATAGGGAAGAGGCAGGAGGGCAGTGGGACAGCTGAATTTTGGACAATGCTTCCGTCAGTGTGGTGGCTAGAGCTTGATTGGATCTCTGAAGGGCAAACATGTCCGAGTGAATGCCCTCCAGGAAAGATACCATTTAGGTAAGGTTATTGGTAATTACCTGGAGGATATTCAGCACTGCCCCACAGAGATCTGCCTCATTATGTTGATGGCCTCCACACTCTGGGCAGCAGGGAAGACAGAGGAATGGGTTCAGGTGCCTGGCGTGAATGAGATGCCTCCCCTTCTAGAGGAGCGGCCACAGACCGTGAGCTGGGGAGCAGCTGGTAGGGTGGAGATGGTAGGGAGCTTGAGCTGGTAGTCGAGCTAACATATGTCACTTCAGTCGTGCTCGCTGTGAGGTTCACCTCACCCTTCGTGCACTGGTTCCCTCTAGCTTGGTCTCAGCACAGGAACCCTTCTGGCTAACTGCTTACTTAAGTTCTGTGGCACTGTCTCCTTTGCTGGCTGGTTCTGATGCTGTGAACAAGAATTAAAATAATTCACATGATTTGTCCATATGTACTAGACACATAGGTTTCATCACAACTCTTTCAAGATCATCTAACTACATCAATCGGACTTGTGGGTAAAATATTTGATACTGTTCCAGAAATATCACATGTTATTACGCAAGTAAACCTATGAACCCTCACACATGACGATGTCAACATTCAGCAAATTCAAATTCCTCCTTCAGAATGTATTCTACATCACTATGTACCAACTGATGTTTTGTGTTTCTCTACTGACGGCTTTGTGTTATAACACACTTGGCTCATGTAATGCAAGTGAGTTTAGAACTCATAATGGGAATATGAGTCACACAAATGATTTAAGACATAGTATCCATTCTGCAATCCTGATTCATCAACTTGGGAAGCAGCAGTTTAGTGTTACAGATCTCATATCTTCTTTTTTTTTTATTATTCTCAGAGAACCAATAATTCAATTAAACTAGAAGAAACAAAACATAGTATTACATTACAATGTAAATTGTAGAAGCAAAAACAAGAAAAAAATTGATAAATAAACCGGACAAGAAAAAAAAAGGAAGCAAATAAAACATTAAACAGACAATCACCAAGGAGGAAGGAAGAACTAAACAATCAATCAAATCGTTATTGCTCTTTCCCCTATTGCTCCATGAGGACCCCCTCACACCTGACAGACCCTTTTTTCCCTCTCAGGCCTTTACATTTATATAATGCCACCTCCATGTTAAACACATGGAAAAGTCTAGCGTACCACTCCTGGTATGTGGGAGGAACCACGTCCTTCCATTTTGCAGTGATCAATATGCAAACTACTGCTGTTATCATAAAACAAAAATATACGTGTGATAATTCCAACTGTAAAGTCTCATCACAGCCGAGTAGCATCAAAGTTGAAATTACAGGAACCGTCCGCCCAGTACTTTGATGCAGGAATTTTTCAATCCCTTGTTTCAACATATCCAATTTATCACAGACGGAAAACATGTGGATCATATCTGCAGGACCCTGTTCACATCTTGGACAATAGTGCCTCTACCTTTTCCCCCAAGCATACAGTTTTGCTGGTAAAAAATATAATCTAAATGCCGCTTCAAAATGTTCTGCTTCAAGATTGGCAGAAAGAAAAATCCTTTTAGACAGTTTTAAGGATCTACACAGATCGACATCCTGATTCTCCAGTTTATCTGCCCAGACACTTTCAGATCTAGCTATATCGTCTGGATTGGCGCTCATCAGTATAGAATACAGATCCTTAATACGAGGCTGCCTGCCCATTAGGCATTCTACCAGCTGGATTCTAGCCAGATCAGTGAGCTGCGAGACAGCAGATTTAATTGTCTCCCTAATTTGCATATATTTAAAGACAGACCTGGGGTCTATCCCATACCGTTCCTGAAGTTCTCCGAATGGTATTACTCCATTCAGATTTATAATTTCTCCTAGGTTATTAATTCCAGCTTGTTCCCAGCTTCGACCTGTTTTATAATATAGTGGGCCAGGTGAAACTGGTGATCACCACAGGAGTAAATGTCTCTGAACCTTTGGGATTTTTAAGATCTTACTGGCCTTATGCCAGATGTTCCATGCTGCTCTTAGGGCTGTAAAGCGGGTTTTCTTGTAGTAGCTCCCTTCCAGCTGCTGGTTTCTCTATCCTGGCCTCCCAAGGTAGATTCCACCTCTATTTTAGATTTGAATGATAAGGTCATATGCTGCAGCGTTATTATAGCGCAATAGTAAAATAAAAGATTGGGGATGGCCAACCCGCCTCGGTCTTGTGGTAGAGTCATACATTTCATAAACCTCCTGATCTTCTTATAGCCCCATATACATTGTGCAAAAACCCCATCGATTAAAAAAGATATTGGGGGTTCCAGTCATGTTGCCATGGACTCACCAGGGATGCTATTTTTTTGCCAATCTAAGCGCAATATTCTTTGAATGCAATTTCTCATTGGTATTTATGAGAGAAATAGGTGTGTATAATGCTGGATCCTCTGGATCCTTTCCCTTCTTCAGGAAAATGACTATGTTGGTCTCCTGCCAGGATAGAGGCGGGATCCCCTTTTGCTGTAAGGCCAGGACCAGATCTAGTAGAAGGGGAACTAACTCTGTCTGTAGAGCCTTATATATCTCCAATGGATCCCGTCAGGGCCTGCGGCCTTGCCGGAAGCCATTGCCTGCAGTGCCTCAATGACCTCATTTATTGTAATATCTTCTTCTAGCTCCGGTATATTAGGGGGCATTAGAACCATTCCCATACCTATTGTTGCCACTCTTCTATCCCTAGAGCTGTACAACATCTGTATAAAATTCTGAAAATGATTTTAATATTTCCTTGGGTTCAATAGCCGTTTCACCATCCTTTCTCCTTAGCCTTTAAATATTATTTGCCGCTGCCCTTTGTTTTAGACGGAGTGCCAGATGTTTTCCTGTAGTCTCCCCATATTCATAATAACCCCTTGAAACGAGTATGCAAGATTTCTGCTGCACTTTTATTATAAATTCCATTGACTTTAGCTTTCGTTCTTATGACTTTTAATTCTATTTGAGTTTGTTGCTCCTCCTGCCTCTGGGCGATGGCAACCATATGATCTGCCTCATATTTAGACAGCTCTTCTATTAATTGAAATATTTCCTCTCCCTGTCTCTTCCTTCAATACCCCGCATAGCTAATTATCTCCCCCCTAAGCCCTGCCTTAAACTCATCCCAAACATTTTCTCTGGATGTACTGAACCCATTCATATAAAAAAACGCCGGGTCCGTCCCCTAATATGATCTACGAATTCTTCAGTGGCCAGGAGTTTCCTATTAAAGGACCATTTTGTAAATGATCTTTCATGGCCTTGAGCCTCAATTTCCAATATTGGAGAGTTATGATCCGACAGGACCTTGGGTAGTTTCCTGATGTTAGCCCTGTCTATGAGAGATACTGATGCATAAACATAGTTAAGCCTAACATACTTTCTATGCGGGCAAGAGAAATATGTGTGACCTGGGACCCCTGCTATTTTATAAGCCCACATATCAACAAGTCCATGACTATCCACCAAAGCCTCTAATGCTTTAAAGACTTGTGGCTTTCTACCCTTATACCTTCCCCTACACAAGCCATTTACATCCAGATGGATATTAAAGTCCCCACAGATTATAAGAGGGGCCAACCAGGAGGCTAGTTCGAGTTCTAATTCTAATAGCAAGTCTGGATCACCAAAATTAGATCCATAGATTGTGGATATTGTTAACCCATTTGATATCGAGGCAATTGCCCACCTACCCCATTTATCAGATGGCTTGCGCTTGATGGATGGCATCCTGTTAAATACATGAATTGCAACGTCTCTAGTCGTAGTAGATTGGGATGAGCAAGTAATCTGGGTATACCCCGGGATGACATTAAGACTTCTATTTTGCCAAGGGATATCGGTTTCTTGTTGACAATAATACCTGCGCCCAGTGATCGTAGTACCTCCCCTGCTCTACCTCTATTGCCCCTATCATTCAACCCACCAATATTTACAGAGAAAATAATAATCCTACCCATCTCTGTATTTTTTTTATACTTAGCTTGCACATTAGACCATTTATTGCAATTAAACTCCCATTAACCTTTTTACGTTCCACCAGTGATCTGCTTCTCTGAGTTTTTTTTACCCCCTTACCACTCCTACCTCCCCCTTAACCCCTTCTGCCCTCCCCCTTCCCTACCTCCTGCCCCCTTCCCTGCACCCTGAAGCAATAGACCTGTAGTGGTCTGTAGTTGATGAGCAGTGGCACCCTCCCATCTGTGAAATTTGTAATACTTATATGTGACTTTATAAAACCCCCATGTGCCAAAAAATAGAAAAACATCTCCTACGACTTTTGTACCTCTTCGACCGATTTGACATACAAAGAGGACAAACAGCTTTATCCCTATATACTCAAAGCCCTAATTGTTCAGGATTAGAACTTAAGTCAGATAGTCAAAGTCAGGTTCAAGGTCAAAGTTACATGATTTCCAAATCATTTCCCCCCTGTATTTAAAAACTCCTTTGCCTTGATCTCTGACGTGAAAAATCTGCTCTGATTGTTCCATATAACTTTCAGACGGGCCTGGCTTAAAAGAAAGACTTGTGCAATTTTCTCCTGAAAATGATTGATCATCTGGCGCAAACGCCAGCGACGTTCCACCGTAATGTGACAAAAATCTGGTCTGGGGAAAAATGAAAACCCATCCGCGGCGCACTCTGCTTCTTGTCTTGCTGTTTTTACAAACACACTTTGTCTCAGCAGGTAGTTCCCGAAATAGACCAGGAAAACTTGTGGTTTGGCGTCTGAGCGGACTGGCTGTCGAAGGGTGAATGGGACTCAGTGCGCCCTTTGTATTTCCTGAGGCCAGTTCCAGCCTTCCAATTCTAGGAAGGAGTTCTGCAGTGGTTGGGCCATATAAATTTGCGCGTCTGACCTCTCTTTTCCCTCCGGGATACCCAGGAAGAGCAGATTGTTTCATCTCTGGCGGTTTTCGCTCTCTTCTAGTTTCCACTGAATGTCCACTATTGCCCATCATGGGCTGCCACTTTACCCCTGGAGCCTGATTGTCCATCTCAAGTGAGGCTGTTCTCGATTCAAGCTCAGTCATCCGATCGCTGATAGTGTTACAGGTTTTTGCAACTTTCCTCGCTGCCCCTTGAAGTTTACGGGTGTTTACTCTCCATGTGGGCTTCTTCCCGATGAGCTACCACACATTGCAGAATGGATTACAGTGTTGGGGGTATTGCAGCTAATGGATCTTCACTTGGGGATTTATTGCTACCCCGACCAATTGATCTCTGAGGGAGTAATCCCACCTCAGATCTCTTTGCCTCTGACTAACCGTTCTAGCTGCTTTGGAGTGCATCTTCCGATTTGTGGCACAGTTATCCTTGCCACCAGTAACACTCCCGGTTATGCTGTCTGCCTCACTTGTGTCAGAATTATACCCTGTATCTGATACTCCTTCTGACCATTTGGCATCAGAAAGTGAAAAGTAGTCATTTGCCTCCAAATCAATTTCATTTTCTCTGTGAGCCTGTGGGGTTCTATGTAGCTTTGAAAGTCCCCCGGGTTTTAGCCTCCCCCTTTGCGCTTGTGTGGGAGGATTCTGCTCTACTCCCCCAGATGGATCATACGACCCCTTGTTGAGGCCCCTCCCCCCACATTCTTTCCCTTCTTAGCAACAATCTCTTTTCTTGATTGATCCAAAGGTTTACTTATTTCTCCCTGATTTGGCTCAATGTGCCCAGATGTCCCTATATCTTGATTTTTCCCTCCGCTGTCGTGCTTACCCACAGTCTCTTCATCTAGCCTTACCAACTCTACTTCCTGAGCTCAAGCTTCTCCTCCACACAGTGATTTCTCTTCGAAAAGGTTCTCCTGGGGTCCCGCTTCAGACTGCACGTTAATATGTACATTCAGAGTCTCATTCAATGTCTCATCCTCCAGGCCCCCCCCCCTGCTCCCCTCGTCCCATCAGTGGCTTACCGGTCTGTATTGGGCACTGTAACGGCCACTGACCACCTTCCTCTGGTGTCTCTGTCTGTTCACTCCGCTGATCCGTGGAGATGCTCCCTGCTCCCCTGAGCATTTTGATGACGGTGCAAGGTGGCTGAGGCTACGAGCCCGTGCCCCTCCCCTTCCCATCCAGGAGAATCTCTGGCCGGGTCCTCAGCCGTCGTCCTTGAGCCACAATGGAAGCCGGCTCCGGCTCCACTACTCTCCTCTGTGGGTATTCCTGGGGGGCCGCATGGATTGTAGCACCTCTGCCCTTCCTACCAGTGTTTGGGCCCGTAGCGCGACCAAAAGAACAATCCCCTCCACTCAGCGCCGAAACACAGATTAGCTCCTGCTTGAAGCCTCGGCAGCTGGCAATCAGCTGCTCCGCCAACTCGATCAGGACTGTGACCCAGCTCTTCAGTCCAGGTGAGACTGCACAGCCACTTGTCATTCTGCCTGCCACTTGGGGGCTCGCCATACTAGTGGTTTATCTCATAGTTTAATCACAGATTGCACCATCACCTTGGGCGCCACCTACGGCCGACTCACTCGGCCGCCATCTTGCTTCCAATCTCATATCTACATTGTTATAGCTGGTGTAGTAATTGAATAGGCCATATCACACAGATCATATTGATTTTGCTCATATGGCCAGTAGCGGAGGCAATTGTTTGTCAAGTCACATGTCTATCTCTTATCATGGAGACACTAAGCTAGCAGGCATACGTAGGGTGAAATGTATATGGCCCACAGTCTTGTGTCATTTATAGACAGTGTTAGAGAGATGAATCAGAATATTGTCCATGTTGGATACATTTCACCAGTTTTCTATGTTAACACAGGTCAGCACACTGCCAAGTCCAATGACTGCAGTTTCCCAATGCTTCATGAGGATGACTATGCCACCCACATGGAGGGGGTGGGACCCCTGCATATGTTGTGGACATGTACTAAACTGATAGACTATTGGGTCAGGATAAGAGAAATTGCAGGACTGGCGGCCCATCTTACGTTACGAGATACAGTAGCGGAATGTCTGCTAGGATTACACAAGCACAGGTCAAAACATAAGATACAATACCGATTCTTAGACCTGGCACTGCTCCTAGCTATTAGGAATATCACGATGCGTTGGAAGTCTAGTAAACCTCCGGAGGTACACACCTGGCATATGGAAATGTTAAAGTGGGGCAGTGCAGAGGGCACAGCGCTGCGTAGAGAAGAGGCGCGAGGGCTACGGAAGATACCAATAGCACTGGAATGGGGGACTATGTTGGAAGAGCTCAAATCCACAGAGATTGATATGACAGCTTATAAAGTAACCATGTCTGTAGGGACATTAACGCCAATGGTCCGCACCTTGTTATATATAAAGAATGATACAGTTGTATTATACCTCAACAAATTGGGTAAGATGTTATTGGGGTGTACATGTATTGATGATGCTGCTGCGTATGGGATGTGACCACAGTTTTGGGAGGGGGGGGAGTTACGAGGGATGTTTTTATTTGATAATATCCGTCATACACATTTTCCTGTTGAATGGGGCATAACAATGCATCTACTTCTCCTTGTGCATATGCATCTTTTATCACTGAACATTGGTTTTGTGTGTCTTAAAACCTAATAAAGGGCAAGCAGGCTTAGACACTTGAACAGGCAAGGGTTAATAGATTGTGCAACAAGGCACACACTCACCCCCTCCTTGCTGCTGTCTGGCTCTCAATGTTGTATCCAGGTCAGGGAAGACCTCTGCAAGGATGCATTGCAATAGGGGGCTCAGGGTGCAGTGCGTGCCCCTCTTGCCTGGAGGTGACAGGCCCAGCTGGGCGCTCATGATCTTTTTGGTTCTGCCTCTCATGTCCTGCCACCATTTCCTGCAGTGGGCACTGCGCTGACAGGTTACCCCCACGGAGCGCCCCTTCCGGGCAATGGTCTTCCAAAGGTAGACCTTATGACGGGAGTTGACCTGTAAGGTTGACTTGGTGACAGGCCCTTTTTTCACATGCAACATGTATATGTACAAATACTGGTACACATAGGTCATGAACAGCTTGCCCACACTGTACAGAAGTTAGCAAAGTGGCATTCTGTGCACTTCACCAGCGTTCAATGATGACTCTATCCATTGAGAACAGTGATATATTTTCACACCTGAACATACACTTCTACAGCAGTGTTCTTGCCCAGAACAGTAATATACATACTTTGAAACTTTACAAATCCTGTTTAAATGGTTGTCTTTAGGATTACTAATGCCAGAAGTTCATGGTTATTGAGCATGTAAACTGACAATGCTGGCTGATCACCACTTACCTGCTCCTCTGGTTTGCCATAGAGCTGCCTGTACAGGGGCAGGACCGACTCCACCAGCACCTTCAGTTCATTTGATGTGAAGGCTGGGGCACTGCGCTCTGTACAGCGTGACATTGTAGGTCCTAGAGGATGTGGACAGCAGCAGAGAGATGGGAAGGTCCTGGAATCATGCAGTTAGTGCAGGCAAATTAACTCTCTAGGGAACCGACAGACTTATATCTGAACCGGATAAGCGGTCTGCAGTCCATGCGGCCAAGGCATTCCATTGCTTACAGAAGACACGCCTAATGCGTGGTTCAAGAAAATATTATCTGACCGCGAGTGACTTTGATAAATTACCAATGGGAGTCTACCACGTCGGTATACACGCGATGCGTACACAATCCGAGACCTGCATCATTCACCAAAACAACTAACAACCATTGGCTGTTTCCGATTCAGTTATGATGTGCCTACTGCGCCCTTTGAAAAATCGGTCGACAGGGCAAACACTTTTGTGAATGGTGTGAGTTTGTGATATTCCATGGCTGGATGCAGCATTTTTCTGGTGAAAGGGACATCTAACTGAAATGCTCACACTCCCATGATGAGCTAATCTTGAGGGGTACATGCCACACTGATTGGGAGGCTAATACCAAAAGGAAAGGAAACTACTCAATTGTGGCTCTTATGGTTGATCACAGTCAAAATGCGTTTTTAGTGTATTTAAAGTATAGTCTTCCCCTAGTCACTGCATTACAGGACAGTGTGACCCAGTGTGCAATCTGTGTGATGTGAGACTGGAAAGGTGGTGTGTGTATCAAGTTCTGGATAATGCATTTCCCGAGGAATTACTACACCGTGACATTAAACAGCCACATACGCTTAGCTATGATATGTGAGTTTGTATAGTTTCTTTGTGTCTTACACTTAAGGGTTCAACTGCATTTTCTCGGAAGTCTACAATGTAGATGGTTTGTGTATGTAATTCTTTATGTAATGCAGACAAGACAACATGCATGTGTCCACCCTGAGACATTAGTATGCATAATTTGCTTTGTGCTACGCTATATGTATGTGGTGTCATGCATTACATTATCCTATTGTGTGTACAGATAAAGCATATACTTGTTCACACATACATAATCTAGGCTTCTTGGCTTGTGAGTTTTGGAGTATGTCCTGCTTGCTTCACATTAACAATCACACACATTAGTGAAGATTACTCCACTGCACTCTAATTGCTGTGTCACCAAACCTTTCAAACATGTTTAGCAATGACGTGTATGCTGTGAAATGTATCTATGCTTAACATTGTTTATTGAAGTGTGTCTTTTATCCAGTATTGGGGTATCTTTCATAGATTCACATGCCTGAATCATTCCCCGTCGTTGAGATGGGAGTCCCACTGTAACATAATCAAGCGGTATTCAAATTATGCTATAGGCTAAAATGGCCCTGAGCCATGCTTAACATAGCTTATCCATCTCCTTTTTTAAAAAATGGACTAAATGTTGAATGCAGCCAATCAGCTCCTAGCGCCCTCTAGAACCTTTCCAGCAGAGGCAGTTTCCCTCTGATTTTCACCGCACATCGTGTGGGAAGGGAGTCTACCTGAGTTCTACTCCGTTTGTTTCTTCTTCTAACTTCTAGGATTTTTTCCTAAATAATATTTCATCATGTCGGATAAGAAAGGAGTCTTCCATGCCTGCAAGACCTGTGGCAAGAAGAGCGTCAATGTTGATGATCCTCACAAGGACTGCATTTATTGCTTCCACCCAGCCCAGCTCAGCCCAGAGGTGACCTCTGACCCTGTTCGCAGGGCCGGTCGCTCCACGCACCGCGCGGCTCCCTGTGAGTGGGCCTGGTCATCCCCGCTGCCACCGCGAGTTCGCCGCTGCCCCTACTGCTAAGTTTTTTGTATTTTTTTCTGTTTTCTGTGCCTGCACTTGTATTTTGTGCCTCCTGTATTTGTGACTGTATTTTCTTAATTTTCGCTGCCCCTGGGACCGTACTTCCCGCTCTGTACAACCCCCGCTCCCTGCCACTGCTCCCCGGCGGCCCCGTCCCTTTTTCTCTTCTGTACCCTTCTCCCCTTCCCATTCGCCACCCCGCTCCCGCCTCCCAGCTGCTCCTCCCTCCCACTGGCCATTTAGAGAGAAGTCCGCGCGGTGGTGAGCTGTGACCTCTGACCCTGTTCGCAGGGCCGGTCGCTCCACGCACGGCGCGGCTCCCTGTGAGTGCGCCTGGTCCTCCTCGCTGCCACCGCGAGTTCGCCACTGCCCCTACTGCTAAGTTTTTTGTATTTTTTTCTGTTTTCTGTGCCTGCACTTGTATTTTGTGCCTCTGTATTTGCGACTGTATTTTCTTAATTTTTGCTGCCCCTGGGACCGTCCTTCCCGCTCTGTACAACCCCCCCCCCCGCTGCCCCCGCTCCCTGCCGCTGCTCCCCGGCGGCCCGCCCCTTTTTCTCTTCTGTACCCTTCTCCCCTTCCCATTCGCCACCCGCTCCCACCTCCCAGCTGCTCCTCCCTCCCTCCCCCTTCGCCATTTATGGCGGAAACAACGCGTACGCGCAGCGGCCACGTGCAGCAGGCGCACCAAAGGCAAGCCCATCTAAGCCCGTCCGCGCCTGGACCGTGCCCAGCGCCAGGACCCCTGGCCATCGAGGATGCCAGCCCACACAACGGATTTATGACGCCACCACCCTCCACGCACTCAACGCTGGCCGCAACCCCTCCTGCTACCGAGCCACCCCGAAACGCACCCATGGACCCTTCACCTGCCAAGCCTGCAAATTCACCTTCCTCCGAACCTGCACCGCACCCGCCAAGCCAAGCACCTGGAACCTCCTCGACACAACATCTCCAGATGTCGCCTTCCTCACAGAAACCTGGATGAACGCCTCCTCAGCCCCCGACATCGCCATAGCCATCCCGGATGGCTACATGATCACCCAGAGGGATCGCGCCAACCAAACCGGAGGAGGCGTCGCCATCGTCCACAGAAACACCATCCGAATCACGACCAACTCCGACAACACCCTCACCGCCACCGAGCACCTTCACTTCAAGATACACACCGACCCCAAGACCACCCTCAGAGGCACCCTCATCTACAGACCTCCGGGACCGCGCACACAATGCAGCGAAGCCATCGCAGACTTCATCAGCCCACACACCCTAACCTCCTCAGACTACATCCTCCTAGGGGACCTCAACTTCCACCTGGAGAACAATAATGACAGCAACACTGCCGCCCTGCTGGACAACCTCGCCAACCTCCGACTCAAGCAACTGGTGAACACCCCCACCCACTACGCCGGCCACATGCTTGACCCAATCTTCTCCTCCAGCAAGCACATCTCCTTCAGCCACTCCACCGGACTACACTGGACAGATCACAGCTGCGTCCACTTCACCTTCAGGAGAACCACGACCCACCACCACCCGCAACAGGTTAGCGCAGAAGCTGGAATAAGATCACTGCCGACCAGCTCACCACCTCCCTCCGCCAGAACCCTCCCACCAACACGACAAACCCCAACGAAGCAGCCCGCAACCTCACACAGTGGCTCACCAACTGAGCCAATGACCTCGCACCACTGAAGAACCCTCCCAGCAGACCCGGCAGCAAAAAAGCCTCGTGGTTCACCGACCACCTGAAAAACTCCAAGAAAACCTGCCGCACCCTCGAGAAAGCCTGGCGCCACGACCAGACAACAGAAAACATGACAGCCCTCAAGAACGCCACCCGCAAACACCAACAGCTGATCCGCATCACGAAAAGGACAACATTCCAAGAACGACTGGACAACAACACCCACAACAGCAAGGAACTCTTCCGCATCGTTAAAGAGCTCTCCAACCCCAGCGCCTGCAACAACGACGTCACACTCTCACAAGACCTCTGCGACTCACTCGCCTCATTCTTTCACCGCAAGATCGCCGACCTACACAACAGCTTCGGCCCACAGACCACACACCGAACCAGCGCCCCCACCATCACCCTCTGCACCTGGACCTCGTTCAGCACCGAAGGCACCACCCGCACGATGAACACCATCCACTCCGGCTCCCCATCCGACCCCTGTCTACACCACATCTTTAACAAAGCCGACTCCATCATCGCAACCCAACTCCGAGACATCATTAACAGCTCCTTCGCATCCGCCACCTTCCCGAAGAGCTGGAAACATGCCAAGCTCAGCGCCCTCCTGAAGAAACCCACCGCAGACCCCACGGACCTCAAGAACTTCCGCCCCATCTCGCTCCTCCCTTTTCCTGCCAAAGTCATTGAGAAGACCGTCAACAAACAACTTTCCGCCTTCCTCGAGACAAACGGATCCCTCGACCTCTCGCAGTCAGGTTTCCAAGCAAACCACAGCACCGAGACCGCCCTCATCGCAGCTACCGACGACATCAGGTCCCTGTTCGACAATGGGGAAACAGCTGCCCTCATCCTCCTGGACCTCTCAGCAGCCTTCGACACTGTATGCACCCGCACCCTGGTACAGCACCTCAACAACACTGGAATCCAAGGAACAGCCCTGGAGTGGATCATCTCGTTCCTCGCCGGAAGAACCCAAGTCCGCCTCCCCCCCGTTCTGATCCACGGCCACCGAAGTCATCTGCGGCGTTCCGAAAGGATCCTCGCTCAGCCCCACCCTCCTCAATGTCTACATGAGCCCCCTCGCAGCCATCGCACGCCAACACAACCTAAACATCATCTCCTACGCTGACTACACCCAGCTGATCCTCTCCCTCACCAACGACCCCGCCACCGCCAGAGCCAGCCTCCAGGAAGGAATGAAAGACGTTGCGGAATGGATGAAGCTCAGCCGTCTGAAACTGAACTCAGACAAAACGGAAGTCCTCATCCTGGGACCATCCACCTCTGCCTGGGATGACTCCTGGTGGCCCCCGGCCCTGGGCACCGCCCCCAAGCCAACGGACCATGCACGCAACCTAGGCTTCATCCTGGATTCCTCCCTCACGATGACCAAGCAAGTCAACGCCATCTCGTCCACCTGTTTCAACACCCTGCGCATGCTCCGAAAGATCTTCCAATGAATCCCCAACAAAACCAGGAAGACGATCACCCAGGCCCTCGTCACCAGCCGACTGGACTACGGGAACACCCTCTACGCTGGAACCACAGCCAAACTCCAGAAAAGACTCCAGCGCATACAGAACGCCTCGGCACGACTCATCCTGGACATCCCCCGTCACAGCCACATCTCTGACCATCTGAGAGACCTGCACTGGCTCCCCGTCAGCAGGAGGATCACATTCAGACTCCTCACCCACGCACACAAGGATCTCCACCACCTGGGCCCCAAATACCTCAACCGCCGCCTCACACTCTACACACCCACCCGCCAGCTCCGATCCGGCAGCCTCGCCACCGTCCCACGAATCCGCAAAGCCACCGCCGGAGGAAGATCCTTCTCCTACCTGGCGGCCAAGACATGGAACTCCCTCCCCACCCACCTACTGCTGACCCAGGACCATCTCTCCTTCAGGAAACAACTCAAGACCTGGCTGTTCGAGCAGTAGCGACCCCCCCCCCTCCTCCCAGTGCCTTGAGGCCCTAACGGGTGAGTAGCACGCTATACAAATTTGCTTGATTAAAGCAGTGCAAATTTGACCCACTTTCTCTACAAAAACACTAAGAGATAGGAGAGGGCATACAGTAAGATCTCCCCTTTGCCTCCTTCGCACCTTTTGGACATAGAGGAGTCGGATGATGATGAGAATGTTGTTTGAGTATATGGAGTGGCGCACAGTCCATCAGAGTTATATGTTAAGTGCCAGGAAGATGATGAGGACTATGACAACGAACAACAATACTATCAACCATTACCAACCCTATGACTATTCTCACGAATCTCACCCTAGAGAGATGGCACATCTTCCACCAACCTTGGTTCAATCTCAAAATGTTCAAAAGGAGCCATCTCAGGTTCAATCACAGTTCAATGAAACACCGGTTTGGCTAGTAACACCTACAGTACCACGTCCTCCTATACAGGAGCCTGATACGGTCGACCCTTCCTCTATGGATGAGGAGAGAGAAGAAGGTGACATTTCAGAGCCTACGCCTGCAGATCCCTGGGAAGACTACAATATTCCCGCATCTCTCCTTTGTCACACCATCCAGCGGATTCCCCTCCAGAAGACATTGGGGATTTCCACAACTTAATTGAGAGGGCTTCTAATATATTCCATCTCCCCATGGCGGTAAAGCATACGGACTGCTTACTGTATGATTTTAAAGAGAAAACTAGGAAATCCATTTGAACAATACCCATCATAGACTACATCCGGCAAGAGGGAGTGAAGATAATGAAGACCCCGGCCACAATACCACCAGTGCTCTCTCGCATATAAAAGGGCCCCAGAAGATTCGCCCTCCTGCTTCAGGCTACCCTAAGCCTGATTTTATTATTTGTCAGGCAGCAAAAATTAGAGCAAATAACCCAGCCACCCTGTTCTCAACCCCTTTGGACAAAGAAGGCAGTAAGCTAGACATCATGGGAAGCGTTTCTCCACCAAGGTGGCAACAACCATTGAAGCGTCCAGCGCTTTGCTATCATCGGCTGCTATGATAAACAGCTGTGGTTGGATATGGCCTCCTTGCTAGACCTCATCCCTGAGTACAAGAGGCAGGAAGCCAGATAATTCATCCTAGAGGGAGAGCGGGCAGCCTCTGAGGCAATCGCCTGAGCTATGGACATAGCCAATACAGGGTTTATCCAATTGGAAAGTGCAGCAGTCTTGAGGTACCAAGGGTGGTTGAAAGTCACCACTTTTAGTCCAGAGGTCCGAACAAAGGTCCTGGATATATGGAGTTTGATGGGACGCTTTGTTTGGCAAACATATAGATAAGGCGCTTCTTACCATAAAAAATTATACAGACACAGCAAAATCATTAGGTTACCTGCAATGAATACTGTTCAGGGGAGCAAAAAGACGAGGTTTCGCCACCTACAGAGCAAACTACCAGAGTGCACAACAATATCAGTCCTATCAGCCTCAAAACAGGCAAGTCTATCAACCTGCTACCTATTGTCAATCTTCAATGGCTGGGTTCTCTCGTTAAGGGTCCGAAAGAGATCATTGATCCAAGGCAAAGATAACAGGAGAAAGAAATGGGCTGAGTAGGGTACCAGCCTGACCTGGTTCCCTTGGCTAGACTCCAAATGGGAACTCTCCAGGAAGAACTGCAAAAGTAATTGCTTTAAATGTTGGGATCTTTCGAAGACAACGTTCAGGTTACTCAGGACATGAAGGCAGCAATGCAATGCTGGCAACACACCCCAAACATTTCAAAAGGACTCACTTTCTTGCAAAGCAAACCATACTACGTTCTGACAATGGATGCCACCATGGAAGGCTGGGGAGGTCATTTGCAAGTCCTTCAAATTCAAGTCAAATGGTCCAATTCTCAAAAACAAAGTCATATCAACCACCTGGAATTGAAGGCCATATTCCTCTCTTTACAGGCCTTCCTACCAAGAATAGCAGGCTCTTCTGTACTGGTCCGTACAGACAACCTGACCAGTATGTTGTCCATAAACAAACAGGGAGGAACCAAATCTCTGTGGAGCTGGGCAACACAGCACAGGATTTCTCTCAGGGCCGAGCATGTTCCAGGTTTGCACAACACGCTACTTGAGCTCCAGAAAATTGCCACGAATGGGAACTCAACCAATTCCAGCTCAATTGAGTATTTGCTCTACGGGAAAAACCAGTCCTGGACCTGTTTGCCAAAGACATCAATGCCAAATGCCGGTCATATATCGGTAGGTTCCCCCTCCTGGGGTCCCAGGGCAATGCGTTTTCGATGCGTTGGTCAGGGATAAATGCATACACCTTTCCCCCATCCCATTGATTCCTGACCAAAATGAAGCTGGAGAGATGTCGCTAAATTCTCATAGCGCCCAGGTGGCCCAAGCAACTCTGGTTCCCGGAGCTTCTTCAGCTTTCGGAGGCCAGGCCCCTACGTCTGCAGCTTCTTCCTACCCTCCTGACCAGGGACAATGGACAAGTGCGCCATCCAAATCCGGAGTCTCTGCACCTGCATGCTTGGCTCTTGAATTCTTGGAACTCAGAGACATGAGCATTTCACAGGAGTGTAGAGACATCCTCTTTAAATCTAGAGCGGAAAGCACCAACAAGATGTACAAATTGAAACAGAAAAGGTTCTGTTTTTGGTATTAACGAAATGGTCTATACCCAATTCATATATCCCTGCAGCAGATTTAATCATATCTTCTCTCTCTGGCTAAATCTGGTTTGGCTTTCAACTCATTGAAGGTGCATCTGGCTTCCATCTTACGCTATAGAAGAGCTTCAAGCTCCACTTCTCTTTATGCCTCAAGCTGATCAAACCTTTTATGAGGGGGTTGTTCTGTACCGTTCCTTCAGGGAAACGCCCTTTACGACGCAATTTTTACCATGCAGTACCTTTACAATGCAGGTTTTTCAACGCAAGTCATTACAACGACTTGCGTGTGGGGGCGCTCTAGGATAGGTAATAGTTTAATTTACTATCCAACACCTTCCCTACTATCCAAGGGGACTGGAGTTGGAATAATAAATTAAACTATTCACTATCCAGCACTCCCCAACTCAAGTCGTAATGACTTGCGTTGAAAAACCTGCGTTGTAAAAGCATGCGTGGTAAAAGCATGCGTTGTAACAACGTACATCCGTTCCTCCAGTGCGAACACCACCGCTGGAATGAAACGTCACTGTGGTTCTTGCACAACTCATGAAAAGACTATTCAAACCCATTCAGAAAGCTGATTTCAAATTCCTAACATGGAAAGTCGCTCTTCTGCTGGCCCTCACCTCAGATAGAAGGGAGATCCAAGCATTCACCATTAAAAAACCTTTTTTGATATTTAAAGAAAATGCTGTGATCCTAAGGACTAATCCCACATTCATTCCTAAGGTTCCATTGCAATTCCACCTCAATGAGCTGGTGATACTCCAGTTCTTTTTTCCGCAACCATTAACGCCTGCAGAGCATACGCTGGACGTCAAGTGTTGCCTTAAGTTCTACCTTCAGAGAACGAAGGACATTCAAAAACTGATTAGTTATTAGTTGCCTATGGCCAAGGCAGACAAGGGACTGTAGTAATGAAAGCCACTATCGCAAGATGGATATTGGCTCCGACACAATTCTGCCATGTCAAAGCTAACAAACCTTTGGAAAGGACAGCGAAGCTCACTCCACCAGAGCTGTTGCTAAGTCATAGGCCCTCTTTGCGGGAGTGTTTCTGGAAAAGATATGTTGTGCTGCAACCTTGAGGACTACTCATACCTTCATGTAGCACTACTGTTTGGAATCCACACAGGATGCAGATGCAGCGGTTGGCCAAGCGGTGTTTCGCCATCAATTCCATTACGGTTAGTCTCTTTCTAAACCTTGGAAATAGTATTTTGCTTTTATGATGTTTTCAAATACTGACATGCATTGGAATATATAAAACAGACCTAAGTAAGGTGTACTATAAGTTGCACTGTTGTTTTTTCCTTTCCTCTAGTTAATGCTTAGTATATGGAAATGCTAATATATAAGTGATGATCTACCCTTATTTAAAAGTATGGTCAGTACATTGATCTATACAACAATACACACAGCTATAGCCTTCAAGTGCTTTTTATGTTACCTCAAATTCTTTGGGGATCACTGCGTGTTAGAGGTCACCCCCCATTCACAACAGACAAAGAAACCTGGATGTGACTGCTTGCTACTCTGATTCAGGCATGTGAATCTCTGAAGGATACACCAATACTAGATAAGAAAATAAGTTACTTACCTGTAACTATGGTTATCCAGTATTGGTATCTTTCATAGATTCACGTGGACCCACCCTCCTCCCCATAGAGGCTGTTTCCTTGTTATTTACTAAGATACTCACTTCTCACTTGTGCTGGGAACATCTGAGGGAATCTGCTGGGAAGGTTCTAGAGGGTGCTAAAAGATGATTGGTTTCATTCAACGGTTAGTCCTTTTTTAAAGCCACACTCCCAACATGGCCTTGTGCTACAAGCACCAGTAAACCGTGTCAGCATCTTGTCAGTACATTTCCACTCACTATCAGGAAAGCTGGGTTCCAGGAAGGCTGGTTGGAATGGGTAAGAGGAAGAGTATTTGCAAGAGCTACATCTCACATTAGGCTCTGCCAAACGCACACACTTCCCACCTTGCCAAACCAAGCCACCAGGAATAGTGGTTTCCGGACAGTGAGGGGAAGTGTATTAGCAAGATGTTTGACACAGGTGTCCGACTTTACACCAACTCCCATCAAGGCCTTGTGCTCCAAACACAAAACCCTAGTGTCAGCCATTTTGGCAGTACATTTACCTTTATTGTCAGGCAAGCATAGTTCCATGTGAGCTGGGTGGGAGGAGGGTGTTTGATATCACTAGATCTCCCATCAGGCCCTGTCCTCCACACACCTTCCCACCCAGCCCAACCAGCCCACCTGGTACTCTGGTTTCCTGAAAATGAGTGGAAATGTACTGGCAAGATGGCTGACATTGGTGACTGGTGTTTGGAGCACAAGTCCTTGTTTTGAATTTTAAAGTAGTGTGTACATGGCAATAGTTTTGAGCCTTTTCATCTTCATTGCAGGTATGTGGGTTATCTGTATTATATACACATCACATGATCATTGACTATTGGTTTGTTTGAATCTAAAAATGGTTACTTCATTAACTGGGTCCATTACAGAGAGGTCTACAGAAGTGTAATTGCTAACTTGTGTGAAAGGAGGAGTACCTACTTACCAGACTCCATTCCGGCAGATGTTACAAATATGCTGTACGGCGGAAGGATGGCACGCACCTTCTCCTCCCAGGAAGTAAAGTGCACATGTGGTGCAGGAGGGCCACCACCAGTCTTTTGTGCAGCCTTGTTTCTTGACCAAACAATGTTTTGATCCTCCTTCTCAAGTAGTACCACCTCCTCTTGATATCATTGTTTGTGTGCAGGACAGGTGCTTCAGCGTTCACCTTGTTGACTATCCTGTCCCACATTTTATTTTTCAGGCTGATCATCAACAAGCATTATCAACTCTGTGGTAAATAAAATTACCCGGACTATTTTTCTATACATTAATAACAATAAGGATAGCTCATAAAATGAGAGGCAGAGTCCGTGGTATCTGAGTCAAAAGGGCTTTAATTAACATGACTCTAGTCTATGAGAATCGGGTTCCATCACCACTAAGGTTCAGGAAGGGATATCTAACGTTTTATTAACATCACACATTATATATAGTAAAACCACATAATTGCAATGAATACAGTAGGCGGAACACTCCAGGCGGAGCAAGTGAAAAGAGAGATAAGAACATATGGGCGTAAAAGAAGGCGTGTAAGGAGGCGTACACGTAGGTGTGCACTTGATGAGTCATAGAAGTGTCATAGGTGGGTGGATGCATAGAGAAAGTCTGCAGGGTCAGCAGAAACTTTTACCCTACATGTGCGCGTAACTGATCATGACGTGAGATTGACGTGTAACTGGGGAGAGCTGGGGGTTGACTTTAGCACTAGTAGAGGAGTCTGGAGTCTGGGATGTCAGAACGACCTGCACCTTTGGCATATCTGATATCTTGTGTATGGAGGATGTATTGTCTGAAGTAAAGGTCTCTCGAACAGAGGCCGTTCATCATTAAATGCTAGTGTGTGCATACATTTCTTCGTGCATTGCGTGGGGCCATGGGCTTACTATGGCAACGGGTCCAGTAAATCACTTGCATGGAGACAGGAAGGCTAGGCCCTATGCTCTGCAGGCGGAAATATGTTTACCTATTTCACTAGACTGGAATGTGTTTTTGCGGAGGCTGAGCAGATAACTGTAGGCAAAATACCGTCTTGGCAGGCAGGCCAGGCCGGGCACCTCTCGGCTGGGCAGGGAGTAAGGTAGAGGTCAGGGATGCATACCTAAACTGCAGTGTTTCAGAGACAGAAGAGGCTTGGAGCCTGAATTCAGGGCCTGGCTCGGCTGGGCCACAAAAACGTGTGCTTCGTGATATTTAAACGTGTACCATGTAAATGCATTGGCAACGTAGGCCTCAGTGCAGAATTAACGTTTCATTTATGGAAGGCCTAATAACTGACATGCTAACATTAGACGGAAATGCAGGGGCATTGTTATGACAGGCACGGGAAGGGAATTACATGCTAACATGGACATACATGGGGCACAGGTATGTAGATAGGGTGCGAGGGAGGGGACACACTGACTACCTAAAATTTCTGCTTCCTCAACTCTTATCCTTAAAACGTAGCTGCTTTTTCATGGGTATGGTGAGGGTGAGAGTGAATGTGAATTAGAAGGTGTGTTTAAGAAAAAGAATCTGAAAAAAAAGTGATATGTGCAAGTAGCGATGTGAATGCAGTGTGTGGGTGTGTGCAGGACTAACAGCTGTGACTGGCAAAATGATGTCTCTATGGGTCTTGCAGCAGTGTTGTATGAGAAAAGGATCATGTTCATTTTTGGGACTTTATATAGGTGTATTGGTGGGCGCATCTACTACTTAAACTTTTTTTCCAAAAACGTTTTGGCTCTACCTATGCTTTTTGTTGTTAGGCCAGTAGTTTTTTTTTTACGCTTGCCATGTGGAATACAAACCAACATGGTGCCGCTACTGTCTCAGATGCATCCTAATCTGATCGGCTGGACAACCGATGCTTGATCGTAACTGGAATGCCCATGGGACAGCCTCTATCAGTTCTGAGTTGTTTCTGACAGACGCGGTTGGGTCAGAATCGTCTTCGACCGACACGGTCAGAGTTATCCCTGCTATACTTCATAATCATAATACATCGGTCGCCAAGCAAGTTTCAATGCACACATGCAATACAGCTCTGATGCCTTCCTCCAGTCGGTTTCAACTCATGCATGTGCTTGCATTCCTCCTTCAATGCTTTCCTTGACCACTGCAGTAGGACCCCTATCCAGTGGCTCCAAGATCACATGGCACCCATAAATCCATAGCAGAAGACACAGGACTCAATTTCAAGGCGGTACAGCACAAAGGAAATGGTAAATGCCAACCAAGAAGCAAATATTCGCCAGAAGTGGCCGAACTATGCACATGAAGATAACCCGCCTAGTCAGGATCAAGACCAACAAAGTGTAGTGATGACCCTCCACATGCAAACATTCTGTAAATGTATTTATTCAAGCTGGGTAGAGTACAGAGCTTCACCTCCTTCACTCTCCAACTCCAACTGCCAATCTACCCACATTCTAAACCCTGTTTGATTAACAATATTTCGCTATGACATATTAATGTTCAAACGTTCCATGACCCGCACACTAAAGTCCTGCCTGGGAAACTACATGTACAAGAATGGATGTAATTTAGGAGCCGCCAGGGGTATGAGTTGCGACCCCTGGCTTCCCCCTTGCTACTCCTAGCACTGCTTTTGCAACTCCTCGCCTCAGAGGTGGCCAAATCAGTGTTTGGAGCACAGGGGCAGCTCTTCTTAATGCACGCTGTTTGGAACTCCACTTGCCTGGTTTTGGTCAATTCTTTTATTATACAAATAGTAAATAATATTATACATTATCAGTGGAATAGAAAAACTGGAGTACATTTGGTGGAATATGACCCTATACGGAAGCTAATGTAAGTAAAAAATGTGGTTAAATGTATGTTGTATGCATGCTTGCGGGAGAGAGTGTGTTTTTGTGCTCAAAAGTGTGTGAAAGTGTTAGTATGTGTAAGGGTGTGTGTGAGTCAAAGTAAAGGTCAAATGGCATATGATGTCACTTCCGCTACCCCTGGCCTTTTGATGAATTGACATCCATGTGTACAACCGTATGCTCTCTGCAGTAAGATGAGCACTGATATGGCCCTGCAGTGGGGCGAACCCCTGTGCTGACAGAATAAGTGATCTGAAGCGGGCACATGCATCAATGGAAATTGCATTCGCAAATGGTGCGAATCGCAAAATACGGCCGTTTGCGAATGCAATTCCAATTTTTGGGATGCATTATCATTTTTGTAATTTTCGCAATTTAAGAAATCGCAAAATTGCGATTTCTTAAATTGCGATTGCATTTAAGGAATCTCAAATAGAAAATCCATTAAATGCAATGCATCAAACTTTAAAAATTTGCGAATTTGCAAATAAGGGGAGCAAATTACCTTGAAGTTGACCTTCATGGTAATTTGCTAAAATTTCGAAAAATGCACTAAAGTGCATTTTTCAAAGTTCCATTTTGCACACACACATGCCGTTGGGGCATGTGTGTGTGCAAAATGTACTTATAGGCATATTTCAGGGGTGCAACAGGGTGTTTGCACCCTTGAAATTGCATTCTCAATTTGCAAATTTCTAATGGTGAATCGCAAAACTTGGAGGGCTCTGTAACTTTCACCCACACTCATAGTTTGTAAGGGATCAATTCAGCCCCTAGAAGGCAGCAGCAGACATTTGCTTTCTATTATCGCTACAAATCGTTCTTGGAAGAAACATTTTGAAAACATCGTAAAACTGATTATGAGCCCCTGATGTTGTGATGTGTACACTTGTATTATCTGGCTGACTCGGTATGAAACCTACATGTGCACGTCCAGCAGGTTAGTCGTCGCCCGTCACGTGCTATGCTCTGTTTGAGGTTTAATTGCGTTGTCAATGGTACAATAGCGGCCAGATGTCTAACAGATGTCCACGTCGGACATTTGAGAAGACAGTAGTTCTTTAGAATCCATTGCAAATGCTCTGCATTCTTATCTGCTGAAGCAGGCTATCTTGCTAAAAGGCAGTGGTGTGAAGCTGCAGTTCAACACTGGGGTGACTTGCAGACAGTGATTTGACATTTAATCGTCTAGGTTTCCTCCAGTGATTGCTTTAAACTTCAAAGGAGTTGTGGAGTGGTGTTGTGGAGTTCTTTTGCGCATTCAGTATTACTGATGCGTAAAAGCCCTTATGTATATGTATACATTTAGGTATGCGTAAATGTAATGCCTAAGTGCAATACATGTAAATATTTTTTCCTTACACCCCCACTAATGTTCTGGGTGTGCCTTATCTCAGTTTGGATACAGCTTTATTCCTGCCTTTAACAGGATTAACTATTCGAACATGTCCAAGAGACAGAGGGGCAGAATTACAATAACTGGCGCATCTCCTGGGATGTGCCAGTTTTTGTGCGCCGCAGCTCCGCCACCCATGGTGCGACCCATTTACAATGCGGTGCACCATGGGGCAAAAACGGCACAGATGCGTGACGCATCTGTGCCGTAAAGGTGGCGCATTGCTGGAGTTGCTTCGCAAGCGCAACGAGGCTCCAGCAAGGCTCGGGTGTGCCCTATCTGTCCAATGCAGCGCACGGTTTTGACGCAGCATTGGCCTAAAAGTGACTGAGTGAAATATTGTAGATTTTACTCAGCCACTTTTAGGAGGCGTTCCTGCGCCGGAACGCCTCCTTATGGTGCAGGGCTTTACAACGTGACGCATCTCCCAGATGCATCACGTTGTAAATACCCCGCACCATGGCGCATCTTTTGCGCCGCCGCTGCATCACAAAAGTGACGCAACAGCGGCGTAAAAGAGGCGAAGGGGCTGGTAAATCTGCTCCAAAGTGCCTTGTAAAAGTTTGTGCATACTCCCAACAAGCGCTTTAGTGGGTGTTGATAATCTTTCTAAGGCATGGCAGTATCCAGAAAAACAAAATATACCCGCACTTGGACCATATCTCTTCTGGGATTAGGGGCCAGATGTACCAAGCAGTTTAAGTTTGCAAATGGCCCCATTCGCAGAATCGGGCCATTGGGGACCGCAAAAATGCATTTTTTATTTACAAACAGCCAACGTTGCTTCCACAGAATCACAATTTGGGTTTGTGATTCAGTATTTGCTTATTTAAGCGTCCCTTCCAAATACCGAATCATAATTGTATGTATTAATGTTTTGCGACTGAATTTTGCATTAATATTTTACCATCTACTCCAAAGAGGCGGTAAACCATTTGCAAACGAGAAAGAGTTCCCAAGGTATTCCTTCCCCTTGGTGAATGTTGGCAAAAAAATTTTGGGGAGAGTTGGGAGTGGACCCTAGCAGGCCACATTCCCTGTATTTGCTGTCATTCTTAATGGGTCGCAATCTGCAACCTACCTCATTAATTTTTATGAAGTAGTTCGATTTGCAAAGCACTAGGAATCGTAAAGTTAAAAAAAAGTTAAATACATTGGGAATAGTGAGTTCCTGATTGCAATTCGCAGTAAATTGCAATTTCGAAATCGCAAATTCCTTGTGTTAATACATCTGTCCCAAAGTGAGCACATGAAGAAAGTGAGTCCAACACTCATTGGGTTGCTTCCCTGACTGAATTCTGAAATCAATAATGCCTAATGGTGCCTTATACACCTCAGATTCCAATGCATTTGGCCATCCTTCCTTCTATGTCATCCACCCAACCATCCATCCATCATATTCTTCATCCCTACTCTCTTTCTCCATCTATCTAACCTTACTCTCTCTACCTATTATTTTATTCTTCTCTGATTCATCGTCCCTTTACTCCTTCCATGCTTCTTTTCCATCCATTCTTTTCTACTTTGACCATCCATCTCTCTGCATCCACATATCATCTACGTGTCCATCCAGCTTTCTTTTGATCCTTTGCTCCATCCCTCCCTTCTATTGTTCATATCTGATAGAGACTTCTAGTAACAAATTCCTTACTTTAGAATTATCCCTATGAACCAAGCTGGATCTGGAAATTTTTCATGAGCAGTGGTGTTGTTCAGCTCCACGTGGCATCGGCCACGCTGGTTGGGACATGTGTGGTGTTTATAAAGGCGTACCCCCAGTCAGCTAATGTCACCTCTTTTCTTTCCATGCCAGTCAGCGCAGATCCAGAGAGAGCAACCCCCCAGTCACAATCCCGGCCAAGAGGTTTGTCCTAGGATTGGTCATGGAGCCATTTATCTTCGTCACAGTCAAAGTCATCCCATTCCAGTAAGTTCCACAAGAAAAAGAAGAGCATGAAGTTGAAGAGGTCTTTGATTTAACCCCATCTATTGAAGTCATCCGATGAGACGCTGGAGCATCGACACCTGAGGCCTGGCTTCACATGGCTGTGTCTGGGTCCTCTCCGTGCCTCCCCAAGTTTCCGGGAGCTCAAGCGACCCCGTCCAACTTTGAAAATGTTATCACACCATGCACCTCATATTCAAGAGCCCATCCCAGCTGGAGTCCCTTTGGGCTCCATGGGGTCCGGATGGGCCTCTATAGGTCTTCTGCTTGCAGGTTTGCCCTCGGCGATGTCAGGTCCCTTGGATCCACCAATGAATCCGGACTGGTGCTGGTCGAGCCACCTCATTCTCATCCCCTACTCCAACATGGAGCCTGATGGGCATCATCCGACGCCGACTTTGACATGGACGGGAGCCATAACCTCCATGCCAGAGCCTGAGGCCTATTCCTATATGCTCACGCTTGGGGCATATTGGAAGGGCCCAGTGGACCCTTATGAATACCAGCCCCTAGACACCAACCTATCATGTGTGAGGATTTGGCGGATGCCACTGAACTGGACACCTCCCCAGATACTAGCTCAGTGTCTCCTCCTACCATGGCTACGGAAGAGAAAGGGTGGCTGTCAAGACTAATGTCTTGATGGAGGTGCTTTCAGAACTGCTTTTCCCATTTAATGAAGCCCACATGGACATCCTGCTGGGAGCCTGATCTAAGCCCTGCACAGGGGGTCCTGTGAATAGGATATTTGCCGGCTGCCTTCTCCCCATTCCAGGGGCCCCCAATTTCCTCACTCAACACCCTACCCTGGAAAGCTTGGTGGTCCAAGCCTCCACTTCCCGAGTAAATCCTGGCACATTCCCTACCATCCCACTGCATAGGGCATCCAAAAGGCTGGGATACTTTGGCAATAAAAATGTATTCCAATTCATTTGGCCATCCTTCCTTCTATGTCATCCACCCAACCATCCATCATATTCTTCATCCCTACTCTCTTTCTCCATCTATCTAACCTTACTCTCTCTACCTATTATTTTATTCTTCTCTGATTCATCGTCCCTTTACTCCTTCCATGCTTCTTTTCCATCCATTCTTTTCTACTTTGACCATCCATCTCTCTGCATCCACATATCATCTACGCGTCCATCCAGCTTTCTTTTGATCCTTTGCTCCATCCCTCCCTTCTATTGTTCATATCTGATAGAGACTTCTAGTCACAAATTCCTTACTTTAGAATTATCCCTATGAACCAAGCTGGATCTGGAAGTTTTTCATGAGCAGTGGTGTTGATCAGCTCCACGTGGCATCGGCCACGCTGGTTGGGACATGTGTGGTGTTTATAAAGGCGTACCCCCAGTCAGCTAATGTCACCTCTTTTCTTTCCATGCCAGTCAGCGCAGATCCAGAGAGAGCAACCCCCAGTCACAATCCCGGCCAAGAGGTTTGTCCTAGGATTGGTCATGGAGCCATTTATCTTCGTCACAGTCAAAGTTATCCCATTCCAGTAAGTTCCACAAGAAAAAGAAGAGCATGAAGTTGAAGAGGTCTTTGATTTAACCCCATCTATTGAAGTCATCCGACGAGATGCTGGAGCATCGACACCTGAGGCCTGGCTTCACGGTTATGGCTGTGTCTGGGTCCTCTCCGTGCCTCCCCAAGTTTCCGGGAGCTCGAGCGACCCCGTCCAACTTTGAAAATGTTATCACACCATGCACCTCATATTCAAGAGCCCATCCCAGCTGGAGTCCCTTTGGGCTCCATGGGGTCCGGATGGGCCTCTATAGGTCTTCTGCTTGCAGGTTTGCCCTCGGCGATGTCAGGTCCCTTGGATCCACCAATGAATCCGGACTGGTGCTGGTCGAGCCACCTCATTCTCATCCCCTACTCCAACATGGAGCCTGATGGGCATCATCCGACGCCGACTTTGACATGGACGGGAGCCATAACCTCCATGCCAGAGCCTGAGGCCTATTCCTATATGCTCAGGCTTGGGGCATATTGGAAGGGCCCAGTGGACCCTTATGAATACCAGCCCCTAGATACCAACCTATCATGTGTGAGGATTTGGCGGATGCCACTGAACTGGACACCTCCCCAGATACTAGCTCAGTGTCTCCTCCTACCAAGGCTACGGAAGAGAAAGGGTGACTGTCAAGACTAATGTCTTGATAGAGGTGCTTTCAGAACTGCTTTTCCCATTTAATGAAGCCCACATGGACATCTTGCTGGGAGCCTGGTCTAAGCCCTGCACAGGGGGTCCTGTGAATAGGATATTTGCCGGCTGCCTTCTCCCCATTCCAGGGGACCCCAATTTCCTCACTCAACACCCTACCCTGGAAAGCTTGGTGGTCCAAGCCTCCACTTCCCGAGTAAATCCTGGCACATTCCCTACCATCCCACTGCATAGGGCATCCAAAAGGCTGGGATACTTTGGCAATAAAAATGTATTCTTCCGCCAGAATGTCACTGTGGTTGGTGAACACTGTGGGCCTTTTGGCCTGTTACTCCCCTTCACTCTGGGATTCGATTATGCATGTGCTGCCTATGGTCCTGTAGGAGGCCCGAGCCATATCCTCCCAAGCTAATGCTGACAGGAGAGACGCAGCTAATTACACAATCTGATGTGGGCTGGACATGACTGACTCACTAAGCAGAGCTGTTTCTTCGTCGGTGGACTTACAGCACCATATGGACGACAGGCTTATCAGGGGATGTCCATGCTTCGCTTATAGACATGCCCTTTGATGACTCCCGTCCCTCTGTAGACAAGACGGACTCAGAGTTGGAGCACTTTAGGTGTAGCAGAGCTATGGCCAGGTCCTTGAGTCTTACCATGGCCCCTCGCCAACCCCAGTCTGCCTTTTGCTCCTTTTGTAGTCACAGAAGGAGTTCTAGCCAAGTCTCTCCCCACCCAACCACCACAGCACAGAAGCTTTGCAGCCCCTGCGTGGCTAAGGATGCAGTACCTATGGGTCAGGCAGCCAGAGGTCAGTTTGTCCTCCGATCATCATGGGCAACCCGTGGAAGGCAGGACAAGACATCACCTGCACCACTGGAGGTTGATAACATCCAACCACTGGGTTCTCCAGATTGTCTAATCAGGCTAGGCTCACCCCTTCATGATCACCCTTCCACCTATGCCAACCATACAGGGCCATAACCATCCATATATATCCCTCCCGTAAGTTGAACGATTGCATGCAGCGTTCCAGGAAAGCACAGGAGACTCTATCAAAGGCCTTCTTGGCATCTAATGTAATAGCTACTGCCGGTTCAGATTTAGTGGCTGCATGCTCTAACATGTGGCAGAGAAGGCGGGTGTTGTCATTAGACATACGAGTACGTAGGAATCCAACCTGGGAGTTGCTTATTAGTTTGGGGAGAGCAGAATTGAGTCTGACTGCCAAGATCTTAGCATATATTTTGCAGTCCACCTTAATAAAGGATATGGGTCTGTAGTTTTTTGGTGACAGTTGGTCATTCCCCTCCTTTGGAATGACTATTATGTTAGCTTCTGACATAATTTGTGATACTGTCCCTCTAGATGCTGAATGGTTAAAAACTTGTTTCATGGTTGGTTTCAACTGGTTTAAGAAGGTCTTGTAGAAGGAGGCTGGAAACCTGTCCGACATGGAGGCTTGGTTTTCTTTCAATGATTTGACTACCATTTCAATTTCTGTATAGTTAATTTCTTGACCTAGCCTAAGTGTATCCTTGGTACTTAGCTGCGGTAACCCGAGTCTATTGAGGTATTTTGTACACTCGTCTATATTAAAGTTATGATTGTTTTTGTAAAGTTCTTGATAGAACTCTTGAAAGGTCTTTAGGATGTCTTTGTGTCTTGTGTGGGTTTGGTTGATAGAGTCTGTGATGGATGAGATGGCAAACTGGTTGCGTTTGTGTTTGAGGTAGGAGGCAAGGAGTTTCCCTGCTTTATTGACTTCACATAGGTTAAGGGTTTTGGATTTGTAAATCTACAGCCCTACCCTCTCACTTAGGATTTTGTTGTATTCATATTTTTTTGTGTTAGTTTTCCGAGGAGCTTGCTATCATATATGGACTTTGCATGGGCCATTTCTAAACTCTTGATTTCCTGTTCAAGCTGTGTTAGTCTCTGGTTTATACTCTTGTTTATTTTTGTCTTGATTTCAATTATTGTGCCTCTGACGGTCACCTTCAGGGCATCCCAGAGTGTGTTGATGCTAGTCCCCGGGCAGTTGTTATGTTTAAGGTAGTTCATTATAGCCTCCTCGATCTTTTTTTATGTTCACAGGGTCTGAAAGTACATCGCTGTTAAAGCACCATCTCCTAGGGACGGCTTCGTTGTGACACCCGCTCAGTTTTAGGCTAATGCATGAGTGGTCAGACACCAGTCTTGGAGCTATGTCTGAGTGTTTGATTAGTTGTGTGTGGGACCCAGAGATTAGGATATAGTCTATCCTGGGATAAGATTTGTGTGGGTTAGAGTAGAAATTGTAGTCTCTAGTGTCTGGGTGTTGGAGGCACCGTGCGTCCTTAAGGTTAAATTTGGAGCAGATATTTTGGAGTACTGCATGCAAGTTTGTAGGGTGATATTGACAGGAGGATTGTCTATCCGTTGTATGGTCAAATGGGATGTTAAAATCCCCTGCTACCACCATGAGGTCGTTTTGGGGGAAGCTATCTAGCGTGCCTGACATCTCAGACCAAAAGGTTGGATTGTCCGGATTGGGGACGTATTCCCTCCCCCCTTCTCAAATGCGTCACCAGAAGCCTGCCCTCGATATTGTGAGACTGTGAGTCTAGTGTAATGTCTGATCTTTTGGATATCAGTGTCATTACCCCTCGTTTCTTTTTGTATCCCTCAATGTCAAAGGTCATAATCACCCTATTAAGGGCCTGAAGATTATCGACTACCTAGCTAAAACTAAAGGCGATATAATCCTACTACAAGAGACTATACTGTCCCTGGATGATGCCAAGCTCTTGAGAGGTAACTGGATATCACAGATGCCTTGCTTGCCCGCCGACAAAAAGAAATGACTAATCGAACACTCAGACCTAGCTCCAAGACTAGTGTCTGACCCCTCATGCATTAGCCAAAAACTGAGCGGGTGTCACAACGAAGCCGTCCCTAGTAGATGGCGTTTTAACAGCGTTGTACTTTCAGACCCTGCAAACCCTGCAAACAAAAAAAGATTGAGGAGGCCATAATAGACTACCTTAAACATAACGACTCCCCAGGGACTAGCATCAACACACTCTGGGATGCCCTGAAGGTGACCGTCAGAGGCACAATATTTGAAATCAAGACAAAAATAAACAAGAGTATAAACCAGAGACTACCACAGCTTGAACGTATTAATAATGAGATGGAACCCATTAGTTCTTTCCTGGTGGAGTTGTCTTGTTTCTATTAAAATGATGTTGGGTTGTGTTGTTTTATTTGCTCAATTTACAATTCCCACAAATATACCATCTTACTTTTTCAAGAAAATGAATTCCGTACTCCCATCTTTCTTGTGAAACAAATGAAAACTACCTATGTCCTTACTGAACTTAAATAAAAATAAACGGTACAGTGGGGTTAGCTTTCCGGATTTTCAAACTTATCACAATGCTTTTTTCCTTTAAATTTCAGAAAGTGGGCTGACAGCTGAGTAGAGTCCCCTTCAAACAACACTGCAAGGCTTCATTACAGATATGAATGTTTAAAGATCTCAAGAAGGGGCTTAGCCAGTATTTTCTGTGTGGCATTAGTGGTTTGCAAATGCAGACTATGTAGACCAGGGACTCAGCTCCCATGGCATAGGGCCTGCACTCCTTATCCTAGTCACACCCCTGGCATTTAGGGGAATCAGTCCAAATCTTAGTTTCATCATTTGGAACTTCGGACCTGAAGAACCGGGTTTTTAGAACCCAGCGGCGCCAGGGACATGCCCAAAGTTTTCGGGTTCTCCTGTCTTGGCAAACAGAGACATGGAATACTTCTAGGTGGCGTCAGAGATCAAATTTATTAGCTGCAGCTAGTAACAGTAATCCCAGCAATACAACACGGTGTACAACTCAAGAAACTGTTCAATTTTGTAGAGCAAGACATCAGTATTTATACACAATATTTACATTACAAATGGACACCCACTGCAGCAAATTCTGACCAATAGAAGCACATTTCTATACATTATCACTTTCCAAAAGGCTCACTTTACATTGTACCAACCCCACAAGTTAATTATTAGGATGTCCCAAATTCAATTTCCACAAGCCGGACAAACCCATAATTGAAAGCACAATGCATGTAACGAAGGAACATAAAAAGGAAACAATGATAGATAACAAGCAAGATAAGGCATGTGTAGAAAAGCTAAAGTTAATGATGTCCTGAACTTTGACTTGCAATCTCAGATAGCAATCAACTAAAGAAATTGGCCTCGCAAAGGGTCAGCTTCAGATAAAGAGGCCAGTTCCTTACAATGCACCTTAGAGTCAAGAGAAGGCTTAGTTAATAAGTGCATGAACAACTAAGCCCATGCAACTTTGTTCGTCTAGTTACCTCCATGGGCCTACGTGATGGCAACACCAAAATGGAGGCACAAACAAAATGGAACCCATATTCGAGACAAAGTCTCTGAATACGTAATGAATTTGCTAGTTAACATGACGAATTCACTCCATATTAGCCATACTAACTAAATACGGTACAACATCACCAAGATCGTGACGGAACCATAACATCATAGGACAAGGCAGAATTTTACAGAACCTCAGACCCTCCTTTTGCCACTACGTAGGCAATAACCTAAACTCACGTCAATCTGAATCCAGGTCTATATCTATTCTCATCAGGTCATCAAGGTGTTGCTGTAACATCATCCTATTCTCCTTAACTTCTCTCGAAATGGGTCTTACACAGATCGTAGCACAGAGACTACAAATGGCGGGACCACATTGGATGCATAAGCAACACGAGAAAAGGATAGCTAACGCCATACCAAGGAACATCAGAACCTTCCATCCCCATTTGGACAACAATTCCCAAATTCATCCTGTCAATGACCAGTTCCTTTCGTCTACATGTATAGACTCAGCAGACTTACGTAACCTAAAGATGGCTTGGTACACTGTCGGGGCATTATCTGGTATGAACACGCAGCAACTAGATCCGATCAATTTACATACCCACCTCTATCTACAAGTATGATGTCTAAAACCATACGATTTTGTAACGTCATAAGACGATCCGCCTGAAGCTCCGCTGTAATATTGCTTAGGGCACCAGCAGTCTCATTATTCGAAAAATTCCTGCTATTGGCCATAGGACCCCAAAAGGGCACAAAAACCTTAAAAAAGTCTCCAGCTTCTTGTGCGACAGTATCTTCCGCATCGATAACACCTCTACCATATCTTGTCTTGTGGTAATCGAAAACAGCAATGTATGTAGGAGGAAGCAAAAATGCCACATAACATGTGCCGGAAAAATCAGATGGCAACCACGTGTATGCTCTGTCGTGACAAACAAAATACGTGCCCTTTGCTGGCACGAAACGGTGGAGAATTCTGGGACGTATAGACATAAGTGTGGACACACACACTCTTACTAAGCTGAGCTCTCGGATTCTGACCACTACCTTGCAGACATAGTTGACCTCGGTGGGGTACAATCCAAATAGGAGGAGACATTTTTCGTCTCTCCTTCTCTGTCAAACTAATGCTATACTCTGTCTTGTTCCAACCAACATATGCTCATACTTCATCCTTGGGGATAGCATTGTATGCATCGATATCTGATCATATCTACTATTCCCTGTATCAAGGCATTATTACTCGCATTATCTTTGACGGAACGTACAGGTGATGCTTCATTTGCATAAATAAACATCGACTGGAGCGCCCAAACTGACCCATTAGGCGAAAAAGGCAAAACCAAATAAGGCATTCCCTTATCTGTCGTATGCGGCATAAGACCACATACCCAGCAGTTCGTAGTATTTACAACTAGTTGATGCTGATGCAATAACTGTATAAAAGAGTTGTTAACAAATTCCGATCTTCGTGTCTGTTCATGTTCAGGCAAAGTATGAAACTCAGGTGGAGAAACAGTAAAGGAAGAAAGAGTAGGTTGGGAGGTAGATGTAAGTGGCAATTGTGTGATATAGAAAATCCAACCCACACAACCCAGCATAATATTCAGAAGCATTAAGAAACACAATATTAAAAAACATTTGCTACGAACCAATGTACACATTTTCATTTTGAAACCACTTTTCTCAACATCTTTCTCAGACCCAAAAGACTCCATCCTCTAACGTGCTGCTCACGGCTATTACCTTCTTCACTTAAGTGTGCGCCAAGATCGCACTAACGACCATGAACCACAGACCTTGTGTCAATACATGGCTCACCCCTTAAGAACTTCCTACCGTGACCCTGAAGCTGAGTCCAGATGGTGACTCGAAAAAGAAAAAAAGTTTAAAAAAAGTCTTTTGATCTGACTAGTTATAAATCACTATATAAAAAATTCGGTTTTATTTGTCCATAACAACAGGCTTTCTTGGCCTCAAATCGTAACGTTCTTTATCAGGTAAAGTTGGATCCTTAAATAAAAGTTCCGGATTGGTGGTGTCAATCTTTAGATGAGGAGGCACAGCAGCTTGCAGAACATCATCATCCTCGCGATCTGACTGTGTCCATGTCAAATGAGCATCACTAAAAGGCACGAATCTGGGAACTCTCTCGCAATCTGTATCAGCTATACCATCCCTCACCCACTGATCATACGGTAAGGGCAAAGGAACTTTTTTACAATGGGCGGCATGCACCCAAATCTTTTTACCAGCTAATCTAACAGCAGTCCGAGTTACTAACAAAACCAAATGCGGTCCAGTCCACCTTGGCTCCAAATTTTTCGATAGCTGGAAATTCTTCAGCAAAACGTAGTGGCCGGGTTGGATCTTGTGACCTGGATCCGCAGATGCTGCCGGCAAACTGTCATAGACCTGTTGGTGGAGAACACGTAATTTAGCAGTCAAGTCATGTAAATAATCCACCAACATAGGGTACTCAATGTCACTGTACTTTTTGGGCCGGGGGACACCCCAAACAGTGGCCGGACGACCAAACACAATTTCATGGGGACTAAGTCCCATACGAGAATGTACTGTCGTCCTCGTTGACAAAAGAGCCAATGGCAAGGCATCTGGCCATGCAAGACCAGAGCACGCTTGTATCTTAGCTAGCTTCAGTTTTAATGTGCCATTGTAGCACTCGAAAAGTCCAGCGGACTGGGGGTGATTCGCAGCGTGGAACTTCTGATGGATGCCCAAGCCCGCACACACTTTCTTCATGATCTGGCCCACAAATTCACTCCCATTGTCACTCCACACAATTCTCAGCAAACCATACCTAGGGAAGTACTCCTTGAGCAAAACCTTGGCTGTAGACAAGGCGGTATTATCCTTTAGGGGGTAGGCCTCTATCCATCTAGAAAAGGCTCAAACAACCACAAGGACATACTTCAAATTGTTGCATCTCTCCATGTGAATGTAATCTAACTGTATCACCTCAAACGGATACGTTAGAGGAGCAAAATGACCAGCTGGAATTGGAGTTCCCTTTCCAGGATTGCACATCAGACAAATCATACAATGCTCCACCACATTCTCAGCACATTTAGGAATTCCAGCATTCTGCCAAACTGGAGCCAACAACTTGCATATTCCTTTTGAACTTATGTGAGCCATTCCATGAGCCATAGTAACCACTGGGAGCACATACGCATCAGGTAACAACCATCGCTGGTGCTCCGACAACTCAACCCAACAACCTGTCGAATCCAACATACCCGTACTTTCTCTCCACGTACTCACTTCCTTCTCAGTAGCTTCAGCCTGAATCAACTTCACACTTTCTATTGTGTCTTCACACATTCCGCTTTCCACAAGCCATCTTGCGGGGCCTGCAACTTACATTCGACTCGTCATATTCCTCGCTGTCAGTTTTTTCAGTTTTTAACGTCTTTATTTCGATTATTCATCATAAAAGACACATATATACAAAACAAATAATACATTATCTACAATTAATACAAAAAAAAAGTCATAACAATGATATTAAAGATATTTAAATACATATGAGGACCAAAACAGAAAAAATGTAGAACTAAACTAAATCATTAAAAAAGAACATATAAGGGTAAGATCGCAATTAAACCTACGTATAAAGACGTCCAAAGTACTAGTAAAATCATTTAGACATGTTTAAAATTAGCAGATCATCAATACTATCAAATTCATAGACCATAAAACAATCAGAAAACGTGGAATACAGTTTGTTTAGATCTTGATTTATGAGCTAATTGACCTAGATCTTATCAGCCAAGCCCACCCGAGGAATTTCGCCAATCCTATGGTTAGCCATTCGGAAGTATTCATTTTCAAGATGTGCAATGCTTCACTGCTCACTCGGGTATTTAGTCTAATACATACAGGTTTCAACCACTTGTTACGAGGTTTACAATAGGCAGTACAGACAAATAAGAAATGGCCTACTGTTTCTTCGCAAACGGCACAACAAGGACAGAGGCTTGACTCAAGCCTCTGCCAGCCGCTGGTAAAGGCCCTCACTGGCAGTGTGCCCACACGAAACTGGTGATATAGTTTCCTATCAAGTGTTTTTAGAATAACATCCCAGTATATTTCTTTATTAGGAATTACTTTGTGGAGCAAAAACTGGCCTGTCAGGTTCACTTTCTCAGAAAGTGCAACATGTTCCGTTTTTACCATGGACCAGAAAAGAGTTTTAAATTCATCTTTAGTAGGAAAGGTATGAGAACCCGGTTCTGACCATAGCAAAGGTAGGCCCATTTCAATGAGAGTGTTCTTAATTTGCTTTAGCCATGGTATGCTGCCAGCCCCCTGTTGCAATCTCACATCTTGAAGTTCACGGGCAAACATGGCCAGTTCAGGGGTTGACCATATGCGTCTCCATAGAGCCACCATCCTGTACTGTGCCTGATGTTTAATGGTATGCATGCCCATGTCCATCAAAAGTGGAAGGACTGGTGTTGATGGGGGAAGACTAACTAGGTTGCGGAGAAATTTATTCTGTATCCTATCCAGGACAACCAGATCCACACAACCCCAAATATCTGCCCCATACAATATCGCTGAGCTGATTTTAGTACTATAGATTTTAAGCGCAGGCAGCACTCTTTTGGTCAGCGAGCGCCGTTGCTCTTTTACTAGGCAACCAGTCAAGCGGGCAAATTTCAAACAAAGTGCCTCTATTTGCTCTTTCCATTTTAACCTGAAATCCAAAGTTACACCGAGATAAGTCATCACATTGACCTGTTCCAATCTGGAGCCATTCATTAAAATATTGCCCCTCACAGGCTTTTTCTTGGAAAAGACCATAAACTTGGTTTTATTAATATTAATCTCAAGATCATTTATGTTACAAAAATCCATAAATTTGTTTATTGCAGCCTGTAAACCCTTCTGCGTTTTGGCCAATATGAGTGTATCGTCTGCAAAGATTAAAAGAGGGAATTTTGACCCACCCAGTGAAGGAGCATCAGTGGGGGTATCTGAAAGGAACTTTACCACCTGATTGATAAAGAGCACAAATAGGGTGGGGGCCAGGACACAACCCTGCCTCACACCACGGGTCACGGGGAAGGATTCAGTAACCTGGCCCTGACGACCCCATCTGACTCTTGCAAAGTTACCCTCATGCATCTTAATGGTGAGATCTAAAAGTGCAGAAGGAACCCCCATCCTTTTTAATGCAGCCCACATCTTCCCCCTAGGGACCAGGTCAAACGCTGATTTGAGATCCACAAATGCAGCGAAGATCTTCCCGTCTCTCAATGACACAGTTTTCCAGTAGATCATTACAAATCTTAGGATCTGATCAACTGTACTAATATGTGCCCTGAACCCAGCCTGCATTGGAGACAAAATATCTACTTCTATCATCCACGAATGAATTTTCCCCAACAACATTCTGGCTATTACTTTTTGGAGGGCATCGATGAGGCTGATGGGGCGGTAGTTTCCCGCATCAGATTTATCCCCTTTCTTATGCACTGGCAAAATTTCGGCCCCTTTCCAGGAATTTGGTATCCTTGTGCCCCTAGCTATGGCGTTTGCTAAAATTAATATATACGGGACCCAGTGTTTTTGATCATATTTAAAGAGGTCCGCGGGGATGCAATCCATTCCGGGGGCTTTGCCATTCTGCACTAGTTTGAGAGCAGAAATAGCTTCGGTTTCGGTAAAAACAACGTGATCAAATGAGGACTGTTCAGACTGCACACTGGCATCTTCCCTTACAATAGTAAGGGAGATCCGTTCCGTGTGGCTGAACTGCGACTCATAATGTTTGACCCATTGTTCTGCTGGAACATGGTTTACCGGAGTGTGTAATTCCCCCGAAATTCCCCATTTCACAACCTCCCAAAATCTTTGTTGGTTAGATGAGGTGCTTGCCTCGTATAAATCTAACCAACGCTGGTCATCCCATTTGCTTTTTGCATCTTTTAAAGCCTTCTTGTAGTTCACCCTCGCTAACCTTATATCCTCACAAGATTTAGATTTGATGGCACTTAATAAAGAGCTGTGGGCAATACCACAGATCTTATCGTACCATTTCAACCTAGGATGTGCTTGGGCTTTTTTACTTCCTCCCCTGACAGTTTTAATAAAAAAAGACTTAATATTATTAAAAAGAGTCTCATGAATTGTCCCGATTTGATCCAGTGAAGTACCAGCCTCAAGAATGTGTGCCATCTGTTTTGTGGCCGCTGAGACCTCCATGGCAATTTTACCAATAGTAGCAGTGTTCTCTTGGAGGCCAGCCCATTTTACCCTTCTGCAGTCATTTGTAAGGCCAGCATCTGCAGTTTCAATGTTTGTAACAGGGTTCATACAGAGACCCTCAGATACTGATAATGTTATCACCAGGGGATTATGATCACTCTCAGATCTATTAACAACTTCCATGTCCACCAACATTTTCCAGAAGTCTATCTTAAGTAGAAAATAATCAATGCGACTTAAGTTTATGGAGTTATCAAATGTAACTTTTCCCATTGGGTCTGATTTAGTCCTGCCGTTTACTGCACGTAGGTCCCATTCAAGACAGAGACCCAACCAATGCATAACTGCCTCCGTAACTTTTTTGATAGGGGCGACAGTCAAGGGGGGAATATTCCAAATCTGATCTATTTCCCCATATCCCCCACCATCAAGGTTGGGAAAAGGTTCAAAGCAGCAGTTGAAATCACCTGCCACCATGACACAGCTATCTCTGCTAATATCGTTCAGTAGAGAGTCGAGTTCAGCTACCACTCCCGCAGGCTTCCCACCTGGCATACCTCTGGCATATATATTAAACAGAAAAGAGGTCTTATTATTGTTATCTGTTAATTTCAATGCTAGGATATCATTACTCAGAGTAGGGAGTTCAGTGATGGTAATGGCTAATGATTGTCTAATCCAAATGACTAAACCCCCTGACGGGCGGCCCTTCGGTCCTTTAGTGGCTGGTTTATAGTAGTTAAGATAGCCAACCCGATAGATAGCTTCTGTGGACCAACTTTCCTGCAGGATGATTACATCATGTGTATCCACATAGGAACCCCAAGCAGCCTCTGACATTTTCCCCTTCAATCCCGCTATGTTCCAAGACAAGACTACAAGTGTATATGATGTTTTCTCTGCCATAAAAGCAGATGGGTTGGCGAACGCCTTAGTGTTTTTCTGCCTGGAGTTACCTGGCATGCGAGTTTCCCTTTTTTCCACCATCTCAGGTTTAGTACTAGGTATGGAAACTATCTCTACCCCTAAGTTACACATATTTTTTGGAGAACAAGTTGGCATAGCGCTAGCACTCCCAATATTCTGTTGTTCTACAACAAGTCAATCCACTCCTTCCAGACCGGAGAGGGGAGCAAACCGGTTTGCAAGGTGAGGATAGAACATTGGATAGAGCGGGGTGTCAAAGTGAAATCTCCCTCTGTGCCTGTCCCTTCTAGAATGTTGGAACGGAGTGTGTGATCTATTGGCATGTAATGCTGGATAGAAATAATACAATAGTAAAGTTTGTACGTCCCCAACTCTGCCAAATCTTGGTTCTCTGCCAATATATTCGGCAACCCAGGGCTCTCTAAAGCTAACCACCACACAGTCCCCCTCTAGATCTTTCTTACCATAACCTATCCAATCCACCCTCCTAACGTTAAGTATTTCAGGGTTTAAATTAGGAGGGAGTGGCCGATTTTTGTTAAGCCAAAAAGTGACCTTATTATAAAGATCCTTGTGTGTTTCCCTCTTACCATCTACGAGTGGAGCCACGCCAGTTAAAACAATTGTATATGGCACTGACTCCGGTGGAAGGTTCACACACTGTTTCTTTGGGATAGGTTTACCAATGGGCTGATGAGTGGTGTTTTTGTCCCTGGCTGGTATTGGATTGTTCTGTGCCTGCTGATTTTTAATGGGCTTAGGCCTTGCAGGATTCTCTGTGGAGGCTATTTTCTTGAGAGCGGGTCCTGTTTTTTGCGGGGCCTTTGATAAAGAGGCTCCCACTTGTGGATTATTACCCCCCGCTTTATTACTATTTGTCACAACCGTGGGTTTTGGATTGGACAGGACGGGTGGGGACAAACCAGCTCTTGCTAAGCTGGAGAGAGTTCTATCCGAAGTCGCTATATTTTCCTTTACTAACAGGTCTAAGGTGTCCAATTTTGTATTTAACAACCTTGTCCTTTCAAAGAGGGGTAAAAGAAGAGATTTGAATAGCAACTCAATTTTAGCCAAAAATATTTCTTCTGTTATGCTAATCATAGTCATAGTCTCGCCCCCCCCTTGCTGGCTAGAAACGTTAATATTGGGTAACTGTGGGGGCGAAACTGTAGCATTAACCATCCCCTCTGTTTGTTCCTCCAAATCTGGTGAGGCAACCCTCTTACGTTTCCCGGGATTCTGAGTCGGTGTCTGTTCTAATACAGAAGGAGAATCGATAGGATCATTGCTAATGTTAAGTTTTGGAGAATCTGAGAGACCAGAAATATCCCCAGTCTGATCTAGACAGATGGTCCCACTGTTGGGTAGGTTCTCATGTGCAGTATTAAAAACATTTTCCTGGTTGGTATTCGTAATCTCCTCGTTTTGAGTCTCACTAACAGGAGCTAACATCACATCTACATTGCTATCCATATTCAGCGTGGAGAGTGGGACAGGGGAGATAGCCTCGCTTATTTTACCTAGTGAAGAACGCTTGCCGGTGATAATATCAAGCGAGAGGCGTTTTTCAACTAAAGCGATCTCCTTCTCTAAAATGGCTGTTGAACGTTTAAAAAATTGGTCGATTGTACCAGTAAAAGTACCATTAGAGGTGGAGACCTGAACCTGCCTCTCCTTACCAGATCGCAAAGTCATTTTTGTTAACCTTACCAACCCTAATAGGCGATAAAACCACACAAGACGAAAAGTTTACATGTACAGTAAAAGGGACTTTAACGACACTATAAACGTTAACAATACAAATAATGTCAGGAGAGAAATATTAATAGTGAGGCCCAGCCCGGCCTCCTCCGGCCCCGGACGGCCACAGACGGTCCCGCCCTTGTCCCGGGCTTCTCCCGGGACGCTCCCGCACGCTCCCGCGTAGCGGGTAGTTACCTTCGTTTATGTAGGAAGTCCATAGGATTGAAGGCGGGGCGCGGTGATGGCCAGGGAGAGCGGCCAGCTGGTCAGAGGCGCGGTGCGCAGGGACTTCTGGGAATGGAAGTCCTGCCCCGCTTGCTCGCAGCCCTGGTCCTCCCGCACAGGTGTCACACAAATTGCCCTTGTCCTCTGGGGCGCAGCGGGACCCGCGAAGCGGGTTCCGCCAGTCGTGGAGTGATTTGCAGGGGCCAAAGATCCGATGCAGATGCAGGCAGCAACAGTTCAGCTACGCCAAAGGTTTCCCACGTCGAAGAGTCAGAATCCGCCCTTTAAGGGATTGAAGGCGGGGCGCGGTGATGGCCAGGGAGAGCGGCCAGCTGGTCAGAGGCGCGGTGCGCAGGGACTTCTGGGAATGGAAGTCCTGCCCCGCTTGCTCGCAGCCCTGGTCCTCCCGCACAGGTGTCACACAAATTGCCCTTGTCCTCTGGGGCGCAGCGGGACCCGCGAAGCGGGTTCCGCCAGTCGTGGAGTGATTTGCAGGGGCCAAAGATCCGATGCAGATGCAGGCAGCAACAGTTCAGCTACGCCAAAGGTTTCCCACGTCGAAGAGTCAGAATCCGCCCTTTAAGGGATTGAAGGCGGGGCGCGGTGATGGCCAGGGAGAGCGGCCAGCTGGTCAGAGGCGCGGTGCGCAGGGACTTCTGGGAATGGAAGTCCTGCCCCGCTTGCTCGCAGCCCTGGTCCTCCCGCACAGGTGTCACACAAATTGCCCTTGTCCTCTGGGGCGCAGCGGGACCCGCGAAGCGGGTTCCGCCAGTCGTGGAGTGATTTGCAGGGGCCAAAGATCCGATGCAGATGCAGGCAGCAACAGTTCAGCTACGCCAAAGGTTTCCCACGTCGAAGAGTCAGAATCCGCCCTTTAAGGGATTGAAGGCGGGGCGCGGTGATGGCCAGGGAGAGCGGCCAGCTGGTCAGAGGCGCGGTGCGCAGGGACTTCTGGGAATGGAAGTCCTGCCCCGCTTGCTCGCAGCCCTGGTCCTCCCGCACAGGTGTCACACAAATTGCCCTTGTCCTCTGGGGCGCAGCGGGACCCGCGAAGCGGGTTCCGCCAGTCGTGGAGTGATTTGCAGGGGCCAAAGATCCGATGCAGATGCAGGCAGCAACAGTTCAGCTACGCCAAAGGTTTCCCACGTCGAAGAGTCAGAATCCGCCCTTTAAGGGATTGAAGGCGGGGCGCGGTGATGGCCAGGGAGAGCGGCCAGCTGGTCAGAGGCGCGGTGCGCAGGGACTTCTGGGAATGGAAGTCCTGCCCCGCTTGCTCGCAGCCCTGGTCCTCCCGCACAGGTGTCACACAAATTGCCCTTGTCCTCTGGGGCGCAGCGGGACCCGCGAAGCGGGTTCCGCCAGTCGTGGAGTGATTTGCAGGGGCCAAAGATCCGATGCAGATGCAGGCAGCAACAGTTCAGCTACGCCAAAGGTTTCCCACGTCGAAGAGTCAGAATCCGCCCTTTAAGGGATTGAAGGCGGGGCGCGGTGATGGCCAGGGAGAGCGGCCAGCTGGTCAGAGGCGCGGTGCGCAGGGACTTCTGGGAATGGAAGTCCTGCCCCGCTTGCTCGCAGCCCTGGTCCTCCCGCACAGGTGTCACACAAATTGCCCTTGTCCTCTGGGGCGCAGCGGGACCCGCGAAGCGGGTTCCGCCAGTCGTGGAGTGATTTGCAGGGGCCAAAGATCCGATGCAGATGCAGGCAGCAACAGTTCAGCTACGCCAAAGGTTTCCTCGCTGTCTCTTTTGCAACTTCATCTGCAAACGCATTTCCTTGACCCACATCGTCCACAACCCTTTTATGCGCACTACACTTCACAATTGCAATCTGCTTTGGCAACGTAAGTGACTCAAGAAGTTCATTCACTAGTTGCCCATGCTGAATTTTCGTACCATGTGATGTCAAAAATCCTCTCTCTCTCCACAAGCGTCCAAAACTATGGGCAACACCAAACGCATACTGGCTATCAGTGTAAACATTCACTCGCTTTCCTTCTGACAAAACACACGCTCTCGTCAATGCTATTAGTTCTGCTGCTTGAGCTGAATTCTGTGCAATACGTGCTGTTTCAACAACTGTATGTAAAGTTGTGACAGCATATGCTACAGTCGTTCCTCCATTCGGAAGCTTAAAACACGAACCATCTACCCATAGGGTACCATCAACATCCATAAGGGAAGTATCCCTTAGGTCGACTCTAGCTTTCGTTTCTTCCTCTGTTCGAAGAAAACAATCATGCTGTTCCTGAGAATCCGTCTCTGTAGAGATCGGCAACAACGTAGCTGGATTCAACACATTACATCTTTTGATGTGTACATGGCTAGCCAAAAGCGTCAACTCGTAACCTGACAAACGAGCACTAGTAAGGTGCTGTGTCTTGGTCCTATTCAATAAGGTATCCATCGCATGTGGGACCATCGCAATCAATGTATTATCCAATACCAAACCAGCAGACTGTCGGATAGAAACAGCAGCGGCCGCTGTAGCTCTCAGACTACTCGGCAACGCTCTAGCTACCCGATCTAACGTCGATGAAGAATACGCACATAGACGCTGCTTATCGCCAAATTGCTGTGTCAAAACTGACAACGCACAACCTTCTCTCTCGTGAACATACAATGTAAAAGGTTTACAGTAGTCCGGAGTACCCAACACAGGAGCAGAACACAATGCATCGCGTAGTTCAGAAAAACTTTTCTGACATTCGTCAGACCAAGAAAGAGGATGCGGAGTATCTTTCAGAGTCAATGCTAACAAAGATTTCGCTAGCAAAGAAAAATTGGGGATCCATTGCCTACAATATAAAGTGATACCTAAAAATGCACGCACTTCTCTCTGCGTGGATGGCACACTCATTTGCGCAATCGCTTGAATTTGTTCTGGGGTCAATCGCCGTCCCTCCTTCGACAAGAGATGACCTAAGTAGGTCACTTCTTGGCAGCAATACTGTAACTTAGACGGAGACACTTTATGGTGAAGGTCAGACAAATGTCGTAACAAAGAAAGAGTAGCTTCTTTATAAATCTTTTCATCATCAGCAGCAATCAGTAAATCGTCAACATACTGGATAAGAGTTGCACCAGAAGGCAACACAAAATTATCAAGCTGAGTTTTCAACACCTGACTATAGATTGAGGGACTTTCACAATAACCTTGAGGAGCTCTCTTAAACCGGAAGCTTCGGCCTCCTCAAGAGAAGCCAAAAATATCCCTGCTTTCCTCAGCAATCGGAATACTGAAGAAAGCATTCTTCAAATCGATGACAGAAAACCAAGCTGCCGAAGCAGGAATCAGAGTCAACAAAGCAGTGATATCCGGGACAACAGGAAACTGTGGTACGACAATCTTGTTCACTTCTCGAAGATCGATCACAAACCGGTACACAGGTGGCTGAGAAGCATCAGTACACTTAAGGACAGGCAAAACAGGACTGTTACACATGTTACCTCTCGTTTCTTCAACCACACCCTTCCCAACCAGATCGTAGATGATTGCTAAAAGGGCTCTCTCGCCATCACTCGAGATCTTATATTGCGGAATACGAGGTAGCCTAGCATTCAATTTAAGGGTAACAACATACGGAGGAAACTGCAAGAGACCAACATCATTGGGACCTGTAGCCCAGAGTGTATCAGGAAGAGAACGCAATTCCAATGGAAGACAATCTTTAGACAAATACATTGGAGAAATCACTTTCTTAACCACCGTAAGATGTACTCCCCCAGGAGAGCAATGCAATGTCGCATACAATCTTTTCAGCAAGTCGAAACCCAACAGATTCTCACCACAACCAGTCGTTAAAATAGGAGGAGCTTCCAATTCACAAGGACCTATAGAAAGAGGCAAAGGACTGGAAACTGGATTACGAACTGGGGCGCCAGAAAATCCTACTGAAACATTGGTCAAGCCAGACAAAGGTGCGCCAGGAAGTTTAGAGCGCATAATAGAACTCTTTGTCGCACCAGTATCCAAAAGAAAAGGTTCTGCCACACCTAATGTAACCACTTTAACATAGGGTCCACTCTGGTCTACTGGAACTGACACTACTCCCTCTCTTTGCCCATGGCTGTCCTAGCAATCATTATAACCAGCACTCTCGCTCTCAACACAGTAATCATCAGCATAGTACTGAGCAGACTGAACAGTCGGAACATTCTGTCTGTCAAAACAATTTGCAGAATTCTGAGGGGGAAAGGAACGCTCATTCCGAGGAAACACACCACGTCCCCTACCCCTAGGAGCTTGCTGAAAACTACCACGACCTCTCTGATCAGATACACCATTCGCACGCTGTAGCAGAACCGGACAACTATGCTTAAAGTGACCTTCTTCTCTCCAATAAGCACACTGATTAGGGCCTGGCAAAAATCGCGGAGCAAAATACTCAGGCTTCTGTAACAATCTCTGAAACTGTGGGGGTTGCTGATACTGAGGCTGATTCGTACGAGGCGGATAAGCTTGCTGCAAAAGAACTTTCATCTTTAATTCTTTAGTCTTCTTCTCTACTTTATCCTTCTCATCTTTATCCCTATTCTCGTAATATTGCGCAGTAGCCAATATCTGGGCCGACGAAGAAACAGCCCATGTACTCTCAGAGTCCTTTAACTTATTAGAAAGTTTGGGAAGCAAATTAAAAACAAATTTGTCCACGAACAACCTTTGACCACCTTCAGTGCTCATATCCTGACCACTATGATCGATAAACGTTTCTTCAAACCTAGTGAAGAAATCAGACACACTCTCATATTTCTTTTGTTTGCATGCTGCTAACTTATCCCAATTCACTCGTAAAGCGGGCATCATCATTTTCATCAAATTAATAATTCTACCTGGTAATTCTGAAACTAAAGGTTCAGGTTTAGCACCTCCCTCCTGTCTACCATCTGCAGCAACAATATTCGCCCAGGTATCACCTAATTCAGCAGCATGATTCTCATGACGAATCTTCGCCCACAAAGGTTGAGGGACTACATTACCCATCAACATATCGATGTCAGCTAAATTCATAATACATGCTTCAACTGTCTGGGACAACTCCTTGTAATAACCAGCAGGATTCTTACGAGGGTCAGGTAAGGTCTGCTTAAGAGCCAAGACCTCTGCTCTCTTCCAAGGGACATGTACCCATACTCACTGAAAATGAGCCGGAGCGGCAACAATACCCTGATTTACATTAGCCTGAACTGCTTCTTTCCATACAGGAGGAACTTCTCTCATAGGGTACTGTTTCACTTTCCTCCTAACAGAGGAATCTGGTTCATACAATGCCTGAGGCGAAAGCCTAGATCTGAAAGCAAGTATCGTCTCTACGGCATCTGTAACATCAGATTCCACTATCATCCCTTTAGCAAACTCTGACTGAACATCAAGCAGATCCTGCAGAATCGGACCCAACTCATTATCTTCCCATTCCTGACGCAGAAAAGTACACATTACATCAAAAACATACCTTTGCTTAGGCGGTTCCCACTGAAAGAAAACATCCATAACCGCTGGCAAATCATACCTCGGAGCATTTAAAATCCACCTACGAGCCAACAAATCCAACACTGTCCGTTCCTCGGAACTAGGAAGCTGACTACGACTCTGCTTACGTTCTAGAACAGGGGTCATATTCAATGACCCAAAGAGTGGAGACAAAAGATTAACAACAGTCTCAGTCATTCGTTTTCGAGCAGAAGGAGAAGAAGTAGCCATAAGAACAGGAGAAAGAGTATTTTGAGGCAAAAGAGACGTAGGGACAAGAGTAACAGGAGTCGATGATACAGAAGTAGAAGGCAAAGGAGTTTGAGGCAAAGCTGGTAGCAAAGCTGGCGACCCTAGAATGGGTTGCGCAGTAGGAGGGAGAACTATCTGTGCAGCAACGGGTGGCTGAACAACAGCAGGAGGCTGAACAGCAAGAGGTGCAACAACCGGGGGTAATGGAGGTGCAGTAGCACCCTGTACATAAGGAGGCGGTAATCTCAGTAAATGAGAGATCAAGGGATCTTTTTCAGGGTCTTCATTTACTTTTGGAAGGGAAGGCGGCAAGGCCGGATAACATTTATCGATAGCCATGCAACGCTGTCTATCTATGACTTCACTCGCACGCTCTTCTCCATCTTCCTTAAACTGCCTAGCAGCTTGTAGTACTGACATATTCTTATCTTTCCTATCTCTTTTTGCTTGCTTAATTTCCCGCTGTTTGGCTTCCTTTCGCCAAAGGCGGAAAGAGTCAAACCTTGCCGGCCGCGCTTTCTTCTTAAATAGATGAAACAAAACAATTGCCAGTACTGCTCGAACAAGTTAACCATAGACTCAATAAGCTGAGTTGAAGATTCTCAACTTAGAATGACCACTCTTTCAGTCCAATATATTTCAAAAAGACTTTAGAACAAAAATTGATTTCACTTTGTCATTTTGTCTTTTGTTGATACATAGAAATAAAGAAAAAAAGCTCCTTAAAAACTTTTGTAAGTAGAAATTAGATATCTACATAAAAAATATTTTTTGAAATATATTGGACTGAAAGAGTGGTCATTCTAAGATGAGAATCTTCAACTCAGCTTATTGAGTCTATGGTTAACTTGTTAGAGCAGTACTGGCAATTGTTTTGTTGCGGCGTAGCCTTACTGCGCTTAAGCCAAACCCTTCTTTGTTTCCAAGTTCTTCTTAAATAGGGCAACTTCCAGATTATCTAAAATATTTAATTCAAAACTACCATGTTGGGGCCATCGTAAAACACCATCTTTCCTAGTACAGTGGATCCACATGTCATTATATGTAATGGGACCCACTCCGGGTTTTGAATAGAGCTCATAAGTCGGAGTTCCAACCTGAGGTATCGGACACGAATCCTCCAATCGGGAACCCCTGTTGCAACCACAACCAAACCATTTCCCAAATTTGCTAAGACCAGGCATTCTATAGCTCACTAATCTAGCTTCAAACTTCAAGGGGTTATCAACTATCGATACACTCGCAAATATACGAGCCCCTCGGCTTCAGCTATTGCAATTTCTGAATCAAAACTAAGGACCAAAACAAAGATCGTGGGAGCGACCCACTTAACTTAACCAAGGTATCTGTCACGCCACCAGAAGACCGTCTATCGTCTCGCTCTACAAAGGATCAACCAAGGGTCCAAGACAGGGCAATAGTCAGGGCAGCAGTCCTTCGTAGCCGTCGGAAAGCGGGAAGCCTCGCAGCAAAAACCTTCGGACCACGACGACATACAGGGGTCGATGAAGTGGTTGGCCTTCCTCCAGAATTTTCTCACGTGGCTCCTCACGATCCTCGGGCTTGGACCGGTACCGCTGAAGTCGCCCCACCGCTGGGCGCCAACTGAAGAACCGGGTTTTTAGAACCCAGCGGCGCCAGGGACACGCCCAAAGTCTTCGGGTTCTCCTGTCTTGGCAAACGGAGACACAGAATACTTCTAGGTGGTGTCAGAAATCAAATTTATTAGCTGCAGCTAGTAACAGTAATCCCAGCAATACAACACTTTGTACAACTGAAGAAACTGTTCAATTTTGTAGAGCAAGACATCAGTATTTAAACACAATATTTACATTACAAATGGACACCCACTGCAACAAATTCTGACCAATAGAAGCACATTTCTATACATTATCACTTTCCAAAAGGCTCACTTTACATTGTACCAACCCCACAAGTTAATTATTAGGATGTCCCAAATTCAATTCCACAAGCCGGACAAACCCATAATTGAAAGCACAATGCATGTAACGAAGGAACATAAAAAGGAAACAATGATAGATAACGAGCAAGATAAGGCATGTGTAGAAAAGCTAAAGTTAACGATGTCCTGAACTTTGACTTGCAATCTCAGATAGCAATCAACTAAGGAAATTGGCCTCGCAAAGGGTCAGTTTCAGATAAAGAGGTCTGTTCCTTACAATGCACCTTAGAGTCAAGAGAAGGCTTAGTTAATAAGTGCATGAACAACTAAGCCCATGCAACTTCGTTAGTCTAGTTACCTCCATGGGCCTACGTGATGACAGCACCAAAATGGAGGCACGAACAAAATGGAACCCATATTCGAGACAAAGTCTCTGAATACGTAATGAACTCGCTAGTTAACATGACAAATTCACTCCATATTAGCCATACTTGCTAAATACGGTACAACATCACCAAGATCGTGACGGAACCATAACATCACAGGAGAAGGCAGAATTTTACAGAACCTCGGACCCTTGATCAGGGTATTGGACAAATAGATTGGGAGAGTCCTGGCATTATAAAGGTTAGCTGCCCAACTGCGATGAACCTCTACTCCAGGGGCTTCATATCCTAATTGATGGATATTCATTTTGCTTGCTTTAATAAGAAGGTTGGTAGGCCATATGTTCTGTGCTTCTAAATCATTGAGAGAGCTGCCCAGGTACTGAAGCCAGCTGGAATATGCCCCTTCCAGTGCTGATCGCAAGATATATTTAAGGATGCCAGCCTGTGTTAGTTTTGCTTTTAGGCAATGCGTCAGGAATTTCGCATTCAGGATCAACTGCTGTGAGATTAATTTACATTTCAGGTGGACTTAGGGATGGGTTGTGCAGCCAGGTAGAACAAATATTTTTTTGTAGCAAATAATTTGGGTTCTGTCTAGCCAGTTGGCCACTCTGCCTTTAGATGTCAAAGCGCCATAAACTATGGGGGGGGGGACATTAACTTGCTAGTGGTCACCTTTGATAGAGCTCTCAGGTCTGGAATCTGTTGCAACTTATGAAGCTTGTGGAATGCCCATATCAGAGAGTGGCCTGAGGCTTACTGGGGCGTGTATATGAGATGTAATTCGACCTTGGCCATCCTGCCAGACCCCAAGGTACATATAAGAGATTACCTTCTCAATTGGGTCCGAGGATGAACTAGGCTCCTCTTTTTATTAGCTTACAGCTGGCAACCAAAACATTTGTCTTTGCGACATTAATGATTATGTTGTTGGATTTACAATACTTGGCCAGGGAATCCAGGAGTCTCTGCAGGCCAATTTGCCTCTGATCGATGAGCACTGTGTCGTTTGCATTTTGCAGCATTTGTATTTGTGACCCGCTTTCTTAGGTGGGAATGCACTTGCTTCTTCCAGATGTTCCTCTAGGTCACCTAAGTACAGATTCAATAGTAGGGAAGCAATAATACATCCTAGTTTTAAATCCTTATTGGTCTGAATTTTTGAAGATGTAGACTAGCTGGAGCTCACCATTATTTTTACAAATGTGTCCATATATAATGTTACAATGCAATTTAACAATGGAGATGGAATATCCAGTTTGTGTAATTTGACCCATAGTTTGCCTCTCGATACGCTGCCCAAGGCTGTTGCAAAGTTCATAAATCCTGTATATAGAGATTTGTCTTTTGCAGTCATAGTTTCTTCTATTAGGTGAGTGAAACAGAGCAGGTTACTCTCAATGTTACAACATTTCTGAAATCCTGTTTGGAAGGGGGAATTAGCTGTTTCTCCCGAGACCATTTTTCCAGTTCCTGATTTCGAATGCTTGCATCACATTTTCCCTCAATGTCAAGGAGAGTAATAAACTTGAAGTTCTCGGGGGATGTAGGGTCCCCTTTTTGTAAAAGGAGACTGACAGTGATCCCCGTCAGCTTTAGGGAATTGAGCAACAAAGGATGTATGATTGAAAGACTAGGGACCAGACTCTGCCCATTCATTTGTGCGTTTGCATCCCTGGGAAATGGACATGCATTTCCTTGAGAAAGGGAAGCTGAAACGCATTGTGTTTGCAGCACCAAATAAACACATGGTGAGAATTGGCATTTGATTTAGTCTTTATTGAATTATTGCCACATTATTGATGGGACCCGTACCCTGTCGGGAGCACCAGCATCGTTAGAGTGGATGTGGTCATCTTCTATGGGAACCTGCAGTTGGGTGCTCATATTATTAGCTAGGTTGTTCATGATTACTTGCATGCTACGATTGATGATGTCTATATCAGTATATGGTAAGTATTGGGGAGTCTGGTTTATGGACTGTATAGATACTGGCACTGGGCTACTTCTCCTTCCTCCTGCAGCATGCCATATTGTAAAACGATACAGTATAAGGCTCGTTTGCCCCAATGCAAGGGAGTGTGTTTATTCAGCCTTTATTAGGGTGGCCACATGTACATTATTTCCTTAGACACAAGTCAGAAAAAGTCAATTCCCTTTGGGCAGATGAACATAAATACCACAGTACGTACAATAAATGACATCACTAATACATACACATGACAAAGAAGCAATGAAAAATGAAAATTCAAAAACGTGAAAACACTGTAATAGGATCAAAACATTAATACAATTTATTGACATAAATCATGTTAATTAAAAATTGGGAAACATACACAGGACGTGACCATGATAAATAAAAACATTCCAATTAAGAAAGGAGCTAGAGGAGAAGGACTAAATTCAACACTATATTATGAATTTTCCTTAATTCTATAATCCTCATTCACTCCTTGGGTTATTTTGGCCTACATGTACCTGAGGACGGACGCGGGACGCCGGTCAAGCAAACGCTAGAGGACAGAGACTCATATCGAGTCGCCCATATCGATCTGCCCATATTAAAGGGAACCAGAGGGAATTGACTTTTTCTGACTTGTGTCTAATTTGGTACCCTATCCCTTTGGTCTAGGGGTCCCTCTCTCTTTTATTAGAGACATTATTTCCTTAGACCGCCATGATTTAGGATTAATATCATTTGTTCGTAACTATTTTCAACAATGGACAGCATTTGTTAGAAATTCGGTTGTTGGCTGCCTGGGGTATGAGCCCTGGCCAAGCAGTAACCACAATCCTAGCAAGGGTAAGCAACAGGCAAATCCTAAACTAACATGTGCTCACCCTCTCTTAGCTTGGTACAGAACAGTCAGGGTAAACTTAGGGGCAATTTGGAACGTATTTGTGCAATACTTCAAACAGTGAAAACCCCACACGAAAAGTTCCCACACCAGGGTTAGAAAAATACAGTAGACTTTAATGAATGAAACAAGACCAAAACAACAAAAATCAAATTGGCAGAATTGGAAATACTGAATTGAAAAGTTTTTAAGTAAAATAGCGCCAAGAACAAAAAGCGCTATTGGGGATATCTGTCTGCGTCAGCTCGTCATAAGTTCAGGCCAGCTAGAAAGGAGCGCCAGCCAGCTACAGGAACCCAGTTACACCCGTTGAACAAAGGACCTTAAATCCTAGTTGTGGAACGTTGTGTGGATCTGTGTTGAAGATGCAATGCGCAGCAGAGGTGATTCATCAGTTTTGGGTTGCAACGAGTTTGCAGTGTGAAGTCCTGATGCGTCAACATTAAGGATCCTGTCAATGGGTCTCGCAATGCAAAGTTCAGTGTCGAGGATGGAGGGGCAGCCAAGGTGATGCATTGGTTCCAATGAGCAGTGAAGCTGAGATGCAAAGTATTTACTTTGCCGTCGACGAGGGATGTGAGGAGCTTACACCGGGAAAAGCATTGCCCAGTGGCCGTTACGAGGTAGTGCATCAGTCCCAAGATGCGGGAGGCTGTGGCAATATGAGTCATTTGCGATAGGTCCAATCCACGCAACAGGGGTGTTGTGTGAGTTAGGCTAGGGAATGTGCTGCTTAGCAGAGATGATGTGTTGGTTCCGCTGGCAAGCACTTTAGGCATACATCCTTGGGTCCAGGACTGGGGTGGCACCACTTGGCAGGGTAGACTCACAGATGGCAGAGTCTAGGTACAGGGGTTTGAAGTCTTTTATGTCCCTGAGACATCAGATCAGGAGGCCAGCCAACTAGCACTTGGAGTCACTCTGGGTTCTTGGGTCAAGTGATGCAATTTCAGTCCTTCTCACCCAGGCAGTAGAGCAGCAAGCCAGCAAAGCAGGAGTCCAGCAGAGCAGCAGTCCAGCAGAGCAGCAGTCCTTCAACAACACAGCAGTCCTTCTTTCTGGCAGAGTATCCGCAGGTCCAGAAGTGTACTGAAGTGGTGGTGTCTGAGGTCCCGTACTTATACCCAGTGGTGTCTTTGAAGTCAGGGAAACTCCAAAGACAGGTATTTGAAGTGCCCATAGGTCCTGCCCTTCCTGCCCTGTCCCCAGACTCACTACAGGGGCACCTGCAGCCCTTTGAGTGGGGAGAGGACACAGTCTATTCAGGTGTGAGACTGGCTCCTGCTCCTCCCTCCCATCCTGGGAGGATGGCCCATCAAGTCACACCTAAGCTCCATTGTGTGTGGCTGCCTAGAGGGAATACACAAATCCCAGCTGTCACCCACTCTAGACATGTGATCAGAGACAGGCAGAAAGCACCAAATGTCTAAAGTTAGAAAATGCCAAGTATCTAAAAGTTGCAAAAAAAGCAGTTGATGGACAGAATGTAGAACAATGTCATACATTCCGGTCCTTGGATGCTTGATTCCGGTCTGGGAAAGACATGGCTTGGTAGTTCGGACTGGACTGTTCCCATGAGGCACAGGGTCAGAGCTGATTTGCATATAGCCAGTGTCTAACCAAGGGTGGTGTGGAGTGCAAAAAAACGATGGATTTAGGCCCAGATCCTTGTACTGGGGTAAATGTATGACATTGTTCTACATTCTGTCCATCAACTGTGTTTTTTGCAATTTTCACCCCGAGTGTGCTGGGGATACTCAGACGTGAGTCCCAGGCTCTCCACACCACTGGAGTCAAGCTATTCAGGCTGATGAAGGCTGATAGCCAGAAACCGGTCCTTGGATGCTTGATTCCGGTCTGGGAAAGACGGTACACAGTCAAAATATCGAGTAGGAAATATCGACCTACCAAAATATCGTGTATGAAATTTCGAAGGTGCAGAATATCGATGTCAAGAATATCGTTGGACAGAATATCGACCCTAAGGTAAGTAATATCGAAATTCTTTATATCGATGTAAGTAATATCGAAGTTAGTAATATCAATAGCATATATATCGATGTTACTAATTTCGATGACACTAATACCGATATTTGTATAATTTTTTTGTTTTTTATTATGTATGTGTTATATGTTCTACTTAAGTATTTAAAAAAAAAAATATTATATGTGTATTAATTATATATATTAATAAATGTATTTATAAGCACATTATATGTTTTAGTACCGGAGCGGGTTGTGGGTTTATAGGGGAATAGGGTGGGAAGTAATTTAATTATGTTAAATTGATTATTAATTAGTAGGATTTATTACTAAATTGTAATTAATTGGTAATTTTAATGAATTGGAAATTAATTTTAATTAATTGATTAATTGATTAATATGTTCTGTAGCGGGTTATGGGTTTATAGGGAAATAGGGTGGGAAGTAATATAATTAGGTTAAATTATTTAATAATTAGTAGTTAATATTAATTCATTTTAAATAATTGGTAATTACATTTAATTAATTGGTAAATCATTTTAATTAATTGATTAATTGAAAAATATGTTCTGTAGCGGGTTGTGGGTTTATAGGGGAATAGGGTGGGAAGTAATTTAAATATGTTAAAATAAAAAGTAATTAGTAGTTATTAGTAAATAATGTTAAATAATCGGTAAATAAATTTAATTAATTGGTATTTCATTTTAAATAATTCATTAATTGATATATATGTTCTGTAGCGGGTTGTGGGTTTATAGGGGAATAGGGTGGGAAGTTATTTAATTATGTTTAATTATTTATTAATTAGTAGGAATTATAATAACATTTTTAATAAATGGTAAATTATTGTAATTAATTTTAATTGATTGGTAACTACTTTTTATTAATTCATAAATAGATAAATGTGTTCTGTTGCGGGTAGTGGGTTAATAGGGGAATATGGTGGGAAGTAATTTAAATATAAATAAGTAATAATGTTTTTAAAATAATTGTTTTGTGAATATTATAATTGTTAATTAATTAATAATTGGTAATTAAATATTACAAAATGTTATTTTTTAATATTTATTTTAGGTTAAATATATTTAATCATGTTTTTTATTATTATGTATAGGTATTGTATATGGTTTATATATATTTAATTGTTTATATTATTTTTATTTAAAAAAACTTTTATTTATAAGTATGTTATTTTAACCCCTACGCTATCCAACACTTTCCCTACTGTTGCACTCTCTGGAGTTGGAATAGTAATTGTTACTCCTACGCTATCCAAAGCTTTCCCTACTGTTGCACTCTCTGGAGTGGGAATAGTAATTTTTACCCCTACGCTATCCAACACTTTCCCTACTGTTGCACTCTATGGAGTTGAAATAGTAATTGTTATCCCTACGCTATCCAAAGCTTTCCCTACTGTTGCACTCTCTGGAGTGGGAATAGTAATTTTTACCCCTACGCTATCTAACACTTTCCCTACTGCTGCACTCTCTGGAGTGGGAATAGTAATTGTTACCCCTACGCTATCCAACGCTTTCCCTACTGTTGCACTCTCTGGAGTGGGAATAGTCATTTGTATCCCTACGCTATCCAAAGCTTTCCCTATTGTTGCACTCTCTGGAGTGGGAATAGTAATTTTTACTCCTACGCTATCCAACGCTTTTCCTACTTTTGCACTCTGTGGAGTGGGAATAGTAATTTATACTCCTACGCTATCCAACGCTTTCCCTACTGTTGCAGTCTCTGGAGTGGGAATAGTAATTTGTATCCCTACGCTATCCAACGCTTTCCCTACTGTTGCACTCTCTGGAGTGGGAATAGTAATTTTTACTCCTACGCTATCCAACGCTTTCAATACTGTTGCACTCTGTGGAGTGGGAATAGTAATTTATACTCCTACGCTATCCAACGCTTTCCCTACTGTTGCACTCTCTGGAGTGGGAAAAGGAATTTTTACCCCTACGCTATCCAAAGCTTTCCCTACTGTTGCACTCTCTGGAGTGGGAATAGTAATTTGTACCCCTACGCTATCCAATGCTTTCCCTACTGTTGCACTCTCTGAAGTGGGAATAGTAATTTTTACTCCTACGCTATCCAACGCTTTCCCTACTGATGCACTCTATGGAGTGGGAATAGTCATTTTTACTCCTACGCTATCCAACGCTTTCACTACTGTTGCATTCTCTGGAGTTGGAATAGTAATTTTTACCCCTATGCTATCCAACGCTTTCCCTACTGTTGCACTCTCTGGAGTGGGAATAGTAATTTTTACTCCTACGCTATCCAACTCTTTCCCTACTGTTGCACTCTCTGGAGTGGGAATAGTAATTTTTACCCCTACGCTATCCAAAGCTTTCCCTACTGTTGCACTCTCTGGAGTGGGAATAGTCATTTTTACCCCTACGCTATCCAATGCTTTCCCTACTGTTGCACTCTCTGGAGTGGGAATAGTAATTTTTACTCATACGCTATCCAACGCTTTCCCTACTGTTGCACTCTCTGGAGTGAGAATAGTAATTTTGACCCCTACGCTATCCAAAGCTTTCCCTACTGTTGCACTCTCTGGAGTGGGAATAGTAATATTTAACCCTACGCTATCCAACGCTTTCCCTACTGTTGCACTCTCTGGAGTGGGAATAGTAATTTTTACCCTTACGCTATCCAACATTTTATATAATTAATTGTAAAAATATTAAAAGTATATTTAATATTTTATGTTTTTATATTTTATTTATGTTATTGTTTTATGTTTGTAAATGTATTTGTAATGTAGAATATATTTTATTATTTTGTAAATCAGTAAAATAAGTATTACAACTTATTGTTCAGTACATATATATTATATATTTACTGTATATATTTAAATAATGTGTTATTATTATATATGTATTATTTATTAATGTTATACATTATTAGATACTTTTAACTATGGAGATTATATTTATTAGTGTTATTTACTTTATTTTACATTTATATTTAAAAAAAACGATATTTTTAACATCGATATTTTTGACATCTATATTATTTTTTCGATATTTTTGTACTTACCATGTTGTAGATAGTTCGGACTGGACTGTTCCCATGAGGAACAGGGTCAGAGCTGATTTGCATATAGCCAATGTCTAAACCAGGGTGGTGTGGAGTGCAAAAAAAACGATGGATTTAGGCCCAGATCCTTGTACTGGGGTGAATGTATGACATTGTTCTACATTCTGTCCATCAACTGTGTTTTTTGCAATTTTCCCCCCCGAGTATGCTGGGGATACTCAGACGTGAGTCCCAGTCTCTCCACACCACTGGAGTCAAGCTATTCAGGCTGAGTAAGGCTGATAGCCAGAAACCAGTCCTTGGGTGCTTAATCCCGGTCTGGGAAAGACATGGCTTGGTAGTTCGGTTGGACTGTTCCCATGAGGCACAGGGTCAGAGCTGATTTGCATATAGCCAGTGTCTAACCCAGGGTGGTGTGGAGTGCAAAAAAACGATGGATTTAGGCCCAGATCATTGTACTGGGGTGAATGTATGACATTGTTCTACATGCTGTCCATCAACTGTGTTTTTTGCAATTTTCACCCGAGTGTGCTGGGGATACTCAGACGTGAGTCCCAGGCTCTCCACACCACTGGAGTCAAGCTATTCAGGCTGATGAAGGCTGATAGCCAGAAACCGGTCCTTGGATGCTTGATTCCGGTCTGGGAAAGACATGGCTTGGTAGTTCGGACTGGACTGTTCCCATGAGGCACAGGGTCAGAGCTGATTTGCATATAGCCAGTGGCTAAGCCAGGGTGGTGTGGAGTGCAAAAAAACGATGGATTTATACCCAGATTCTTGTACTGGGGTGAATGTATGACATTGTTCTACATTTAGCCCATCAACTGTGTTTTTTGCAATTTTCACCCCGAGTGTGCTGGGGATACTCAGATGTGAGTCCCAGGCTCTCCACACCACTGGAGTCAAGCTACTCAGGCTGATAAAGGCTGATAGCCAGAAACCGGTCCTTGGATGCTTGATTCCGGTCTGGGAAAGACATGGCTTGGTAGTTCGGACTGGACTTTTCCCATGAAGCACAGGGTCAGAGCTGATTTGCATATAGCCAGTGTCTAACCCAGGGTGGTGTGGAGTGCAAAAAAAACGATGGATTTAGGCCCAGATCCTTGTACTGGGGTGAATGTATGACATTGTTCTACATTCTGTCCATCAACTGTGTTTTTTGCAATTTTCACCCCGAGTGTGCTGGGGATACTCAGACGTGAGTCCCAGGCTCTCCACACCACTGGAGTCAAGCTATTCAGGCTGATGAAGGCTGATAGCCAGAAACCGGTCCTTGGATGCTTGATTCCGGTCTGGGAAAGACATGGCTTGGTAGTTCGGACTGGACTTTTCCCATGAAACACAGGGTCAGAGCTGATTTGCATATAGCCAGTGTCTAACCCAGGGTGGTGTGGAGTGCAAAAAAACGATGGATTTAGGCCCAGATCCTTGTACTGGGGTGAATGTATGACATTGTTCTACATTCTGTCCATCAACTGTGTTTTTTGCAATTTTCACCCCGAGTGTGCTGGGGATACTCAGACGTGAGTCCCAGGCTCTCCACACCACTGGAGTCAAGCTATTCAGGCTGATAAAGGCTGATAGCCAGAAACCGGTCCTTGGATGCTTGATTCCGGTCTGGGAAAGACATGGCTTGGTAGTTCGGACTGGACTGTTCCCATGAGGCACAGGGTCAGAGCTGATTTGCATATAGCCAGTGTCTAACCCAGGGTGGTGTGGAGTGCAAAAAAGCGATGGATTTAGGCCCAGATCCTTCTACTGGGGTGAATGTATGACATTATTCTACATTTTGTCCATCAACTGTGTTTTTTGCAATTTTCACCCCGAGTGTGCTGGGGATACTCAGATGTGAGTCCCAGGCTCTCCACACCACTGGAGTCAAGCTATTCAGGCTGATAAAGGCTGATAGCCAGAAACCGGTCCTTGGATGCTTGATTCCGGTCTGGGAAAGACATGGCTTGGTAGTTCGGACTGGACTGTTCCCATGAATCACAGGGTCAGAGCTGATTTGCATATAGCCAGTGTCTAACCCAGGGTGGTGTGGAGTGCAAAAAACAATGGATTTAGGCCCAAATTCTTGTACTGGGGTGAATGTATGACATTGTTCTACATTCTGCCCATCAACTGTGTTTTTTGCAATTTTCACCCCGAGTGTGCTGGGGATACTCAGATGTGAGTCCCAGGCTCTCCACTCCACTGGAGTCAAGCTATTCAGGCTGATAAAGGCTGATAGCCAGAAACCGGTCCTTGGATGCTTGATTCCGGTCTGGGAAAGACATGGCTTGGTAGTTCGGACTGGACTGTTCCCATGAATCACAGGGTCAGAGCTGATTTGCATATAGCCAGTGTCAAGTGTCTAACCCAGGGTGGTGTGGAGTGCAAAAAAACGATGGATTTAGGCCCAGATCCTTGTACTGGGGTGAATGTATGACATTGTTCTACATTCTGTCCATCAACTGTGTTTTTTGCAATTTTCACCCCGAGTGTGTGGGGATACTCAGACGTGAGTCCCAGGCTCTCCACACCACTGGAGTCAAGCTATTCTGGCTGATGAAGGCTGATAGCCAGAAACCAGTCCTTGGATGCTTGATTCCGGTCTGGGAAAGACGGTACACAGTCAAAATATCGAGTAGGAAATATCGACCTACCAAAGTATCGTGTATGAAATTTCGAAGGTGCAGAATATCGATGTCAAGAATATCGTTGGACAGAATATTGACCCTAAGGTAAGTAATATCGAAATTCTTTATATCAATGTAAGTAATATCGAAGTTAGTAATATCGATAGCATATATATTGATGTTACTAATTTCGATGACACTAGTACCGATATTTGTATAATTTTTTTGTTTTTTATTATGTATGTGTGATATGTTTTACTTAAGTATTTAAAAAAAAAAAATTATATGTGTATTAATTATATATATTAATACTTTTATTTATAAGCACATTATGGGCCTCATTAGGATCGCGGACGGACTTGTGTTAGTCCGCGACCCCAGAGCAGGAGGGAACCTCCGCATGGCATGCGGAGTTCCCTCCTGTGCAATTAGGATGTGCCCGCCACCCTGGCGGTCACATCCTCTATTTTTAACATTGCAGCGGGTGCGGCTTCAAGCTGCACCCGCGGCAATGTTAAAAATGCACGCATTGCATTTGCATGCAGTAAGAGGCCGTCAAGCGCGGTGCCTGCCGCTTTCTGCATGCAAATGCAGGGGGCTACCATAGGTACCCCCCATGTGCACCCCCCACCCCCCCTTCACCTCGGGGGCCCGCAACGGGCCCCCGCAGTGAAGTTCCGTATGCTTTTCCACGGCGGAAAACCCGCCGCGGAAAAGCATAATTTACAGGCCATCCAAATATGGTGGACAGTGTCTGGAAGACACCGTCACCATATTAGAGCTTTTCCGCCGCGGTTGTAAGCCGACCGCGGCGGAAAAGCTGCGGACGGAAACCAGGACCCATCAGCCATCCTAATGTGGCGGTGGGTCTTTGGTCAGTCCGCTGCGGTTTTTCCGCATCCTCTGGGCCAGCGGTGGCTTCCACCGGCCACGAGGATGCGAAAAAACCGCAATCATAATGACCCCCTATATGTTTTAGTACCGGAGCGGGTTGTGGGTTTATAGGGGAATAGGGTGGGAAGTAATTTAATTATGTTAAATTGATTATTAATTAGTAGGATTTATTACTAAATTGTAATTAATTGGTAATTAATTTTAATGAATTGGAAATTAATTTTAATTAATTGATTAATTGATAAATATGTTCTGTAGCGGTTTATGGGTTTATAGGGAAATAGGGTGGGAAGTAATATAATTAGGTTAAATTATTTAATAATTAGTAGTTAATATTAATTCATTTTAAATAATTGGTAATTACATTTAATTAATTGGTAAATCATTTTAATTAATTGATTAATTGAAAAATATGTTCTATAGCGGGTTGTGGGTTTATAGGGGAATAGGGTGGGAAGTAATTTAAATATGTTAAAATAAAAAGAAATTAGTAGTTATTAATAAATAATTTTAAATAATTGGTAAATAAATTTAATTAATTGGTATTTCATTTTAAATAATTAATTAATTGATATATATGTTCTGTAGCGGGTTGTGGGTTTATAGGGGAATAGGGTGGGAAGTTATTTAATTATGTTTAATTAATTATTAATTAGTAGGAATTATAATAAAAATTTTATTAAATGGTTAATTATTGTAATTAATTTTAATTGATTGGTAACTACTTTTTATGAATTCATAAATAGATAAATGTGTTCTGTTGTGGGTAGTGGGTTTATAGGGGAATATGGTGGGAAGTAATTTAAATGTAAATAAGTAATAATGTTTTTAAAATAATTGTTTTGTGAATAATATAATTGTTAATTAATTAATAATTGGTAATTAAATATTATAAAATGTTATTTTTTAATATTTATTTTAGGTTAAATATATTTAGTTAATCATGTTTTTTATTATTATGTATAGGTATTGTATATGGTTTATATATATTTAATTGTTTATATTATTTTTATTTAAAAAAACTTTTATTTATAAGTATGTTATTTTACCCCCTACGCTATCCAACACTTTCCCTACTGTTGCACTCTCTGGAGTTGGAATAGTAATTGTTACTCCTACGCTATCCAAAGCTTTCCCTACTGTTGCACTCTCTGGAGTGGGAATAGTAATTTCTACCCCTACGCTATCCAACACTTTCCCTACTGTTGCACTCTATGGAGTTGGAATAGTAATTGTTATCCCTACGCTATCCAAAGATTTCCCTACTGTTGCACTCTCTGGAGTGGGAATAGTAATTTTTACCCCTACGCTATCTAACACTTTCCCTACTGTTGCACTCTCTGGAGTGGGAATAGTAATTGTTACCCCTACGCTATCCAACGCTTTCCCTACTGTTGCACTCTCTGGAGTGGGAATAGTAATTTGTATCCCTACGCTATCCAAAGCTTTCCCTATTGTTGCACTCTCTGGAGTGGGAATAGTAATTTTTACTCCTACGCTATCCAACGCTTTCCCTACTTTTGCACTCTGTGGAGTGGGAATAGCAATTTAGACTCCTACGCTATCCAACGCTTTCCCTACTGTTGCAATCTCTGGAGTGGGAATAGTAATTTGTATACCTACGCTATCCAACGCTTTCCCTACTGCTGCACTCTCCGGAGTGGGAATAGTAATTTTTACTCCTACGCTATCCAACGCTTTCACTACTGTTGCACTCTGTGGAGTGGGAATAGTAATTTATACTCCTACGCTATCCAACGCTTTCCCTACTGTTGCACTCTCTGGAGTGGGAAAAGTAATTTTTGCCCCTACGCTATCCAAAGCTTTCCCTACTGTTGCACTCTCTGGAGTGGGAATAGCAATTTGTACCCCTACGCTATCCAACGCTTTCCCTACTGTTGCACTCTCTGGAGTGGGAATAGTAATTTTTACTCCTACGCTATCCAACGCTTTCCCTACTGATGCACTCTATGGAGTGGGAATAGTCATTTTTACTCCTACGCTATCCAAAGCTTTCACTACTGTTGCATTCTCTGGAGTGGGGATAGTAATTTTTACCCCTACGCTATCCAACGCTTTCCCTACTGTTGCACTCTCTGGAGAGGGAATAGTAATTTTTACTCCTACGCTATCCAACGCTTTCCCTACTGTTGCACTCTCTGGAGTGGGAATAGTAATTTTTACCCATACGCTATCCAAAGCTTTCCCTACTGTTGCACTCTCTGGAGTGGGAATAGTCATTTTTACCCCTACGTTATCCAAAGCTTTCCCTACTGTTGCACTCTCTGGAGTGGGAATAGTAATTTTTACTCATACGCTATCCAACGCTTTCCCTACTGTTGCACTCTCTGGAGTGGGAATAGTAATTTTGACCCCTACGCTATCCAAAGCTTTCCCTACTGTTGCACTCTCTGGAGTGGGAATAGGAATTTTTACCCCTACGCTATCCAACGCTTTCCCTACTGTTGCACTCTCTGGAGTGGGAATAGTAATTTTTACCCTTACGCTATCCAACGTTTTATATAATTAATTGTAAAAATATTAAAAGTATATTTAATATTTTATGTTTTTTACATTTTATTTATGTTATTGTTTTATGTTTGAAAATGTATTTGTAATGTAGAATATATTTTATTATTTTATAAATTAGTAAAATAAGTATTACAACTTATTGTTCAGTACATATATATTATATATTTACTGTATATATTTAATTAATGTGTTATTATTATATATGTATTATTTATTAATGTTATACATTATTAGATACTTTTAACTATGGAGATTACATTTATTAGTGTTATTTACTTTATTTCACATTTATATATTTTTTTAAAAAACGATATTTTTAACATCGATATTTTTGACATCTATATTATTTTTTCGATATTTTTCTACTTACCATGTTGTAGATAGGATGTCGATATTCTTCCCCTCCATATTTTGGACTCGATATTCCTGTAGGTCGATATTTTGGAGATCGAAATTCTGTCAGTGATCCCGGAAAGATATGGCTTGGCAGTTCGGACTGGACTGTTCCCATGAGGCACAGGGTCAGAGCTGATTTGCATATAGCCAGTGTCTAACCCAGGGTGGTGTGGAGTGCAAAAAAACGATGGATTTATACCCAGATTCTTGTACTGGGGTGAATGTATGACATTGTTCTACATTTAGCCCATCAACTGTGTTTTTTGCAATTTTCACCCCGAGTGTGCTGGGGATACTCAGATGTGAGTCCCAGGCTCTCCACACCACTGGAGTCAAGCTACTCAGGCTGATAAAGGCTGATAGCCAGAAACCGGTCCTTGGATGCTTGATTCCGGACTGGGAAAGACATGGCTTGGTAGTTCGGACTGGACTGTTCCCATGAAGCACAGGGTCAGAGCTGATTTGCATATAGCCAGTGTCTAACCCAGGGTGGTGTGGAGTGCAAACAAATGATGGATTTAGGCCCAGATCCTTGTACTGGGGTGAATGTATGACATTGTTCTACATTCTGTCCATCAACTGTGTTTTTTGCAATTTTCACCCCGAGTGTGCTGGGGATACTCAGACGTGAGTCCCAGGCTCTCCACACCACTAGAGTCAAGCTATTCAGGCTGATGAAGGCTGATAGCCAGAAACCGGTCCTTGGATGCTTGATTCCGGTCTGGGAAAGACATGGCTTGGTAGTTCGGACTGGACTGTTCCCATGAGGCACAGGGTCAGAGCTGATTTGCATATAGCCAGTGTCTAACCCAGGGTGGTGTGTAGTGCAAAAAACCATGGATTTAGGCCCAGATCCTTGTACTGGGGTGAATGTATGACATTGTTCTACATTCTGTCCATCAACCGTTTTTTGCAATTTTCACCCCGAGTGTGCTGGGGATACTCAGACGTGAGTCCCAGGCTCTCCACACCACTGGAGTCAAGCTATTCAGGCTGTTGAAGGCTGATAGCCAGAAACCGGTCCTTGGATGCTTGATTCCGGTCTGGGAAAGACATGGCTTGGTAGTTCGGACTGGACTGTTCCCATGAGGCACAGGGTCAGAGCTGATTTGCATATAGCCAGTGTCTAACCCAGGGTGGTGTGGAGTGCAAAAAAATGATGGATTTAGGCCCAGATCCTTGTACTGGGGTGAATGTATGACATTGTTCTACATTCTGTCCATCAACTGTGTTTTTTGCAATTTTCACCCCGAGTGTGCGGGGATACTCAGACGTGAGTCCCAGGCTCTCCACACCACTGGAGTCAAGCTATTCTGGCTGATGAAGGCTGATAGCCAGAAACCAGTCCTTGGATGCTTGATTCCGGTCTGGGAAAGATGGTACACAGTCAAAATATCGAGTAGGAAATATCGACCTACCAAAGTATCGTGTATGAAATTTCGAAGGTGCAGAATATCGATGTCAAGAATATCGTTGGACAGAATATTGACCCTAAGGTAAGTAATATCGAAATTCTTTATATCAATGTAAGTAATATCGAAGTTAGTAATATCGATAGCATATATATTGATGTTACTAATTTCGATGACACTAGTACCGATATTTGTATAATTTTTTTGTTTTTTATTATGTATGTGTGATATGTTTTACTTAAGTATTTAAAAAAAAAAAATTATATGTGTATTAATTATATATATTAATACATTTATTTATAAGCACATTATGGGCCTCATTAGGATCGCGGACGGACTTGTGTTAGTCCGCGACCCCAGAGCAGGAGGGAACCTCCGCATGGCATGCGGAGTTCCCTCCTGTGCAATTAGGATGTGCCCGCCACCCTGGCGGTCACATCCTCTATTTTTAACATTGCAGCGGGTGCGGCTTCAAGCTGCACCCGCAGCAATGTTAAAAATGCACGCATTGCATTTGCATGCAGTAAGAGGCCGTCAAGCGCGGTGCCTGCCGCTTTCTGCATGCAAATGCAGGGGGCTACCATAGGTACCCCCCATGTGCACCCCCCACCCCCCCTTCACCTCGGGGGCCCGCAACGGGCCCCCGCAGTGAAGTTCCGTATGCTTTTCCACGGCGGAAAACCCGCCGCGGAAAAGCATAATTTACAGGCCATCCAAATATGGTGGACAGTGTCTGGAAGACACCGTCACCATATTAGAGCTTTTCCGCCGCGGTTGTAAGCCGACCGCGGCGGAAAAGCTGCGGACGGAAACCAGGACCCATCAGCCATCCTAATGTGGCGGTGGGTCTTTGGTCAGTCCGCTGCGGTTTTTCCGCATCCTCTGGGCCAGCGGTGGCTTCCACCGGCCACGAGGATGCGAAAAAACCGCAATCATAATGACCCCCTATATGTTTTAGTACCGGAGCGGGTTGTGGGTTTATAGGGGAATAGGGTGGGAAGTAATTTAATTATGTTAAATTGATTATTAATTAGTAGGATTTATTACTAAATTGTAATTAATTGGTAATTAATTTTAATGAATTGGAAATTAATTTTAATTAATTGATTAATTGATAAATATGTTCTGTAGCGGTTTATGGGTTTATAGGGAAATAGGGTGGGAAGTAATATAATTAGGTTAAATTATTTAATAATTAGTAGTTAATATTAATTCATTTTAAATAATTGGTAATTACATTTAATTAATTGGTAAATCATTTTAATTAATTGATTAATTGAAAAATATGTTCTATAGCGGGTTGTGGGTTTATAGGGGAATAGGGTGGGAAGTAATTTAAATATGTTAAAATAAAAAGAAATTAGTAGTTATTAATAAATAATTTTAAATAATTGGTAAATAAATTTAATTAATTGGTATTTCATTTTAAATAATTAATTAATTGATATATATGTTCTGTAGCGGGTTGTGGGTTTATAGGGGAATAGGGTGGGAAGTTATTTAATTATGTTTAATTAATTATTAATTAGTAGGAATTATAATAAAAATTTTATTAAATGGTTAATTATTGTAATTAATTTTAATTGATTGGTAACTACTTTTTATGAATTCATAAATAGATAAATGTGTTCTGTTGTGGGTAGTGGGTTTATAGGGGAATATGGTGGGAAGTAATTTAAATGTAAATAAGTAATAATGTTTTTAAAATAATTGTTTTGTGAATAATATAATTGTTAATTAATTAATAATTGGTAATTAAATATTATAAAATGTTATTTTTTAATATTTATTTTAGGTTAAATATATTTAGTTAATCATGTTTTTTATTATTATGTATAGGTATTGTATATGGTTTATATATATTTAATTGTTTATATTATTTTTATTTAAAAAAACTTTTATTTATAAGTATGTTATTTTACCCCCTACGCTATCCAACACTTTCCCTACTGTTGCACTCTCTGGAGTTGGAATAGTAATTGTTACTCCTACGCTATCCAAAGCTTTCCCTACTGTTGCACTCTCTGGAGTGGGAATAGTAATTTCTACCCCTACGCTATCCAACACTTTCCCTACTGTTGCACTCTATGGAGTTGGAATAGTAATTGTTATCCCTACGCTATCCAAAGATTTCCCTACTGTTGCACTCTCTGGAGTGGGAATAGTAATTTTTACCCCTACGCTATCTAACACTTTCCCTACTGTTGCACTCTCTGGAGTGGGAATAGTAATTGTTACCCCTACGCTATCCAACGCTTTCCCTACTGTTGCACTCTCTGGAGTGGGAATAGTAATTTGTATCCCTACGCTATCCAAAGCTTTCCCTATTGTTGCACTCTCTGGAGTGGGAATAGTAATTTTTACTCCTACGCTATCCAACGCTTTCCCTACTTTTGCACTCTGTGGAGTGGGAATAGCAATTTAGACTCCTACGCTATCCAACGCTTTCCCTACTGTTGCAATCTCTGGAGTGGGAATAGTAATTTGTATACCTACGCTATCCAACGCTTTCCCTACTGCTGCACTCTCCGGAGTGGGAATAGTAATTTTTACTCCTACGCTATCCAACGCTTTCACTACTGTTGCACTCTGTGGAGTGGGAATAGTAATTTATACTCCTACGCTATCCAACGCTTTCCCTACTGTTGCACTCTCTGGAGTGGGAAAAGTAATTTTTGCCCCTACGCTATCCAAAGCTTTCCCTACTGTTGCACTCTCTGGAGTGGGAATAGCAATTTGTACCCCTACGCTATCCAACGCTTTCCCTACTGTTGCACTCTCTGGAGTGGGAATAGTAATTTTTACTCCTACGCTATCCAACGCTTTCCCTACTGATGCACTCTATGGAGTGGGAATAGTCATTTTTACTCCTACGCTATCCAAAGCTTTCACTACTGTTGCATTCTCTGGAGTGGGGATAGTAATTTTTACCCCTACGCTATCCAACGCTTTCCCTACTGTTGCACTCTCTGGAGAGGGAATAGTAATTTTTACTCCTACGCTATCCAACGCTTTCCCTACTGTTGCACTCTCTGGAGTGGGAATAGTAATTTTTACCCATACGCTATCCAAAGCTTTCCCTACTGTTGCACTCTCTGGAGTGGGAATAGTCATTTTTACCCCTACGTTATCCAAAGCTTTCCCTACTGTTGCACTCTCTGGAGTGGGAATAGTAATTTTTACTCATACGCTATCCAACGCTTTCCCTACTGTTGCACTCTCTGGAGTGGGAATAGTAATTTTGACCCCTACGCTATCCAAAGCTTTCCCTACTGTTGCACTCTCTGGAGTGGGAATAGGAATTTTTACCCCTACGCTATCCAACGCTTTCCCTACTGTTGCACTCTCTGGAGTGGGAATAGTAATTTTTACCCTTACGCTATCCAACGTTTTATATAATTAATTGTAAAAATATTAAAAGTATATTTAATATTTTATGTTTTTTACATTTTATTTATGTTATTGTTTTATGTTTGAAAATGTATTTGTAATGTAGAATATATTTTATTATTTTATAAATTAGTAAAATAAGTATTACAACTTATTGTTCAGTACATATATATTATATATTTACTGTATATATTTAATTAATGTGTTATTATTATATATGTATTATTTATTAATGTTATACATTATTAGATACTTTTAACTATGGAGATTACATTTATTAGTGTTATTTACTTTATTTCACATTTATATATTTTTTTAAAAAACGATATTTTTAACATCGATATTTTTGACATCTATATTATTTTTTCGATATTTTTCTACTTACCATGTTGTAGATAGGATGTCGATATTCTTCCCCTCCATATTTTGGACTCGATATTCCTGTAGGTCGATATTTTGGAGATCGAAATTCTGTCAGTGATCCCGGAAAGATATGGCTTGGCAGTTCGGACTGGACTGTTCCCATGAGGCACAGGGTCAGAGCTGATTTGCATATAGCCAGTGTCTAACCCAGGGTGGTGTGGAGTGCAAAAAAACGATGGATTTATACCCAGATTCTTGTACTGGGGTGAATGTATGACATTGTTCTACATTTAGCCCATCAACTGTGTTTTTTGCAATTTTCACCCCGAGTGTGCTGGGGATACTCAGATGTGAGTCCCAGGCTCTCCACACCACTGGAGTCAAGCTACTCAGGCTGATAAAGGCTGATAGCCAGAAACCGGTCCTTGGATGCTTGATTCCGGACTGGGAAAGACATGGCTTGGTAGTTCGGACTGGACTGTTCCCATGAAGCACAGGGTCAGAGCTGATTTGCATATAGCCAGTGTCTAACCCAGGGTGGTGTGGAGTGCAAACAAATGATGGATTTAGGCCCAGATCCTTGTACTGGGGTGAATGTATGACATTGTTCTACATTCTGTCCATCAACTGTGTTTTTTGCAATTTTCACCCCGAGTGTGCTGGGGATACTCAGACGTGAGTCCCAGGCTCTCCACACCACTAGAGTCAAGCTATTCAGGCTGATGAAGGCTGATAGCCAGAAACCGGTCCTTGGATGCTTGATTCCGGTCTGGGAAAGACATGGCTTGGTAGTTCGGACTGGACTGTTCCCATGAGGCACAGGGTCAGAGCTGATTTGCATATAGCCAGTGTCTAACCCAGGGTGGTGTGTAGTGCAAAAAACCATGGATTTAGGCCCAGATCCTTGTACTGGGGTGAATGTATGACATTGTTCTACATTCTGTCCATCAACCGTTTTTTGCAATTTTCACCCCGAGTGTGCTGGGGATACTCAGACGTGAGTCCCAGGCTCTCCACACCACTGGAGTCAAGCTATTCAGGCTGTTGAAGGCTGATAGCCAGAAACCGGTCCTTGGATGCTTGATTCCGGTCTGGGAAAGACATGGCTTGGTAGTTCGGACTGGACTGTTCCCATGAGGCACAGGGTCAGAGCTGATTTGCATATAGCCAGTGTCTAACCCAGGGTGGTGTGGAGTGCAAAAAAATGATGGATTTAGGCCCAGATCCTTGTACTGGGGTGAATGTATGACATTGTTCTACATTCTGTCCATCAACTGTGTTTTTTGCAATTTTCACCCCGAGTGTGCGGGGATACTCAGACGTGAGTCCCAGGCTCTCCACACCACTGGAGTCAAGCTATTCTGGCTGATGAAGGCTGATAGCCAGAAACCAGTCCTTGGATGCTTGATTCCGGTCTGGGAAACATGGTACACAGTCAAAATATCGAGTAGGAAATATCGACCTACCAAAGTATCGTGTATGAAATTTCGAAGGTGCAGAATATCGATGTCAAGAATATCGTTGGACAGAATATTGACCCTAAGGTAAGTAATATCGAAATTCTTTATATCAATGTAAGTAATATCGAAGTTAGTAATATCGATAGCATATATATTGATGTTACTAATTTCGATGACACTAGTACCGATATTTGTATAATTTTTTTGTTTTTTATTATGTATGTGTGATATGTTTTACTTAAGTATTTAAAAAAAAAAAAATTATATGTGTATTAATTATATATATTAATACATTTATTTATAAGCACATTATGGGCCTCATTAGGATCGCGGACGGACTTGTGTTAGTCCGCGACCCCAGAGCAGGAGGGAACCTCCGCATGGCATGCGGAGTTCCCTCCTGTGCAATTAGGATGTGCCCGCCACCCTGGCGGTCACATCCTCTATTTTTAACATTGCAGCGGGTGCGGCTTCAAGCTGCACCCGCAGCAATGTTAAAAATGCACGCATTGCATTTGCATGCAGTAAGAGGCCGTCAAGCGCGGTGCCTGCCGCTTTCTGCATGCAAATGCAGGGGGCTACCATAGGTACCCCCCATGTGCACCCCCCACCCCCCCTTCACCTCGGGGGCCCGCAACGGGCCCCCGCAGTGAAGTTCCGTATGCTTTTCCACGGCGGAAAACCCGCCGCGGAAAAGCATAATTTACAGGCCATCCAAATATGGTGGACAGTGTCTGGAAGACACCGTCACCATATTAGAGCTTTTCCGCCGCGGTTGTAAGCCGACCGCGGCGGAAAAGCTGCGGACGGAAACCAGGACCCATCAGCCATCCTAATGTGGCGGTGGGTCTTTGGTCAGTCCGCTGCGGTTTTTCCGCATCCTCTGGGCCAGCGGTGGCTTCCACCGGCCACGAGGATGCGAAAAAACCGCAATCATAATGACCCCCTATATGTTTTAGTACCGGAGCGGGTTGTGGGTTTATAGGGGAATAGGGTGGGAAGTAATTTAATTATGTTAAATTGATTATTAATTAGTAGGATTTATTACTAAATTGTAATTAATTGGTAATTAATTTTAATGAATTGGAAATTAATTTTAATTAATTGATTAATTGATAAATATGTTCTGTAGCGGTTTATGGGTTTATAGGGAAATAGGGTGGGAAGTAATATAATTAGGTTAAATTATTTAATAATTAGTAGTTAATATTAATTCATTTTAAATAATTGGTAATTACATTTAATTAATTGGTAAATCATTTTAATTAATTGATTAATTGAAAAATATGTTCTATAGCGGGTTGTGGGTTTATAGGGGAATAGGGTGGGAAGTAATTTAAATATGTTAAAATAAAAAGAAATTAGTAGTTATTAATAAATAATTTTAAATAATTGGTAAATAAATTTAATTAATTGGTATTTCATTTTAAATAATTAATTAATTGATATATATGTTCTGTAGCGGGTTGTGGGTTTATAGGGGAATAGGGTGGGAAGTTATTTAATTATGTTTAATTAATTATTAATTAGTAGGAATTATAATAAAAATTTTATTAAATGGTTAATTATTGTAATTAATTTTAATTGATTGGTAACTACTTTTTATGAATTCATAAATAGATAAATGTGTTCTGTTGTGGGTAGTGGGTTTATAGGGGAATATGGTGGGAAGTAATTTAAATGTAAATAAGTAATAATGTTTTTAAAATAATTGTTTTGTGAATAATATAATTGTTAATTAATTAATAATTGGTAATTAAATATTATAAAATGTTATTTTTTAATATTTATTTTAGGTTAAATATATTTAGTTAATCATGTTTTTTATTATTATGTATAGGTATTGTATATGGTTTATATATATTTAATTGTTTATATTATTTTTATTTAAAAAAACTTTTATTTATAAGTATGTTATTTTACCCCCTACGCTATCCAACACTTTCCCTACTGTTGCACTCTCTGGAGTTGGAATAGTAATTGTTACTCCTACGCTATCCAAAGCTTTCCCTACTGTTGCACTCTCTGGAGTGGGAATAGTAATTTTTACCCCTACGCTATCCAACACTTTCCCTACTGTTGCACTCTATGGAGTTGGAATAGTAATTGTTATCCCTACGCTATCCAAAGATTTCCCTACTGTTGCACTCTCTGGAGTGGGAATAGTAATTTTTACCCCTACGCTATCTAACACTTTCCCTACTGTTGCACTCTCTGGAGTGGGAATAGTAATTGTTACCCCTACGCTATCCAACGCTTTCCCTACTGTTGCACTCTCTGGAGTGGGAATAGTAATTTGTATCCCTACGCTATCCAAAGCTTTCCCTATTGTTGCACTCTCTGGAGTGGGAATAGTAATTTTTACTCCTACGCTATCCAACGCTTTCCCTACTTTTGCACTCTGTGGAGTGGGAATAGCAATTTAGACTCCTACGCTATCCAACGCTTTCCCTACTGTTGCAATCTCTGGAGTGGGAATAGTAATTTGTATACCTACGCTATCCAACGCTTTCCCTACTGCTGCACTCTCTGGAGTGGGAATAGTAATTTTTACTCCTACGCTATCCAACGCTTTCACTACTGTTGCACTCTGTGGAGTGGGAATAGTAATTTATACTCCTACGCTATCCAACGCTTTCCCTACTGTTGCACTCTCTGGAGTGGGAAAAGTAATTTTTGCCCCTACGCTATCCAAAGCTTTCCCTACTGTTGCACTCTCTGGAGTGGGAATAGCAATTTGTACCCCTACGCTATCCAACGCTTTCCCTACTGTTGCACTCTCTGGAGTGGGAATAGTAATTTTTACTCCTACGCTATCCAACGCTTTCCCTACTGATGCACTCTATGGAGTGGGAATAGTCATTTTTACTCCTACGCTATCCAACGCTTTCACTACTGTTGCATTCTCTGGAGTGGGAATAGTAATTTTTACCCCTACGCTATCCAACGCTTTCCCTACTGTTGCACTCTCTGGAGTGGGAATAGTAATTTTTACTCCTACGCTATCCAACGCTTTCCCTACTGTTGCACTCTCTGGAGTGGGAATAGTAATTTTTACCCCTACGCTATCCAAAGCTTTCCCTACTGTTGCACTCTCTGGAGTGGGAATAGTCATTTTTACCCCTACGTTATCCAAAGCTTTCCCTACTGTTGCACTCTCTGGAGTGGGAATAGTAATTTTTACTCATACGCTATCCAACGCTTTCCCTACTGTTGCACTCTCTGGAGTGGGAATAGTAATTTTGACCCCTACGCTATCCAAAGCTTTCACTACTGTTGCACTCTCTGGAGTGGGAATAGGAATTTTTACCCCTACGCTATCCAACGCTTTCCCTACTGTTGCACTCTCTGGAGTGGGAATAGTAATTTTTACCCTTACGCTATCCAACGTTTTATATAATTAATTGTAAAAATATTAAAAGTATATTTAATATTTTATGTTTTTTACATTTTATTTATGTTATTGTTTTATGTTTGAAAATGTATTTGTAATGTAGAATATATTTTATTATTTTATAAATTAGTAAAATAAGTATTACAACTTATTGTTCAGTACATATATATTATATATTTACTGTATATATTTAATTAATGTGTTATTATTATATATGTATTATTTATTAATGTTATACATTATTAGATACTTTTAACTATGGAGATTATATTTATTAGTGTTATTTACTTTATTTTACATTTATATATTTTTTTAAAAAACGATATTTTTAACATCGATATTTTTGACATCTATATTATTTTTTCGATATTTTTCTACTTACCATGTTGTAGATAGGATGTCGATATTGTTCCCCTCCATATTTTGGACTCGATATTCCTGTAGGTCGATATTTTGGAGATCGAAATTCTGTCAGTGATCCCGGAAAGATATGGCTTGGCAGTTCGGACTGGACTGTTCCCATGAGGCACAGGGTCAGAGCTGATTTGCATATAGCCAGTGTCTAACCCAGGGTGGTGTGGAGTGCAAAAAAACGATGGATTTAGGCCCAGATCCTTGTACTGGGGTGAATGTATGACATTGTTCTACATTCTGTCCATCAACTGTGTTTTTTTCAATTTTCACCGCGAGTGTGCTGGGGATACTCAGACGTGAGTCACAGGCTCTCCACACCACTGGAGTCAAGCTATTCAGGCTGATAGCCAGAAACCGGTCCTTGGATGCTTGATTCCGGACTGGGAAAGACATGGCTTGGTAGTTCGGACTGGACTGTTCCCATGAAGCACAGGGTCAGAGCTGATTTGCATATAGCCAGTGTCTAACCCAGGGTGGTGTGGAGTGCAAACAAATGATGGATTTAGGCCCAGATCCTTGTACTGGGGTGAATGTATGACATTGTTCTACATTCTGTCCATCAACTGTGTTTTTTGCAATTTTCACCCCGAGTGTGCTGGGGATACTCAGACGTGAGTCCCAGGCTCTCCACACCACTAGAGTCAAGCTATTCAGGCTGATGAAGGCTGATAGCCAGAAACCGGTCCTTGGATGCTTGATTCCGGTCTGGGAAAGACATGGCTTGGTAGTTCGGACTGGACTGTTCCCATGAGGCACAGGGTCAGAACTGATTTGCATATAGCCAGTGTCTAACCCAGGGTGGTGTGGAGTGCAAAAAAACGATGGATATAGGCCCAGATCCTCGTACTGGGGTGAATGTATGACATTGTTCTACATTCTGTCCATCAACTGTGTTTTTTGCAATTTTCACCCAGAGTGTGCTGGGGATACTCAGACGTGAGTCTCAGGCTCTCCACACCACTGGAGTCAAGCTATTCAGGCTGATGAAGGCTGATAGCCGGAAACCGGTCCTTGGATGCTTGATTCCGGTCTGGGAAAGACATGGCTTGGTAGTTCGGACTGGACTGTTCCCATGAGGCACAGGGTCAGAGCTGATTTGCATATAGCCAGTGTCTAACCCAGGGTGGTGTGTAGTGCAAAAAACCATGGATTTAGGCCCAGATCCTTGTACTGGGGTGAATGTATGACATTGTTCTACATTCTGTCCATCAACCGTTTTTTGCAATTTTCACCCCGAGTGTGCTGGGGATACTCAGACGTGAGTCCCAGGCTCTCCACACCACTGGAGTCAAGCTATTCAGGCTGTTGAAGGCTGATAGCCAGAAACCGGTCCTTGGATGCTTGATTCCGGTCTGGGAAAGACATGGCTTGGTAGTTCGGACTGGACTGTTCCCATGAGGCACAGGGTCAGAGCTGATTTGCATATAGCCAGTGTCTAACCCAGGGTGGTGTGGAGTGCAAAAAAATGATGGATTTAGGCCCAGATCCTTGTACTGGGGTGAATGTATGACATTGTTCTACATTCTGTCCGTCAACTGTGTTTTTTGCAATTTTCACCCCGAGTGTGCTGGGGATACTCAGACGTGAGTCCCAGGCTCTCCACACCACTGGAGTCAAGCTATTCAGGCTGATGAAGGCTGATAGCCAGAAACTGGTCCTTGGATGCTTGATTCCGGTCTGGGAAAGACATGGCTCGGTAGTTCGGACTGGACTGTTCCCATGAGGCACAGGGTTAGAGCTGATTTGCATATAGCCAGTGTCTAACCCAGGGTGGTGTGGAGTGCAAAAAAACGATGGATTTAGGCCCAGATCCTTGTACTGGGGTGAATGTATAACATTGTTCTACATTCTGTCCATCAACTGTGTTTTTTGCGATTTTCACCCCGAGTGTGCTGGGGATACTCAGACGTGAGACCCAGGCTCTCCACACCACTGGAGTCAAGCTATTCAGGCTGATAGCCAGAAACTGGTTCTGGGATGCTTGATTCCGGTCTGAGAAAGACATGGCTTGGTAGTTCGGACTGGACTGTTCCCATGAGGCACCGGGTCCGAGCTCATTTGCATATAGCCAGTGTCTAACCCAGGGTGGTGTATAAGATTGTTCTACATTCTGTCCATCAACTGTGTTTTTTGCAAGTATCTAAAGGTGACATTTTCAAAATTGCAATTTAAAATCTAGCTTCACCATAAGTTTGGCTTTTAAATTGTAATTACAGAGACACCAGATTTGAAAGGTTAATCTCTTCTCAATTGGGAATTATACTTATAAAATGTAATAAGGTACTCCCAATGTTATCTTATGGGAGCGCTAGGCCTTGCAGTATTGAAAAACAAATTTGAGTTTTTCACTACCAGCACATGTAAAACTTAAAAGTATATAATCTGCCTTTTAAGTACATTGCACCCTGCCCTCTGGGTTGTCCAGGTTCTTCATTAGGGTGACTTATATGCATACAAAGGGAAGGTTTGGGCCTGGCAAAAGGTTTCTTTTGGCGGTCGAAATGGCAGTGTGAACTGCACCCATAGGCTCTGCAATTGCAGGCCTGAGATATTGTTAAAGGGCTACTTAAGTGGGTGGCACAATCAGCGCTCCAGGCCCTTTGATAGCATTTAATTTACAGTCCCTGGGTACAGGGATTACCACTTTACTAGGGACATACAAGTAATTTAAATATGCTAATTGGGGATGAACCAATATTGCCATGTTTAGGGGAGAGAACACAAGCACTTTAGCACTGGCTAGCAATGGTAAAGTGTGCAGAGTCCTAATATCAACAGAAACAAGGTCAGAAAAGTGGAGGAAGAAGGCAAACGTTTTGGGGGTGGGGAAGACCACCCTAAGTGTCAGGTCTAAGAGCGTTTGTTCGTTAAGGTATGCCAGGGTTTGTTCCTGACTCAAGCCTTCCTGCCAGGCCTTTCTGCTCTAGAAGCACCAACTGTGATTTTGGAATACCAGAGTTTTAGGTCTGTTCAAGAGCTGGATGCTTTCACTTGCTGCTGAGCTGTTTAGTGTGTCTGGGGCTCTGAGGATCATCAGGTCATGGTGATGCACAAGGTACGGCCACATCATGATACATGGGGCTTGAAAGCAGAAGCTGCACCTGCTTTTGTGTGCACTGACATGCACTGCTGCCCATCTATCATTAGTGCTTAAATTCTAGAACTGCAGAGCACGCTCTCTTGCAGGGAGTTCTGGGGTGGTGGAGTGAGCTAAAGAATGATGATGGATTAAACCCAGATCAGTTGACTGGGGATGAGTGTTTGATTTGCTCAAACGCTCCGTCCATCATCCCCTTTGGGAAAACAGTATGAGAGCAGCTTCAGGTTTGGTTAGGTTTGCGTTGGCTATAGGAAGTCAACTACCTTCTGTTCCTTCCCTTCAATGTGGCCCATTTCTTGGAAGCTTGAAACATGTTCCCTGATGCATCTTCAAGGCCGCTTTCCAGTGATCTTGGAGTGAAAGAGCCGGCTGATTGGTGCATTTATTATTTTGCATTCATCTTCACTTGGCCTGACATTATTACCCAGTGTTTCTTGGTACCAGGATTCATATCTTGAGCAAACCAACAAGACATTAAGGGGCTCATGCATCAAACTCCCGTTTTGCGTTTCCAAATTTGCGAATTTTACCGAATCGCAAATATGGATTCGCAAAACGGGATGCATCATGGAAAGTGCAAAATATTTCCGATTCGGTAAAATTCGCAATTTTTACCGACTCGCAAATATTTTGTGACTTCAAAATTGCGAATTCGCAATTCCCATTGATTCCTATGGGCCAAAAGGCCCATAGGAATCAATGGAAATTGCGAATGGCACTTAGAAAATTTCATGGGTGCAGGGGGGGGTCCAAAGGACCCCCCCCTGCACCCCCGAAATGTAATTTGAAATGGATGTTTCACACACACATGTCCTAAGGACATGTGTGTCTGTAACATGACATCGTTTAAAATGTAAATTAGTACATTTTAAACATTTTTCGCAATTTACCACGAGGTTCAACCTCGTGGTAATTTGCACTTCCAAACCTTGTTCTCGCAATTTCATTTCTGAATGATGCATTGCATTTAAGGAATCGCAAATTTGCGATTCCTTAAATGCATTCGCATTCTGGAAAGTCGCAAAATCAGCGAATTCCATTCAGAAATGATGATGCATCTGAAAAAGCACTTTTGCATTCGCAAACGGCCGATTTTAAGGAATCGCACCGTTTGCGAATGCAAAAGTGCTTGATGCATGTGGCCCTAAGAGTATGCTTGCATTAAGTGCCAGGTTTTCAGGTCCCATCTGAATTTAGAGACATCATGGGTCAAAGGAAGAAGGACTGCTGTCCATTGTGACACTGCTAGTGGTGGACTCAACGCCCTATGTGCCACACCTATGCCTGACCTCCTGCACATGTAGCCCTGAGCACCCAATGAACTGCTCAGCTGCCTTCCTAAGCACGCCTGCCTTTTCACCTGCGGAGTCTTGAATGCCGTTACCAGTGGATTTACCAGACAGTCCCCATGCATTTACCAGGCAATCCCCATCTGCCCTCTTCACTCGCCCCTTGTGCTGCTTGATGAGGCAAACACACCACCTATCAAAATTAAACACTTGGTTAAAATATTACCAAAAGATGTCCCTTGCAGAATATGAGTGAGACGAAAAAAGTGTAAACAAACCATTTTGAAGATTTATATTGCTTGCTAAAAGCATGGGAACTTACATTTTTAAACCACATCCTAAAAATGTCACTTCTTTCACTTCAGTAGAAACAGAGGAGGGATTTATAAGATTTCAGTGAGTGGGATGTGGTGTAAATTTGACCAAACATGACAGACATGGGCACCCCCTAAAGTACTGGGGCTCTGTTGAGAAAGTTGTGAGACTTCACATGAGGGAGCAGTGAGGGGAACTGGAGTTTGTCTGCATACGCAGCAGCTAGTGCTCGTCAAATGCTCCTTGGTGCAACCAGGCCGAGGCAGTGGCAGCCTCAAGTTTCCTGTGGACCTTTGCAGTATCCAGGACCCTAAGCTCTTTAGGAAAAGACTGAAGACTTTGCTTTTCATCTAATTGCCGGCTCACTTCCACCCCACTTGGCTCCAGCCGGGACACTCTTTGAGTACCTGTGCGCGTTATAAATGCTAATAACATAACATAACAATTGGGGCGGGGGACTAGGAAAATAATAATAAGTCAAAAACGTACCTTTCCTGTCGCCGATGCTGCCGGCCGCCTCGGTGCTCCTCTTCTCCCCTGCTCCTGATGATGTCCCAGCAGTCGCCAGAACACCAGCACAGGATCCCCACCCAATCACAATGCTGCTGTCAATAGCATGAGAGCAGCACCAGGATTGGTCAGAGCGGCCTTGTTTGCGGCTCAGACGGTGTTTGGGAGTCTGTGCTGTTTCTCCAACCCAACTGTGCAACATCGAGACCCTACATCCCCCTGACATGGCACTTTGCAGTGCACCTACCACTTCTCCCTGCCATGTCCCGGCCCCAACCAAGACTCCCTGGCTCAGCCAGTCAGTGGAAAACACATGATAATATTGTTTTATTATCATTTTTATTTTTCGCTAACTGTCTCAGTGGGGTGACGCTCCTCTGCTATTACAGAGGAGCCACCCCTGGGCTGAGGAAGAAGCATGGAGCTGCCCTCGCACAGAGGGCAGCCTATCATTGTAATCACATGGCGAGCAGGGCAAGCATTAGAAAAGGAGACCGTGCATGCCCACTGCACTTCATGGACACTTCATTGCTCATGCAATGCAACAGAGGCCACATTACCAAAGGCAAAAATATACAACTGGTAGCCAATGAAACTGCAGCACAATAGTAATGAGGAAATACTCCTGTGTTCTGATTCAAAATGTGGATAACACTGTCAGCAAACATTGGCTGAATGGGGATGACCCAAAGTAACCAATACCTGAAGGGGGCTGCCGTGTCGATCTTCCGGGGCGTCTAAGGGTGACTTGCAACGCAGCTAGGCCTCAGCAGTCACCTGATATCTGTGTCGTTCAAGTAGGCTCTCTGTTTTGCATGGGTTCCAATTCAAAATGCAGGATAATGTAAAACACTGTCAGCTACTTCCAGGTTGTTGTTTCTGTACTTTTCCATGTAGCACATGCACGTTACTCTTGCACAGTGGCATCACTTGTCTGCACGATTGAGAGCTCCGCAGCTGTGGTTGAAGGCTGTGGTTGAAGGCACTGTCAGTGGGTCGAAAAGGTGTTCAGAATATATGGCCATCCAATCATTGGCCTCTCTGCAGAGCGCACAGGACAGTGTTCACGTGTTTCAGTTGAAATCGTGTTTCTATGCAAATGGGTTCGATGGGGCCTCCATCATGGCATTCAACGTTTTCAAAATTATGAAAATACGAAAATAAACGAAAATGCAGTGGTTGCTCGTTACTTGAAACTCTTCGCTAACTTTGTTTTACTCACACCACTTTCAAATGTCACCAGTCACCACTGGGTTCGTGTAGAGTAGACCATCATGTCTATTCTTACAGCTTGTGAAGCAGCTATCCTGCTATAGTACAAAGGTAGCCACAAGAGGGCAATGTTGCCTCATGAATAGTGTTTTTTTCTGAAAAGAGTCGCTACATTTAGATAACTCAACATATTCTATGCATTCCTTCCGCAATTCTTACCTGAGACAATTTAAAGCATTTAAACACTTTTATTAGTCAGACTCCTCGCTGTTTCATTTGAGCCACTTAAATGTAATAGGGGGCGGATGACGGGCATTGTGCTAACACAGCAGAACAGAATCTGTTTGAGTCACCGCGCGCAGACTTGGCTGTGACCTGCAAACACAGGAGGCGTCAGCGTGCTCGCGCCTAATCAGTCGTGCAGAGGTCGTGCTGCTCGGGATGGAAAATACAGTTATGCGCCGAGTAGGAGTAGGTAGTGACGTACAGGTTTGAGGGTAGGCGCATTCCTACCAAAACATATTTATAGAAGTCCACAGGGTATGTTTTTATTTTTGCAGTTTTAAATAGTGCGAACTCGACCCGAAGATATCAGGTTTTTTTTACATGAGCACCAGTTGCATTACACAAGATCAACTTCATTGTTAGGCACGGTTGGCAGATTTACAATAAGTGGCGCATCCCTGCATATCAGCAGGGATGCGCCAGTTATTGTGCGCCGCGGCTCCGCCAGCATTTATAATGCGGCGCACCATGGGGCAAAAACGGCACAGATGCGTCATGCATCTGTGCCGTAAAGGCGGCGCATTGCTGGAGTTGCTTCACAAGCGCGACGCAGCTCCAGCAATGCTCTGGGGGGCGTATCTGTACAATGCTGCATCAATCCTTATGCCTGCTTCAAGCAGGCGCAGGGTTTTGACGCAGCATGGGCTCAAAAGTGACTGAGTGAAATCTTGTAGATTTCACTCAGCCACTTTTGGGAGACGTTCCTGCGTCGGAACGCCCCCCCCCTGCGATGGAACACCTACTTCTGGTGCAGGGCTTTACAACGTGACACATCTCCCAGATGCGTCACGTTGTAAATTCCCCGCACATGGCGCATCTTTTGTGTCACCACTGTGTCACATAGTGATGCAACGGCGGCGTAAAAGAGGCACAAGGGACTTGTAAATTTGCCCCAAGAAGTTTAAGGGGCAGATTTAGAATCCCCTTGCGCCACTTTTGCGTTATTTCTAACATGGGATAAGTGTCGCAAAAGTGGGGCAAGAAGCTTGTAAATCTGCCCCAATTGATTTGCCCAGAATCACAGGATATTTGAGCCTCCCGCCACACTCGAACCTGGTTCCCCAGCTTCAATATTGGCCGCTCTAGCCGTTAAGCCACACCCTCTCTCCTAACTTGTAGACTATTGGGGTGGGGGCTTCCCATATCCCCCTTTGCCCTCTTTTCCTGCATCTTCTGTGCACAGACTGGTTACACTAGCGGGTCACGGCAGGGCATATCATGTCTTACCCGCGAGCCACTGCTGTGTCAGGGATGAACCATCGAGACCAGAGGGGTTGGGACAGATAAGGTATGCCGCAACATGTTTCAACCAGCTCTAAGGCTCTCTGGCAGCATTGTTTAGTCTTTGGAAGGGCCCTCACCGTCCCCACTTAGTGTTGAATCAGGCAAGGGAAAGGCTTTGGGGTGCTTTCAGAAGCTGTGCACGACTCCCAGGGTCAATGCCCTTCGAAGTGCCAGTACTGCTGGTAGAGATGGCCTTTGCATAGAGAGCGCCCTGGGCAAAACCAAATGTGGTGCACCCTTCCATTCGTCCTCTTTCACTGCCTGTGCATTTTTTAAAAAAGGGGGGCGTAGTGGGAAAGTGAGGGGTGCATGAGAAAGGAGCAGGGTTTGTGGGACCATGGGCAGAATGCGACATCACAGGAAGTGACATCAATGAAACATTAATTTTCTGGCATTGTTGAAGCAGCTTTGGAAGAAACTACTCAACTAGTGTGGATATCACTAAAATGAATAAAATATAGATAATAATCCTAATAAAATAAGTGCATATATTTTAAAGCTGTATTAAGTGGAAATGCATTACATTAATCAAACTGACTGAAAAAGCAATGCATAGGTGTCTATAAAACTCATTACTTAATTGCTCACTGACTGTTTCCAGATTAGGGCATGAGTAAAATTCCAAGTCAGATTGTCCCAGAACTTTACAGCATGACTTGAAGTGACGCCCAAGCCCTCCCTTTACGCTAGTGAAGTTCAAGACACAGCATTTAGTTTTCAGGAGGTATGTGGGATCAATACAAGAGATACATGCTAGTTCGAGTCAGTGCCCTGGAAGAGCTGTAGCAAACAACAGAAAGCACAGATTCTAAAAGAGATGAAGAGGAGAAAGCACAAATATCATACACAGGCGGCTAGCAGAAGCACCAAAGGCTGTATCACCCCAGCACGCTGAGGGCCAGATGTACAACCAGGCCCGGACTGGCCGTTGTGGGCACCGGGCAATCCCCCGGTGGGCCGCAAGGGTGGGGGACGGTTTTAGGGCCCCTGGGGGCCGTTTTTGTACAGGGCCCCGTAACAAAATCGTCCGAAAGCAGCCCCAGCATAGAGCTCGGGCACCTACCCACCTTTCTCCCCCCAGGAGGGGGGAGGGGCGAGGGCGAAGGGGGAGGGGGGGTCGAAGGCGAGCACTTGCCAGGGCCGGTTTTCGTTCCCATTCCGGCCCTGTGTACAACTATTTTTAGCGGTCGCAAACAAAAAATTGGGCAGTTTGCGACAGCTTAAAAGGGTTGTAGAATGTATAAACCCTATTTTGCGAGTCGGTAACTAACTTGCAAAATAGGGTTTGAAAGTGGCTATTAGGAAGAGGAGTGCCAAAAGCGTCCCTTCCTAATAGCGAGTCACAGGGGAATGTACAATTGTTTTGCGACCGCAAATGCGATTGTAAAACAAACGCGGTTACCACCACTTTCAAATTGGTAGTAAGCCAGCCGAATACAGGAAGCGGTCCAGAGGGGACCCCTTCCCTTCTATGTTTGGCAGCAAAAATATTTTTTTAGAGCAGGCAGTGGACACACGGACCACTGTCTGCCCTTAAAAAATGAAAAGAAAACTTTTCATTTTATTCTTTTAGGAAAAGGTGTTGCATTTAAAAAAATGCTTCATTTAAAAAAGCAAACACAGACATAGTAGTCTGCTCGTCCCAATCAGGCCACCATCCCTGTGATTGTAGCCCTTCCTAATGGGCCGCAAATTGTGACTTGCCTCATGAAAATTGATGAGGCAGGACATATGCTACCCCTATTGGGAATCGCTAAATGTGTCAGAGACACTTTAGTACATTCCATTTTAAGAGTAAAAATCGCAGTTTGCAACCTTCAAAACGGAATGGTCATACATCTGCCCCTGAATGCCTGAATACAGCATTGCCAAATTTACATATCCCCCTAGTTTATCCACAGTAATAAAAAAAACTTCTCTCAGCAAACGGTCCGGCCATAGGCCTTTCATTATACTATAGATCCTCTGTCATTCCTACATGAGCCTCTTCATTGGGTCTCGTAGCACTTAAGTGTTGCAAGGTGGACTACTGTCTGTTATCACTTTGTGCACACAGAGACATCGTAAGACACCTCTTGGGTATTGGGAGACTATTTGTCGCAGAACACTCTTTTTGGTGTTTAACCCCTTGCATGCTCGAACCATTCCGTCACGAGCCACGGTGGTGCTGTGCTGGTGATGGAATGGTTCCGTCCCAGTCCGTCCTCCGCGCCTTCGCGGCACTGATTCCGCGCCTGCGCTGAGGGTTCTATTAGGCGGGCTGTGCCGTGATGGAACATTCTTTCACAAGCACAGCGCCACCGCGGCTCATGACGGAGTGGTTCCGTCACGAGCATGGTGGCGCAGCGCAGCGCCCCCTCCCCCTTAGCGCTGCAGCAGAATTACCGCCGCAGCCAAGGAGTTAATTCCAGAACCACCTGCTCTAAATCAATACAGTACCCCCTGTCACTTCTTTGGGGAACATAGAATTCCTACTCAGATCACTCCTGCTGCCCATTAGCGAGAGTTTGAAGAAAGTAGAGATCAGGCTCACCATCTTAGAGGCAACCCTAACCAGCCTGAAAACCTCGGCCAGTAAACAGAGTAGAACCACCGAGTCCAATCCACCAATAGGAACCTTCCCCAATATACAAAACCCTCCCACCAACGCGGGACCCCCTCTGGGTGCCGTTGCCGTCCCCCCTTTGCAGCCACTCATGGCCAACCCAGTTCCAACCCCACCCAACAATTCTAACACCTTACCTCCACAGATAGTAGTCCCAGCTTCCCACAGTTCAGCTCCTGGTACAAATTCTTGGGTACCACCTAATGCTAGTATTGCTCCCCTACTCCCTGGCAAGCCCGCTCCCAGACCACGGAGACCCGACTTGCCACCGGAAGCTAATAGCCTTATGGTGGTTTTGGCGGGTGCCCCCCCTCTCGAAATGGGCGAAAGTGAAAACTTCCAATCACTCAAGAGGAAAATCATCAAATGGCTGAATTGGAACAGACCTCTCCCAGCCCATCTCAACAACGAGATCATTATGGTGAGAAGGGTACCAGGGTTGGGGAAGACGAGAAAAACAATAACAGGGGACTGCATTATGGTGTCTTTCCGAGACCCTGGAACAGTATTACATATTTGCGCTGGGTCAAATAGATCACTGGATTCTACCATACAGACTCTGCCAGTCTCTTTCTTCTTTCCCTCCATTCGCATGCACCATGACCTGCCACAAGGTAACTGGACAAGGGTAGAACGGAGACCCAGATATAGGGGATATGCTGCACGTCCAGTCTACCGACCCCCGGAGACACCCTTTTTGGACTACAATCGTTTTAATTGTCTGAGTGGACTGGATGGGGTTGATTGACTGCCCTTAAACCCTGACCTCAATCTTGTGACCTCGGATAACGGCCTCAGTGAACTTTCTGATCCAATTGGACTTACCGTTGATAATGGTCCTGATGTAGTAATTGGTGTAGCATCTGGCACTGGCTCCCCCCTGTAACCCCACCCGCTGCTGCTCTGGCGCACCTGAGACTAATCTGGTGGAACGTGGCCGGCCTAGCTAATAAGCTGGTCACTCAAGACTGGGTAACTTACATTGAGTCTGGGGACGTTTGCATGTTCCAGGAGACTTGGGCAAGGGAAGAACATAGGCACCAGGGCTACCTGTCATTTTCCATCCCGGCTAGGTGGGAGGGCAAGGGTCGCCCTTCAGGTGGACTCACAACCTGGGTGGCATCCCACCTAGGATGCCAGGCTTCAAGCTTACCGGTGCCATCAGATGATATCCTAGTGGTTCTATTGGCCTGGCCGAACCAAGCGAAACTTGTCTTGATAAACACCTACTCCAGGCCAGTGGGAGCTTCTAGAGAATCTTCCACCATAGATGAGCTTTCAGTTTATTTAGCTGAAATGCCAAGAGATTTACCCTATGTAGTGGGAGGGGATTTAAATTCCCATTTCGAGCCACTGCCTGGTCTCTTAGAGGGATTCCCCATGGAAGAAGAGTCCAGGTGGTCAGTACCTCCGGTAGTAGCACCTCCCCCGAAGGCATGGACTCCTGTAGCACTGCAGATCACAGCCCTCACCCTAAAACATGGAATCAGAGCCTGCAACGGGCGTACTAAGTCTGATGTACCAAGCAAAACCACTTATAACAGAGTGGGAAGAGAGTCCCGCTTGGACTACGCCCTTGTACAGATAGTGAATTGGCCATCTATCCTGGACTTTAGGGTCACTGAGAGACTAGATAGTGATCACAACGCCCTTGAACTTGATCTCATCCACCCCGGCCTACAAGCCTCTATAACAACCAAGGAGGAGAACAAACCTGAACTTCTACTGGGTAACAACAGGAGAAGAATCAGGTGGGAAAAACTAGCCACGAGCCAAGTGAAACTCCCGAGGCTCTACGCAGGACTAATCCCTATTTTGGAAAGAGTGGGAGATCTAGCTAATGGCGTGGGCAACAAAGACTCCCATGATAAATTATACCAGGCTCACGAGGACCTCATAAAGGGAGCGGCCTCCAACCTCTTTAGTAAGGTACAGAATTCGAGGAGGGGGCAGCAACACATATCCTCATGGTACAATACAGCCTGCAGGAAGGCTAAGGGAGAAATTCTCAGAAGCATCAAGGAGGGACTAGGTGGAGAGAAGCTACGAGAAAGTAGACGGGCATACAAAAAACTAGTTGCCCATGCTAAAATTGAATGGGAGGAGAACCAATGGGTGGAGCTAACTAATTCCCTCGCAACAAGAGACCACCAAATGTTTTGGAGAGTAGTTAACGGGGGGTCGGGGAGCCTCCACTCGGCAATAGAGCCAAATATAGTGGAGTGGTGTGGCTCACTTGTTAGAGGCAGCAGACTCGGGAGCAGAAGTCGGCCCGGGACCAGGGTTCAATTCCCGACGCGGCAGGGTCGTGGACCAGGGTCAGCGGACTCGACAATTCTCGCCTCGGTGCCTACTCTAACCTGGGGTCCCACTCTGCAACTCTGGGCATTAGCTTGCCTAATCTCCACAACGGCCCCATCAACGCCGGGGATGCCTGGCTCCACCTTGGGGATTCCCAGTAGGGACCATCCCACAGGGAAAGCCAGGACGGGTTCCCCAGCGGTATACAGCGCCGGGACGCCCCTTTGCTGGGGCAGCTGTGCGCTTTACAAGTATACGACATTTAACATATTGCAGCAGGGGTGTGGCAGGCACACTTCCAGTCTCTCTATAGTTCTGAGCTCGGAGAAACCATGAATGACATCGGTAATGGATCGGCTGAGTATGACGATGATCTGATAACAGTGGGGGAGGTTAAGGCAGCAATAGCAGGACTGACATCGGGAAAGGCGCCAGGACTGGATGGCCTACCCGGGGACCTGTTTAAGCAGGAGCCCGATGTTTGGGCCCCCTACCTTGCCGTTCTGTTCAATGGAGTTCTGCACGGCATGGAAATCCCGAGTACTTGGCTGGGGGCAGAGGTGGTTCCGATATTTAAAAAGGGCTCGCCCCTGCTCCCAGCCAATTACAGACCAATCAGTTTAATTGATGTGTCACAGAAGCTGTTTGGTAGGATACTGTTGAACCGGCTTCAGGACTGGGCAGAAGAGACGGGTGCCCTTAGTCCGTATCAGGCGGGCTTCAGAAAGGGAGTCTCTACAGTGGACCAGGTTTTTCGTCTGAACATTATCTACTGGAGGGCAGCGATATTCGAAGGTGGCAGCTTATACACAATATTTGTGGATCTGAGGGCCGCCTTCGACCTGGTGCCCAGAGGGAAACTTTGGAGTGTTCTGGTCGAGATGGGGGTCCCCCCGGATATCCTGATAATTTTACAGAGACTGCATCATAACAACTATGCCCGGGTCAGGTGCGGGAAACTTGGGGAGCTGACGGACAGATTCCCCGTTGACAGGGGGGTTAGACAGGGTTGTGTATTGGCACCGACCCTGTTCTGCCTCTTTGTCAACGGGGTAATCGCCCACCTCAATGGCACTGAATACACTGACGCCCCAAGGTTGAACGGCAGCAGGGTGCCTGCAATCATGTTTGCAGATGACACCCTGCTGCTGTCCAAAACCCCCATGGGGATACAGAGGATCCTTGACTCATTTGTGGCCTTCTGCACAGATAGGGGCTTAGAAATCAACGCTGCAAAAACTAAGTTTATGGTCCTGAACCCAACCCAAAAATCACGCCCGAATCCCCTATTGGGATCTTCATGTCTAGAGAGAGTCTCCACCTTTGAATATCTTGGTGTAACGTTGAATGAAACCATGTCCTGGGGATCACACCAGACCAGGGCTAATCTTAAATTAGTACAGACCACTGGGGGCATTGCTCGGATGATGAAAAATTCCACATATCGTCCGCTGGGGCCGCTCATTCAGATCTACAAGGCACAGGCCAGGGGTGCTATTATGTATGGGGCGGAACTGTGGGGTCATACATCTTCCCGCAGTCTGTCTATAACCGAGAACAACTTTATTAGACAGATAGTTGCACTCCCGTCTAGCACTCCGCTCCTTCCCTTGAGGATGGATCTGGGACTGAGACCAATAGCTGATGATCTAGGTCTCAGACCCATAGTCTTCTGGCGAAGGCTATGGAGTAGTGAAGAACTTTCTACTTACAGGGCGGAACTGAGGGAGTTTCTAATCCACCCTAAAGCTTTACAGATCCCCTGGATAAAACATATACAAAAGTCCTGTGTGAGACTGGGGCTCCCCGACCTTTGGTCCGATCCAGCTAATGCCTCACTAAAGATCCCACGGAGAGCTCTGGTCAATGCTTACCATGAGCAGAAATTAGCCATGGCCCTGGACTGTCAGGGTGAGGGGTCATTAACATCTGTATTTATGCAAAGCAAGGACTCATACAGGCTGGAGAGGGTCCTGGACGCCATGTCCCCTGTGCTGGCCATGAAGCTATTTCTCCAATGGAGATATGGCACACTGCCTCTGCGATCCTATACTAGCTCCTGGTCAACACCGCCCTCTACCAAGCAATGCCCGGCATGTACTTGTGCTGAGGAAAGCGATTTACATGTGGTCTTGTTTTGTCCAACTTACAAGGCAGCCAGGAAATATTGGCTCCTCCCACTTATTAGAAACCTTGGTTGCAGGGAGTATCTCCCGATGTATAGAATTTTAAAAACTGATGTTTCGAGTCCAACTGTGTTTGCACTAGCTAAATTTCTTACTAATGTCTGGCATACTCGCACCCGTATTCTAAAGTCGCAGGTTCCCACCTAATTTTAAGTTTAACAAATTTTGAATGTACGGTCTTTTATCTGTTTTCACTCTAGTAGTACCTAATTCTTAGAGTGGAACGATTTTACATTGTACAATATGTATATGTTGTTTATCCTTGATGATTTTACAATGTTTGTAATGTGTTCTTATTGTATATCTTTGATGGTCAAATCGGCCGAAATAAAGATTGAAATACAATACCTTTTAGAAGATTTAGCCAGGCTGGTTGGACAAGGTGCAAATTGGGTATGATTACTGTGAGTTTATATATTTGAGTTCCAATAGCGTTCTCACCACTTGGAGTAAACTTTGACTGCTCGCCATCATTTGGAGAAGCAGGTTTCTGTTGGACCCGGCCCTTTGGGCAGGTTCACCCCTAGACTTTTTGCTTTTTCCTAGCCTGTTTCTGGAACCTGGTGTTGGTGATTCTAGGCCTCTGTGCACTTTTTCACTGTGGTACAGTGTAAAGTGCTGGAGCTCTCTGTATGAAGGGTGAGTGACCTGCCCTCCCATAGGAATGAATGGGGAATATGTATGCCCATGGTAGTTCCTGTTGTGTGGGGAGTGCAGGGGTCGAGTTTGGTATGTATAAACTCGTGAGAATGAATGCTGCAAAATGATGTATGCGGCATGACTGTGTCTAGTCTAGAAGTACTACTTTTGGAAGTTGGTATATTTGTGTAAGTTGGTTCTGGCATGTGATTGGCTGGTGAGTCTGCCCAGGAGTGCCTGGGCCTGCTGGTGGATGGACTGTCCGGTTTGAGTAGGACAGGGTCTGCAGGGTCTGCAAGGCCCCGGAGGAGGGGGTCTGAGTCAGCCGTCGATGAAAGGCCCCTCTGCTGTCAGGGATGGGAGGAAAGAGCGTCTGGTGGTGCCGGGCTGTGCCTGCCGCCCACCCTGCTGGCTCTCCATCCTGACGGCCCACTGTCACCTCTGGCCCTGAAGCTGTCAGGAAGACGAAAACCAGAAACATTCCAGTACTCAGGGTCCCTTGCACGAAGTACTTCAAAGGCATTTCTGTGTATAAGAAGGGGCTGTGTCTCCTTCCAAGTTCTTCTTGTTCTTGCTCTTGTGGCTGACTTGGATCTACCAGGGGTGGGCGCTGCCCAGCCCCTGGATGCCTGGATTCCTGGACTCCTGGGGGACCCTTCTGCCCTGCCTGGGCTGAAGGGGGGACTTGGCTTTGCCCCTGGGGAAGCTCTGGGGCCATGGCAGCATGGAGAAGCTGCCTTTTCCTGTGGAGAGCTCTGGAGTTGGTTTCTAGCGCCTGGAGGCGCTGTGCTTCGCCTTGAGCGCCTGGGAGCGCTCTGCCTGCTGTCTAGCGCTTTGGAGCGCTTCATTTCCCCCAAGCGCTTGAGAGCGCTTTCGCTGGACTTTCTAGCGCTTAGGAGCGCCTTCCTGCTTGCTTATAGCGCTGGACGCGCTGAGGATTCTTGGCCGTATGTACTTAATTATTTACGAGTGCCCACCTCGCTTATTCTTAATTTTATCTAACTTCGGCTGCCCACACCGTGATTGCCGCTGCCTGGGGGCCTGAAGACGCCCAGAAGTTGCCGTTGTCCGCGGTGAAGACCGAGCCCGCCGCGCTCTGATTGGGTGAGAGAGCCGAGCCCCCTCACCAGAGCCGCGACAGGATTGGCCCGTGGAACGTCGCGTCATCGGCGAGGCCGCGCTGCCATTGGTTGGCGGCCTCGCGTCATGAGGGGCTTGTCGCAGGAGCCGCGACGCGATTGGCTGGGCCGCCCCTGAGGCCGGGGCACGAGGGAAGAGGCAGGGAGAAGATGGCGGCCGCTGCTGGGGCTCCCGTGTGCCGAGGGAGCCCCGAGTGAAGAAGTGAGCGGCTGACAGGGCTCCCGTGATGCGAGGGAGCCCTGCTGTATCCAGGAGCCGCCGCCGCCTGAGAGCCCCGCAGAGAAGAGCCGACGCCGCCTCCCAAGGTACCGGTGAGTGCGGGCGTGCAGGGGACAGTGCTGCTTCTGCTCCAGGAGGGAGCTCGAGGGGGTTCCAGGCCGGTGAGGCAGAGTGGGTGCTTGGGCGGCCCCGGTTGGCAGTGGGTCGCCCCAACGTTAAACCAGAGCCTTGAGGCTCCACCGAAGGGGCAGAGTGGGGCAGAAGAGAGGAGGGGCGCCGGGACACGTTGTTGGTGTCCGCCCCCTCCAGTGGCGCGAGAGCGCGCCTGTTGCCAGTGTGAAGCCACGAGGGCTTCAAGGGCGGCCCCAGTTGACAGTGGGTCGCCCCAACGTGTTAGAGTCCGGTGAGGCTCATGGGGGCACCATTGCTTTAAGAGCCGGTGTGGCTCCAACGTTTGGCATGTTGCTTTAGAGCCTCTGTGGCTCCAACGTCTGGGGCATGTGTGATATGCCCAGAGCCTGTGTGGCTCCAGCAGTGGCGCAGTTGGTGCCTAAGGGCCAGTGAGGGCCCTGGCGCAAGTTTGTTGTTCTCCAGTTGCCCAGCACTTAGTGGGCATCTGCCACGTTTAGGCTTTCTTTTGTACTTTGAGACTGGCACCCTGACATTGAGACTCAGGGCGTCTGAGCCCCAACAAGGCCGTTGGCCTAGGGACTGCCACAGGTGGTGGCTTATGTGAGTTTGTGCGCAATCATATGGTTATTGCACCTCTGAATGTGATCTCTTGCATCATGTGTTATTCCTGCACCTCTGAAGGTTTTTAGGCCTCATGTGATATTTGCGCTATGGTATTACTCTTGACACCTCTGGATGTTTTATGCATTATGTGTCTTTCTTTTCATGCGCTGCACCTCTGAATGTTTAGTCATCATGTGTCTTCTTGCGCTGCACCCCTGAATGTATTTTTATTGCATCATGTGCTCTGTCCTTAACACCGCTGAATGTGTAGGTCTATACATCATGTGTTTTCTTTCTTTACCACTCCTCTGAATGTATATTCATGCATCATGGGTAATGTGTTCTGATTTATACCCCAAAGTGGATTTTATCCTTAGGTGGTTGTTCTTTCGAGTACAGGTGGTCCTGGTTACCTGCGTGACATGCTCCTAAGGTGTTTAGGGTTGCGTAGTGTGTACTTACCTGTTCCCAGTAGTTACTGGATGTGATTCATAACTGTTACTTTGTGCTACAGTGATTTTATATACTTATTCTAATTTCTAAGTGCTATTTCTAAAGGTGCTGATTATGACAGTGGTCTATGTGGCCCTGTCTTGTAAATAATCCCTTATGAATGTTGCCGTGCCAATGGGCACAATGTACATGTGTGATGTTTATCTGATAGGTGTTTTTACAATACAAAAGTTATTTTTATAATAACCTTGTGTGGAGTCTCTTTTGTGGTGTACCTAGTATGTTGTTGCTGTTGTGCGCTGACGCAAATGCTTTACACATCGCCTCCGAGTTTAGCCTTACTGCTTGTGCCAAGCTACCAAGGGGGTGAGCAGGGGTTATCTTGGCGTGTGACTTCCTTGCCCTGACTAGATTGGTGGTTTCTGCCTGGCTTTGGCGTCAGCCTTAGCCTACCAGAAATAGCCAGTTCTAACAGTTTCTAAAAGGAATAACTCTTATCCAAATGAAATTAAATAATCAGTTCCGAAATTGCAATCTTAAACAACAGTACCCTCCACAGATGCTATCCATTAATCACCTGTAAAGGTCTTACAGTATACTGCTTTTTCCCTTTTACAGAAAAATATCGTGGGACATTCATTCATTCATTATTTCTTTATTTTGGCATTGAATTTGCCATAAAAGATTTGCATAACAAGACATACATTAAGAAAATTTGCATCTAAAATAGTGAATACAATTTAAAAAACATTAAAAAACACGACTACATGTCCATCAAGTCGAATTAATTATACAGGTAAAACATGATATTTGTAGATACAAAAGTGCGCCCCTCCTAACTTTACAATTTTAAACCTTTTTTCCTGCAAACAAAATAAACGGAGTATAAGAATCTACTGGCACTAAATACAATGTATTGTGTTGTATCCGTTTTGATCATTCTGAATGCACTCATACAAGATCTTATTCCTAAGAGATTAAACAGTGGTTTGATCCATTTTCTTCTTGCCTGCACATAGGCTGGGCAGAAGAAAAGGATGTGCAAGTCATCCTCCTTATGATTACCCTCACACATAGTGCAGATTTCTTTTACATTTTGGGTATCATCAATGTTCCTAGACCATCTTGCCAAAGTTTAGTTGGTCATAAGATTGCCGTATCTTAGTTTCATGTATAGGGTTTTTGCAAGTTGGGGCTCTACTTCATCCAGGAAGGACTCAAAAAGAGGCTCATCCTTGAAGCTTAGAAAGTTACTAACTAAGGACCCACTCTTGTTTCCATTCGTTATTTGGTTACAAATAAAACCCCAAAAAGCCTTTTTTAACAGGTTTTTTTAATTCGGCGGCAACCTTTCCGGGTTCTCAAAGAAATGGGCTAGCCCTATTTTAGTGAACCACATTCTAATATGTTTCAACCAGACATTTGAATTAAAGACATCTAAGTACAGAATTTCTTCAAGCCCTTTCCTATATTCAAACAGTTCAGGTGTCGACCAAATTCTCACCCAAAACAATAATGGTCGGACAATAGTATAATGATCAGTTCTTCTTATGTTAAGGTCCATCTGGAGAGGTACCAGAGGGGTACCTTTTGGGGCCCTTACAAGACTGCGCATAAATTTATTGTCCATGATATAAAAAGCGTCCTTTGACATGGGCCCCCAAATCTCGGCGCCATAAAGAGCAGCCGGTTGGGCTTTGGCTTTGAATAACTCTATTGCCGGTGATACAGATTTACTGATACTCGAACAATGCTTTCTAAGGATAGGTTTGGTGTTCTGTGCAAATGTTACCTTACTTTTTTCAATTTGCGATTTCCAGATGAAGTTGGAGTCAAGGGAAATCCCCAAATAGGAAAAATTATGAACAATTTCCAATTTTTGACCATTCAGTGTGAGGTATCCATTGTCTGATTTAGTTGGATTAAGGGCCATACACTTAGTTTTTTTAGCATTAACTTCCAGTCCTTTGTTATTACAATAGTTACAGGCGGACCATCTAGATGATTGGCTACGCCAGGCTAGTAATAAAGTTGCTCCTTTCAAAAAGATCAACGCTAAGCGCCCTCACGACGCACAACGGTGGTTCACGGACCAACTTAAAGCATACAAACTTGCCTTGCGGCAAGCTGAACGCCGTTGGCGCCGCAACTACGACCCACAGCTCAAACTCGTTTACACTGACTCCTTAAAGTCTTATAAAAAATCGATTTTGATAGCCAAGACGGCCTACTTTTCTCAAAAAATAATGGACTCAAACAACAGAACCAAGGAGATTTTCTCTATTGTCAACGAGCTTTCTCTACCTGACAGGGTTACCCCCCAACCCCAGCCTACCCAAACCCTGTGCGACTCGTTAAACTCCTACTTTCTTGAGAAAATTTCAACTATAAAAAACAACATCCCAAGCCCCGCGTCCCCTACTCCCCCTCCCCTTCCTCCCAGTAACACCAGTATCCTGACGGAGTTTCCTCCTATCTCCCTACAAGATTTTTCCTCTCTTCTTCTCAAAGTCAGCTCGGGTTCTCCTAATGACTGCTGCCCCCCGCAGATCCTGAGAGAAGCCTTCCTTGCGTGTCCAGACCCACCTCTTGCATTACTCAATAATTCTTTGGCTACTGGGGAGGTCCCTCGCTCTTTTAAGCAAGCAGCCGTTTTACCCATCCTAAAAAAACCTAACGCGGACCCCACAATTCTCAGCAACTACCGACCCATCTCCCTCCTCCCCTACCTGGGCAAAATTCTGGAGACCTATGTCACCCGTTGTCTGAGCTCCTTCATAGAGAAATCCTCCTTTTTGGACCCCCAACAAGCTGGATTTAGACCCCTTCACTCCACCGAGGCGGTCATAGTAGCAGTCATGGACACCCTTAGGAAAGGTGCAGACAAAAACATCTCTCAGGCCCTTGTCCTACTAGACCTCTCGGCGGCATTCGACACGGTCGATCATACCATTTTGATCGACCGTGTCCACAATGCCGGCATCCAGGGGGTGGCCCTTGACTGGCTCAGATCATTCCTTGACCAGCGATCACAACCTGTTCACCTCTCCACCTTTTCTGCACCCTACACCTCCCTCACCTGCGGTGTCCCACAGGGCTCTGCACTATCCCCCCTTCTATTTAACTTGTATTTGCAACCCCTCTTAGCTTCCCTCCGCAACTCCCCGGTCACAATCTTTAATTACGCGGACGACCTCCAGTTAATTTTTCCCATCAACTCCCTCCCTTCCTCCCGTCTTAATTTTCAGTCGATTATGATGACCATCGCAGAGTGGATGTATCACAGCCAACTAAAGTTGAACCCCACTAAAACTGAGCTCGTACTTGTGGGGGCTCCCAATCATCCATGGAATTCCACCTTCTGGCCAACATCCCTGGGGAAGGCACCCACTCCAGTGAGCACAGTGAAAAGTCTGGGGGTGATTATCTCTGATGACCTTTCAATGAGACCACAAATTAACTCTGTCACCTCATCCTGCTTCTTCCAGCTTAGGCGGATTCGAAAAATCAGCAGGTTTCTCACCAGAGATGCCCTGACTCAAGTCATCATCGCTCTCATCACCTCTAGGCTAGACTATGCCAACATGTTGTACGTGGGGATTCCGGCATGCCACCTCCATCGACTGCAGCTGGTGCAGAATCAGGCTGCCCGCCTGATTTTCCGCCAGCCTAAACACCAGCATGTCACCCCCCTCCTCCGCAGTCTGCATTGGCTCCCTGTTTCCAAACGCTGCACCTTCAAGCTGGCATGCTCAGTTTTCAAGGCCCTCTCTGATGAAGCCCCTGCGTTCATCTCTTCCATCTTGACTCTCCACATTCCCCTTAGAGCTCTTCGCTCAGCATCTCTCAACCTCCTAGTGGTCCCCAAATTCAAACGTAAGAAGCACGGTGGTTTGAGTTTCTCTGTTTTGGCCCCCTCTACTTGGAACTTCCTGCCACCTTCACTTCGTCTTTGCTCCAACTATGACTGCTTTCGTAGACTACTAAAAACCCTGCTCTTTCAATCTGCCTATGAATAACCCCCCTCACCCTTGATCACTGCACCTGTCAAAGAGCGCCATGAAACCGTTGGTGAAAGTGCGCGGTATAAATAATTTTAACGTAACGTTTAACGTAACGTAACGTAAAGGAATTCAATAGTGCCTGCAGACCCTTCCTAGTTTGTAAAATTAAAATGGTATCGTCTGCAAAGAGTAGCGCGGGTACCTTTTCTCCATTTATTTTTGGTGAGTCATTTTGGCATTCCCCTAAGTACGCAGGAATATCATTTACAAAAAGGGAAAATAATGTTGGGGCCAAAACACAACCTTGACGAACACCACGTTCAATTGGTATGTTCTCGGTTAGTTCCCCATTTGGGCCCCATCTCACCCTGGAGTAATTCCCGGCGTGCAGCTCAATTATCTGGATTAATAAGCTGCATGGTAACCCCACCTGATATAGGGACCTCCAAAGGAGATCTCGTGGCACTAAATCAAACGCCGCCCTGAGATCTACAAAGGCGACGTATAAATGACCCTTTTTAATTTGGACATATTTCCAGTAAAGGCAGCAGAACCTAAATACTTGGTCGTGGGACATTCGAGAAAAAGGCAGCAAAGATTTGTCAAAGAGAGAGAGAGAGATGTAGAGAGGTTTTGATCCTGCTGAAGGTTTTTCGAGCCAAGAAACAACCACAGCCTTTCGAGTTTTTACATTGTTAGGAACTTATGACGAGGCAAGCAAGTTATTGCAAAAGGGAGTTCAGGGCAGGAGCTATGATTTCTAAATCTCCAGCCAGGACATGTGCAGGAAAGAACCCACCGGGAGTGAGATTTAATAGAAAGGGCAAGAGAAGTAATCGAATACACAGAGAAGGCTGAAATTCAGCAGTCACGTTGAGGATGGTTCACGATCACAAACCTTTGTGAAGGATGACATATGCATCTTAACCCCTTCCATGCTGATGACGAACCCCAGCCGTCATGCACTACGGTGCTCGTGTGCTGATGACGGCTGTGGTTCGTCACGGCCCGCCCCTGTTCGTGCTGTTTACAGCACACCAGGGGAATCGCGGCCGCATGGAAAGGGTTAAACTAATACCATTTTTTTTTACATTGTTTACATGTAACATAAAGAGATAGGGAACTTCAAACTCTTGTAGAAGGCTCAGAAGAATTAGCAGCACACACTCGTTCAACAACATTTTTGCCTCCTCTCTAATGGGCATATTATCAAGCCCAATATTGCCGCTTTAGCGGCAGTTTCCTGCAGCTAAAGCGGCGATAATCTTAACTCCATTCTTGATAATATGCCCCTTACTTTTTTGATGATTCTGCCCACTTACAACCTCCTCTCCCCTTCATGGTCTAATTTTCACCTCATCTTTTGCCCAAACGATTACCTACTCTGGAAGTACAACTCCCTCTTATATTCACTTCACGCCAGCAATATCTCCTCTTCACCTCTCATCTCTTCCCAACCATCTTAGCTTCTCTCGCTAATTCTGCCACTCTTACAATCATCTTTCCCCTCCATGCTTTACTCCTTTCCTCTTATCTTTCATTACAGCCTCTCACCATCTCTTATCCCTACTGTTTTGGCTGGTTCTGCCCCTTTAATTCAACTTCACCTTATTCCCCAGCCTCTTCCAGCTGGTTCTGCACCTCTTACATCCACATCTGTCCACCATACGCTGCTCTTTACCACTCTGTAACCCCAGCCTCTTCCTTTGTGTAAGCTGTTCTCCTCCTTTACATCCATCTTTCCCCTTTCACCCTCCCACTCTCTGAGTTGACCCGTTTTTACATTTCTAATTTTTACATGGATTCTGCCCATCTAACATTACTCTCTTTTTCATGCTATTATAGTGGATGAGCCACGGTAAATTTGAGGCCGAGGCCTGACTCTGCTCAGTTTGAGGTCCTCTTGAACCTAGAGCCCAAAATGAGCCAAGGACTCACAGTAGGTCCACTGGTTGCATCTGCCCACCATGCATCATGGCGAGCCAACTTGAATCCCGGCTCGGCTCAGCATCCTGTGAATTCAGGCAAATCTCTGTGCTGTATTTTTTTTTACGTAGTGCGTGTCTGTTGTGAATCGCTCTTTGTGGTGGTTCCTCGAATAGGCGCACGAATACCATGTGATATTTAAGAGCTACAAAAAATCTGTATGTCCCAGCCAGCTTATCTGCTAAAAGTACTCATTAGGGGAGCCAGTGAAGCTATTTACCAGGAGTTAGGTCCTCAGCCTCTCAGGGACAAGAACAGGTTGGTTTGGCCTGAGTGCATTAAAATAATTTAATTAGTGACACAAAGTCACATGTCCGCCCTGCAGGAGCTGGTAAGCGAAAGGCTTCAGTTTTAGATCCTCATCTATGGAATAAAGGAGGCATTTGGGACTTTAAAATCAGGGGAAGGGATGATGCCTTCTGAAATATGGTGCATCCCTGCCTTTTGAAAGTTTCAGAGCACCGCATTGCCAAATTTGGAGTTACACCCTGCTCTGACATTTTCTTGTGAATATACCCCCAAAGGTAACCGTAATTCCATACTCTGGAACCACTCTTTCACTTGCAAATAATAGAAAAGCAGTTAAATGGTCTAAGATCAGTTACAACCCAGATATACTCACACAGATTTATGCTACATTTAATAGCCTACTGGGCCCCTTTGACAACATTCCCTATATTGAAATACCCTTGGGCCATTCGCTCACCGCTTTGTTAGCTCTTTACACATTTTATGCACTAAAACTCTGAAGGCTGAAGTGAAGTGGAACCCAGACCCCTTCATGGTACATGAATGGGGCTGCCATGCTAAGGAAATTTTGATTGGAGCTATCAAAGCAGGGCACCAAGAACGTATGAGGCAACACCGTGCATCACATACAATCATCATTACTAATTCTAAACAGGAATGCATAGGTTCAAGTTGGTTGGTCCTGATCGAAACTCTAAAAATGAAAGACCAAAGATTATTTTCGCAGATTTTTTAGCATGGTGACACAGTCACCAGAAGCTCTATCAAATGTACAGTCAAATGTACAGTTTCAAATAAGATATTGGAAGATGATAGTACACCTCCCTCCTGGTTAGCAGCGCACATAATCTCAGTTTTTAAGAAGGGTACTAGAACGGTATACAACCTTTAGCACGCATTTTTTACAACGCACTGCCATTACCACGCATCTTTTACAACGCATGCCATTACAACGCATAGCGCTTTGGGGCGATCTGACATAGGGAATGGATAGTGAATAGGTTAATTTACTATCCAATAACCTTCCCTAACATCATACATCCACTAGAACATCCTCATGTAATTATAGGCCAATCAGTCTTATTGACAACCTGTAAAAGGCCTTCTGCCACCAGATCTCATGTAGACTCCATGAATGGTTGCGCAAGAGGATGATTCTGTCCCTCTTCCAAGCGGGGTTCTGAGCGAAGGTGAGCACTATTAACTACGTGCTTCGTTTAAACCTTTTAAGGTGTAAGCATGTTGCCCTCTCCAAAAAACATCTATACACCGCTTTTGTTGATTTGAGAGCCGCTTTTGACTTCGTTCCGAGGTGTCAACTGTGGACCGCTTTGTCCAGATTGGGCATCGAACCATGCCTACAGGACATCCTCATTAGATTGCATGAAAAGACCTTCGCCCAAGTAAGGTGGTTGAAAAGAAGGGCGCTTACAAACCGCATACCCATTACACATGGGGCGTGACAGGGATGCGTTCTTGCCCCATACAGTCACCGCCGCAACGAAAATGGAGGGGGGCCCCCTGCCACGTACACGGAGGGGCCACCCTCTGGGTTTAATTCAGAGTTTATGGGCCTAAAAATTGTGCTGAGGGGGCCTTCTGCAGCTCAGGGGCCCCCCGCACCGGGGGGGGGGGGGGGCTGCAGGGGCCTGTGTTACGCCCCTGCATACAGTTCTGGTTCTACATTAATAATCTGGCGGATCATTCATTAAATTGCGTGCATGACTGCCCTAAGCTGGGGCGGCTGCCAACACCCCATTAATATTTGCTGTTGATACCCTGCTACTCTCCCGCACCCCTAGCGGGTTGCATAACCTATTGTATAGCTTTGTTGAATATTGTGACAATAGTGGTCTGGAAGTTCACACCTCCAAAACGAAGATCATTTCCCTAAATCCTCATAAACCACCTAATAGGGGGTTCCATCAGACCGAGACAAAACTCCAGCAGGTAGACCAGTTAGATTACCAGGGGTCAAGGTTCGATAAAACCCCCAAATGAAAGGCCCAAATCTTCACAATCCGAACTTTCCTTGCTTCACAGTGCAACTTCAGTCATTAAACGTTTTAAAGCCACCACACCAAAATCAGTGTCCCCAGGCATTGAAATATACAGGGCTAAGGTGCAGTCTGCGGCCTTATACGGCGCAGAAGTATGGGGAGTGGGGAATTTCAAGGGGCTGATTGTTAAGGAAAATTGCTTCATAAAATCCTTGTTCAATCTTCCAAGAAGGACCCTGAAATTTCCCCTATTCATTGACACCGGTCTTAAAAGAAACTTAGCAAAGGTGAGACTGCTACTCTTTTGGGTTAGATTGTGGTCCACTCCGGAAATGGCCATATATAGGTCTTCATTTGAGGAAGTAGCTGGTCTAGGTAATAGCATTACCATCTCATGGGTTAGCTACATTAAAACCCACCTAAACCTCCTAGGCCTGGGCATGTGTTGGTCCAACCCATCGCAAAATAACTCTAACTCCAAGGCAATTGTTAAGGAGAAATTCTAAGCCTACAGGATGGATTCATATCATCGCTATGTAAAGCCAGGCATGCTGACGGACGGTTTTATGGTCTTTAAACCTATTCCGCACTTTAGCCATACATGGACGCTTTTGTACCCCACCAGCATGCACCTTGCTAATTAAAATTAGACATGGCAGCCTGCTAGTAAATAAATACACATACAAATAAGATCCTCTGTACTGAGGATGTAGAACATCTACTTTTCTTTTGCCCGATATACGGCAGAACCGGTATACAACTGTTACAACGCATCTTTTACCACGCAATACCATTACCACGCTTCTTTTACAATGCAAAGACTTTTACCACGAATACTTTTAGAACGCATACTATTACAACGCAAGTGCCTTTACAACGCATGTACATTTACAACGCATTTTATGTATAAAGTTATATTAGACTAGTAGTATTTCTATGCTTAATTATTAATACTAGAGAATTTTTTTTAAAGTATTACTATTGTAATTTTGTAAAAGAATATTAAGAATTTTAAAATTTAAAATTGGTAATGTACGAAAAATTTAAAGGCATGTAATACACTTTAGTTTTTGCTGAAAAATTAATACTACAGTATTATTTGAAATATTGTTATCATTAGCATACATATTAATACTATAGTATTATTTTTTTACATTTATGAACTAATAAAAAAATTAAGTTCTTTTAAAAATAGTTTATTTGTATTGCAAAATTATAAATATATTTAATTGTTTAATTTTTGTATAACTAGTATTATTTATGAAAAATATTAATATTTAAAAAAGGCAATGTGCTAAATAATTAACATGTTTTTTAAAACAGTTCTTTAAGACAATATTTTTAATAAGTTAAATTATTATTTATATTAATATTAATAAAGTTATAAATATTGTACCAAAATTATTTGGTTTTTATTAAAAAAAATAAATTATATAATTGGTTCGATTTAAAATTTCCATTTTTATATTTATGTATGTAAATGGATCATATAAGTTTAAAAAATATACTTAAATTTAAAAAAAAAATTGTTATAGATTAAATTAATGAAAGATTTGGTTTCCACGTTTTAACCTTGAATCGAATGGCAAACATTGTCCTTCTTTTATTTTCATGTTAGTTGCTATGAGTCTCGCGGGAACACAAAAAGAATGTTGGAAAGAAGAAGATAGAAGATATAAAGATGAGAAAAGGAAACAGAAAACAGGTAAGGAGACAAATATATAATTTTAAAAAATATATAATAAGAAAAAAAAGTAATGCATGATAAATTGAATACAATAAAAAAAGATAACAAAGTTTCATAATATTTTTATTTTTCATTAAACATATAGAAATTTTGATTGTATTTTTACGATTTTATTACATATTTTTACTTATTTTTATTATAAGGGAAACATTATGAAAATATATAAAATCAATTTAATAAATATTAATAAATAAAGTAGTCCCTTTTTTATCGTTGCAGCATTCAATTACGTAACGACGTAAACGTCAGCGTAAGCGGCCATTTTGAAGAGTATCCAAGGTGGAAGCAGCTGGAAGCTGATCTGCGTCCAGGTAGGAAACATTTTAAACTTCATTTTAAGTAATTACATTAAAAAGGTAAGCATTTATTGTAAGGGAAGGATAAGGAGAGGTTGCTATATACGTAAATGATGTAATGTACGTAAAAAAGCATGTCGCTAATCGTATAGCTAGAGTATGCCTATGTCGGGTCTGGGGGAAAAAAGTAAGAAATGTTTATCCTGTTTTGAAAAAGTTGTCTTTATTTAAAAAAAAAAGCAAAGATGTTTATGTATTACAATTTTTTTATCGGTACTGAAGATATGTAAAAAATGCATTTTTGAATTTATCGATCGTTTTTGTTTCTATTAAGAAAGAATAAAGAGGTTAGATAATTGCTGAAAAAAGCTTCTTAGAAAGTAAACAGTTGTATTATAAAGGTTTTGGGTAAGGATACTTTTTTATTGGGATTGTAGTGTTGTTAAATACTGTTCAGAGAGATCACGTGGTTTGAAAGGGTCTTGTCGGTTTCTTCGACTTAAGGTTTACCAAAAAAAATGTACGAGTTTTTTGTTGGAAATATTTTGGAGAGTTAGCATATTTGTCTATTGATGACCATTGTTTAAAAGTATAAGCAGATTTCAGAGTGAAATGTTAATAATTTCACGTAATGTACAGAGTAGGATTATAAAGAAGGTTTCATTTATAGTACAGTTATAACGTTGTATTTTGATTAATGATATCTTGAAGATACAAGTTCATTTATGTTTACACATGGAGTGCTTTTTGTAAAATTAAAAATGTACAAGTGGAAAATCAAAATGGTATGTGAATTTTTTGGAATTATTTTAACCAAATATATATGCTTCTTAGCATTTTAGTAAGATATTTGTAAAAAAAAAGTTATGTCGTGGAGTGAACTAAAATGCATAAGGTATTGGGTTTTAATAAAAATATTGCTTCCAAACAGAGATGGATTTTGGTACACTTTTTGGAGACAATTGGCTGTTTTAGAAAAAAATTGCATGCAAATGCATATGGAATGTGATTTATTGGTAAAAGTCCAGTCAAGAAAAAAAGGATCACTCTATTTTTTAATACATTTTTGTGGTTTTAAAATTATGTTGTGGCTTTCTAGAATATGCTAATGGAGATGGGTGATTTTGAAAAAAATCCAATCTGAAAAATGATGGATTACTTTTTTCAAATTCAATTATTTTTTTGAAAAACATATTTTCAGTTATGAAAATTTTTGGGAAAGTAGTGCTTACTCATTTGAAGAAGCTTTTGGAGACAATTGGATGTTTTAGAACAAAATTGCATGAAAATGCAAATGGAATGTGATTTATTGGTAAAAGTCAAGTCAAGAAAAAAAGGATCTCTATTTTTTTGACAACATTTTTGTGGATTTAAAATTATGTTGTGGCTTTCTAGAATATGCTAAAGGAGATGGGTGAATTTGAAAAAATCCAATCTGAAAAATGATGGATTACTTTTTTGCTTTTCAAATTAAATCATTTTTTGAAAAACATATTTTCTGTTCTGAATATTTTTTAGGAAAGTCATGCTTACTCATTTGAAGAAGCTTTTTTTGACAATTTTCGTGAAAAGTAAAAAACAGAAGATTTTAGTATTTTCAACAAATGCATTTTTTAGTAATTCTAAAATCACAAATATTTAAAGAAGAAGAGTGGATAATTTTTTTAAAATAAGGGAAAGAAGAAATAACTTGGAATATTTGGATTTTTGGATCGATTTGCAACTATGGATTTTGTAAAGTTGCAAAAAAGAAGAAAAAAGAAAAAAGAAGACAACTAAAGGTAAGGAGACCCGACTTAATAATTTTTAATTTAATAATTTTGGAAAAAGTTATAGCCAATTACATTTAGGAAGGATATAAATTTAGAGCAAAGCAGGAAAGTAATGTGTGACAGATAATTAAAAACTAAGAATGTTAGCTAGATTTTCCAGGTAGTCTAGAGCCACACACAACGTAAACTTTTGTAATAGTGCCAATAGTCTCTCGGACATTTCCTTTTTTTTTAGAGTTATTCGTGAGTTTAGACTACCTGAAAGAGTTTGGGAAATTCTCATTTCCTGAAAACTTTGCTCCTTATTCAAAGTTTCCAAAAAAGAGTAGAAATTAGGGTGGGGTTTACCAATTAGATGGTTGAAGGAGTTATGCCATCCCTCAATGGCATTATTTGTTTTAGCCTCTCCCTGTAAGCAACTCGAATAACAGTTCCACCACTCCACATGGAAATGTGGCTTCCTCCTGCGACCCGATCTGCGTAGGTGTCCAATCCATGTGTCTTCCATATAATTTAGAATGGGTGCCAATTTTTCCTCATTTGCAATGTAATAATCAGATTCTGTAATGGCAGTGTAGTACTCGTCTACACTTTCGGGAGGGACAAAACAAAGAGCAGTAAGTTTTTTTAATTCTACCTGTAGTTTGCTGTCTGAGGAGTATTCTGTAACTAGGGGTGTTTTTTGTAACTTACGCCAGAATTCCTGGGAAAAATGGAAAAAACACCCCTGAATTTGGGTATCCGTGTACGTTTTGGTGATCACATTGATCATGCTCAATTCAAAATCTATAATAATTTTCCTAGGGCTTTTCTTTTTTTTGATTTTATTACTGATAAAAGTTCAGTGTAGGTTGCAGAAGTCTTATCAGGCAGCAAACTATATACTAGGGGGATCTAACTATTGTTAATTTTAGCATGTATAGTATAAATTTGGGTGAATGGATGGGGCGTACTTTTAAACGTCCCATCCATCATCCAAATTTCACTAGCTTCAAGTTTTAGAAGGTTGCGGGGTGTACTAAAAATTAATATACGTTTGTGAGGGTTTTCATTATCATGCAGAAGGAAAGGTTCATCAGCAAAAGAAATAGTGAGTTTGTGAGGAATAATTATGTCAGAAAAGGTATGAGGTGTATTTGTTTGTGTATTACTTGCCTGCTTTTGACGTTGAATAATTCTTCTCAAATTATGGATGGTAGGCATATTACTAGCTACATGACTAGGAACATGCTGAGCAACCTCTCGTAAAATGGATTCTGTAGAATCATTGGAGGTGCTTGCAAGTACTTTCATTTCGTTTACGGTTTCTCTGACATCAACCTCCATTGCAGAGGCAGAGTGGTTATGGTCAGTTGTTTTTACAATGATATCATCAACCGTAACCGCTCTGCCGCTGCAACGGGTTGAAAAGTATTGCACGCACCTCCAATGATTTCTAGGGAAACTTATCCTTTCCTTACAATAAATGTAACCTGCATGATTTAAAAGTCTGTTTCCTTTCCTGGACTTGATGTATTTAGCAGTTGGTTGAGTAGACATTATCTGCAAGGAAAAAAAGTATTTAATTAAGTCTGTGCATATGTGTACTTTAAGTTTATAAACATAAAAATACACTTTCCCTACTGCAGCAGTTTCCTGGAGTTACAATAGTATTTGATACCCCCACACTATCTAGCACTTTTCCTACTGCAGCACCTTCCAGGAGTTAGAATAGTAATTGATATCTTTACAATATCCAGCACTTTCCCTACTGCAGCACTTTTCTTGAGTTAGAATAGTAATTGATACCTTTACACTGTTTTGCACTTTCCTGGAGTTAGAATAGAGATTGATACAGCCACACTATCCTGCACTTGCCCTACTGCAGCTATTTCCTGGAGTTAGAATAGTAATTGATACCCCCACACTATCCAGCAGTTTCCCTAATTCAGCATTTTAGAATAGTAATTGATACCTTCACACTATCCAGCACTTTCCCTACTGCAGCACTTTCCTGGAGTTAGAATACTAATTGATACTCTCACACTATCCAACAGTTTGCCTACTGCAGCACTTACCTGGAGTTAGAATAGTAATTGATACCCCCACACTATCCTGCACTTTCCCTACTCCAGCACTTTACTTGAGTTAGAAAAGTAATTGATACCCCCACACTATCCTGCACTTTCCCTACTGCAGCACTTACCTGGAGTTAGAATAGTAATTGATACCCCCACACTATCCAGCACTTTCCCTACTGCAGCACTAACCTGGAGTTAGAATAGTAATTGATACCCCCACACTATCCAGCACTTTCCCTACTGCAGCACTTACCTGGAGTTAGAATAGTAATTGATACACCCACACTATCCAGCACTTTCCCTACTGCAGCACTTACCTGGAGTTAGAATAGTAATTGATACCCCCACACTATCCAGCACTTTTTCTACTGCAGCACTTATCTGGAGTTAGAATAGTAATTGATACCCCTACACTATCCAGCACTTTCCCTACTGCAGCACCTTACTGGAGTTAGAATAGTAATTGATACCCCCACACTATCCAGCACTTTCCCTACTGCAGCACTTACCTGGAGTTAGATTAGTAATTGATACCTCCACACTATCCAGCACTTTCTCTACTGCAGCACTTACCTGGAGTTGGAATAGTAATTGATACCCCTACACTATCCAGCATTTTCCCTATTGCAGCAATTTATCTTGCACTTTAGAAAATGTGTTTTTCGTGTAATGTTCTTTATTTACCTTTAAGATTGTTGTTTTTATTTGTGATCTTCTTTTTATTGCTGGAGTTTGCTTGGTTTTCTTCAAAGATTGTTTAGAGTTTCTAAAACAAGGAAATTAGAAATGTAAATGTTTAATTTGCTTCCTTTTGAATGTAGCTAGATTGTGATTAGAAAATTATACATTATATTTCTTCATCACTTTTCTTACAGCTGCACATTACTGGTGTGGGAATAGATAATTATAACCTTATACTATTTATCACTTTCTTACTGCAACACTTTCCTGGAGTTACAATAGTAATTGTTACCCCCACACTATCCTGCACTTTCCCTACTGCAGCTCTTACCTGGAGTTAGATTAGTAATTGATACCTCCACACTATCCAGCACTTTCCCTACTGCAGCACTTACCTGGAGTTAGAATAATAATTTATACCCCCACATTATCCAGCACTTTCCCTACTGCAGCACTTATCTGGAGTTAGAATAGTAATTGATACCCCCACACTATCCAGCACTTTCCCTACTGCAGCACCTTACTGGAGTTAGAATAGTAATTGATACCCCCACACTATCCAGCACTTTCCCTACTGCAGCACTTACCTGGAGTTAGAATAGTAATTGATACCCCCACACTATCCAGCACTTTCCCTACTGTAGGACCTTCCTGGAGTTAGAATAGTTATTGATGCCACTACACTATCCAGTATTTTCCCTACTGCAGCACTTTACTTGAGTTAGAAAAGTAATTGATACCCCCAAACTATCCAGCACTTTCCCTACTGCAGCACTTACCTGGAGTTAGAATAATAATTGATACCCCCACACTATCCAGCACTTTCCCTACTGCAGCACTTACCTGGAGTTAGAACAGTAATTGATACACCCACACTATCCAGCACTTTCCCTACTGCAGCACTTACCTGGAGTTACAATAGTAATTGATACCCCACACTATCCTGCACTTTCCCTACTGCAGCACTTACCTGGAGTTAGATTAGTAATTGATACCTCCACACTATCCAGCACTTTCCCTACTGCAGCACTTACCTGGAGTTAGAATAGTAATTGATACCCCCACACTATCCAGCACTTTCCCTACTGCAGCACTTATCTGGAGTTAGAATAGTAAATGATACCCCCACACTATCCAGCACTTTCCCTACTGCAGCACCTTACTGGAGTTAGAATAGTAATTGATACCCCCACACTATCCAGCACTTTCTCTACTGCAGCACTTACCTGGAGTTAGAATAGTAATTGATACCCCCACACTATCCAGCACTTTCCCTACTGTAGCACCTTCCTGGAGTTAGAATAGTTATTGATACCACTACACTATCCAGTATTTTCCCTACTGCAGCACTTACCTGGAGTTAGAATAGTAATTGATACCCCCACACTATCCTGCACTTTCCCTACTGCAGCACTTTACTTGAGTTAGAAAAGTAATTGATACCCCAAACTATCCAGCACTTTCCCTACTGCAGCACTTACCTGGAGTTAGAATAGTAATTGATACCCCCACACTATCCAGCACTCTCACTACTGCAGCATTTACCTGGAGTTAGAATAGTAATTGATACCCCCACACTATCCAGCACTTTCCCTACTGCAGCACTTACCTGGAGTTAGAATAGGAATTGATACCCCCACACTATCCAGCACTTTCCCTACTGCAGCACTTACCTGGAGTTAGAATAGTAATTGATACCCCCACACTATCCAGCACTTTCCCTACTGCAGCACTTATCTGGAGTTAGAATAGTAAATGATACCCCCACACTATCCAGCACTTTCCCTACTGCAGCACCTTACTGGAGTTAGAATAGTAATTGATACCCCCACACTATCCAGCACTTTCTCTACTGCAGCACTTACCTGGAGTTAGAATAGTAATTGATACCCCCACACTATCCAGCACTTTCCCTACTGTAGCACCTTCCTGGAGTTAGAATAGTTATTGATACCACTACACTATCCAGTATTTTCCCTACTGCAGCACTTACCTGGAGTTAGAATAGTAATTGATACCCCCACACTATCCTGCACTTTCCCTACTGCAGCACTTTACTTGAGTTAGAAAAGTAATTGATACCCCAAACTATCCAGCACTTTCCCTACTGCAGCACTTACCTGGAGTTAGAATAGTAATTGATACCCCCACACTATCCAGCACTCTCACTACTGCAGCATTTACCTGGAGTTAGAATAGTAATTGATACCCCCACACTATCCAGCACTTTCCCTACTGCAGCACTTACCTGGAGTTAGAATAGGAATTGATACCCCTACACTATTTAGCATTTTCCTTACTGCAGCACTTACCTGGAGTTAGAATAGTAATTGATACCCCCACACTATTCAGTTCTTTCCCTACTGCAGCAATTTATCAAGCACTTTTGAAAATGTGTTTTTCGTGCAATGTTCTTTATTTACCTTTAAGATTGATGTTTTTATTTGTGGTCTTCTTTTTATTGCTGGTGTTTGCTTGGTTTTCTCCAAAGATTGTTTTGAATTTCTAAAACAAGGAAATAAGAAATGTAAATGATATTTTTTTTTTTTTTTAATGTAGCTGGATTGTGATTAGAAAATTATACATTATATTTCTTCATCGCTTTTCTTACAGCTGCACATTACTGGAGTGGGAACAGATAATTATAACCTTATACTATTTATCACTTTTCTTACTGCAACACTTTCCTGGAGTTACAATAGTAATTGTTACCCCCACACTATCCTGCACTTTCCCTACTGCAGCACTTACCTGGAGTTAGAATAGTAATTGATACCCCCACACTATCCAGCACTTTCCCTACTGCAGCACTTACATGGAGTTAGAATAGTAATTGATACCCCCACACTATCCAGCACTTTCCCTACTGCAGCACTTATCTGGAGTTAGAATAGTAATTGATACCCCCACACTATTAAGCACTTTCCCTACTGCAGCACTTACCTGGAGTTAGAGTAGTAATTGATACCCCCACACTATCCAGCACTTTCCCTACTGCAGCACTTACCTGGAGTTAGAATAGTAATTGATACCCCCACACTATTCAGTTCTTTCCCTACTGCAGCAATTTATCAAGCACTTTTGAAAATGTGTTTTTCGTGCAATGTTCTTTATTTACCTTTAAGATTGATGTTTTTATTCGTGGTCTTCTTTTTATTGCTGGTGTTTGCTTGGTTTTCTTCAAAGATTGCTTTGAGTTTCTAAAACAAGGAAATAAAAAATGTGAATTAATGTGAATCTAATTTGATGGTGTGTTGGTTGGTAGGATTTTGGGTTGTCGCTCACTTTGAAAAATAATCCTTGTTTGATGATCTGGAGATTATTGAGATTTTTAAAAAAATGTTTCTGCTGTAGAAAATAATGTTAGCAAATCTGTTTTTATTAGCCTTTACATATGTTACAATTTATTTTTTGCTGTATATACAGTTATTTTGAATTTAAATTGATACCTTTACACTATTCCACACTTCCTCTTTAGCAGCACTTATTTTGAGTACCAATATCTGGATTAAGGATTGAAAATAATACTCTTTTACCATCCTACAATTTCCTTTCTGCTGCACTTAACTGGAATTGATTTTAAATTGATACTTCTACACTATCCTCTATTTTACATACTCCAGTATTTTCCTGGAGTAAGAATAGAAAATAATACCCTTTTAACATCCTACACTTAATACATTGCTGCCACATTAGGAAATTTGACTAGACATTGTGACCACTACATTATTCAGCACTTTTCTTACTGCAGTATTGTAAATAATAACATAATTACCTTTTTAATTAGTTGACGTTTCAATTTTATAAGTAGAAAAATTAAATAATTTTCTCCAAAATGATTTTCTCTGTAAAAAATAGATTAAATATATGTGTATTAATAAATTTATTTGCGTTTCGTGTGTTTTGAATTGTTGATTAAAATATTCAAAAGTACCTTCAAGTTATTATTGAAGAGGAGTGTTGGCTGTGTAACAAAATACAATTTTTTGATACTGGTCTTTAGCGGCGTTGGTTTTAGTAGTTCGACTAATACAAAAAAAAACATTTTGACATGTTAGAAAAATATTTTATGTTTATTTATTTGATTTCGTTTTAAAATATTAAACGAAATTTATTATATGTATTTCTCAGCTTTTAAAATGTTGGGTTTTGTATACATGTATATATGTATAAATAATTGTAGTAATATGTGTGTGGTATAATATTGTCTTTAAATAGCAAACATCAACATATTAGGTGCAGCGTTATAAATGTTTTAGAATATTATTCTGAAAAGAATTTCAGTAACTCACTTGTATTCCGAAAAATAATTCTCCTGAGATTCGATACGGATTTCGTTTAGGTGAAGAGGTCAGAGGGTCAGGTTTGGCGTCTGGTCACTCTGGTAGTTGAGAATCAACTGTTTTAAAAATGGTGTCTCACTCGTATTTATAAGTTTTGGTTAGTGTCACTGTTTTTTTTTGTAAACACAGCGTTGGTATGATTGTATTATATACGTTTTATTTCTGTGTAAAGTTATAATTTAAAAGTTTGTTAAAAGATATGTTATTTGCGTATTTCGTGCCATTTTGGCATCCATTTTGATAGTAGTGTTGTGGTATTATTTCATGGAAATAGTAGTAGGACCAACGTTTGAACTACATATTGAAAATGGCAACTATGTGTGACTATGTGTATGTATGAATTTGTTGGTTATAAGTAATTATTTTCAGTCATTCCTATATATGTTTAGTATATTTGTTTGTAAAATCGTTGCATGTGTAAAAATTTCTACAATTTAGAATTCATGAGTATTATTTTTTAATACGTGAGTATTAATTTTAATACTCGAGTATTCATTTTTAACAATGGTAGCATTTATATCTCTTACGTTATAGTTTATCTTATCATTTTTAATACACTTCCCCACCCAAAACCCCTAGTTTTCCTGCATCCTGTTCCAGGTTTTATAGTACAAAAATATATATATATATATATTATATTTGCGTTGTAATGGTATGCGTAGTAAATGTTTTCGTTGTAATAGCACTTTACTATTATTAACACTATATTGCGTTGTAATAGTAATCGTTGTAAAAGCATGCGTTGTAAAAGTATTTGCGTTGTAAAAAATGCGTTGTAAAGTACTGCGTTGTAATATTATGCGTTGTAACGTCATAAATCCGGCAGAACCAGGAGGTCCTGGATAAGGCTGATTTGTATCAAACTAGGCACGGGACATTACAGCGAAGCTGACCAAATATTGGGATCTGAGTGTAGTATCCCAATGGCCTTTAATCTTGGTTGCTACCTCGCAACTGTGAGACGAATAAGGGAACTCCTACTGTAGGTTCATCCTGTCCTTATGGCACATTTGTTTTACTTATTTATGACTAAGCAAATGTACACAATACCTGGCTGAACTGTTTCTATATCAAACATTGCTTTGGATGAAATAGAACGATTTTAATTCGTGTACGTATACTGCTTTTAACCATAAAGATAAAGGGCCCCTGCTACTAATAAGAAGTTCCTCTAGGCAGAGAAATAATCCATACTGTGAAATTCATAGGGCAACTTCAACACATTTTCAAAAAGAACAAATTAGCAATTTATGGAAGAGAGAACAGACACACCTAGATAGAAATGTACAAAAATAATGTTTATTAATGAAAATTTAGATAGATTTCATGTTCGTAGTTAAAATAAAAGCAAACCACATACATGCTACATAGGAATTTCATAGTACGTATACTGCTTTTAACCTGTATATGTTCAGTGTTTTTGATAACATTTAATATGTCTTTTCCACATGTATATCCCCCAGTTGCCTTGATGTTTTACGGTATCGGAGTTGAACAATTTGCAATGCTTTTTAATGGTTGATATATACTTAGTTATCGTATTCTGCATATGTACTCTGTTTTCATATATGTATTTATAAATATGTTTTTATTTCTTTCATTGAATGTTTTATGGACTTGATCCAAAAATAAACAATTTTCATGATGATGAATTACAAAAGCACGCTTAAACATCACCAGTTTCTTCATTGCTTGAGAGGGGCAAACCTAAGGTGATATGATTACAATTTTAGTGTGCATTATTACCTACATATATATAGCTTTTTCTCAGATTAATTACACATGAGAGGCGATGATCTTCTTAGATACACCCTCCTGAGCAAAATATGTCGGGCAGATCTACAAAAAAGTGCTGCAGCGTGAACTGCAAGCCCGTTGGCTGCGCCCGCTGCAGCACTCTCAGAGCACAGGAATGCAATTTAATTTTAATGTTATGTCGCATTAATGTGCTTTCCCCTGCGCTTGCGCACAAACAGCAGCCACACCCCTCACCCACTACGCCGTACACACACTCGACCCCGTCTTCTCATCCAGCAAGGACATCGCCTTCAGCCACGCCACCGGACTCCACTGGACGGACCACAGCTGCGTCCACTTCAGCTTCAGAAGGGCCACGATCCACCACCACCAACAACAGGTTGCACGCAGAAGCTGGAACAAGATCACAGCCGACCAGCTCGCGACTTCCCTGAGCAAGAACCCACCCACCAGCGCAACGAACCCCAGCCAAGCGGCCACCAACCTCACGAAGTGGATCAGCGACTGCGCTGACGACCTCGCCCCCCTGAGGACCCCGCCTAGCAGACCCGGCAGCAAGAAAGCCCCATGGTTCACCGAAGAACTCAAGAGCTCCAAGAAGAACTGCCGAGCCCTCGAGAGAACCTGGCGCAGAGACCCAACACCGGACAACATGACGGCCCTCAAGCTCGCCACCCGAAAACACCACCAACTCATCCACGCAACCAAGAAAACTGCATTCAAGGAACGACTGGACAACAACGCACACAACAGCAAGGAACTCTTCAACATCGTTAAAGAGCTCTCCAACCCCAACGCCGGAAACAACGACATCACCCCTTCGTAAGACCTCTGCAACTCCCTCGCCTCCTACTTCCACAACAAGATCGCGGACATACACAACAGCTTCAGCACTCAACCGACGCACGCCACGACCGAACCAGCGCCCTCCACCACCACCCTCCGCGCCTGGACCCAGATCAGCACCGAAGACACCGTCCGCACAATGAACTCCATCCACTCCGGATCTCCGACCGACCCATGCCCTCACCACGTCTTCAACAAGGCCGATGCTGTCATCGCACCCCACCTGCGGGACATCATCAACACCTCCTTCGACACCGCTACCTTCCCGGAGAGCTGGAAGCACGCCGAACTCAGCGCTCTACTAAAGAAGCCATCAGCCGACCCCACCGACCTCAAGAACTACCGCCCCATCTCGCTGCTCCCGTTCCCTGCAAAAGTCATCGAGAAGACCGTCAACAAGCAGCTGGCCGCCTTCCTTGAGACGAACGGATCCCTAGACCTCTCGCAGTCTGGCTTCCGGGCCAACCACAGCACCCAGACCGCCCTGATCGCAGCCACCGATGACATCCGAGCCCTGCTTGACAACGGAGAAACAGCAGCCCTCATCCTCCTAGACCTCTTCGCGGCCTTCGACACTGTCTGCCACCGCACACTAGTGCAGCGACTCCGCAACGTCGGAATCCAGGAGAAGGCACTGGAGTGGATCATCTCCTTCCTCGCGGCGTTTCTCAAGGCTCTTCGCTCAGTCCAACCCTCTTCAACGTCTACATGAGCCCCCTCGAAGACATCGCACGCCAGCACAACCTCAACATCATCTCCTACGCCGACGACACCCAGCTGATCCTCTCCCTCACCAACGACCCCGCCACCGCCAGAACCAACCTCCACGAAGGGATGAAAGAGGTAGCCGAATGGATGAAGAACAGCCGCCTGAAACTGAACTCGGACAAGAAGGAAGTCCTCATCCTGGGACCCTCACCCTCCGCCTGGGACGACTCCTGGTGGCCCCCCGCCCTAGGCAGCGCACCCAAACCAACAGACCACGCACGCAACCTAGGCTTCATCCTGGACTCCTCCCTCTCCATGACCAGACAAGTCAACGCCGTCTCCTCGTCGTGCTTCAACATCCTGCGCATGCTACGCAAGATCTTCCGGTGGATCCCCACCGAGACCAGGAAGACGTTCACACAGGCCCTCGTCACCAGCCGTCTGGACTACGGCAACTCCCTCTACGCAGGAACCACCGCCAAACTCCAGAAGAGACTTCAGCGGATCCAGAACGCCTCAGCACGACTCATCCTGGACATCCCCCGTCGCAGCCACATCTCCGAACACCTGAGAGACCTGCACTGGCTCCCGGTCAACAAGAGAATCACCTTCCGTCTCCTCACCCACGCTCACATAGCCCTACACAACCAAGGACCAGGATACCTCAACAGCCGCCTCAACTTCTACGCTCCCAAACGCCAGCTTCGATCGACCGCCCACGTCCTCGCCGCCGTCCCCCGAATCCGAAGAGCCACCACAGGGGGATGGTCCTTCTCCTACCTCGCCGCCAAGACATGGAACTCCCTCCCGACCCACCTCCGCCTGAGCCAGGACCACCTCGCCTTCAGGAAGCAGCTCAAGACCTGGCTGTTCGAGCAGTAGCGGACCCCCCTGCCCTAGCGCCTTGAGACCCTCTGGGTGAGTAGTGCGCTATATAAATGCTTTGATTGATTGATTGATTGATGCACCGGCGCAGGCACCCTTGCACCATGGTGCAAGGATGCCTGCGTCATGGGGAGATTGTTTTTGTGCAGGAAGGGGCACGTTCTTGCACGAAAACAATCACTACGGGCATTTTCCTCTTTCATTGTGTGCTGTAGAATGCAGCACGCATTGAAAGAGGAAAAAATGAGGAGAAATGAAAACATTTCTCCTCATTGCACCTCCCTACGCCACCCCTAGGGGGGCGTACCATAATGACGCATTTCCAGATTTACAATTCCTTGTAAATCTGGAAATGTGTCTGGCTCCATGAGTGTTGCGTGGGAACACCCACAGCAACACCCATGGAACGCCCCTTTCACACAAAGTGCTGCATGTAAAGGGGCCATATTTACATGGACAGGAATAGCCACACAGGGTGGCTTTTTCTGTCCTTGTAAATATGGGGCAGAGAAATTCGCTGCCAGTGCGTCACAAAAGGTGACGTACTGGCAGCACAAGGGGCTTGTAAATCTGCCCCATCTTATTTAAAGTTCCCCTCCATACCTCCTGTTTTCATTGTGTCTCGTACAACACAGGTGGCTGCAGGGCAGTGACTCCAGTGACATGTGATTTGAGGCAACTGGACTGCGGGACCTGAGCAGGTTGTCTGTCTGCAGATTTACAACTCCCATCACCTTGGGATTGCTGTGAAGGGCCGGTGGTCTATAGTGGGCGGTCAAAATGTCTGTTTGCTTTCTTTCCCAGCTGAGCTATGGATTTGATGTAGCCATGCGGCTCCTCTCGGCTTCTGTAGTCAACCAAGAAGAAAGCCTGCACATGTGCACTACTTCCGTTTGGGGCACAGATCCTTCCACATAGAGGTGGGGTTGCAGAGCACCTAGATTGAAATAAGTAGCACCAGGGACCTCAGGTAAGGATAAAAGACAGTCTTTTAGATGGTGCAATTTTTAGGCCTGGCATTAGCCAAGACCTTTTGATTAAAAAAAAATATATATATATATGGACAATATACTTATTTAAAGGGGCTTTTAGCCCGCTTTCTTCGTCCAATGGTCCGTTGGTGTGTCCACTCAATTTTGCATATGCCTACTGCAGCACACAGCTTGGGGCATTGGGTCAGCCCACTTCAGGCACTGGATAACTTAAGTTTGGGTGACTGCATTATGCTCTTTTACAAAGCGCACACCTGCACACAAGCTAGTTCCCTTCTCTGCCAATGATTTTGTTTTTGTTTATTACTGTGATGTTGCCTTTGTGTTTAGAGAATGGTGTGACAGCAGGACGCTTCATAACAGATGTGAACACTGGCCTTATCAGTTCTTGTCTCCTGCAAATGCTGTTGTAAATTTATTTTGGGAAAGTCCTTTGTGTATCTGACTTTCACAGATAAACGAAGGACATCCCAAAAGGAATTTCACAGCATAATAGATTGCACCCATTTCAAACTGTTCAGTATTCAGTTTATTTACTTGAAAAGTTGTATATAGCACTGGCTAGACCCGGAGGATCTTTACATGAGGATGAGCATTGTGCATAATTACAAATTGCTGGAGCGTAGTTACATGTGTTAAAAACAAATAGGTAAGGGAAAAAGCAGGCAAGGGGAGATACTCAGGGGAGAGGATAGGAGCAGGGGAGGTAGACAAAGAATGAAAGAGGGAAAGAGGTGAGGGAAGGTGAAGGAAACATAACCTGGAGAGGATTAAAAACTGTGGAAATGGTGTCATTTCCACACCTCAGCTGTGTGTGGCTCCCTTTACACTGTGGACTCTCTCAGAGGGGTCTCTGAGACTCCAGGGCATAAATACTGTATCCCTTTCCAACAAGGGGAGAGGGAGTGCTTTGGCAAGGGGCGCCATTCCCACACCTCCGCTGTGCATGGCTCCCTTGACGCTGTGGACTCTCTCAGGGGGGTCTCTGAGACTGCAGGGTATAAATGCGGGATCCCTCCCCAACAAGGGGAGAAGGAGTGCTTTGGTAAAGGGCACACACCATGGTGGTAACTTTAGGGATAATGGTGTATTGCTTGGTAAAACAGTTTTAGAATCCGCCCATGGGGCATAGTCAGAGGTCAATCAGAAGATTCCATCCTCGTGGGGGAAGGTTATTTGATTGTGTGCTCTAAGTTGATTCCGCCTCCAACACCAGATCACATAGAGTACTTTGTGTCAAGGTTAAAACAAAAGGGTGGTGGCCAAGTTATCGAAAGCTCCAATATTATACAGTTGAACCCATAAGTGGACAATAATTCAGACCATGTTTACTCCTGGCTCAATTTCACCATTGGTTCGTTAATAAACTTTGCCCAGGAAGAAACTCTTTACCGTGTTTAATTTGCAGTACATGTAATGCTTTTTTATTCCTTTTTTTTCTTTCTTTCTTTCTTCTTTCTTTCTTTCATTCTTCCTTTGTTTTTCTTTCATTACTTTTTCCTTTTTTATTTCATACCTTTTTTCTTTCCTTTCTTTTATTCCTTCATTTCTTTTTTCGTTTTTCCTTTCATTCTTTCTTTCTTTCATTCCTTTTTCTTTAATTCCTTCTAACTGTCTTTTTCTTTCCTTTTTTTCTTTCCCACTTTACTTTACATGTTTTCCATTTTCTTTTATTCCTTTTTTCTTGCTTTTCTTTTTTCTTTCATTCCTTATTTCCTTTTTACTTTCATTGTTTCAGTTCGCCTTTCCTACTTTTTTATTTTATTTTTCCTTCATTCTTTCATCACTTTTTTCTTACATTCATTTGTTTCTTCTTTCTTACATTCATTTTTGTCTTTCATTCATTCTTTCTTTCTTAATTTTCTTTTGTCTTTTTTCTGTCTTTCCTTCTTTCTTGCTTTCATTTTTTCTTCCGTTCTTTCATGACTTTTTACTTTCTTTCTTACTTTGAATGAATGAATGAAAGAAAATATATATCGCCAACTAAAACCCGAAGGCATCAAGGCGCCTATAAAATAAATCTTAAAAGGCAGAGGCAAAACTACGGGTATGCTTTGGCAAATAAATCGTGACTTCAAAGCTTTCCTAAAGGACTGAAGAGTGGGAAGGGCCTTAATTTCAACTGGAAGAGCATTCCACATCTTAGGTGTCACTGTGGAAAAAGCTCTGCCACCCCTTTTGGCTCTGCGAATGCGAGGTACAGATAACAAAGATTTGTTCGCAGAGTGCAGATTCCTCGAGGGACAATAGGGGGCCAAAAGAGCCCCAATCCCCACTGACCTATTTCTCGCTAAGGCGCCAAAGGTAAGGCACAGGATTTTAAAAGAAATCCTGTCCTCCACAGGTAGCCAATGCAATGCCTTCCTAGCGGAAGTGGCCGATGCACGTTTGGGAAGGTCCAACACAAACTTAGCTGCCGCATTTTGGACCAGTTGAAGGCGCTGCAGCAGCCCCCTACTGAGACCTGCATACAGCGCATTACAGTAGTCAAGTCGGGAGCCAATAAGGGCAACCACGACTTGCTTTCTGGCCTGCTGGGATAGGTAGTGCTTGATTCTCCTCAAGATGAGAATTATTCCCTTCGTTCTTGCTTTCTTCATCTCTTGCTGTCTTTCTTTACCTCTTTCCCTTTTTCTTGCCTTCATTACTTTTTTATTCTTTCTCGCTTTCATTCCTTCTTTCTCTTGCCTTGCCTAGTCTTTCTTTCTTTCCTCCTTTTTTCTCCCCTTCCTCCTTTCTTTTGTTCCTTCTGCTTCATTTCTTTCCTTCTTGCTTTCTTTCTTTCTTTCTTGCCATCTTTCTTGTCTTCCTTTCTTCTTTCATTCCTTCTTCACCTCCTTTCCCTTTCTTTCTTTCTGGCTTTCATTCAATGCTTCTTCTTTTTTTATTACTTTTTGCCTCTTTCTTTTTTCTTTTTATCTCCACTTCCTTCTTTCTTTCTTTCCTTCTTGTGTTCTTTCTTTCTGTCTTGCTTTCTTTCTTCCATTCCTTCTTGCTTTCTTTCTTGCATTCTTTCTTTCCTTCTTGCCTTCTTTCTTTCTTTTTTGTCCTCATCTTTATGTTCTTCTTTCATTCTTTCTTCACTTCTTTTCCTTCTTTCCTGCTTTCTTTTTTTTCATAGGCAATAGGCTGGCTGCCAATGTCTTTATTTTTGTTGTTGTTTTTGTTTTTGGAAGACCTTTATTGTGCACAATATTGTTATCATACAGTGTACATTTCGTGGCGTTCAAGGGCCGGTCGGGCCATAAATAGTCAAGCAGATCCATAATTGGATGACACAGCCATTTAGCCGGTAACCCGGGGGTCCGGCGGCGATACCCATAAACATGTATGTACAATAATCTGGTATTTAGTTGTATAAATAGTAGGTCTACATTTTATCTTTTATTATCAACATAAACATTGGAGGTTTAGTCAAGCATTAGTGCTGTTGTGATCAGCGCTCAAGTCCCCGCTGAGGACCTGGGAATCCGCTGTGGTTAAGCAATAGTGGGGGAGCTGTCGATAGGTGGTGTTTCAGAAGTGTGCGTATAATGCTGATGCGGGTGTGGCAAAACGTGTAGTGGTATAGCTCACTGAGGCATAGGAGCAAACGGTTAAGCTTGGCGTAGCTTGTTTGCAGCCATTGTGTGTGGAGACCAGGATATCCAGTAGTGTGGTGTATATGCATCTCTCCAGTGTTGTGATTAGGAGGTCGCAAAAAACGGGGGGTGATGGTAGGTGTACAGCATATCCTGGTTGTGGCTAATGTGGGTGGGGTTTCGGTGCGAGCCCACATCTTTCTGCAGTCCTTGGGCGCTGTCCCAGCTCAGCAGTCGGCAGGCGTCGTGTGTTCAGTAAAGGGATCGTATCTTGCTAGCTATTTAATGCGTCTGTTGTCTTCGTCTGCAATAAGGAAGGGGGCCTGGTCGGGAAACATGACCAGTGAACTAACTGTTCCCTATGCCTATGCAACAGTGGGAAAAAACCCTGTAAGTGGGGAGGCAAGTGAGGTCAGGGGTGCTGGCTGCCAATGTCTTTATGATTTACTTTTTTAGGTCTGTGTTAGCCAGGACCTTTTGATTTTACTAAAATTCTGAGTTCAACATAGTTGCACATAGGGATTTTCATCCACACGTTATTCATTTATCTGTGGTTGTGTCATTTTTTATCAACCCACTTGAGTATGCATCAACTGCAACTCGACACCCTGCTCTTCAACCATTGGCTGACTTCACTATGAGTTAAGCTAAGCTACTCTTTCACAAGGAGCACACCCAAAAATGTTTTTTGCCTTTGGTCTGGTTTTTTAGATTGATAAATGCCTGCAGCTTCCAAAGCAATAAAGTTTTGTAAAAGCCATGACAAAATAAGAATTTAAAAAGAAAAGGCTGGCGGACAACGCTAGATCTATTGGCTTTGCTAATGGTTGTTATGAATTAGAGCCTGTTTGTGAATGGTCATGGCTTTGTATGTCGGTTGCTTGTTTCTTGTTCACCCTTTCAGAGGGCAAGAAATCAAGCAAGAGGAAACGCACCAGGTGCTGCATTATTCATTGTGCCCCAGGGTGCAACAGACATGTGCACCTGCTTTGTGTGCCCATGGGGCACAATGGTGTTACAGAAGGAGCTGCATACACTTGTGCGTCCCCTTCTGTAATACAGATAGCGGTGGTGCAGATGTTATGCCTGTGCTGTCATAAGACGGTGTTCCCTCATTTGCATGGGGGTGGCCCAATGCAAACGAGGGAATCAGTTTGCCTCTGCACCTGCACCATGTTATGTATGCAAACATGCCTTTAGAAAGTTCACTGAAAGTGCACCACAAAAAGGTGGTGCACTGTCATTGCGCCTCCTAAAGGCAGCCCTCTGGAGGGGAGAAAGGGGGTCCCTTTGCAGGTAGGTGCAGTCTCTCACTGCACCTCCCTGACATGGGATCTGTCTCACCTCTTGAAAGTGCTGCCGGGATGCTGAATGTCCAGTGAAACACGGAGCGGCTTTGAAGCAGTTGCCCCTTATTTCACTTGAATGCGATGCCCTGGGGGCAGCGTCAGTTCACAGATCCCCTGGAGGCAGCAAATTCTTTCTAATGTGGCCCACTGTCCCTGTTTGCGCCTGGCATACCTTATGAAAGGTATGCCATGGTGCAAACAGGGAAAGTGCACTACATTCATAAGACAACACCACATCCCCTTCTGCCTCGTCAGATGAAGGGCATTAGGAGCCTTTGAAGCAGAAGAAGCTGTTGGTATCCTCTAATTTCCAGAACTTGCTTACAGCCTCCTAGGTGAAAGATATAATTGAGAAATAAGTTACAAAGGCATTGGTTAGTTCAAAGGGACATCCCAAAAAAGCCTTCTGACAAGCACCTTAGGTCAGCATCAGATTCTGATAAAGAGGAACCGAGCCCTACCACAGCTGGAAATACATTTCTAGGGAGGATGTAGCATATTGGATCATGTCTGGGCAAATCTGGGCTTTGAACCAACCCCCTCAACTGGATAAGCTGGAGGAACAGTTCCCCCAGTATTCTAAACCTCTCTCTCTGGCTTTGCCATTGCATTAAAAAATAAAGGAAGTCATTTTTCGTCAATAGAAAGAACCAGAACAGGTGGTAATTCATAGGTTCCTGCAAAAATCCAATGCTTTATTGGAAGCAGATGAGATTCTACTGGAGAAGTGTGGCTCACTGGTTAGAAGGGGCAGACCCTGAAGCAGAAATCGGCCCGGGACCAGGGTTCAATTCCCGACGCGGCAGGGTCTTGGGTCAATGTCCGCGGACTCGATAATTCTCGCCTAGGTGCCTACGCTAACCATGGGTCCCACTCTGCAACTCTGGGCAATAGCTTGCTTAATCTCCACAACGGCCCCAGCAGCACCGGGGATGCCTGGCTTCACCTTGGGGGTGCCCTCTCACAGGGAAAGCCAGGACGGGTTCCCCAGCGGTATACAGCGCCAGGACACCACGTAACGAGGAAACAGTGTGCTTTACAAGTATACATACATTACATTACATACACTGTCTTCCATAAAGGTCGATTCAATCTTAGTGCCCCTCTTTGGAAGATCTTGCATTAATCATGACGATTGCTCCCCAACAGTTGTGGTTGACAAGAAAGTGGATAATGCACTGAAAAAAACTTTTAACGGACAACAATCTAGTACTGAAAGTAGCAACCTATGGAGCTTATGTATCCCAGTCTCTCGTATGTTACTTCGAGCTTTTATCTGAGGCTGTACAACAAAGGCTGATTGTTCTGAGATATTGTTACAGATGGCGGGATAATCAAAATTTTGGCTTCTGGTGCGTCAATCATGGTAGAACGCAATTTACGGATGAGAGTGTGAAAAACTGACTTTTCAGAAAAAGTAGCATTTTTTAAATTGCCTTTTGATTACAAGAATGTATATGGCAGTCAGCTGTATGATATGATTACTACATTTTAGAAGGACTGTAAACATACCCTGCATTGTTATAGACACCTACCAAGAGGAGTGTTAGAATTTAGAATTAAGACTTTAAGGAGTCAACCAGAAAAGAGTCAAAATCCTATCTATACTAATATAATAAAGAGAGAGCCCAAACCTTTGAGGCGGGTAATCTCAGGAACCACAGCACCAATCACAACACCCAATACAGCATTGGAAAGGGCAGTTGCAGCAAAAGGACATAGGCTATGCAGACGCCCACCATATACATTTAAAAGGTAGAAGGACCATGCCAGCAAAGTAGTCCCTTATGGGCGTGTCTGCGTTGTGCCGTGGGCGTGTGCTGGGGTGACAAACGCTGGGGGCATGTGATACGTTCCGCCCTTCATGCCATGTCTCATATCGTGTGCTGTGGGCGCGGGATTACGGGAAAAAAAAACAGCGTTGTGCCCAATATTTCATTGTTTTTTCTTCCCAGGTTCTGTACATTCCAGCTCCAGGTGTGCTTTCCCCGCTCTCCCATTGACGTGCACCTGCTTTACTGTATGGAGGTCAGGCATGGCGCTATTTCCAAGGGCCGGAAGGAGCGCAAACAGGGGCCATTGTGCAGGAAATGTAATCTCGCCTTAACTTCCGGTGACGCCTGAAGCGCACACTGGAGATTTTCCACTTCTGTTGCGTACAGGCCTCACGCCACGCACATCCGGACACAAGGCCCGCCTCCACGGAAATAGCAAGAAAGGGACTATCCCTCCCCCGTGAATATCTATACTACTATTATAAAGTAAGAACTGGGAACCTTTGAGGCGGGTAAACTCGGGAACCACAGCGCCAATCCAAACACCCAATACATCTTTGTAATTGGCAGGGTCTGCAGAGTGACATAGGCTATATAACCCCCAAAAATATACGTTCTTTAAAAAATATACCTTACTAAAAAAATAGTCCCTTGGAAGTAGCGCCGGCCGTGTGCACCAACGTGCTGACATCATCAGGAGCGCGAGGAGCACAGCCGTGGGGAGGAAAAGTAAAGACGGCGTTCGGCGGGAGGAGCACCGAAGAGAGGTAAGGGACTTCCTGGAGCGCGGAAAGGAGCAGACAATATGTGACGGGTGTCCGTATTGCAGGGGGCCCAGAAGCAGCCTTTTGCTCCCGGCCGTCCAGTCGGATGTAACTGGAACAGGCATCAAGAGACCCGCTAGCCACGAAATGCACCTGTATGTTTTTTGTTTGGGCATAATACAATTTAGGGGCACTAGAGGGGAAAATACTGGGCTACACGGGTCGGAAGCGATTTCCAGGTTCACATTTTCAGCCGCAGGAAAAGAACGCGTCATCTGCAATTATTGCATTTTGCACAATCAGTGTTTATCAAAAAATGAATATCTGTCTCCTGGCGTTTTCATAGCATAAACTGCCTTTCGGGAAAAAGGGGAAAGAGCGCACCTGACCTTCCTGTTCATTCTCGTCGAGTTAACAAAAGTCTGCAAGCGGACTGGACTGTTTGGTGTGAATTTGAAAGTTCGAAAATATCAACAACGCTGACCGCCCCTCACTGCTCTATTACTAGATTGTTTTCCCACGTATTTTGTGTCCATCTTTAAAGGTTGACTTTCTGCTAACACCGGTCTCACTCCCTTTTTTCGATCACTCTTTGAAACTTGCACCAAAGCCAATACCTCCGGGCTACTTTAGTTTAATGCTTGCTTGCTGGAAGAAGGCAAACATGCAGAAACAATCCCATCCGTGTTCGTCTGCACCATAAATTAGTGTATCATCACTAAAGAAACCGCGTGATTCGGTTTTGCAAAATGTGCAAATGGTGAATTCACATGGGAAAAAAGCACTTCTGGGCCAAGAGCCAGTAAATGAGTGGTCTACAGCAGCCACAGGAATTTTCTGCGCCTGTGCTCCCAGCCTGCACAGCTGCTATAGTGGCAGAGACGATCCTTGTGCAGCAAAGGTTACTGATCACTGTAGTGGAAGATGCCTGGCTTCACGATGAACCCAGCACAGATAGAGGTCAACTAGCACCTACAACTATGCCTTGGTTCAGAATGATGCCGGAAGTGAAGTACAGCACAAATGGAACTTTGAAAGCAAACAGATCCCAGGCCCATAAAATGGCAAAGATTATGCCAAAAGGAAAACCCAGGTTTTTAAAAAAATCTTTTTTTAGTGCTGCAGGTACAGCACAAATGGGTCTCAGGGGCGCGACAAAGATGGAGAGGGTCATCTATATCTATATCTATCTATACTAATATAATAAAGAGAGAGCCCAAACCTTTGAAGCGGGTAATCTCAGGAACCACAGCACCAATCACAACACCCAATACAGCGTTGGAAAGGGCAGTTGCAGCAAAAGGACATAGGCTATGCAGACGCCCACCATATACATTTAAAAGGTAAAAGAACCATGCCAGCAAAGTAGTCCCTTGTGGGTGTGTCTGCGTTGTGCTGTGGGCGTGTGCTGGGGCATGACAAACGCTGGCGGCGTGTAGTACGTTCCGCCCTTCATGCCATGTCTCATATCATGTGCTAATCCTACCCTGCTCCCTTTAAATACCCCTGCATCCCATAATCATAACCCACCCTTACTCCTTAAAATACCCCAACACCCTTAAACACTAACCCATCTTCACCCTATAAATATATCCTGTACCCCAAAACCCAAACCTATCCCTAAACTTTAAAAATACCCCTGTACCCCAAAACCCAAACCTAGCCTTGAACCCTATAAATACCCCTGCACCTCAAAACCCAAACCTACCCCTGAACCCTAAAAATACCCCAGTACCCCAAAACCCAAACCTAGCCCTGAACCCTAAAAATACCACTGTACCCCAAAACCCAAACCTACCCCTGAACCCTAAAAATACCCCTGTACCCCAAAACCCAAACCTAGCCCTGAACCCTTAAAATACCACTGTACCCCAAAACCCAAACCTACCCCTGAACCCTAAAATACCCCTGTACCCCAAAACCCAAACCTAGCCCTGAACCCTAAAAACAACCCTGTACCCCAAAACCCAAACCTACCCCTGAACCCTAATACCCCTGTACCCCAAAACCCAAACCTAGCCCTGAAACCTAAAAATACCCCTGTACCCCAAAACCCATACCTATCCCTAAACCCTAAAACCACCCCTGTACCCCATAACCCAAAACTATATCTGAACCCTTAAAATACCCAAACACCCCAAAACATATACCTCAGTACCCCAAAACATATACCGCTATACCCATACTTACCTTATCCAAACATAAAAAAAAAAAATATTTTACCATTCATGCATTTACAACGAATTTCGTTGTAAATGTATGCGTGGTAAAAGCATATAAAATGTAATGCCATGCGTTATAATGGCATTGCGGAGTCATGGTACTTTCCTAATGAAAGTATGCGGAGTGATGGTATGCGGAAAGAAAGTTGCGGAATAATGGGTGTTTACCCTCCCCCGGTAAGTACATTGGTGTCACGGCGGCCCACATCTCCTGCAACATACTCATATTTTTTCACCACCCATTTCAAAAATACACAGGTCTCTCTCTTTGATGGCCAGCACCAACATACACTTTTAGACACACCTCCCGCCACAAGTTCTAGAATTGCCAACTTTAGAGCTGGGGAGCTACGTTCGAATCTCGGCATCAGCTCAACATCCTGTGATTCCAGGCAAATCGCTTTGTCTCCCCGTGCCTACCACAAATGAATGTGTTCTTCTGTAATATAAATTGTTCTCATGCCATGTTGTCGAGTTCGCGCTATATAATATTGCAAGGAAAAATAAAGTAGGGAAACTCGAGTTCACACACTACTGAGCGCGCACTCTTAAGCGCATCATCAGAGCACTGTGAATCGGAGCGTTTCACAGGCCTGCCACAGATAAGAAATGCTATCAAAACGAAATCCTACAAAACAATATACTACTGGTATGCAGCAATTCATACCCGGACAACGTCGGGACGGGCTGCTAGTGTGATGATATTTCGCAAACCAACATCCCGAATACCATCATTCTGCAATTTTTATAACGCTGGACTATTACTCCGCAAAGACATCGTTTCTAAAACTTTTACAACGCATATGACTTTATCACGCATGCCATTATAACGCAAATGCATGTGTGGTAAAGTCATATAAATTTTAAAAGTACATTATTAAAACATCAAATATATGTTTGAATATATATATATATATATATATATATATATATACATATATATATATATATATATATATATACACATATATATATATATATATATATATATATATGTATATATATATATATATATATATATATATATATATATATATATATATATATATATTATCAGCTTGTCCCGACGTTGTCTAGGTATGAATTGCTGCTGGCCAGTAGTATATTGTTTTGTAGGATTTCGTTTTGATAACCTTTCTTATCTGTGACTGGCCTGTGAAACGCCCTGATTCACAGTGCACTGCTGATGCACTTAAGAGTGCGCCTTCAGTAGTTTGTGAACTTGAGTTTCCCTACTTTACTTTTCCTTGCTATATTATATAGCGCGAACTCGACAACATGGCATGAGCACAATTTACATTACAGAAGAACACATTCATTTGTGTTAGGCACGGGGAGACAAAGCGATTTGCCTGGAATTACAGGATGTTGAGCTGATGCCGAGATTCGAACGGTGCTCCCCAGCTCTAAAGTTTGCAATTCTAGAACTTGTGGCGGGAGGTGTTGAAGGACCGGGTTTTAGAACCCAGCGGCGTCAGGGAAAACGCCTGATGCCTTCGAGTTCCCCTGTCTTGGCAAACAGAGACACGGGACACTTCTTGATGACGTCAAAGACCAAAGTTTATTGGCTGCAACCAGGAACAGAGGTCTACGAAGCACAACACGGGTGGTTCGCTAGAGACTGCACAAATTCAATGAGCGGAGCATGGTCTTTTATGCCAAAAATCAAGCCTCAGGCAACATTCCAAATTAGCATTGGGTTCATACAAACTGACCAATAGAAACATGACATTTTAAAAGTAGCGTATGACGACAATCCCACTTTCCGTTGTCCAGCCCACCAGAAATGACCAAGCACATTCCAATATCCTGTTCAGTCAGGCCGGACAAACCCATCATAAAACCCTCAACCCAAATCAGTGATTATGTCGTAAAGGAAGGAGCAGAAACAGATTGTAAGCAAGATAGAAAGGTGGGTGCAGTGTACTATAAACTTCAGCATGTCCTGCTCTTTGATCTTTATCTGACCAGCTGCCTAATCAAGGAACTAGTTCAACGAGGTCAGCCTCGGGCAAGGGAGTCAGTTCTGCCAGGTCATTCAGAAGTCAGCTAAGGTGTACGTGTCCCAAGGACTCGTTCGGCCGCAGTCATCGGCCTATGTGAGGGCAACCACACAAAATGGCTGCCACACACAAAACGGAACCCGAAGGTTTGAACGAAATCCCTAAATACGTAGTGTTCTCATTGATCGCTTAATGCAAAAACACTCGTACACACCACACTCGTGATTTGCGGTCTGCTGACACCAAAATCGTCTCTTTCCGACGACCTTTATTGAACGGGTTCGGAACCACCGAACCACAGACCCTCAAACCACGGAACTACAGACCCTCCTTTTGCTCTTACATAGGCAACAGACCTAAACCCATGTCAATCTGAATCTGGATCTATTTTCATCAGATCATCGTATGTTGCTGTAGCATCATCCTATTACTTAGTACCTCTCTCCGGACAGGTCTCCTTGCACACGAAGTAGCACAGAGGCCACAAATAGCAGGAGCACACTGTACACAGAGACAGAACATGAAAAGGATAGCTAAGACCATCCCAATGACCATCAAAATCTTCCAACCCCAAGTGGATATCAATCCCCATAACCATCCCATTAACGACCAATCTCCTTTATCCAAATGGACAGAATCGGAGATCTTATGTAGTTTGGAAATGGCCTGGAAGACTGATGGAGCGTTGCCTGGAATGAAAACGCAGCAGCTCGATTGAATCAGTTTACATACTCCACCTCGATCTGCTAGTATGACATCAAGGGCAACTCTATTTTGGAGTGTCATAAGTCTTTCCGACTGGAGCTCAGCAGTCAAGTTACTAAGGGCACCGGCAGTTTCGACTATGGTGGACTCAACCACTCTCGTCAACTGACGAATGTTCCTGCTGTTAGCCATCGGTCCCCAAAACGGCAGAAAACCCTTAAAGAAATCTCCCAACTCTTGCCCTGCAGTATCTTCCTGACTAAAGACACCTCTGGCAACTCTCGTCTTATGGTAATCTGCCGCAGCTGTAAAAGTGGGAGGCAACAGGAAAGAAACAAAACATGTGCCCGAAAAATCAGGGGGCAACCATGTATACGCTTTGTCATAGCAAACAAAGTAGATACCCTTAGCGGCTAGAAATGCTGGGGAAGACTGAGACGTAAATACGTAGGTGTCAGTACAAACGCTCTTCCATAGCTGAGCTCTCAGATTCTTGCCATTACCCTGCAGACAATAGCGACCCTGATAGGGCACTATCCAAATCGGTGGAGAACTCTTCGCTCGCTGGTTAACACTCAGACTAACTCCATATCCAGTAATATCCCAACCACTATATGGTTGCTTTTCATCTAGCTGAATAGTTTCAACTGCATTAGTTCCTTTGACCATGTCGACTATGCCTCTAGCAACAGCACTATTCTTCGGATTGTCTTTCGGTGAACGTAGGGGATAAACACTATGGGCATAAATGAACATCGCTCTGTAAACCCAAATAGAACCATTCAAACTAAAAGGCAAAACCAAATATGGAATACCTTTATCGGTCATATGGGGCATTAGACCACAGATCCAACAGTTCGTTGTGTTCATCACTAACTGGTGTTGGTGCAAAAGTTGAATAAAGGAATTATTGGCAAATTCCAACCGTCTAACTACCTCATGTTCAGGCAAAGGGTGAAAAGAATGAGAAGAAATAGTGGGTGGAGGTGTAGGTTGTACAGTGGGAACAAACGTCACTTTGAAAGAGAATGTCACATAACCAATTAAAAATATCATTAAACTCAATAGCAAAAACAAACACGGTATTAAAAAACTTTTATTTGATATCAGTTTGCATATCTTCTTTTTAAAAATCATTGTCCTTGCAGGTCTCTCCAACTCGAAGAAATCCATCCTAACTAAATATGCTGCTCGCGATGGTAGGGTGTTCTATGCTAAGGAATGCCTCTGTCAACCCTGGGCAACTCCCTTAGGCCAACAAGAACCTTCGACCTAGTGTCTCAGGCTTGCACTCCAAAGACTTGGCACCGCGACCCTACAGCTGAACCCGGATGGCGGTTCGAAAAACAAAAATTAGTAGATCCTCATTGGAGAGTTAACCTGCAAACAGAAAAATCATAAAAACTTTATTTGTACTTTATTTGTCCCACAACTCTTGGTCGCAAATTGTAACGATCCTTTCCAGGAAATGTTTGGTCCTTAAACAACAAATCAGGCTCAGTAGTGTTCAATCGATTCAAAAGAGGCACAGCATTTTGCAAAAGATTGTCACTTTCTTTCTCAGAGTTTGTACCAATCAGACGGGCATCGCTGAATGGCAAAAATCGTGAAACAATTTCTGTTTCAGAGTCTGGAAGTCCTTCCTGGACCCACTGATCGTACGGTAAGGGCAATGGTGCTTGCTTACAATGTACGCCGTGAATCCAGTTTTTCTTGCATTGCACTCGAACTGCAGAACCTGTAGACAGGAGCACTTGGTAGGGTCCTGTCCAGCGGGGTTGATCGTTCTTGCTCCGCTGAAAATTCTTGATAAAGACCCAGCTTCCAGGTTCAATAGCGTGGCCTGGATATTATGAAGCTTGTGGCAAACTATCATGCACCTGTTGGTGTAAAACACGCAGTTTAGTCGTCAGTTCGTGCAAGTAATCAAGCAACACAGAGTAGTCAATTTCGCTGAACCTAGTTGGCCTTGGTACGCCCCAAATATTCTCGAATGCACAGTCATTCGTGTGGACAGTAGCGCTAAAGGCAAAGCATCTGGCCATTTTAAACCAGTGCTCGCTTGGATTTTAGCTAACTTTAGCTTCAAAGTGCCATTATAGCACTCAACTAAACCAGCTGATTGGGGGTGATTTACAGCGTGGAACTTCTGCCGGATTCCTAATCCCTCACACACTCTCTTCATGACTTGACCCACAAATTCACTCCCATTGTTACTCCAGATAATTCTCGGCATTCCAAACCTAGGGAAAAATTCCTTTATCAGGACTTTCTTTAATTTTTTTTTATTGATTTTCTTGACAGCAAGCAGGTCAAAGAAAGCACATATATAACAGAGAAAGCACTTAACAATAGATTACGAATCAACTCAGTTCATGAAAAATTCCATCCGCCATATCTTAGTGCCTCCCATCATTTGAGATTTAATCTCCTGAACCAATCCATCTAGCAATTGGAGACCATAGTTGTCGGCCGAAACTTTTCTTTTTTAAACCTTTCATTTTATATAATGCTGTTTCAAAATAAAACATAGATAAAAGTTTTGTTTGCCACATTATAAAATTGGGTGGATCAGTGTCTAGCCAATGAGACGTGACACAAGAGCGGTATGCCGACATGCAAATAAAAATAAATCCTTCTTCTACCCCAACTCTTTGTTGATTCAACCCCTCCTCATAACCTAAGATCACGAGTGAAGCCGTGAGTTGAATTGAAATACCTAAACTCCTCAAAGCAAAATGTTCTATGTTGGCAATAAATTGACCCAGTTTTGGACATTCAAAAAACATATGAACAGCATCTGCTGAATATAAACTACAACGGTTGCACGTCGTTCCACGCCCTGAGTTCCATTTTGCTAATTTACTTGGTGTGTAATAAAGCTCAAAAATTGACATGAAGTGCTGACTTATCATGGGTCCATTCAACAGTACTCTCCTGGCTATCTCAATACTTCTCTCTAAGCTGACACACTCTACACCCAATTTATTCTGCCATTTATCAGCTCTAATTGCTAAATCATCTTTTAGCATTTCAACAAATAATTGATATAAGGGCCCTAATCTCTGCGGGCTCTTTAATGCTTCAAGCAAAGCAATCTTCTCTAAGCCGATCATGGATTGTGATATTTTCATCATACAGAAACTTCGAATCTGGAGAAACTTAAAAAAGTCAAGACGGGGTACCTGGTGTTCTTTCATCAAATACTCAAAAGAGACAAACTCCTTCCCCTGAAACATGTCCCCAAATTTGCGTATCCCCAAGTTATGCCACCGCTGTATCACCCCATCTTTAAATAAATCAGGTAAAAAAGTGCAACCCCTCAAAGGTGTATAAATATTAATGTTTGGGCCAAAACAAAACCTCTTTTTTAGATTCCTCCATATGTAATATGCCGCTACAAAGATCTTAAATTTAGTTTTTTTGTGGTAGCTAGGTTCAATAACTCGGGTTAGACACTGTTTAGCCTCTGTGCCCAAAAGCATTTCATATATAGAAGGCTTCAAATGCTCATCAGTGGGATCTTCCGAAAGTATTAAGAATCCCATATGTTGCAATAATGCACACCAATGGTAAAACTGAAAATATGGAATACCCCATGCCCCTCTCTCTCTAGGAAGTGCACAATACTTATATGCTCTCCTCGCACAATGGTATCCCCAGAGGAATCTCGAGCACATACTTTCTATACGAACAAAATAACCAGATGCGATCATAAGGGGAATAGACCGAAACAAATACACAAACTTAGGAAGAATAAGCATTTTAAACACGTTGCTGCGCCCTAAAAGGGAAAGCTTCAAATTATTTATACGTTCGAGTAGTTTATTAGAAGATCCAATTATGGGGTCTAGATTAATAGGTATAATATCTTCCATTTTATGTGTAATCTTAACTCCTAAATAGGTCGCCTCTTTATCAAACTTTATACTATCAGGACGGCCAACCATTGAGTGGATAAATTGTGTCTTTTCGATATTTAATTTGTATTCAGAGTGCTGGCCAAATTCACTAGCAATTTCAGATGTAGCTATAGCAATATCATCTGCATATGCGCAAACTTTAAAATCCTTATTATGAATCTGAACAGGTTTAATTGCTGGATTCATTTCCAGTTTGTTTATAAACGGGTTGATATACATCGCGAACAGCAAGGGGGAACAGGGACAACCCTGTCTCGTCCCCCTTGCTATCCGCACCCTGCCTGAGGTCTTCCCGGAAATCCGAATCACAGCGGATGGTTGCGAATACAATAACTTTACCGCTTTAACTAGTTCTTTTGGAAGGCCTTTTTTTTATCAAAATTGACCACAAAAAAGTCCACGTGACCCTGTCGAACGCTTTTTCGCCGTCCAACAGGGCCACGCCGACCGGAGAGCTAGTCCCCTCTGACCAATCCAACAGCGATATTATGCGCCTTATGTGGTCTGTGGTACCTCTACCCAATATAAAGCCATGTTGTCGAGGAGAAACAAATTCTGGCATCAATTCATTTAGACGATTAGCTATCACTTTTGAATATATCTTACTGTCAGAATTGAGAAGTGATATGGGTCTAAAAGACCCCAATTCATCCTCTCTTTTGCCTTTCTTTTTAAACACCACAATAGTGGTTTCAGTTCAAGAGTGTGGAGCCTTTACCAAGAAAGCTTGCTGGCATACCGTTACTAATTCTTCTTTTAATACATTTCTAAATTTCTTATAAAACTCCAAAGGAATGTTATCGTGCCCCCCATCCTTCCCCTGACCTAACCCATTAATTGCGATCTTGATTTCTCCCCAGTGTGGTGGTGCCGATAATATTTCGTATTGGGCGTCAGTGAGGGTCACCGGAATAACATCATTTAAATACAAATCAGCCGCGGCTGAATCCGTTATGTTGTCATTGCTATATAGCTGCTGGTAATACTCTTGGAAGGCAGTCAACACGCCTTCCTTTGTCTCCTGCATGACCCCCTGCACGTCCTTAATTCTCAATATCTCATTATATACCGCTTTTTCCCTTGCCCTTTTGGCCAAAATTCTGCCTGTTTTTTCCCCAAATTCATATGCAGCTTCACTCTGTTGTACATAGTTGCGCGCCGTTTGTTCAGCAATGTTGGCATACACGTTTGCCCTTTTGATAGTAAGGTCTTTTTGAGCTTGATTCCATTCTTCTACATCAGCCCCAAGTCTTATGACCTCGGCCAGTTTTTCCTCTACCTGTAGAACCTGATTAAACTCATGTCGTTGTTTAAGGTGCAACTGTTTGCTCCTAAACAAAGAAAAGCTTAGAGTCTCATCCCGAACAACGGATTTAAATGCGTCCCAAACTATTTCCTGTGTTGCTGAGCCTTTATTTATATTTTAAAAAACCAGGATAATTTGAGACATAAACTGACAATACTCTTCGTCTAGTAACAGTTTTCGGTCAAAAGACCATGGGGTAAATTCTGATTGTCCCTCTAATTCCAACGCCAAGTCGATTACCACCGGATTATGATCGGAGACCAATTTTGGGCATATTTCTATATTAATTTTAGGTAAAAATTCGGAAGTGGAGAAAACATAATCTAGACGAACACATTTTGAATGGGGGGCTGAAAAAAAAGTAAATCCTGGATCAGCAGGATGTTTTGCCTGCCAAACGTCATATAAGCCATGATCAATACATAATTGCCATATTGCTGTGTATGTTAACTTCTTTCTACCAGGGAACACTTGGTTAGATCTTATAGGCAAATGAACATCAATATTAATATTGAGATCTCCAACCAGCAAAACAGGTGTAATCCATTGTGCCAGTTCGAGATTTAAAAAATTAAAAAGCTCTGCATCATCCAGGTTTGGGCCATAAGCATTACAAATTGTAAATCTACGCTGTCCAAACTTCAATTCGACAATGGCCCAACGACCCCATTTATCTGCCAGTGTCTTTGTGCATTTCCCCACTCCCCGTTTTTTGAGTATCGCCACCCCCCTTTTAATACCTGTTTGTTTAGAACAAACGACCAACTCCAATCCCATATTTTTTAAATAATCCCTGTTGGCCCAGGCCACATGGGTTTCCTGTAAACAAAGTATGTCTACATGTAATATCTGAATTAATTTGGCTAACACTTGACGTTTTTTCGGATCATTTAAACCACAAATGTTTAGGGTGCAGATCTTAAACTTCCTATCCCTTCCTCTTATTAACGTCATTTTTCCGTACTTAAATGACCAAATAAAGTTCCATTAAACCATTCTTCCTCACATCTCTTCTCCTTATTGGGGTACTTTGCTTGACTTATCTTTGCCTTCTGAATTAAGCAACCCTTTGTTTCGACTATCATGCCTGCTGCTGTCTTCCCCCCCCCCCCCACCACCAAAACCCCAGAAGCCACCCCAACCCCTTTCACCCCCCCGCCCTGGCTCCCCCCCACCCATCCTTCCCAACATATGAGGCCCAAGGACTATTAGTCCCTGCATTGATGGAGTGCCGTGTACTCCCCCTCCTGTCCTCTGAGACCTGTGAAAAAAAACCCACATCTTTATAACATATTATACTGATCTATACTACTATTATAAAGTAAGAACTGGGAACCTTTGAGGCGGGTAAACTCGGGAACCACAGCGCCAATCCAAACACCCAATACATCTTTGTAATTGGCAGGGTCTGCAGAGTGACATAGGCTATATAACCCCCAAAAATATACGTTCTTTAAAAAATATACCTTACTAAAAAAATAGTCCCTTGGAAGTAGCGCCGGCCGTGTGCACCAACGTGCTGACATCATCAGGAGCGCGAGGAGCACAGCCGTGGGGAGGAAAAGTAAAGACGGCGTTCGGCGGGAGGAGCACCGAAGAGAGGTAAGGGACTTCCTGGAGCGCGGAAAGGAGCAGACAATATGTGACGGGTGTCCGTATTGCAGGGGGCCCAGAAGCAGCCTTTTGCTCCCGGCCGTCCAGTCGGATGTAACTGGAACAGGCATCAAGAGACCCGCTAGCCACGAAATGCACCTGTATGTTTTTTGTTTGGGCATAATACAATTTAGGGGCACTAGAGGGGAAAATACTGGGCTACACGGGTCGGAAGCGATTTCCAGGTTCACATTTTCAGCCGCAGGAAAAGAACGCGTCATCTGCAATTATTGCATTTTGCACAATCAGTGTTTATCAAAAAATGAATATCTGTCTCCTGGCGTTTTCATAGCATAAACTGCCTTTCGGGAAAAAGGGGAAAGAGCGCACCTGACCTTCCTGTTCATTCTCGTCGAGTTAACAAAAGTCTGCAAGCGGACTGGACTGTTTGGTGTGAATTTGAAAGTTCGAAAATATCAACAACGCTGACCGCCCCTCACTGCTCTATTACTAGATTGTTTTCCCACGTATTTTGTGTCCATCTTTAAAGGTTGACTTTCTGCTAACACCGGTCTCACTCCCTTTTTTCGATCACTCTTTGAAACTTGCACCAAAGCCAATACCTCCGGGCTACTTTAGTTTAATGCTTGCTTGCTGGAAGAAGGCAAACATGCAGAAACAATCCCATCCGTGTTCGTCTGCACCATAAATTAGTGTATCATCACTAAAGAAACCGCGTGATTCGGTTTTGCAAAATGTGCAAATGGTGAATTCACATGGGAAAAAAGCACTTCTGGGCCAAGAGCCAGTAAATGAGTGGTCTACAGCAGCCACAGGAATTTTCTGCGCCTGTGCTCCCAGCCTGCACAGCTGCTATAGTGGCAGAGACGATCCTTGTGCAGCAAAGGTTACTGATCACTGTAGTGGAAGATGCCTGGCTTCACGATGAACCCAGCACAGATAGAGGTCAACTAGCACCTACAACTATGCCTTGGTTCAGAATGATGCCGGAAGTGAAGTACAGCACAAATGGAACTTTGAAAGCAAACAGATCCCAGGCCCATAAAATGGCAAAGATTATGCCAAAAGGAAAACCCAGGTTTTTAAAAAAATCTTTTTTTAGTGCTGCAGGTACAGCACAAATGGGTCTCAGGGGCGCGACAAAGATGGAGAGGGTCATCTATATCTATCTATACTAATATAATAAAGAGAGAGCCCAAACCTTTGAAGCGGGTAATCTCAGGAACCACAGCACCAATCACAACACCCAATACAGCGTTGGAAAGGGCAGTTGCAGCAAAAGGACATAGGCTATGCAGACGCCCACCATATACATTTAAAAGGTAAAAGAACCATGCCAGCAAAGTAGTCCCTTGTGGGTGTGTCTGCGTTGTGCTGTGGGCGTGTGCTGGGGCATGACAAACGCTGGCGGCGTGTAGTACGTTCCGCCCTTCATGCCATGTCTCATATCATGTGCTAATCCTACCCTGCTCCCTTTAAATACCCCTGCATCCCATAATCATAACCCACCCTTACTCCTTAAAATACCCCAACACCCTTAAACACTAACCCATCTTCACCCTATAAATATATCCTGTACCCCAAAACCCAAACCTATCCCTAAACTTTAAAAATACCCCTGTACCCCAAAACCCAAACCTAGCCTTGAACCCTATAAATACCCCTGCACCTCAAAACCCAAACCTACCCCTGAACCCTAAAAATACCCCAGTACCCCAAAACCCAAACCTAGCCCTGAACCCTAAAAATACCACTGTACCCCAAAACCCAAACCTACCCCTGAACCCTAAAAATACCCCTGTACCCCAAAACCCAAACCTAGCCCTGAACCCTTAAAATACCACTGTACCCCAAAACCCAAACCTACCCCTGAACCCTAAAATACCCCTGTACCCCAAAACCCAAACCTAGCCCTGAACCCTAAAAACAACCCTGTACCCCAAAACCCAAACCTACCCCTGAACCCTAATACCCCTGTACCCCAAAACCCAAACCTAGCCCTGAAACCTAAAAATACCCCTGTACCCCAAAACCCATACCTATCCCTAAACCCTAAAACCACCCCTGTACCCCATAACCCAAAACTATATCTGAACCCTTAAAATACCCAAACACCCCAAAACATATACCTCAGTACCCCAAAACATATACCGCTATACCCATACTTACCTTATCCAAACATAAAAAAAAAAATTATTTTACCATTCATGCATTTACAACGAATTTCGTTGTAAATGTATGCGTGGTAAAAGCATATAAAATGTAATGCCATGCGTTATAATGGCATTGCGGAGTCATGGTACTTTCCTAATGAAAGTATGCGGAGTGATGGTATGCGGAAAGAAAGTTGCGGAATAATGGGTGTTTACCCTCCCCCGGTAAGTACATTGGTGTCACGGCGGCCCACATCTCCTGCAACATACTCATATTTTTTCACCACCCATTTCAAAAATACACAGGTCTCTCTCTTTGATGGCCAGCACCAACATACACTTTTAGACACACCTCCCGCCACAAGTTCTAGAATTGCCAACTTTAGAGCTGGGGAGCTACGTTCGAATCTCGGCATCAGCTCAACATCCTGTGATTCCAGGCAAATCGCTTTGTCTCCCCGTGCCTACCACAAATGAATGTGTTCTTCTGTAATATAAATTGTTCTCATGCCATGTTGTCGAGTTCGCGCTATATAATATTGCAAGGAAAAATAAAGTAGGGAAACTCGAGTTCACACACTACTGAGCGCGCACTCTTAAGCGCATCATCAGAGCACTGTGAATCGGAGCGTTTCACAGGCCTGCCACAGATAAGAAATGCTATCAAAACGAAATCCTACAAAACAATATACTACTGGTATGCAGCAATTCATACCCGGACAACGTCGGGACGGGCTGCTAGTATTACTATGAAAGAGCAAAAAAAAAGGCAGAAATACCCTAACCCTCTTCAGCTACCCCCCCTAAAAGCAAAATGAGCCTCCCCCCCCTGCAAAGCCGAATCGGTCCCTTAACAATTGACTTGATCCTAGGCTATCACACCCAACTTTACTACCTATATAGATTCCAGATATTCTTTAGCCTGGATCTCTGACCTAAAAAATTTGGTTTGCCCTTTTAGTATGACTTTTAATTTGGCCGTGTTTTGCAAATAGACTGCCGCACCCTTCTGTTGAAAACCCGGTATGAGTTGTCTTAAATGCCAACGCATAGAAACAGTTGCCTGGCAGAAATCTGGCCTTACAAAAAAATTACAGTTTTTAGCAGATGCTTTCTTGTCTGGTCTCGCCAGAGCACAAATGTCCTCCCTTGCCTAAAAGTTATTGAAAGACACTAGAATCGCTCTAGGAAAATCCTCTGTTCCTTCCCTGGGTTTTTTGATCGAAAACGGAAACCTGTGGGCCCGCTGAATTTCTCTGGCCCAATCCCAGGTTGTGAGTTCTGGGAAGGCCTCTTTCAATAACTCAGCAACAAATTTGCGAGGATCTCCGCCCTCCAATTTCTCAGGAACCCCTAAGAAATGCAAATTATTTCTGCATGAATGATTTTCAAGTTTGGATAGCTTAAAGGATAGATCATCCCGATGAGCCTTAATTGAGTCAAGTTCTTCTTTCTGGGCTGCAGCATGATCCTCTAGGGTAGATATCCGAGCTTCGGCCTCCGTAACTCTCACCGCAGTTTCAGTCCCAAGTTTTATTGCCCGCCGGACAGCGTTTTTGACTTTGCTGCAGGTTGCTTGCATGCGAGCATTCTCAGTTTTGCTCTCGGCTCTGTGGCTCATCATTGTTTCATAGATTGTCACCAATGTAATGTCCTGTGACCCATGATTAGCCATAGGAGTTTATGCTTCTTCACCACTGTCTAGAACAGATACATTAGCCTCATGCAATCCATCTATATCTTCCCTTAGTGTTGCTGGGTCTTCTAGTGTCCTCTGTAATGCCCCTTTTTTCTTTGTTTTCCTTTTGACGGTCGTTACACTACAGTTTGGCGATATATTGCTCTCACCCACGGCGACCTCCGGACTGCTTCCTTCATCATCGCTATAATCATTACTCAAAATAGATCCCTCCTCTGAGGAAGCCTCTGATAGTGAATAAAAATTATCGCCAGCTTCTGAAATGTTAGTGCCCTCCAATACTTCAATATCTGCAGACTGGAAATTCGGCTCGGCCAATACCGCCTTATTTGAGTTATCTTCTCTGTCAGCTTCCATCTGATGTGTCTGGTCATTACTCATTAGGACATCATTCAATGTATCATTAAGGGCTATGACTACGGGATTCGAGATTGCCTGCCCATTCGGAGAGTCAGTTAAAACACACCCCTCGGCGGATACTGTGTCTGATGCCTTATCATTAGTACGAGCATTATGCCTTTCAAACATTGCTGGTAGGGTCTGACTCTGCGTGCTTTGCTTTGAAGCTTTCTGAGCTATAACACTCTTCCCCTTGTCGTCACAGTCTTTCCTACGCTCTAAGCAAGCGCCTTTGGAAGTACTAGCTGTCGAGAAGTCCATAGTAGTCTCGTCAGCCTTACCAACTCTGCCGGCCTTTGCATTCTTACCGGCCTTTTCACTACCCATTGGTGTGTCCAGATCTTGCTCTTTATTCTTCCCACTCCTAGTATTAATTTTTGCAGACTCATTCACGTTTGCTGCCCCCTTCACCGGCATCTTTTTTTTAGATGTAGCGCCTCCTCGACCTCTGGCTACCCTGCTATAATGCCCCTGACACAGCCAAACAGGTAATCTCCAAAGCAGGGCTTTATGCCAACGTATTGACAGGTTCCTGAGCACGGGCGGTTTCTTCTAGGGGGGGTAAAACAATGAACCAAATCAAGCCAGCTGACTAGAGAACACGGATGTTTCAGAGCGTGTTTTTTTTTTTCCTGACAAGCACACCAACCAACATCAAGCAACAGACTTTTTAATTCGTAATTTAGTGCGTTTGTACACGCCGCAATCCTTCAGAGTGGGATTTGTTTTTTATAGTTTAACAGACGATCTCTTCCAAGAGTAAGAGTAATGAAACAGTGGAGCAAATTAAGCACACTAAGCAGCCTGGGTGGAACGCATTAAGCGAGATAAGCAAACCGGTTAGAGATCACAGATATTTCAGCGCATGTATTAACAATCAAGCCAGCCAGCACTGAACAGAAGTTCTTTACGTTCGTAATTTAGCGTTGCACCAGCCACTATCCCTCCAAGTATGGATTAAAGTTTTTAAATGTCTTCAATGGGGTCAAATGCTCTCCCTCCGGCAATCCAGCAGTGAAAAGTCAATAAATCCAGCACAGACTCGGCTTTACACTTCTGATCTTTATCAGTGCAACTATGTTGCCGTAGCGTCTCAAGTAAATGACTGAAGTCTTACCCGGGTCCATCTGCCGATTTTCGGCTCTCAGCTCCTATTAAGCTTTCAGCAGGCTTCACGCTGCTATTCCCTTCGCTTTTCCGCTTTCCGCTTTCGGTTCTCGCACGCCACTCGCTGCGCCACAGCTAGGAAGTCTCAGACCAATGCCTTCCAGCGCCATCCTGGCGTTTCCAAGCTCCGTCCTTCTCCAAAGGCGTGTCCAAGGTGACCGTTAGCCGATAGCTAGGACCGGACCAGATCTCTGTGTCACCGTATACCGTATCAACCCGTTCTTCGCTTCTTTCGCTCCTACTCAGCGTCACCTAGCAGCGGTATATCCTGCAAGGTTTCACTTATCAGCCAGCGTTTCTCTTTTGTTGGTCGGTCCGTAGGTCCACAGGTCCGGAGGAACAGGAGTGAGGAGAGGTCCTGCCTATAGAGCCCACGCCTCGGCCGCCATCTTGCCTCTCAGTTTTATCAGTTTAGCTAACTTTAGCTTCAAAGTGCCATTATAGCACTCAACTAAACCAGCTGATTGGGGGTGATTTACAGCGTGGAACTTCTGCCGGATTCCTAATCCCTCACACACTCTCTTCATGACTTGACCCACAAATTCACTCCCATTGTCACTCCAGATAATTCTCGGCATTCCAAACCTAGGGAAAAATTCCTTTATCAGGACTTTCGCTGTGGACAAGGCAGTATTGTCCTTAAGGGGATAAGCTTCTACCCATCTAGAAAAAGAGCAAACAACCACTAAAACATATTTCAAGTTGTTGCATCTCTCCATGTGGATGAAATCTAGCTGCAAAGCCTCAAACAGATACGTAGGAGGAGCAAAATGACCAGCTGGTGTTGGAGTTCCCTTACCAGGATTATACATCAAACACACCATACAATTCTTAACCAAGTTCTCTGCACATTTTAGAATTCCAGCATTTTGCCAAACCGGAGCCAACAACTTGCAAATCCCTTTCACGCTGATATGTGCCATACCATGAGCCATTGTAACAACCGGAAGCACATACGCGTCAGGCAACAACCATCTCTGATGCTCGGACAAATCAGTCCAACAACCATTCGAATCCAATCTACCCTTACGTTCTCTCCATTCATTCAACTCTTTCTCTGTAGCTTCAGCTTGAATGGATTTCACACTCTCAATCGTATCTTCACACATACTCTTCTCTGGAACCCATCTCGCCGGACCTGCAACATACATTCGGCTCATCACATTTCTCGCAGTTTTTTTCGCGTCTTCATCCGCAAACGCATTTCCGCGACCAACATCATCCGTAACTTTCTTATGGGCACTACATTTCACAATCGCTACTTGCAATGGCAAAGTAAGAGATTCAAGAAGTTCATTCACCAATTGCCCAGGCTGGATCTTCGTCCATTGCGAAGTCAAAAACCCACGTTCACGCCACAAACGCCCAAAGCTATGAGCCACGCCAAAAGCATATTGACTGTCAGTATACACATTCACTCGTTTTCCTTTCGCCAACACACATGCTCTTGTTAATGCAATCAACTCCGCTGCTTGTGCTGAATTATGTGGGATACGTGCAGCTTCAACAATCGTATGCAAAGTCGTAACAGCATATGCCGCAGTCGTATCACCATTCGGCAACTTAAAGCACGAACCATCAACCCACAAAGTACCATCACACTCTGGAAGAGGAGTATCCCTAAGGTCTATCCTCCCTTTCGTTTCTTCTTCAGTTCTCAAAAAACAATCATGTTGTTCTTCAGTATCTGTCTCAACTGCAATCGGCAACAACGTGGCTGGATTCAACGTGTTGCATCGTTTAATGTGCCCATGACTCGCTAATAAGGTCAACTTGTAACCCGACAACCGAGCACTAGTTAAGTGCTGTGTCTTGGTACGGTTCAACAAGGTATCCACTGCATGTGGAACCATTACCACTAACGTATTGTCCATAACCAAACCAGCAGACTGTCGAATTGAAACAGCCGCTGCTGCTGTAGCTCTCAAGCAACTCGGCAACGCTCTAGCTACCGGATCCAAAGTCGACGAAAAGTACGCACATGGACGCTGCTTATCTCCGAACTGCTGAGTCAAGACTGACAATGCACATCCCTCTCTCTCGTGCACATACAATGTGAAAGGCTTACTGTAGTCGGGAGTACCCAACACAGGAGCCGAACACAACGCATTGCGTAATTCAGAAAAGCTCTTCCGACATTCGGCAGTTCAAGGAATAGGATTTGGAGTATCCTTAACAGTAAGAGCTATCAAAGGTTTCGCAAACAAAGAAAAATTAGGGATCCACTGTCTACAGTACGACGTAATACCCAAAAACGCACGTACTTCTCTCTGTGTCTTAGGAACGCTCATTTTCGCAATGGCTTGAATTCTTTCTGGAGTCAGTTTCCTTCCCTCCTTCGATAAGAGTTGACCTAAGTAGGTTACTTCTTGTCGACAATATTGCAACTTGGAGAGAGAAACTTTGTGATGAAAATCAGACAAGTGGCGTAACAACGACAAAGTGGCTTCTCTACAAATCTCCTCAGTATCAGCGGCAACTAGCAAGTCATCAACATATTGAATAAGGGCTGCACCATCAGATAAAACCAACAGATCAAGTTGCGTTTTCAAAGCTTGACTATAGATCGATGGACTCTCGCAATGGCCTTGAGGAGCGCGCTTAAAGCGGAAACTTCGTCCTCCTAAAGAGAATCCAAAAATGTCCCTACTTTCCATGGCAATCGGGATGCTGAAGAAAGCATTCTTCAAGTCAATCACCGAAAACCACGTGGCAGTAGCCGGAATCAGAGTCAACAAAGCGGTGATATCAGGCACAACAGGAAATTGTAGAACAACAATCTTGTTCACTTCGCGAAGATCGATCACAAACCTATATACAGGAGGCTGTGAAGAATCAGTTCTCTTCAGAACAGGCAGAACGGGACTGTTGCGCACATTACCTCTCGTTTCCTCAATCACACCCTTTTTGATCAGATCATAAATGATCGCTAAAAGTGCACACTCACCATCACTCGAAATACGGTACTGTGGAATACGCGGTAACTTAGCATTCGCCTTCAGTGTCACAACATATGGAGGAATTTCCAGTAGGCCCACATCGTTCGGACCAGTAGCCCACAATGAATCGGGCAAAGAAGACAATTCAGGTGGAAGTCTGTCTTGCGACATGTACATCGGAGAGATCACTCAGCATACAATCTCTTCAATAAATCCAATCCCAACAAGTTGTCATTACAACCTGTAGTCAAAAGAAGGGGTGCTTCGAACTTACGAGGTCCAACAGAAAGAGACAATGGAGCAGAAATCGGATTTGTAACCGGGGCGCCAGAAAAACCTACAGAAACATTGTCAAAGCCAGACAAAGGTGCGCCAGGGAGTTTAGAATGCATAATAGAACTCTTTGTAGCACCAGTATCTAGCAGAAAAGGTTCTGACACACCTGATGTAATCACTTCAACATAAGGTCCACTCTGATCTACTGGAACTGAAACAACTCCCTCTCTTTGTCCATGGCTGTCCTAACAATCATTACCACCCACTTCCTCACCTTCAACATAGTAATCATCCATATAGTACTGTGCTGTCCTACCAGACGAACCTTGCTGTTGATCAAAACTATTCATTGAGTTCTGTGGGGGCAAAGAATGTACGTTCTGTCCTCGACCTCTACCTCTATGCGCTTGTTGAGCACCTCGACCTCTTACACCAGAAGCACCATTCGTGCGCTGTAACAAAACCGGACAACTATTCTTGAAGTGACCCTCTTCTTTGCAATACGCACACTGATTAGGCCCATACGGGAAACGCTGTGCAGAAGACTTGTTTCTTTGCGAGTTTCTCGAATATGGCTGAGGTTGCTGATAATCTCGCTGATTATTAGTACGGGGTGGATAAGCTTGTTGTAGAAGAACTTTAGTCTTCAATTCCTTAGTCTTCTTATCCGCTTTCTCTAACTCATCTTTGTGCCTATTTTCATAGTACTGGGCCGTAGCTAAAATCTGCGCTGACGTGGAAACAGCCCAAGCACTTTCAGAATCCTTCAACTTAGTGCACAACTCAGGAAGTAGATTATGCACAAATTTGTCAACGAACAATCTCTGGCCACCCTCAGTAGCCATATCCTGACCACTATGGTCTACAAAAGTTTCTTCAAACCGCGTGAAAAAGTCGGACACCGTCTCGTCTTTCCTCTGCTTACAAGCAGACAACTTGTCCCAATTAACACGCACTTCGGGCATCAAAGTCTTCATATAATTAATTATCCTGCCGGGAAGTTGAGTGATAAGATCTTCAGGCTTAGCACCTCCAACTTGTCTATCATTTGCAGCAACAACATTAACACATGTATCACCCAATTCATGATCATGATCCGTATGTCGAATCGTACTCCAGATAGGCTGTGGGACGACATTACCAAACAACATGTCTATGTCCGCTAAATTCATGATACATGAACCCACAGTTTGAGTGAGCTCTTTATAATTCCCGCCGGATTTTTGCGCGGATCAGGTAAAGACTGCTTAAGTGCTAAAACTTCCGCACGCTTCCAAGGAACATGTACCCAAAATCGCTGAAAGTGTGGAAGAATAGGTGGATTAACAGTTGCATCACCAGCTCTCCAAACTGGAGGAACCTCACGCATCGGATATTGACGCGCTGCTCTCCTAACTGACGAATTAGGCTCAAACAACCGCTCAGAAGGAGTGTTATTACGGAACGACAATAACGTCACAAGTGCTCTCTCAATGTCATGCAAACTCACAATGGTCCCTTTCGAAAACTCGGAACGCACTTGATACAATTCTTCAGGAGCTTTACCTACTTCGTAAACTCATTGTTCATGGAGGAACACACACATCATCTCAAAGACATATCGCTGTATCGGTGCTTCCCATTGGCGATAAGCATCCATAACACTTCCAATATCGTACTGAGAAGTCTACGTAACCCATCTACGTGCCATGTGATCCAAAACTGTTCGCTCATCTATACCAGGCAACTGACTACGTGATTGTCTACGCTCAGAAACAGGAGACATACCCAATTGTCCCAACAAAGGAGAAAGAAAACCAGAAAAATCAGCAGTCATTCTCTGTCTAGTAGAAGGAGAAGATGGGAGAATAAGGGAAGACGGAACAATAGTAGAAGAATCCAAAATCGGAACAGGAGGAGTATTATAGGTAGGCGTAGGAGTAGAAGACGAAGAAGGAAGCAAAGTTGGCGGCCCCTGAGGAGGCTGTGCCAAAGGAACAGTAGCCAACGGAAGAGGAGCTGGCTGTGGAGGAATTGAGGTACTGAGTTTTCTCGGAACCAATACTACTACAATAACCCAGCGGTGTCAGGGCAACACCCAAAGACCCCGGATTCCCCTGTATTGGCAAACAGAGACACGGGATACTTCTCGATGACGTCAAAGACCAAAGTTTAATGGTTGCAACCAGGGACAGAGGTCTACGAAGTACACACGGGTAGTTCGAAAGAGACTGCACCACCTCAATGAACAAAACTCGGTCTTTTATGCCGAAAATTACGCTTCTGGCAACATCACAATTTACATTTGGTGCATACAAAATGAACCAATGAACAATTAGCATTTCAAAAAGTAACGAATCACGACAGTCAAAGCTAATCCCATTTTCCGTTGTCCAGCCCACCAAAACGATCGCACATATGCTAAGTTTCCAGTTCAATCAGGCCGGACAAACCCACCATAAAACCTTCAACCCAGATCGATGAACATGTTGTAAAGGAAAGGCAGAAACAGATGGGAAGGAGATAAGGGAGTGGTAACGGTGGGCCATAAAGTCGGACCACGTCCTGCTCTTTGATCTCTATCAGTGCAGCTGCTAACCAAGGAACTGGCACAGCAGGATTCGCCCCAGGCGAGGAGTCAGTTTGGCCAGGTCAACCAGGAGTCAGCTAAGGCGTACGTGTTCAAGGACTCACTCGGCCACGATCATAGGGCCTATGTTAGGGCAACCATACAAGATGGCTGCCACATTACAAAATGGAACCCGAGGGTTCAAACTGAATCCTCAAACACAGAGTGTTCTCCTATATCGATTCATACGAAAACACTCAGACGCGCTACACTCATCATTTGCGGTCTGTAGAGACCAAGATCGTTAATTTCCGACGATCTTTATAAATCGGGTTTCAGCACTATCGAACCCATTTTGGAATCACGGAACCACAGACCCTCCTTTTGCCCTATCATAGGCAATAAACCCAGACTCAATTTAATCTGAATCCGGATCTATATTCATCAGGTCATCGATATGCCGCTGTAGCATCATCTTATTACTATGCATCTCTCTCCGGACAGGCCTTTCAGAAGCTCTCCCTGGTGAGGGGAACTGGGGCTGCGAGCTGCATGTTTCTTACAACGTGGTGTTAATTCTGTGATCTGCTTTTATTTGGAGCGCTTTTAACTTTGTTCGTTTTTATCATATTTTTCCGTTTTTATCTGGGGGTTTCTCAAAGAAATAAGGGGAATGAACTGTTGAGGCACACTGACACTCTGACCATCCTTTGATCTCCCTCACTCGGCCCAGCCGCTTTTTAGCCGATCTCGGCGGCGGTGGGCGCCATCTTTAGTGAGGCGGGGAGAGCGCTCGAGTCGCGCCGTCCTCTAGCCCTATTGGATTATTTAACTGATCCCTCCCTCGCGCTCGGTGCCTTTCAGAAGCTCTCCATGGGGAGGGGAACTGGGGCTGCGAGCTGCATGTTTCTTACAACGTGGTGTTAATTCTGTGATCTGCTTTTATTTGGAGCGCTTTTAACTTTGTTCGTTTTTATCATATTGTTCCGTTTTTATCTGGGGGTTTCTCAAAGAAATAAGGGGAATGAACTGTTGAGGCACACTGACACTCTGACCATCCTTTGATCTCCCTCACTCGGCCCAGCCGCTTTTTAGCCGATCTCGGCGGCGGTGGGCGCCATCTTTAGTGAGGCGGAGAGAGCGCTCTAGTCGCGCCGTCCTCCCGCCCTCTTTTCTCCCCATATCATGTGTAGGCCGGCTAGACGGCGCAGCGGGCTGGCGCAGCGGGCGCGCCGGACGCGCGCCGAAGCCGCGCCTAAGCCAAGCCCGTCTGCGCCCGTCCGCGACCGGACCGCGCCGGGCGCAGGGCATGCTGCCCAAAGACCCCCCACCATCAGGTACGACAGTAATCAGTTATTCGCACAACGCTCTAAAACGGACAACTACTGTAAGGACTGCCTCCCAATTGATCCTCTTTTGAGCCCCTTCTCATGTATACATTGCAAATGGACGCCCCCTGCGATAATCCTTGAAGCACCGGACTCGCCTCCCCATTAAAGTATAATTCCACTTACTTTAAGGGAGGTCTCATCAATGCTAGGTCCCTATCCTGTCACTGCCAAGACATACATGATCTAATTTTAGGCCACGACTTGGATGCTCTCTTTGTCACTGAAACCTGGCTTAATGATTCATCCAATCCTGATCTGGCAACGGCCCTTCCTTTAGATTTTACTATTTTTAGGCGGGACAGACCTCTTGGGCGAGGAGGCGGGGTAGCACTTGCTATTAAGAATACCTTCCCCTGCCATACATTTGATCTAGGCCATCTTAAAGACAGCGAGGGCATAGGCTTTTCGATCAAAATCAATGCCTCCACCTCCTTCTCGGGAGGACTTATATATCGCCCTCCTGGCAATGCCACTCCCTTTCTGGACTCTTTAGATGATGTCCTCGGAGCGCTTATGTTACATTATCCTAACTTCACTTTATTAGGGGATATGAACATACATTTGGAATCCTGTGTTGACCCTCACACCATTTCCTTTCAACATTCCTTAAATATTTTTGGACTATCCCAACCTGTCACTGCTCCTACTCACCATGCGGGCCATACTCTGGATGGCATCTGCTCTAATCTCATAACTTTGACCACGTCCCCTCCGATCCCTCAAATTTGGACTGATCATTCTCTTATTCCATTTGATATTGAGATACAAGCCCTCGCCTTACCCAGCATGAATCGCTCCCACCCTTCCTTTACAGTTAACTGGAGGAAAGTGACGGAACGCATCAAGCTGGATTCTCTACCCTTGGCTAAGGCCCCAAAACTAACTGGAGACGTAGTAGTCAACTCTCGCAACTATCATGCTTGGATGGATCAAATCGTCTCGGATAATTCCGACCCTAAAGGCCATCATGCGAAATGTCATAAAAGAAAGCCAAACGCACCCTGGTTTACCCAGACTCTAACCGATAGCCATCTTCTCTGCCGTAAATTAGAAAGAAAGTGGAGAAAAACCTATGATGAGACTGCAAGAGCACTGTACGTCCAACAAAGGAAGCTATATCTTTCTAACATAAAAGTGGCAAAAAAGGAATACTTTACTAAGGCCATAAATGAAGCCCACCAAAAACAAAAAACTGTCTTCACAATAGTTAAGTCTTTCACCCACCCCAAAGCTCTCATGCCCGAAATTCCACCGTCTGAAATTCTGTGCAATCAAATAGCAGACTTCTTTGTGGATAAAATCGTTAATATCCAGAAAGACTTCCCTCCTCCTTTGATCATTTCCCATGAGGTAATGGATAACTATCCCCCGCTTTGCAGTTTTAAACCTGTTTCCCTCCAACAAACAGGCAAGGCAATTCTGGCATGCAAATCAGGAGCCCCCACCGATTCCTGCCCGCCTGGCATCCTTCATCACCTAATCGAGGTAGTAAATCCTTGTATTAATTCCATCATAAATGAATCCCTCGAGCACGGGATAGTGCCCAACGATTGGAAGAAGGCTATTGTGAAGCCCCTGATGAAGAAGCAGAACAAATCTCCTACTGATCTCACGAACATGCGCCCCATTTCATTACTACCTGTCCTTAGTAAGATCACGGAACAGTTGGTACATGAAGAGTTAAAAGCATTTGTAGAGACCCATAACATCCTGCATCCTCAACAGTCGGGGTTTCGCTCCGGTCATTCCACCGAAACAGCCTTGATAGAACTATCTGATTCCATCAAGTTCTTGCAGGATGAAGGAAGGCAAGCCGTCCTCATCCTGCTCGATTTAACAGCAGCGTTCAACACTATCTCTCATATTATTCTGATTAATAGAATGCGAGAGATTGGCGTGACAGACACAGTCTTGGCATGGGTAAAATCTTTCCTGTCTAACAGGTCCCAGACTGTGTCTCTGGGTCCCTATCTATCCAGCGAAAAACCCATTACATCAGGAGTACCCCAGGGGTCCATATTAAGCCCCCTTTTCTTTAACATCTATATTGCTCCCCTCCTCGCTGTGATAGAATCTCATGGGATCCTCGTCACATCATATGCTGACGACACTCAACTTGTCGTCACTATTGATAAAAAGTGCATGGACGCAGACTTGCGATTCCGGACTTGTCTTTCTGATGTATTTCAGTGGCTGAACAAAAACCACTTGAGGTGTAACAGTGCTAAGACTGAAATCATACCGCTGGGTAAAAACCTATCTTTCTGCCCGAAAGACTGGTGGCCCAAAGGATCAGAGGCCCCACCCAGTGCAGTATCTTCCGCACGGAACATGGGCGTGCAATTCGATTCTTCCCTTTCCTTTGAGGACCACGTCAGGATCACTGCTGGACGCTGCTTCGGACTTATTAAATCCTTAAAGAAATTCTTCGACTTCCTCCCCATTGCAGCTAGAAAATCAGTCGCGGTAGCTCTAATACTCTCCCGACTTGATTACTGCAATGGGTTAATGGCTGGAGTGAAAAAGTCCACCCTTAGGAAGCTTCAGAGTATACAACATGCAGCTGCCAGATTGGTCCTGAAACTCCCCAGAAGGTCATCGGCCTCAGCTGCACTAAACTCCCTTCATTGGTTGCCACTCCATAAAAGAATCCTTTTTAAACTCTTACTTACTGTCTTCAAATCCATGAAAAGCATAGGGCCTCATTACCTTGCAAATCGCTTTACTTGCTACAACCCCACACGATGTTTGAGATCCTCTGGGACAAATCTCATCATGATCCCTAGGTTCAAGTACAAAACTAGGGGTGGGAAAACCTTCACCGTTCTGGCAGCAAGGGCATGGAACAACCTACCCGTTAACCTTAGATTAATTGAAAAGGAGAGTCTCTTCAGGAAACTCCTTATGACATGGGTGTATCAACAACCTGACACCTCTGTACTGGCAGCCATCTAGACCCAGATCCCCACCACGTATCACCTATCACTTATCAACTTCATGCACAGCGCCAAGATGCTCCTTCCGGAGCGAAAGTTCGCGCTTTATAAAAACCCATAAATATCAAATAAATATCAAATTCCGTACACACAAGGTAGCACAAAGGCCACAAATAGCTGGAGCACACTGTACACAGAGACAGAACATGAACAGAATCGCTAAGACCATACCAACGACCATCAAAATCTTCCAACCCCAGGTGGATATCAATCCCCATAACCATCCCATCAAAGACCAATCCCCTTTGTCCAGATGGACAGAATCGGAGATTTTATGCAATTTGGAAATGGCTTGGAAGACTGACGGAGCATTATCCGGAATAAAAACGCAGCAGCTCGATTGAATCAATCTACAAACTCCCCCTCGATCTGCTAGAATAACGTCTAGGGCAACTCTATTCTGAAGTGTCATAAGTCTATCCGACTGGAGCTCAGCAGTCAGATTACCAAGGGCACCGGCAGTCTCAACTATGGTGGACTCAACCACTCTTGTAAGCTGACGAATATTCCTACTGTTAGCCATAGGTCCCCAAAACGGCAGAAAACCCTTGAAGAAATCACCCAATTCTTATCCTGCAGTGTCTTCTTGGCTAAACACACCTCTAGCAATTCTCATCTTGTGATAATCTGCCGCAGCTGTGAAAGTGGGGGGGTAACAGAAAGGAAACAAAACATGTGCCCGAAAAATCATGGGGCAACCATGTGTATGCTTTATCGTAGCAAACAAAATAAGTACCCTTGGCTGCTAAAAACGCTGAGGAAGACTGAGACGGAAACACATAAGTCTCAGCGCAAACACTCTTCCCTAACTGAGCTCTCGGTTTCTTACCGTTGCCCTGTAGACAATAGTAACCCTTATGGGGCACTATCCAGATCGGTAGGGGACTTTTCGCACGCTGGTTAATACTCAGACTTGCTCCATATCCAGTTACGTTCCAACCACTATATTGTCTCTCGTCTTTCGGAATAGTCTCTACTGCATTAGTCCCTTTAATCATGTCGACTATGCCTCTAGCTATAGGACTATTCTTCGGATTATCTCTCGGTGAACACTATGGGCATATATGAACATGTTTCTGTAAGCTCGGATCGAACCATTCAAACTAAATGGCAGGACCAAATAAGGAATTCCTTTATCAGTGGTATGAGGCATCAAACCACAAATCCAGCAATTCGTTGTATTAATCACTAACTGATGCTGATGTAAAAGCTGTATGAAGGAATTATTAGCGAATTCCTTACGTCTGACTACCTCATATTCAGGCAAAGGGTGGAAAGAATGAGAGGAAACAGTAGGTGAAGGTGTAGATTGCACAGTGGAATTAGACGTCATTTTAAAAACAAATGCTACATAACCAATTATGGAAATTACAAAACTCAGTAGTAAAAGTATGCATGGTATCAAAAAACATTTCTTCAATATTATTTTATGAGTACATTCTCTAAAAGTCAGTGCCTGCACAGGTCTCTCCAACTCAAAGAAATCCATCCTAAACTAAAGTTGCTGCCTGCGGTGGTTGGTTGATTCTGCTTGAGAGGGCCTCCGCTGAACCCAGGAAGACTGTCTCGGACCAACAGAACCCAAGACCTAGTGTCTCAGGCTTGCACTCCCAAGACTGGTGGCAACCGCGACCCTAGCAGCAAGAACCGGATGGCAGTTCAGAAAAAACAAAAATACGTAGATCCTTGGTGGAGAGTTAACCTGCAAACAGTAAAAAAAAATCAACTTTATTAACTTTTATTTGTCCTTAATTCTCAATCTCAGGTTATATCTTCTCTTCCAGGTACTTCTTGATCGGTGAACAACAGCTGAGGATCGGAAGTGTCCAATCGCTTTGCAGGAGGTATTGCTGCTTGCAAAAGAGAGTCACTTTCCTGTTCTGAGTTAGTCCCAATCAAATGAGCATCGCTGAATGTGACAAATTTCGGAACTGTTTCCGTTTCCAAATCCGCAAGACCGTCTTGGACGCACTTGTCATATGGTAAAGGTACGGGTGCCTTTTTCGTGTGGCACCCGTGTATCCAATGTTTCTTTCCACGAACTCGCACCGCAGATCTCGTCAAAAAGAGGACCTGATAAGGCCCAATCCAACGGGGCTGAGTATTCTTCGTTCTCTGGAAGTTCCTAATGAACACCCAGGAACCGGGTTCAAGCACGTGTCCTGGATCGTCTGTAGCTTGTGGAAGAGAGTTGTGCACCTGTTGGCGTAAAACACTCATTTTAGTTGTCAATTCACGCAAGTAATCAAGCAACACAGGATAGTCGAGATCGCTAAATCTCGTTGGTCTTGGTACGCCCCAAATATTCGCCGGGCGACCAAACACAACCTCATACGGACTCAAACCCATTCGCGAGTGCACAGTCATTCGGGTGGACAAAAGTGCTAATGGCAATGCATCTGGCCATTGTAAGCCAGTGCTCTCTTGAATTTTGGCCAATTTTAACTTCAAAGTGCCATTGTAGCACTCAACTAAACCAGCTGATTGGGGATGATTTGCAGCGTGGAACTTCTGCCTAATCCCGAGACCTTCACACACTCTTTTCATCACCCGTCCCACAAACTCACTTCCATTATCACTCCAAATGATTCTCGGCAATCCAAACCTAGGGAAGAATTCTTTTATCAAAGCTTTGGCAGTGGACAAAGCAGTATTGTCCTTAAGGGGGTAAGCTTCTACCCATCTAGAAAAAGAGCAAACAACCACTAACACATACTTTAGGTTGTTGCATCTTTCCATATGGATAAAATCTAGCTGCAAAGCCTCGAACGGATACGTAGGAGGGGCAAAATGACCAGCTGGTGTTGGAGTTCCCTTGCCAGGATTATGCATCAAACACACCATACAATTCTTGACCAAGTTCTCTGCACATTTGGGTATTCCTGCATTCTGCCAAACCGGAGCCAACAACTTGCAAATCCCTTTCACACTAATGTGTGCCAATCCATGTGCCATTGTAACAACTGGAAGCACATACGCATTTGGCAGCAACCATCTCTGATGTTCGGACAAATCAGTCCAACAACCACTCGAATCCAACCTACCCTTACTCTCTCTCCATTCCTTCAACTCTTTCTCAGTGGCCTCACTCTGAATAATCTTCACGCTCTCAATGGTGTCTTCACACATGCCTTTCTCCGGAACCCATCTAGCTGGACCCACAACATACATTTGACTCGTCATATTCCTTGCAGTTTCTTTCGCAACCTCATCCGCAAACGCATTACCACGACCAACATCATCTATGACCTTTCTATGGGCACTACACTTCACAATCGCTATCTGCAAAGGCAACGTAAGAGATTCAAGGAGTTCATTCACCAGTTGCCCATGCTGGATCTTCGTCCCATGCGATGTTAAAAATCCACGTTCACGCCACATTCGTCCAAAACTGTGGGCCACTCCAAACGCATACTGACTATCAGTATATACATTCACTCTTTTCCCTTTCGCCAACACACATGCTCTCGTAAGTGCGATCAACTCTGCCGCTTGAGCAGAATTGTATGGAATTCGAGCAGCTTCGACAACTGTATGTAAAGTCGTCACGGCATATGCTGCAGTGGTATCGCCATTCGGTAGTTTGAAACATGAGCCATCAACCCACAAGGCATCATCGCAATCAGGAAGAGGAGTATCTTTCAGATCTATCCTCCCTTTCGTCTCTTCTTCAGTTCTCAAAAAACAATCGTGTTGCTCTCCGCTATCATCGTCTGTCTCAAGCGAAATCGGCAACAACGTAGCCGGGTTTAGGGTATTGCACCTCTTAATGTGCACATGGCTCGCTAACAACGTGAGCTCATACCCTGACAATCAAGCACTAGTCAAGTGCTGTGTCTTCGTCCGATTCAACAAGGTATCCACTGCATGTGGAACCATAACCACTAGCGTATTATCCATAACCAAACCAGCAGATTGTCGAATCGAAACAGCTGCTGCTGCAGTTGCTCTCAAGCAACTCGGCAACGCTCTGGCCACAGGATCTAAAGTTGACGAAAAGTACGCACATGGGCGTTGCTTCCCGCCAAACTGCTGAGTCAAAACCGACAATGCACATCCTTCCCTTTCATGCACATATAATGTGAAAGGCTTGCTGTAGTCGGGAGTACCCAACACAGGAGCCGAACACAACGCATTTCGTAGTTCAGAAAAACTCTTTTGGCATTCCTCAGTCCAAGGAATTGGATTTGGAGTGTCCTTAACCGTAAGAGCTATCAAAGGTTTCGCTAAAAGGGAAAAATTTGGGATCCACTGTCTACAGTACGACGTAATGCCCAGAAATGCACGTACTTCTCTCTGTGTCGTAGGGACACTCATTTTCGCAATGGTCTGGATTCTTTCTGGGGTCAGTTTCCTTCCCTCCTTCGATAAGAGGTGACCTAGATAGGTAACTTCTTGACGACAAAATTGTAGTTTGGAAAGAGAAACTTTGTGATGGCAATCAGACAAATGAGACAACAAGGACACAGTGACATCCTTACACATCTCTTCAGTATCGGCAGCGACTAACAAATCGTCAACATACTGGATAAGGGCCGCACCTTCAGGTAAGGCCAACAAGTCAAGTTGCGTCTTCAGAGCTTGACTGTAAATTGATGGACTCTCGCAATAACCTTGAGGAGCGCGCTTAAAGCGGAAACTGCGTCCTCCTAAAGAGAATCCAAAGATATCTCTACTCTCTATGGCAATCGGGATGCTGAAGAAAGCATTCTTCAAGTCGATCACCGAAAACCAAGTAGCTGAAGCTGGAATCAATGTCAGTAACGCAGTAATGTCAGGTACAACAGGAAATTGCGGAACAACTATTTTGTTCACTTCGCGAAGATCAATGACAAACCTATATAGAGGAGGCTGTGAAGTATCAGTTCTCTTTAGAACAGGCAAAACCGGACTATTGCACACATTACCTTGAGTCTCTTCAATAACATCTTGGTCAATCAAATCATAAATGATCGCTAAAAGCGCTCGTTCACCATCACTTGAAATACGATATTGCGGAATGCGCGGTAACTGAGCATTCGCCTTCAACGTTACAACCTATGGAGGAATGTCTAACAGGCCCACATCATTTGGACCCGTAGCCCACAACGAATCTGGCAGTGAAGACAATTCTGACGGAAGACAATCTTTCGAAACATATATCGGAGAAATCACATTCTCGCCCAAAGTAAGATGTACTCCTTACGGAGAACAATACAAAGTCGCATACAATCTCTTCAAGTCAAGGCCTAACAAGTTCTCATTACAACCTGTAGTCAAAAGAAGGGGTGCTTCAAGTCTTCGAGGACCAACAGAAATGGGCAATGGAACAGAAATCGGATTCATAACGGGGGCGCCAGAAAAACCTATAGAAACATTATTAAAGCCAGACAAAGGTGCGCCAGGGAGTTTCGAATGCATAATAGAACTCTTCGTTGCACCAGTGTCTAGCAGAAAAGGCTCTGACACACCTGATGCAATCACTTCCACGTAAGGTCCACTCTGATCTACCGGAACTGAAACAACTCCCTCTCTTTGTCCATGGCTGTCCTAATAATCATTACCTTGCTCTCCATCGCCTTCAACATAGTAATCGTCTACGTAGTACTGTGTAGATCTACCAGAAGAACTCTGTTGCTGATCAAAACTATTCATTGAATTTTGGGGAGGCAAAGGGCGCGCGTTCTGTCCGCGACCTCTACCTTTAGGCACTTGTTGAGCACCTCTACCTCTGACACCAGGAGCACTATTTGCACGTTGCAGCAAAACGGGACAACTATTCTTGTAATGACCCTCTTCTCTGCAATATGCACACTGATTAGGACCATACGGAATATGCTGTTGTTGAGGAGTCTCGTTTCTTTGCGAGTTCCTCAAATACTGTTGAGGCTGCTGGTAGTCGCCCTGATTATTAACTCGTAGTACTGAGCCGTAGCAAGAATCTGCGCTGAAGTAGAAACAGGCCAAGAACACTCAGAATCTTTCAATTTAGTACACAACTCGGGAAGAAGATTGTGCACAAATTTATCAACAAACAATCTCTGGCCACCCTCAGTAGCCATATCTTGACCACTATGATCTACGAACGTTTCCTCGAAACGCGAGAAAAAGTCTGAAACAGACTCTTCTTTCTTCTGCTTACAGGCCGACAATTTATCCCAATTAACACGGACTTCAGGCATTAAGGTCTTCAGGAAAGTAATAATCCTACCAGGAAGTTCAGTAATAGCACCTTCAGGCTTAGCACCTCCCACTTGTCTGTCATTTGCTGCAGTGAGATTCACTCACGTGTCACCTAACTCAGCATTATGATCTGTATAACGAATGACATTCCAAATGGGCTGTGGAACAACATTCCCAAAAAGCATATCTATAACCGCCAAATTCATAACACACAAACTCACAGTCTGTGTAAGTTCTTTATAATACCCTGCAGGGTTCTTTCGTGGATCTGGTAAAGTCTGCTTAAGCGCTAGAACTTCTACTCGCTTCCATGGTACATGTACCCACACACATTGGAAGTGCGCTAAAACAGGTGGCTGAGCATTAGGATCAGCGGGTCTCCATACTGGAGGAACCTCTCGCATCGGATACTGACGCGCTTTTCTCCCAACTGACGAGTCTGGCTCAAACAATTGTTCAATAGGAACGTCGTTTCGCAGCAACAGTAACGTTGAAACCGCTTTCTCAACATCGGGTAGACTCACAATCGTTCCTTTGGAAAACTCCAAACGCAATCGGGATAATTCTACAGGAACTCTACCCACTTCATCCATCCATTGTTCATGGAGGAACGCACACATAAGTTCAAAAACATACCGCCGTTTTGGTGCTTCCCATTGTCAGAAAACATCCATAATACCTTCCAGATCATACTGGGACTTATACGTCACCCATCTACGTGTCATATGGTCTAGGATCACTCGCTCATCTGCATCGGGCAATTGACTACGCAATTGTCTACGCTCATTCATAGGAGACATACCCATTTGTCCCAAAATAGGAGTCAGAAAATTAGAGAAGGCAGCGGTCATCCGCTGTCTAGGAGAAGGAACAGTCGGAAGAACAAGAGTAGATGAAACAGTAGCAGTAGGATCCATAGTCGGAACAGGCATAGAGACAGTAGTAGCAGAAGGAGGCAAAGTGGGCAACCCTTGAGAAGGCTGCGCATTAGGAAGAACAACCAACGGAGGAGTTGGCTGTGGAGGAATAACAGGAGGCAAAGCAACCGGCAACTGCACAGCCACAACTGGTGGCGGTGGTGCTGTAGCATCCTGCGCATACGGTGGAGGTGAGGTTACCAAATGTGACATCAAAGGATCTTTTACGAGATCCTTTTCGTCTTTTTGCTCTTTAACTGGCAAGACTGGATAGCATCTGTCTACCGCTAACTTCCTTACTCTAAGCATCTGCTCACTATCTTTTTCTTCTTCATCATGTTTGTATGCAACGGCGGCTTGCACCATTGACATACCCTTTCTATTCTTCTTCGCTAACTTAATTTCTTTCTGTTTGGCTTCCTTGCACCATATGCGAAAAGAATCAAACATCGCCGGCCGGGCTTTCTTCTTGAACAACTTCACTTCGAGATTATCCAAGACTTCTGTCTCAAAACTACCATAACGGGGCCACTGTAGGACACCGTCGTTCTTCGTGTATTTTATCCAAATCTCATTATAGCTAATAGGACCTACTCCATGCTTCACATATAACTCGTATGTAGGAGTTCCGATCGGAGGAACCGGACACGAATCCTCTAACCGGGAATCCCTCATAGTTCCGCAACTGAACAAATTCCTAAGACTGCTAAAACCAGGCATCTTGCTCACTAGTCTAGCTTCAAACAACAAGGGTAATCTAAAATCGATAAACTCGTGAATACACGAATCCCTTGGCTTTGGGGCCTGCAGGTACCAAATCAAAGCTATCCACTAAAGGATACAAACCAAACTGAGGACTAAGAACTAGGAGACGCTCCCTTTATACTTAACTGAATTGTCGATGGCGTCACCAGAAGACCCGTCAATCGTCTCGCTCTACAAACGTCTAAGGCTCCAAAACTGGGCGACAGTCAGGGCAGCAGTCCGTCGTAGCCGTCGGGACGCGGGAAGCCTCACAGCAAAGACCTTCGGAACCACGTCGACATACAGGGGTCGCTGAAGTGGCTGGCCAACCTCCGGAATTTTCACACGACGCTCCTCACGAACCTCTGGCTTGGACCAGTACCGCTGAAGTCGCCCGACGTTGGGCGCCAAATGAGGTACTGGGTTTTCTCGGAACCAATACTACTACAATAACCCAGCGGTGTCAGGGCAACACCCAAAGACCAGAGACACAGGATACTTCTCGATGACGTCAAAGACCAAAGTTTAATGGTTGCAACCAGGGACAGAGGTCTACGAAGTACACACGGGTAGTTCGAAAGAGACTGCACCACCTCAATGAACAAAACTCGGTCTTTTATGCCGAAAATTACGCTTCTGGCAACATCACAATTTACATTTGGTGCATACAAAATGAACCAATGAACAAGTAGCATTTCAAAAAGTAACGAATCACGACAGTCAAAGCTAATCCCATTTTCTGTTGTCCAGCCCACCAAAACGAACGCACATATGCTAAGTTTCCTGTTCAATCAGGCTGGACAAACCCACCATAAAACCTTCAACCCAGATCGATGAACATGTTGTAAAGGAAAGGCAGAAACAGATGGGAAGGAGATAAGGGAGTGGTAACGGTGGGCCATAAAGTCGGACCACGTCCTGCTCTTTGATCTCTATCAGTGCAGCTGCTAACCAAGGAACTGGCACAGCAGGATTCGCCCCAGGCGAGGAGTCAGTTTGGCCAGGTCAACCAGGAGTCAGCTAAGGCGTACGTGTTCAAGGACTCACTCGGCCACGATCATAGGGCCTATGTTAGGGCAACCATACAAGATGGCTGCCACATTACAAAATGGAACCCGAGGGTTCAAACTGAATCCTCAAACACAGAGTGTTCTCCTATATCGATTCATACGAAAAACACTCAGACGCGCTACACTCATCATTTGCGGTCTGTAGAGACCAAGATCGTTAATTTCCGACGATCTATATAAATCGGGTTTCAGCACTGTCGAACCCATTTCGGAATCACGGAACCACAGAATGACAGGTGGCACAACAACTGGAGGTTGCACAACCACAACTGGTGGTGGTGGTGCCATAGCACTTTGTGCATAAGGGGGTGGCGAACTCAATAGATGTGACATTAAAGGATCTTTCGCAAGATCTTTCTTTTCTTCCTGTTCTTTAAGCGGCAAAACTGGGTAGCATCTATCTACCGCTAAACTTCTTAACCCTAAGCATCTGTTCGCTCTCTTGCTCTTCCTCATTATCCCTATACGCAATAGCAGCTTGCACCATTGACATACCTCGTTCTCGTTTATTCTTCTTAGCTAATTTAATTTCTTGCTGTTTGGCTTCTTTGCGCCATATGCGGAAAGAGTCAAACATTGCCGGCCGGGCTTTCTTCTTGAACAATTTCACCTCGAGATTTTCTAAAATCTCAGCTTCAAAACTACCGTAACGGGGCCACTGTAGGACACCGTCGTTCTCGTATATTTTACCCAGATCTCATTATAACCAATAGGGCCCACACCATGCTTCACGTATAATTCATATGTAGGAGTTCCAATTGGAGGATCCGGACACGAATCCTCTAACCGGGAATCCTTAGAACAACCACAACCAAATATCTTTCCAAGTCTGCTAAGACCAGGCATCTTGCTCACTAGTCTAACTTCAAACTACAAGGGAAATCTCAAAACGATAGTCTCACGAATACACGAGTCCCTTGGCTTTGGGGCCTGCAGGTACCAAATCAAAGCGATCCACTAAAGGGATACCAAAAACAAACTAAGGACTAGGATACGCTCCACTCATACTTAACTGAAATGTCGATGGCGTCACCAGAAGACCCGTCAATCGTCTCGCTCTACAAACGTCTAAGGCTCCAAGACAAGGCGACAGTCAGGGCAGCAGTCCTTCGTAGCCGTCGGAAGGTGGGGAACCTCGCAGCAAAGACTTTCGGACCACGACGACATACAGGGGTCGATGAAGTGGTTGGCCTTCCTCCAGAATTTTCACACGAAGCTCTCCACGATCTTCGGGCATGGACCGGTACCGCTGAAGTCGGCCCACGTTGGGCCCCAGCTGAAGGATCGGATTTTAGAACCCAGCGGCGTCAGGGAAAACGCCTGATGCCTTCGAGTTCCCCTGTCTTGGCAAACAGAGACACGGGACACTTCTTGATGACGTCAAAGACCAAAGTTTATTGGCTGCAACCAGGAACAGAGGTCTACGAAGCACAACACGGGTGGTACGCTAGAGACTGCACAAATTCAATGAGCGGAGCATGGTCTTTTATGCCAAAAATCAAGCCTCAGGCAACATTCCAAATTAGCATTGGGTTCATACAAACTGACCAATAGAAACATGACATTTTAAAAGTATCGTATGACGACAATCCCACTTTCCGTTGTCTAGCCCACCAGAAATGACCAAGCACATTCCAATATCCTGTTCAGTCAGGCCGGACAAACCCATCATAAAACCCTCAACCCAAATCAGTGATTATGTCGTAAAGGAAGGAGCAGAAACAGATTGTAAGCAAGATAGAAAGGTGGGTGCAGTGTACTATAAACTTCAGCATGTCCTGCTCTTTGATCTTTATCTGACCAGCTGCCTAATCAAGGAACTGGCTCAACGAGGTCAGCCTCGGGCAAGGGAGTCAGTTCGGCCAGGTCATTCAGAAGTCAGCTAAGGTGTACGTGTCCCAAGGACTCGTTCGTCCGCAGTCATCGGCCTATGTGAGGGCACCCACACAAAATGGCTGCCACACACAAAATGGAACCCGAAGGTTTGAACGAAATCCCTAAATACGTAGTGTTCTCATTGATCGCTTAATGCAAAAACACTCGTACAGACCACACTCGTGATTTGCGGTCTGCTGACACCAAAATCGTCTATTTCCGACGACCTTTATTGAACGGGTTCGGAACCACCGAACCACAGACCCTCAAACCACGGAACTACAGTGTGTCTAAAAGTGTATGTCGGTGCTGGCCATCAATGAGAGAGACCTGTGCATTTTTTAAATGGGCGGTGAAAAAATATGAGTATGTTGCTGGAGATGTGGGCCGCCGTGCCACCAATGTACTTACCGGGGGAGGGTAAACACCCATTATTCCACAACTTTCTTTCCGCATACCATCACTCCGCATACTTTTATTAGGAAAGTACCATGACTCCGCAATGCCATTATAACGCATGGCATTACATTTTATATGCTTTTACCACGCATACATTTACAACGAAATTCGTTGTAAATGCATGAATGGTAAAAGCATGTTTTTTTATGTTTGGATAAGGTAAGTATGGGTATAGGGGTATGTGTTTTGGGGTACTGAGGTATATGTTTTGGGGTGTTTGGGGTATTTTAAGGTTTCAGATATAGTTTTGGGTTATGGGGTTTTAGGGGTAGTTTTAGGGTTTAGAAATACATATGGGTTTTGGGGTAAAGGGGTATTTTTAGGGTTCAGGGCTAGGTTTGGGTTTTGGGGTATAGGGGTATTTTTAGGGTTAAGGGGCAATGTTCCCTCTAATTTTTTTCCTCTGTGTGCGCTAGTGTAAGGTCTTTGTGCGCTGCAACCAAGGCTATGTGCGCCAGTAACCAGACCACGCGTGTGGGTGCACGCCAAATATCACTCCAAACTTTTGCTTAAAAAAGTGAAAATATTTTCTCACATACAGATCCACGTGAAAGCCTGTTTGAAACCGTCCCACATAGCAATTTGAAAACTTGGCAGGTATGTTGCTGCATTACTTTTCTTGATAGAGCTGGGCTGTGGGGTGATTGTGTGCATTTGTTCAAGTTTTCATGTTAATTTCAGCTCATGATGGGTGCTGCAATTAACATGAAAACTTTAAAAAATGCAGGAAAAATAAAATTATAATAAAGTTGTTATTATAATTTTACTTTTCGCAGTTCAGGGCTGGGTTAGGGTAAGGCCGCATCAAGCTTTTGATTAATGCATTTTAATGCTAGTGTCCGCATCACTGTATTAAAATGCACTAGTCACGTATTCTAGCGCCCCTCTGACAATACTGCACACTGCTAAGAAGGCAGCACCAGCACGCTAAAATTGTCTAACATATATGAGCATGCAACTGCGCCTTCAAATTTGAAATGCTATGCTTCAGAGTTAGAATATTCATCAACAGCGCTGAGTAGGCAGGCCAGAATTTAACAGATTAATTAGCCGTGCCCCAATCAGTCTTCCTGTGAGTCTACTCTGGGGGTACCAGCCATCACGTGGGCGATCCATGGAGCGGGTCTTGCCTGCTGCTTTCCCACAATCACACTACCCTTTTGGTGACCAGAAGCACATACATGCTTCGAAGACTTGATACACTGGCGGGTGGTAGCTTGGTTTTGCCTTCCCGCACTCTCCAGCAGAAAAGACACATTACCTGAGCCACTTGCGCAGGATGTTATAGTTTACAGTCTACTGGACCCATTCCCTCCTAAGCCCCAGCATCAGCCTGGACAGAGATTGTTGACAAAACTGTCAACTTCTCAGCCCCTGCTGTGCCCTCTGAACATGTGTACTTTCATGAACCGAAGGCACAGTATTGGTCTTGTCACTTGATCCCGGGACTTGATTGTCGTCAGAGCGGCACACAAGTGTTTAAGTGCGACGGCAGAGGTAGGAGGCGTTTTTAAAAAACAGCTTATTATTAATATTTTCGGACATTCTGTTTGTATGATCTGGGTTTAAAGCAATAATCGCTTATATACTTCAAAACACGTTGTTTTGGAAATAATCTGCTTTGCCACACTTTTTGAATCATCGTCGTTTAACTAGTCTCGCCGTCAATAAACCTTGCTTTACCTCTCAAAAAGACAAATTGTTTTTTGGGAAAATAGACTTTGGGAGATTCAGGTCACTACCCTACCCTTACCTCAGCTCCCATCTTCTCCACAAGGAAGGGCGCGCCGCAGTCTTACTGCTTAGTCACACAGTAGCTGCTGCTGAGAGCACATCATTTAAGGGGTCAAGAATTAGGTTTTCGGGAAAGGGAATGGTATTGTTAATTTCAAGTGTACGTGATTCAGGACCCCAAGAGTAAAAAGTAGAGCTTTCATTAAAATACTCTGCATGCTGCACAGAGAAGGGAATTAAATATCTTTCAGCAATAGAATGAAAATGCAGCTCTGCAGGGGTTTTCTCCCCTTACTGCCAAACAAACTATGTCCATCCTATTCCATTTTTTTTTGTAGTGACTCTGTTCATTCATGTTGATTCACCTCATGCACTCTAGCTCAGCCATTCTAGTAGCAAGATGATTATTAACCTTTGAAGTAAAATTCTTTGACTTGACTTGACTTGACTTGAAGGCAGCACACATTTCTCTCAATGGAGCAGTATGGTGTTCAGTGGAGGAGATGATGTGGCAGTATGGTCAGAGCTGCCGAATTTGGAACTGGGAACCAGGTTCAGCCTTCATGACCAGTCAACTAGACCACTCTCCTGAGGGAGCACATTCTCTTGCTAGAACTTAGAAGCCCTGGTGTCTTAGAACCAGCATGTGGACCCTAATGGTGGCAAATGTGGGTTAACCTTAAAGGCCTGTCATTTACAATTCATACTGAAGTTCACCGCGGGCAGGCCTATGAAGCAGCGCACCCTAGCGCGACATTCACCGAGGTCACAGGACCCTTGAGCAAGGTGGCTCTATGGCGATGCGATCGTACCGGGAGCTGACTTCAGGTGGGGGGACATGCTTGCAAGTATATTATGTTTCTAACCCTAAGCATCTGTTCGCTCTCTTGCTCTTCCTCATTATCCCTATACGCAATAGCAGCTTGCACCATTGACATACCTCGTTCTCGTTTATTCTTCTTTGCTAATTTAATTTCTTGCTGTTTGGCTTCTTTGCGCCATATGCGGAAAGAGTCAAACATTGCCGGCCGGGCTTTCTTCTTGAACAATTTCACCTCGAGATTTTCTAAAATCTCAGCTTCAAAACTACCGTAACGGGGCCACTGTAGGACACCGTCGTTCTCGTATATTTTACCCAGATCTCATTATAACCAATAGGGCCCACACCATGCTTCACGTATAATTCATATGTAGGAGTTCCAATTGGAGGATCCGGACACGAATCCTCTAACCGGGAATCCTTAGAATAACCACAGCCAAATATCTTTCCAAGTCTGCTAAGACCAGGCATCTTGCTCACTAGTCTAACTTCAAACTACAAGGGAAATCTCAAAACGATAGTCTCACGAATACACGAGTCCCTTGGCTTCGGGGCCTGCAGGTACCAAATCAAAGCGATCCACTAAAGGGATACCAAAAACAAACTAAGGACTAGGATACGCTCCACTCATACTTAACTGAAATGTCGATGGCGTCACCAGAAGACCCGTCAATCGTCTCGCTCTACAAACGTCTAAGGCTCCAAGACAAGGCGACAGTCAGGGCAGCAGTCCTTCGTAGCCGTCGGAAGGTGGGGAACCTCGCAGCAAAGACTTTCGGACCACGACGACATACAGGGGTCGATGAAGTGGTTGGCCTTCCTCCAGAATTTTCACACAAAGCTCTCCACGATCTTCGGGCATGGACCGGTACCGCTGAAGTCGCCCCACGTTGGGCCCCAGCTGAAGGATCGGATTTTAGAACCCAGCGGCGTCAGGGAAAACGCCTGATGCCTTAGAGTTCCCCTGTCTTGGCAAACAGAGACACGGGACACTTCTTGATGACGTCAAAGACCAAAGTTTATTGGCTGCAACCAGGAACAGAGGTCTACGAAGCACAACACGGGTGGTACGCTAGAGACTGCACAAATTCAATGAGCGGAGCATGGTCTTTTATGCCAAAAATCAAGCCTCAGGCAACATTCCAAATTAGCATTGGGTTCATACAAACTGACCAATAGAAACATGACATTTTAAAATTATCGTATGACGACAATCCCACTTTCCGTTGTCTAGCCCACCAGAAATGACCAAGCACATTCCAATATCCTGTTCAGTCAGGCCGGACAAACCCATCATAAAACCCTCAACCCAAATCAGTGATTATGTCGTAAAGGAAGGAGCAGAAACAGATTGTAAGCAAGATAGAAAGGTGGGTGCAGTGTACTATAAACTTCAGCATGTCCTGCTCTTTGATCTTTATCTGACCAGCTGCCTAATCAAGGAACTGGCTCAACGAGGTCAGCCTCGGGCAAGGGAGTCAGTTCGGCCAGGTCATTCAGAAGTCAGCTAAGGTGTACGTGTCCCAAGGACTCGTTCGTCCGCAGTCATCGGCCTATGTGAGGGCACCCACACAAAATGGCTGCCACACACAAAATGGAACCCGAAGGTTTGAACGAAATCCCTAAATACGTAGTGTTCTCATTGATCGCTTAATGCAAAAACACTTGTACAGACCACACTCGTGATTTGCGGTCTGCTGACACCAAAATCGTCTATTTCCGACGACCTTTATTGAACGGGTTCGGAACCACCGAACCACAGACCCTCAAACCACGGAACTACAGTGTGTCTAAAAGTGTATGTCGGTGCTGGCCATCAATGAGAGAGATCTGTGCATTTTTTAAATGGGCGGTGAAAAAATATGAGTATGTTGCTGGAGATGTGGGCCGCCGTGCCACCAATGTACTTACCGGGGGAGGGTAAACACCCATTATTCCACAACTTTCTTTCCGCATACCATCACTCCGCATACTTTTATTAGGAAAGTACCATGACTCCGCAATGCCATTATAACGCATGGCATTACATTTTATATGCTTTTACCACGCATACATTTACAACGAAATTCGTTGTAAATGCATGAATGGTAAAAGCATGTTTTTTTATGTTTGGATAAGGTAAGTATGGGTATAGGGGTATGCGTTTTGGGGTACTGAGGTATATGTTTTGGGGTGTTTGGGGTATTTTAAGGTTTCAGATATAGTTTTGGGTTATGGGGTTTTAGGGGTAGTTTTAGGGTTTAGAAATACATATGGGTTTTGGGGTAAAGGGGTATTTTTAGGGTTCAGGGCTAGGTTTGGGTTTTGGGGTATAGGGGTATTTTTAGGGTTAAGGGGCAATGTTCCCTCTAATTTTTTTCCTCTGTGTGCGCTAGTGTAAGGTCTTTGTGCGCTGCAACCAAGGCTATGTGCGCCAGTAACCAGACCACGCGTGTGGGTGCACGCCAAATATCACTCCAAACTTTTGCTTAAAAAAGTGAAAAGATTTTCTCACATACAGATCCACGTGAAAGCCTGTTTGAAACCGTCCCACATAGCAATTTGAAAACTTGGCAGGTATGTTGCTGCATTACTTTTCTTGATAGAGCTGGGCTGTGGGGTGATTGTGTGCATTTGTTCAAGTTTTCATGTTAATTTCAGCTCATGATGGGTGCTGCAATTAACATGAAAACTTTAAAAAATGCAGGAAAAATAAAATATAATAAAGTTGTTATTATAATTTTACTTTTCGCAGTTCAGGGCTGGGTTAGGGTAAGGCCGCATCAAGCTTTTGATTAATGCATTTTAATGCTAGTGTCCGCATCACTGTATTAAAATGCATTAGTCACGTATTCTAGCGCCCCTCTGACAATACTGCACACTGCTAAGAAGGCAGCACCAGCACGCTAAAATTGTCTAACATATATGAGCATGCAACTGCGCCTTCAAATTTGAAATGCTATGCTTCAGAGTTAGAATATTCATCAACAGCGCTGAGCAGGCAGGCCAGAATTTAACAGATTAATTAGCCGTGCCCCAATCAGTCTTCCTGTGAGTCTACTCTGGGGGTACCAGCCATCACGTGGGTGATCCATGGAGCGGGTCTTACCTGCTGCTTTCCCACAATCACACTACCCTTTTGGTGACCAGAAGCACATACATGCTTCGAAGACTTGACACACTGGCGGGTGGTAGCTTGGTTTTGCCTTCCCGCACTCTCCAGCAGAGAAGACACATTACCTGATCCACTTGCGCAGGATGTTATAGTTTACAGTCTACTGGACCCATTCCCTCCTAAGCCCCAGCATCAGCCTGGACAGAGATTGTTGACAAAACTGTCAACTTCTCAGCCCCTGCTGTGCCCTCTGAACATGTGTACTTTCATGAACCGAAGGCACAGTATTGGTCATGTCACTTGATCCCGGGACTTGATTGTCGTCAGAGCGGCACACAAGTGTTTAAGTGCGACCGGCAGAGGTAGGAGGCGTTTTTAAAAAACAGCTTATTATTAATATTTTCGGACATTCTGTTTGTATGATCTGGGTTTAAAGCAATAATCGCTTATATACTTCAAAACACGTTGTTTTGGAAATAATCTGCTTTGCCACACTTTTTGAATCATCGTCGTTTAACTAGTCTCGCCGTCAATAAACCTTGCTTTACCTCTCAAAAAGACAAATTGTTTTTTGGGAAAATGGACTTTGGGAGATTCAGGTCACTACCCCACCCTTACCTCAGCTCCCATCTTCTCCACAAGGAAGGGCGCGCCGCAGTCTTACTGCTTAGTCACACGGTAGCTGCTGCTGAGAGCACATCATTTCAGGGGTCAAGAATTAGGTTTTCGGGAAAGGGAATGGTATTGTTAATTTCAAGTGTACGTGATTCAGGACCCCAAGAGTAAAAAGTAGAGCTTTCATTAAAATACTCTGCATGCTGCACAGAGAAGGGAATTAAATATCTTTCAGCAATAGAATGAAAATGCAGCTCTGCAGGGTTTTTCTCCCCTCACTGCCAAACAAACTATGTCCATCCTATTCCATTTTTTTTTTGTAGTGACTCTGTTCATTCATGTTGATTCACCTCATGCACTCTAGCTCAGCCATTCTAGTAGCAAGATGATTATTAACCTTTGAAGTAGTCTACTTGCTTCCTAAAAGCACCACACATGCAGTGGTCAAAGTGGGTGGGATCGGCAGGGCACAGCTGCCCCTACTTCTTTAATTTGATAGGTTTTTTATTTTAAACTTGCGTCACAGGATGGCAGAAATAGCCAAGGGCCACAGATCAGGTTTGGCGTTTATGGCAGTTCGGGCGGGGCGGGTAGAGAAGGAAAAGGACTCTGTCTCTTCCTTCTTGCCCAGAGAAGACAAGGGCAGTGTCCACTTCTGCTGTGCCACTGGGAAACGCACACACTGATTTCTGAATAATTAATGTAAAAGCGTTAAGGTAACCATGTTATTCCTACTTACATTTCACATGCTTTACTTAAACTTGCATTACCTATGAGTCTTTGCTTTGTCCATGATTTGTTACTTTTTTTCTTAGGCAGCATTTTACTCTTGTCTAATGCGTAATTTATTTATGTCACATCCAGAAGTTTATAGCGGGGCACAATTGGGTTGTAGCTGAAGGCAGCACACATTTCTCTCAATGGAGCAGTATGGTGTTCAGTGGAGGAGATGATGTGGCAGTATGGTCAGAGCTGCCGAATTTGGAACTGGGAACCAGGTTCAGCCTTCATGACCAGTCAACTAGACCACTCTCCTGAGGGAGCACATTCTCTTGCTAGAACTTAGAAGCCCTGGTGTCTTAGAACCAGCATGTGGACCCTAATGGTGGCAAATGTGGGTTAACCTTAAAGGCCTGTCATTTACAATTCATACTGAAGTTCACCGCGGGCAGGCCTATGAAGCAGCGCACCCTAGCGCGACATTCACCGAGGTCACAGGACCCTTGAGCAAGGTGGCTCTATGGTGATGCGATCGTACCAGGAGCTGACTTCAGGTGGGGGGACATGCTTGCAAGTATATTATGTTTCTAAAAGCACTTGCTGCCTCCTTCCTGGCCTCCAGCAATTTTAGGCAACAGTAAAAATGTCATGATAACTGTGGTGATTAATGTCCTAGAGAGAGATGGAGTTTTGTCAAGTGGAAATTTTGACTCATGGAAAGGTTTCCCTCTCGATAGCTGGCAGTATATGTGGTGGTATCGCGGATGCACAGGGTAGGAATTGGATAGGAATTTTGGGTTTGAGTATATTGGAATTATGTGGAGTGGGATTATGTGATTGTGTCATGTAGTAGGATTATGTGGAATTGTATTTTTTGCTGTTGGGTGTTATGTAGTGGAGTTTAATTTTGCATTGTGCTGTTGAGTTTGGTGGTATAATGTTGCATTTTATGTTGTTTTTGGATATATGTGGTGTGTTGCGGAATTGTGTGGAATTGATTTGTGTGAAGTTGAATAGTGTGGCATTGAACAGGGTGGCATTGAGTGAAATGTTGAGTGGAATTATGTGGCTTGGTGTGGAGTGTATTTATGTGGAATGTTATGTGCCATAGAGTGTATTATCTGTTGTGTATTTATCTGGTATTGAGTAGGGTGTAGTTAGGTGGAGTTGAATTATGTGGTGTTAAGTGGTAATATGTGGAGTATAAGTGTGGCGTGAGCATTGTGCCTGTGTGAATGCATGGGTGAGCATTGTGCCTGTATGAGTGCAGAGTGAACATTTTGCTTGTGTGAATGCATGGGTGAGCATTGTTCCTGTGTGGATTCCTGGTAGGCATTGTGCCTGGTTGAGTGCAGGATCAGAGATGAGCCTGTGGGATTGCAGGGTGAGAGACATGCCTGTGAGTGTAATGTGAGAGGTGTGACTGTGACTGCAGAATGAGGTGTGCTTGGTTGAGTACAAACTGAATGTCAGAGTAGAAGCTTTGCTGTATCTTTGTGAGATTGTAGTGAGCAGGGTGTTTATGTGTGAATGTCTGCTGTAGTTGTCAGTGTTGAGTAAAAAGGCATTTTTGCAAGGCTTACAATACATGCACACTTAAATGCTCAGCGTGCTGGCATGAAAATACAAATCCGATGTCATTACTCAGCCTGTATAACTGTGCACTTGGGAGAATGACAAGCGCGGAGAATCGCGACGCGCGCACTTAGGACCCGGCCTCTCCGGACCCCGCCCGCTCCTGGTCTCTGGTGGTTGGTCGGGCGGACGGCCCAATCGGCGTCCGGCCGACCCATTTCCGGTCCGGCGATATCGCGTGACCCGAGGGTTTGGGGGTGGAGACGCTGGGCCTATTTAGGGTCAACTCCCTGTGACTGGGGTCTCTGTTCCCGCTATCACTCCTGGATACCTGACTGCTCACGCCGGCACCTGGCCATTCTCGTAATCCGGGCCGGCTTTCCGAAACTTTAGCCTTTAGCCTTTCTAGAGCTTTTTCCCATCTGGGTGGCAGTTACGGTTTGGGCGGAGTGCTTCAGGGACAGGGTCGTGACCTTCTGGTCGGATAACATGGCAGTGGTTCAGGTTATCAATCAACAAGGGGCGACTTGCCCACATGTGCTGAGGTTGCTGAAGTTGTTGGTGTTGGCATGCTTGAAATTAAATTTGACCTTTAAGGCTGCGCATATACCTGGTGTTGATAACCATGCTGCTGACGCTTTGTCTCGTTCCAAGTTGCAGGACTTCCGGAGGTTCCACCCGCAGGCGGAAGAGCGCATGACGACGTTCCCTACGTCACTGTGGAAAATTGGAGCCCCGCTTTAGCGGGGCTGGTAGGTGCCGCTCTGTGTGACCGCACCAAACGTGCCTATCAGTCACAGTTTAATGTTTACAGATCAGTTGTGGAACAAGCCGGAGAGGCTAGGATCTTCTCAACGGAAACAATGTATGCCTTCTTACAGGTTCTGCGGGACCAGGGCAAATCAGTGTCCTATGCTAGGGCCTCCTTGGCAGCGATAGGCTTCTTCGCTAAACTGGCGGGGGAGCGGGATCCTGGGGCTTCATTCTTGATCAGGAAGGCCTTAGCGGGTTCGGCCCGATTGGACGGGCCACGGCGGGACTGTCGTAGGCCTCTGGATCTCCCGACCTTGATTGATATTTTGGGGGTACTGCCTGTTATTTGCCAGTCACCGTTCGAGGGAATCATGCTGGGGGCTGCATTCTGCCTAGCCTTTTACGGGGCCTTTCGCCTGGGTGAGATAGTTGGGGCCTCCAAGGTAGACCATGGGGGAGGGTTGCAGTTCAGGGATATCTCCCTTGCCTCGGGGGGCCTAGTATTGCGGTTGGGACGTTCCAAGATGGACCAAACAGGAAGGGGGTCACCATAAGTTTGCTGCCAGCCCCAGGGATAGCAGCCTGCCCCGTATCCCGTATGAAGGCGTACTTGCCCCGACGCCCAGCAGGGGGGGGCGGCTCTCTTCGTCCACGAAAACGGGGATTGCCTGTCTCAATACCAATTTAAAGCAGTATTTGGGTTGGCCTTGGGGAAACTGGGTCTGGGAGCAGTGGGCTATTCTTCTCATTCCTTTAGTATTGGCGCCGCAACTTTGGCGGCAGGGGCCGGTCTCGCCCCCAACGTAGTGAAAGGTGTGGGTTGCTGGACCTCTGACTGCTATAAGCGATATGTGAGGCCTGAACTGTTGTAAAAACGTATGTGTGCAGTGTCTAACGGCTTAATCTCTCTCCTTTCTGATTAGTATGCCCGCTTCCGTGGTATGGGTACTCGGGCACTCTTTCGTGCGTCGTGCGGCGGTGCGCTTGCAGCAAAGAGAGGTGGTGAAACCGTCCGCATTGGGCGAGACCGAATTCGTTTGGCACGGCGTTGGAGGGATGCGTATCCGACACTTGAGGCGGATCGTCGAGGAGCTCAAGGCACAAGAGCACAAATCGCCGGATTGGAATATTCTACATTTGGGTGGCAACGACATGGTCGACAGAGGGCGCTTGGCTGTCAAGGAAGCCCTACTAGCAGAGTTTGCCTGGCTGGGGCACGAGTTCCCATCGACAAAAATAGTCTGGTCTGGCATGATATCACGCAGGGCATGGGGCCCAGGAGTGCGTCCTAGATCTCTGAACGTCTCGGTGAGGCGATTGAACGGCGAACTAGCAAGGTTGTGCTCAGTGAAGGGCCGCTTGCGCTACCTCCAGCACCGGATGATTTCCGGAGAAGCAATGTACCACCAGGATGGGGTACATTTGTCGGACTATGGAACTGATACTTTTATCCGAGAATTTTGGTCATTTATTCTGAACGCAGGTGGGGAGGGTGTCAGACCTGTGGGCCTTGGCCACCCTTGTGGCGGAGAAGAGACCTGCGATCAGTAAATAGTGGCTAAACAAGATGGATGGGAGCCCGCTTGCCGGGTTCCATAGGCCAGCTCTGAGGGGGGATATGGCAAGCTCTTCACTGGGAGGAAGTGACCACCGGTTGGGGAGGCTAGGGCGACAGATTTCGAGCCTCCTGGGCGACCCTGGGCAGCCTGGTGGTCGAGAGGTGGGCCCCGGTAATGGCGGACAAGGATAGAAGGGCGGGACCCACCACTCTAAGGGGCAGGTGCACGGCACTTGGCTTAGGATACCCAGTTGCGAGATGCGAACCAGATGGTGTTCCTCCCTTAGGGTTGGGAAGGTGATGGAGCATGATATGCTCATAAATGTAGTTATGTTATAACTTGTGCTTTTAGATATGCATGTTATTGCTTGTCATGTTTATACAATGTGGTGAATAAACATGGCCTTTTTAACCCCACCTGAATCTCTGGTGATTTCAAATGTGGGGATCTTGCATGTCTAGGGTAGTTGGGCGGCGGGGGCATATCTGGAGGGTACGGGTCCTATGACAAGCGTGGAGAATCGTGACACGCGCACTTAGGACCCGGCCTCTCCGGACCCCGCCCGCTCCTGGTCTCTGGTGGTTGGTCGGGCGGACGGCCCAATCGCCGTCCGGCCGACCCATTTCCGGTCCGGCGATATCGCGTGACCCGAGGGTTAGGGGGTGGAGACTCTGGGCCTATTTAGGGTCAACTCCCTGTGACTGGGGTCTCTGTTCCCGCTATCACTCCTGGATACCTGACTGCTCACGCCGGCACCTGGCCATTCTCATGATCCGGGCCGGCTTTCCGAAACTCCCACCCACCCGTCCCTTAGATAAATGGTTTGAGGGGCGTTCTGCGGAGAAGAGACCTGCGATCAGTAAATAGTGGCTAAACAAGATGGATGGGAGCCCGCTTGCCGGGCTCCATAGGCCAGCTCTGAGGGGGGATATGGCAAGCTCTCCACTGGGAGGAAGTGACCACCGGCTGGGGAGGCTAGGGCGACAGATTTCGAGCCTCCCGGGCGACCCTGGGCAGCCTGGTGGTCGAGAGGTGGGCCCCGGTAATGGCGGACAAGGATAGAAGGGCGGGACCCACCACTCTAAGGGGCAGGTGCACGGCACTTGGCGTAGGATACCCAGTTGTGAGATGCGAACCAGATGGTGTTCCTCCCTTAGGGTTGGGAAGGTGATGGAGCATGATATGCTCATAAATGTAGTTATGTTATAACTTGTGCTTTTAGATATGCATGTTATTGCTTGTCATGTTTATACAATGAGGTGAATAAACATGGCCTTTTAAACCTCACCTGAATCTCTGGTGATTTCAAATGTGGGGATCTTGCATGTCTAGGGTAGTTGGGCGGCGGGGGCATATCTGGAGGGTACGGGTCCTATGGTTAGGTTCTCATTACTACTAAGAATAAAGCACAGATGCATTAAACTGCTATCTTGGAACTAGGCTTTTATTATGCTGGGGAAGCAGCAATGCAGATCTGCATTATTTAGGCTATGTGCTGCATTCATTAGCCTTTCGCCCTCCCACAGCTCCATGACTCCCCTGCATATGTTAGATTTCCCCGCTTTCAAAGACTGCTCCATGATGCCCTTTCGCGAGATACCAGTTGATAAGCCTATTTGGGACTAGCCAGTAAACTTGGAGCCATTGACCAAGATGCCAGCCTTCGCCCCGCCCCTATATCTCGAGCCTGCCCGGGGTAGAATTCCACAGCAACGGTTCATATTGATAAAATTATCTGCAATTATGAATGCTTCTGGTTTCTTAAGTGCGCCAAATGCAAAAGGGCCCAGTCGCCGTGAGCATTATTACAGAATTATCTGCAATGGGAGAATGGAATATATAATGTGATGGTTTTAGTGATTTAGGCTTGGTGGCCCTTACGAACAGCAAAAGCGTCTTCGTTGTTAACCCTTGTGCTTTAAAGACAATTTTCAGCTGCACATAGCGCTTAAGGCAGATAAAGGTTCTTTTGAACTGCCCTCGTTTATAATGCACAAGATCACTCACTGATGAATGGGGCGACCTAGAACTAGAACCATTTTCCCTCATCACTAAATTGTGAATATATGTTCAAATGTTGTTATTTTCCTGTGACTTGGATTGAGATCATTGCGTAAGCAGGCTAATTGCTTGGACACCACTAGGGTGAAGAAAAGCTATAGCAAACTAATAAAATAAAGAGTTCAGTGAAACCAAGATGTGCAGTAGCCTATGTTCGCAGCAACCACAGCGTTTCAATAGAAAAGCAACACCACAATTAAAAATACAGATAAAAAAAAGTCGGTAATATATACTTCCTAGATGTTGTTTGGCATTCGGAACGGTCATCTGCCATTCGGAACAGTCTTCATTGCTGCATATGTAGAAGCGGAAAGCATTGTATCCAACAGTTGGGTTAAAACGCCTTCAGAATAACGAAGGAGTGTAGAGCGCCTTTCTTAATGTTTTCATGTTAATGGCAGCGCCCTTCATTAGCTGCAATTAACATGAACACTTTAAAAAAAGGCGCACAATCACCTGGCAACTCAGCTCAATTGAGAGAAGATATGTAGCAAGTCTAGAAACACAGCATGTGCTTTTAGGTGATTCTTAAAGCACACGCTGGGTTTGGTGCTGTATTTCTTTCGTTTTCTAGACTGTGACTGTGGGGCACATTGTTTGCTTTTGTTTGAAGCATTCATGTTAATCGCAGCTCCTGATGGACTCTGCCATTAACACAAATACTTAGACAAAAGCAAACAATGAACCCCACAGTCGCACACTAGAAAACAAAAGAAATTTAGCAAGTGCTCCCTCCGTGGGAGGGAGCACTTGCTAAATTCCTCTTCCTCTGAAAGTTTGAAATGCCCGTTTTTCACGCTGCAGTGGCGGCGCTAATAGTCTCAGGGATGTGTGTGCGCGCCACACACACAGCACTGCGCGCTCGGGGGCACTGATGTGCGCGAGCGCTCAGGCGCGCACGTTCGAGGGAACACTGTTCAGGGGTAGGTTTGGGATTGGGGTACAGTGGTATGTTAAGGGTTCAGACCTAGGTTTGGGTTTTGGGGTACAGGGGTATTTTAGGGTTCAGGGATAGGTTTGGGTTTTGGGGTACAGGATTATTTTTAGGGTTCAGGGATAGGTTTGGGTTTTGATGTACAAGGGTATTTTTAGGGTTCAGGGGTAGGTTTGGGTTTTGGGGTACAGTGGTATTTTAAGGGTTCAGGGCTAGGTTTGAGTTTTGGGGTACAGGGGTATTTATAGGGTTCAGGGCTACGTTTCGGTTTTGGGGTACAGGGGTATTTTTAGGATTCAGGGGTAGGTTTGGGTTTTGGGGTACAGGGGTATTTTAGGGTTCAGGGGTAGGTTTGACTTTTGAGGTACAGGGGTATTTATAGGGTTCAGGGCTAGGTTTGGGTTTTGGGGTACAGGGGTATTTATAGGGTTCAGGGCTAGGTTTGGGTTTTGGGGTACAGGGTATATTTATAGGGTTAAGATGGGTTAGCGTTTACGGGTGTTGGTGTATTTTAAGGAGTAAGGGTGGGCTATGATTATGGGGTTCAGGGGAATTTAAAGGGAGCAGGGTGGGATTAGTTTTTAGGGTGTAAAGGGTAATAACATTAAATAATATAAATAATGCAATTTAAAAGTATAAATGTTTTAATTAAATAAAAAAGTGTGTATATATATATATATATATATATATAAATACACATATAGAAACATATATTTGATGTTTTAATAATGTACTTTTGCAATGTATATGGCATTACCATACATGCATTTGCGTTATAATGGCATGCGTGATAAAGTCATATGCATTGTAAAAGTTTTAGAAATTATGTCGTTGCGGAGTAATAGTCCAGCGTTATAAAAATTGCGGAGTGCTGGTATGCGGGATGCTGGTTTGCGGAATATCATCACATATTCCCGGGGGAGGGATAGTCCTTTTCTTGCTATTTCCATGGAGGCGAGCCTTGTGTCCGGATATGCATGGCGCGAGGCCTGTGCGCAACAGAAGTGGAAAATCTCCAGTGTGCGCTTCAGGCGTCACCGGAAGTTAAGGCTAGATTACATTTCCTGCACAATGGCCCCTGTTTGCGCTCCTTCCAGCCCTTAGGAATAGCGCCATGCCTGACCTCATACAGTAAAGCAGGTGCACGTCACTGGGAGCGCGGGGCAAGCACACCCGGAGCTGGAATGTACAGAACCTGGGAAGAAAAAACAATAAAATATTGGGCACAACGCTCGCTTTTTTTTCCGTAACCCATGCCCCGCACACGCCCACGGCCCCAGCACACGCCCACGGCACATGATATGAGACATGGCATAAAGGCCGGAACGTACCACACGCCCCCAGCGTTTGTCACGCCCCCAGCACACGCCCACAGCACAACGCAGATATGCCCTCAAGGGACTACTTTGTTGGCACGGTTCTTTTACCTTTTAAATGTATATGGTGGGCGTTTGCATAGCCAATGTCCTTCTGCTGCAACTGCCCTTTCCAACGCTGTATTGGGTGTTGTGATTGGTGCAGTGGTTCCTGAGAATACCCGCCTCAAAGGTTTGGGCTCTCTCTTTATTACATTAGTATAGATATATATATATATATAGCAGCCCGTCCCGACGTTGTCCGGGTATGAATTGCTGCCGGCCAGTAGTATATTGTTTTGTAGGTTTTCGTTTTGATAGCATTTCTTCTCTGTGACAGGCCTGTGAAACGCTCCGATTCACAGTGCACTGCTGATGCACTTAAGAGTGCGCGTTCAGTAGTGTGTGAACTCGTGTTTCCCTACTTTATTTTTCCTTGCAATATTACATAGCGCGTACTTGACAACATGGCATGAGCACAATTTACATTACAGAAGAACACATTCATTTGTGGTAGGCACGGGGAGACAAAGCGATTTGCCTGGAATCACAGGATGTTGAGCTGATGCCGAGATTCGAACGTAGCTCCCCAGCTCTAAAGTTCGCAATTCTAGAACTTGTGGCGTGAGGTGTGTCTAAAAGTGTATGTCGGTGCTGGCCATCAATGAGAGAGACCTGTGCATTTTTCAAATCGGTGGTGAAAAAATACGAGTATGTTGCTGGAGATGTGGGCCACCGTGCCACCAATGTACTTACCGGGGGAGTGTAAACACCCATTATTCCGCAACTTTCTTTCCGCATACCATCACTCCGCATACTTTCATTACGAAAGTACCATGACTCCGCAATGCCATTATAACACATGGCATTACATTTTATATGCTTTTACCACGCATACATTTACAACGAAATTCGTTGTAAATGCATGAATGGTAAAAGCATGTTTTTTTTAATGTTTGGATAAGGTAAGTATGGGTATAGGGGTATATGTTTTGGGGTACTGAGGTACATGTTTTGGGTTGTTTGGGTATTTTAAGGGTTCAGATATAGTTTTGGGTTATGGGGTACAGGGGTAATTTTTAGGGTTTAGTGATAGGTATGGGTTTTGGGGTACAGGGGTATTTTTAGTGTTAAGGGCTAGGTTTGGGTTTTGGGGTATAGGAGTATTTTTAGGGTTCAGCTGTAGGTTTGGGTTTTCGGGTACAGGGGTATTTTAAGGGTTCAGGGCTAGGTTTGGGTTTTGGGGTACAGGGGTATTTTTAGGGTTCAGGGCTAGGTTTGGGTTTTGGGGTACAGGGGTATTTTAGGGTTCAGGGGTAGGTTTGGGTTTTGGGTACAGGGTTATTTTCATGGTTCAGGTCTAGGTTTGGGTTTTGGGGTACAGGGATATTTTTAGGGTTCAGAGGTTTTGAAGGTACAGGGGTATTTTAAGGGTTTAGGGCTAGGTTTGGGTTTTGGGGTACAGGGGTATTTTTAGGGTTCAGAGGTAGTTTTGGGTTTTGGGGTACAGGGGTATTTTAAGGGTTCAGGGCTAGGTTTGGTTTTTGGGGTACAGGGGTATTTTAGGGTGCAAGGGTAGGTTTGGGTTTTGGGGTACAGGGGTATTTTTAGGGTTTAGGGCTAGGTTTGGGTTTTGGGGTACAGGGGTATTTTTAGGTTTCAGGGGTAGGTTTGGGTTTTGAGGTACAGGGGTATTTATAGGGTTTAGGGCTAGGTTTGGGTTTGGGGTTTTAGGTTTGGGTTTTGGGGTACAGGGGTATTTTTAGGGTTTAGGGATAGGTTTGGGTTTTGGGGTACAGGGTATATTTATCGGGTTACGATGGGTTAGTGTTTAAGGGTGTTGGGGTATTTTAAGGAGTAAGGGTGGGTTATGATTATGGGGTGCAGGGGTATTTAAAGGGAGCAGGGTGGGATAAACACACGATAAAAGACAAGGGCGTAACGTACCACACGCCCCCAGCATTTGTCACGCCCCCAGCACACGCCCACAGCACAACGCAGATACGCCCACAAGGGACTACTTTGCTGGCACGGTTCGTTTACCTTTTAAATGTATATGGTGGGCGTCTGCATAGCCTATGTCCTTCTGCTGCAACTGCCCTTTCCAACGCTGTATTGGGTGATGTGATTGGTGCAGTGGTTCCTGAGATTACCCGCCTCAAAGGTTTTGGCTCTCTCTTTATTATATTAGTATAGATAGATAGATATATATATAAATACACATAGAAATCCAATAGGTTAACACATAGACGGTTGGTAATTATGATGCTGCTATATTTGCAAGCTATTTTTTGCACACTTCATTGTTAGGGGTTTTAGGATAAGAATATAAATATATTTTTTTTAATTTGTGGCTACCTTAATGAAATTTGCATTTTTGCACAACATACCCAGTATTCTAACGATCCTTTTGCTTAATGTTTACCAATTGCGTATTTTGGACACCACCCCAGCGTATTTTTGCACACTGAGTGCTTAATGTTTTCTGCAACAAAAGACTGTAAAAAAACACATATAACTGATATTAGGATGTTACATGCTGATGTTTTCACTCAACGTTTATTGTATCATGGTATTGGCAATCTATGCAGAAAAGTAATGCTTGATGCCGGAAAGTAACTTTACTATGTCTATTCATTATTTATCTGACATACCTCTTTATAAACGCCTACCCCGCCATGGCAGCGCCTCATGTGATCAAGACCCGATAGGGGTTGAAACGCGTTATTGCAGGCTGGCTGGTCACGATTAAATAAAAGAAAATATGTGATGATATTCTGCAAACCAACATCCTGCATACCATCACTCCGCAATTTTTATAACAGGACTAATACTCCGCAAAGACATCATTTCTAAAACTTTTACAATGCTTATGACTTCATCACGCATGCCATTATAACGCAAATGCATGTGTGGTAAAGTCATATACATTGTAAAAGTACATTATTAAAACATCAAATATATGTTTGTATATATGTGTATTTATATATATATATATATATATATATACACACATTTTTTTAATTTAATTAAAACATTTAGGGCCAGATGTAGGTCACCAAATACCGGTCGGTAACGGCCGATTTCGGCTGTTTCCGACCGGTATTTGGGTTTTGACATGTAGGTGGCCTTAATTTTACCGATTCGGTAAATTTACCGATTCGGTAAAATACCGAATCGGTAAATATACCGAATCGGTAAATATACCGAATCGGTAACTCCAGATGTAGTTGCCACTTTAAACAGTGCCACAGGCCATTACCGATTCGTTATTTACCTCCAAATACTATTTGGTGGTAAATAACGAATACCTCTGTACATGCACATCTGTGAATGTACACCTGTGCCATGTGGCACACATACATGCCCTAATGGCACACAAGCCAAAATCAGGGGTGCAACAGGGTGTCAAAGTGACACCCTGTTCCCCTTGACAATTCTGTATTTTTACCGAATCGGTATTTACTCATTCGGTAATTGACATTGATTCCTATGGACCTCAAGGCACATAGGAATCAATGGCAATTACTGAATCGGTAAATACCGATTCGGTAATTACCAAATCCTACCGATTCGGTAAAAAATACCGAATTTTTAGCTACATCTCATTTACCGAATCTAGAATACCGAATCGGTAAAATTAGGTATTTTAGAGTCGGTAAATGAGGATTACCTACATCGGGCCCTTATTCTTTTAAATTGCATTATTTATATTATTTTATTTTATTACCCTTTACACCCTAAAAACGAATCCCACCCTGCTCCCTTTAAATACCCCTGTACCCCATAATCATAATCCACCCTTACTCCTTAAAATATCCCAACACCCTTAAACACTAACCCATCTTAACCCTATAAATATACCCTGTACCCCAAAACCCAAACCTATCCCTAAACCCTAAAAATACCCCTGTACCCCAAAACCCAAACCTAGCCCTGAACCCTATAAATAGCTCTGTACCTCAAAACCCAAACCTACCCCGAACCCTAAAATACCCCTGTACCCCAAAACCCAAACCTAGCCCTGTACCCTTAAAATCCCCCTGTACCCCAAAGCCCAAACCTACCCCTGAACCCTAAAAATACCCCTGTACCGCAAAACCTAAACCTAGCCCTGAACCCTAAAAATAATCCTGTACCCCAAAACCCAAACCTACCCCTGAACCCTAAAATACCCCTGTACCCCAAAACCCAAACCTAGCCCTGAACCCTAAAAATACCCCTGTACCCCGAAATCCAAAACTATATCTGAACCCTTAAAATACCCAAACACCCGAAAACATATACCTCAGTACCCCAAAACATATACCCCTATACCCATACTTACCTTATCCAAACATTTAAAAACCATGCTTTTACCATTCATGCATTTACAACGAATTACGTTGTAAATGTATGCGTGGTAAAAGCATATAAAATGTAATGCCATGTGTTATAATGGCATTGCGGAGTCATGGTACTTTCCTAATAAAAGTATGCGGAGTGATGGTATGCGGAAAGAAAGTTGCGGAATAATGGGTGTTTATCCTCCCCCGGTAAGTACATTGGTGGCACGGCGGCCCACATCTCCAGCAACATACTCATATTTTTTCACCACCCATTTGAAAAATGCACAGGTCTCTCTCATTGATGACCAGCACCGACATACACTTTTAGACACACCTCTCGCCACAAGTTCTAGAATTGCGAACTTTAGAGCTGGGGGCGCTACGTTCGAATCTCGGCATCAGCTCAACATCCTGTGATTCCAGGCAAATCGCTTTGTCTCCCCATGCCTACCACAAATGAATGTGTTCTTCTGTAATGTAAATTGTGCTCATGCCATGTTGTCGAGTATAATATTGCAAGGAAAAATAAAGTAGGGAAACTCGAGTTCACACACTACTGAACGCGCACTCTTAAGTGCATCAGCAGTGCACTGTGAATAGGAGTGTTTCATAGACCTGTCACAGATAAGAAATGCTATCAAAACGAAATCCTACAAAACAATATACTACTGACCAGCAGCAATTCATACCCAGACAACATTGGGACAGGCTGCTAGTATATATATATATATATATATATATATATATATATATATATATATATATATATATATATATATATATATACATATTCTTTTTTAATTAATTAAAACATTTATTCTTTTAAATTGCATTATTTATATTATTTGTATTTATTATTTTATTGTAGTACCCTTTACACCCTAAAAACTAATCCCACCCTGCTCCCTTTAAGTACCCTTGCACCCCATAATCATAACCCACCCTTACTCCTTAAAATACCCCAACACCCTTAAACACTAACCCATCTTAACCCTATAAATATACCCTGTACCCCAAAACCCAAACCTACCCCTGAACCCTAAAAATACCTATGTACCCCAAAACCCAAACCTAACCCTGAATCCTAAAATACCCCTGGACCCCAAAACCCAAACCTAGCCCTGAACCCTAAAAATACCACTGTACCCCAAAACCCAAACCTAGCCCTGAACCCTAAAAATAACACTGTACCCTAAACCCCAAACCTACCCCTGAACCCTAAAATACCCATGTACCCCAAAACCCAAACCTAGCCCTGAACCCTAAAAATACCCCTGTACCCCAAACCCCAAACCTAGCCCTGAGCCCTTAAAATACCCCTGTACCCCAAAACCCAAACCTACCCCTGAACCCTAAAAAAACCCCTATACCCCAAATCTCAAACCTAGCCCTGAACCCTAAAAATACCCCTGTACCCCAAAACCCATACCTATCCCTAAACCCTAAAACTACCCCTGTACCCCATAACCCAAAACTATATCCGAACCCTTAAAATACCCAAACACCCGAAAACATATACCTCAGTACCCCAAAACATATACCCCTATACCCATACTTACCTTATCCAAACATTAAAAAAACATGCTTTTACCATTCATGCATTTACAACGAATTTCGTTGTAAATCTATGCGTGGTAAAATCATATAAAATGTAATGCCATGCGTTTTAATGGCATTGCAGAGTCATGGTACTTTAGTAATGAAAGTATGCGGAGTGATGGTATGCGGAAAGAAAGTTGCGGAATAATACTGTTTACCCTCCCCCAGTAAGTACATTGGTGGCACGGCGGCCCACATCTCCAGCAACCTACTCATATTTTTTCACCACCCATTTGAAAAATGCACAGGTCTCTCTCAGTGATGGCCTGCACCGACATACACTTTTAGACATACCTCCCGCCACAAGTTCTAGAATTACGAACTTTAGAGCTGGGGAGCTACGTTCGAATGTCGGCATCAACTCAACATCCTGTGATTCCAGGCAAATCGCTTTGCCTCCCCGTGCCTACCACAAATGAATGTGTTCTTCTGTAATGTAAATTGTGCTCATGCCATGTTGTCGAGTTTGCGCTATATAATATTGCAAGGAAAAATAAAGTAGGGAAACTCGAGTTCACACACTACTAAATGCGCACTCTTAAGTGCATCAGCAGTGCACTGTGAATCGGAGCGTTTCACAGGCCTGTCACAGATAAGAATTGCTATCAAAACGAAATCCTACAAAACAATATACTACTGGCCGGCAGCAATTCATACCCGGACAACGTCGGGACGGGCTGCTATTCACTAACATAAAAGGAGATTCCAACCTATGAAATCCTTTAGGAATCAAGAAGGTACCTCCCATTCACGTACATCTAATAAATGTTCCTGACAACTACTCTATAGAGACGATCCATGAGCCATCAATGGGGATTTGATGACAATTCAGAATGAGTGAAACGGGTTATATAAGGGATTTGCTAACATCTGTCCCATGTGGCAAATTAAAATTTGCAGCCTGGGATCTGCTTCTGGTATTGGAAGCCCTTATGTCTCTCCCTTTTGATCCCTCAAGCGACATTGTTCTGTGATTCTTACCTCTCAATGTTTTCTTTTTGGTAGCTATGACATCAGCCAGATGACTGGGCTATTTAGGCTCCTTGCCTTTCAAATTTCCATTTTGTTGGGGGTTTGAGGACAGGATTTTCTTAGATTGGGATCTTCCTTTATTCCAAATGTTAATTCACCCTTCCATTTACAACAGGAGGTTGTCCTGCCAGTTTTTCTTCTGAATCTCTGACTCCGGAGGAGAGTATGTTGTATTATTCGGACTAACCCTATTAACATATTTGGATAGAGTTGCAGAGATTAGGGGCCCGATGTAGGTAATCCCAGATTACCGATTCTTAAATACCGAATCATACCGATTCGATATTTAAGAACTTGCAATCAGATGTAGTTAATTTTACCGATTTAATTACTGAATCGGTATGATTCGGTAATTAACTGGGGTGGCAGAGTGGGCTAAAGAACGGTGATGGATTAAACCCAGATCTTTTTACTTGGTGTGAGTGTTTGATTGAATCAGATGCTCCGTCCATCACCACCCCGTTTTGTACCGCTTTTGGCCGCCATAAGTGTGGCAGGGTATGCTCAGACGTGAGTCCCTTGCTCACTTTGCAACTGGATTCAAGCAAGCCGTGCTGAAGACGGCTGCAATGCCAGAAACCGGTCCTCCGAAGCTTGTTTCCGGTCCAGGGAAGACATGGCTTGGCAGTTCGGGCTGGACTGTTTCCATGAGGCACAGGGTCAGACTGATTTGCATATAGCCATGTCTGAACTGGGGTGGCAGAGTGGGCTAAAGAACGGTGATGGATTAAACCCGGATCTTTTGACTGGGTGTGAGTGTTTGATTGATTCAGATGCTCCGTCCATCACCACCCCCTTTTGTACTGCTTTTGGCCGCTATAAGTGTAGCAGGGTATGCTCAGAAGTCAGTCCCTTGCTCACTTTGCCACTGGATTCAAGCAAGCCGGGCTGAAGACGGCTGGAATGCCAGAAACCGGTCCTCTGAAGCTTGTTTCGGGTCCAGGGAAGACATGGCTTGGCAGTTTGGGCTAGACTGTTCCCATGAGGCACAGGGTCAGACTGATTTGCATATAGCCATGTCTGAACTGGGGTGGCAGAGTGGGTTAAAGAACGGTGATGTATTAAACCCAGATCTTTTGACCGGGTGTGAGTGTTTGATTGATTCAGATGCTCCGTCCATCACCACCCCCTTTTGTACCGCTTTTGGCCGCCATAAGTGTGGCAAGGTATGCTCAGACGTGAGTCCCTTGCTCACTTTGCCACTGGATTCAAGCAAGTCGGGCTGAAGACGGCTGGAATGCCAGAAACCGGTCCTCGGAAGCTTGTTTCCGGTTCAGGGAAGACATGGTTTGGCAGTTCCGGATGGACTGTTCCCATGAGGCACAGGGTCAGACTGATTTGCATATAGCCATGTCTGAACTGGGGTGGCAGAGTGGGCTAAAGAACGGTGATGGATTAAAACCAGATCCTTTGACTGGGTGTGAGTGTTTGATTGATTCAGATGCTCCGTCCATCACCACATCCTTTTGTACCGCTTTTGGCCGCAATAAGTGTGGCAGGGTATGCTCAGACGTGAGGCCCTTGCTCACTTTGCCACTGGATTCAAGCAAGCCGGGCTGAAGACGGCTGGAATGCCAGAAACCAGTCCTCGGAAGCTTGTTTCCGGTCCAGGGAAGACATGGCTTGGCAGTTCGGGCTGGACTGTTCCCATGAGGCACAGGGTCAGACTGATTTGCATATAGCCATGTCTGAACTGGGGTGGCAGAGTGGGCTAAAGAACGGTGATGGATTAAACCCAGATCTTTTGACTGGGTGTGAGTGTTTAATTGATTCAGATGCTCCGTCCATCACCACCCCCTTTTGTACCGCTTTTGGCCGCCATAAGTGTGGCAAGGTATGCTCAGACGTGAGTCCCTTGCTCACTTTGCCACTGGATTCAAGCAAGTCGGGCTGAAGACGGCTGGAATGCCAGAAACCGGTCCTCGGAAGCTTGTTTCCGGTTCAGGGAAGACATGGTTTGGCAGTTCCGGATGGACTGTTCCCATGAGGCACAGGGTCAGACTGATTTGCATATAGCCATGTCTGAACTGGGGTGGCAGAGTGGGCTAAAGAACGGTGATGGATTAAAACCAGATCCTTTGACTGGGTGTGAGTGTTTGATTGATTCAGATGCTCCGTCCATCACCACATCCTTTTGTACCGCTTTTGGCCGCAATAAGTGTGGCAGGGTATGCTCAGACGTGAGGCCCTTGCTCACTTTGCCACTGGATTCAAGCAAGCCGGGCTGAAGACGGCTGGAATGCCAGAAACCAGTCCTCGGAAGCTTGTTTCCGGTCCAGGGAAGACATGGCTTGGCAGTTCGGGCTGGACTGTTCCCATGAGGCACAGGGTCAGACTGATTTGCATATAGCCATGTCTGAACTGGGGTGGCAGAGTGGGCTAAAGAACGGTGATGGATGAAACCCAGATCTTTTGACTGGGTGTGAGTGTTTAATTGATTCAGATGCTCCGTCCATCACCACCCCCTTTTGTACCGCTTTTGGCCGCCATAAGTGTGGCAGGGTATGCTCAGACGTGAGTCCCTTACTCACTTTGCCACTGGATTCAAGCAAGCCGGGCTGAAGACGGCTGGAATGCCAGAAACCGGTCCTCCAAAGCTTGTTTCCGGTCCAGGGAAGACATGGCTTGGCAGTTCGGGCTGGACTGTTCCCATGAGGCACAGGGTCAGACTGATTTGCATGTAGTCATGTCTGAACTGGGGTGGCAGAGTGGGCTAAAGAATGGTGATGGATTAAACCCAGATCTTTTTACTGGGTGTGAGTGTTTGATTGATTCAGATGCTCCGTCCATCACAACCCCCTTTTGTACCGCTTTTGGCCGCCATAAGTGTGGCAGGGTATGCTCAGACGTGAGTCTCTTGCTCACTTTGCCACTGGATTCAAGCAAGCAGGGCTGAAGACGGCTGGAATGCCGGAAACCGGTCCTCGGAAGCTTGTTTCTGGTCCAGGGAAGACATGGCTTGGCAGTTTGGGCTGGACTGTTCCCATGAGGCACAGGGTCAGACTGATTTGCATATAGCCATGTCTGAACTGGGGTGGCAGAGTGGGCTAAAGAACGGTGATGGATTAAACCCAGATCTTTTGACTGGGCGTGAGTGTTTAATTGATTCAGATGCTCCGTCCATCACCACCCCTTTTGTACGGCTTTTGGCCGCCATAAGTGTGGCAGGGTATGCTCAGACATGAGTCCCTTGCTCACTTTGCCACTGGATTCAAGCAAGCCGGGCTGAAGATGGCTGGAATGCCAGAAACCGGTCCTCGGAAGCTTGTTTCCGGTCAAGGGAAGACATGGCTTGGCAGTTCGGGCTGTACTGGTCCCATGAGGCACAGGGTCAGACTGATTTGCATATAGCCATGTCTGAACTGGGGTGGCAGAGTGGGCTAAAGAACTGTGATGGATTAAGCCCTGATCTTTTGACTGTGTGTGAGTGTTTGATTGATTCAGATGCTCCGTCAATCACCACCCCCTTTTGTACCGCTTTTGGCTGCCATAAGTGTGGCAGGGTATGCTCAGACGTGAGTCCCTTGCTCACTTTGCCACTGGATTCAAGCAAGCCGGGCTGAAGACGGCTGGAATGCCAGAAACCGGTCCTCAGAAGCTTGCTTCCGGTCCAGGGAAGACATGGCTTGGCAGTTCGGGCTGGACTGTTCCCATGAGGCACAGGGTCAGACTGATTTGCATATAGCCATGTCTGAACTGGGGTGGCAGAGTGGGCTAAAGAACGGTGATGGATTAAACCCAGATCTTTTGACTGGGTGTGAGTGTTTGATTGATTCAGTTGCTCCGTCCATCACCAACCGATTTTGGCCGCCATAAGTGTGGCAGGGTATTCCCAGACGTGAGTCCCTTGCTTACTTTGCCACTGGATTCAAGCAAGCCGGGCCGAAGACGGCTGGAATGCCAGAAACCGGTCCTCGGAAGCTTGTTTCCGGTCCAGGGAAGACATGGCTTGGCAGTTTGGGCTGGACTGTTCCCATGAGGCACAGGGTCAGACTGATTTGCATATAGCCTTGTCTGAACTGGGGTGGCAGAGTGGGCTAAAGAACGGTGATGGCTTAAACCCAGATCTTTTGACTGGGTGTGAGTGTTTGATTGATTCAGATGCTCCGTCCATCACCACCCCCCTTTGTACTGGACTCAAACTAGCCTGGCTGAGGAGGGTGATACCCAGAAACTAGTCCCATGATGCTTGTTCTCTGGTCCAGGGAGGACCTGGCTTTGCAATTCAGACTGGACTGTTCTTATGAGGAGCAGGGTCAAGACTGATTGGCATATGGCTAGGTTTAAATTGGGGTGGCATGGTGAGCAAAGGAATGATGGATTTAACCCAAATTTCTTAACTGGGGGTGAATGTTTAATTTGTCTCGCATTCCATCCATCATTTCTGTGTCTTTTGCTGTCATTTAATTGCATACACATATGAGCACCCGAGTACAGACTTTATACTCAGCACTCAGGAGCAATGTGGTGATTCAGCGCGATTTTTGGGTGGGGGTGGGGCGATGCAGAGACTAGACCGCATTCAACAGCACCAGCCCGTCCCTCCTCAGGGGCCATGTTGGCTTCACCACAAGCCCAGACATGCGGCAGCAGCCATATCAGCCTCTTGCATCTGTCCAGCTGGTTTGTTTTGCTGGTGATTTGCCATAGCTTTCTGATTGATAGCCGATGTGGCACCGGCTTTCTCCTAGCAGGTTCCGTGGCCCCGGCCCTCCTGCCTCACTGCTAAAGGAAGTTTGGGCAGTCAGTTCTCTTACCTCTGTCTGGGAGATTGGGCGGGATAGGCAGCCTGAGTCTAGGTCATGGGTACAGCTGCCCTGAGGGCAGAAACATCATGACCATAGAAAGAGGACTTGATTCTGCAAGGTTCAAAGGACAAGCCTTGGTTGCTTCTGACAAGAACGAGTCCTATATAGTGCTGGTATTTGTAACTCACCTGGCCACTGACGTCATGTGACATAATTTAATTTCCTGGTCCTCTTTCTATCCTATATAAAAGAAGCTGAAATACCTTCAGGACTGTCGCAGTCACATTTTCTGCATAATTATTGCTTTGTCTCATAATCCATAATCTGCTGCATAATCGGAAGATTTCACCAACACCAACAGTTGTTCCTAGCTCAAACAGATCAAAAGTTAGTTAAAGCCCTGCAACCTTGCTGCTGCGCTGTGGACGGCCATTCACAAAAGTTGACTGGACTCCTTTCTGTTGCTTAGTTCTGTGTTTGGTGTCAAAGTGGTATTAATTGCCCATAAAGTGCTTACATGTAAGAATGAAAAAAAATAAGTTAATACTAACACAAAATGTGTCATTACTCTGCATAATTTGCCTTTTCTTAACGCATCGTCATCCCTGCCTCTTAATTTGGTCCTCCCTTGCCACATAATTCCAGTGACCCGGCTATAGCATAACATGACACTGAATGACAAAAAAAGTGATGAAGTGCAGAGAATGTTCCGTGAAAGCAGCAGCCCACCATAAAGAAAGTGTACGTGCAGCAGCATGTCCACTGATCTTGTCAAATGCTGAAGTACGTTTCTCGACCCTATACTTTTCGAGTCCTCCCGCTGACCCACGTCACCCTCTTGACGTCACTTCGGTGTGTGTTTTCATTGCATTACAGGCAGCACAGGAAAGCATGGCGCGCCACGCGTGTCCTCAGCAGGGCAGCGTATCCTTTAAAATAAACAAATGTATTATTGTTTTTGCAGAAGAGGAAGGGCGTTTCTTCTGTTCAGAGAGTGGAGCACAGTACGTCGTCCAACCTGTGCTCAGACTCGAGCCAGGGCTTGGGTACCAGTGACATTTCAAGCTCTAGCCCAGGAGTTTGAAGTGCGTCTGCCTCCAAAGGAAGGAAGGAAGTTTTGAACAGGAACTCCCTTTATCGAAGGGTATATCTAATCATACACAGACTTTGCAGCTCACGAGGATATAAAAGCTTCTAGATTTATAAATGACTCTGTTGCACGAAAAGTACACAAATCTAAATATATTAGTTCCATATTTCTTCGAATACCAAGTGCACAACTGCTCAGATGTCAAAATATTGTATGCCTGTGTTACCAGCAGTGCGTTAATTTAGAGCATTTGTTTAACAAAAGTGCAGTCCATAATGCATAATGTTAAAATGTTAAAAACACAACTGATATTTTTCACCTTATTTTGTCTCCTACCAAATTGTGTTAGTGTAATTTATTTATAAGGCGCACACCACACACTAAGTTGCAACTAGAGGCCTGCACTGTTAATTAATAAATGTAAATAAACATGCCTCTGATACTCGGTGAGTAGTCACTACTCTCTCAACCGAAAAAACAAGCATTTGCAATGCAATAGGACTCGCATTACTGATAGTTTGAGGTACTGGTATTGCAAGTAATAATACAACGCCAATAGCTCATACTTTCAGTAATGCTAGACCTAGTGCATTGCAAATGCTTGTGTAGTGAGTCAGGCACCAGCATTGTATGTTTCAGTGCAGTACCCCATGCTGCTCCTAGAGGTCCCTAGCAAGCAAGGCACCAGCACTGCATGTTTGGTGCACTACCGCAAGCTACTTCTAGAGGTCCCTAGTGAGCAAGGCAGCTGCACTGCATGTCTAGGTGCAGTACCGCAAGCTGCTCCTAGAGGTCCCTAGTGAGCAAGGCACCAGCACTGCATGTCTAGGTGCACTACCAGAAGCTGCTCCAAGAGGTCCCTAGTGAGCAAGGCATCACCACTTGTCTAGGTGCAGTACTGTAAACTACACCTAGAGGTCCCTAGAGAGCATCAGAAACTGTTGGTCACATATGGTACTGCCCTCTGCAGAAGATATGGTAAATCCACCCTACACATAATGCATTGCATGCAAGACAGTACCACGAGTACATTCAAATAGCTAGGTCCATACATACAATTAGTAGCTTTGAAATATCACAAAATAATTATTATATTAATTCCAGATTAGGTAGCACTCTATGTGAAGCTGATGAAGGGAAATTCATAGAAGGTCTAATATAAATGTAAGATGTGCTTGCGAGTAAAGTAATCACTGCCAACCTAGTTTAGGACCAAGTGTTTGTCCTGTCTGGAGGACTTTAAGAAAATAGTTCCTTGAGACTGTAATTAAAACCTAGGGCGTTACAACACATGTAACAGGGGATGTCCTCATGGGAGGTTACAAGAAGAGACAAGGCAGTTCTAAGGAGGGACTACTAAGCCTAATGACCAATGAAAAGCCACTATTTACGAAGGCCAGGAGCCATTTTAAAAGATGGGCAGAAAGTAGGTGGAGCTTTATGCCTATATCCTGAATACAGCATGTCTCAAAGAGACAGCGCAAGCGCTGCCTTGACGAGACCTAAAAAACCATTGGGCAAAGAGACAGGTTTTTAAGGCCTACCTAAAAGTAAGGTTTGCCTTTTTCATTCTAACTTCCACTGACAATCAGGGCCGGACTGGGAACTTAAAAAAGCCCTGGCAAAATGATAAATTCAATCCCCAGGTACAGACGTGCTAATGCGTGCTAGAACCAGAGCAACTCTTTCAGGTTGCTACCAGGATCGCGTAACTTGCACCACCAATCCTGGAGGCGTCAAGTGTCAAAACTGGCCAGTAGCGGCTGATACCGGACTCGGGGTGGGGTGGGGAGGGCGGTGGGAAGGTAGATAGGGGGAAATTAAAACGCTAAAAGAAAAGAAAAACACTTACCTGGCTACGGCCGGTGTTGCCACAACTCTCCTCCGATCCTGTTCCTCTTCTTGTCTTCTACCTGTCTGAAGTCCGGCAGCAGTAGGCACCTGGGTTCCCAAGCTCCCCCGACCCATCCCAATGCTGCAATTCAGCATTGTGATTGGTTTGAGCCCCATAATTCGGTGCTCTGACCAACCTTGGGAGCCTGGGGCTTGTTCCCCACCCAGGCTGTAAAGCCGCCTAAATGGAGAACATGTCAAGTGTGCATGGCTGTTTTTGGCGGCCCAAGAGGGCTGGTCAAAATGTAATGCACACTTGGAGTGTCACCAGTCCTCCCCTTGCAGTGCTCTGGCATCACACGCCCAGCCCCGCTCCCAGGAAACAACAGAGCCACTGCAGTAGGAAAAAGAAGATGATAACGTTGCGTTCTAATAATTTTCTTTTCCTTTTTTTCTCTGCTCCAGCTTCCCAGGGGATTGCCCACTTGCCTTGCAGGCCAGTCCGGCCACGCTGGCAATGAGTTCCAAAGGTTGTTAAAGCTGAGAATCTCCGACTGTCTCTTCAATGAGATCTGCTGTTTGAGACTTCCAGAAATACCAGTCTGCCTGGATCAAGAAGGCCAGACATTCTGCTGACCTTCCTACTCTTTATTTATCACCTTGGATGCGTACGGTGGGCGTGTGCCGAACCATGCCCACCTTTTATTTCGCCCGCACCGCGGCGGAATTTCCGCCGTGGTTAAAGGGTTAAAAGAAAACAAGGTCTTTGGTTTATTCTGTTACATTTAATGCTCTGATTACTTACTGTCAAATGCTCCAGTCCTTTCTCTTTCTCATCACAGTGCCTATCTCATGAAGGAGAAGAACAAAAACTGATATGACTAGGGTGGAGGAAAGAACTAGCGTTAATGGCGATTTCTCAAGTTTGGTAACGATTGTAGCATAGATTCAAAAGATTGTAGTTGGTGTGCTTTCAGATCTTCGGGATTGGTCAGTTCTTGGTAGATACAGAAACTTCTGTTTGTTTTGCATTTTGGGATTTTGGCCTTTTTCTTCTTCAAATGGGCTTTTAGTAAAAAGGAAATTCTGATCTTGCAGGGCATTTCAGATAGTGTTTGGGGTGTCAGTATTCTCTCTTTCGTAGTTTTAGGTAGATGAAGAACAATTTGTGGTTACTGTCAGGATTTAATTTTTAAGTCCGGCCAGTTGTACAGTTTGTCATATTCCTGTTGTGTTCTGATGTTATATTCAGCGGTTAGTTTTGCTTTAATTGTCAGAATACGTGGGATAGTTCTATGTAGAATGGGGAGCTTCCATGGAGGCAGTTGATGCTGTTGAACTGTGGGGTTCATTTGTACATGGTTCTGCTCTCATCTAATAAAACCTATAAAAACTACCTGGCTGTAGAGAGGCTTTTTCACTGGCAACGAGTTCCTGTTAAACCCTGTATACTGAAGTACTTTGTCACACCCTGTGATGGTATGTGACTTTGAATAATCGGAGCTGGTGTATTTTGAAGGTGGAGGACGTGAACTTTAAATAGTAAACTGTGGGCCCGATTCACAGAACTAACTTAAGACAAAATCCTAAACTTACTACCATTTTGGTATTCACAGAAGGCACTTACTCATTCTGGTATTCACAGAAGGCACTTACTCATTTCGGTATTCACAGGAGTTAGAAGTCCTAACTTTAGGACTCCAAATGCCTTCTGTGAATAGGGAAAGTCTTAAAGATAGGATTTTTCTCAGTTTAGGAATAGTTGGTATTCACAGAAGGCATTTAGGAGTCCTAAAGTTAGATGTCCTAACTTTACTACTCCTAAACGGAGAAAAATCCTAACTTTAAGACTTTCGGTATTCACAGAAGGCATCTAGGAGTCCTAAAGTTAGGAGTCCTAACTTTACTACTCCTAAACTGAGAAATATCCTACCTTTAGGACTTTCAGTCGATCAATCAGTCAGGAGCCTGTATAGTGAGGCTACTCACCCAAAAGGGTCTCAAGGCGCCAGGTTCTTCTGGCTTTAGGATCATTGTAAGAGCCAGGTCTTAACCGCTTCCATGTGTCGGACGGCGCCCAGCCGTCTGATGTCACGGTGGGCGTGTGCGCAGGACGGCTGGGGGCTGTCCGAACCACGCTACGTGGAAATCTGGCTGCAGCGAAGCGGCTAAGGTCCTTCTTGAATTGGGAATTGACGCGGATTGCCTGAGGTGGAGCGGTAGGGTGTGAAGGTCTAGGGGGCATGGTAGGAGAAATATCTTCCTCCTGTTCTGGTCTTGTGGATCCTGGGGACGGAGGCTAGAGCGAGTTGGGCAGAACAGTGTTGTCTGGCAGGTACGGGGAATACGAGGCGGTGGTTCAAGTATGCTGGCCCTCCGTCGTGGAGAACTTTATAGGCATGTGTGAGGAGCTAGAAGGTGATTGTCTTGTTGACTGGAAGCAAGTGGAGTTGCTGGAGGTGTTGTATGATGTGGCTGCAGCGGGGGATGTCGAGGACCAGACTGTCTGCGGCGTTTTGAACGTTCTGTAGTTTCTTGAGCTGTTTCTGGGTGATGCCGGCATCAAGTGTGTTGCCTTAATTGAGTCTGCGGTGATGAGTGTGTGGCTGACCGTCTTTCTGGATTCTGTGGGGATCCATCTGAATGTCTTACGGAGAAGGGGGAGCGTGTGGAAAAAGGCTGAGGAAACTGCGTTGGTTTGGCTGTTCATTGTGAGCGATGAGTCCAGTATGATGCCAAAGTTGTGTGCTTGGTCCGTTGGAGTGGGAGGGGATCCAAGAACGGCTTGACACCTGGAGTTGACCCAGGCTGCCGGATGGAACAGTCCTGGTAATGGGCCACTAAGGAGCTTATCAACAGTTTGAAATCGAGGGCAGCTAGTGTTGCCGTAGCCAGGCAGACATTCAGAGTCCATTGAAAGGGGCACCGGATGCAATGAAATACAGGTTGCACACAGGTGAAGTAAGAATAGTGAAAGGTTAAACAAAACTGAGGTTGAGTGCATGGTGCGTCCAGAGCGACTGGCCACCAAGATTCGTCCTAGGCTGAAGGTGTGTTTGCCAGGATGAGTACTTCAGTCTTGTTCAAGCTGAGCTTGAAGCAGCTATCTTTCATCCAGGTAGCAACGTCCTTTCATTCCACTGTGAAAGTTGGTTCTGGCAGTTTTGGGTTTGTTGGGGGGGAGAGGATCATCTGGGTGTCATCGGTGTAGGAGACGATGTTGAGTCGTGGCCTCTGGCGATGACTGAGAGGGGGTCATGGAGACGTTGAAGAGGGTAGGGCTCAAGGAGGAACCCTGGGGCACTTCACAGCTGAGCTCTGTAGCTTCTGAGAGGAACAGGGGTAGTCTGACTCGTTGAGTTTTGTTAATTGTCACGGATGGCAGTGTTGTGGAGTTTTGTGATTAGGCTGCAGTAGGAGACGGTATCGAAGGCTGCTGAGAGGTCCAGTGGGATGAGGGCTGCGGTCTGGCCCCGGTACAGGAGGACAGATATCATCGGTGGCGGCGAGGAGTGCGGTCTCCGTGCTGTGGTTGCTTCAGAATCTGGAATGGGAGGTTTACAGGACATGATTTACTACCGGTTACGCATAGAGTTGGGCGTTGATGGCCTTCTTGATGACCTTGGCTGGGAAGGGGATGCGGGAGATGGGTCTGAAGCTCTTGAAGTCAGTCGGGTGTGAAGATGGCTTCTTCAGCAGAGGGTTGATCTCGGCATGTTTCCAGTTGTCGGGGATGGTGGTTTCTTTCGATGGAGCAGTTGATGGTGCGGTGAAACTGGGGGGCGATTTCGGCGGCTGCTCTGTGGAAGATGTACATATGGGTAAGGATTCAACGGGGTTCCTGAATGGATGCTGTTCATGGTCTTGAGTGTGCCCTCTGTTGTGAGCAGGATCCAGCATAGCACGGTCTGTTGAGGTGCCGCTTGGTTGCATGCCCAGGTGATGGGTGACGAATGCAACTGAGTATGCAGCAGTTCAGGGAACACTGTAGAAGGACTATGTTAATTGAAATAGAAGATAAACGGTTTGATTCAAGTGGCAGCATGAGGATAGAAAGTGGATTTGAGAAGAATTGAGGTTAAAACAACCTATTGTTACTGAAGGTTGCAACTTAACTTATGACAACAGTGACCACATTTATTTTTTGTGCTTGTTAGATTTGGGGGTCTCTAGTTGGTACAAGTAGGTACTTGTGACAAATAGGGACCCTTGCCTATAGTCAGGGTAAGGGGGTACACTCCAGAAAATAACTGCTGCTCACTCCCTTGGTAGTTTGGCACGAGCTTATCTCAGAGGCAGTGTGTAAAGCATTTGTGACCACATACAGTAATCCAGTGACAACACTACAGATGGACACCACACAGCTGTATATTAAAAACAAGTATTCTTTATATAGACTTAACACAAGACCACAAATGACAAAAATCCACAATACTGTACTTAAACTTATAGTTTTGGCTTAGTTCTGTTCAGTTCTTAAAATGCAACACTTTAAGTCAATGTACCTTACGATGCGTTACGCTTCCACAACAAAAGTGTTGCAGCGATGGAATGCGGCAAAGTTCAGGTGGAACGAAATAAAGACGTGAAGATCTTTCAGATGTGGCACGCTTCTCCGATGTTGCAAGAAGTCTTGGCTCAATGCGTCAGCTGCAGCGGCGACACCCTTGTTCAGAGATGCGATGACAGCGGCTTTGGCAGCGACAGTCTTCTCCCTCGATGCGAGACGCTTCTGCTCGATGCGACAGCTACAGCGGCGACACCCTTGTTCAGAGATGCGACGACAGGGGCTCCAACGGCGGCACGCATCTCTGTGGATGTGAGGCGCTTTTCTTGATGTGGTACAATGCAAATTGGCACATCTTGAATTGTAATCCGTCCTCCACCTCTGCCCTAGCAAAACCTTTATTTGCTCATAGGAGAAATCGGAATTTGAAGGACAAAATAGTTCATTCCAAATTTAGCTCTAGGTTGCCCAATGGCCACCATACTCAGAGATCAATATTGACAAACCTACCAGTACGGGGCACAGTTCCTTGCTCTTCCTGCAAATCTTGTAAGAACATTATAGGAGGAGAGACATTCACCCACAACGGTTCCACCTTCAAAGCGATTGATCTTTGGAACTGCAAAACCACTAACGTGGTTTATTTTATCAGCTGCCCATGCGGTTTGGGTTATGTCGGTGAAACGTGCAGATCGGTCCAAACACGACTAACAGAGCACAGATCTGCCATTAAAACTCAGAAATTGAATGCGCCTTTAGTGAAACACTTTCTGGAATTACAACACAAACCGGACGAAATACATTGGCGCGTTCTAGAAAAAATCAAAACTGCAGACAATAAAGGAGGATGCGCTATTCGCAAAAAACGTGAGGTTTTTTGGATTTTTGTTCTAGACACGCATAAAAGGGGATTAAACAACGAAATTCCCTGGGAGAATGCCATTTGTTTCGATTAGAATGAATATTACATCCATAGGCACTCTTCTTGTCCTCTGATTCCTGTACTTATGAATTTTTTACTAGACAAGAAACGCATTATACACCCTCTAACCGCTGCAGACCCCCTCTTAGCAACTTTTCTTTATCTTGTTGAATTAAGCAGATAAACCCCCCCCCCTTTCTCTCAATTCTTAGAGAGACGTACTACACGAAGAATTTCCACCCATCATTAGATAGCGTTTATATTGAAGCTTCTCATCATGAGAACACCTTCCATTATCAGTATGGCTTTCTCATAATATCGCCATGTATTATTAAGTTGAATGGGCACCGATTGAATATCATATTAATCGGACGTATCGTAGGATGACTAAGCTTGCATCGTTCAAGGTGTGTAAAGGCACAGATATATGCTCTCCGGAATTCAACTGATTACACATTGAATCCGGCGTCACTTTCCCTTTAAGACGTGACTCTGAGGGCTATCACGTCAGTAGAAACTATGCAGTTTCCGGCTTTTAAGGCGTGTCTTTTCGAACCGGCTGGGTTACTCACCACTTCCAACGGCTGCGGGACGCCGATTGATATCTTGAACACGGCGCCCGCAGGTTGATGATACGGCTCAATCTCTATCTTTTTCCGGTAAGCGCGTTGCCCCTCGGCACATATCCTAGCTTTGTTTTTCATCCCTTCGTGCGCAACTTTATTAAATAACCATGCAATCTCCGGTAATGGACAATATTTGATCTACTTTTCCAGCATCACGTTTGTGTTTTCCAACGGCTGTGAGACGCTATAGGATATCTTGATCGTGGCTCTCACGGGTTGATGTTATGGTTCGCCCTTTATCCCCCTTGGGTAAGCAAGCAAATGTGCGCTATTGAGTATCTAGACTTCACCAAATAAGTATAGAATCTTGATGTTATGGTTCGCCCTTTATCCCCCTTGGGTAAGCAAGCAAATGTGCGCTATTGAGTATCTAGACTTCACCAAATAAGTATAGAATCTTTGGTAATGGGTACTGTTTCATTTACTTCCCCAGCATCAAAAATATGTGTTTTCCAACGGCTGTGAGACGCCACTGAATATCTTTACCGTGGCTCTTTCCGGTTGATGTTACGGTTCGCCCGTTATCCCCCCCCTGGTAAGCAAACTACTTTGCGTTTTTGATATGGTGCATTGGGGATATTTCCTTTATAGATCGATTCGTAATTATGGGTCTACCGTGATTTCTACTTCCAGCACTGAAAGGGCAGTTACGGGAAACAGAACAGAAACCCTACATGTAAGCTCCCAAGTGCTGGCGATACCGTCCACTTTATAACAGAAACGGTAAGCTGGTTATCTGTGGGCGTACTCGGAAGCTGACTTTTTCTGTGTGAAGTGTTAGGCAGTGTTCACTAATGTGTGAAAACACGCCCGTAACTTCAACAAGTGTGTACGCATTCGGAAGCTGACTTCTATTGTGTGAGGTGTTAGGCAGTGTTCACTAATGTGCGAAAACACGCCCGCAATTTAAACAAATGTATAGACATTAGGAAGTTGATTTCTTTTGTGTGAGGTGTTAGGCAGTGAAAACACGCCCGTAACTTTAACAAGTATGGACATACCGGTAACCGATGGCCTTTTGCATCCCATTTCTAGTATCGCGGTGTATATTGCGGAATGCCAGCAGTTATCCTGAATGCGGCTTCCTCCTACCGATATTATTAATCATCGAAAAAGATTTTTACTGGTAAGTCACCCTTACATTCTAAGCCACATTCGTATTCTGAATCAATCTCCTTGAGAATCAAAAATTGGGGTCATCTTGAATAATAAGTACTTTTGAACACCGGCCAATCTCTCCATGTACTCTGTTGTAATCCTGCGACGGGTAATACATTTGGTAAAATCCTGCGAAGCAAATTTCAATATTGTATTTTTCAACATTAAGTCACCCTGTATTCGCTCTGGGTAATGCAAATAATAGATAAAAGTGACATCTCCATGGTCAGATACAGATATAACTTTAGTTTTTAATGATAGGACTTTCACAATTGCAATGAATTAGAATATACACGACGTTTAACTATAGGTTGAAGAAGATCTAAAAATCGGAAGGTTGGAAAAGTGTCACATAATTACAATTGTGATGTACATTTTTTTCAGATTAAACGTTAAGTCAGGTGAAGTGTAACTCCACCGAGACGATAGGTGTTGATATACATACAAGGAACAATTAGAGAACACCCATCCCGTGTTTCTCCTGGGTAAGGCAACAGCAAATGACTCTAGCTCCTATACCCATGCACCTTCTTTTCCTTGTCACTAGGTTACATCTTAATCATTTGTATATGTTCTGACGAATATAGATACACTATTAGATAATCTATTTGATTCCTACTTCTTTGAATTATCTCACCTTGATTTCTCGTGTTTAATTCTAAAACCACTGCTCAAATATAAAATTATTAGTTTGTATCTGATGTAGCTATATTGTTTAGCTGCACTTTGTAGGGAGTCCCTGTTATGTAAGCACAGCAATATGTATTGTTAATTGAATGATGGGAGTTTTATTTGACTCTTTTATGTTTTTAATTTATTTCATATAGGTTTTACAGATTGATTGTGGCTCCTGATGAAGGCGTTCTGTTGATAACGCCGAAACGCGCGTCGATGTTTTGTATTTTTCGCCACTGTTTTACTATATATATTTTTGTGTAAATGTGTTATAAATACATTATTTATGTATGATTGACGGTTTTTATAATTAATTGATGTATATGATTTTGCACTGAGTATTTTTAATATGAATATGTATATTTAGAAATAAACTTAACTTGGTACTTTTAATTGTTTGTTGTGCTTTACATACTGTTTTTTCCCTAGCTATGGTATCAATTGTCTAATTTTTTCTCACAATGTACAATGCATCAGCTACAGCGGCGAAATCCTTGTTCAGAAATGCGACGGCCGCAGCTGCGATGGAGACACCCTTCTTCTTTGGTGCGAGACGCTTCTCTCGATGCAGTGCAATGCGTCAGCTACAGCGGCGACATCTTTGTGCAGAAATGCGACGGCAGCGGCTGCGACTGCAATGCACTTCTTCTTCGGTGCGAGGCGCTTCTCTCAATGCGGTGCAATACATCAGCTACAGCGGCGACACCCTTGCGCAGAAATGCAACGGCAGCGGCTGCGACGGTAACTCACTTCTTCCTCTTGAGTCGCGCTTCCAGCTCCTTGCGACACGCAGTCCCTCAGAAGGCCCAAAACAGCAGCAGGCCCTTCCAAAAACTCTTGAGGAGCTGGGGGTTTAAGTCTGTTGTTCTGAGACTTCAACAGGAGGCAAGCTCTGTTCCAAGCCCTTAGAGATCCTTACAATTTGAAATAAAGTACACAAAGTTCATTTCTCCTTCCTTTGGCAGTCAGGCAACCACTGCAAGCCAATCTCCCAAGCAGCACTTCAGCTTAGCGATAGTCTCTCCTCAGTTCCTTCAGGTTCCTCTCCTCAGTAAAAGTTTCTTCTTGTTTGTCCAAAAGGGATCTAATTTCTTGGGATCAGGGTCCCAATATTTATACCCCAAAATCCTTTGTCCTCTGACGGCAGAGGGGCCTTTGCCTCGTCCAAACCAGTTCTGGAGGACTTTGTTGACAAGACTCCTTCTTTCCTTTCACAGTGCAGGGCAGAAAAATCAGACGCCCCACAGGAGGTGGAGCCAGCATTGTGGAGGGAAAGCACAGCCCCGGAGCACTTTGTTGACATGATTCCTTCTCTTTTGTCACAGTGCAGGGCAGAGACATCAGCCGCACCACAGGAGGTGAAGCCAGCATTGTGGAAGGCAGGCACAGCCCTATTCAGGTCCCAGGTGCAACTCCTCCCACCCATCTAGATGCCGATCTCTCTATTCACCACTGGGCAGACTCATTCTGTCTCCTGGAATACCCCAGCCCTGTCACTCAAACTCCAGACAAGGAATACACAACCTAGCAGAGGTAGGCTTCGGATAGTTAGACAAGAAATACCTACTTTACATGCATACTGTAAGTGATATATAGTGCTGACAAACTTTGACAAGTAGTGCCAAAAAAAACAGGCACGAAAATCAGTTTAATTAATTAATTTAAGAGCCACTTTCTTTGCTCTTTTTGTATTAAAACCCTTAAAAGCTGTGTTTTTTGGAATATAAAAGTTGTTTAAAAAATGATACAGCGTCAGTATCTCACACAAATAAAGACGTAAGAAGCCATTTTGGAATTAGGACTCGAGAAGCTGGAATTAACCAGGCCAAGCGCATTGCATTTAGTGATCTGTGTATTTCTTGCCCGCTCACTGTGTTCTGGATTGTATAAACAGTGGCGATATCAGGCTTAGAACCAGCTTTTGTGCCGGAAGCGTGGCAGCGCCAGACCAGAAGTGAGGCGGAGCTCGAAGGGTATAGTCCACTGCAGAGCGTGTCTTATTTTTGATCAGGCCACAGCTCATTAGTGGAGATGTTGGGTCTCTGCTAGGGTGCCCAGCTGGCATGGGTGCAAATTCAGGATGGTGAGTGTAACAAATTCAGGACAAAGGGTCAAAATGCAGGACAAAAATTCAGGACAAATCGAAATTCAGGACAATACTTTGTGACAAAAGGTACATTTTACAGACACATCAGAGGAGGTCACACGATAGAATTTAAGTAGGTAAATAGACAACCACTTAAGTACAATTCAAAATAAGATTATATTAGGTTGAGACAATCGTGCACTTCACGGTTTTTCAGTATGGACGCAGCAACTGTGCAGGTCTTTTTGTGGTATTTTATTTGAAAATAATCTATTTATATGGTTACTGCACTTGGTTGTCCAGTCTGAAATTTTGTTTACAATTCATGGTCCTGAGCAGGCATGTTTGGTGCGAGAAATGGACGGGAAGGTCTGCTTGGATAGACATTGTGAGATGTAAAGCCGCACGCATGGGATGCAGCTACTGGGGATCTGCAGTGCTGGACTAGAGTGCAGTCCTCCAGGCGGCCAGCTTAATGTATCAGATCACTTTAGGTATTCTATTTCTGTTAAGTTGGTGATGACTGGTATAGGGCCTAATACAGTTCTGAATGATGGATAAGACCCATAGCTGACAGGTCTTGTGTGTGGGTAGAGCATTAAGCAGGAAAAGGGAGTTATTAACCAGACTGTGTGAGCTATAATTGACGGCACACTGCTGAGTGTCATGGTATTATTGTGGGTCGGTTAGATAGGAGTTGACATTACTTTATCATGCCCTGGCACGCCATATATCAGCCCTCCTTATTTTAGCTGTATATTGGAAATAGTATACTGATTGAGCCGTTTTATTTCGGTGAGCTTTAAACTGTAGATTCTCGTTGATGCACAGAAGTGTGCTACAGACTAGAAACCGTGTATGATGTTGATGCAGAAGGAGTCTTCCACATACAGAACATTTTCTATTGAAAAGGAAACAAAATGCCATCATGTAGTTTTACTGCTAAATCTAAATAGCGCACAAATACTAAAGTGTGGATATGTGGTTTTTCAGCAAATATGTATAATTTGAACAAGTAAAGTGTCTTGCTTGTTTTGATCCTATTAAAACTCTGTTTCCAGCACACTGCTGAATTACAAACAAGTGGTCCCATTTGTGGTTTCCGAACTGCTGATATGTTTTGAAACATTTGCACAGTTTATTTACAGATATTTAAAAGTTGTTGTGTGTTACAACCAAACTGACAGCTGACAGTCATTGTTTTCGCACCCCCAAGAAAACTCGGGAAAACATGGAGCATTTTACAACACATTTGATATTATATATCAATTGTATTAGCTTCTAAAGCATAGTAAATAAATCACTTTACTGTGCACCAGGATACGATAATCTTTTATAGGGCTCTTCAATGATTTCCTCACTATCACCAGCAGTGCCTCTCATCTCTCCACAGCCCCTCTCTCACATGTATTTCATTTGTTTTATAGTCCTTCTTGTACCAGTATAAGCTGTGGGAGCACTTTACATCACGCACACATACAGAGACAGTGAACCATATGTGTGTAAACCAGTGTATAGAGCATGTTACATAAGGCAAAGGGCACCAGTTCCCTTCACATGTATACTCCTTGCTAAGAACCCATACCCATACTTTTTTTTTTTTTTTTTTTTTTTTAAACCTTTATTTGGAGACAAACAGGTACAAGGGAAGTGTACATTCAAAACATACAGTTACATTCGGCCATTACAGTGGTACGTCAGTGCCTAGAGAGCATACAAAAATAAACAAAGAGAAACAAGGAAGTACGGGGCAGGACATCAGTCAATACAAGGAGCAATAACGAAATGTGCAGTAGAGGTTAGAATACAACGATCCAGCATGGGCAGGCGAGCCAATAAGACAATGCAAGATGAATACAGTACATTTAGCGGAGAGCACGTGAGCCAGAGGGGACACAAATATGAGGAACACAGGAAACAAAGGTGCCGCACAGGGATACAATCTGAATTCCCGATAAAATACCAGTCCGAAGGGAGACTCCCACCCCCCAATAGATCGCAGGAAAAAGGAGACAGTCAGCCCCCCCCATGATATCGGAAGGACAGCAGGTGTTATGTAAAACCCAGCCCATCACGTTGCCATCAACCTATCCCCTCGCGGTCCTCAGGTTCAGAATCAGAGTCCCGCTCAGCCCTGGTCAGGAGGTACACCTGGAGCGGACTCCAAAAATCCTTTGGTCTGCATCGAACAGGCATCAAGTCAGAATAAATATTGTACTGATCCTGACAATAAATGAGGTCAGTCACCCAGTCTTGAAAGCGCGGCACCCTACCACGACCCCAGCAACAAGCAACCCTACGCTTAGCCAGCAACAGGGCCACGTCAACAAATCTTCGGTGAGAGGCAGGTACGTCCTTAGAGAAGCCAAGCAACATCACTAAGGGGTCAAACGCCACCCCGTCCTCCGCCATAATCTGCAGGGCTTCATGAACCTGAGTCCAATATTCCAAAACCCCCGCACAGCTCCAAGCCAAATGCAAAAAGTCAGCGCCTTCCGCCCGACACCTAACACACCTGTCATCCTCCGCCAAATGAAACCGTAGTTTCCTCGCCGGGGTATAGTAGTACCTCTGAACAAACTTGTAATGGATAATTTTAAGGCGACAACTAGAAGAGACATTGGCCGTGAGCCCGCAACAATATTTCCACTGCTCGTCTGTAATAGGAGCACCCAATTCGGCAACCCACTGCTCGCGCACCCGATTGGTCGGGACCGATCGCTGTCGGCGAATAGCCCCATATAACTTCGACACCAGGTGTCGCCCATCTGAAACCAGCAGCACGTGGAGGGGGAGGGTAACCCCAGGCTCCGAAGGGTAGTCCGGTAGCAGAGCACGCATGCCCTGCCGCAGGCGGACAAAGTAGAACAGGTCTAGAGGGGAGCAAGCAGCCGAACCGAAGAAATGAGCCTGCGTACGAAAGGCACCTTCATGAAACAAGTCGCCCCACGTAAGGATACCCAGCCGCTTGCACATTCCCTGAAACCCCGTCTCCAACGACAGCGACAAATCCGGATGATAAGACAGAGGCAGGGCCGGCGAGTAGAGAAAGGAAACGCCTAGCAAATGAGTCATCCGCTTCCAAGCATCCACCGTGCACGTCACCGTCGTGCGAGGCGTTTCCACATCCGACACCTTGCCCAAAACCATCCCCTCCAGTGGGAGCGGGTGGGCGACCCAATGCTCAGCCGCAATCTGGGGCATGAACGGCGTGGGGCGCATCCAGTGATAGGCATAATGCGCCTGAGCGCTGAGATAATAAAGTTCAAAGTCAGGGACGTCGAAGCCGCCATCAGCATAAGGCAACGTAAGGGTAGCCCAGGCCACCCGTGGCTGCCTGCCCCCCCAGAACAATCGCAGAAGCTCGGAACGAAGTCTGCGAAAGAGATAAGCACCAGGATGATATGGGAGGTTTTGAAAGAGATAAAGAAAGCGGGGCAGGACTACCATCTTGATAAGAGACGCCCTGCCGGCCATGGAGAGAGGCAAAGACATCCACCTGGTGACATCATCCGTCAGTTTAGTAATGGCCACACCATAGTTGAGCCGAACCGCGTCTCCCCTGTCCAAGGATATGACAATACCGAGATACCGCAACTCCGAATCACACCATTCCAGAGGGTAGTCAAGGGGAAACCTGGCCACCGCAGCTGTGAGGGGGAAAAATTGAGATTTCCGCCAGTTGATATGAACCCCGGAGACACCTCCAAAAGCGACCAGCTCCCGCAGGAGCGAATTAAGGTTGTTCTCAGGGTCCTTGACATAGAGTGTGACATCATCGGCGTATAAAGAAATGCCGACCTGCCGCTGAAGACAATTAAAGGCACTCTGCTGATGAAACTGACGAATCCTACAGGCTAGCGGCTCAATGGCGATAGCAAACAAGAGGGGTGAGAGGGGGCAACCCTGTCGGGTCCCTCTCGTGAGAGGGAACGAGGGGGACAGCACCCCATTCACTACTACCCTCGCCATCGGATCAGTATATAAAAGCTTAACCCAAGAGATGAAAATCCTGGGGAAACCCATCCGACAAAGAACATCAATAAAGTAGCCCCACTCTACAGAGTCAAACGCCTTAGTGGCATCAAGAAAGATAGCGGCAACCGGAACAGTGGGATCAATGGTCGACACAAGCGAAAACAAAGTGCGAAGATTGTGAGAGGTAGCGCGGCCGGGCACAAATCCCGACTGATCAGGCAACACGATAACGGGCATGAGTTCGGCTAATCTCACCGCCAGGACCTTCGCGAGAATTTTAACATCGCAGTTGAGCAATGAGAGGGGCCTGTAGGAGCCCACATCCAGTGGATCCTTACCCGGCTTAAGCAACGACGTGATGGCGACCTCCCGCATGGAGCCCGGTAGGCGTCCCTCCTCCAGAGACTCTTCAAACACCTCACGGAGCACAGGGGCCATGATGTCAACATAACACTTATAAAATTCAGCAGGAAGGCCATCCAGCCCGGCGGCCTTCCCATTAGAAAGAGACATGATGGCATTCCTGACCTCCTCCACCTCTAGGGGCCTGCCTAAGAACTCCCGATGACCATCCGATAGCCAACAAAGCGCCAACTCATCGAGGAAGCCACCGTATCGAGTCTCACCCGTCTACTGTGTCGTGTAAAGGTGTGCATAGTGATCAATAAAAGTGCGCTGAATCTCCGAAGTGTCTCGACAGCGAGTGCCATCCGGAGACACCAATTCCAACACGTCCGACCCATGCCTAGGATGTCTAGTAAGAGCAGCGAGGACCTTACCGGGTCGCTCTCCCTCGCAGTATCGCCTCGCCGTCCAGTATTTCCCCCTATGCTTAGCCTCTCGAGCAGCCTCCTCCTCGTACTCGGAGAGCGTAGTGCGGAACTGGGCCAAAAGAGCGGGGTCCGAATTCACCTGCATCCTGCGCTCCAAGTCTCGCAAATCAGCCTCCAAACTCTCGATGGTCCGAACAATCAAACGGAGTACTCCACAACTTTTAGAAATAGTGACACCCCGGATCGTAACCTTGAATGCCTCCCAAATGACCTCAATGCTCTCCACAGAGCCCTTATTTCTAGGGAAGAACGCCTCCACCTCCACACCGAGTTCCTCCTTGAACACCGGGTCAAGCAAAGCCGTCGGAAACAAACGCCAAGGCGGGCGCGGCCTATGTAACCCGGGGACGGATAAATCAACCTTCACCGGACAGTGATCTGAATACGTCCGAGCCAAATGTGTAGCCTCCCTTAGGCCAGCCATCAACCCTCTAGAGAGAAACACATAGTCCAGTCTTGCCCATGAGCGAGCATGTGTGGTGTAATGAGTGCCCTCCTTAGTGGCAGGGTGGGTGTACCTCCAGCTGTCAACCATCCCAGCCTCCTCCACTATCCCCCGCAGCACATCCCTAGCCTGTACATTGTACTGAGGGCTACCCTCCGACCTGTCCAACTGGGCCTGAAATGCAAAATTAAAATCACCCCCCCACACAATGTGAGTAGCATCCACTGCAAGGACATGACCCCACAGAGTGACAAAAAAGATTGGCGTATCAACATTGGGAGCATAGCAATTAACAAACAGTATAGTGTTCTGCCCAAGCCGTCCCCACAGCAGCACATAGCGCCCCTCAGGGTCCCCCATAGATCCAAGTTCCTGAAATGCAAGCGACCTTTTAACAAGGATGACAACCCCACGAGCATAAGAAGAATATGAAGCAAACCCCCTGGCCGCAGCCCACCTCCCGCCGAAAGTGGGGGAGGGAGCGGGGCGCAGATGCGTCTCCTGGAGAAAAGCAACATGAATAGCATGCCTGTCCAAATACTGGATCACACTGCGACACTTCCTGGCATCATTAAGGCCCCGTACATTCCAGGACAAAATCGAGATCTGATCTACAACAGCAGTCGACATCACACAGAGTCAGGGCCCCACGGGACCCAATAACCAAATACAGGGCATCCAACTACCAGCAACAGCCAGCGACGGGTCCACGCCCCCAGGGCACGGACAGACCCCCACATACACTCCACATATTACCCAGTCATCTCCGAAACAACCAAACAAGAACACAACAACACCCCCCCAACCGACCCATTAATGCAGCAAGCACTCAGAACAGACTGCGCGCCGCGCGCCACCAAGCCATCCCACGCGGCCCACACCTCTCACACGTGCTGCGCTCGCAAAGTGCGCCCCGTCACGTGGCAGCCTAAAATGGCGGCCGTCGCCCTCGGGCCCAAAATGGACGGGAGCACGGAACCCAGAACCAATCCCGTCAGATAGAAAAGTGGAACAGCCTGGATAGCGGGCGCCACGACATTTCCATGCACTCAAACAACAGTAGCAGCTCTCAGAGCGAACCAAAAGACCCAGGCAAACAGACATGGACAGCTTCACCCCCACCCCATCCACCCACCTGACATCACCCCAACTATCAGGCCACGCACACCCCCCCCCCCCATCCCCCAACACACATCCAGTCAACCAACATAGGACTAGAATCCAAACAAAAGGTAAACATGGGGCACACCCTCCGGGGAACCTTCCAGAGGTGCACGACGCCACTCCCTCACACCACGCCAGTGTCCGTGCCAACGAGTAACAGGCGGCCCCAGGCGCAGCGCGGGGGGGTGGGTGCCCAGAGCGCGACATCACACAGCACCATCCTGCGGTGCCACCCCAACCCCACACACATAGCAAAACTCACTCATTCATCACTATACAAACACGACCCACGCATCAGCAAAAAATCAAAAAAGGACAATAGCTAGGCCGCAAACACTGAGAAGGAAGCCAGCAAGTCTCAATGCAAAAGATACACGTCCACAATACTCCAAAGATCGGGAAGAAGAGAGACAAAGTCCAAAGTCACCAGAATCAGGCGACCTCCTCCTCAGCCGCCGAATGTTCACCCTCAGGATCTCGATCGTCCCCTCGACCCGCAGCAGCTCGCTCGCGCTGGAGGCGCTTCGCAAAGTCCTCAGCATGCTGTGGGTTGGTGAAAAAATGTTGTTTAGCCTGATGCGTCACTCTAAGTTTAGCCGGATAAAGCAAGGCGTAGTCCACTTGAAGGTCCCGAAGCTTCCTTTTCACCCCCAAGAACTTCCGACGCTGGTCCTGCACCATCGGTGTGAAGTCGGGGTACATGGTGAAAGACACCCCTTCGAAGGAGAGAGCCCTGTTAGTGCGGGCAGCCTGAAGAGCAGCGTCTCGATCACGATAATTCAAAAGGCGCGCAATGATGGGACGCGGTGCTGCCCCAGAGGCCGGACGAGGTCCCAATGTCCGATGCGCCCTCTCGACGATGAACTGGGACGAGAAAACTTCCGTCCCAATGGCGCCCACCAGTAGCCTCTCCACATAAGTCTCCATTTTGCCCACATTCGTGGACTCCGGTACACCTACAATGCGCACGTTGTTGCGCCTACTCCTCGCTTCCAACTCTTCGTTCTTGGCGGCAATGACACGCAAGATATTGTCCATTCTCGCCAGTTGGGTGGTATGGGTGGCCGCCGTGTCATCATGGTCCGAAATGCGCTGTTCTGCCGCCGTCAAGCGCTCCTCATGCACGTCCAATTTCTGAACGACCGCATCCATGCGCGACGATATCTTGTCCACCTTGTCCACTATAGTGGCGAACCCCTGCCTCATCTCCTGCATCATTTGGGCGAAGTCCGGTGGAGGTGGGTGCGGGACACTCTCAGCGACATTCGGGGGTGGGGACCGCGAAGGCCCAGCTTCCTGGAGCAAACGCGCCCCACGCCTGGCCCCTCCAGAATCAAAGGACAATTTGGACTGTTTAGTGTCCGGCTTCCCCATGACGGTGGTACAGTAGGGGAACGAGGCAGATGGGAGTCAGGATACAGGTCGGACAGGGGACCCGGCCAAGCAGAAAGCAGCTCGAATCGCGGGGGCACGAGCAGGCCAAAACGCCCCGCCACTCCCAACGACGAGTAATGGCCCTCAGAATCCAAGTAGAAAATCCGTTGCGCCTCCGTGGGCAATGGTATCTGGACAGGCAGATGGAAGAGCCGAGAGATAAGTCCGACAGCAGGGAAGAGCCAAGCGTCTCGCCCGGCCAGCGAACGAACCTGGCGGAAAAGGGCGGAGCTAGGCCTACTCCCCACGTGCAGAGCCCCGGACTGGCATGAACATTGACGCCGGGCAAGAGGGCATCAGACTTCCAGAGCGCGAGTCGGAGAAACTTGGGAACCACGTAACTTCGGCCAGCAACCTTCGAATGGCTCAGGAGTTGGACCGTGGGTGGACAGCCGATATCCCAACCGATCCGTGGGGTCAGTTCAGGGCGCAGCGATGGTAATCAGGATACCTAGGCGGATAATAGCTCCGGGCAGCGGGAGCCTCACGACAGTGCGGCCATTCCGCAGTGCGCCCTCTTGAGAACCCATACCCATACTTAGACACATTCTGAGATATACACATCTGTGCATGGAGTCAAGCACTTCTTCAGAGTAGAGGTAAAGAGTCCATTATTTTACTCCACCGTTCTTTATTTTCAGACTCTATTGCACACCGAAGTACCCTTTCTTGTCTCCGCCATATCAATAGACAGATTTGTTGGCCTTCGAGCTCTTGAAAGGGCCTCTGTGACAACCTGCATCAAGGCTCCTCCCTGTGATGTATGTCTCCTTCACACCTCTCTCATCTAAAATAGGAGGAGCTTCTCAGGATGAGATGGAGGAAGCTTTACATTCATTTATTTTTATGACTTACGTAACTATTTACAAAATGCAAGCAGTCATCCAGAGGCATCATGATGCCAGTTCAGTCACCAATAGGGGAAGAAAATAAACAAAGGGAACACAGACTCAAAGTTCAGTGTAATTAATCAGAAAGAAGAGTTTTCCTTTTTGTTAAAGATCAGAACAGGTCAATAGGAAAGGCATTTTAAAGCTTGGGCCCCAAAATTCTGAATGATCTGACACTACTTTGGCCCTCATTGTTTTAAGAAATTTTGAGTAGGGACAGAGAGTTATCGAAGGATTGTGAGGCAGAAGTAAATGATATGACAGACTTAAATATCCCAGAAGCCTGTGCCCTGCAGCAGCATGTGTTAAATCTCACTTGTGGACCTGTGAAGCCGGATGTGAAAGATACATAACAATCCCATCATTGAGGCTTGACAATATCCGTGAGCGAACCGCTTGGGCATGTTTCAACCTTGTAAGAAATTGCCATACCTTCTTCAGAGTTTGGAGTATCCTGAACCAGATTTTCGTGATCTGGTATTCGAATGACAACTCGGTGTCGAACCACAACCTAAGATTCTTAACTTTGGCTAAGAGGGTCTGGTAGGTTTTCCAGTGCAATGTTTCAGTAGCGATGTGTGTAATTTGACCGGCGTCTCTGCGGTTCCCGCAGAGACGCCGGTCAAATTACACATCGCTCACGAAACCCGACCAACGCGGATGTTCGTGTTTTCAACGGGGACGCTCTGAATTTCCTTAACGATACTCGATACGTTGAGTGATCCCCAGTGTCCAACGTCCCCGGGTCTACCTTTCCTATCATGCCGGAACGCCCGATTTAGTTACTGATACATTGTTTTAACTGCGGATTTTCCTGACTTTGATTATTGACTATTAAGCACCGATTATATAGGTTGCTAGCCCCCCTCCCATTCGTCCTGATGAAGACCCTGATGCAAGGACTCCATTGATTCCTGCCCATTCTGGGGTCGAAACGTCGACAAATCCCCGTTCAATCACAGCCCCCCCCCTACCCACTACTTCTACATATCATGTAACGTGGGGCATGTGTACTATGAAATATTATGCTGATCTATGACCGATTGATGCATATTAATTATTGAATTATTGCAATTTCAGATATATATCTGCTTTTATTGTCACAATTCCCTACCTGCACCACCCTCACTATTTCACGTCCTCCTTACCTCCAGGGGCACTATTTCAACCTCCTTGAAACTTACAATGTTTGATACTATATCTGTTGGTTTGTTCTACAATGTGAATAAAACATTGTAGACGCATTCTTTGTTTTTTGTACTTAATTTTATGTATATAGAATCACTCTCCCTCAACTGGGACCCCTTCTCTCTTAGTGCATTGCTCTTGTCCAGCTACTCAGCTGATAATATTTAAATTTTGAAACAGAGTCCTCACACACCGTCCAAAAATGGGGCCAGGAAATCAGTTTTGCTTCAGAAATCAGTTGACCCCAGGTTGTGATACTGCATGGGTAGCAAGAACGTCTTCCAGACATAAGGGTGTTCCAGGTGAATCCCAGACGGGGCTGCCTCATTGTAGTATGGAATTTTAAAAAGACATCTAACGTGGTACCAGAGCTTTGTAGCAGAAACGAGTATCTTTAGTTTGACCTTTTTGAAGTATTTTGGGTGCCCTGCTTGTTGGGAAAATTCTGCTGTGAGGGCGTTATATAGGGGAGAGAAATATTTGCTTTCCAATAATAGTTGTCGAATTTTTTTTAGGTGGAAAGCACAGAAATAAAGAAATAGGTCAGGGGTTGCTGTACCACCGTAAGCTTTTTTCTTCCTAAAATAAAATTAACAGAATTGATTTGGTCACAGTAAACATCTGTTATTCAGCCCCAAGATGGCCGAATGGTGAACATGCGCTTTACAAGCACCCATATGGTGCCAGTACTCTCCATTGACAGTGTATTACTTGCAGCTGCACAGAGTCTGGGGGTGTCTCCTTATTTCAGACACTATCCATTGCTTCACCTCTCCCTGTGTGCTCCCCCAGTCTTCCCACCCCGGGCCCCCTCTCCGGTCGCCACCAAAGAATACCAAGTTAACTCCTTAAACCTTGTGTTCTGCTTCTCTGGATCAGCTGTGAGCCGAGAAGACTCTCTCTGCACACTGAACCCCTCCCCCAGCTCTCAAATCCTTGCTCTTCAACAGATAGCTTAAGACACGGTGTAAAAATAGCACAGACCCGCTTAATGCAGAGGGAATTGGAATTCAGGTTATAACCGGGGTCTGTAGCCCGCGCTAAAAGGTTAATTAATCTGTTCAGTCCCGGAATTTTTCTACTCCCATAAAGTATTTATTTTTCAAGAACATTAATTTGTTAGTTTATCACACTAGCTGCTGACAGCTTGTAGTTATTTTTGCTTGTTCGTTTTGCTGAAACTCTACTGGGTTGTTTTATTTTTACATTTATAGCGAGATTAGCTACATTTATTCACTGGTTGCTTCACACGCGGGGAATTATCAGGGCTCTGAAGAGGGATGAAGGTTATTCATCACATCCTGCATTTCTGCATTTAGAAAACATCCCTGTTTGCCCATCATTTCCCACAGGGACCAAAAACCATGAGTTGAGTTCAGACGGATGCTTGAAGAATCCCATGTTATGTTATGTTGTGTTATTATATTTTATGGTATGTTGGGTGCTGTGAGCGCACCTGCACCACAAGGGCACCATGAAAGACTTGGACAAGGACTTCAGTTCTATGTACATGATCTAAACAGATCTGTTTAGAGACCATTCATCATCGGAGGTCGTTTGCTTTTGCCATCAGGTCCTGGTCCAGGTGGTTCCTGAGGTGGGTCTTGTAAATCCAGTGGCTCACCACCTTGCTTTAGTGAAAGGTGGGTGATCGGAGAGCCATCACTGGTGTGAAGTGAGGGGTCAACTTTTGCAGATCACCTGATGTTTTTTCAAGCGCACAAAGCATGGTGTCTTGAGTGGAATCTTAGAATCCACGTATTGCCAGTGGAGGCTTTTCACGTCATCCCCTGGTTTGGAAATAATCTGGGAGCCTCATTTTGGGGTCGCGATTTCAAGTAATCAGTTTTAACCCCATCACATGAGAATCTCAGCTTTGACTTTATTTATCCAAAGAAAGATCTTGTCGTCCCAAGATAGATTGGTGATGGCATCTGCGGTTGTATGATACAACAACGCATGCCTTAAGCATGCATGCCTAAACAAAGCGATCTGAACTACTACCGCGCCATTACCATGCATGCCTTTACCACGCATGTCTTTACAACAAATGTTGTTATAAAGGCATGATTGGTTAAGGGATATGGTGGTAAAGATCACACCCCAGCACCCCTACCATGTACCCTAAAACCGATACCCCAGCCCTGCAATCCACCCCACCCCAACCCTAAAAACTACCCGACCCCCACGCGACCCCTAAAACCGAGCCCTCTGCCCAAAAAAACGACTCAGACACCTGCTCCCCCGCCTTGAGCCCTAAAACTGCCCCCAGCCCTGAAAACTGAACCTCCCTGAGCTCTAACTCCCAGCACTCAGCCCTAAAAACTACCCCGCCCCCCAACCCGGCATCAGCCCCACTTACCAAGCCGCGTCCCGATCCTTCCTGTTCCTCTACCCACCCATCCGCTCTCCATCTAGACCTCTGACTGCCAAATGCGTGATTCAGGTAAGCGCTGTTCCGCTTGCGTTGAAACAGCACATATGGCTCAGCCCGCATTATAAATGCCGTTTCCCGGCATCTGCGGATTGGCAGATGTTTGCCTGGTTCCTTTGCTGTTTTACAGTCAGATAAATCATGCAGAGACAGTGCATTTGTATAAAGTGCTCTATCAATGCCAATAACAATAATACAACAAACTGTTCTTATTATCATTATTATTGTTGTTGTTCTTGTTGTTACTGTGGTGTCCATGTTCGAAAATGCCCAAATTAAATATAACATTCTTGTACAGAGGGTGAAGCTGAAATATGTAACAGTAATAGTCTCGGTTTTTACAGACAGTATGCACATCTCTTTATAAGAAGACATATCTCGTCATACAGAATAACCACCACCACCATGTGCCCCTCTCAAGTACACTAGGCCAAAGGTACGTGTCCTCCTTGAACCCCATCTCATACTTTTTCACTCATGCCCTGACACTTATTCACTCATACCCTCATACTTATTCACTCATGCCCCCTACTTATTCACTCATGCCCTGATACTTATTCACTCATGCCCCCATACGTATTCACTCATGCCCCGATACTTATTCACTCATACCCTCATATTTATTCACTGAAGCCCCATACTTATTCACTCATGCCCCCTACTTATTCACTCATGCCCTGATACTTATTCACTCATGCCTTCATACTTATTCACTCATGCCCTGATACCTATTCACTCATACCCTCATACTTATTCACTCATGCCCCCTACTTATTCACTCATGCCCTGATACTTATTCACTCATGCCCTGAAACTTATTCACTCATACCCTCATACTTATTCACTCATGCACACATACTTATTCACTCATGCCCTGATACTTATTCACTCATGTTCTGATACTTATACACTCATGCCCCCATACTTATTCACTCATGCCTCCTACTTATTCACTCATGCCTCCATACTTATTCACTCATGCCCTCTACTTATTCACTCATGCCCCCATACGTATTCACTCATGCCCCCATACGTATTCACTCATACCCTCATACTTATTCATTCAAACACCGATACTTATTCACTCATACCTCCATACTTATTCACTCATGTCCTGATACGTATTCACTCATGCCCCCATACTCAACCCTCTCCTTTCCATCTGGAACTCTTCCTTGACCCGGGGTCAATTTCCTTCAGTCTGGAAACAGGCTAGGCTGCTTCCCATCCTGAAGAAACCAGATGCGGACCCTTCACAATTCAGCAACTATCGACCCATTTCGCTTTTGCCAAAACCTGCCAAAGTGCTGGAGAAAGTAGTTCAGAAACAACTGGCCCAGTATTTAGAAACAAATCAGTTGCTGCACGATTCTCAGTCCGGTTTTAGAACCGGCTACAGCACTGAGACTGCGCTGCTGGAAGTATCCGAGATTATTAGGGAATCAGTGGACAGGGGCGAGGAGGCCATGTTGGTCCTCCTCGACCTGTCCGCTGCATTCGACACTGTGTCACATGACATACTTACAACCCGTCTACAACAGTTGGGGATTGGTGGCACAGCCCTGGCATGGATTAAATCCTTTCTGTCCGGACAATCCCAAAGGGTACTGCTGCACCCATTTGAATCAGAGGACAAACCCCTTATGTGCGGTGTGCCTCAGGGCTCTGCCTTAAGCCCTCTATTGTTTAACGCATATTTGGGCCCGCTTGCCAGGGTAGTTGAGTCTTGGGGGGTCAGGGTGGTCTCATATGCTGATGATACTCAGCTTGTTTTTTCATTCAGAGACCACTCTGACTCCCACTTCTCCAACTTTCGAAACTGCCTTGGCAATATCTGCGCATGGATGGCTGCTAATCATCTGGCCCTAAATACGGATAAAACTGAGGTCCTTTTTTTTTAGCCAGAAATCTGCTCCCCCTGCCACCTTATGGTGGCCTACCGTCCTGAATCCCCCGCCCAACCCAGTGCAGTCAGCCCGCAACCTTGGCTTCCTATTTGATAACACCTTGTCTTGTAAAGCTCAGGTTAACAAAGTTACTGCGGCCTGTTTCAATAAGCTGCGTATGATCAGGAAGATTTTTCCCTATCTCCCCCAGACATCCCGCAAAACGGTTGTCCAGGCACTCATTACGGCACATCTTGATTACGCCAATTGCCTATATGCCGGCGCCCCCTTTATCTTATAGACCGATTACAAATCATTCAGAACGCGGCAGCGAGGCTTATTGGAAACATCCCCACCCGCAACTCGGTCAGAGCTTATCGGGATGAGCTACATTGGCTTCCCATCGCCCGACGTATTGAGTTCAAAATCCTGATCCTTGCCTTCCGGGCTATTCATGGAATTGGCCCGGCCTACCTGAGCAAAAGACTCAAGATATCATCCTCAGTAAGACATCTGAGATCAAACAGCCTTCGCTTACTGATTGTTCCCAGATTTAGGCTTACCCGAAGTGGTGGCAGAACGTTCACCGTTACAGCAGCCAAGCACTGGAACAGCCTACCACTGGACCTTAGGTTCATTGAGTCTGAGCAAATCTTCCGACGCAAACTAAAAACCTGGCTGTTCACCAAACGCTGATCAGGGGTTCCTCTGCAGCCCTTGGTTTTTTTGGATTGTTTTGAACCAGGCAACCCTCTCTAGTGATAAACCTGTAATCTTAGAGCCGGGACACCCCCGCTGGGGGTAGCCGCGCGCTTTATAAGCTTCTTAAATAAATAAATACTTATTCACTCATGCCCCCTACTTATTCACTCATGCCCTGATACTTATTCACTCATACCCTCATACTTATTCACTCATGCACCCATACTTATTCACTCATGCACCCATACCTATTCACTCATACCCTCATACTTATTCACTCATGTCCTGATACTGATTCACTCATGCCCCCATACTTATTCACTCATGCCCCTACTTATTCACTCATGCCCCCTACTTATTCACTCATAACCTCATACTTATTCACTCATACCCTCATACTTATTCACTCATGCACCCATACTTATTCACCCATACCCCCATACTGAGGTAATATAAATTTTATGGTCATGTTGTGTTCCCTAGCGAGTACCCCACCGACTCCATGTACGAGTTAAAAGTGCATGTAACTTCCCTCCTGTACCAGCTATGAAGACGCAAATACATTTGCGTCCAACGTTAACTTGTCCTCTTTCAGACCCACCATGAATGGGTTTGATGGTCCGTTCCTAAGTATGCTATGCCAACGTCTTTTTGAAGTATACTCCTACGTTTTTCAGCCTGGCTGAGAGTAGGCCCTGAATCTCTGCCATCGAGCCTCTTTTCTGGCTTCTGACTGCGAGGGCCTCTGCCCAAGCAGCCCCCGTACCCGTGAACTCTGACTTACTTCTAGCGCGGCCCTCCGTGCTCAGCTCAGCCTGCTGCCTGCCAAGATTGACTATAACCTTCGAGTTATCTGTTTTCCTCCCCGAAGATACATTCCAGCCTACTAGCTTCAGTAAACATCCTTCCTCAGCTACAGGGCTAAAGGGCCGACCTGTCTTTATGCAAGTAATTCATAGCCTCTGTTGCCATGCTTCCATGGAAGGCCCCATGCCCCCATGCTTCTCATACAGACACTCAGGCGCTTATACACGCACTCACAGCAAGTATAGAATAGCTTCTGCTCTAGAGACCTTTCTGCCCAGATAGCTTAGTTCCTAAAACATCAGATATCAGATATGATAGAAGCACAAGTTGATCTGACATGCCAGACTTCTGTCTCTTTCCGTCAGTGTAAATGTCAAGTCCCCTGCACCCCGTCTATCACACGTCATGCAGCTGCGCGCGCATCCAAGCTTCCGATTTCTGCTGACATTGCAACATTCTGTTAGCACCACCCCTTGGTGCCACCCACTTGCGTCACCTATCAGTGACGTTTCTAGCACACGCCCTAGTTCACGCCTAGTTTACGCCTCTTACATTGAACATTATGATGTAAATCAAGTATATAAGCTATGTATTGTCAATAAACGTCGGCGCGCTCATCTATCCCTTCTGACATCCTGTGTGGTGGTCAGAACATGATATCCTGATTCCTTTATGAGGAATAAAACCCTTAGAAACTCTTACACCACGGACTCTGTTTTCCTTCATTTCGATTGAGTTATTATTGATTAAGTACTTACCTGCATAGAAATTAAGAGAGTAAATTAATTATTTACATCATTTTGGCGCCCGAACAGGGACCCCTCCCCCACCTCACGCGCCGGAAGGTGCGTTGCAATCCGTGTCCCCTGCCATCAGTTAGACGGACAACACGTGTACTGGCAGGATTTCCTGCATTCCCCTCTGACACACGGAGGTGACGAAGACTGCGATCAGTGCCCAGACGAGGCGGTGAGGAGTGCGGAGGATCCCGACCAGAGCCCAGCCGAAGGAAGCAAGGTCCGAGGTGTGAAGAGGCCCACCAGTTTTCCGAAGTTTTCCGAAGTTTTCCGAAGTTTTCCGAAGTTTTCCGAAGTTCCGAGTCGAGTCCAGTCGAGTTTTCCGAGGCCTTCTGTTTTCCGTGCTTCCCGGTGAGTACCATTGCTGGGTCGTATCTAGACGGGTTTGGGTACGCAAGTCCGGTCTGCACTGTTTTTAGGCAGTGTATCTGTACTGTTTAGCAGTATATAAAGTATTCCGAATTTCTGCACTGTTACAGCAGTGTATCTGTATCGTTGAGCGGTACATTCAGAGTAGGGGGAAGTTAACTATGTCTTTAAATGTTTCATGTGATTAATGTCGTGGTATGAATGTGATTGTTTTTGTGCATTATTGTGTTTTTGTATAAATAGTTACAGTTGACATTAAGTATCAAGGATCAAGCATTCCAGTATCAAGTAGGCACAATGCCGTTTTTCAACAAATTAAAGCAGATAGGAACTAGGAAAGGGATGTTAGAGGAAGAGATTCCAATCCCCCCTAGGGACACTCCAGGTAATTTTATGTATAATAAACATGGCATAGACGCCATCCTGTATCTAGAGTTATGGACCGATTATACCAAGCACTTAGAGGAAAGATACCGATGGCCAGTTAACGGAACATGGGATGCCGAGTGCATCATAAAGGTAGAAGAAATATTACGGAAAAAGAAAGCTAGACAATCTCAGAAAGACGCCATAGAATTTTGGCGTAAGGAATCACGTAAGCGTGCTGATAGAGCACTCCGTAGAGAAGACAGGCTTAAAGAATCAGAAAAGGCCCAAGAAAACGAATTAGTTACTGAGGGAATTCGAGTAAAAGTAGAACAAATAGATCGTATCCAAAATGGCAAAGTGAACAACATGTATCTTTTGGCCGATGGTACCCCTGACGCCATTTCAGAAATACCGGAAAATTTGCCGTCACCATTAGTTCCAACTAAAGTAATGCATAAGACTACTAAAGACATATTCCTAAATTCATATCTCGAAGATGTAGCGCCAGCTTACACCAATCTGCCTGTTCGTGCCCTGCCTACTGACAGGGCCGGGGGTGGTACTGCCCCCCAAGATCACGCTCAGCCGACACCGAAAAAGACTAGTTCCGTTCCGCCAGCTCCGCCACTTCCCTCACCTAAAACTGATTTACCGAAACCACTTCAATCAGATCCTACTAAGAGACAAATTCAGATACTGACTACACACAGAGATAATGCCCAAGCTTCCGCTTCAGGAGGTGCGACCGCGGGTCTCCAGACCCCGCCACCGACTCACAGATTAAATCTCAGAGGTATGCAGAGTCCTCTTACGCACAGATCCCCCCGTTCTTCTAATTCGTCCCGTCTTGATGCACTAAAAGAAAATATGTCAGTTTGTAGATATGATCCAGAACCTGGACAGGACGACTTAATGGTATTAGCGTCTTTACGGTTAAGATCTGCTACTGATAGTTTGTTATGTTATGCAGGAATGAAGGAACGCCTAGATAGAATTTATGAGTTCGTTCAAACGGGAAAGGACCCCGACAGTATTAAGGATGCCCTGGAGAAACAGAAAGTTAATATGCAAGCACTGATACTCCGATTTTTCATAAATTGTCTAATAAGAGAACGAGACAGGCCCGGAACAGATCAGAGTGAATTAGATGCATTGAGTAAGTGGGGTCAAAATATAGCTGATGGAAAACATGACAGACAAAATTGCATAGAGGCCATGTATAAAAAGATTAAGAAGGCAGTGATAGCAGTACACGACAAAGAGAAAGAAAAGGCTCCCTCCGAGGAGGAAGAAGAATCTGAAGAACCAGAACCAACTACAAGCACTATAGCATATGTAGGTAAGGGAACTTATCTTAGGAAGGGTATCCGTCCAGAAAGCAAGAGAGTTTTCTTCTCTGCCTTAACGAATCCGAATTCTGCTGAGCATCAGTTCCAGGAAACTGATAAACGGCTTCGAGATCGAGTTGGGTACCATGTACTCAATTCTATGGATGAACAAGAACTAGCCCGATCAGCGGTATCATGGGCCGAAAATGCAAACATATATAATGATGACACGGTAGCACAGACATTTCTGAACCTCTCCCCCGACGAACAGAAATTAGCAGGGGTATATATGATTCAACACCTTCTCATCAAATACAGAAAACATTATTCCGATCCAGGTCCCTTACATGAGACACTAGAAGCACTACTGATGGATAGATGGAGAGGCCTAAGCACTAAATTAGTTCAAATAATTCTAGAACAACGACGCAGATATGATACCTTTGTAAGTCCTGAATATGTTCCCGCCCCACCCCCAGAAAGGAAAATGTACCATATGCAGTGCGGGAGTGGTATAGAAAGTCAGAACCCCTTGCGAGAAGTGCACCCTGTTATGGGTGAGGATAAAATTTTGAAACGCGTGTATGTACACACGCCTCTGACTAAGTTAGAACTGTTAGAAATGAAGAAATTAGTACCGTGCCATGATAAAGACCCTGCAGGTTTTCATAGAGAGCTCAAAGACATGTTACTGATGGGGGACTACACATATGATGATATCATGAAAATGTTGAAAGTATTATTGCCTACGGGTATATTCGAGAAATTAAAGGAAAAGGACTGGGAGGTGGGAGACGCAAAGATTGCCTGGGCAGAAATAGAGGATGAAGAAAAGAAACGGGTTCCAGGGTTAGGCCTTGGGGACAAAACTAAAGCATTACCAGGTTTAATAGTACAGGTCCTGCCCAGATTATTGACAACTAGAAAGGAGGATTGGGACGCAATCTCGTCCTGTAAACAGAAACATGATGAAGATACTAGCGACTTTTATTCTAGATTCGAGAAATGTTTTATTATCAATAGTGGCCTCCAGCCAAGTAGCGAGTCGTACCCACATCTTTTCGTATCAAAGTTAGTCGAGAATTCCCTACCGTTAGTTAAAAATAGAGTGTATAAAGTCGAGAGTACATGGCAAGCAAATACGCCATCCCAGATGTTACAAATGTTACAATATCACCAGAATAGAATTAGGGAAGAACAAGACCAGGAACAGAAGCGCATGAAAGACACGAAAATGAAAATGTTAGTAGCCCAGACGGTTCCATCCGACAGTCACAGAAAAGGTACGACCCAGACAAGTCACACTGCAGCTCCTGTGAAAGGGACATGCAATTATTGCAAGCAGCCAGGTCACTACGTACACGAATGCGCAGTTCTGAAACATAACATAGCGACAGGAAAAACTAAAGAGAGACCGCATCCTCCTAGACAAGACCATAACCAGCATCAGTCTACACAGAATACACAGCCCATGCATGCATCTGCACAGACAGCACAAACCGTAGCAGTACCACAGCCACAGCCCATTGCTGCAACTCAGCAAGTCTCACAACAGATGTACCAATATGCTCAGTCTGCTTACCCCGAATATTCCCGATATACATGAAACAGCCTAGAGAGGGAAGGTGGCTTGCCTCTTATCGAGATTCCTGTAGATCAAGAAGGTCCTTATGTACACAGTCAAGTATTGGGGAAAGATAGAAAGTTTTTAATTGACACAGGGGCAAGTCGCACTACAATAAGTCATGACGAAGTTCCAGGGGCACCCCTCTCAGGCTCACAAAATGTTTCCCTTGGGTTTTCAGGACAGCCTATTGTAAATGAAGTATCAGAACCAGTTCCCCTGGCTGTGGGTCCGTTATCACGCGTTACAGACTTATTACTAACAAAATCATGTCCGGAAAATCTGTTAGGAATTAAAACACTGAAGGCTCTAGGAGCTATAATATGCTGCTCCCCGGAGGGAGTTAGACTCTTTCTGCGGGATTTCAAGGGTCATTACGTCCTTCGTGAGTTTGACGTCAGATTGAAAAATGTACCTGATTACTTGTGGGCAAAAGGCCCAACTGATGTAGGATGTATGCACATTACACCATACCGCGTTACCCTCAAGGCAGGTGTTGTATTACCCAGAATCAGACAATACAAGTTACCACCCGATGCTGTAGCGGCTTTACTGAAAATCATTGAAGAGCTCATTGCCCAAGGAGTGGTCGTCGAAACCGACTCCAATATCTGTAATTCACCCATAATTCCGATTCTTAAACGTACTGATCCCAATGCACCGCCAGTATATCGGCTGGTGATTGATCTTCGAGAATTGAATAAATGCATTATCCCACAGTATCCTGTGGTCCCCGATATATCATCTCTATTGACTGCTATTGATTCAGAAGCAACGTTCTTTACTGTAATTGATCTCAAGAACGCCTTCTTCAGCGTGCCTATTGATCCCGAGAGCCAATATCTCTTCGGATTCTGTTTAAATGGACGCAGTTTCAAATTTTCGCGCGCACCTCAAGGATTTACAGAAAGCCCCAGCATCTATAGTCAAGCACTGAAAAGACAACTAGATTGTATTCAAATGCCAGTTAACACCGCTTTACTACAATACGTCGATGATCTGCTGATCACCGCACGAAGTGAGCCCGAATGTGAAAAAGCATCACTGACAGTTTTACATTTCCTGGCCGACAAGGGACACAAGGTGTCTCCTTCGAAGCTACAATTCTGTGCTCAGCAAGTTGTGTACTTGGGTCACTTACTGTCCAAAGTGGGGAGACAGCTCACTCCCGATCGCATTCAGTTAATTGTGAACATGCCGCAACCCAAGACACAAAAGGAAGTGCGGGCCTTCATAGGCCTCACCTCGTACTGCAGACAATGGATTCCCCAGTATGCATTTTTAGCTAAACCACTCATCCAGTTAACGACACAGGAGGCAGCAACTTCGACTGTCCTCCCTTGGACTCAGGAACACACACAAGCTTTTGAAGAATTAAAGAAAGTTTTATGCCAAGCACCAGTTTTAGCGACACCATGTTACAACAAACCGTTTACACTTTTTGTTACAGAACGTGATGGTACAGCGTTGTCTGTCCTCACTCAAGACCAAGCAGGTTCACATAAGCCTTGTGCTTATTTTTCTAGTACATTGGATTCAGTAGCTCAAGCACTCCCTGCGTGCTTAAAGTCAGTAGCAGCAACAGCGTTAGCAATAAGACAAAGTGATTCAATTGTTTTAGGTCATCAGTTAACAGTTCAAGTACCACATTCTGTAGAGGTTTTGTTAAACAGAACCCAGACTCAACACTTAACTATAGCACGACTGACAGGTTATGAATTAACACTATTCCAGCCACACATAGAAATCAGACGTTGCAGCATCCTGAACCCAGCAACACTGTTACCTACAGTTACGACAGATCCAGCTCCGCATGATTGTATAGAAATAATTAATGCAGTAACTAAGCCTAGACGAGACTTAACAGATGTCCCATTGACAAATCCAGACCTGACACTTTATGTGGATGGTTCATGCATGAGAACAAGTACAGGAGAATTAGTGGCCGCGTACGCCGTGACCACTGAAACTGAAATTAAAGAAACACATCGTATTGACACCCTGTCTGCTCAAGCAGCAGAGCTCATCGCTCTGACCCGAGCTTGTATTCTAGCCAAGAACAGAAATGTTAACATATACACAGATTCCCGCTATGCCTTCGGAGTTGTACACGACTTCGGAGTCCTCTGGCAAGAACGAGGTTTTCTGACTTCTCATGGGGCCAAGATACAACATGGCCCCCTCATTCAAGCACTGTTAGAAGCAATACATTTGCCCTCGGGCATATCAGTCATGAAGTGTAAGGCACATACCAAAGTCACAGATTCTGTTTCCCAGGGTAACGACCTGGCAGACCAGACAGCAAAACATACAGCATTGACTCACACCCAGACTACTGATGTGACAAAGACAATAGTACAAACACAGTGTATGACAGTTAGAGATCCCGCCCTAGACGTAATTGACATCCAGACACATGCTACTCCAGAGGAGATAAAGAAATGGACTGAACTAGGAGGGATTCAGACAGACCAAGGTTGGGTGACGAAGGGAAAATCTATATGGTTTCTCCCCGACTCAATGGTTCAAGTCATGATAAATACAGCACATAGTCCTGCCCATCTTGGAGAGAAAGCCATGTTAGACAGTTTACAGAATCTCTGGTACAACAAACACTTACGAGCAGCAGCAAAACAGAAAGTGCGTACTTGCATGATCTGTTGTCAGTTCAATCCAGGTAAAAGCGTCCCTGTTGAGCAAGGTGGATTCCATCCTCCCGATCACCCTTTTGAAGTCCTCCAGATGGATTATATCCAGATGAATAGCTGTAGAGGATTTAAGTATGTCCTTGTAATTGTTTGTGCTCTGTCCCGCTGGACCGAAGCATACCCAGTCCCAGACTACACTGCTCCGACCACAGCCAGACAGTTGGTTCGTGAATTCTTCCCACGGTACGGTTTGCCCCGTGTCGTGTACTCAGATAACGGACAGCCGTTCTCGTCCGAGTTGATGAAACAAGTTTCCCTCTTGCTAGGATATCAGTGGAGGTTCCACTGTGTCCGACATCCCGAAGCAGCTGGCCTTGTAGAAAGGCATAATCAGACACTAAAAATCCGTCTTGCCAAGATCTGTCAGGAAAAAGGGGTCGACTGGATAGTCGCCCTGCCCGTGGCACTATTCTACATGAGAATGGTCGCCCACTCAAGATCAGGGCTATCCCCGTACGAAGTGGTCTTTGGCAGACCACCAAATATGTGGGGGACGCCCGTTCCGAAAAAGATCACTGATGTTGATTGTAACATGTTGACAGATTACCTTGCCTCCTTGATGTCTGCACTCCAATCATGTCGTTCACAGGTTGCCGCAGCCTTCCCTGACAACACCGATGTAAAGGCGCATGAGGTCCGTCCAGGGGACCTGGTACTCGTCAGGAACTTCGACCGGAAAAGTCCGCTGGAGCCCCGCTGGAAGTCTCCGAAGACCGTTCTGCTTACCACAAGGACCGCCGTGAAAATCGAGGGGAGAAAGGGGTGGGTCCACACGAGTCACATCAAGCTATGCAATGAACTAAAAAACGGACTGAAACAGGACTCTGACTCGTCCACCCCCACCAAAGACTGTGTTGAAGCACAAGACGTTACTGTGCCTAAAAGAGAAAAGACTCCTCAAGAACTTTACCGTATGAAGCTTCGATCTAGCAAGTCAGACAGTTTAATTGTTTAAGTCCTCCCCTAGGTGAATCGGTTAAATAGTTTCTGACATGTATCCCCTAGATCGAGTTAGAGAGAGAGAGGAAAAGAGAAGAACATATTGCAAATCACTCCGTAGTCACTGCATAGTGACACTAATAATCATGTTTATTCTGAGTATTCTAATTATTATTGCCAGCATTCTGCTTCCTATGTACTGGCCTATTTTCAGGCGTAAACAATCTGCTTACAATGCCTCTGCTGAACACACTTTTAGTGAACTTCCTGCACATGAACTCTCTTACAGACTTGCGCTGCGCAACAATACATTCATTAGTATGTTACACCATTCCCATCAGACAAGTAATGCTACAGACTGTTGGATATGTGGCCGACTCCCTCCCTACCAGAATTACAAGGGAGCTCTGCCTCTCTTTCCGTACCCATTCACTCACAATGGCTCCTGTGGAGCATGGTTTAAAATAATTAATTCCTTAGATCCTGATATCGCTGTTTCCGAAGGGGGCTGGGTTTGGGGAAACTTGAACTTAGTCCTGCTCAACGTCTGTTATCCTGATAAAGAGGGACTTCCCACTCGAATAGGAACTGATCTAGAAAATGAAGTATATGGATTAGGTAATTACACAATTAGCCTTATGATCCTCACTGTTGAATCTGAAACTGCTCCAGTTTTGCCCCATATGTTAGTGTTACCAGTCACAGGTGAATTATGTGTTAGCAAGAAAGGTTCAGTACACTTAGGTCATAGTAAATGCACTACTGTGGTCGAGTTCAGTGACCATGGTAAATCGTCTTTTAAAGCTACCAGTCATTCCTATTTTGTTTGTGGTCATACCGCATACATACGTTTGCCTCCAGATTGGGACGGTACCTGTTACATTGCATTCCTTCTGCCACCTGTTTTCCTAGCTCCTCCTGATTACCATAGAAATACGAATCTAGCACCGAATAGACCCAAAAGAGATATTCCCCTTGTCGACTACACAGAAACGGCATGGGAACAGTACACTGATTTCAATAAAGGATTCTTTTTCTTCCTAGGACCTGTCCAAAACAGTAAATTAATACGCAGATTAACGAGAACACTTGAAGCAGTAGTGAACGAAACTGCCTCCGCTCTAGGTAACCTAACAGAGGAGCAGTCTGCTATACGGACTGTTGTCCTTCAAAATCGTCTTGTGATTGACGTCATCTTGGCAGATAGAGGTGGAGCCTGTAAGGTCATCGGGTCAAGTTGCTGTGTTTTCATTCCACAAAATGCACCATCTGTCTATCAAGCTATCACCCGTTTACATAAAATTGCAAATCAGATACATCAGAATCCAGGCACCTGGACTTGGTCCGGTTGGTTCTGGACTACGTTAACAGCTTGGGGATGGAAGATCTTATCCTTCCTAGGCATTGGTCTTGTTATAGTATTCAGTTGTTGCCTATGCCTGCAGTGTGGGCCAGCGATATGTGGACTGTGTGCCACATCCTGCATTGAGCATTCCAGTTGCCTCTCAAACAGTCAAAGAAAGAAAGACGAACATATAATGTTACAAGAACAAACCGATCGATTTATGAGGATCGATATATCATGAAGGGTCCGTAGGGAACAAGGAGGGAATGAGGTAATATAAATTTTATGGTCATGTTGTGTTCCCTAGCGAGTACCCCACCGACTCCATGTACGAGTTAAAAGTGCATGTAACTTCCCTCCTGTACCAGCTATGAAGACGCAAATACATTTGCGTCCAACGTTAACTTGTCCTCTTTCAGACCCACCATGAATGGGTTTGATGGTCCGTTCCTAAGTATGCTATGCCAACGTCTTTTTGAAGTATACTCCTACGTTTTTCAGCCTGGCTGAGAGTAGGCCCTGAATCTCTGCCATCGAGCCTCTTTTCTGGCTTCTGACTGCGAGGGCCTCTGCCCAAGCAGCCCCCGTACCCGTGAACTCTGACTTACTTCTAGCGCGGCCCTCCGTGCTCAGCTCAGCCTGCTGCCTGCCAAGATTGACTATAACCTTCGAGTTATCTGTTTTCCTCCCCGAAGATACATTCCAGCCTACTAGCTTCAGTAAACATCCTTCCTCAGCTACAGGGCTAAAGGGCCGACCTGTCTTTATGCAAGTAATTCATAGCCTCTGTTGCCATGCTTCCATGGAAGGCCCCATGCCCCCATGCTTCTCATACAGACACTCAGGCGCTTATACACGCACTCACAGCAAGTATAGAATAGCTTCTGCTCTAGAGACCTTTCTGCCCAGATAGCTTAGTTCCTAAAACATCAGATATCAGATATGATAGAAGCACAAGTTGATCTGACATGCCAGACTTCTGTCTCTTTCCGTCAGTGTAAATGTCAAGTCCCCTGCACCCCGTCTATCACACGTCATGCAGCTGCGCGCGCATCCAAGCTTCCGATTTCTGCTGACATTGCAACATTCTGTTAGCACCACCCCTTGGTGCCACCCACTTGCGTCACCTATCAGTGACGTTTCTAGCACACGCCCTAGTTCACGCCTAGTTTACGCCTCTTACATTGAACATTATGATGTAAATCAAGTATATAAGCTATGTATTGTCAATAAACGTCGGCGCGCTCATCTATCCCTTCTGACATCCTGTGTGGTGGTCAGAACATGATATCCTGATTCCTTTATGAGGAATAAAACCCTTAGAAACTCTTACACCACGGACTCTGTTTTCCTTCATTTCGATTGAGTTATTATTGATTAAGTACTTACCTGCATAGAAATTAAGAGAGTAAATTAATTATTTACATCAATACTTAACCACTCATGTCCTGATACTTATTCACTCATACCCTCATACTTATTCACTCATGCCCCCTACTTACTGACTCATGCCCTGATACTTATTCACTCATGCCCTGATACTTATTCCAATCCAATCCAAAAATTCTTTATTTCGGCCACATGGGCCCTAAAAGATGCAGAAAAAATACATACAGATAAGATACAATATATACAATTAAAAACCAACTTGACCTGCAATGATTAAAAGATACAAGGTAATATGATTTAACCAGACATTTTCTTCCTTATTACCCATGCTGCCATTAAGAATTTAGACACCGCAAAGACGATGTGGCCCAGGGTGTTAGTTTTCATAATCCTATAGGCCTGTAAGTAGTTACTGAAGCCCAGGTTCCGACACAAAGGAGCTAACCAGCGTCTCCTCGGGCTCCGATAGGCATGGCAACAAAACATTATGTGCAAGTCGTCTTCGTCCTTGGCTTTGCAGCATGGGCAAAGCTTGTCACCCCCTAGCGACCATTTGTAGGTAAAGACTTTAGTAGGGAGCGTGCCAAACCTCCATTGCAGGAACAGTTTCCTCGCCAAAAGAGGATAGATAAAATCCATAAAAGGTTCAAAAACATAAGAATTTTTGGATACTAAGAAACGTCCCGTCAGGGTGCCACTGTTGTATGCATTGTCCATATCAGCAAGGTTTTTGTTCCTGTAAAGCTGTGCGAGGGTTTTGCGCGAGATCCTTCTACAGCCCAGGGCTGGATCATCCCATAGATCTGGCAATTTCAGGCTAGACAATTCCGACTTGATGAATGCCAGCCAAGGGATCTTGCCATTTACATCCAGCCTCATGACGTTTAGAAGGTCCTGCCTGTAGTGATACAGTTCCTCTGTGGACCATAACCGGTGCCAGAACTTCACAGGTTTTGACCGCAGGTCCTCAGCAATTGATGGGAGGCCCAAATCGAGTCTTAGGGGGAGGAGTGGAGTGCCTTGCGGGAGAGCAAGTAAGCGTCTGAGGAAGCAATTTTCCACCCCTGCCATGGCCTTCCCAGCTTTGTGACCCCACAGCTCACTGCCGTAAGAGGCAGCTGCCTTCACCTGGGCCCTGTACGTTTCCAGGGCCGGACTAACAGGCTTGAAGGTGGACTTGTTGGACACCCTCAAGAGTGCGCCCGATAGCTGGGAAAGTTTCAGCCTGGATTTTGCTACCTGGGAGTCCCATGTCAGATTTTCTTGAAGTGATACCCCCAGATATATAAAGGTCGAGACCCTTTCAAGGCTAGTTTCCCCCAGTTTTGGATTCGGTCTGGTTTTGGAGGGAGGGTTGAAGATCATGAACTTGGTTTTTTGCGTGTTCACCTCCAACCCATGTTGTCGACAGAAGTGGCCAAAACCATCCACAATCCTCTGAATCCCCATAGGGGATTTGGAAAGAAGGAGGGTATCATCGGCAAACATTATTGCCGGAACCCTCCTACCTGCCAAAACCGGGGCGTCATTGTCCACAACAGCGTCAAGATGTTGGATGACGCTGTTAATGTACAGACAGAACAGTGTCGGAGCCAGCACACAGCCCTGTCTGACACCTCGGGAGACCGGGAATTTACCCGAGGGCTTGCCATCCCTCCCACACCTCACTTGCGCAAAGTTATTCTCATGCAGCCTAATGATAATTCTAAGGAGGTGGGGGGGAACTCCTAGCTTCTGCAGAACCTCCCATAACTTCCCCCTCGGGACTAGGTCGAAGGCTGACCTCAGGTCCACGAAGACCATGTACAATCGACCTCCCTCTAGCGTGACCGTCTTCCAATACAGGAGAAGGAGGCGAAAGATTTGGTCCATGGTCGACGTGTTCTTCCTGAAGCCAGCCTGGAGGGGGCTCATGATGTCATTTTCCTCGACCCAGTCTAGGAGATGGTCCAAGATGAGGCGCGCAAAGAGCTTTTGGGGCACGTCTATAAGGCTTATGGGCCTGTAATTGGTAGGGAGCAGAGTAGAACCCTTCTTATGGATGGGCACAATCTCTGCCCCCAACCACGACCCAGGGATCTCCATACCTCCAAGAATGGCATTGAAAAGGATAAGAAGGTATGGACCCCAGATATCCGGGTGGTGCCTAAATAGATCCCCAGGTAACCTATCCAGGCCTGGTGCCTTCCCCACTGCTAAGCGTTCTAGGGCATGCTCCACTTCCCCCAGGGATAATTCTATTCCAAACTCCTGAGTACCCAGGGACAGTTGCAGCTCTGCGGCCGGGCAGGAACTGGTATCTTGATAAAGAGCCCCAAAGTGGGCCTCCCAGACCGCAGGGGCTATATTAGGCTCAATCGCTTTACTAGGTTCCCCTGACCCATTGTTTACTAAGGCCCAGAATTTCCGGGAGTCCCTGACTTTCAGGGCATCAAAAAGATCCTGCCAGTGGTTCCAGTCCCACTCGGTCCTTGCAGTCACCAGCACTGATTTATAGTGTTTCCTAAGGCCACGTACATTGGCCCTGTCTGTCCCCTCTTTTATTGCTGCTATGAGCTCAGATTTTGCTGCCCTGCAATCTGAGGTGTACCAGGATGGAACAGGGGTCCTTTTCTTTCGGATTGGGACCTCCGGGTGGAATATCTCAGCCAAATCCCTCACTAAATCCTGGTGGATGTTACCCAGTTTCTCGTAGTAATCTGGGGTTCTTGGTTCATTCAGGAGAGCATCTACCTCCATGAAGCTTGGGAGTGCCAGCTCATATAGTTTCTTTATGGACTCATCCGAGCTCACCAACTTTCCCCACTTGACCCGACGCCTGTTTGTGGTAAGTAACAAATCCCCCAGAACATCCCCTTGGCCAACTGAGGATGGGTCCGTCATGGGCTGGGGGCACAGGATATTTAAACAGAGGGCATTATGATCACTGTCTGACCTCTTGATTACCCTGAAGTCAAGCACTTTAGGCCAGAGTGTAATGTCCACCATAATGTAGTCTAGCCTCGACTCATGGCCCCTCCTGTTGAAAGTACACACTGAGGGGGTATCGGAAGGAGTACGACCATTACACGCCCTCAGTGCGCAATTCAGGGTAAGGGACATGAGTTGTAAAGCTAGAGGGGACCAAGCTTTGGGGTGAGGAGAGGATGACGGTGGAACCCCCCAATGGTCATCCTCGGCCGTAAGGGCACCATCCAGTAAACCTTCCAAGGGTTCAAAGTGGCAGTTGAAGTCTCCTCCAAGCACCACCTTGAGGTCACCCGGTAGTTGGCCCAAGAAGGTAGCCAGATCATTTAGGGTTGGTGATTCGTTTGGTGAGGCGACTGGACGCGAGTAGACGTTAACAATGGCCCACGGAGTTTTACCAGGCCATGTAAGCCGCACACATTGGATGTCCTGCGAGCACGTGTGGACCCGCTCCGCCTGACATCCAGTGTGACTCGCAATCCAGATTGCCAGGCCACCTGACGGCCTCCCCCTCCCAGCCCATTTGGCAGGGACTTCGAACACTTCAAACCCTTTCCTAGGCTGAGTGGCCCTCGCCCAAGTCTCCTGAAGGAGAAGTATATCAAAACCACCTACCAGGCAATCCCAATCAGGAGAGCCTTCCTTATTCGCGATTCCCGCCACATTCCAGGAGAGAATTCTCAGACCTGGGTCGAGTGGCATGGTGGCCTGGGCTCCAGCCAGAGGTTGCAAAGAGACCATGGGTGGAACAGCGTCTAAGGAGCCATTTCCGCTGACCGCAATAGTGGCAGGCCCGGCCCGCTCCACTGCCCCTGTTTGCAAAATATGGGCAGACCCGATGTTAGGTGAAGGACCCAGTTGGCACAGATTGTCGTCTGTGGCAGCCCCTCGCTCACTAGTGGTGTGCAGCCGGGTTAGTTCCAACATGGGGACTGTGCCCGATCCCGCACATCTTTGCACGTCCTCCACCAACTTCCCAGGACCAGACAAGATTGCCCTAGTTTGTGGTCAATCGACCTGGTCCAAACAGGAAAACCTGTTGCAATGTGTGAAGTTTGCCTGGGCAGTTGGTGGGGGGTGCCTTGGTCTATAGCGGGAGCCATCTACGGCAAAGCCCACCCTGGTCCACCCCTTCTCACTCCCTCCCACCGTGTTACTACCACTGGGATAGAAATATGAGAGGGGTACAAGTTCAATTTTGGACTTGTCAGGCCTTACAAGCCAGTTGCATATGTAGTTTGCAACATGTGGGCTCTTGAAACTTAGGATGATGCAATCCCCTGGCCTGTTCTTTATAGTAGAGCCTATCCAAGGAATCCTCCTTACCATCAGGACCTCACCCTTCAAGTTTGGTGGCAGCGGTCTATTAATACTTAGCCAGCTTATGACCTTGTTGCGTAGGGAGTCTTGAGACTCCCTATCGCCACCCAGTAGCTCAGGAACTCCCACCATAATTGCCGTGTATGGGACAGCTTCTGGGGGCAGATTGACCACCCTACGCCTATCAGACGGGGGGACAAGACCATCGCCCGGAGCATTAGTAAGACCCACTGTCGCCCTAGACTGCAGCGCGGATCGTGGTGCAGGGGGTAGCTTAGATCTCCTGGGGGCCGGAACAGGGGGCCTGGGTGCTGGGGGTAACGAGGTGCTCGTCTGGGAAGTGGGCGCACCGTTTACACTCAGCAATACCCTACTGGAGACCTGGGGCAGTGTAGAGGGAAGTGAACTATTCCCAGGTAGTTCCCCGGTAGCTACAGAAGCATTTGCGGCTGTGCCAGGGCTTTTCCTAGTTTGAGTATTTTCCCGGACCTGGAGTAGATTTTCTATAACATCTAGTCTAACTAAGATGGGGGTTAACAGATTCTTAATAATAACTGTAAGTGAATTAATTACCAAGTCTGCACTGCTGGAGGAGGATACCCCACCGAAGATAAATGGACCCGCCGCCACTGGTGATAACACAGGAGCTGGCGAGGCCACAAGATCCATCCCAGACCCCGATATAATAAGCTCTGGGGAGGCCGAGATGTCTGTACTTTCTTCAAGAGATGGATCAGTAGCATCAATTTTTGTCCTTTTTGCCCTCTTTAATTCACTAGGCCTTTTTCTTTTTAGCGGCTGTACCACCCCACTATCTACAGGGTCTGTTGACAGGACCGCTTGGCCCGCTTCCAGCGTGTTTGGACCCATTTTATCCAGAGTGGCGGAATGGTCAGAGGTCCCCAGTGGCCGTGGGGAATCCTGGGCCCTCTGCGTTACAGGAGATCTTAACTGCCGAAGGACCGACTCAATAGTCTGGTCAATGCTGTCCAGTAATGACATGTGGGTAGCGTCCATAGTGAGGGGTGTGCTAGCATCATTTGTGGCAGATTCCCCAGGGACCAAAAACACATTTTCAGGGCCCATCTCTAGATGAGAGTCCATGGATGAATGACACTTACTGGTTTGGGAACTAGCCTTGGGAAAAAAAATTTCCAATGTACTTGCGCCATGTTGGACAGACTTGCTCCTTAAGGCTCTGGACGTCATACTGGGGTGAATAAGGGGGCAGATTGGCGGGGGCGTCAGAGAGGGAGCCCGGTCCGGTCTCTCCCGGCCTCTAACGGCCTAGAACGGCCCGCTCTTTGCCCGGTCTTCGCCCCGGTGACCGCCCCGCGCGCGTCCCGCTGCGCGCGTGAGTAGGTTCTCCTAAGTATGACAATGGGGCGTGGCACTGGGAGGGGGCGCGAGGCGCGGCGGGAAGAGGAACCAGCTGGCGCTGCCAGATGGACTGCTGGTCCTCGCAGTCCCGCTCGCCTCCGCCTCTCACCTCCGCTGCGGCCGGTCCAGGAATCAGCAATCCCCCAGGTATGTAGACGCCCAACCACTCCTGTGGCAGCGAAAGCAGGCAACAATCCGAACTCCTTGCACGAGCGGCACCCGCGAAGCGGGGGCCGCGAGGAGTTAAAAGCACTAACAGGCAGGGGGGCGTGGCACTGGGAGGGGGCGCGAGGCGCGGCGGGAAGAGGAACCAGCTGGCGCTGCCAGATGGACTGCTGGTCCTCGCAGTCCCGCTCGCCTCCGCCTCTCACCTCCGCTGCGGCCGGTCCAGGAATCAGCAATCCCCCAGGTATGTAGACGCCCAACCACTCCTGTGGCAGCGAAAGCAGGCAACAATCCGAACTCCTTGCACGAGCGGCACCCGCGAAGCGGGGGCCGCGAGGAGTTAAAAGCACTAACAGGCAGGAGGGCGTGGCACTGGGAGGGGGCGCGAGGCGCGGCGGGAAGAGGAACCAGCTGGCGCTGCCAGATGGACTGCTGGTCCTCGCAGTCCCGCTCGCCTCCGCCTCTCACCTCCGCTGCGGCCGGTCCAGGAATCAGCAATCCCCCAGGTATGTAGACGCCCAACCACTCCTGTGGCAGCGAAAGCAGGCAACAATCCGAACTCCTTGCACGAGCGGCACCCGCGAAGCGGGGGCCGCGAGGAGTTAAAAGCACTAACAGGCAGGGGGGCGTGGCACTGGGAGGGGGCGCGAGGCGCGGCGGGAAGAGGAACCAGCTGGCGCTGCCAGATGGACTGCTGGTCCTCGCAGTCCCGCTCGCCTCCGCCTCTCACCTCCGCTGCGGCCGGTCCAGGAATCAGCAATCCCCCAGGTATGTAGACGCCCAACCACTCCTGTGGCAGCGAAAGCAGGCAACAATCCGAACTCCTTGCACGAGCGGATACTTATTCACTCATGCACCCATACTCATTCACTCATACCCCCATACCTATTCACTCATGTCCTGATACTTATTCACTCATGCCCCTACTTATTCACTCAGGCCCTGATACTTATTCACTCATGCCCTGATACCTATTCACTCATACCCTCATACTTATTCACTCATGCCCCCTACTTATTCACTCATGCCCTGATACTTATTCACTCATGCCCTGATACTTATTCACTCATGCCCTCATATTTATTCATTATCACAAACACTTGAGGGAGGTAGAGCAAATTGTTGGATTCGTGCTCCACAAGGACAATTAAATAAACAAAGTGAATCCAACAGGGAAAGGGGAAAAGTGATCAATCAATGTTGAAGCACTCAGTGTTGTGTAAAATACCCCTCACACACCAAAAGGCCCCTTGGTGTCATGCTTCATCATCGGGGTCTTCGCACCCCTCTATCGGGATGCGGCGTGCTGCGACCTACGGCTACGCGGGAGCACTTATGGTGTTGACTATGTGTGGTGTCCAGTGTGTGGGGTATGTTTAGAGTGAGTGGGGGGTGTGTAGTGAAAAATTAAAAAGTACCTGGCACTAGAGTATAAAAGAAAAAACTTTTTATTCTGAACTCTGGCTGGTACTGTTAAAAGAAGTGCAGGACGAGGTCTAAGTTGTGTAATGAACTTGACCTCTGGTGTGCGTTGTTGTCGACATGTTTCGGAGACAAGCTCCTTCCTCAGGACGGGGGCACAACCTCCCCTCCCTACTCACGTCTTTATTACTAAAACATTGTGTATTTACAGAAAAGTGAAAACAAAATTATAGGCTAAGTGTGCCTACAGCGGTCTGCTACAAGCACAATGACCTGTAGAAAGACAAAAATAACAACTAATGGTTACCCATGTAGTGGGTAGTTCAAACAGGTGCAGTCACCACCAGGAACCATACCATTTGCTTATATTATAAGCCTGTTAAAAGGGACTCACAACACATACAACATAAAACACATAAGTACTAGGGTGTTCTGTAAGATGTATTCCTACTTGTGAAGCTTCTTTGAAGGCTTCATGAGCAAAATCGGGACGTCGGGGTGTTGCTTCAGTGGCTATCTGTGGTAGAGAATGGTGCAGCTTTAATCATTCATTCTATCGCACTTACTTTTGTAGAGGAGTACAGCTGGTCGTTAGTTGTTCAGTATCATACTCACAAGAACAGGACTCTCTGATCACCGTCTTACCCCGCACGCTGCTCCGCTGATGTGGAGCAAGGATGTGGTCAAGGATACTTATACCCTTACATCCTCATTGGCGGAGGCGCGGGTGTATGCTAATTAGGGGTGTTTCCCGCCACTGATTGTATGTCCTTGTACGGCGCATCCGCTTTCTGACCATACAGGGCTTTCGTATGTGATGGAACGGGCGCCGACCTGGGATTAGTGTCTGCATCATAGATCAAGTGTGTACAGCGCATGTGCACTGTTGTTCCGGCATCCTTCCATTCACGCGTGATGGTAGTCGGTGTTTGTCCCACACGCATGCGCGAGTATCGCTGCTTACCTACAGAACGCGTGTATTAATGCTAATTCTGACATGTTGAACAGATTGTAGATGAGAACTGTTGGCGGTCCTTTCTTATAATGATAGTTGACTCCAGGGTACATCATCATTAAGCCTGTTCAGATGGGTCCCCAGTCTGAACACCCAACGTTGTTCCTTCTGGAAAAGGCCAGCCTCTGTGGGTAATTGTTCTATGACCGTCCATTTCAAATCATTGACGCAGTGTTGTTGGGTCAAAAAGTGCGTTGCCATTTTGGTTGTGCTTTTTTTACACCTCACGTTGCTTTTATGTTCACTCATCCGTGTTTTTATGGCTCTCGTGGTCATCCCCACATACTCAAGGTTACACGGGCATTTGATCATGTAGATTACGTTTCTTGAATTACAGTTTAAGAAATTCCTTTGATCCCATGAGGTGCCATTGCGAAAAATGAGTCTCGTACTTTTTTCTGTCAAATGGCAGCTACTGCAATTTCCGCAAGGGAAATGGCCCTGGACGCCAATAGATGGTTGAGGGGTTATTGTTGGCCTCGGTCTTGTGTGTACCAATATGTCTCTCAGGTTGCGCCCCCTGCGGTGTGCAAACATAGGTTTCTCAAAGTCCAGTTTGCCACATGTCAATATTCTCCAATGTTTATTTACAATTCTGGACACATCATTTGACATGGTGTTGAATGTTGTCACACAGATTGGTCGTTTGTTCTCTGTGGGTTCCTTGGTTCTCTCCTCAAGTAATGCCTCTCTGTTGTTATTCTTTGCCCTCTTCATAGCTTTGTTGATGATTTTATCGGGGTATTCTCGTTGTCTGAGCTTCTCTTTGAGGTCGTTCGCTTGTTGTTTAAATTCAGACACCTCTGTGCAGTTGCGCCTAAGGCGTAAAAACTGTCCATATGGTAAATTTTCCCGTAGATGTCTCGGGTGGAAGCTGTCATATCTCAACAAGCAATTCCTGGAGGTAGGTTTGAAGTGAGTAGTGGTTTTCAGCAGTCCTGCTTCTGCATAAATGTTCAGATTCAGAAAGACCAATGTTTTGTTTGAAATGGTGCTTGTGAATTTCAAAAAATTGTTTTGTTTATTTAGCCATTCCAGAAAGCTCTCCGCTGACTGTAGATCACCTTCCCAGATGACCAGGATGTCATCTATGTACCTCCTCCAGCACTTTATATTCGCCCTGTACGGATTTAGGTCATGGAGGATTTTGTTGGTTTCAAGATGGTGTACATAGAGACCGGCTAGGCTCGGAGCGAAGGTGCTTCCCATGCTAGTCCCATGGCATTGTTGGTAAAGCGTGGTTTTATACTGGAAAAAGTTTTTTGTAAGGCCAGAGAAATGCATTCCAGAACCAAACCTCGTGGTGTTTGGTATTTCCAGGGTGTAGAAAAAAGAACCTCCTCGATGATAACCAATGTTTCGTCATGAGGGAGGCTGGTATAGAGGCTTTCCACGTCTAGGGACATCAGAAGTTGAGTTTGTGGGTCAAATGTTGTCTCTTGCAGTAGTTGTAAAACTGCCTTTGTGTCCTTTAGGTAGGTGTTTGTGGCTTGCACTAAAGGTCGCAGGAAAGCATCCGCGAATTTTGATAGTGGTTCTAGTATTGAGCCAATGCCCGATACTATCGGTCTGCCTGGGGGTTTGGTTAAGTTCTTATGTATTTTTGGAATACAATAAAAGTATGGGATGCGTGGTTTTTTCTGCTCCAGGAATTCTCCTTCCTTCTTACTTAACCAATCGTGTGTTAGGCCTTCTTCTATCATGCCTCCGATTCGTGTCCTGAGGTTTTCTGTTGGGTCCTCTTGTAGGACCATATAGTTGCGTCTGTCTGATAGGAGTCTTATGCATTCATTGTCATAGTCCTCGGTTGATTGTAGCACTATAGCTCCCCCCTTGTCTGCCGGTTTTATGACCAAGCTTTTGTCTTCGGACAGGGTTTTTAAGGCAGTTTGTTCCTCCTTGGTTGTGTTGTGAAACGTCCGTGTGGTGGACTTATCCAATTTGTTGACCTCTGTCATTATAGCTTTCTCAAAAGCCAGTAACTCAAGAGGAAGTGCTGAGTCCGCAGGTGTTCGCCAAATCTGCCTCCCCCTAGATCCCCTCCAGGTACTCCCCTCCAGGTATTCCCTGCTTCTACTCAGCGCTTGGACGCTTTCGGGCAGCAAACGCGCTTTACAAGTACTTTTACAATTTTACAATTACAAAGGTAGATTTTGGTTTCAGACCGGTGTCTGTTATTGGTGCTTGTGGTGGTTTGTCTAGGAAGAAAGCCTGTAATTTTAATTTCCGTACAAACTCCTGTATCTCCACGTTTATTTTGAAGATGTCTGGTCTCTGTGTTGGTACGAAACCTAAACCTTTGGAAATTGCAGTAGCTGCCATTTGACAGAAAAAAGTACGAGACTCATTTTTCGCAATGGCACCTCATGGGAACAAAGGAAATTCTCAAACTGTAATTCAAGAAACGTAATCTACATGATCAAATGCCCGTGTAACCTTGAGTATGTGGGGATGACCACGAGAGCCATAAAAACACGGATGAGTGAACATAAAAGCAACGTGAGGTGTAAAAAAAGCACAACCAAAATGGCAACGCACTTTTTGACCCAACAACACTGTGTCAATGATTTGAAATGGTCGGTCATAGAACAATTACCCACAGAGGCTGGCCTTTTCCAGAAGGAACAACGTTGGGTGTTCAGACTGGGGACCCATCTGAACGGGCTTAATGATGATGTACCCTGGAGTCAACTATCATTATAAGAAAGGACCGCCAACAGTTCTCATCTACAATCTGTTCAACATGTCAGAATTAGCATTAATACACGCGTTCTGTAGGTAAGCAGCGATACTCGCGCATGCGTGTGGGACAAACACCGACTACCATCACGCGTGAATGGAAGGATGCCGGAACAACAGTGCACATGCGCTGTACACACTTGATCTATGATGCAGACACTAATCCCAGGTCGGCGCCCGTGCCATCACATACGAAAGCCCTGTATGGTCAGAAAGCGGATGCGCCGTACAAGGACATACAATCAGTGGCGGGGAACACCCCTAATTAGCATACACCCGCGCCTCCGCCAATGAGGATGTAAGGGTCTAAGTATCCTTGACCACATCCTTGCTCCACATCAGCGGAGCAGCGTGCGGGGTAAGACGGTGATCAGAGAGTCCTGTTCTTGTGAGTTTGATACTGAACAACTAACGACCAGCTGTACTCCTCTACAAAAGTAAGTGCGATAGAATGAATGATTAAAGCTGCACCATTCTCTACCACAGATAGCCACTGAAGCAACACCCCGACGTCCCGATTTTGCTCATGAAGCCTTCAAAGAAGCTTCACAAGTAGGAATAAATCTTACAGAACACCCTAGTACTTATGTGTTTTATGTTGTATGTGTTGTGAGTCCCTTTTAACAGGCTTATAATATAAGCAAATGGTATGGTTCCTGGTGACTGCACCTGTTTGAACTACCCGCTACATGGGTAACCATTAGTTGTTATTTTTGTCTTTCTACAGGTCATTGTGCTTGTAGCAGACCGCTGTAGGCACACTTAGCCTATAATTTTGTTTTCACTTTTCTGTAAATACACAATTTTTTAGTAATAAAGACGTGAGTAGGGAGGGGAGGTTGTGCCCCCGTCCTGAGGAAGGAGCTTGTCTCCGAAACATGTCGACAACAACGCACACCAGAGGTCAAGTTCATTACACAACTTAGACCTCGTCCTGCACTTCTTTTAACAGTACCAGCCAGAGTTCAGAATAAAAAGTTTTTTCTTTTATACTCTAGTGCCAGGTACTTTTTAATTTTTCACTACACACCCCCCACTCACTCTAAACATACCCCACACACTGGACACCACACATAGTCAACACCATAAGTGCTCCCGCGTAGCCGTAGGTCGCAGCACGCCGCATCCCGATAGAGGGGTGCAAAGCCCCCGATGATGAAGCATGACACCAAGGGGCCTTTTGGTGTGTGAGGGGTATTTTACACAACACTGAGTGCTTCAACATTGATTGATCACTTTTCCCCTTTCCCTGTTGGATTCACTTTGTTTATTTAATTACTCATATTTATTCACTCATGCCCCCATACTTATTCACTCATGCTCTGATACTTATTCACTCATGCCCTGATACTTATTCACTCATGCTCTGATACTTATTCACTCATGCCCTGATACTTATTCACTCATGCCCCCATACTTATTCACTCATGTCCTGACACTTATTCACTCATACCCTCATATTTATTCACTCATGCACCATACGTATTCACTCATACCCTAATACTTATTCACTCATACACTCATACTGATTCACTCATGCCCTGATACTTATTCGCTCATACCCTCATATTTATTCACTCATACCCCATACTAATTCACTTATGCCCTGATACTTATTCACTCATACCCTCATACTTATTCACTCATGCTCCCATACCTATTCACTCATACCCTCATACTTATTCACTCATGCCCCCATACTTATTCACTCATGCCCTGATACCTATTCACTCATACCCTCATATTTATTCACTCATGCCCCCATACTTATTCACTCATGCCCTGATACTTATTCACACATACCCTCATATTTATTCACTCATGTCCCATACTTATTCACTCATGCCCTGATACTTATTCACTCATACCCTCATACTCTATCTCATCTTCCTGGTTCCACACCCTCCGCCTCCTTCGTAAGACCTTCAAATGGATCCCCCTCGAACACCGAAAGACAGTCACTCACGCCCTGGTCACCAGCAGACTCGACTACGGCAACACACTCTACGCCGGAATAAACAAAAACCTCACCCGCAAGCTACAGAACATCCAGAACGCCGACGCAAGACTGGTCCTCAACCTGCCAAAACACTGCCACATCTCCCAGCACCTGCACACACTCCACTGGCTCCCTGTCGAGGCGAGAATCACCTTTAAGATGCTCACCCACGCACACAAGGCCCTCCACGGCACCGGACCAGCATACCTGAACAGCCGGCTGAAATTCCACGCACCCCAAAGGACCCTACGATCAGCCCAGCTCTCCTACGCCGAGGTCCCCCGCACCAGAAAGTCCAGATCGGGAGGCCGCTCCTTCTCCTTCCTCATGGCCAAAGCATGGAACGCCCTTCGCGCTCCACCTCAGACAGACAACATCACTCCCCATCTTCGCAAGAAACCTCAAAACCTGGCTCTTCGACAGACCCCCTCCTTGATGGAATGGAACCTGCACCCACCCCCCCCCCCCCCACCCCTAACGCCTTGAGACCCTTACAGGTGAGTAGTTGCGCTTTAACAAACTCCTGATTGATTGATTGATACATACTCACTCATGCCCCCATACTTATTCACTCATGCCCCTAAACTTATTTACTCATGACCTCATACTTATTCACTCATGCCCCTATGCTTATTCACTCATGCCCTGATACTTATTCACACATACCCTCATATTTATTCACTCATGCCCCATACCTATTCACTCATGCCCTGATACTTAATCACTTATTCACTCATGCCCCCATACATATTCACTCATGCCCTCATACTTATTCACTCATGTTCCCATACTTATTCACTCATGCCCTGATACTTATTCACTCATACCCTCATATTTATTCACTCATGCCCCATACTTATTAACTCATGCCCTGATACTTATTCACTTCTACTGTCATACTTATTCACTCATGCCCCGATATTTATTCACTCATGCCCCCATACTTATTCACTCATGCCCTCATACTTATTCACTCATGCCCCCATACTTATTCACTCATGCCCTCATACTTATTCACTCATGCCCCCATACTTATTCACTCATGCCCTCATACTTATTCACTCAAACCACATATTTATTCACTCATGCCCCATACCTATTCACTCATGCCCTGATACTTATTCACTCATACCCTCATACTTATTCACTCATGCCCCCTACTTATTCACTCATGCCCTGATACTTATTCACTCATGCCCCCATACGTATTCACTCATGCCCTTATACTTATTCACTCATACCCTCATATTTATTCACTGATGTCCCATATTTATTCACTCATGTCCTGGTACTTATTCACTCATATCCTCATACTTATTCACTCATGCCCCCATACTTATTCACTCATGCTACCATACTTATTCACTCATGCCCCATACTTATCCACTCATGCCCTGATACTTATTCACTCAGACCCTCATATGTATTCACTCATGCCCCATACTTATTCACTCATGCCCTGATACTTATTCACTCATACCCTGATACTTATTCACTCATACCCTCATACTTATTCACTCATGCTTCCATACCTATTCACTCATGCCCCCATACTTATTCACTCATGCCCCCATACTTATTCACTCATGCCCACATACTTATTCACTCATGCCCTAATACTTATTCACTCATGCCCCAATACCTATTCACTCATGCCCCCATACTTATTCACTCATGCCCTCATGCTTATTCACTCATGCCCCCATACTTATTCACTAATGCCCTCATATTTATTCAGTTATGCCCCCATACCTATTCCCGCATGTCCCCATGCTTATTCACTTATGCCCTCATACTTATTCACTCATGCCCCATACTTATTCACTCATGCCCTCATACTTATTCACTCATGCCCCCATAATTATTCACTAATGCCCTCGTATTTATTCACTCATGCCCCATACCTATTCACTCAAGCCCCCATGCTTATAAACTCATGACCTCATACTTACCCACTCATGCCCCCATCCTTATTCACTCATGCCCCATGCTTATTTACTCATGCCCTTATACTTATTCACTCATGCCTTGATACTTATACACTCATGCCCTGATACTTATTCACTCATGTCCCCATACTTATTCACTCATGTCCTGACACTTATTCACTCATACACTCATATTTATTCACTCATGCACCCATACATTTCACTCATGCCTTGATACTTATTCACTCATACCCTCATACTTATTCACTCCATACTTATTCACTCATGCCCCATACTTATTCACTCCTGCCATCATACTTATTCACTCATGCCCCATACTTATTCACTCATGCCCTCATACTTATTCACTCATGCCCCCATACTTATTCACACATGCCCTCATACTTATTCACTCATGCCCCCATACTTATTCACTCATGCCCCCATACTTATTCACTCATGCCTTCATAATTATTCACTCATGCCCTCATACTTATTCACTCATGCCGCCTTCTGACACAGAGTACCCAGTCATAATTCTTGATTTTTCTGTTAAAATTCATTGGAACAAAGGGATCATTTTGGAGGGTAATAGCAGGAAAACTGGATCTTGCTTTTCATCTAAAGTGAATATCAAATATTGGTAAGACACAGGGCTGATGTAAACAAAAGTTAGGGCATTTAACTTGTATAAACTGAAAACAGCAAGTTTGCTGTCTTTCTGCACATTTTGTTCACTCGATCGAAGAAGAGCTTGAGAACATACATCACTACCTATCTTCGTTCATCACTTGGTGAATGTTAGATTTGAGGGTCTCTAGTTGGCATAGGTATGTACCTGTGTCAAATAGGGACCCTTGCGTCTAGTCAGGGTAAGGGGGTACACTCCTAAAATAACCCCTGCTCACCCCCTTGGTTGCTTGGCACGAGCAGACAGTTTTATCTCAGAGGCAATGTGTAAAGCATTTGTGAACACATACAGTAATCTAGTGACAACACTACAGATGGACAGCACACAGTTGTATATTAACCACATGCGCGCTGCTGTTCTTCTGCTGTCATGCTGACTTTTTAAAAAACCCATTGTTCATGACGAGCTGGGCTCGTCATCAGTGTTTGAGGAGGCTACACCATGACGAGCCCAGCTCGTCATCAGCCTCGAAGGGGTTAAAAATAAGTATTCTTTATATAGATTTAACACAAGACCACAAATGACAAAAATCCACAATACTGTACTTAGATGGTAGAATTGGCTTAGTTCTCTTTAGATATTAAAATGCAACACTTTGAGTCAATGTACCTTAAGATGCGACACGCAGGGCAACAAAAGTGTTGCAGGAAAGGAGGTCCGGTAGTCCCTTACACGCAAGGACGGTGATGCGCTGAAGATCTGGTGCAAAGAAACAAAGATAGCACTTTTCTTATTGATGCAACACAGTTCCCGATGATGCAGCGCGTCTGCTGTGACATCGATCCTCTCCCCTGGCGATGCGAGTTGCTTCCACAATGATGCGAGCAGCGACAGGCCCTGCGACAATCTTCCCGGTGATGCAGCTGCGTCTGCTGCGACGTCGAGCCTCTTCTCCGGTGATGAGCCGCCACAGGCCCTGTGACATGCTTCTCGGAGATGAAACATCGATCCTTCTCTCCTGCGTTGAGCTGCGACAAGCCCTGCGACACGCTTCCCAGTGAAGCGGCGGCATCTGCTGCGACGTCAACCCTCTTCTCCTGGTGATGTGAGGCACTTCAGTGGACCCGCGATGACTCAACGATTCTTATGCAACACGCTTCCCGGTGTTGCGGCGGCGTCTGTTGCGATGTCGATCCTCTTCTCCGGTGATGCGAGGCGCTTTCTGTTGTGAAGCGGCAGCTGCTGAACGGCGACACGCTTCTTGTTCTTGAGTCGCGCTTCCAGCTCCTTGCGACACGCAAGCCCTCAAAAAGTCCAGCACAACTGCAGACACTTTCAAAGAACTCTTGTAGAGCTGGTGGGTGAAGTCTGTTGTCCCTGAGACTTCATTGAAGGAAACCAGATAAAGATCAGGTCATCCCGGTGCACTGCTACATGTCACTCTAACTGAGTGTACTAAATTAAACAATAATTTCAATTACATTACAACATACGTTATCAGCATTGTTTTGGTTTTCTCAAGGAACAGTTTCAAACAATTAAACAGAAATAGTCCTTTTGTTTTTGAATCACAAGTCTTTATGTAGATTCAGATATTTCAAATTTCAGATCCAAAGCATAAGATCCAGGAAGATTCATGTTGAGTTTCAAATTATAAATCCCAATGCATTTCGGGCAAAAACAACACGCCCTTCGTCAGGGGAATCTGTACAGAATAATATATACATGTCAAAAACACTTGTTTGCAATGGCAACAGGCAAAATAACATAAAATTAGTGGCCCCACATTTATTGAATAATCCGATGAGACCGTGAGATGTTGATAACTAAAAATTCTAGAAGACAAAGAAGTAAGGTGGATTGTCAGGGTCAGGGAAAGAAAGAGAAAAGTGAAAATGGAACCGCTAAAGGTGCTAATAATTCCAAGTTCAATGTGAGAAACGAAACGTAACGTGCGTGAAGGAAAGAGCACTAGGGATTACCAGTGGATACCATTAAGTGATGTGTGGGAGCAGCAATTAGTGTACGGTTAGCGAAAAAATTGAATTAGTGGCAGTGAAAGTTAACAGATGTTCAGTGAGGAAATTAAGTTCTTACCGGAACACTCAACGTAAAAATTAAATCAAGGAGCAGATTTCAAATTCACAAGGTGGTAAAGCTATGAAAGAAACTAAGATTTAAAAGGCTGAAATGCATAAAGTTTTGAAACAGTGAACGAATGCGCTAAAGTAGGATGGCTTACCGAATAAGTGACGTGATACGGGTAATGTGAGAAGTGAAGAAGTCGTCAGACGATCTGGGAAAAAAGGATGTACGTAAGCCACAATCGCCGGAGGTAAAAAGTGTAGAGTATAAGTAGGGTTGGTGCAGGTTACTCACCACCGAGGTCGGTGAACGGTGCTCATAATCTCCAGACGCCACAATAACCGAGTGCGGTTTAACAAGCTCCGGGGGAGCTAACGTACAAAAATAACGTGAGAGATAGAAGACGGACTACGTGGAGATGAGCAAAGAAAAATAGAGGCGGCCATCTTACGTTAGTGTGGTAAATGTAATTAATGTGGGCAAACTGAAAAGAAAGGCATAAAAAGAGAAAGTCGATGCCACTGAAGGGTGTTGCCAGCAATGTTATAGTTATAAATGCGAACTATAGACATAAAGTGACATATCTAACAGTATGAAAATACACAGCTGCAAAATGAAGCTACATACATGTTGCAAAGAGAGTTGATAAAACGTAGATGACTTATTCAACATTACAGAAAGAACATTTCATCATGTGCGCTATATACAGGATATACATAAATGCAATGAATAGTGAATATATGATTACAAAAAACATGCCAGTTCGAATTTATCATTGAGACCCTTAGGTCTCAATGATGTGTAAGGGTTTGCATAAACCAAATCCAGTGGCTTTCGCGTTGTGACAGAAATTTGGTGTTATCATGATCAGAGCGTTGTTCTATCAATTCAAGAACACCACATTTAAGTTGGGAAATGTTGTGTCTAAGTGTGCACCAGTGTTGAGCTAGAGGTGAACTGATCGTATTGGTTCGAATGCGACTCTTGTGTTCAGTTATTCTGGTTCGTAATGCTCTTTCAGTTTTGCCTACATAAAAAAGGTCACATGGACATTTTATAAAATAGACAAGATGTTGACTGGTGAATGTGGCGTTAAAGTTGAGATGGATGGGTTTACCAGATCTGGGGTGATGTATAGTTTTACCTGTAATAATATTATTACAGTTGGAGCAGTTCATACATGTCATCATACCTCTGTAAGGTTTAGTGAGTGAGACAGGTTTAGCTGGTGAGTTGAGAATCTCTTTGAGATTACGTGCTCGTTTGTAAGCAAACATGGGAGGTTCAGCGAACATATCTTTGAAATCTGGTTCAAGCTGTAGTAGTGACCATCTGTTGAGTATGATGGATCTTGTTTCTTTAGAATATGTGGAAAATGTTGAAACATAAACCTCTCATCTAGCAGAGGTTGGTTTGTTCTTCTTAATCATCAGGTCTGTGCGATTGCAGGCAATGGCTCTATTAGCAGCTTCTTCTATGACTGTGGTAGGGTAACCTCTGTCTTCGTATTTATGTTTGAACTGATCAATCATCTGCAGGCCAGTTTGCTCATTAGAGTGGATACGTTTAATACGTAAAAATTGCGAGAATGGCAGGTGACGCTTGAGTGACCAAGGGTGAAAGCTTTGATACAGTAAAGCATTGTTGCGATCTGTTTTCTTGGTATAAAGGGTGGTTTCAATATGACCATTTCTGAGCATGACCATAACGTCTAGAAAAGGAATCTGATCAGATTCGATCTGATGAGTGAACTGAATGCGTGGGTTGATGGTGTTGAGTGTTTGGATAGACTCAGCTAGGAGATTCCGTGCACCTTGCCAGATGATAAAAATATCATCTATGTATCGCTTAAATACTAAAAGATGTTCGCTCCAAGTTGGGTCTGTCAGGATGTTTTCAGTTTCGAATTTCATCATGAAAGTATTAGCGTAGCTTGGGGCTCCTGAAAAGCCCATGGAAGTACCATTGGACTGTAGGTAAAATCGGTCTTTCCATTGAAAGTAGCTGTGAAATAGACAATAGTGGAGAAGTTCCAGCCAAAAAATCCGGTTGGCGGTTGTGGGATCATTGTTAAGTAATGCCCATTCAATGGCTTCAATGCCCTCCAGGTGGGGAATGGAAGTGTACAAAGACACAACATAAATTGTGCACAACCAGATTTCGGTCTTATTTGGTATCTGAATATTGTCTAAAATGTTCAAAAAATTTGTGGTGTCTTGTACATAAGTGGAACATGATTGTACAATAGGTTGCAGAAAAGTGTCTAGGTATCTTCCAAGAGGATCATGAAGGGAACCACATCTTGATACAATTGGTCTCAATGGGGGGTTGCTGAGGGATTTATGAATTTTGGGTAGCATGTATAGTTGAGGTCTGCGAGGGAATTTGGTGAGAAGAAAATCTTTAGTTTTCTGATTGATCCATTTCATTTCCATAGCTTTAGAAAGTATGGTGTCTAGGGTTCTCAGAAATTCGTGAGTGGGGTCAGTCAATAGTGGAAGATAGGTGGAATTATCTTCTAGCATTTCTTCAATTTTCGAGTCATATTTATGTTGGTCCATGATTACAAGAGCGCCACCCTTATCGGCTCGAGTGAAATGAAGAGTAGGTTCTTGTTGTAAAGACCGTAAAGCATCTTTCTCACTTTTTGACAGATTGGAGTGAGGATGCAAGGAGCAAGGTGTCTAGTTGAAATCTTGTTTGACCAGGGTCTCAAAAAGGTCGATGGTTTTGTGTGAAATAGGAGATACAAACGTGCTTTTGGGCCTGAATTCCTGATACTCACTCGGTGTTGAATTGGGTAAGGTAGTCTCCACAGTTAAAGTAACGTAGTCTGAGTTTTCTAGTAAACTTGAATAGTTCAATGTGAGGATCAAGAGATCTGACTGCATTATTAGGTACAAATGAGCAGCCTTTGTTAAGTACTTTTAGTTGGGTAGGGGTCAATTCACGAGAAGAAATATTAACAACTAGTGTTTCTTTTTTCTGATTGGTTTTCCTGTATCTGTGACCTCGGCGGGTTTTGGCGGGATGGTTTCTAAAGGTGGTTCGTTTGAGGCTGGGCTGGTGGATAAAAAAGCCTTAGAAGATGTGGGACCTTCTGTGGTGGGGTCGCTCGTGGATGGTAAAGGGACTGGTGGACGGGTTATTTGAGTGTCTGTGACTGAAACAGCAATTTCTTCAGATGAGGCGGTTCCTGCTTTTTTCTGCCAGGTTCTTTTTTGCGCGTATACTTCAGCCCAAGAGTAAACCTCGTCAAGTTTATAGTCGATCGTGTCACGTCGAAATTTTCTGATTTTTCGTTCGTGTAGATCTTTAGCATAAGTGTCTAGTCGAGAGTTAATGTCTTCGAGAGTTGTTGACCATGATTCTACTTCCATACGGGAGGATAAAGCTGTTTGTAATTCCTTGATCTCAGTTTCTAAGCCTGTAAGTACTTGAGACAATTCTTCAACTATGAGGAGAATCAGATCAAGCGAACACTTGTTAAGGATGGAATACCATCTTTCCATACATTTTTTGTTAATTTTGAACATCATAGGTTTAATGGATAATCGTAGTCCTCGGGGGATCCTACTGAATCTATGTTATTGAATGTGTGTCGTGGCATGCAGACGTTGATTAATTTCACGTCCCTGAGACTTCAGCAGGAGGCAAGCTCTGTTCTCAAGCCCTTGGAGATCCTTACAAGTTGATGAAAGTGCACACAAAGTTCAGCTCTCCTTTCTTTGGCAGTCAGGCAACCACTGCAGGCCAATCCCCCCAAGCAGCACTTCAGCTTAGGGATAGTCTCTCCTCAGTTTCATCTATTTCCTCCCCTCAGCAAAGGTTTCTTCTTGTTGTTCTAAAGTGATCTAATTCTCTGGGTGTTGGGACCCCTCTTTTATACACAGTTTCTCTTTGTTCTCTGAAGGCAGGGAGGCCTTTGCCTAGTCCAAACCAGTTCTGGTCAGTCCTGGAGCACTCTGTTTACATGACTCCTTCTTTCCTTTCACAGTGCAGGTCAGAGACATCAGACGCACCGCACTAGGTGGAGCCAGCATTGTGGAAGGAAGACACAGCCCTATTCAGGTCCCAGGTACAAATACTCCCTCCCATCTAGATGCAGATCTCTCTATTCTCCACTGGGCTGACTCAACCTGTCTCCTGGAATCCCCCAGCCCCTGTCACTCAAACTCCAGACAAGGAATACACAACCTAGCAGAGGCAGGCTTGGATAGTTAGACAAGAAAATATCTACTTTCTAAAAGTGGTATTTTCAAACACAGAATGTTAAAATCAACTTCAATAAAAGATGCATTTTATCATTCTGAGTTCAGGCACACTAAACACAAATTTCTACCATGTTCCGTGAGTCAGTTAGGATTATAAAATGTAATAATCTAACTGCCCATTCTGGCCTATGGGGAATAGGTAGCCTTGCGATAGTGAAAAACGAAAATGGCTGTAATTCACTATTAGGACATGCCACACACATCAGGGCTTGTCCTACCTTTTACTTACAATGCACCATGCCCTTGGGCCTACCATAAGGGTGTCTGATATGAAGAAAAGGGAAGGTTTAAGGACTGGCAAGTGGGTGCACGTGCCCAGTCAACATGGCAGTACCAGACTGCACACAGGCTCTGCAATGGAAGACCTTAGACACACTTTTACAGGCTGCTTCTGTGGGTGGCACAACCAGTGCTGCAAGCCCACCAACTACATTTGGTTTACAAGCGCTGGGCACTCCTGGTGCACTGTACTAGGGTCTGACAGGTAAACCAAACCAGCCAATCATGAAAACACTAATCCATACATCAATTTACAATAGGGAGAACATATGCTCTTTAGCTCTAATCAGCAGTGGTAACGTACCCAGAGTCATAAAACCAACAAAAACAGGCCAGACAAAATACAGGAGGAAGGCAAGAAAGTTCAGGGATGACCCTGCAAAAAGGGCCAAGTCCAACAGTGAACTTATGAAATGAAGCAGCTTGTATCCCGAGAGGAGTGTGAGAGCAGTTACCTGTGCTGCACTTAATTGGACTTCTCCAGTGCTTAATTTGTAAACAAATTATTGCCAGGGCTCTCGTCAGGAGGCCACTGCCGCTTGGACCACATCGCCCCTGCTAGCCTGCCAATGACAGTAACTGCACAGCTGCTAACCATAACATTTTAGGCCCCATAGTTAGAAAAATGGCTTGGGCGACAGGTAATTGTAATTTTTAATGTATATCAAATTGATAATTAACTGTTGTTGTGGTCATCTATAAATTAGCCAGACAGCGTCATCTTGTGGCAGACTGTCACAAGCACCGGTGTTCACAATTAAGTGCCGATGCCCAGCACTGGAAACCACCAGTTCAAATTAAGCACTGGACTTCACACACCTACACTCAGCCAGAACACTGAAAAACAACCAACTTAGGGTGTTAACTGGTTGTCATCAAATACAGTTGTTACAGAGAGGGCTGGCTCCATCTGTGTTTACATCTGCATTTAGCTTCCCAGGGCAGGCGGCAATCTTATTTTGGGAGAAAAGGGAAAATATGTCTGTGGTGCAGAGCTTTTGCAAGGTCCTCTCTACAGACGTTTTAAAGCCTATTGTGTCTGCCATTAGGAGGACCCTGGCTCTCGAAAAGCTGAGATAGCTGTACCCATCACACGGAGCCTGCTTATCTAAGTAAAGGCATGCTGGGTTTTTAATATAGCTTTTTTATGGGGACATAGACAGATTGAGGAAGTCACAGTTTGAAAAGCATTCTGCTGGGGTTCCAAGCAACAGTGAGATAATCAACAAACTAAATTTCTAGCCAATGACCAGCATGTTTAAATAGTGGCAGGCACAAATTAGGGCCTGGTTAGACTTTGGCGGACATAGTATGTACCATCGTTATAGAGGAGAACTTTACTCTCACCATTGCAATTTAGAGATGTTCGCTGGCCCAGCTGACATCACTTGTATTTCCACTATAGTTACAGCACTTCCTATAGATGAATTGAAAGTTTGACAGACCTCTCCGTCAACGTGACAAATCCAACTGTCAAACTTTCAAAAGGTTTTTTATTTTCAAAAACAAAATCCCCTGGCCTAGATTTGGAGTTTGGCAGAGAGTGTACTCCATCATCTATGCGACAGAGTACCCTCTTCACCAAATCTATGCTTCACCTGCCTCATTTAGAGTTGGGCGGACCTTCAGTATGACGACGGCGAAGATTACTCCGTCTCTGCGGCCGACATGCACTTCGGATGGCCTGACCAGGTTTTGCCATTTGTCTGCCTGCCCTATTTAGAGTGGGTGAACAAATGGCATGTTTTCACTGGAGGGCATGGTAGTGGCTCCAGAAGCACGTTGCAACAGCAGTACCAGCCACTGGTAAAACAATCACCATTCAAAGACCCCCCTGCTGCTAATTCAAAGCCAACGGCATCACTTGAATCAACCTCTGCGCTGGGTTGATTTTTGGCAGTTCTGAGACTTGCATAAAGCACACGCATGCAGGAAACACAGAAACAGCATGTTAACACCTTTGATAACAGAAAAGATGTTATAAGACTACTTCAACTGGCAGTAATATATTTGCAAGGAGACAACAGCCTGGAAAGAAAACATCAAGCATGTTACTGTAGCTAATGCATCCGACCTGCGGATTATCAATGTAACTGTGCAATTGTGCAACTGTCATGGTCATAAGGACCAGTCTCACTCTTTAAGATGTGGAGAGACTGATGATGATTAAAATGAATACCTGTAATCAAAAGGGCCCACCTCGAAGAGGGTTAGTGTGTATTCTGTTGACTTTGGAGTACACACACTTTGTTAAAATACCCCTCACACACCAAAAGGGCCCTTGGTGTCATGCTTTATCATCGGGGTCTTCCCGCCCGGCTGCCGGACGGGGCAGTGCTGCGACAAGCGACTACGCTGGAGCACTTTTTTAATTGTGGGTGCTATGTGAGTGAATTTGAGTGAGTGTCAGTGGGGTCAGGGGTGATAGAAAAGTGATGTTAAAAATACCTGGCCTAGTAAATGTAAATGTAAATGTGCTGGACTTGTAAAGCGCACAGCTGCCCGTAAGCATCCCGGCGCTTGCTTAGGGAACCCGTCCTGGTATTCCCCTGTGAGAAACCACGGCAGGGTGTCCACAAGGTGAAAGCCAGGCATCCCGCCGCGAGGGGCCGTAGTGGAGATTAAGCAAGCTATTGCCCAGAGTCGCAGAGTGTGACCCCGTGAGTTGAGTAGGCACCAGAGTGAGAATTGTCGAGTCTGTGGAATTTTGAGCCCGAGACCCGCCGAGGCGGGGAATCGAACCCTGGTCCACAGTCGATCTCAGCTTCCGGGTCTGCCGCCTCTAACCACTGAGCCACGCTTCTCCACTAGTGGTAGAAAAAACTATTTAATAAGCACTGGCTGGTATTGTTAAAAAAGTGGTATCGGAAAGAGTAAGCAGGTTTATGGGCTTACTTTCCTGTGCGGGTCAACATGTTTCGGGGCGCCATGCCCCTTCGTCAGGACCGGGGTAAGAGATCCCCCTGTCACTCACTAATGTATCGCCACAATAGGGTGTATGTACAAAAAGGTGTAGAAAGGATCAATGTGTATGGTACCACGGAAGCCACGGACGGAGGAGGAAGCACAACGAGGCAGGGGGTTGATTGGACCCTAAAATACCCTTCGATCTAGTGTTGGCTGATGAGGCACTGTTCCTCACTATAATAAGCATCTTACATTAGTATCTTATTATTTAGCAAGGGATGTGTATTAAAATATAAATTGTATATCCATGCACATTGATCCTTTCTACACCTTTTTGTACATACACCCTATTGTGGCGATACATTAGTGAGTGACAGGGGGATTTTAACAAAGTGTGTGTACTCCAAAGTCACCAGAATACACACTAACCCTCTTCGAGGTGGACCCTTTTGATAACAGTTACTTTCGCAAGAGGAGGACGTGCCCACCTCGGTGCCACGCAGCACCACCTCTTCCTCCCCCCTCTGATTTCCCTACTAATGGATTAAAATGAATAAACATTCCATCCTGAAAAACTATCCAGCTCCAGAAGACACAGCAGTGGATGAGGGTGATTTATGGGACTCTGAAATGTAAAAAGTGATCGTCCTCCAGATAAAGTTCCTGAATATGAAGATGAACGCTACTTTCTCTACTAAAAACGTAGGGCTTGATTTAGAGTTTGGTAGATAGATTACTCCATCACAAACATGACGGATATCCTGTCTACCTTATTACAAGTTCTAATAGGGCAGATGGGATATCGGTCACGTTTGTGACAGAGTAACCATCCGCCAAACTCCAATTAGGCAAGGACCCGGCGTTGCACCGCCAAACTCATAATTGGATCAGGCTGCCCGCCAGATTACGAGTTATTCTTGTGTCTGGCTGGCTTTTATTTTGGCATTCCCATGGCTGTGCCTTGGAAATGGCCACCGCAATGGGAACGCCAAAAACAGTTCCTGTATGGCATGGACTGTAAAGTTCATGCCATGCAGGAACTGTGGTCCATGTACATAATGGCGCACATGTTGTGCCCTCCCTGCATACACCCCAGGGTGCAGAGGCACAAGAAGGCCCCGTAGGGCTCCCTTTGTTTTCTCTCTGCCACGGTTTTCTTGGCAGTGGAACAGCCATGAAAATTGTGGCTGAAAGGAAACTTATAATATGCTTGGCGGGGCAGCAGCGGTCCCGCCAAGCATATTACTGCCTCTACACTGCCACAACACTGCCGGGTAAAGGCGGTTCTCTTGCAGCAGCGTCTCGATAGTAACGGTCAGACCATCTTAATTGTAATAGAGTGGTCAGGAGACCACCACTGCCGTGCCCCTGAGAGTCGGGTGGTCTGTCGACTGCTACACTTGTAATCAAACCCTAAGTGTAGATTTTTTACTAACAGGCAATTTACATTTGAAATAAAATAAATGATAGCCCTAGCCTATGTCCCTGTCACAGAGGTAGCCAAGCACTACAATTTACTAATAGAAAGCCCTTTCTTCCAACAGAATAAAGAAAAACTAACCACCCTAGTGGACTATTTTGAAAAAACCTTAGTTGGCAGACTGTATCGCTCTGGATACAGTTGCCAACCCCAATTACCTATACCATTCTAGAATGTCTATGACAGCACCTGGGCACAGGAAGCCAAAACAAACATCGCAGTGGAAGGATGGCTCAATGCCTTCCAATCCACACTAGGCAGAACCCTACCTACACTAATAGAAGAATTACAAATAGAGCAAATCCATCAACAACTACGAATAAGGCAATCTGTTTGCCAAATTGCCCCTAAAAGTAGCAAGCAAACCAAAAGAAGGTACAACATGCTACAATTTCATGTCAAACTCTTTATAAATAACAAAGGAGTACATTAATTAAAAATGATAGTCAAAAGCATTTGATAAAATACATATTCACCGACCAAAGTCCTAAACAATTATCACAAAATCTAAACCAACAACACAAATCATTTTTTTATTAATAGTAAATATATTTTATTACATCGGTCAAAAAATATAGTACAATTCTATTATTAATTAAGACTGGGGTAATACAATTATATATAAATTGTTAAATGAAAAATGTAACTGTCACCAACCAAGAAACTAAAAACAAACTCAGTCTGTCTCATAAATTAATTACAACACATAAACCACACAGTTCCAAATAACATTAACATAATAAGTACACAAACAATAAAATATCATATTTGCCACCCAAAAGACATGAAATAAATAAAACATACTACTCTGTAGATGCAAATCTTGATCTGTATCCATGTAGTCAAAAATAGTAATCCACCAAAAATGGAAAATATATTTTTCAAAACGCCCCCCAAAAATGCAAAAATAAAACAAATCTCTTGAAGCAATCCAAAGTATGTACGAACCATAAAAAACCAGAAAAAGTGTTTTAAAAAAGAAATGCTCCTGGAAACCCGAAAAACAGATATCAGAGTAAAAAACACTGATTTATTATAAACCAAAATTGACGATTTCCTTTAAAAAAGCAAAACAAATAGAACATACATTCTCAAAAAGACAAATGTATCACACTTAACCATCAAAATATATCTAACATAACCTAATTTAACATAACAATACATTACTAAATAGTGTATGAAAATCCCAAACTGCAAACTAGTGAAAAACACTAGCAGTAATACATCTAAATATACCAAAAAGGCCCCAAACAACACTATGGGCTTATTACGATGTCGGCAGTTCCGACTTCCCAATTTGGATGCGACCGCCCATAGAGCGGCCAGAAACATCCATTCTACAATGGAAGCTTGTGCGGCGGGCGAAATAGACCTGCAGCACAAGCTTCCCTTGTAGAATGGAGGTTTGCAAACATCTCTGCACCATGTCGCAGGCACTGGTGCATGCCACCTGCTGCATGGATGTTGAGCGGGGCATCATAGGTGCCCTCCAAGGCCCATTGCAGAGGGCCAGGAGGGAAGGGGGCCTTCTAGGGGGCCCCAATGTCGTTTTCCAACAGCCTTTCCATGTCAAAAGGCCGATATGGAATGGCTTTCTGAAACTGACATCATAGCCCAACGGCGGAACCGCTGTCATTAAGGGATTATGCTGCCATTCCGATGCACTGACAGGCTCCCTCCGCCCAATGCCTTTGCCCGCCGCATCGTTAAGCAGCGACAAGAGCGCAGGGGCAGACGTCAGTGGGTCTGACGGACCCACCTACATCATAATCAGACCCTTAATTTTAGACCTCCCCCCTAACATCCACTACCCGCAAAACCCTTACAAAGGACTTACCTGTTTCGATGAACAGCAACACCTTACCACGATCTGGTTCCTTGTAAAATAGGCTAAACATAACGCAAATAGATTACAAAATAGAAGGTAGCGGTAAAAAAAACTGGGAGCTAAATGAAACAAAAAAAGACTATCTCCTCATAGGAATGAATGGGAAATAATGTAAAAATGTCAAGTAAATGTATGAAAAAATGTAATAAATTATTAAACAATGAAAACATGTCAGAAAATGGTGTTAAAAAATGTGCAAAAATTGTAACGTAGAAATAAAATAATACTACAAAATATAGACAATTATGTAATATATACCAAAAAACATATGTTAAAATTATGTTGAAAATACGTATATAAAACAATAAGAAATATAAAAAAGATGTGACTTTTTTTAATCAAAAGTGCAAAATATACAACATGCAACAGTAACGAAACATAATTTACTTTTTAAAATAATAAAAATAATGATTTCTTTTATTTTCTTGTTTATTTAAATGTTTTTTAAGTTGAAATATATGTTTATAAATGTAAGTTTATATAATAGATAAACTTTGAGAACATAAATAAAATGAGTAAAATGTATTACGTCTTTATAAAAAATATAATTCATGATAATATGGCCTACAAGCATACAAATGTATTTTTTATCATATTTCTAAACACCAACAATAATAATGAAAAAACACTAACTATTTTTACTACAAGTACTATGTTATTCAAATAAAGGATTCCAGACTAAAACTATAAATTAAATATTCACACTCCAACATAAACCATTTAAAAAAGTGTTAGACCTTAAAAGGGTGTCATTTACTACTCCTACTCCAATATAAACCAATTTAGTGAACATGTTTGACACTAAAGGGGTGACAATTAGTAGTCCCACTCCAATCTAACCATATTGATTTTTTGCTTTCGATATTCCTATTGATTACGTTTCCGACATCCCAATATTGTTGACATGATATTTTTGTGTCTCAATATTTTTTTCTGAAATGTTGTCCAAACACTCTGTGCCACTCTAAACAGAGGTCTATCTAATGTAAATTAGTTCTGACCCTGTTCCTCATTGAAAAAGTTCATCCCGAACCTTGTATCTCACCCCTCTACCCTGTAACCCACTGCTTTTTTGTTGGGAAATTTAGGATTCAACACCCCCCCCTCCCCCCCCACCCACAATCTCACTATTGAGCTATGCCCCTGCTGATCCCTTTATTATTACGTTTTTGCCTTTTCTTTGTATAACTGAAACAGTGATCGAGCACACGATTTTGAGGAGAGGTTGGTCAGTGGCCAGGGTTGGTCTTAGGTGCCGATGATGTGTATGTTTATATTACTATTCGTAGTGTGTGTTTTATCCAAAATAGCGTTTATATCGGGAAATGTCTTGTCCCAAGATAATAGCTACCAGCTGTAGCGCTTTCTTTGTTCACTGTTTATAAATGGGGCAGTAGCCTTCATACCCGCTCGGGCTGTATCCTCTATTCCCACTCGAGGCAATAGCCTTCATACCCGCTCGGGGCAGCAGCCTTCATACATGCTCGGCAGTAACCTCTATTCCCGCTTGGGCTGTATCCTCCATCCCCGCTCGGGGCAATAGCCTTCATACATAGTGGAGTGGTGTGGCTCACTGGTTAGAGGCGGCGGACCCAGAAGCAGAGAACGGCCCGGGACCAGGGTTCAATTCCCGACGCGGCAGGGTTGTGGACCAGGGTCAACGGACTCGATAATTCTCGCCTCGGTGCCTACTCTAACCAGGGATCACATTCGGCAACTCTGGGCATTAAGCTTGCCTCATCTCTACAACGGCCCCCCACAGATGCCGGGGATGCCTGGTTTCACCTTGGAGATACCCAGAAGGGACCATCTCACAGGGAAAGCCAGGACGGGTTCCCCAGCGGTCTTCAGCGCCAGGACACCCCGAGATGGGGTAACAGTGCGCTTTACAAGTATCATCATTACATTTACATTACATACCCGCTCGGGGCAGCAGCCTTCACACACGCTCGGGCAGTAGCCTCCATCCCCCCTCAGGGCAGTAACTTCCATCCCCGCTCGGGGCAGTAGCCTCTATTCCTGTTCGGGGCAGTACCCTCCAGCCCCGCTTGGGGCAGTCACCTTCATCCCCGCTCGGTGCAGTAGCCTTCAAGCCCGCTTGGGGCAGTAGCCTTCATACCCGCTCAGCAGTAGCCTTCATACCCGCTCGGGCAGTAACCTCTATCCCCGCTCGGGCCGTATTCTTCATCCCCGCTTGGGCCAATAGCCTTCATACCTGCTCCGGGCAGCAGCCTTCATACACGCTCTGGGCAGTAGCCTCCATCGCCCCTCGGGGCAGTAGCCGCTATCCCCGTTCGGGACAGTAACCTCCATCCCCGCTTAGTGCAGTCACCTTCATACCTGCTTGGGCAGTAGCCTCCAGCCCGCTCGGGGCAGTAGCCTCCATTCCCGCTCTGGGCAGTAGGCTCCATTGCCCTTAGTAGCAGAAGCCTTCATACCCGCTCGGGCAGTGGCCTCCATTCCCGCTTGGGGCAGTAGCCTTCATCCCCGCTCGGGGCAGTAACCTTCCTCCCCGCTCGGGGCAGTAACCTTCATACTCGCTCTGGCAGTAGCCTACATTCACGCTCGGGCAGTAATTTTCATACCCGCTCTGGGCAGTAGCCTCCATCCCCGCTCGGGGCAGTAACCTTCATACCCACTCGGGGCAGGAGCCTCCATCCCCGCTCGGGCTATTAACATTCATAACTGCTCGGGCAGTAACCTTCATACACGCTCGGGGCAGTAGCCTCTGTAGTGTCCTGCAAGGACACAGTCTAGTTGTTTCTTGTGACCTCACACTGTGCACCCACCCACCACAGACGTCACTGGGTCAGGTGACGCTGCAAATAAAAGAACCCAAGCGCACGTGCTTGTGGCCAGAGTTCCAATCACCAACTGGTGTCCTGTGTCAGTCATTTGGTCCACCATGCGGGCCTAGGGCCCCATCACCGCATTGGCGACGAGGCGGTAACGCGATGCCACGCGTGCCAGCTAAGACAGATAGACATCGAGGGGAAAAGGAAAGGGGAGCTGCCTGCTGCAAAGGTACACCCCCTGAGAAAGCAGCCGGCCGCCGAGAGGCCCACGAGGCGTGTGTGGAGCCCCGGGCCTAGAGAAAAGGAAAGAGATGTTCGGGAGTTCACCCCGCACCTCTCCAGCCTGCTGATTGCCGCCCTGCCGTGGCGGTGCCCCATGAAGATAAGCGGACCGGCCAGAGCCCACCTGTACCGGCCGCAATTGAGACTTGTGGTGTGCGCTCTAGCCTATCGGCGCATACGGGATTACGCGATGCGCCGTAGGCTAGAGCGTCATAGGCGCGCATGCGCAAAGAGGAAAGAGAAACGGCGCGAAAGGAGAAATCGGCAGTTGGCGACCGGAGCAGTCGGCGGTTAGACGCTCGGCGCCCTTAGTTTGTACCTTGTATCTTGTAACAGAATAAACGCATTCCTGTTCACCATAACCAGTGTCAGTGCATTCCAGTGGGAACTACAAACATTACAGTGGCGACGAGGATGGGATCTGGACACCACCGGGCACAGACGACAGCAAGGGTATTAACCCCCACTCCCACGAGCCAGCTAAGGCACAGGACCGACAAGGAGAGCAAGGGCGTGGCAGCAGCGCAACAGCACGACCAGAGGAAAGCCACCAACCTCAGAAAGCCAGGTCAGTGGGGCCCAAGACGAAAAAAAGCCCCCAGGCAGCAACCTGGCAACCAAGGGAGATACCCCCGAGCCAGAGGAAGGGGGGAGGACCGCGCAGGCAGCGCACGCTTCGAGGGACAATACCCCAGGTAGCCCAAGGGGTCAAGGAGACACGGCAGGCAGCGCAGGAGCGCCCGGTGTACCCACCAATAGAACCCAGGAGGAAGGACCCAGAGGTGAAGCCAGAATGGCGAATCAGGCATCAGCCCTAATGGCGCCAGTTCCATTCCTAACCAGGCCAGGGGAACCCCAACTCAAATGGGAAGACTGGAAGGAATACTTCCTAAATTACATTGAAGCCTTAGAAGACGAGAGTGAGGGGGAATACAAGCCGGAAAGGAAGAAGAGGCTTCTGCTCCACAACTTAGGCCCAGAGGGGGTCAGAGTGTTCAAGAACTTGGTGCCCAAAGAGAGGGGCGCGGAGGAGGCCGACGTTTTTGAAAACGCACTGGACGACCTGGATAGCCATTACCGCCCAGCAGTCTGCGTCTCGATAGACCGCTATAACTTCCAACAGAGGAAACAAGAGGCGGGAGAATCCATCGACGACTATGTAGCAGCCCTCCGCAGGTTGGCCATCACGTGTAGATATGGAAATTTACAGGATGAATACATAAAAGACCAAATAGTAATGCACACCACCAGCAGAGCAGTCCAAGATAAGCTATGGGCAATGAATGAAACCACCTTGAAAGAAGTAGTGGCGATGGTCAAAAAGGCGGAAATGTCGAAGAGAGGCGCGGACGCGGCGAAAAGAGAAAGCGGGCCCAGACAGATGGTTAACAAAATAGATGAAGCGCCGCAATCCAGTAAACCCAAAAGCATGCACGGGGACCCGAAGAAGGACACAAGAGGGCCGGGGAAGCAGATGCCTCGTTCCAGCCCAGGAGCGAAATTTGCGTGCTACAGATGCGGCAGTGCAGCGCACGCTGCCCAGGACAGGCGCTGCCCCGCGTTTCGAGCCAGGTGCTCGTTTTGCGGGTTGACGGGGCACTTTGAAAAGGTCTGCCGGAAGAAAGGATCGAAATCCACGGTCAAGTGCATCGAATCGGGCACGACCAACGTCAGTGAAGAGGACGAGCAGGAAGAGGATGACCTAGTGCTCTGCATCGAGGATCAGGTGCTGGACGTATCAGGAAAGCGCAGGGACAAACCCCGCACCCACATGCACATAGGAGGCGTCAAGGTATATGTGGCTGTAGATTCGGGATCCCCATGGACCATAATACAAAGATCGATATGGGAAGAGGATTTCGAGCCAGTTTTAGGCCCCGACCTGGAGCCGCCGGACATCAGACCCATCTCGTACACAGAAGATTCCATTCCATTGGTGGGATGCAAGGAATTGGTGTTCGAATTTAGAGGGCGGTCAGCCTCATGCACCCTGTACGTAGCAGAAAAGGGCCCATCAGTGCTAGGGTGGAAAGACGCAGGTGCCCTCGGCATTGTTCTCAACCCCGGAGGGAAAGAACAGATCCTGCTAACGGACGAATGGCCCCTGTCGAAGGAGGAGGACTGGAAAGCAGCATACCCCAAGGTATTTGAGGGCACGGTTGGAAAACTGGATAAGTTCGTGCATAAGATGGCCCTGAAGGAGGGAGCAGTTCCTGTAGTACACAAAGTACGGAACATACCGATCTCCACAAGCGAGGCAGTGCGCCTGGAACTACAGAAGCTAGAAGAGCTAGAGATCATCGAGCCAGTCGACAGTGCAGAATGGCTATCGCCCTTGGTGGTAGTGAAAAAGCCAAATGGGAAGGTCTGGCTCTGTGTGGACCTGAGGGAGCTCAACAAAAACCTCATAGTGGAGAGATTCCCGCTCCCCAGGATCGAGGAGATGCTAGCCAGGACAAAAGGCATTACTCACTTCTCCACCATAGACCTAACATCTGCATACTACCAGATAGAACTCCACCCGTCGAGCAGAAAGTACACAGCGTTCATTACACCCTTTGGATGTTACCAATTCAAAAGAATGCCCTTCGGCCTGGCATCCGCCGCAGCCGTTTTCCAGAAGTTGATGCACAGGTTGTTCAAGGACATCGCGGGGGTGCAATACTTCCAAGACGACATCCTAGTGATGGGCACGGACAAACGTGACCACGACGAGAAACTCCATAAGGTTCTGAAAGTGCTGCAAGGCAAAGGAATGACGGCGGAGTGGAGCAAGTGCAGGATCGGTTCTCGCACAGTGACCTACCTAGGACACGAGATAGGAACACGAGGAATCTCGCCGAAGGAGCAGAACGTGAAGGCGATAAAGGATGCCAAGGCCCCATCAACCAAGGAGGATGTGCGGTCATTCCTAGGAATGGCCGAGTATTACAGCAGGTTTGTTAGACAATTTGCCACAAGAACACACAGGATGAGACTACTGACCAGGCTCAATACAAAATTCGAATGGGATGAGGAAGCCCAGGCCGAATTTGAAGCCATTAAGGACTGTATCAGCCATGCCATTCCCCTGCAGGGATTCGCCCCCACAGACAAGTCCATAGTGACAACGGACGCCAGTGACAAGGGCTTGGGGGCTGTCTTGGCGCAGGAGAGGGAAGACGGAACAAGAGAAACCATCAGTTTTGCATCCCGGGCGCTGTCCCCGACGGAACAGAGGTACAGCGTAATTGAAAAAGAGATGCTGGCGGTCACGTGGGCGCTGTGCAAATTTCGCCAGTTCATATGGGGCACGAGATTCAGGCTCCAGACGGACCACAAGCCACTCATCAAAGTATTGACGTCATCAGGTCATGACACGGCCACTCCGAGGATAGCAAAAATGACCCTGAAATTGCTGGATTTCACATACGATGTGGAATATCTCCCAGGTACGCAAAACAAGGTGGCAGATTATCTCAGCCGGGCAGCGGCCATGGAGGAAGCTCCGGGAGAGTCTCAGGACACAGAGGAGATGGTTGCCAGCATGGAAGACCATGAGTCGTCCATCAGTGCGCAGGAGTGGCAAGCGGCATATGAACTCGACGAGGAGAAGATGGAGGTAAAGAAACATCTCACGTTGGGGTGGCCGGATAAGAAGAAGCTGACGGAGGGGGTCCGGCGCTTCTATGAGATGAGGGAAGAATTGTCCCTGAGTGACTCGGGAATCTTCTTGTACAGAGGAGAGAGAGTTGTGCCCCCAGCGACGCTGATACCCCGACTCCTGAAGGTGCTTCACGAGGGGCATCTGGGCATAGTGAAAACCAAGGCTTTGGTCAAGCAAATGTATTGGTGGCCAGGAATGGATGCCCACATCGAGAGACAGGTGCGGGAGTGTGAACAGTGCCAAGGAGCGGACAAAGTGCTACGCCCACTCCGTCCTGCATTAGGAAAATTCGACACCCCACACGGCCCATGGGAGGGAGTGGCCATAGACATCCTTGGGCCCATTCTGGACAACAGAGGAGTGAATAAGTACATATGTGTGGTAGTAGACAAGTACTCCAAGTGGCCAGAAGCAGACATACAAGAGTCGATGGACACCGACACGATCTTGAAGTTTCTGACAGGGCTGTTCCTCAGGGAAGGAATACCCAGAACCATCCTAAGTGACAACGGACCGCAGTTTGTGTCGGATAAGTGGGAGAAATACATGAAGAGGAACGGAATCGAAGTAAGACACACGGCAGTATACCATCCGGCGTGCAATGGTCAAGTCGAGAGGTTCAATAGAGTGCTAATGGGCTCCATTCAGGCAGCAATATCGCAAGGAAAGGACTGGGAAGCAGAAATGATGAACATGATATGGGCCTACAGGATAACGCCCTCAGTGGTGGGGTACAGCCCGTTTCAAGTGTTAAGAGGTAGGCATCCCTTCACAAGGGACAACGTGGCATGGAGGGAGAAGACCATCACCAGCAAGTGGTCCCCGGCCGTGGTGCAACACAACCTGGAGAAGGCCCAGAAAATCTACGCAGCACACTATAACAAACGTCGTGGCACCAAGGACACAGAGCTAGAAGAAGGGGAGTGGGTGAGGATCAAGCTCCCTACTTTACAGAGGAAGGGCGAAAGCAAATTCAGCCAGCCGCTACAAGTCAAGGAGGTGCGGGGCAGGGCGGCCCTCCTCAGTGATGGCAGAGTCTGGTCGCAGGATCGAATGGCCAGGGTAAACAAAATCCTAGTCTGGCCCAAGACTGAGGAAATCGAGAGGAGCTTGGACCACCAGGAGGTTCTCCCGCTCCCTGAGTACGGCGCAGACGACCAAGAGGAAAGCATAAGGGAGGACCATGAAGAAGCAGTGGGGAGAGCCAGGCCGATGGACGGAGAAGCAAGACAAGTGAGTGCGGAGCCGAGTACAGGCGGGAGAGAAACTGAGATGTCCCAAGGAGAGACAGCGGTGAGAGAGAACATGCCGGTAAGACACACCCGCAGCGGAAGGGCAGTTGTAGTGCCCTCTCGTTATAATGACTTTGTGATGAATGGACACTAGATTGGTGCCAGCCCCCGGGCACCCCACATAGACTTTGGACACTATGAAGGACACCACCCTGGGGAGGAAATGTTATGTTTAGTATTGTGTAAAGGGGGGAGATATGTGGTGTGCGCTCTAGCCTATCGGCGCATACGGGATTACGCGATGCGCCGTAGGCTAGAGCGTCATAGGCGCGCATGCGCAAAGAGGAAAGAGAAACGGCGCGAAAGGAGAAATCGGCAGTTGGCGACCGGAGCAGTCGGCGGTTAGACGCTCGGCGCCCTTAGTTTGTACCTTGTATCTTGTAACAGAATAAACGCATTCCTGTTCACCATAACCAGTGTCAGTGCATTCCAGTGGGAACTACAAACATTACAAGACTGACACAACGCGGATCGACCGGAGCCCACCCGCGTCGACCGCGACTGCCCCAACAGTGAGGCAACCTCCGCGGAACCCACCCGCGTGTGAGGTGAAGGTCCGTCTGTCGAAGGTGAGCCCAAGCGCGAATGAAGCAGCCCCAGGGATAAGCCCCGCAGAGTGTGCCAAGCTGCCGGGCGTATATGCACCAAGCGGAGCCCACCCGCTGTGAACACTGACTTTCCCCCAACATGGTGAGAGGTAATCGGCCCTGAATAAAGCAAGACTCGCGGAGCCCACCCGCGGCCTGCCTGCAGCGTCCCTGTCCCCCGCCGCGCACCGTGTGAGAAGTGAGGCTGCGGCGGCGGAATGAATGAACTTGAAAGGGAAGCGCCGCGCAGCGTGTGAAGAGCTGCCGGGCACCGAAATAAGTGCAAACGGAGCCTACCCGCGGTAAGGAAACAGTGAAAAGCCCGCAGCGTGTGAAAGAGCTGCCGGGCGGAGACACATCGCAAGCGGAGCCCACCCGCGATCAAAGTGCCCCACGAATGTAGCCTGGAAGCAGGCAGCCCCTCCCCCACCCCATGCAGCAGGCGAGGAGCGCGGCAGTAGAACGCCTGATGAGAGTAGCGTCTGCCCCTTGGACCCAGCGTTTGTGCGCCATACCCCCGCATAGTCCGAGGAACGAAGCAGACTGCCAGGACAGAAAAGGCTGGCCACAGCAGATGAGGAAGACGGCCTGAATACAGAGCAGGACTGACAGCCTGCGAGTGCCTCCCTACCCGCCTACAGTTAGAAAGGAGACAACGGGCGGCATGCACTAAAGCCAGGCCCCCCCCAAGCAATGCAAACAGACTGCCGGTGGCAATGCGTGTCCCCGCACAACCAGCAAAGGGCACCAATGAGACAGAATCAAGTCTGGTGAAAAGACTCACCCGGGGGAGGAAAACAGAGAAGCTTCAATCGTGTGCAAGCAAATACACACATACTCACAAAGAGAAGAACCAGAGACACCTACTGTGGTCCCAATGCAGGGCGGCTGGGGTTCGTGAATGGTGACCAGGCCATCTGATGAAGGTGCTCCTTCCCCGATGGCAGCAAGCACAAGACCCGTACCATAGAAGACCTCTGCCGAGGACAGCGGAAAACAAGTTCTGCTGTATGGCGGGAGTCCAGCAAGGTTGAAGAGACTCCCCCACGTTAGGGATAAAAGTTTTGCAGCCTCGAGTGAAGTCCGGGTGAGGAGGTGCGAGCGGCAGCCAGCCAGCAAAGCTGCTCTGGAGCACTTCCCGGCCACCTAGTGGCCAGGGGTGAAATTGCACCCAGCAACAGGATTATGGTGTGCAATGGTAGCAGCACGGTGAACAAAAAAACCCACAGGGACACCATGTGCATGCGAACAGAAGATAGCCTCACACAGACTGAAGTACAGCGCACTCCGAAGCACCCGTAGAGCAAGGTATGCGCACAGCAGGGAGAGGAAAAGCTGCCACCACCTCAGAGGAAGTAAAACTTTAGGAACACCACAAGAGCAATACAGGGCAGCAACGCAAGCCAAAGACTGTAACCACCATGGTCACTGCACGGTGACATAAGGAATCACAGACCTTTGAGTACACTGAGAGGCGCCAACGAAGGAGAGTGCAGGAACGCACCAGAAGCACAGGAACACAGCCACGCCCAAATGACGCCACGTCAGCACGCAACCTCCTGAGGACAAAAGGAGACGGCGCAGGAACGCGCCAGAAATGCAGGCACGCTCCAGACAGCGCTAGGAACACACCAGGAGACAGCACAGGAACGAGCCAGCAACGCAGAAACACTCCACGAGGTGCAGGAACGCACCAGAAGCATGGAACCGTACCACAAAGCGCAAGAACGCGACAGGAGTGCAAGAACTCCACACCCGCACGACAGGACCGCGCAGCACTGCGCCGGAATGTGCCAGGAGCGCCAGGAATCCAGAGCGCCAGAGTGACGCTGCACAGCGACACGCCAACGCCACGGGACAGCGCACAAAGGTCCCCAAGGAAGACAGCGACATCTCGCAGCAACCAGCAACCAGAGCGCCATCGTCAGCACGCATGGCGGCATGCACCAGAGATGCACCAGGAGCGGTGACGCAACCCTCCTCCGCGCAGACAAAGCGCGCCAACGCCAAAACACTGTGACGCGCCCAACAAGTCGACCCACCAATGGCCGCACCAAGCAAGAAGCCGACCCGCCCAAGGGTCGCACTCAAACCAAGAAGCCGACCTGCCCAAAGGTCACACCCAAGCCAAGAAGCTGTCCTGCCCAAAAGGTCACACCCAAGCCAAGAAGCCGTCCTGCCCAAAAGGTCGCACCCAAGCCAAGAAGCCGACCTGCCCAAAGGTTGCACCCAAGCAGGAAGACGACTCGACCAATAGTCGTGCCCACACAAAGAAGCTGACCCACCAAAGGTCACACCCAAGCAAAGAAGTTCGACCACCAAGACAGTTCACGAACATGGACCAGCGAACTTCAACAACCACAGTTTAACATTCTGAGTCAAGAGGGAAGATCGCGACGACCGGTCCAGTCACAAGAAGAGAAGATCAGTGTCGGAGAGCCATGCCCAAACCAGAGAGAAACAGGTGGAGTGCACGCTGCCTGGAGCAGACTGGTTGGGAAGAGCAAGACAGTACGGTGACCAGACCGCGTCGCGAGATGGAACAGGGAGAAGAAGGGCGCGGCGCCACAAAGAAAGGGAAGAAGACAAGAAGCCAATTCGCCAGAGAATTGCAGAAGTGCCGCCGAAGAAGGAACCGTAGAGACAAATAAACCCGATGACCAAGGAAGGGTTTCCTGATGAAAAGTAAAAGAAGTGATCAAGTAGAGGGAAGATACGACGGCAGGTTCAGTCATCAAGCCAAGTGAAGACAGTGTCCCACCGCATGGACAGGACCAGGGGAGATACATGTAGAGGGCCCGCTACATGGAGAAGCCTGGTTAGAAAGAGCAAGCAAGAAAGAGGACTGGACCGCGTCGAGAAAGAGGAAGAATGGAGTAACACAACATCACTCCACAAGGGGAAGAGAGAGAGAACCACACTCAGCACACAGGAACATCGGTGCTGTCCAAGGAACATCGCAACATCCGTGTGGATCCCAGTAATCCCGACAACTCGCACCTGAGGAGACCAACCACTGAAGAACTGTATGGGTGCCCCGTGAACCTGAAGCTTGCCGAAGCAGAGCATACCCGAGCACTAGACAATCCACCCTTGTGGACTACACAAGACTCGACTGTGGCCATGTCCGAAGTTCCGCAGCGACCCGCACAGCCCACGCGATCAAGTGGCAGTCCAGGGGACAAGGGCCTCGGCCGCATGTCCTGTGAGAGAGGAATCCGGATGGGAGAGGTGCAGTAGCGGCAGCTCCATGACAGGCAACAGGAAGCATGAAGGCCCCAGGTAAACACCTGGCAACGAGAAACGGTCTGATGAAGACACTGAACCCATGTCCTAACGGCAAGACCATCCTGGCGGATGACATCAACACCCCGAGGACATCATGAGAGACTTGGCGGTGAGTCCGTTGGCAGTTCCTCAGCGACGCCTTTGCACGGCTCATGCGAAGCCCCGCACGGTCCACCGGGTCCCATCGTGTCCAGCAAGAGGGTCCTCCCAGCGACTCTAGTGAGAGAAGAGACCAAGCAGGAGAGGCCAATCTTCGAGGCTCCAGTGAGAGAGGAGTCGGGCAAGAAAGGCAAGTCGGACGTTACTTGGCCGGCAGGAGGTGTGAAAGCATCAAGATCAGCAAATCCAAAGAACGACCTCTCGTGCCGCAGTCGTCTCCAACAACCAACAAGCGTTGTCATTCACTGGACTCGGAACACCGGCGAGACCCCTCAAGGGTCAATCCTATTCTGCTCCAGATACCCCAAGTATTGAACAGTGTACATAAGCGCAGCAAGACAAGGATGATCTGAAGTACACCACTGAGGTGAAGCTCATCTGACTGGATTTGTAATCCTGGAACTTTTCAACATTCTCCAAGCCGATCGCCTGAAGAAGATCTGTTGGGGTTGTAAATTGTTTTATTCTGTTCTCTTGCAGGTTGGACATTTTGTTTTCTCTTCCTTAAACTTTGGGAGGGATGTAGTGTCCTGCAAGGACACAGTCTAGTTGTTTCTTGTGACCTCACACTGTGCACCCACCCACCACAGACGTCACTGGGTCAGGTGACGCTGCAAATAAAAGAACCCAAGCGCACATGCTCGTGGCCAGAGTTCCAATCACCAACTGGTGTCCTGTGTCAGTCATTTGGTCTACCATGCGGGCCTAGGGCCCCATCACCACAGCCTCCATCCCCGCTCGGGGCAGTATCCTTCATTCTCGCTCAGGGTATTAACGTTCATACCCGCATGGGCAGTAACCTTCATACACGCTCGGGGCAGTAGCCTCCATCCCCGCTCTGGCAGTAACCTTCATACCTGCTCGGGCAGTAGCGTTCATACCCGCTTGCTGAATCCTCACTGGAGCTTCCGACGTCCACCTGACCCTACTATAGAAACCATTACAGAGACAAGAGCTCTTTTGTTTTCCAAACAGACATGTTTGGCTATGGCGATGGCTACTAACTGGGGCTTAGCCTTTGAGAGTGCGGAGGTACAAAATATTCTGGACGAGAACCCTAGTCTGCTAGATAGCATTTCGGCTCCACCTCAGGTAACAAATAACGATGATGGTTGGAACAAGGTTCTAATCCTGAAAAAATCCCATTCTAGAACATCTGTTCATGGTATGATCATGGCACAATACCTTCGAGGCAATTGTGCACCCTCGGGCCTCATTGTTAACAACGCACCACGCCTATTTCTTGATGATAAAGAATTTCTCAAGGATTGGTCAATGATAGCCTGGAGGTGTACAAGGGACTGGTTAGTCTTGATTATTAAAACCGCAAAAAGAGTAGCGGATACAATATTAATTGAGATTCAGGTACTTGAGGGCCAGATAAAAACCACTCTAAAAAGTGGATTATTCAAAAAAGGACAAGATGACACTGATAAGAGTAATAAAGACTTTAAGGAATCTATTCTGTTCACGAAATTAGAGAAGTTTAAGAAAGACCTAGCGAAATTTTCCATGGAGAAAGTATACCCATACACGAGCGACACGTATACAGCGCCTACATTCAATCGAGGTGGCAAAAAGGGTGGCTCTACTTATGGCACATCAAGCTCAGATGGAGCCTCTAGTGATTCAGACACTTCACAAACTGGATCTGCTGACCAAACCTCCAGGGGCCGAGGAAATAGAAGAAATTGGAGAAATGGACACCACCCACAGAACTTTAACAACTTCCAACCGTGGTGGCCGGTCAACCCTTGGATGATGGGACCAAATTGCCCTCCTCAAATGGGTCCTCCCTTCTGTCCACCCCAAATGCAACAAGGCCCTGGTGCCTTTCCTTTTTTAGGGTTTGGCCAGAGACGAGGCAGGGGCAGGAGGAGACAAGGAACCATGCCACAACAGGTCCACTGGAACACGGATACGAACACCCCACCACAATCGAGGATGGACCTACGCAGCGGGAAGAAAATCCCACAAGACACTGCAGGGACAAGCAACCAGACAGCCTCGTGATGAACCTCAGTTCATATGCACTCTCTACTAACGAAGAGCGTCTTTTGAACAAAGGCTTAGGTTTTGTAGCAACCCAGAAAGGAGATTCCTTCTTGGCCCAAATCGAACTAGCCAAGTTCTTCAGAAAAATAAGACTGCACTACTTTTTCTCTAAACCAACAAACTTGGGAACTGTAACTGAAGACAAAAACACCGGACTGAAGAAACCATCTTCATTCAACCCACCTAGCGCTGTCTTACCTCCTAAGGTTTTGACTTTTGAAACAGCCGTGGAGAATGATGTCACACACCTCTACAAAACAGAGACTAAACCCTTCATGAATCTCTCAAGAGATGAACAGCTGGCCTTACGTTCACTATCATCCAATGATAGAATTACTATCAAGCCTGCCGATAAAGGCGGTGCTACTGTTATCTTAGACACTGAGACATACAGAAACGAATGCCTCCGGCAATTGAGTGACCGGAAATCCTACCTACCATTGAGAGTAGATCCCACAGAAGGATTACAATCTAAAATAAGTACTTTGGTAGAGGAAGCAACAACTGAGGGTTGGATAACACCACAGGAAGGACAATACCTAGTTACCAAACACCCTACGATTCCGTATTTCTATTGCCTTCCCAAAGTGCACAAACCGCAGAGGCCGCCCCCTGGTAGGCCCATCATTTCAGGGATTGGATCGGTTTTGGAACCACTCTCGACCTTTGTCGATCACTTCCTGAACCCCATGGTCAAGGCAATGCCCACATTCCTACAGGACACGAAAGATGTTTTAAGACTCCTTCCAACAATACAGTACAACATCGATACTGACATCTTAGTATCGTTTGATGTTGAGTCTTTATACACGTCAATCCCGCAAACCGAAACCCTAGAGGTAGTAGGCACACTGTTGGAGCAAGACAACCACCAATCCATTACTCCAACACATTTCATTATGCATTTAGCGGAGATTGCCATGAAAGAGAATTACTTTCGATTCGAAGATACCACTTACTTGCAAACATCTGGGACCAGTATGGGCAGTGTTTTCGCGCCGAGCCTGGCGAACCTGTACATCCACAACTTTGAGCAGCAAGATGTCCTAACGCCCACCAATCCATACTTACCATCATTACACGTATGGAAACGTTACATTGACGACATCCTGGTGGTGTGGCGAGGCTCGGAAGAAGATCTAGTGTCATTTCACGGATGGTTGAATAGCAAGAACACTTACCTCAAGTTCACCATCGAATACAGCAGGACATCGCTGGCCTTTCTGGACCTAAGGCTACATGCCACTCCGACTGGTATTGAATCGGAGTTGTATCGCAAGCCAATGGCTAAGAATGCACTACTGAGATATGATAGTTGCCATCCACGAGCCCTGAGGGACAACTTACCTTTTGGTCAGTTTCTCAGGGTTCAAAGAAACTGCTCCAATAAAGAGTCTTTCGAGACCCACTCGAAGAATCTGGAGGCTCAACTGAAAGAGAAAAACTATCCAAAGAAAATTATCCGCCAGTCCAAGAAGAGGGCGTCTAACAACAACAGAGAGTCCCTACTGGAAATCCTCCCACCCAAAGAAAAGACCGATCGCATTGCTTTTGTAAATACTTTCAACAGTCGATCAAATCAGGTGCAAAAGATCATAAAGAAACATTGGTCAATCTTGAAAACCGGAGGTGATGACATCGCCTTGCCTATTTTCGCCTTCAAGAGAGGACCAAACTTAAAAGACCAGCTAGTCCACACACGCCCACGCAACAAGGAATTGAGGCAAGTGGGCACCCTATGGGACTTACCACCTGTGGTCGGACACCATCCTTGTGGGGCATGTACTGTCTGTCCCCAGACTTGCAAGTCCACCGAGGTCGACATAGGCACCAACCGCCCATGGACACAAAACAAATTCACGAACTGCAACAGCAGCAACCTTATTTACTTGATAACGTGTCCATGTCCATTACGATATGTTGGCATGACGACCAGGAGAATACGGACACGAATCCAGGAACACAAAAGTACAGTGCGATGCCGGAAACAGGCTACTCGCCTGACTGCACACTTCTTGGAGAAGGGACATGGCCCTGAGGACTTCTGCTGGACAGTCCTGGAACAACCGCACATTCCTGACTCATGTGCTGACGTTAGTCGCTTCCTGTTTAAAATCGAACAAAAATGGGTGTACCGCCTGAATAGCGACAAGGAGGGCCTCAATGAGCCAATACCCTGGATGTCCCTTTGAATGGTGCTCTGAATAGTGTCACATCTCTAACTGCTTATTACTCAAAAACACTTAAACAAGTTGAGCCAATACCCTGGATGTCCCTTTGAATGGTGCTCTGAATAGTGTCACATCTCTAACTGCTTATTACTCAAAAACACCTTAACAAGTTGGGTTAGATGCTAGCTGCCTAATAAATCGTTATCTCTGTTATAGAAGATAGGCTCCTATTTAGCCACCACCTCAACAATAATATGTGTTAACAACACTTAGGGTATGGGCTTGTTCCATTCTCAATAACAATTATTGACATATAACAGTAGCGTCACCCTTTTGCGCTACGTATTTTTTCCTTATTCAACTTGTATTTTTTCCTTATTCCACTTGTCATCTGGCGCCATTGCGCCTGGAACTACATGTCCCATAATTCTCGGGATCATGTGACCGCACCCAGTCACGTGACGCCTCGGGAGCAAAATACGAACTTACAAACGGGCTCCTTGATCGATCGCCGGTGCCCCCCCAGACAGTACTGAAGACTGCCCGGAGACACCGACGGAAAGGTAAGCGGGACATTGCGCTCGCTGGCGCGCATGCTGACAGCTTGCTAAAAACTCATGCGGAGAATGTTGCCGCTTTTAAAGGGCTCTCTCCGTTTTCCGATAGGTAATAAGTCCTTTCACGTTACCTCGCATTTGCAGAGACAATGTGTATAAACTAGCATCGTATTCTACCACATTGCTAACTCGTTCCCGAGTTTTATCGTTAAGCTACGCATTTCTTGAATAATCAAACGCATTGGTCATTACATAAATTGCGGACCTATATATGCGCTATCATCTGTTTCTAGCCTCCACTATGATCGCTGTGTTTCGGCGGGGTACCTACAACAAAATCCTCTCATTACGCAATGGGGGTATTCAATTATCTTTTGCCTCCATGTAAACTCTATTCTCTTTTTCTTGATGAAACTGCGCTAAAAGTTATTCATAATTATCTTTAGAGCGGTGCTCCTTTTACCTGCGCTGCAGCCAGGTGGGGTGAAGCCTCTCAACCAACATACATGGGTGAGTGTGTCTACTAGAGCCTGTGTCCTAGTATGAGTGAATATGTTGCCATCACAGTATGATTTGAAGTAGGAACTATTTGAGTAGGATTCATTCATGCTCTTTTGTTTCTCTGTTTATCCGTTTGTTTGTCTTTCGGTTTGGATCCAATGCTACTATGCATTAACAGTATACGGTTGAGTACGCCTGGATTCTCAGGTGATATTTTTTCATTATCATTCACAAAGCAGTAGTGTATTTCCAACAAGGTCCTGAAGAATGCATTAGAAACTCTGTTCTATGTAATGCAGAAACATGTTGACCATTATAAAGTGTGGTTATTATTTCAAACCCGCACTCACACCTGCCTTTTAATCTTAGGGATTGGGAGATATTAATAAATTCCTTTTTCTACCCAGTTCACCTAATTTTACTATTACCCTTCACTTTTCACCCTAATCACTATACACTGCTTTTTCAGTAGCCACTTGCATTTATTTCTGTACTTCCCACATATCACATCTATCGGTCACGGTAACAACTGACCGGCCGTTATGTCTCCTGGGTAAGGAGAACCCAAATGATGACAAAGAGGGCGGTACAGTGTGGCTTCTGATGGGAACTATTTTCTCCATGTACTCTTGAGCCTTGACTAGGCCTGCAGTTACTAATAATTCTCACTGGTGTTCTTTTGCGTAGTCTTGGTTTTGTGATCCAATCTGTCTGACTCACTTATATTATTTCTGACCCCCAGGTATTAATTGTTGTTGTATATTGTGTTTGGGGCATATATCTGGTCAGTCGGTAAACCCGCCCTTAGACCCTTCTCAACTGTTTGTTGTATGTATGGTGAATGCGACATTAATTTTGAGTTTTGGCTGGAAAATTGGAGGTGGGTAAACACAACTTAAAAAAGTGTTTCTTGGTTTGAGTTTTCTTAAAATAACCTTTGCTGCTCCAAGAACTTTTGTCTGCCTTCCAGTTTATTTAATCATCTGATGAGATTATAGAACGGCTTGTCAGACATTAATTCAGTAAACAGCCGACTGATTGCATTTTGCTCCATTAGGGTGATTAATTTCGATACAGCGTCTCTGAAGCGTGTCTCGCAGCGCCCCGGACTTAAACTATTGTATAAAGCGAGTCTGAAGGAGCGCTAGAAGCAGCCAAGGACGTAAATGTCACGTGACGTCTGCAGTTGTTCTTCGGAGTAGCAATGATCTTTTCGCGGCAAAACTGTGGTTTTAGCTAAGACATTTGATTAGGATTACATGCACCATTAACTAAAACCAAAACGTCTGTTGCCTGTTTCTTCATTAATGTTCCCTCAGCCCTGCCCTATCATCCAGTGCTTAATTTGTAAAAAAAAAAGTGCGAGCCCAAAGATAAAGGAACAACCTCCAGCACTGCCGAATGCCAGGTTTGATGAATACCAAGCAGTGCTTAATTTGCAACAAAAAAAGTGCCAGGGCCCATTTCAGGAGGCCACTGCAGCTTGCACCACCCATTGTCCCTGCCAGCGCTGTCAATTACAGTACCAAATGCAAAACCACAGTTGATGGACAGAATGCAGAACAATGTCATACTTTCACCCCAGTTCAGAGATCTGGGCCTAAATCCATCGTTTTTTTGCACTCCACACCACCCCAGTTCAGACATGGCTATATGCAAATCAGTCTTGACACTGTACCTCATGGGAACAGTCCAGCCCGAACTGCCAAGCCATGTTTTTCCTGGACCGGAATCAAGCCTCCTAGGACCGGTTTCTGGCTATCAGCCGTCTTCAGCCAGGATAGTTTGACTCCAGTGGTGTGGAGAGCATGGGACTCACGTCTGAGCATACCCATCCCACTCGGGGTGACAAATGCAAAACAACAGTTGAATGACAGAATGCAGAAAATGAAAAATGAAAAATGAAAAATTGCACTTGTATAGCGCATAACTACCCGGAGGCCTCGCAGCGCTTAGAACAATGTCATACATTCACCCCAGTACAGAGATTTAGTTTACAGTACCAACACAAGTACTAGCTATCACTTGCCTACTAGTGTAACAATTCAGCCTATTCCAGGCCCCAAAAACTATAATAATAGTTTGGGTGGCAGATATTAGTCATTTTTATTGTGTATTTTATTTATAAAACTGTTGGTGTGCGTATTTCAAGTTAGACAGAGAGTGCCACCACATGTCGAACTGTCATAAGTGCCAATGTTGATGGGGCACCGGAAACCACCGGCTCAAATTAAGCACTGATGCCAAGGCTGTATGGTCTGTTCCACCAAAATACACGACCTGTCACTTTAGAATACTCTTCGGTTTGTTGTCACCACTGCTAACTCCCTTAGTCACTGTTTGCCAGTCATTTCCTTTCTCCCTTTTCTGCATTTTTAGGTGTTGCCTCGTCGAAAACTGCGCACTGCGCAGCTTTTCGGCACAGGCGAAATCTAATGTTACAACAGTGTGGCCTTCGTTCCGCCTCTCTCTTCCATTGGCTAGCTCCATAAATGGAGGCTAGCCATTGGAAGAGAGAACTGTCCGTCATTTCCCGAGCCGATTGGTGGGCGTTCCGCCGATTCTTTCCCTCTCCGCAACGTCATGAGGACGTGGCCACTGTGGGCGTGTACTTTTTTTTTTCCCCCCCGAAGTTTGTGTTTTTTGTTAGTCTTGTTCCCTGTCCCGCTGGCTGTTTGCTGACCCCCCTCCCGCTTTCCGTGTGCCGTTAACTCGCCCCCTCCCGCTGTCCGTGTGCCTGCCCGCCCCCCTCCCGCTGTCTGTGTGCCCGTTAACCCGCCCCCTCCCGCTGTCCGTGAGCCCGTTCACCCGCCCCCCTCCCGCTGTCCGTGAGCCCGTTACCCCGCCCCCCTCCCGATGTCTGTGTGCCCGCCCCCCTCCCGCTGTCAGTGTGATCCTCCGTCCCGCTGTCCGTGTGCCCCCCCTCCCGCTGTCCGTGTGCCCGTCCCCCCCTCCCACTGTCCGTGTGCCCGTATGGAGGTGACTTCACGTGTGTGGAGAGACATTCGGTTTCGTCGCGGCGCCCGCTCCACACTTCTGTGACGCATCTGTACACACAAGCGGAGCACAGCACAGCTCTGCGGTGAGAATGTGTGTACAGAGCGGTGCACACACCCTCTGGCCCCAAACAATGGTGCAGACACCCTCGGTCATTGTGCTGGCGTGAATGTGTTTACAGAGCGGTTAACACACTCTCGGGCCCTGCGCTGCCCTGCGCTAGAGTGAATGTGTTTATAGAGGGGTGCACACAGCCACTGGCTCTGCCTTAGCATGAATGGGTTTTTTGAGGGGTGCACACAACCACTGGCTCTGCGCTAGAATTAATGTATTTTCAGATGGGAGAACAAAGCCTTGGGCTCTGCCCCAGAGAAAATGTGCTTTTGAGAGGGGTGCACACAACCATTGGCCATGCGCTAGCCTGAATGTGTTTAAAGAGCGGTGCACACACCCTCGGGCTCTGTGCTGGAGTAAATGTGTTTAGAGGGTTGCACACAACCAGTGGCAATGCGCTAGCCTGAATGTGTTTACAGAGCTGTGCACACCACCAGTGGCCCTGCGATAAACTAAATGTGTTTACAGAGCGGTGCACACACCCTTGGGCCCTGAGCTGCAGTGAATGTGTTTACAGAGGGGTGCACACATGGTCTCCGCGCTAGCATGAATGCTTTTAGAGAGGGGTGCACACTGCAGCCTCTGGGTATGTGCTCGCGTAAATGTGTTTTGGGAGGATCACGCACAGCCTGGGTCTCTGTGCAGCACACCACTTGTCTCGTGGCTTCTTTTGATGTATCTATGTAGATTGCTGCGCACAAACACTGGCTCTAGCTTCTGTGAACGGCCCGCAGAGACGTAGCGCAGCCATTCTCGTGACTTAAGGGCTGGAACTGCCGACTCTGAAGCTGGGGATCCGCGTTCGAGTCTTTGGCAGCCTCGACATCCTGTGTTTCTGGACAAATCACTTTATCTACCCCTGCCTAAAAATTAATGTGTCCGTCCGTAATGCAACTGGTGCTCGCGTACAGCGCACTGATACTTTCAGGTCGAGTTTGCACTATATAAAACGGCAAAATAATCACAATGTGTACTCGTGTGCATAGTACAACCCTGCTCACCGCTTTTGTGGATGTCCATGATGACATGTCCGGCAGGTTTTCTATGTCTGCATTTTGCTCACACATAGATATGCCTCTTTCGTCTGCACTAGCCTATCAATGATGTGTGGTCATTTCTACATCACCTCGAACACCACCCCTCCCGAGTGTCATCTACCACGACCCCCTAAGCCCCTTTCACCCATCCCTTCACTCTTGTCTCGGCTCTATACTTGCCAAACCTTCATTCCAAGACGCCTTCCAGTTACCCCAATCTCTCAGTCCACCTCCCCTTCATTTCCTCCTCTCTGCCTGTCTCTCCTGAGTCCGTCTTCTCCTCTGGTGCCCCTTCTTCCCACCATCAGTTCACGACCCTTCGCCTCACTTACCCCTCCATCACTCCACACAGACCCCCGCTGCATCCCGTCTGTTATTCAGCTCCAGCCCCTGCCGAGCCTCAGCCAGGCTCCCTTCCAACCCTCTCATCCTATCCTTCTCACATCTCCTTCACTTCGTCCCTCCTTCTCTCCACTACCCGGTTTCACTCAGCCATTCTTCCCTCTGCAGCCAGCTTATCCGGCCCCTTCCTTCAGCTCTCCTGCCGTTTCTTATCTTCATCTCCTCCCTTGTCTCCCCCTTCCATTCCGGCCCCTTCCCTTCGTACCCACTTCCTACGACCCTCCCTATCCCTACACCCAATAACTCTATCCCTCCCTCGTCCTTGTATACCAGGTCCACCATCCGTCCTTGGCGCCCCACCCCCCTCCCTACGACCCCCTCGTCCCTCCTTCACCCCATCTCTTTTTGCCTGCCATCCCTCATTCCCTTTGTCTCTCCACCCAGATCCCCTCATAGCTCGCCCTGTGCGGCGATATCTTATTGTGTAATTGTAATGCTGTCACATACCTCTGCGAGTATATAATCTATGATACATAACTGTGGTTGTACCGTCCGGTAATCCATTGTGTCGGTGCCTGAAGTTGTCACATGCTTTGGGGAGAATAACGCTGAGGGGCTTACTAACAAGCCCCTTCCACCGCCAGTACGTCACTTTCAAACATGGACAAAAGTGACGTAGGGGCGGCGCAAGGGAGCTTGTAAATAAGACGCCACACAGCAGCCACGTTATTAAACCCAGTCTGCAGTGTGTTTGCGTCTTCTTAAAACACTGTAAAATGAAATTATGTAATTTACTTGGTTCTATTGTAAAGCGGTCTGACAACTTTGGGTAAAGTTTACGCTATATAAAACTGCATTAAGTAAAATAAATACTTGCACCCATTCACAGCATAATCTGAAAAAGTGTGGGCAGAAGGTGAGGTGGGCAGCTAGAAGGGGGAAGGAAGGGAGAGAATCGGGTGCTAGAAAAGTTTACGCTATATAAAAATGCATTAAGTAAAATAAATACTTGCACCAATTCACAGCATAATCTGAAAAAGTGTGGGCAGAAGGTGAGGTGGGGAGCTAGAAGGGGGAAGGAAGGGAGAGAATCAGGTGCTAGAAAAACTTGAGGAAGATTACTTCATATAATTTTTTACACATCGTTTTATTTTAATTGTAACGGATCTTTGTGCAGAGTGCAGAGTGAGTGTGTAGAGTGCAGAGTGCAGAGTAGTGAGTGCAGAGTGCAGAGTAGTGAGTGTGCAGCGTAGTGAGTGCACAGTAGTGAGTGTGCAGACTAGTGAGTGCAGAGTGTGAGTGCAGAGTGCAAAGTGAGTGTGCAGAGTAGTGAGTGCAGAGTAGAGAGTGGTGAGTGCAGAGTGCAGAGTAGTGAGTGCAGAGTGCAGAGTGACTAGGGAGTGCAGAGTGACTAGGGAGTGCTAGGGAGTGCAGAGTGACTAGGGAGTGCTAGGGAGTGCAGAGTGACTAGGGAGTGCAGAGTGACTAGGGAGTGCTAGGGAGTGCAGAGTGACTGCAGAGTGCTAGGGAATGCAGAGTGACTGCAGAGTGCTAGGGAGTGCTAGGGAGTGCAGAGTGACTGCAGAGTGCTAGGGAGTGCAGAGTGACTGCAGAGTGCTAGGGAGAGCTAGGGAGTGCTAGGGAGTGCAGAGTGACTAGGGAGTGCAGAGTGACTAGGGACTGCTAGGGAGTGCAGAGTGCTAGGGAGTGCAGAGTGACTAGGGAGTGCTAGGGAGTGCAGAGTGACTAGAGAGAGCTAGGGAGTGCAGAGTGACTAGGGAGTGCTAGGGACTGCAGAGTGACTGCAGAGTGCTAGGGAGTGCAGAGTGACAGCAGAGTGCTAGGGAGTGCAGAGTGACTGCGGAGTGATAGGGAGTGCTAGGGAGTGCAGAGTGACTGCAGAGTGCTAGGGAGTGCTAGAGAGTTCAGAGTGACTGCAGAGTGCTAGGGAGTGCTAGGGACTGCAGAGTGACTGCTAGGGAGTGCTAGGGAGTGCAGAGTGACTGCAGAATGCTAGGTAGTGCAGAGTGACTAGGGAGTGCTAGGGAGTGCAGAGTGACTGCAGAGTGACTGCAGAGATTAAGCTAATGGCAATGTAAATGACAATGCCATTTATTTATCTGTTTTCAAAACCAACACATAAATACAAATTTTGTCATTTACAATGCCAATAGCTCTAACTTTTCCAAAGGCGAAACCACTGCATTGTAAATGCTTGTTCTCTCTTGCTTTGGGTCAGAGTCAGATGATGAGAAATAAGTCCTGGTCCTCAAAATTGAGTGCCCAGGAGGAGCTCCTGCACAAGGGAAACACTGCTCCTACTGGTATGTTGCCTGTTAGACTCATCCTCCTTCCTGTCTGTAGCTGATTCTCCATATCCATCCTCCTCTCACCTCAGAGCACATAAGTACAATAACATCTGTTTCCCTGGTCGGTCCAACCCTGTCTTTGTTTTACTGAGCATCCCTTAGCCTGTCAATACTACCGGGAGAGTCACATTCCGGCAGAATATTCACAAATTAAGTTGAGTTGCACAGCCAGGGGAGGGAGGGGCAGGAAGGGCAATAGAGGGCGGGCGTAGAATATAGAGGAGGCAGGCATGCTGGCACCAGTGTAGCAAAAGGACTACTTGATGTCCCCACCACTAAAACCTAAAAGGGACACAGATAGGACAATATAACCCTTCATAATGCAATGGCCCGGATGGTAGCTTATCCAAGGGATCCCAAACCATTGAAAACCTTTGAAAGGCACCGGGTGAAGGTGGCTGACCCAAAGCATGATTTCTCTTTGCACTTCTGACTGTACTTTTTTGAAGAATTAAGGAAATGATATCTTCCAAGCAGCTAAAGGTATCTGTTGCTATTCACAAAAAGTGCAGGGGCATATTATCAACAAACATCGATGATTATCGCTAAGCGCGTTTACAGTGGTTTTTCTTATCGGCTGCCATCGCTGGATTTTATCGCCGAGATAGCGTGTTATTATCAACGCTTATCTCCAAGGCGATAATAAATCCAGCAATAGAGGAGAAATGCGGGAATATCACATGAAATCCAGCTATACAAACTCAGCGATAGTTAAATCCTTGATAATACAACATGGTGCACTTAGCCTGACAATCCACCTCCCATAGGATAATATAGCTAAGTCAGGAATTTTGCAGACGTTAGATTCCAGTGTTATTGGGGGGCTTAGCGCAATTTTAATTGTCGCTACGCGGGTCCGGGGTATTGTTGTAAATATTGTGAAGCTGCATTAGCTATGTATTCCCGTGAAGTTATGCGAGTAACGCCTACTTTGCATCTCATTAGCGATGCAATGCAAGGCGTTAGTAAAACGGGTGCTAGCACAAGGAAGCACGCGCTAAAGCCTGTTAGCGTGTCCTTGATAATACTGCGATAAAATTATCGCCGCTTTTCGGCCGAAAACAACTGCTAAAGAGGCGATAATAGGCTTGATAATATGCCCCAAAGTCTTTAAAAACATGTCAGATAAACCAGATGATGTTTTCCAAGGAAGCGTACATACAATCTTGTATAGTAAGGAGATATTTGCTTATGTACTGGTAAAAGTCAAAGTCTCATTTTAAAGGAGCCGAGGGCATAGCTATCTATAGTGCTGCAGAGTCAACGGGGCCAGGGATATGAGGGGGGCTCCTGCGTCCCCATTATGGTTCTATTTCACTCCCCAAGCAGGGGAATAGGGATCCTCAAGCAAGAGAAAAAATGCATTAACATTTGGGGTGAGTGATATATTACGGTCGGACAGTGGAAGTGGCAGAATTTTGGCCACTCCGTATTATGCTATTGTAATAAGTTTACTGAGTGTTTTTTGATATTGTCTTGTTTTGACATTCTTTTCCTCCGTTTTTATGTATCATCGTGTGTACTAAATATGTACACGTTTATTGTGGAAACTGTATGCGTTGTAACTATTGTAACTAGTGTATGTAAAATATTTTCCTTTTAATTGTTATTTTATAGATTTTTGGGAAATAAGTCTGTTTAACATGTCGTCACCTTTTGTTTTAGGAACATTGGTATTTGAAATAAAACATATTGATTGATTGAATATTTAAGTTGGCAATATTTCAGCTTTTCTGCATTTTGAAATGAATTAGTCTGTATTTACATGTAGATCCGTCCGGCCTTTAGCTGGCCGGGTCCCTCTGGTTCTCAGACCCAGTAGTAATTAAAAATGGACCTTGAAACGGTTCCCTACCATGCTCTATATTCATGTCCTTAACTTTATTGGGGAAAACACTGATCATTTCCTGAACAATTAATTTAAAACATAAACATATTAAGATAACTAATCTCAGAGATTTAGATCCCATTTATATTTCACATCCTTTACTTGATGTTGCATTCCCCAGGAGTTTCCAGGATGTTGTGTTTTTGTATTTCACTTTTGTGCTGCATATTACCCTAGTATGCTGCATAGTTTAACTGAGTCATCCATCTCCAGGTGTTTATAGTGACCCATGATTGAAAGCCTAAGAGTTGAGACTCAAAGCAGTGTGAGATTCTCTCAGTGGGTCATAAAGGCTTTCAAAAGACATGCTCACCCAATCCTTGGCCTCTCTGTAGAGTGCAAAGAGCAACGGTCACATATTCAATTTGCAACCATGATTCTGTGCAAATATATGAAGGAGGTACACATGTTTAAATTGTTGGCAAGACAAAAGTAAAACAAAATGCAGTTCTTATAGGTGAGTGGGTGTGCTATGTGTTTGTGGCTGGTGAAGAAAATGAAATGCGGGGACCTGCATTCAGGAGAGAGTGAAAAGAGGGGGCTAAAGAGAAAAGAGATGAGGTGTGAAATATGTGAGGTGTGAAATATAGGAGGAGGAGATGTGGAAAGAAAAATGTCATACATGGCTGGCATAGAGTGAACCTAACAAGAATGATTGAGACACTGAAGACCTCTAGCCCTTCCAAAGGCCTCAGTAATATTACCTCAGTCCCACAGTTTCAGAATGGAAACATTTTCAATATACATTTTTTTTTACAACAAAATAGTTGTTGTTGCTCATTTATCTTAAACAGCTAACGACCACTGACAAAGCCAATGGTACTGGGTGGTATTAGGTGTATGCGAATACATCGCATGCCATTACAACGCGGTCATTACAACTACAGCATTGTTAGAATGCATACCGTTACATCGCAAGTCATTATTACGACTTGCTGTAGGGGGCACGCTGGACTTAGGAATTGTATTATTTACTATTCCTCCTCCACTTTGTGCAACAGCAGGGAAGGTGTTGGATTCTAAATCCAACACCATTGCGCCCCCTACAGCAAGTCATACTACTGACTTGCGATGTAATTGTATGCGTGGTAACAACGCGGTCATTGTAATGACCGCGTTGTAATTGTACCGCATTTCCCGGCAATGTCAGATATGATGTTATATATCTGGATGCATTAACATAAAAATCACACAGGCACCAAAATACCAGTGGGATGGCAGACTAAGGGAATCACATATATTTAGTTTATGTGTTTAAGCTACACCCTTAATGAGATAGGCCACACCCATTTTAGAACCCCCACTTTTTTCATCCCACTTTAAGCCCAAAGAAATTGTTTTGTGGTACATAATCAGTTTAACACCGAAGTACAGCTTTTTGATCGTGGAAGGGCCCTGCAGAAAAGACCAGCACTGCAAAACGCATATAAAAGTGATTTCAATGTTTTATTTTATTTATTTAAAGTGCATTTATGTCGCCTTATGCCAAAACGGTCTATGAAAGTTATATGAGATGAAACAATAAATATTTGCTATAACAAAGAATTAGAAACTTGTAAAGCAGGTGAAAATACTACGTCATTTAGTTGTTCTAGGTCCATAGGTCCCCAGTAAAGGAAATTGGCCAAGGGGCTGCTGCTGTCACAAAAGAAAACACAATGCGGGAGACCCCCACCACTGCAGGTGCGTGGGTCTCATACTCAGTCCAAATCCACGTCCACTGCAACGCACAGCAATATGCTCAACCTCCCAGGGATCCAGGATTGAAGCTAGGATCAAACTTGCAACCGCTCAAATATCCAGCAAAGGAGATCAATAAGAATGCACCCTTACCAGCAGCAATGATCTTATATGTTGAGATCTGCTAAGAATTAAGAATCTACAGCTCTGTGGCCACACTTAGGCCCAACATCTACATCAGCTTCTGTTGTCAACACAGCCATTGACTTGAAGCAGACAGAGAGCAGAGCTAGTTAGTCCTCCAAGAAAGAAACAGTTGTAGACTGAATGCAAGTGTAGCCCCCTCCACATCCCCCGCATCAAGAGTGCAGGCACCAGCACATGTGAGAGAGCGCAAAACTGTGTTAGAAATTTATAGGGGTGCATCATATTCACAAGTAAACCGCACCCGCATATATAGAGGCTTATAATCCTGTTTAAGAGTGACACAAAGCTATGAGTTCATGTACTAGAATTTCCCATAGCTGCAACATAACGTGTTTTAAATACTAATGTCATGTAATCTAGAAATGTATCTGTGAAAGTAATGTTAGCTCAGTAAAAGAGCGTTTGAAGAGGCATTATGTATTCCAATGTATGTTTAGTAATTCATTATTGTATTCATGTAAAGACATAGAAGTGTTTAGTTGGGAAATGTATTCTTTTCTTTTTCTATAATGATGTAGTCCTAAGGAGTAGAATTGTTTGCCAATGTTAAGGGGTGACATTTCGAAACGTGCAGAGGCCCAGGTGGGGATAACGGATTGAGTAGGCCGAGTTAGGAATGTGTCTGCTAACTTAAATCATGGAACTGCCCCCTTTCCTAGAAGGTTGCCTTAAAGAATTAATTGCAAGTAGCATGTTGTTACGAACCGATTTATGTGCGTTCCTTTGCAGGTGCAAGGTTAGCCAAAGATAGTAAAGAAGGGCCCATTGTATATGAGAGTTAGGATGATAGTTGCAGACCCGGAGGAGTGGTTGTGGAATTTTAGGGAAGCAACTTCAAGCGGAGACGACTGTGGGACCCAAGGCCTTTTATCAACGAACAAGGATGAAGACATCAAGGAGAAGACCCTTTGAAAACTAACACTCGGAGAGGGGCGTCCCTTGGGCGTGTCAACCGAATTGTGGGTTTCGTATTAGGGACAGCACCCCGGGAGGAGAGCAGAGTAGAAGCGTACAAGGGCGAAGGAAGATGCTGGGTAGGCAGAGAGCTGCTTGCGAGATGGACTAGAGAGGCTAAGTCCGAACCGAGTGAGTGAACTTCTTGGGAAGTCACCACGGCTGACACCTTTGGTTAGGAAAGGACCTGGTTGTAGGGATGACACTTAGTATAGTGTAGGGATAGACTTATCCTGATGTATTTCTTCTTTCCTCTCATGTCTACCAAGACCCAAATCATAGCAATTCTTGCAAGCTTAGTGGTCTTGGAAATTATATTAGTGCTGTTTCTCAGTCGTTTGAGACTTTTCCGTAGGATTATGTTTGTATTACTACCTGTGTATTTGCTGAACCTGTTACTGAGGTGTTTATATACACAATTGCTTTTGGCTTTATAATAAATTTTCAAACTTGACTTTTTGTCAGTGGTTCTTTGGGGAAGGAGATGGAAGTGATCCGAATTGACTGGTTGAAATAGATTACCTTCTACACTCTATGACAGGTAAAAAGGTCTAATCGACCTGTAACGGGATACTAGAGATCTATTTCAAATTCTAGATTAAGTTTCCCGCCTTTCCACATGCAACACGTGCCCTTGTAGGTCTCTGCATGTCACCAGACCGGAGCTCAAAGGGAGCAGGAGGAGCTGCCAAAAGTTGCCAGATCTCCTGGAACCCTGTCTGTAATATTCCTTTCGGCCGTTCTGACATCTCCATACCCTGAATAGCAGAAAGGAACTTAGACTGTAGAGAGTTGGTTCGAGGCGGGTGGGCTTCGGCAGAGAGCGGATTGGTGCTGCGGAGAGTGCGTCCTCCACACAGGCAGCTCTGTTTACGGCTATTTTAGAATCCATCATTTTTATTAAGCGGAAATCAGGATTGATGTACACAGCCTCCTGCCTCAATCTCAAGGCCGGCAGAGCGAGACATGAGCGTAAGTACACAGCTTTAAGACACACAGCCCGGAGGCCGATCGCGCAAAAATCAAACCTGTAGGACTTCTGTGTAGACTTCCAGTTTAAGGACATCCAGATTCGAACAAAAATAAGACAAATAGAGAACAACCGAAACAAACAGCCCCCCAACCCCTTGTCCCACCCCTCTCCGCACCTGTTCCATCATTTGTTGTAGACTCTTAGTCCAAGGCAACCCTTCATCACTCGCTACAGGGTATATGCTCAACCTGCCGACTTTTGAATGCAGCCCAAGGGTTCTAGTGGCAAGAGCTTGAGGATATGTAAGTATTTCGGGCATGCCACTTCTCTGATGTCTTTTGTGAGTAGGTGCAAAAAGGGCCCCCACAATTTCACAAAATCTTTACCCTTCCCCTCCACACATAGCTAGTAGTTACTACTGGTGGTGTATCCATGCTAGTACATCAGGTGGCATTGTTGAACCCACAGAGCTAGGATAACCTGACAGGCTGCCAGCAGTGCCAGGGTAATCTGCCTACCTCTAAGAGATCTGAATGGGAAGGCCTTGGGGTGGGAGAGGCCTAGCAGTGTGTATTCTGGGGAGCGGGGCAGTGCAATCTGAAACACAGCATCCATATCATCCAGTACCATTGTCCAATGCTTATTTTAAATAAATTATTCTTACCTGCATTTCCTGTGCCGACAAAACACCCTCCCCGGCTCGTCGATCACGAGGGTTGCCTGGTGTCTGCCTTTCAAATGTTGTCTTTAATCTGGAGTTGACAGTGATGTGGAAATTAGCAAAATTAATGTACCTAAGCGGCGTTCATTTGCCCTCTCCCGTCCCCCTCCCTGTAGGCACCACGTATACCCTGAAATGTTGACCGCATCATTCTGCCAATGAAAGCCCGTGCCCATATGTACATGACAGCCATTTTAGGCCATGGCCTCTCTGTCCGTTTTTATAAAGTCCCCGGCTTCCCTCCTGCGTACATTTGAGCACCTCCCCCCCACTCTCCCATGCATAGACCATGAAACTCAGCACTCTGCGCGACCCTGCTATGAAAGGCAACCCTCCTGCTTGACCCAGGCACCCCCCCCCATTTCCCTCTTGAAGAAGCATCCTTCGCCTCAGCTGACATAGCCCCCCAGCTGTATCTGACTGCCCCTGTTCTCTCATGTACGGGTCATAAGACCTCTCTCTCTCTCTCTGTGCGACTCTGACCCTGCGCGCACCCTGACCCCCTCCTTCTCCCTCACATGGACAAGTCATAAACCTTCCTCCTCTGCAAGACCCTGTCCTTGGGAGTCACGGCCGCGCCTGACCAAACACCTCCTTTCCTTCCATGAATGCCCCTCTGTTGACAAGCCTTCCCTCCGCGCTCGATTGTCCACGCGGCATGAATACCACTCCTTTGATGACCTCTTCCCCCGAGTCCGGCTGACCACACATGTCCGAGGCCATCGCCTGAGCCGGGAGATACCATTTACTGTCCTTATTGTATGAAGTCACTCCTCTTCAAAGGATCCACTATTGATCCTGGCCACCCCACCCCCTGGGCTATGATCAGGCGCACACATCCTAAACTGTTGACGGAACACTTAGCTGCGTGATTACCCTCCCCTCTTATCAGCAGGTCAAGGGTCCCTATTGTGAACACATGTGGGGTAGGATTGACACAAGGATCATGGGGATGTATTTTCCTTGTTACACAATATCATGATTGTAGTGCCAAGTGTTCTGCAAAGTATAAAAGACAGAGTCTCAGCTCACTTGTTAGAGCACCTCGAGACGATACCTTGTTGTCTGATCTGACGTGTTCTGCTCCGTCGGAATAAACTTCTGTTTCCTGCCTTCTGGTCTCCGGCGCCTGCCTCATTGCTTGGTAAATTTGAATGGTACAAGGGCGGTTAGCGCCGGGCAAATCTTGAGAAAGGTCCTAGCCCTACCTTTTTCTACAATTTGGCGTCCCAAAGCGTGGGGCCCATCAGCGACACGTGGATCCAGTGGGAGAGGTCCCGATGACAGAGTGAACGACTGCAACGATCGGGAAGAGCTCATGTCCGATAGACCCTCGTCTGACAGCCGATCATCCGACCTTCACTAGTTCTGAACAGACCTCTCTCGAGTGATCTACGGTCCTGACTGGGAACCATCAGGAGTGCCGCGAACATCACGAAGGAGAGAGGACGATCGGGCGCTGGATCCAGAGGACAGGAAACCGTCCATGCGGTCCGGGTAAGGTCGTGTAAACACGACGAATTGAGGAAAATTGTTTTTGTTTGGATAATACTAGTATTACGATTTGTTGAAACCTCTGGAGATTCGCTGTCTGCAAACGGGGAAAAACAAACAGGCTCTCTCTTTGCAAACAGTGAAGGATAGGTAACGCAGACTTTTGTCCCCATTGTAATCCGTCGTGCCTATCTTCCTCCCCCACTGTTTCCCGAACTATCGTTCGTGGATTATTGTCTGGAGATTCTTTGTCTGCAAACCGGGAAGAACAAGGTCTCTCTTTGCAGGTAGAGAAAGAGTGGGTAGCGATAACTTTTCGTGCCCACTTATTCTCCCCACTGAATTGTTTGATTGGCCGATTATTCGGTATTGGTTCGTTTGAGGTATTCACCGCCGCCAAACAACGGAGAATAGAAATATTCTGCCTAGTCTTTGCCCGCTGTGATAAGATAGGTAGTGCAGATTTTTGTCCCCGGTGTAAACCGTCATGCCTATCTTCTCCCCACTGGTTGGTAGCCTGTTTAGCCCGGACCGCTTATTAGAGATGAACCATCCAGCTCCACTGGAGGGCACCCCTAATAAGGACATGTTCACTAAGCATGGACTAGTCGCTATAGCTTATAATAGGTTATGGCATAAAAATACAAGAAAAGTAGTTGAGCGAAATCAGTAGGCCACTGAGGAGTTATCAACTTCGCTAAAAATAAAATAAGAAACGCTAGAAACAACCCGTAATAAGAAACATACAAATGGCGAGGGAAGACAAGTTTGACAGCAGGCAAGCCACGAGGTAGCTAGGTTCCGTTGCCTATTCCTGCCCTAAACATGTCTGCCTCATTGCCCACCACGCCCAAATAACGGTCACGTGAAATAGATACAAATCAATAGGTACCTACCCCCATCCCGGAAACTCCCGAAGTGCCACAGGTCCGCGGTTACGCCCATCCGGTAGGCGAGGCCTCGAGTCATGCGGGGCTCGCCTGGACGCAGTCGGAGGGGGAGGCTGTGGGGCGGACGGCCCAGAAAACCGTGATGGCCTCTCCTTCTCTCCTCCTCTGCTGCCCTGCAGGCCACGGGGGGGGGCTGTCTTGCCTCAGCCACCGACCACCCCCCCCTCTGTCTCTCGCCTGGTCCGACCCGCGAAGAAGGCCGAAGCCAAAAGCGAGAACGGCGGCGCTTGCAAGTAGTCCCGCCACATGTCAAATTCCTGGATAGTTACAGGTAGTCCCGCCACATGTCCACCTCTGGAGAGTTGGAGGTAGTCCCGCCACCTGTCGAAGAGGAAGGGGGGGGGGGGCTGTCTTGCCTCAGCCGCCGACCACCCCCCCCCCCATCTTCAATAGCCGGCACGGCCAACACCGAAGCGGCGGAGCCGAGGAACGGCGCGGGGTCGCTGGAGGGGGGAGGCGGCGCGAACGAGCCTCCCCCACCTCCCTTCAGGTGGAGGCTTCCAGCGACACCCCAACGCTCTTACTTAAAGAGGGTCCACAACGAAAAACGGTCTTTTGCCCAGGACGGGCACACGCCCCATGCCTTCTCTCCTCGACTTTGAAGATTCTATGAGAGCCGTGGGGCTCCCGACCCCTCCGCATGGGTGCCCCCGTCCCCCTCACTGGGAACCGCGACATCGACGCACTCCTGCCGGCGCCAGCCTCAGTTTGGAAATGGCTAAAACACAGCCAAGGTACAGACTTGTTCAGTTCCGGTGGAACACCAGAGTGACCCGGTAGGAAAATTGTTGCCGCCCTCCCCACTCTTTGACTGATGGTCCATATTGTTAGACTGTTACCACATTACGCAAAACTTTTTGAACTACCAACGGAAGGTTCTGGTCCAACCATGAGTCATTGAAGACATTCTGACTATACCGGAACCTGCCTGACCTCGCCCAAAATGGCGCCGACACACGAAACAAAACTTTCGAACCCCCTGTTCACCCGGATTGCTCGAATATTGATGCACTGAGATATGTATGCATTTTTTGGACAATGGAAGTCGATAAGATGGATAATGAGTATGTGTTTAAGGAAAGAAGCAATGTAAGACAGATATTGACCATGTGTTTGGACAATGAACTGATCTAGGGTGGGTACTAATTATGATTGGGAACAATGAAATGGTGTAATTTGGGAACCGAGTGAGCATCTGGATAATGAATTAATGAATTAATTGAGAACTAACTTCTTGACATGCATCATGCTTGCTCTGTAGGGAAGTTTGATACGATTTTATTGCACTGCTGCACTTTATGCAATGAACTGCCCCCAACTTCGTTCTTCTTATGTACAGTTCCAATCTGCTCCGTGGCCGGTCCACTGGGTTGTAGGCCTGTATTTATACATCAACACTTTTTTATTAAAAGTATTTTGAAAAAGAAAGCATAGTTGTAGCGGTTGCATTAATGAGTTTTGGATGATTTTACTACTATGAGCAAAGAATAAGTATGATGAAGGCTGAAGGTTAAAAAGGACCCGATATTTAACAGCTACATTATGTGTGACAGGCAGCCGGAAAAGTGTTTTAGACGCTTTTTAACGACACCACAGAAATGCCACCTGACCGCCACCCTTGCACGCAACCTAAAGGGGTCGCGACCAAGTAACTCATGTAGATACGCAGATCATCAATGGTTATCTATCTGACGCTACTGGTCCCTCTGGGCTTAAACGCCGAGATGGCAAAGAAATGCACTACGTGGAGATAGGTCGAGTATGTGGTAGGTAAAAACATTTCCGGATTACTGCATGCTGATGAGGTTTGAATGCTACCCCCCACCCCTTCTTTCTCCTCCCTTCTGCAGGTCGCGTTGGAACATCGGCTGAAGTATGGGAGAACGATGATCGAACAACCGACGAAAAAGGGAAGGAGGGAATATGAGCATAGTCCTTATGACGATAGGTTTTTAGAGACATAGACTTAAATATGACTGTTCCTCCATTAGAGCATAGCGACTGAGAAAATGGACGGACATAGAAACTCGACGGGTGCTGTATGACGGAAATTGACTGGAAATTAGCACGTTAGAACGGCTGGGAGGATGGACTGACATAGAGACTTGACGGGTACTGTATGACGAAAATTGACTTGAGATACCACGTTAAAGAATGTAACTAGACGTTTGACTAGGTAGGGAAAGGACAGAAGAAAAATGCAAGAGTTAGGGTTACCAAGGCTGCTGCCGTCTGGGAAGTTAGAAATGTTGCTGATGTTCAAAAATACTGCTCCCCCCCCCCCCTTCTCACATTATAGATCTAGCCAAGCTGTCCGACTGTTCTCCCGATCAATACTTGCCGTTGCCTCAGCCTGGAGAACTTCCCACCAAAGGAAGAAACTGAAAAATGATTTAAGATCCAACCATGGGTAAATAGCGCGACCAGGTTAATTTCTGATCAACTAATCGAGGTGTAAGTATTGGCAAATGAGAAGGCTCGAAGAAATAACAAACGAAAAGGGAAATGAGAGGAAAAGGAGGAAAAAGGTAAAAAGAGCTCAGCACATAGATAAATAGGATACTAAAGATGCGCAGCATGCAGAAGTTCTGTTTGGCCAATAATTGTTTTATGTTTTGTCGTGAACCCTTTTGTATGTAGCACATGTACTGTCTTCCCTTGTCTGAGTTTGTGTGTATGTAATGTACGGGTTTATGTCTTCCCTCTGTCTGCGTTTGCGTGTTACCTGACCTCTGTCGTTCTGTGTTGTGAGCACACTAAATGACCTATTTTCGTACACGTCTCTCTCTCTCTCTCTCTCTCTCTCTCTCTCTCTCTCTCTCTCTCTCTCTCTCTCTCTCTCTCTCCTCTCTCTACATGTCATACGTGTACCGAATGGCTCGTTTAGGTTGCGGACGACTCTCACTCCCTACGAGAGTCCCCCTGTCCCATCCTTTTTGTATGGTAATATTGTGCCCCGTCGGCACCAGTCTGATTGGATACTTATTGAACGCGAAGGTGTTCAGCGAAACTGACCGAAACTAAAATGATTGTATCTCGCCATATTACTACCTCTCCTTTCTACAAAATGAATGAACTCGAATTGGCTGAGAAGGAAAGGACAGGTGAGACGACTAAGGTCCCCTAATCTGGCCCTCTTAAAAAGGGGACTATATGTCAATGGCATCCTAATTTTTATTGTTAGAGACAAGCGCCAAGGTTAAGATTGACCCCCCAATGCCCAGATTGCCCCACCCCCTTTGCACCCAAGCGCGAATGCCCGAAGCGTCCCCGCCCCACTTGATTGACCCCAGCTACTGTCCCCGATATATATATATGATGACCATGAGTAACTGCCGCCCCTCGAGAAAAACCTGTTTGACCCTGTCTTTTAATGACTGCACCCCCGCTCTGTTTGAAAGAGTTAGCCAGCTCTAAAGGGAAATGTAAGACTGTCAAGGCTCGGGTTAGAAGGACGAGTCTCCCCTGAATGTTGTCAATCTTGGGGTTCTTGTTGAAATACGCAGGTGATAAGAGTCTGACCTCTGTCCGAACGCAGTAGAAATACCCACCTACTTACTTCATGGTAATAGACTTCTGACTATGACCAATGAGCATAACGCCAGGTGCTAGGATTGCGAGTGGAATTCAAATGTAAAAATCTCTTCTCCTGCCAGTTCTCTAAAACTTGTTTTTTCCCATTTGAAGATACTCAATCACCGGAGGAGAAGGGCCGGACGTGACGCACAGCCTGGCCGCAGATCATGGGACACATGCGACATCGACCAAAGGTGGAGCCGCAGCACAACAAGAAACGGGACGAGGCAGCACTTTCAAAGGCGGTAAAAGAAAGGATGAAGGGCTGTCCTGAAGCTCGCCGTCCGCCAACCCACGTGTGCCTGGAGCCTCCGTCCCTCTTTTCAAGCCCGATTGATGGGCCTGCTTGCTTGTTATCCATTGCTCCCTTGGTCCCTTTGGTGTGTCCCAGGAAATCTGCTCCCACTCCGCCCTCTCACTCCCATCGACTATTTGAACGACACACCCTCTTTTCCATGTGACTTCTTGCCAAAAAGGAAGAACAGCCTTTGGGTGGGAATAGGGTGTTGCCACGGAAATATAGGTGCCGAGCATAAGGCACCACTAAACGGATTGGTTAGGGAACAGGACTGTGGTCTAACAGCAGAGGACTGACTGCACCCTGCAACGCGTAAGGATAAGACCCGAGCTGGACCTATAGCTCCACCGCCGGTGCTCAACAGCGCCAACGAAAGGACACGGACTAGAGCCTACCAGTGATGGCTCACCGCTAAAAGACACTGTGACGAAGAGATCTTGTGTATTGAACTGAATTCCGCCCTCAACTGCTTGGTCAAAATGTTCATTGGTCACATTTTTAAGTCAGAAACATTTATGCTATGTAGTGCTTTTGAAATGATAGGAACTCGACAAATGCAATTTCCTATGTGCTGCATTCTGCCCATCACATCAACTGTTCATGATTTTTTATGCAATATGTTAGTATTGACAAATGCTATTTCATCAACCACATGTTTATATGTACGCCCCTTAACTAGGAAGGATAGGAAAATGAACTGTTGTTGTTTATATGTACGCCCATCAACTAGGAAGAATAGGAAAATGAACTCGCTTATGTTAAAAGCGGCGACTGTGGAAATTAGCAAAATTAATGTACCTAAGCGGCGTTCATTTGCCCTCTCCCGTCCCCCTCCCTGTAGGCACCACGTATACCCTGAAATGTTGACCGCATCATTCTGCCAATGAAAGCCCGTGCCCATATGTACATGACAGCCATTTTAGGCCATGGCCTCTCTGTCCGTTTTTATAAAGTCCCCGGCTTCCCTCCTGCGTACATTTGAGCACCCCCCCCCCCACTCTCCCATGCATAGACCATGAAACTCAGCACTCTGCGCGACCCTGCTATGAAAGGCAACCCTCCTGCTTGACCCAGGCACCCCCCCCCATTTCCCTCTTGAAGAAGCATCCTTCGCCTCAGCTGACATAGCCCCCCAGCTGTATCTGACTGCCCCTGTTCTCTCATGTACGGGTCATAAGACCTCTCTCTCTCTCTCTGTGCGACTCTGACCCTGCGCGCACCCTGACCCCCTCCTTCTCCCTCACATGGACAAGTCATAAACCTTCCTCCTCTGCAAGACCCTGTCCTTGGGAGTCACGGCCGCGCCTGACCAAACACCTCCTTTCCTTCCATGAATGCCCCTCTGTTGACAAGCCTTCCCTCCGCGCTCGATTGTCCACGCGGCATGAATACCACTCCTTTGATGACCTCTTCCCCCGAGTCCGGCTGACCACACATGTCCGAGGCCATCGCCTGAGCCGGGAGATACCATTTACTGTCCTTATTGTATGAAGTCACTCCTCTTCAAAGGATCCACTATTGATCCTGGCCACCCCACCCCCTGGGCTATGATCAGGCGCACACATCCTAAACTGTTGACGGAACACTTAGCTGCGTGATTACCCTCCCCTCTTATCAGCAGGTCAAGGGTCCCTATTGTGAACACATGTGGGGTAGGATTGACACAAGGATCATGGGGATGTATTTTCCTTGTTACACAATATCATGATTGTAGTGCCAAGTGTTCTGCAAAGTATAAAAGACAGAGTCTCAGCTCACTTGTTAGAGCACCTCGAGACGATACCTTGTTGTCTGATCTGACGTGTTCTGCTCCGTCGGAATAAACTTCTGTTTCCTGCCTTCTGGTCTCCGGCGCCTGCCTCATTGCTTGGTAAATTTGAATGGTACAAGGGCGGTTAGCGCCGGGCAAATCTTGAGAAAGGTCCTAGCCCTACCTTTTTCTACAGTGAGGTCGAGATGGGTGTGCTGTGGTCCAGTGGCGTAACAATACCTAAGCCCCCACATCCCTGCAAGATAAGTTGAGGGAGCCCCTAAATTACTAATTTCCGCAGCCTTCGCCCACTACCCTGCAACATACCACCATTTTTGGAAAACAGTACTGTTAAAAACAAATAATGTAATGAAAACATAATGTTCTAACTAGTTTTCTGAAAACAAAGCCTTTGTGCACATATGAGCCTTGTTTTCTGTATCCAGACTGAAGCATGATTCTACACTGCTTCAGGGACATGGCAGTCCACAGAGAAGGAATGCCTTTGCTTACCACCCTAAGACACAGCCATGCATCATTGTAGGGTGGATAGATCTGTAAAGAAATAAAGCATCCACCATCCAGTGTACTGCACAGGTGCATTGCTATAAGGCTTAGCAATAAGCTGTAATTATATATGGGTAGGTATGTAGCAAGCAAATATTCAACCACCCTCAGGGGTGGCTATTGTGTGTCCAGACAGGTTGTTCTCATGCCATGTTATTAGGAGATCCGCAAGATAAAAGATAAATGAGCATAGAATGGATCTAAATAAAACTAGCTTACATAATAATTTCTTATCCTGAAAATATGACACTTACCCAGTGTTCCTGGCCCTACGACAGACACTCATCTGGCACAGCTTGGAGTCTTGATTGACAACTCCTTGAATTAAAGAATCAGGTTATCTCTGTGGTCTCTGTAGCGTCCTCCCCAGCCCAGTAGCACACACCGAGCTCGGTAGTGCACGTCTTTATTCTTCAGAGTGCAACCGTTAACTGAACGCACTGCGTCACAAACTTTATTAACCACACCCAGCCACACCCATCAGATAACTTCATATTTTAGGAAGTCTGTTAAGGGCCACTAGAGTTTTCATGAACATAAACGCAGGACACAACAGTCTCCACATTCTCAATTTAATTCTGGCATTGGGAGTCTTAGAGCTGGAGGCCAAGATCTCTTCCCGCCAGAATCTTGGATCTGTTCTCTCTCTTGAACATCATAATTCTCCAATTTCCTGGCTTACTTTTGTCATGAATCGCCAAACTTCCCTCTCTTTTTGCCTTGCAACACTGCAGTTAGTCTCAGATAAAAAGCTGATACTCTTTAAATCTCTGTGCATCTTTTATCTGTTAACCTGGTTCTTTAATGCAAGGAGTTGTCAATCAAGGTTCCAAGCTGTGTACCAAGTCTGTAGGGTGAGAAGGGACTTCAAGAGCATTAGGCCATCAAGTGTGGATGACCGAAGTGATTGAGAGTCATGCAAGAGACTAGAACTTCAGTCTTTTCTGTGTTGACATCTGTTTCTGAAATGGAAAGAGAGAGACGTAGAGAGTGCCTGCTCTGCACTGTGAAATGCTGCTTCTCTTCCACTGGTAATGTTGCATTACTGCATGGAAATGCTTGTACTCTCCCTTTGCAGGATCTTGTACGGTTGAGGAAGCACAGGTGTGTGGATAGTTGCCAAGTATTGTAAGATCCTCTGCATGCCTTTTCAGCAGCGGAATCAGAAAGGTCCTATTGCTTGTGTATGAGCGAGTGAGTCGTAAGATGTTGGTTAGTGAATATATGTTTGTGTGAATTTAATCATAAACACATATATTTATACAGAATCAGAACACAAAAGGTTAAATCCAGGTACTGTGAAAAAAATCAAACTAATAGTCCATGTTACTAAGGTATTTTCCTGTCATGCCATTATAATGTGAATTCTGTGGTGTGGTACTGAAGAACACAAAAAGGTGCAGAATGGAATGCATGAATTCATCCCAGATGCAAGTAATGTATCGTGCTACACTTCAATCCATCTGTTTTTGTCCATCATGCCAATCCACTGACCTGCCTTATGCACATTAGACTCGGTTCTGCTCCAGTAGATACAGTTTTCCCAAAACTGCCTGGTTGGGTCCCCACTGAACAGGATCACATTTAACCCCAGACCACTTTCTGCCTACGTTTTTGTACGGCAATAACAGTGTTTTCTCATGTCAGTTACACTATATAGCGATAATGGCATGGATACATATATATGCAAGTGTTAATACTTCTTTTTTTAAGCAGGGTACTCCTGATTGATAGATCTAGTCTGGATACATTTTCTCTTAATTTGTCTAAAATCAGTTCTTCAAAAATACATTTTAGTGGGTGATTGGAGCCTCTTTCACTTCGCCGCCCCAATTGTTATTTCTTCCTTTCAGCTATATAATGTTGGGAGGCAAACTGTTGGACTGTAGCAAATTTGAAGGGGGAGGAATGAGGGCCGATTATACATAGGCTCTTCCTAGTCAATTTCAGAACATGATGAAGAAATCCTTTAAAACACTCCTAGGCTGAATCCCATAGGCATCCAGGTTGGGTTGAAACAGTTCTATGACCTAATGGAAAGTGTTAACCATGGAAGGATGAAAGGCTATGTTGGCGCTGCTTGAGTTGCTCCCTATGAAGCAAGCACACTACTGGAGTGGTGTGGCTCACTGGTTAGAGGCGGCAGACCCGGAAGCAGAGGATGGCCCGGGACCAGGGTTCAATTCCTGACGCGGCAGGGTCGTGGACCAGGGTCAGCGGACTCGATAATTCTCGCCTCTGGGCCTACTCTAACCAGGGATCACACTCGGCAACTCTGGGCATTAGCTTGCCTCATCTCCACAACAGCCCCCCACAAACGCCAGGGATGCCTGGTTTCACCTTGGAGATACCCAGCAGGGACCATCTCACAGGGAAAGCCAGGACGGGTTCCCCAGCGGTCTACAGCGCTGAGATACCCCAGCGGTCTACAGTGCTGAGATACCCCATGGCGGGGTGATACATGCGCTGTACAAGACACCATTACATTACATTACCCACGTTGGCTACCTAGCTATCAATATATATATATTTTTTTAATTTTCATTTTGTGTACATACAACAAAGATAACAATTGTTATGTGTGCTACCCGCCCCTGAGGTTACAAGGTATATAGTGAATGGTATACATCTCGGCAGGTTTCCCCTTTGCTGGTTATAAGGCAGCAGAACGGGGGTATACCCCAAAGCACACAGCGGGGTGGGTTAAAATCTACCTAGCTATCATTATAATCGTTGACACTCAGGAGAACTCAGATCTCTCTACGCAGTGTAGATCATGATAGAGTTGCAGTATGAGATGTGTGTGTATGCAGGAGAGCTGACACAGGGGTGAAAAGATGAGCATAGTCAGCTTTGTAATACCTCATTGCTATGGTAACAGTGAAATGCATAGACCAGCATATGTGTAATTCGTGAGAGCTCGTGGATGTCTCAATGGTGGGAAAGCATTGTATGGAGCCGGTCAGGAGAGCACAGAGGACATTTCAGTGCTAAGATAATTGTGCACGTTGAAGGACAGTATACAGCTGCATAGTGAGAGCTGTGTCGGTGGTAGGATAGCTTTGAAGGGGCAGGGCAGGTCAGGATAGAAGTGCATGATGAGAGTTTGGGCAGGTATCAGGGCTGGTGAAGTTTAACATGGGGTAGGTGAGGACAGGAGTTCATTTTGAGAGCTCAGTGCACATCTCACCCCATCTATTAAGAAAGGAAGAGGACATGGTCGCTCCTTTGGCTTTAATGTAGCAAAGCGTTGGCATTCTTTGCCATTAGCTGTTCGAGAGACAGAAATGAGCTTGGCTTCCAAAAGGCGATTAAACTTGGCTCTTCAAATAATCTGGTCCTTAAGGCGCGTTTCCCGTGCTGGCATGAGGCTGCCTCTTCCTTAGAGCTGGGATGCCCCCAGGTCGCCGCGCGCTCTTCAAGTGAGAAATAGAATCGAATCTTAAAGTTAGGATCGTTTTGAATGGGAGAGAGCCAGCCTAGCTGTGCATGGGCAATTCCAGAAAAAAGATGCATTGGGAGAGACTTCTTGTTTCAGGACTAGGTTAGCTTTGCCTGGGACAGGGTAGGACAGGGCTTTGGTGAGAGCTTGCTGCATGTCTTAAAGCTAGCCTAGCTTTCAATGGGGCAGGTCAGGATAGATGCGCATTAGGATAGCTTTAACACAGTGAACACCAGTGTAAACATCTTTATGTTAGGATAGCGTTAAAGGGACCGCTTAGGATGGAAGTGGAGAATGATAACTCAGTGCAGGGCCCAGAGCTGGTCAGCTTTGCATGAGACATCTCAGGGTAAAGGTGCCATGCGAGATGCCAGTGCACCTCTCAGTGCACTCTCAGTGCATAGCTCCTTGACAGGGTTGCCGCCTGGCAGGCATGTCATTGGCCTGGCCTGTACTGTTAAATACAGGCTGGTTAAATAGTTAGGAAGAGCAGGGAAACCCAGTATTTCTTTAGTGTTGAAATGCAAATCCAAAACAGCAAAACCATAAAGAAATCACCTGAAAAGTATGTATCAAAGTCTACTGAGGATTTTGCAAAATCATTTTTACCTACCAGCCCGTGGCCCTTTCAGGATAGCAAATATGTGCAGAAGGCCGTTTGTTTTTGTGCACAAAGCAGTACCCTACTCGTAACTATGGCCGCTTTGTACAGGTCTTTTCAGGATAGGGGTGCATTTGCATGGGGCAGGCCGGAAGCACTTTGAAAGCTCCAGTGATATGCTTGGAATGGTATAGCCTCCCATAGTCTTACATCAAGGTTTGTACACGCCTCACCCTTCCACCAAACTCAGATCTCCCGTTTCACCTGTCAGCTATCACGCGTCCTTGCAGGGGCTTTCTCACACTCGAGCAAAGAGCAAGATTCTGATTTCTGTTCGATGAAATGGAAAGCATCAGTGTTTTCAACGCCCCTGCATTTGTGGCCTCGTCCAGAAGGGACAGACTGCTGTCGCTTTTCTGGGCCTCGCCTTCTCCATCTGCTGGAGGGGAGGGACATTCATCACAGGGTCCCCACTCACTCCCTCTGAATTTGTTTCAAAGACAGCCCTTCTTCATCGCTAGCAACATACGAGTTACTTTATTGATTTTGCTGCGTGTGTTTAATGCCCTCCTTGTGATTTGTAAGCTGTGGGTTGCTTCTGTTACGCCCTGCTGAGATGTGCTGCATTTGGGTCAGAAGCTACTTGGTTTGCTCTGTCGATATAGATCAGAAAAAATTAAACCTATGCACAAAAACATCTGCTGCCTCATTTACAAGGCTGTGCGTCACTTTTACGCCGCCGGTGCGTCACTTTTACGCCGCCGGTGAGTCACTTTTTGTGACGCACCATTGGCGTAAAAAATGCGCCTTGATGCGCCATATTTACAAAGTGACGCATCTAGGTAGATGTGTCACTTTGTAAACCCCTGCGCCACATTATAACTGCGCCAGGTAAAATGTATGCAAGGGGAGGCGTATTGACGCAAGAAAGGGTCATGGAAGTGACGCAGTGAAATCTATGAGATTTCACTTCGCCACTTCTAGGACTCAAAATCTTACGCCTGCCTCACAGCAGGCATAAGACTGACGCAAGCCCTTTCACATGGGGCTTGCCCCATGTGAAAGGACACGTTGCTGGAGTTGCGTCACACATCAGTTTTGGGAGATATTGGCTCCTGCTCTAGTGCGAAACTGGACAAAGGACACGGGAGTAACCTCCCCTCTGTCCTACCCCTCCCCTAGGAGGGTCCTCTGAATCTGTCCAACCCTCTCCCGTGGGTATAATACGGCGTAACTCATTTGTATTTTACAAGGACACGATTCTACAAAAAGAAACCACTGACCTTCGACCGTCTGGATTTCGACTGGGCCCGACTTTGTCTCCCTCTCTGTCCAAAGCGTTGTCTGTGCCCTTGCTCCATACAAGCTCAGTGCAGGACCTGTGGTGTACTAAGGACAACTGAAGAATCTCCCTTGAGGTGAAGGAGTCACTCCCCTGCAATTGCAGGCACCTCAAAGCAACTGAACGGTCTGCTGCTCCTGAGCTCCTTCAATTCTGAAGATCTCAGCAACTCACGAGGTGGTTACCAAGTTCCCTGAGGTTGAGCTGGCCTCTCAGTAAGTTTGAGGCCAGTATCCCTCGTGGGGACTGCATTACCCGAACCTCTATGCACCACGTCCATTTGCAGTAGCATATTGTTGGACTTGGCTCTTTTTGCAGGGTCATCCCTGAACTTTTTGCCTTCCTCCTGTATTTTTTCTGATCTGTTGTTGGCTGTTTTATGACTCTCTGCACTTTACCACTGCTGATCAGTGCTAAAGTGCATATGCTCTCTTTTGTAAATTATGTAATGGATTAGTGATTTCATGATTGGTCATTTGATTTACTTGTCAGACCCTTGTACAGTGCACCATGTGTGTCCAGGGCCTGTAAATCAAATGCTGCTAGTGGGCTTGCAGCACTGATTGTGCCATCCACAGAAGCAGCTTGTAAAGTGTGGCTCAGGCCTGCCATTGAACTTTCCCTTTTCTACATGTTAGTCACCCCTAAGGTAGGACCAAGGTAGTCCCATGGGGATGGTGCATTGCACTGGCGTAACAAAAAGTGAGGGGGCCTCCCTGCACAGTACTTAGGGGGGGCCCCTCCGGGCTCAATCAGGAGCTCTCCAGGCCAGAGTTCAGTGCCGAGGGGGCCCCTTGGAGCTACGGGCCCCCCGCACCGCGTGGGCTGCGGGGGCCTGTTTTACGCCCCATGTGCATTGTATGGAAACTGTAGGACATGACCTGATGTGTGTGGCATGTGAATTGCAGCCAATTTCGTTTTTCACTATTGCAAGGCTACCTGGTCCCATAGGCCAGAATGGGCAGTTTGATTATAACAATTTATAATCCTAACTGACCCAGGGAACACTGTAGAAATTGGAGTTTAGTATCCCTGAACTCAGAAAGTTAAAATACATCTGTTAGTGAAGGTGGTTTTTACATTCTGTGTTTGAAAATACCACTTTTAGAAAGTAGATATTTTCTTGCCCAAACAGCAGCATGCCTCTGCTAGGTATGTGTATTCTATGTCTGGTTTGTGAGTGACAGGGGCTGGGGTGGCTCCTGGAGCCTGGGTGAGTCAGCCCTAGGCTGAATAGACCTATCTCTATTGGGAGTGGTGGGAGGAGTAGCACCTGGGCCTAAATAGGGCTGTGCCTGCCTTCCACAATGCTAGCTCCCCCATCCTATGGTGCGTCTGATGACCCTGGCCCACACTGTCAAAGGAAGAAGTTGTGCACTGGCAGAATGCACCCAGAACTGGTTTGGACTAGGTACAGACGGTTGAATGACATTACAATGTGGGCTTTTACCCCATGTGCCATTACAACGCTGTTTTTACAACGCAAGTCGTTACAACAACTTGCACTGTAAGCGCTGGACAGTGGAATAGTTTAATTTTTTATTCCAACTCCAGCCCACGTTACAGTAGGGAAGGTGTTGGAATAGAAAATTAAACTATTCCTTTTCCAACAGCGCCCTCCAGCGCAAGTCGTTGAAACAACTTGCGTTGTAAAAGCATCATCGTAATGGAAGAGCATGGTAATGCCCGCGTTGTGATGGCTGCTCACTGGTACAGACACTCTCTACCTTCTGAGACAAAGGATTTGTGTGCATAAAAAGGGTGACCCAGACCCCAGAACTTTAGATCCCTTCTAGGAATTAAGACAAACCTTTGCCAAGGAGAAGAACCAAGGAAGCTGCAAGGAGGAGACTGCCCCTGTGCTGTGCTGTTGGGGTTGGCCTGCAGTGGTTACTTTATTGCCAAGGAAAGGAGAAAAAGAACTTTGTGTGTACTTTTACTATCTTGAGGAAGATGTCCAAGGGCTTGAAGCTGAGCTTGCCTCCTGTTCTGAAGTCTCAGGGACACAAAGACTTCACCAACAGCTCCCCCTGAATTTCCTTGCTGGGAATTCTACTTGCAGAGAGGTGTCTACTGTTGTTTGGGCCCTCTGAGACGACTGCGTGTCGCTGGGAGCTGGAAGTGCGACGCAATGAGACGAAGCATGCCGCTGCAGCCGTTCGCCATCGCATCACCGACAAAGCGCGTCGCATCACCAGAGAAGCGTGTCGCCACCTCAGAGGTTGCTGTCACATTACCGGAGAAGCGTGTCGCAATGCCTTTCGCGGCGCAGAAGTTACTGAGTTTGCTGCACGGCCGTCGGGCGTGCACATTTCGCATCCCACGTTGTCGCATCGCATCAAGGACGCCGTTTTGTTGCATCGCACCGGAGTGACACATTGCATTGAGGCGCCATCTTGTTGCATCATCAATGGGCCGCAGTAAGAAACAACGCATCAATTCCCCACACAGTAAGGAAGCGAGCCTCAACTCCCCTGCGCAGCAGTAAGGAACAATGCATCCAGTGTAAGGAACGGTGCATCAACTTCCCTGCGACCCTTTTGTTTGTGTGCGTGACGCATATAAGGTACTTTGGGAGTAAAGTGTCGTATTTACCATCTACATTGAACTAAGCTATTTCTACCATTTTAAAGTCGATTTTTGGTCTTGTGTTCAGTCTAGTAAAGATTACTTATTTTTCTAAACTGGTGTGGTGTCCATTTGTAGTGTTTTCACTATATTCCTGTATGGGTTCACAAATGCTTTACACACTGCCTCGGAGATAAGCCTATCTGCTCGTGCCAAGCTACCAAGGGGGTGAGCAGGAGTTATTTGAGAAGTTTAGCCCCTTACGCTGACTAGATGCAAGGGTCCCTATTTCATCAAAGGTACCTACCTCTGCCAACTAGAGACCCCGAGTTCTAACACATATGCTTGTTGGCGATTCCTGAGCTTGTGCATTGGACTCCGTGTAGTCCTGACCCTCAGAAGTATTTGCACTAAAGAACTCCGGCCTCCTCGCAGCGAGTGCTCTGTGGGCTGGTACTTTGCAATCCCCTCGCGACTCCTGTTCATTCGGCCTGTGGGTCATCTTGATTTTTGTTGGGCTTTCCTGGTTGCCCCAGATGTGTCCTGACTCCCCATTGCTTAGTGAGTACATGTAACCTGCTAGACCTTAGTGCGTGGGTTGCTTTTGCCAAGGCTTGTTGGTGCTCCAGCGGACACCGACCCCTCAGCACTAGACATCGTTCATGGGACCCCTCGGATCTGGCTCCTGGTTGTCGTTGACATCTACTAGTCCCTGTGGCTGCAGAGTCAAGCATCCCTTCTTCGCAATAAATGGACATAATATTGAATGTTTAATATCGAATTGAAGTAATATCGAATGTTTTACTTCAATGTTACCATAATATCGAAGTAAATAATATCGATGTGAAAGATATCTTTCTTTTTGTAAAAAAATATTGAAGTCCAAAATATCAAATCAAAGATATTGTTAGTAGATAATATCAATTTTTTAGCATTGTTAAAAATATCTTAAAAAAATATAGCATGTCTAAAATATCGTTTTTAGTGAGTATCGAAATAGTATTTATTGATATTAATTTATTAGTTTAATTGTATTAATATTTGTATGAAATTTCATTAAAATAATTATTGTAAGATATATTTTAGGAGCGAGATGTTGGGATATTAGGGGATAAGGGTGGGGAGTGTTTTAAAAATATTAGTATAACATTTCAAATTAAATTAAATTTTAATCATTTGAAATTAATATAGAACAACTAAATTTTAATTGAAATCAAAAAATATATTTTTGTTTTAGGAGTGGCATGTTGGGTTATTAGGGGATAAGGGTGGGGAGTGTTTTAAAAATATTAGTATAAAATTACACATTCAATTACAATTTTGAAATTTGAAAATATTTTAAAATAAGAAATTCAAATTTAATTTTGAATCTTTTTTTTAGGAGTGGGAGGTTGAATTATTAAGGGATAAGTGTGGGGAGTGTTTCAAAAATATTATCATTACATTACATATAGAAAATATAGGTAAAAATTGAATTTTTTTAAATTTAGAAATGTATTTATAAATTATATATTTTTTTAGCAGTGGGATGTTGGGTTATCGGGGAATATGGGTGTGGAGTGTTTAAAATATTTTACTATAACATTACACATCAAATTAAAATGTATAAATACATTTTTTAAATAAATTAGAAATTTTTATTTAAAATAAATATTAGTTGAGTAGTGGAATGATGTGTTATTGTAGGTAAATGGTGAGGTACTTAAAATATTACATATCAAATGTTTATTGTCCAGAATTTTTACAAACTCCATTATTATTGGAGTTTGAATAGTTATTTATATATTTTTTAGTGTCCAATACCTTCCTTCAATTAATACTGACTGGAGTGGGAATGGCAATTTATATATATTTAGTGTCCAGCACCTACTTTAAGTTAATATTGGGTGGAGTGGGAATAGTAAATTATATATGGTTACTGTCCAGCACCTACCCTGACTTAATCCTAACTGGAGTGGGAATAGTAAATTATATATGGTTACTGTCCAATACCTTCCCTGACTTGATCCTAACTGGAGTTGAAATAGTAAATTATATATGGTTACTGTCCAGCACTTTCCCTGACTAAATCCTAACTGGAGTGGGAATAGTAAATTATATATGGTTACTGTCCAGCACCTTCCCAGACTTAATCCTGACTGGAATGGGAATAGTAAATTATATATGGTTACTGCCCAACACCTTCCCTGACTTAATCCTAACTGGAGTGGAAATAGTAAATTATATATGATTACTGTCCAGCACCTTCCCTGACTTAATCCTGACTGGAGTGGGAATAGTAAATAATATATGGTTATTGTCCAGCACCTTCCCAGACTTAATCCTGACTGGAGTGGGGATAGTAAATTATATATGGTTACTGTCCAGCACCTTCCCTGACTAAATACTAACTGGAGTGGGAATAGTTAATTATATATGGTTACTGTCCAGCACCTTCCCTGACTTAATCCTGACTGGAGTGGGAATAGTAAATTATATATGGTTACTGTCCAGCCCCTTCCCAGACGTAATCCTAACTGGAGAGGGAATAGTAAAAAGAAGCATGCACAGAATTTTGCATCTGAGTGGGCTTTGGCCCTTGCACCGGCGATGTACCGTAATCAAGTGGGCTGGGATAATGATTCTCAGTCACACGAAATTCCATTGTGGTCTATGCCACAGCCTCAACCCCAATATCCAATCCGGCGGGAAGCTAAAGGTGCAGTTTTTGAAGTTCTAACTGCGTTGGAGTATCAAGGTGTCATTGAGACGTGATCCGGCTGTAAGAGGACGTTACTGGTGCCCTGCTGCGTGGAAGGAACCGTATGGTCTAAGAGTAAGAAATCCCATACTCCCCAGAGTTTCTCGAGGGAGCATCTATTCCGAGGTTTGACCCCTGGAACCTTTTTTCGGAAATCTGATAGGCAATAAAGGCTCCCCGACAGACCGACACTCCGCGTTTGAGATAAGACCCAACTCATAACCCACGGAAACTTTTTAATAAAAAAAATCGAAGCTGAATCCATTGCTACCCACTGACTCCATGCAGCGTTCAAATAAAGCTTTCTCCAGCCGCAGAACCCCATTAGAGGCTCGGATTCTTCTATTCTTAAGACTGTCTGTGATCTGAGATCTATTTAGCCTTGAACAATGGGAGGATAAATATTGTGATCCCATCTTAGCCTATGTGTTCCCTTCCCTGATTGTACACTCCTGCCCTGAAGAAGGTGCTGCCTAATAGGGCCAACACCGAAACGCGCGTCGGCGCTACATAGTGGACGGCAACTTCTGGGTCCTTATAAAAACCTTTTCCCATTAGTTTTGTCCGCCCCATCCACCCTAAACCTATGCAACTATTTTACATCTGTTGTTGCAGGCACGGTTGTACTTGTTTGTGAGTGAATCTGAATGAATGAGTTAGTGAATGAGTATCTTGAGTGATGATGTATACATAACAAAAAATTTCTTTTGGAGTGTTTGGGATTGTGAGGAACTTCTTTGTGTATTGTATCTAATTTCCCCTTATCTTGAATGAAATGTGTCCTTCCCCTATATGTAATCATTTTAATATGAACTATGTATCAACAGTATTCCTAATTAAAAATTGCACTGTGAAAAGACAAATCATCTTTTAAGAAAAAAATAATAAAATATCATGAACTAAAAAAGAGGAATGGTGAAGTCTATGGCTCTGGTTTTCATGTTCACCCCAATTGTTTATTGATTGGATCCTGTAATAAGGACCCCTTATATCTGTGCGGCAGGGTTAATCTTCTTCTATTTTATATGTCATTGAGACGTGTGTGTCACCAATGAATAATCCTCTGTTTACTGTATCCAAACCCGGTGGGCCTTATCGTATGGTGTTAGATTACCCACATTTGAACTCTCATTGTCATACTTTTGGGGTGCAGAATACCCACAGCACTGCCCTTGTAGACAGTCTTGTTCGTAAGAAATATAAAACGACACTTGACATTTCCAATGGCTTCTATAGTCATAACCTGTACCCTGAATGCAGGGGAAACACATTTTGGTGGTTACACCTTTCCCTGCTTTAGAAGCAATGACTAATGCAAGTGTCCCAAACTCTAAAGCATTACATCCCCGTTGGATACAATGGGCTACTTCTCTGATGTCTCCTAATGTCACGTTTATCTTTGACTCCTCTCTTCGGACACAGGAGTTCTTCAGCGGCTTGTGCTATTGTGACTGGTACAATAGTGAATGGAGAATTCAAGACCAATATAGTGCATACACAGGCGCTAGGAGACTGTACGGCCCAATTGGTTGAGTTGCGCACTTTGGTTCTTGATCTCGAGTTTCCAGATCCAAATGTGTCTACATTTATTGTGTGTGATTCTAACTACTGTGTTCAGTCTTTCAATGACAACTTATTCTTTTGGTCTCAAAATGATTATCGAGATTCTAAAGACAGCACGATAAAGCATAAACAGCTTTAGGTTCAAGTGGCAGAACTTAAAACACATCTCCCACTCACACAGGTTATTCATACTCTAGGCCATCAGCGTGTGGGAGTACATGCTGTTGGTAATTCTTTGGCTGATGACGCAGTCAAATCTGCAGTAGCCACGTTTTCCGTAGCAGCTGTTAAAAGGTCCATGACTAATATTGAAACTGAGATTTGGCAGCAATAGCTGCTACTGTGGAGGGCACCAATTACCCACAGGGTTTCCCTTGAAAGTATTCTTATCAGTTAACTCCCATACAAGTTCCTTTTGCTAGAATACCAGATGTTGGTGATCTGCTGATTCCCAATGCGGACCGCAGATGTTCTTAGATCAAAACCGCACATGAAAGCATGGCTTTGCCCCATGCTGGAGTGTCTACAACATTTTTTATCTTGCAGTAATGTTACTGGTGGCGTGGTTTACAAAAACAGACTGGTTATTATGTACTTTCCTGTGACATCTGTCAGCAAATTAAGCCTTCTATGGTAACATGTCCACCGCAAACACAGCTAATCATTTCTAATTGGCCTTTTAGCTGTGTATATTGATCACTGTGGTCCATTTTCTTCAGATACTGCATATAAATACATTTTGGTTGCAGCTGATGCGTGGACTAGATTCCTATGGGTTTGGCCGCAACGCAGTGCTGATGCTCAAAATGTCATCAGGGATTTGCGTCTCTTTGTACGGATCTTTGCCTGTGGCACCTTTCATTCAGACCAAGGTCCAGCGTTCGCCTCTAAGGCATAAAGGGACGCAATGAAGTCTTTGAGGGTGCTGGTGCAGTTTTCGGCTCCATACAGGCCTGAGGTCAATTCAATTGTGGAGCGGATGAACTTGACTTAAAGCAATCTTTGACAGCTAGAGTCTTAGGTACTGGCAGGTACTGGCTGGCCCATTGGTATGGAGTTCAGCGTGCTCCTAATAATCTCCCTAGAACACCTTTGGATGGGTGGACCCCATACGAGATGCTCTTTGGCATCAAAATGTTTGTGCCAGACCTTGATGGTCTAGACATTGCGGCAGCTTCTGCAACCTTTAATGTAGATTATCATTCTACTATTTTACAGGACCTACAAGAGACCTGTGACATTTGCCCTCTCCCACTGATGCTGCACTGCTGATTCCGGTGGCCGGCTGGCTTCCGAAAGTTGGTGATCTGTTCCAAGAGAAGTTGGAGAACAAAAAATAATTTGGTCCGTCTTATCGTGCACCGGGATTCATGACTGGCATGTGCATGCAATACAATCAATGTTTTCAGATTTGAAGTATTATGCTGCTTTTAATGCTGAAGATTTGTATTTAAATTCTGCCAATTTTGCCGATTTGTTCTGTTATCAACATTATGGGCATCATTTTCTGCATAAGTCAAATACATTACAACCGTTTTTTAATTGCACGTAATGGGAACATTACCCGACACCATTGAAGCGGAGTTCAAAAACACTTAGAAATACATTTACATACTTCACTGATTATGACACCTGAGTCCTATTATTTTAAATTAAATATTTCTACAACTCCCATGGTTCTGTTGACCCATACCAAATTAATTTATTCCAATTGTTTCCGACATGATCTGTCTGTACAGGGCTATGATCACTGGAAGGCCACCATTGATTTGAAATCTATCTGGGGTTCTAAGAACTGGCAGGTGCGGGGTACTGAAGCCTTACATCATGCCTGCCTCATCCCAGTACAAATTTTGTTTTTAAATGAAACATTGTACCAAACAAGTTGCTTTGGTTTGGCAACTGCAAAGAAGTTGAACGCCCCTGCCATTCCCTCTTTAGCTGAATATAACAATTGGCGCTCATACACAAATTTTACCCTTGATGAATTACAAGTTTTATTCCAAAATAACATGTTTAATGTCTTTGAGGGGGATCGTTTAGGTTGGCTGCTATGGCAGACGAATTTGAATGCCTACTAACTCCGTTTTATAACATTACTTTGGGTTATACACAAGATAAACTCGAAGATTTTCAGATACACATTCAGTAACCACCTATTCGGTTGTGAAATTATGTCACCAGTGGTTGCAGCACTCTAGACTATTGTACGTTAAACAACACTTATTACTTTTGTCCAGTAACATCAATTTGTCCGACTTTGTATTGGGACCCAGGGTTCCTAGAACAAAGAGATTCATTTACGCAGCTTACAATGAAATATGGAAACTTTCACAAATTGAAGCAGTGTCACATTTGTGGAAAATTGACCAAGCAAATTTAGAAAAGGTTCTTGCTGTCGTTGACAATAGCAATTAACACACTGTCTTCCCACATTTACACATTGGATAATATTATTTCTTCTGTTATTGATATTGCACAAGAAGATGTGTCTTTGTTATACCATGGTCAAAATCAATTGCATTCAGTGATGCTATTCGCATTGACTTTACAAACTCTAAAAATGGGAAAAGTACCATGGGATTATTTAATGCGTCTGCTTTGTTTTCCCATTTAATCTGTCTGACAAACAGCAGTTTATGTCCATGAAAGAGGCAACATACACTCTTCTACACATAGAAAAATTAGACTCTTTGCCTTTCTCTGTGGCGGAGACAGACTCTGCTGTTTGGCTAATTCATGGAGTTATATCTTTATCTTTCTCATTGTTTCAGTTCAGCTCTTGTATGAAACATTACCCGCTAGTCTGCTTTGAACCCGTGGGTAGAGCTTTTCTGCATGAATTGTGGTCTTTGCTCTTCACCTACACATGTTTACGGGAGGGGAAGGAAGTATACCTAACGGGAGAGAACAGTAGACTCTGAACCTTGCTTGTGTTTTAAAATGTAATCCAGTTCCCTCAATAACTCCCACCTTCACTCTGCTTACTAACAGTAGTTAGCTTATTTTAAATAACCAAGAATGATGCGGTTTGCTAGCTGGAATACCGTACATTGTAACGGTTTCACAACGCGTTATTTGCTGTAAAAATTTGCTTTTTCCTCCCCCACGTTGGAAGCTTGAGAGCTCAATTTGGCCTTCCGTCCCGACTCTGAAAACAGATTTCAACAGGTTGAGAAGACTTAAAGCGCTTTTATTCCAACAAGAAATCCCCCTCACTTTAGCGCGAGAGACCTTCAACTTGCAGGAGGCCAGAACATCTAGCGAGATTCAGTCCCTTCTGAATACTAACCTCCCACAATATTTTGGGGAGCTTATACACCGCATATTCAATGCGTTTGATACACAGAGCCTTGCACATGTTTTTACGGCTGTGAGCTCTGGCCTTGTGACTTCATTTCAGACAATATTTGAAGTAATACCTGCCTTAATTCATGGTGGATTCCCTTTATTACTGCCATTAGCTGCTGAAATCCGGCATCTACTGCTCTCTTTTAATACTGCATAGACTGGGCCGTCTGCAATTGCTCCGTGACTGTATACAGGGATGCTTCAGTACATTACCACAGGCAATACTCAGCGTGAATTATGGGTTGTCCTTATGCTTTGCCTACTTCACTTGCATGCAACCAGTCTTTTCTTGTTTACGATGCCTGCTCACATGGGCGTTGGATTTATGCCTCTCCAGTACGTCATGTTCAGATCGGATTTCGACCAGATGATGGGTCCCTTGATGGCCCATGAACAGGACTGTTCTGGGGTTGGCCTTATGGCGCGTGCTGCTGCACTTGGAGTCTTGGCTCAATGGGATATCTTTGAAGCTGCACAGAATCTCCAACTTCAAAATTACATCGAATATTATACAAGTTATCCAGCGATATTCATGGAGGCACCCGACTGTGAGGAGCATGCTTGTTCATTCAGCTTGTTGGAATTGAATGGCATCCCTTTTTTCTACCAACGACAATGTCCTTTTGGAGGGTGTTGCATTCTTTTGCTCATACACTGTGATGGATTAACTTCGCTAATGCACCAAAGCCATCTTGCAGAAGTATTTCTTCAATATTATTTTCCTCCCTAAATTATTTTTCTCTCTTCATTTTTTTTACAATAAGAAGCGCTTTTGAACTATGCTCACCTTTTGAACTCTGTTTTCGTCCTATGTCTAGAAACTATGAACTTACCAAGGGGAGGGTGTTGTATGGATGGTGGGTTCATTGTAGACATTGCTAAGTTAGCATGAGCTTCGCTGCCATGAGGCTGCTTTTGCGTACGATACTACATGCCTTTATTTTGAAAGACTTTGTTTGTTCCTTTCACATGAGAACTGGCTGCTTTTCACATTCTCTGCTGTTCTCTGGGGTTTAGTCTGCACACAATGTACAAGGTCGATAAACAATGACCTCTTGTTATTCTGTTCTGGTCAGTCCCACCCACCTAGACATAACATGACACAAAGCTGCACTACTAAAAGAGACCTTTCCAGAGAGAAGAGCTGGGCTGGTCCTGAGATATAAACCTTTCATCTAGGCCTTGAGGTATGGGGTCTGCTGACAAAGCCCAGAGGTCTTCATTTTTATAATAAAGTATATCTTATCCCTGGGAGGGTAGTTAGGTACTATAGCCCTTTTCCACTATCTTTATATAATGACACCCCCTTTTGTATTCTATAGATTTGTAACAATGCTGACGGTATTTTTGTTTATGCATTTTGCTGCTAGTCATGGCATGTGTACTGTACCATAGAGCATGTTAGTTAAAATAAACATTTTACACTATACTGTGACTCTGATTACTCTTATTGTGGACAAGTGCATGCTTGACCGGCCGTGCAGCGGACGCGCACAGCGAGCGTGCCGCCGGCGCACCAAAGGCAAGCCCGTCTGCGCCCGTCCGCACCAGGCCATCGCCAGACGCCAGACATGCTGCCAATTTTGGAAAATCACATCTTACTTATACCCAGAATGAGCTGCTAACAGTCAGAACGATGTCCATGAGGTGCCTAGTCCACGGGTTGGAGGCTCTAAAGGGTCCTTTCAGCTGTAAATACTGTCGGTTCACATCTATCACCCCTGCTGTCGCGCAAGATTATCTCCCTTCCCTAGGCAAAAGTTTGACTATCTTTCAGCTGAATTGTCGCTCTTTGGTCAAACATTGCGCTGATGTTTATGACCTTCTTGAAACCGAATCGCCAGACACCGTGTTTTTAACTGAGACTTGGCTCTCTGAAGATTCAGTGGCGATACCAGGGATGGCACTCCCGGAGGGTTATGTCATTCATACCCTTAATAGAGATACAAGAGGCGAGGGTATTGCGGCTATTGTTAAAACCAGCTACTCCTGCTCCTTCACTAAACAGCCCATTTTGGGCTGTGAATGTGCCTGCTTTAAAATCACTTTTAACCCCAATTATGCCATGACTGGTTTTTGGTATACCGTCCACTGGGCCCATCCAAAGCCTTTAGGGAAGCGCTCATCGATACCGTCTGTACCTTGGTGGTCAATACTTCTAATTTTACGGTCCTGGGAAATTTGAATCTTCATTTTGATAACCACTTAGATGTGGCCAACTTGACGGCGGACTTAGAGGCTTGTCAGCTGGATCAGCGTGTCTCTGGTCCCACTCATTCGGCTGGTCACTTGTTGGACCCGGTCTTTACCAACATTTTGTCCTTCACGGTCCAACCTCTGGTCCCTATGGCCTGGTCAGACCATTTTTGGTCCCTTTGTCTATTCAGGGCATTGTTCTTAAGCGTAAATTAGACAACTCCCACTCCCTTAAACGCCCTTGGCACAAGTTAAATTGGGATCAATTCCAAGCCCATCTCTCGACCTCCGTTCCGGTGTTGCCGACGGATCCTGATAAGGCTAATTTAGCCTTTTCAGACTGGATCAATCAGACTCTGGACAAGTTGATCTCAGCTAAGTGGTCCCCCAATCGCATGTCTAAATCCAATCCGTGGTACAATGAAAAATTAGCGTTGCTGCGAAAAATCTGTAAAAAATGTGAAAGGTCTTAGAGAAAAGACTTTGATCTATTATCTAGAGATCGTTATTGGGATGCAGTAAAGATCTATCACAAAGCTTTCCATGCAGCTTTTTACGCCAAGGAAATCAGTAACAGCACTGACCCCCCGAAGAGTATCTTCTCCATCATCTCAGGCCTTAAAAATCAGAATGGGACGGTTGGTCCACTGATCACTTCAAATACGTAATGCGAGGAGCTTGCCTTGTTCTTTTCAAAAAAGGTAGAAGACATCTATAAAGGCTTTCCCACAGCTCATATGGACTGTCCTGAGTTAACAAGCAATGGCACGATGAACACTTTAGAGGTCTTCCCTCAGATTCAACAGGACCGTTTACTCACCCTTTGTGCTAAAATCAAGTCAGGATCACCGCTGACCCACTGAAACCTGACAAATTCAGGAAAATGTTACTTACTATTTCCCCTTTTCTTGGTCAAGTGATCAACAATTCGTTCAGTTCGGCTGTTGTGCCTACAGCATGGAAACAAGCCAGAGTGTTACCACTGGTTAAAAAACCCTCTTTGGATGCCAAAACACCTGAGAACTTCAGGCCAATTCCATTGCTCTCAGGGCCTGCTAAGATCGCGGAAGCATATATCATTTCCATCCTTTCAGAGCACTTGACCATCAACAGCACGCTAGATCCCTCGCAAAATGGTTTTTGTCCCGGCCATGGCACAGAGTCAGCGCTTCTGGTGGTAACAGAACATCTTTGGGCAGCGTTGGATGCAGGAAAGACATCGGCACTGATCCTTTTGGATCTCAGTGCCGCATTTGATACTGTGTCCCATGCCATCCTATTGTGCCGTTTGGAAGAGGCTGGCATTGGTGGCCTTGCATTGAAGTGGCTAGCATCATTCCTTTCTGATAGGACTTATCAGGTGATTGCCCCACCGTTCTCCTCATCCACCTTTCCTATCAAGCATGGAGTACCACAGGGTTCTTCTCTAAGCCCTCTGCTCTTCAATTTGTCCGTACAACCTTTGGCTGCATTTACCAAGAGCAGAGGACTGATGGTGGTCTCCTACGCCGACAACACGCAGTTGGTGGTGGCCCTTTCTAGCAACTCCAAGCATGCCGCCGCTAAGTTTCAAGGTGATCTTGCGGCAGTTGCTGGTTGGATGACAGCTAACTGCCTCCAGTTGAATGTCGGAGGTGCTGCTGGTGAGAAGGGACCATGGGTTATGGACTGAGTCTTTGTGGCCCATGAATTTAGGCACCCCCCTCCTAAACAGGTTGTAAAGAACTTGGGGGTTTGGATGGACTCCTTTCTCAGTTTCCAGATTCAAACAAAGAAGGTGGCGGGTACATGTTTCGGTCTATTACGTGGGCTTAAACCTATTTTAGGTTTCTTTGATGCCCCGACTAGACAGATTATTGTTCAAGCCTTGATTATATCTAGGCTTGATTATGCAAACTCTCTGTACCTAGGGGCTAACAAGGCAGAAATACAGAGGCTACAGAGAGTACAGAATGCCGCAGCAAGAGCTCTTTTGGGCCTGCGCAGAGTCTGTTCGGTGACCGGCACAATCCGTCGCCTTCATTGGTTGCCCATGGCTCAGCGTATTGAGTTCAAGGCTCTTTGTATAGTCTTTAAGATTCTGAAGCTTGCCTCCCCTAATATTTTGATGGATCTGCTCTCTTTTTATGTTCCCTCCCGTCAGCTTCGTTCCATGGGCCAACATTTGTTGCTGGTCCCTCGAGTTAGGAAAACCCAGGCCAGAGGTTGTTCCTTCTGGAACAGAGCGGTGACTCTTTGGAACTCTCTGCCCCCCCATATTCGTGGCCTCATGAATTTTATTGAATTTAGGAAAGCTATTAAAACTTTTCTTTTTCCCATGTTTAGGCTGCTCTCTGTGTTGATGCTGCCTCTTTGTTGTTAGCACCGGGACGCCTCTTGGCTGGGGCAGCTGTCGCGCTCTACAAATGTTTTAAATAGAAATAGAAAATAGAAATAGTGAGCGAAAGAGTTGTCTTGCTACCACGATTCCTGTGAGAGTCAGGAATGTTGTGTTCTGGGTTGTCTAATCCTTGGTAGCTTCAATATTAGTCGGAGAATGAATGAGACGCTATAGCTAGTCGGTTTTGGGGATTTTGGGCACTAAGGTGAGAGGTTGTTACACTACTATACACGGAGGTCCTGGTTTCCTGCGCATAGTTCTATATATGTACAGAATCCCTGCAACAGGGCCACTTTCCGTCATTCTGAACCTTGCTAACATTCAGTACCACATGTATGCGGATGACAGGCAATTGTTCCTGAAGATCTTCTCTCAAGAGGACATAAAAACGCAAAATGCTGCACTTGCACAAACCCAACAATGGTTAGCTCAGAACCATCGCTGTTAAATACTCTCAAAATTGAATTCCTTTTGATTCCACCCCAATCACTCGTCTCCTACCCTGGATTGGCTTAAACAACTCACTGCACTGAACGGCACCTCTCATGTTGTAGACCCTTTAAAATGTCTATGCATCACCTTGGATAAACACTTAAACATGCCAAGTGCACATCAGTGCAGCTAAAAGAGGAGCCAACTTTCAACTTAACATCTTTATGAAAATCAAACCTTTCCTCCCCTGAAGACATCAAGCTGGCGGTTCAATCCTTGGGTATCTCTAGGTTGGAATATGGTCTTGTGACCCTTGTTGGACTTCCCGAAGTTAGCTTGGCCTCACAGAAAGCATGACCACATCTCCCCTGACCTTTTGAAACTAAATTGCATATCTATTAAAGCCAGAATCCGATTCAAGATAGCTTGCATGACTCATAAAGCCATACATTATAACACTCCGATCTACTTGGCAAATAAGCTTCAATTCTCAGGTTCTGGCTGAACCTTACAAGTACGTCAACCCTACCTTGAAACCACCAAGATTCAAAAAGAAAAAATCTTACAATCGTACTTTCTCTGGTGTGGCTCCAAGAATCTGGAACTCCCTGTCTCCTGAGATCAGATCCAATCCCTCCACATTATCTTTCAAGAAACTTGTCAAACGGCTGCTCTTGAACGAACTTTAACAGCATCCACTGACTCTCAAGCTTTCGTTTGTTAATATTTTGATTCGTATTGTAATACACGAGTGCTCTTTATTGTATGCTGGTATGTTAAACTGTTTTCGTGCTCTAGGACACCTCTGATACCCCCAACTCTTAACGGGCTCTGTTTTCCCACTCTGTCGCACCCCCACTTACTGTCCCTTTGAGTTTGTTACCCTTGTTTTTTCCATTTCTGTACAGCTCTCTGATACCCGTATTGGTCTTGTTCGCACTTTATAAAACTTTTCAAATAAAATAAAATAAATATGAGAAGGATACAATACCATGACTGGTGATCTGTGAGAAGGATACAATACCATAAAAGGCTGTCTGTGAGAAGGATACAATATCATAACAGGCTGTCTGTGAGAAGGATACAATACCATGCCTGGCTGTCTATGAGAAGGATACAATACAGTAACAGGTGGTCTACGGGAAGGATACAATACCATACCAGGCTCTCTGAGAGAAATACAATACAATAACAGGCGGTCAATGAGAAGGATACAAGACTTCATAGGTCCATACTCGCTGTGGTTTCCTGAGGTCTCGGGCAGATTTGAACTTTCCTACAAAGGCAAATTTTGGTTTCCACTCCTGCCCTGAATAAGGGTACTAGCAGTGGAGTGAGGTGTGGCGCAGCGGCCAGAGCGGTTGTCTCCAGAGCGTGATGCTCACAGTTTAATCGCCGAGAGCAGCTCAGCATCATGTGACTCTGGGCAATAGCTCACTTAGGGGCATATTATCAAGCCCCTATCACCACCACAACGTCACTTTTTGTGACGTTGTGGTGGCGATAGGGTTGCTCCCTATTATCAAGGCGGTACAAAAGGGGGTGGTGATGGACGGAGCATCTGAATCAATCAAACACTCACACTCAGTCAAAAGATCTGGGTTTAATCCATCACCGTTCTTTAGCCCACTCTGCCACCCCAGTTCAGACATGGCTATATGCAAATCAGTCTGACCCTGTGCCTCATGGGAACAGTCCAGCCCGAACTGCCAAGCCATGTCTTCCCTGGACGGGAAACAAGCTTCCGAGGACCGGTTTCTGGCATTCCAGCCGTCTTCAGCCCGGCTTGCTTGAATCCAGTGGCAAAGTGAGCAAGGGACTCACGTCTGAGCATACCCTGCCACACTTATGGCGGCCAAAAGCGGTGCAAAAGTGGGTGATGACGGACGGAGCATCTGAATTAATCAAACACTCACACCCAGTCAAAAGATCTGGGTTTAATCCATCACCGTTGGGAGGGTGGGATTTTTGATCTCTAGTTTACCACTCCAGATCTAAACCCCGTTCAGGTCGACTGAATCTTTATTGCCTGTCATTGAGGAAAGAAAGTGCATCCAATACCAGGTTAGTTTGACTAATAATGGGCTCGACTCTGAAAAACCACATACTACTTCTAAGTTTCAAAGGTTTATTATAGAGTCACAGATAACTGCAAATACAGGCATCTCAAAACGAGATTCAAAAGATATAGAGGCACTAATACAAACATATGTTCTCTAAAGATTCTTAGACGGCCAAAGAATATCACTATAATCAATTCTAAAATCATCAGGGTTGCAATGATAGACACAAATTGTAATCTATCCGTCATTTACAAAGGAAGGAAGGAATCAGATTAGGCTGTCCCTACTCTGTACTGGATGGTATCCCTACATAACAAAGTCCCTACCTATCAAAGGTGTCAGCTGTGAATGACTTCCTAAGAAGTTCATTCAATCTTAGTCTTAGGTGAAAACCTATGATCTCTAGTCATGACCCCTCTCTGCCTACCCATCCGCTCTCTGAAAGGTCCCCAGGCATCTGCTCTCGCTCCACCCCGGGGTGCTGTCCCTAATACAAAATCATAATTACAGTTGAAACGCCCCTCTAGAGACGCCCCTCACGTGGTGTCGATTCTGGCTTTTTCCATGATGATCTTCCTTTGGGCCTTGTTTTTAGCGTTGACCTTGCTTCTCAGGCTTCTTCTCCAGCTCGCTGATACCCCCTAAACATTCCTGAATCCTCCTCCATGTCTGTACCAGTCTACTCGAACAGAGCTCTATTCATCAAACTTTTGATTGGAACCCCCCTCGCACCTGCAGACAGACATCCGCAACTTGGATCCCATTTCTCATAGACTTCTTACAGAAGTTTGCAACTTATTTCTCGACACAGCTCGACATGTATCAGCACGTGCAAATTAGAAAAAACCCTTTTCTCTCTTCAGGCCTACAACCCTTCTCGCAGAGGTTCTATTCTCTTCAAATCCTTTCGAGAACTAAAATAACATGTTAACACCTTATTCTTTAATTATGAAAAACACTTCTATGGAATATAAATCTAATGAATAAACAGAATTACTAAATAACATAGTGCAATCCACGTCAGGTATAAGTGTACATTTCCAATCTTCTTTGCCCTGGCCATGAGGCCTGTTCCCTTCTATGCTTTGCAGCATGACATTCCTCCTTTAGCAGCTACATAACATGGATTCTGATTAATCACATTTAATATTTCTAAGCATTTCCACACATTTCTATTATAGCCCATACACTATAGGGGCTTTCTATTTCTACTAAAACACTCTTAAGTAAGTACGGATACATTTTCTCATTTCTCAAGTTACATTAGCTAACTTTACGCCATGAGCTTATACATAGGGCGTATACGTACGTTTTATTCAAATTGCGCTCTCTCAGTTCCCCCCTTTGATGACCTCTAGGGGTCATCACTAGTACATCAATTTGAATATTTCATACAGAGCTTGTTGCAAGGCTCCCTCGTTTCAGCATTTCTAAAGCCCTCAGACTTCTGTACTGATTGTCCTGCATTGCAGCTAATCTTCGTTCCTGTTCTCTCCTGGATCTCTCCAACCTATTTGATTTGTACCATTGGTACGACCTCACCAATCCCCACAATATGATCACACAGATCACTATTATGATGATAGGTTTCAGTATATACCATACAAAGCTCTTCCCTATGTTGGCGAACCAACCTCCAACTTCACCCATTCCATGACCCACCTTTTCCCAAACATTTACTTTAGTTAGGTCTTCGATCTCTTTGTGTATGTTAGTTATGTTCATAATGACTTTCTCGAGGGGTTTTGAATTGTCTGGAATGTAAGTGCAACATTCCTGGACCTTCAAAGCCTTACAGACTCCGCCCTCTTTTGCTAGCAGAACGTCTAACGCAAGACGGTTCTGAAGCACCATGGCCCTTATCGACTGCATCTCTCCTTCCACCAGCATTAAGGATCTAGCAGTACTGGCAGACAACCTGTCTACGACTGTTGCCAGTCTCCTAATTTTGACATCATTGAGGATCAGTCCTAAAATAGGAAATGCAGCGCCAAATACATCTCCAACTAGTTCCGCATCCCCTAGGTCTCTTCTTCCTCTTGTTGAGACCTTGCCCTCTATGATCTCTAAGTCTTGGGCCTGGTATATTTTGGGGAAGACAATTGCCAAATAACATGATCCGTACCAGTTATCAGGTAGTCTCACGTAGGCATTTCTTCCACATACAAAATATACATTTGGAATCACTTGCATTCCTTTCAAGAAGTCCTTTGTGTAATACTCTAATCTAAACGCATGTTCACAACTGACCTCCCCTACGAATACATTTTCGTAGTACGTTTGGCTTCTGTGAAGACATAACTTCCCTTTCTGTGTTCTATCCAAAGCTATTGGACCACTACTACCCTTCCTTTTGTGTGCTTTCTCCTCCTCGGTCCAATCTGTCTTCCACTGTCCTGATTTTTTCAGAATCTTTTGCTTTCTGTAACGATCATCCACTTGCCCTATAAACTTCTTCTCGACTTCTGACACTTTGCAAGTCAGGTTATTCCTGCGGGCATGTGAAGTATCTAAAGTATCCCAAGGAATGAAGAATTTTGCTAATCTGTCTTCACTCCTATAATAGTCCCATTTATTCATTTGCTTGTAATTTGGGACTTCTGGTAACACTGAATCGTAATTAGAAAAGTAGTATTCAAAACTATCTCGTCCATAAAATATGCTAAGCAATAAACTACATGTAATGCCATAAGTCAGTGGGAGGTGATGATATCTAATGCCTTCATCCACAGACGCAGGCAGTTGCATACACACATAACAATCCTTGACCTCCATGGCATCTACATATTCATATAACAGTTTGGCATAAGCATTTGACCTATAGTCTCCCTGGGACTCATCCATATGTAACCTACGGGCTTCTGCTGCTAATAACGCTTTCTCCTGTACTGTTTCCCCTTTCTTACCAGCAGCAGTGGGTTTTGGTGTCACTACAGATTTTTCGTCTGGTACCCTTGCCTGACTCTCGTGTCCCATCACATATGATACAGTAACTACTAAAGCTATAAGAAGTATCACTCCCACTATTAGTGTGCCTATTATACATTTGGCTCTGCGGTTCGGACTACCGGCCTCCATGTTCTTCAGACAGTATGATTTCTTTCTCCTTTTCAACACAAAGTTCTTTCTCTTTGAGTTCCTTTACAGTCTCTCTTGATACTTCAGTCTTTAGAACCACACAATCGGAAGCTGGCAATCTCTTTTTGCAAAGTCTTTTTGAACTTTAACACAGACAACCCTAGCCCTTCTCCGTCAACTTAAAGGAAACCCCTAAGTTTTCTCTGCTTTCTCTAGGCGCTAGGTTATCTTCTCACTCTTGTTTATTTACAAAGTCTTTAAGCATCTACAATGAGGCTTGAACCAGCGGCTTGGATAGCGTAGTTCAATATTTCCAAACGAAGAATGTGCTCTTCATGACTGGTTATCGTTGTTCCAAAGTCGGGGAATTGCAATTCGGTGAAGAACATGTGCTTTAACTTGCTGAGGTAGGGAGGGTTGGGGATTTTGAACGTTAGTGACCCTTCTGTTTCGACTCCAGGCACCAACAGCTGTACTTCTACTGTGATGATGGGTTCAGAGCTGGTCACTATCACCGCCCTTATTCTCCCTGTAGCTCGTTCCCAAGACATCTGTCGCCAAGTATGTCCACTCAGGAGTGGCGTATCTTCTGCTAGGCACACGTACTCTCCTTGACCTTCTTGGACCTGCCGCTTCAGAGCCCAGAGCGCCTTCGTCCAGGTCTGAGTCTTCAGATATTGGAGCAAGGGATCTCTCGGGAGTTGACCTCAGGCTTGACCTTCTCCTTTGCGGCCAGCTGGCCTCTTCACGCCTTGCCCTCCTGCTCCTTGACTGGCTGCTTTGCTCGAGCTCACTTTCAGCTTGGCCAGCGTCTGATTCATACTCCCAGCTACTTCCTCCTTCTGTAGCGTCGTCGGTTTCACTATTGTACTGACCGTCCTCGGCCTGGTCAGACACGCTCCCAGCTTCTTCTTGCACCTCTACAGCTTGGCTGGCCCCCTCTATGGCTTCTCTGTCCACAGCTGGACTCACATCCGAGAGAGGAGCTGTTTCTTCTAGAGGTGCTGGAACTCTCCGCGTGTGGGACGCGTGGATCCAGTTGGGCAGACCTCCCACTTTCACAGCAGTGTTCGATATTAGGATGATCTGGTAGGGCCCACGCCACCGGACATCTAGGCAGCTTCTTCTGACGTGCTTTTTGACCAGTACCCAGTCTCCAGGGCACAGGTCATGACACAAGTCCTGGGACGACGGGACCTCGGCAGCCTGCACCTGAAGGGACACAGAATGAATGGCATCAGACAGACCCTTACAATAGTCCAGGATCATATCATCTGTGATATTCAACAATACTGCAGTTGGTACTGATGGCAATCTCATTGCCCTCCCCATTAACACCTCGTGTGGTGATAGTCCCGTTCTTCTGTCTGGGGTACTACGGATGCTCATGAGAACTAGTGGCAGGGCATCAGGCCAACTCAGAGACGTGGATGAACACATTTTGGCAATTCGGGACTTTATGGTGCAGTTTATCTGCTCCACAATTCCCGAAGCTTCTGGTCGATAGCTACAATGCAATTTCTGGTCTATGTTCAGGGCTGCACAAATCATCTTCACAAGTTCGCTGTTAAAATGTGTTCCCCTATCTGATTCCAAAGAGGCCGGTACCCCGAAGCGCGGGATGAGTTCCCTAAGCAATAACTTGGCTACTGTGAGGGTGTCACACCTGCGTGTAGGGTATGCCTCGACCCATCTGGAAAATATGCAAACAACCACCAGGACATATCGAAGGTGGTTGCATCTTGGCATTTCAATGAAGTCCAGTTGCATCCGATTGAACGGACCCCCAGACCTCCCTATGTGACTCAGTGCGACTGGTGTTCTTTTTCCTATGTTCAGCTGCTGACAGGTCACACAACGCTGGCACACTGCTTCTGCGGCTACTCTAAACTTGGGGTTGTACCACGTTTGTCTGAATATCCTCAACATAGCGTCTCTCCCTAGGTGTACTGTACAATGTATCTGTCTTGCCATTGGGCTCACCAACTCATTTGGCAACACTGCCCTTCCATCTGCTGAAACCCAAAAATTTGCTTCGCCCATCACACATCCGTCAGTTTCCCATATTCTTTTCTCAAAATCGGGTGCATTTTCTTGTATACATTTTAACTCGTCCCAAGTATCTACGGTTTCCAGTATCATAGCTAATTCAGTCCTTGCATTTATTCCACCCACTTCCACCTCTGTGAAAGAGTACCCTTGTTCTGCACAGTATCGTGCCACTTCGTCAGCGTATATATTGCCCTGTGACACAAAGTCTGTATTTCGGGTATGTGCGGTACATTTCACAACGGCAATAGCTGCCGGACATTGTAAGGCTTCCAACAATAGGCGTACAAACTCTCCATTTCGAATGGGAGAACCTGAAGAGGTCATGTAACCCCTTTGAGACCACAATTGCCCGTAATCATGAACTACCCCGAAACCATATTGGCTATCGGTGTATATGGTGACTCGAATTTGGTTGCTTGCCAGGCAGGCACGCGTCAATGCAATAATTTCAGCTACCTGAGCGGAGTGTACTCCTTCCAGGCATGCGGCTTCCACAACTCCGGTAATTGTACAAACAGCATAAGCTGCTCTCAACTGACCAACATCGTCTCTTACACATGAGCCATCGACAAAGAAAACTTCATCAGGGTCAGTCAGTGGCTCATCCACGATGTCGGGTCTCGGTTTGGTGCATAGTTCAGTCACATCAAGGCAGTCGTGATCTGTACATTCATCATCATCAATGTCACTTGGGAGTGGCATCAATGTAGCAGGATTCAAAACAGAGCATCTCTTGAGGGTCACGTTCTCTGCAGCAAGAATGACTTGCTCATAGCGCGTGAGCCTGCTATTGGTCAGATGCTGAGTTTTGGTCCTGGTCATCAACAGTTCAACAGAATGTGGCACATACACCTCTAACTGGTGTCCCATGACTATGTTCTCGCACCTTTCAATGCTGACACCCGTTGCAGCAACGGATTTGAGACATCCGGGCAACGCTGCGGCTACTGGGTCTAAGGTAGCCGAAAAATAGGCGACTGGTCTACGGGCATTCCCATGGATTTGGACCAGGACTGACAAAGCACAACCCTCTCTTTCACAACAGTAAAGCAAGAATGTTTTGTCGTAATCTGGCATTCCCAGAGCCGGAGCACGACACAGGTCCTCTCTCAGCTGCAGGAACGCCATCAAACAATCTTTGTCCCATGGCACCGGATCACTCACCTCCTTGTGCGTCAGTTTTTGCAAGGGTTTTGCTTTCAGTGAAAAGTTCGCTATCCACTGTCGGCAGTAACCCACCATCCCTAGGAACATCCTGACCTCTCTCTGTGTTTTAGGTGCGTTCATTTTCATGATCGCCTCTATTCTGTCTGGTGACACCTTCCGTTTTCCTTTTTCAATTCTGTGCCCCAAATACTGCACTTCTGTCAGGCAGTACTGCAATTTGCTCGGAGACACCTTGTGCCCGTTTGTAGCTAGGTGATTTAGCAAAGCAATGGAGTCCTCCCTGCAAGCTTCTTCAGTTTCTGACGCAACAAGTAGGTCGTCTATGTACTGGACCAGAACCGAATTCTGGGGCAGCACCAGACTCTCAAGATTTTTCTTCAAAAGCTGGTTAAAAATCGATGGGCTCTCTGTATACCCCTGTGGGATACGACACCATGTTAATACGCAACCTTCCAGCTTAACAGCGAAAAGAAAGTGGCTATCCTCGTCCAAAGGGATCGAAAAGAAAGCCTGGCAAAGGTCTATCACTGTGAACCATTCGGCTTGGAACGGTATCTGAAACAATATCACTGATGGATTCGGTACCACTGGACAACATGAGACAACTATGTTATTTATTTTTCGAAGGTCCTGCACTATTCTGAATTTCCCACTTGGTTTCTGCAAACCCATAATCGGGAAGTTACATGGACTACCCACGATTTCTTTCAGTATTCCCTGCTTAATCATGGACTCGATCACGGGTTTTATACCTGCAATCGTTTCTGGGGTCAATTTATATTGGGGTGTTCTTGGAAACTCAGCATTCGGTCTTACTATGATTTTCACTGGGTCCACTCGCTTGACTAGTCCAATCTCTTCCCCAGTGAAATCCCACACTTCTGGTGCCACGGTCTCCCTTAGATCCCAAGGGAGCTCATCCACTGTCAAAGTGGGATACAGCTCCACGCACGTTCTTGAGTTTGCGACCTTAAAGTCAGCGTCATCATCATTAGTCAGTACCTCCACTCCCTGCGGTGTGCAGTATATTGTACAATTTAACTTGCACAATAAGTCCCTTCCCAATAGACATACAGGACTAGAATCACAAACCACAAACTGATGCTCATCGCTGTATTTCCCTATTTTCACTAGCACTGGTTCGGTCAATGGGCTTGTCATTCTCCTGTTTGCGACCCCCACCACTTGAATCGTTTCTCCTGACATGGGCAGGCCTGGAACTACGGCTGATCTCAACATGGATCGAGTGGCCCCTGTGCCTACTAAGAAAGTCGTGGGACACCCTGCCACTTCGGCCTCCACGTATGGTCCCCTTTGGTCCACCTCTAAGACTGCCCCGAGGGTACAGTCTTCTCTCTCCACTCTCTGTCCCGTTAGGGGATCAACGTAATAACACTCTTCTCCTCCTATGAAAAGAGGCATCTGTCTATAGGTCTTTCCCCCTGTCGCTATTCGGGGTGGTTGAGGGAACTGGGCTCGTGGAGCTGAGGTCCCCCCTTTGACCACCTTTCCTTGGTATGCTGTTGCCCCTTTTCCTGGAGTGTTTTGAACCTCTTCCTACTCTATCTCTAGTTCTCCAATCTCAACGTTGTAGGGACACTCGCGTTTCCAATGTCCCACCTCGTTACATTGGTGGCACCGGGTCGTCTTTTTCAATGCCGCAATGTCTACCCTAGGTCTTGAGTTGGAGTTCTCCTCATTACCTTTGTTCTGGTTATTCTGTCTCCTGCCCACGGTCCCTGTTCCCTGTTGCTGTTGTCCACCCTTACCAGCTGACTGCATCTGTACCACCATCAGTTTTTCTTTTAGCTTTTTGGCTTTCGAATCTATCTCATCACTGCAGTATCTAGCATATCTCAGAATTTCGTCTAGAGGTTTATTTTGCCAACAAATCAAGTGTTGCTGGATCATTAAACAAATATCCGGTCTTAAGCCCAAAACGAATTTAGACACAAACTGCCCTATGTCTTTAGGATCCATTACGTCCAACCCGCTATACTGTTTGAACGCCTTCAGCAACCTCTCATAATATTCATGAACTGTCTCCTTGGGTTCCTGCCTAGTTCGATCTATTTTGACCCAATCTATGTCCTGCATTGGCACCTTTTCCTTCAGCCAAGTCATCACTCTCTCATATTTTGTCATTACTGTCTCGGGCGGTCCATTAGTCCGTGCATCTCTCTCTGGTTCTGATGTGGGCCATTCAGCACTAACCTTACATGCTGACCACAAGTCTCCTGGTACCACAATGTCAAACAGGGTGTTCAGGTCAATCCAGAGTACTTTGGAGATTTTTACGAACCTCTCTACCTGCTTGTACCACTCCACTGGATTCTCCCTCAATTTAGGAAAGGAATTGGTAAAGGCAGCTAAGTCCCCCCTACTCCAGGGCACATGCACATAGCTCCCGTTTGCAACCTCACGCAAAGGGTATGCCTCTATCTTCTGCAGCCCTCCCTCTGGGGACATCCCAAGTGTGCTTCTCCTGACGGACCCTTTCTTGGACCATCTTTCTTCCCATTTATCCAGCGCTCTCCATGTCCTTATTCCAGTGATCAGTTCCCTTATGTGTGTTTTTAATCCTATTGTTCTTCTCTCATCCAGGTCCTGATCTGAATAATGTAGCCTGTGGTTACCCTGTAATGCTTTGGTCCTTGACAAGTCTACCATGTATTTTCCTGCCAGTTCGGCTAATTTCTCATGTGCTGCTCTCGCTTTCCGAGTGATGTCCTTTGCCATGAACAGTACTTCATCCTGCTCGTACATGTCCATTCTCTCCAAAGGCAAAGTACCATCTACCATGTCATCCAGATCTGATTTTAAACTGGCGACATCAAGTCTCTTTGCTTTTATCTCGGCTCGCAACATGTCTTTCTTAGGATGTTCATTGGTATCTCTCCCATCCCAGGTCCAAGTCCTACGCCTAGGCTCAGGGGTGTTCAGGAGAGTCCTCCCTTGTTCCCATCTTTCTAAGTCCCATGCTCGGCCATCTTCCCTTGGAGGGTGGTGAAACACCGTCCTGTTTCCCCCAATTTCATTTTGTCCATTCTCTCTGTTTTCCCTAGCCCCATGGTAGGAGTCTCTGCTATTCTCCACCCTGGCGCTATTCCCTCGTTGCCTAGTGCCACTCAGTATCTGGTAAGCTCCTTCTCGACTCCCCATGTCCCCGGTATTCCGTTCATGTCCTTGATTACAGGGATCATGGCGAGACCTCTCGCAACTCTCGTTTTGTCCACTATTGCCAGCCGCATAGTGGGTTCACTTAAAGCTGTCCCTGTACTCCTGCGTTCTCCTTTCCCCTTCGCTGTGAACGGGGCGGGACACCCCTCCACACTCAAGGCTCCTGTTTTCCGATACTGGTCTACCTCCACTCCTGATATGACGAGTATCTCCTCTACTTTCCTGACCCTTCCCGTCCCACTCCGGACTGCTTTCGTTAGCCCCGCAGTGAGTCCGGATCCTGCTATCTTGGCTTTCCCTTTCAGCTTCCGCTGCTATCAGGCTCTTGTGAGCCTCTACTGCCGCATCCCATTCCTTCAGGTACTCTCTTAACTCCTGGAAGGATTTCGGCTCTGATCCCCTCAGATCTACCGGCCATCTCGGGCCCCCCTGATCTCTTGTGGGATCTACTGCTGTATGTACTGGGGTGCTCCAGTCCCTTGGTCCTGGCAGCTGTCTTGGGGAATTGATTGTATCGTTCCTCCTCGCCATTTCTGCTCTCTCCCTGTCCACTCGTACCTGTTCCTCCCCTCCGGCTCTCTCTGGGTCATAAATCGATACTATAGGACCTATCGTAACAGGTACTTGCAGGGCGTCTGGTAGTGCATAGGATGTGGCACGCTCCGTTTCTGACACCTTTTGTACCACAAACCTTCCGACTACCTTCTGCACCGGACTAGGTTGAGGCAATTCTTTACTTGCAGTGGGATCCCAATCCGTGCTAGGAAGCGGTCTATACTCCCCTATGCCAGCCCCCCCTTCTCTGCTGGGCTCGGCATTTTCTGTCTCTCTATTGTACGGGGGTGGCCTATCTGTTAGCAACCTATTTATCAGGCTGTCCTCTGTCTCGCTCTCATCATCCTCCTCTAATGGGCTCCTGTTTTCCGCCACCTCTATCACTGGGTACAGTTTGTTTACTTCAAGGTTATGCACTCTCCATCTTTTAGCAACCGCATCCCACTTGGCATCCTGCACTGCTCTTACCGATCGTTTCACCCTTTCTTGTCGCCTATTCTGGTTCCTATCGTGCGCCACCCTAATCCATGCATTAAGGGCTTCAAACTGGGTCGGTCTAGGCAGAGGTCTCATTGAGGTCATAACTGCTTTTAACTGGTGTAATATCTCTAATCTAAACGTCCCATACTTTGGAAACGTCAGTTCCTCATTCCCTTCCGTAATCTTACACCAATTTGAAATCCACAATATAGTATGCAACCCAACATTCGTCGCCATATAATTAGCCGGCGTACCCTCCGGCGGGGCCTCTTCCCCATCATAAGATCTCCGCCTCTCTTTCTTAAACATCGCTCTTAACCATTTATAACACTTCATGATCAAATGTCCAATTTTCTGCTTCGCTATTCTGTTTACTTCCTGGTGACAATCCGCCAATCCTAGCGCGGCTTTGCTAGCTGGCCTATCACAGCGCGGTCTCACTCTTACCGGCCAATCCCAGCGCGGCACTTTCTGACGTCACTCGTCTCCCCTCTGCAGCAGTTCCCCTCCTTTCTCAGCTCGTCTCTCGGTCACGCATGCGTCCCATTCATACACTGAAAGGTGATTACTTCCGACCAAGCGATCACTTCTCCTGCCTGTGCGTCCACAGTTTATCTGTAATTGTCACCACAACTGACGAAATGCCTTTCCAGGCAATCGTCTGTCTGATAGGTTGCTTACACACAGTAACTTCCAACCAGCGTCCGTTACTCACACACTCACTCTTACGTTCCCCCTATCACTGTCCTGCGGGCGATCAATGGTACCTCATGACCCCCTTCACTCTGGTTGACAATTACTCTGGGTGTCCGATACACCCGAACCACTTAAGCTCTCTTCTGAACTTAAGATTTGCACCGGTTGCGCGCGCTCACAACCTGTTCCACAGTCACTCTACAGGCATTCAACTCCGCAAGACATTACGACATAGACAAAACACAAAAACACCGCAATCTAACACGCATGACCCTTTATACTCACTCTCGACCGATACTGCTGCTTTTCTTTCTCACGCCGTCAGCACCCTCTTCGGCGGGCGATTCTTCTGATCATCGATCTCTAGGGGCCTTGGGGTAATCTAACCTGGCCTAGATCACCTTCCTCAAGAAGGCAACCATCCTCTGCTACCAACTGGGAGGGCGGGATTTTTGATCTCTAGTTTACCACTCCAGATCTAAACCCCGTTCAGGTCGACTGAATCTTTATTGCCTGTCATTGAGGAAAGAAAGTGCATCCAATACCAGGTTAGTTTGACTAATAATGGGCTCGACTCTGAAAAACCACATACTACTTCTAAGTTTCAAAGGTTTATTATAGAGTCACAGATAACTGCAAATACAGGCATCTCAAAACGAGATTCAAAAGATATAGAGGCACTAATACAAACATATGTTCTCTAAAGATTCTTAGACGGCCAAAGAATATCACTATAATCAATTCTAAAATCATCAGGGTTGCAATGATAGACACAAATTGTAATCTATCCGTCATTTACAAAGGAAGGAAGGAATCAGATTAGGCTGTCCCTACTCTGTACTGGATGGTATCCCTACATAACAAAGTCCCTACCTATCAAAGGTGTCAGCTGTGAATGACTTCCTAAGAAGTTCATTCACTCTTAGTCTTAGGTAAAAACCTATGATCTCCAGTCATGACCCCTCTCTGCCTACCCATCCGCTCTCTGAAAGGTCCCCAGGCATCTGCTCTCGCTCCACCCCGGGGTGCTGTCCCTAATACAAAATCATAATTACAGTTGAAACGCCCCTCTAGAGACGCCCCTCACGTGGTGTCGATTCTGGCTTTTTCCATGATGATCTTCCTTTGGGCCTCGTTTTTAGCGTTGACCTTGCTTCTCAGGCTTCTTCTCCCGCTCGCTGATACCCCCTAAACATTCCTGAATCCTCCTCCATGTCTGTACCAGTCTACTCGAACAGAGCTCTATTCATCAAACTTTTGATTGGAACCCCCCTCGCACCTGCAGACAGACATCCGCAACTTGGATCCCATTTCTCATAGACTTCTTACAGAAGTTTGCAACTTATTTCTCGACACAGCTCGACATGTATCAGCACGTGCAAATTAGAAAAAACCCTTTTCTCTCTTCAGGCCTACAACCCTTCTCGCAGAGGTTCTATTCTCTTCAAATCCTTTCGAGAACTAAAATAACATGTTAACACCTTATTCTTTAATTATGAAAAACACTTCTATGGAATATAAATCTAACGAATAAACAGAATTACTAAATAACATAGTGCAATCCACGTCAGGTATAAGCGTACATTTCCAATCTTCTTTGCCATGGCCATGAAGCCTGTTCCCTTCTATGCTTTGCAGCATGACATTCCTCCTTTAGCAGCTGCATAACATGGATTCTGATTAATCATGTTTAATATTTCTAAGCATTTCCACACATTTCTATTATAGCCCATACACTATAGGGGCTTTCTATTTCTACTAAAACACTCTTAAGTAAGTACGGATACATTTTCTCATTTCTCAAGTTACATTAGCTAACTTTACGCCATGAGCTTATACATAGGGCGTATACGTACGTTTTATTCATATTGCGCTCTCTCACCGTTCTTTAGCCCACTCTGCCACCCCAGTTCAGACATGGCTATATGCAAATCAGTCTGACCATGTGCCTCATTGGAACAGTCCAGCCCGAACTGCCAAGCCATGTCTTCCCTGGACCGGAAACAAGCTTCCAAGGACCGGTTTCTGGCATTCCAGCCGTCTTCAGCTCGGCTTGCTTGAATCCAGTGGCAAAGTGAGCAAGGGACTCACGTCTGAGCATACCCTGCCACACTTATGGCGGCCAAAAGCGGTACAAAAGGGGGTGGTGATGGACGGAGCATCTGAATCAATCAAACACTCACACCCAGTCAAAAGATCTGTGTTTAATCCATCACCATTCTTTAGCCCACTCTGCCACCCCAGTTCAGACATGGCTATATGCAAATCAGTCTGACCCTGTGCCTCATGGGAACAGTCCAGCCCGAACTGCCAAGCCATGTCTTCCCTGGACGGGAAACAAGCTTCCGAGGACCGGTTTCTGGCATTCCAGCCGTCTTCAGCCCGGCTTGCTTGAATCCAGTGGCAAAGTGAGCAAGGGACTCACGTCTGATCATACCCTGCCACACTTATGGCGGCCAAAAGCGGTACAAAAGGGGGTGATGACGGACGTAGCATCTGAATTAATCAAACACTCACACCCAGTCAAAAGATCTGGGTTTAATCCATCACCGTTCTTTAGCCCACTCTGCCACCCCAGTTCAGACATGGCTATATGCAAATCAGTCTGACCCTGTGCCTCATGGGAACAGTCCAGCCCGAACTTCCAAGCCATGTCTTCCCTGGACCGGAAACAAGCTTCCGAGGACTGGTTTCTGGCATTCCAGCCATCTTCAGCCTGGCTTGCTTGAATCCAGTGGCAAAGTGAGCAAGGGACTCACGTCTGAGCATACCCTGCCACACTTATGGCGGCCAAAAGCGGCACAAAAGGGGGTGGTGATGGACGGAGCAGCTGAATAAATCAAACACACCCAGTCAAAAGATCTGGGTTTAATCCATCAACGTTCTTTAGCCCACTCTGCCACCCCAGTTCAGACAATGCAAATCAGTCTGACCCTGTGCCTCATGGGAACAGTCCAGCCCGAACTTCCAAGCCATGTCTTCCCTGGACCGGAAACAAGCTTCCGAGGAACGGTTTCTGGCATTCCAGCCGTCTTCAGCCCGGCTTGCTTGAATCCAGTGGCAAAGTGAGCAAGGGACTCACCTATTATCAGGGCAGCAACACCCACTGAATTTGACGCTGCCACCTATTATCAAGGGTGGCAATAATAGGTGGCAGCGCTGAACTTAAGACCAGGAAAATCCTGGTCTTAAGATGGCGAAAAGAGGGGAAAAGCTTTATTTCTCCTCTTTTTTGCTTTTTCCATGTGCTCTGCCTTGTTCAGCACACATGGAAAAAGCAAAATGCCATTTGTCAGTAGAGTGCTGAAACCTCTTGTGTTGTTGTGTTGAATTTGTGTGATTATTTCCTACATTGTGGGGAGTATAGGGGGAAGTACTCCTTGGTTTCGTGCACCCTTAATTAAATTTGTGGACACTGTTCATTTGTTTGGTGCGGATTCTATTTGCCTCTAACGTCTGTTCTATTGCTTGTTAAAATGCCATGGTTTGTTTATGTACAGGAAGGTGTCCCTTGCTGTACATAAACAAACCTTTTTTTAAAATACCATTTTGTAACTTACATGTGTGCTGAATGGAGCAGCACACATATGTTTCAGCCTCGCGTTTCCGAAGTGGCGGAGAGAGGTGTTAAGCCAAGAAGGCTAACGCCTATCTCCGTCACTTCTTGCTAATAACCTTGTGGGGATCAACATCACCTTCGCGACCCCAGGCCCAGATGTCCCTCGGCCTTCCTCAATTCGTGACCCGGAGGCCACCGGAACAATCCTGCGACCCCGGGCATAAAGCCAAATGACTCCGAAATTAACATAGATGTAATAATCAGATTTAAGATGAATTGGAAGAAGACGAGTTGTAGAGAATGCAGATCTCTTTATTAAAGTTAGATGGTAAGTATCAAGGGGAGACCCTGCTCTCGAACCACTCACCAGCATTCCACTCATTCCACTCAGGCTGAGCAGCACGACCTACTATGTTTAGTCTACTACAATAGAAGTCATTATTTCACTACACCGGCCCCCCTGAACTCACCGCTTTGCCCTCCTCGGGCCGTCTACCGGAACCTAATGTTCGCACTCCAGGCTGTTTTTCCGGCGCTTCTGCGGCGAGGGTCCAGGGAGACAAAGAGAGGACGATCCCCTCGAGGCACTGCCTTATAAACCTAATCTATTAAGATTTGGGTTCGATTCTTCCTTGACCCAGCCCGAAACCGTGACGCCACTATCCAGTCCCCCTCCTCCATCTGGCCTCCCAGTGGGATGCTCGGTCCCGTGGCGCTACTAAGGGCGCCCCTCCTCTAGGTGGGGGGGGGGGGGGGGGGGGGGGGGGGCGCTCGCTCGGGAGTGATAAGTCGCACTTTACAGATGTGGAATTATTATTCCTTCAATGTTCAAAACCATCCTGAACCTTACTAGTTACCGGCAATGCGGCTCGTCTTGTTATTCCCACCCTAGTGCACCTTTCCCTGTCCCACCGCAGCATTACTCAACCATTATTGCAGAAAAGACTGCCTTGCGACAGAATACCTCCTTCTAATTGGCAGACATAAGAATGTGTTTTGTAGTTTAGTATTTTTCTTAGAATGAAAGTAGATGCATCACTTGAAACCTGCAGGTGGTCGTTAAGTGCTTCCACATGTGTTCCTGGCTGTGGATTACCTATGATTGCTTTCTGAAGACGCGCTCGTGGTTTGCTGCTGGTTCCGAGCAGGCGCTGCAATGGAATACAGCTGCTGTCCAGGATCATGTCATCCAGTTGTTTGTCTATTTTTGGCTTATGTTGTATCCCGACAATAACGGGAATTCCGTAGTAAATTGTTTGTTTCCTGTTTGGCTGATAGGCGCAGCCTGTTTCCGCTCCGGGCTGTCATACCTGCGTTAATCCAGTCCAGAGACCCCTGTGAATCTCACAATTCTTTTTGTGCATTCTTTGCATTCAGGTTTTGTGTTTACTCACCAGAACCAGTGCTTTATTTGTCCCAGCTTCTGCCCAACGCCCTTCATTGCTGTCATTCTTACCTTCGTGATCATCCCACCCCTTAACGTACTAGGTTAGACTTTTGTGACAACTTGCTGGGTGGGAAATCGTCGGTTTTCCGCGGGAAACATCCTTTACAACGCAACTTTTACTACGCAGTGCTTTTACATCGCAACTTTTACAACGCAAACCATTACAACGCATTGCGCTGGGGGGCGCTCTAGGATAAGGAATAGATTTAATTTACTATCCAACACCTTCCCTACTATCCACGGGGACTGGAGTGGGAATAGTAAATTAAACTATTCACTATCCAGCACCCCTCAACACTATGCTTTGTAAAGGCATGCGTTGTAAAAGTTGTGATGTAAAAGCATGTGTGGTAAAAGCATGCGTTGTAATGTCATACATCCGTTTTCTGCCATCCCATAGCATACATGGCAACATTTTGGAAGAGGAAAGTGAGAGATTTTATAAAAATAAGAGAATGTATTTATTTTTCCATTGACTTCTATTGCATCCTGCATAGGGTCAACTGGTGTGTATGGGACTTGCAAGTGTGGGGTTACAGAATCGGATATGAGAAATGCAAATATATGCTGTTTCATTACTTGTCGGGACCACAAAGAAAGCGCTATGGCAGGCAGGGAGAGCGTGACACAAATGTGGTGCACTAGCCTGCAAGCCGGTTACTGGCTGTTCATAATTCGGGTTACACAAGCCCAGAGCCTGCCGTCAGGAGCCGGCTGAGGAATCGTGTTTTTGCATGCAAAAATCGGAAGGCTGGAGACAGGGTTGGATTGGGGTTAAAAATCGGCCCGGGCAGGCTAAAAAAAAGTGGCCCATATTTGCATATTGTCTTTCCGCAAAACACTGCTACAGCAAAGTTTTATAAAAAAAAAGTGTGTGTGTGTGGGGGTAATAAAAAATGCATGGATTAGTCTACACTGGTGAAACACACCTGAAAACAAGTGAGACCACTTCTGACCCCGCTTAATATGCATATTTTAAAGGGCAGACCCAGCGAGAGAAAGGGAGTGACACCACTGCCCATTGATAAAGAAGGAGGTAATGGACGCCCATCTGTCTCCTGAAAGGCCACTCAGGCGCCCACTGGCGGTATCTGAACAACTCAGAAACCACCCAAATCGCCCCCTAGACTGCTCAAAAAAGCAGCCCACAGTTGGAACTTGGCACCGGCCCCTCGGGCATTGCCCGAGTGCCCGCATTACCAATCCGACCCAGGCTGGAGACTCGCCTTGAAATCGGCAGTCTCCCGCTTGAATCGGGAGGGTTGGCATGTATGCTTAGTAGATTTGCTCTTTCTATGACTCAACCAAAAACCCGTAGACTAGAGTTGACGTGCCCTTGTGGGCCTCCCTCCATCTGTGTCCCGCTTCAGTCTTCTCCTGTGCCGGATTTTCCACTCAACTCGCAGATCACTTTGTGTGTGTCCGTGTGTGCATGTGGTATTTGTATATAATAAATCTAATCAAAAGACAGCGGAGCAGCATGCACCTCACCCCCCCAAAAATTATTTTTAAAGAATGTAATTAATCAAAACAAATAAAGTTACTTACTATATGGTCAAATGCAACGGATTCGCGGCTTATATGGTTTCTGGTAAGCTGACTTTGGGCCGCGTTGTTCTTGCAGACATACATTTTGCCACCTGCACTTCAGCGCCTAATTAAACAGCATGGTAGTTGCAGGTGGGGAAATGATTGTCAGCAGGGTGGGAAGGGCAGCTGGGGTATGATAAGGGGACCCCCAGCAAAAAAAAACACTGGTGTCAAGAGTGAGTCAGTTTTTGCCAGGTGGTTAAATGCCCACAATTTGTGGTTTCTAAGAGAAAAATTGGACGGTTACTATATTATGATCTCGTGATCTTTAACCCGTTGGCCGCTGCAGTATTTCCACTGCGGCGCTGTGGAGGGAGGGGGTAGAGCGCGGCGCCGCCATGCTCGTGACGGTACCATGCCGTCATGAGCCACGGGCGAGCTGTGCACATGACAGCGTGGTTCTGTCATGACTCCGCCCACTCACTAATTCGCCTACACAGGTGAGGAATCAGTGCCTCGTGGGTGGAGCGGCTGCAGCATGACAGAACCATGCCGTCATGAGCACAGGCCGCCAGTGGCTCATGACAGCGTGGTTCCGTCATGCGTAGGGAAGGGGTTAAAGAGGTCTGTCTTCAGATGTTTCCTAAATTGAAGCAAAGTAGGGACAGTCTCGATGGATACATGGATGTCATTCCACATCCTGGGTGCATAGAAGGAGAATGCCTGTCTCCTTGTTTTTACTTTTTTGGCTATATTTTGTCTCCATTAACCCCTTCCCTGCTGGTGACGTAACCATTCCGTCATCAGCCGCGGTCGCGCTGTGCTGATGACGGAGCGGTTCCGTCACGGCCTGCGCGGCGCGGATTCCGCGCCTGTGCTGAGCGTTCTATTAAGCGGGTGGGGCCGTGGAGCGGTTCCGTCACCAGCATGGGCGCGCCACGCGACCCCCCCCCCCCACCCCTTAGCACTGGCGGAATAGCCGCCGCAGTGAAGGGGTTAAGATGATGACCTGGCTGCATGCATGTTGAGACCCAGCAAAGTAGGTAAGCTTGTAAGGAAATAGGCACAGGTGCCGGTCGTGATTAGCGTGTAGATGATGCAGCTGCTTCTAATATGGCGAGGGCCCACAAGATAAACCAGTGTGCTTCCACCAGGGTGGTGGTATGTTGTCATATTTCTTCAGACCCAAGTTCAGGCATACTGTGGTATGTAGGGCACCGCAAAAAGGGGCCCAGTGGCGGAGGAGATTGGCAGAGCATTACCATCATGCAGATGCAAGACTACTAAAAAAAGACTATAAAAAAGAAGCTAAGACTTTTCTTATGAGCAAATTCCTCCCATAATAACATAGGACCAGGCACTGTTATGATAATTTCTAGATCACGGACTATGCTAACACAAATCGATCTCTAGTAATCGTTAGGACATGTATGTATGTTGTAAGCACAAATGTCTCAATCTCCCAAGCTGATTATTTATGCTTGTTACTGTTGCTTAAAGGTTTGGGTCAAACATGCCATCGAAAATTCTAGACTATGTAATTGTGAAGCGCTCTTATAACTAATTGGGTCATGTCTGCGCTATTCAAAACATGGAATAAATAACAAATAAATAAATACTGCAAGGGCTTGGACAAAAGTTCTGAAGTTGATTTCTAAAAGACACAGTTTCACTTTCTTTAGCTATGTGATCTGATACCAGCTAGTCTTGGTTTTCTTGGTGATGTATTCCTTAACAGTGACATCGGTGTACAAGGCAAATCCGAGAGACTTGGCATTGGACCAAGTGTGCCAACAGCCTACTCGAGCTGAGCCACATGTGCATGGCCACCTCCAGTCCTCTTCCTACTACAGGTAAAGATGCCTGGGCAGTGAGGTTGTTTTTGTTCTGTTTTGATTGGCGTTGCAGGGAGGAGGATGGGAACGCGAAGTAGGAGGACTGGGAGAAAAAGAACAAAGGAAAGAGACAGACAGTGAATAAAAGAGGGGGAGAGTAGAAAGGAGAAAGGCAGATAGAATGAGAATGTGAGAGGGTTAGACGGATCAGAGTTCAAAACGCCGTAGAGGAAGAGAAAGAGACTGGGATGAGACGCCGAGGTACACATAAGGAGAAAGGGGATGAGAAATTAAGACTGAGCAGTGAGATACCAAATACGAAAAAGACAAGAGTGAGAGGGGTTGCAGTGTATTTGCTTACAAGCACATTTTGTGTCTTGTCTTCGCATTTTTGTTCATATTTTCCTTACTGAATTTCTCTCCACACGTCTGCTATCTTTCCCAGGCTAGGAGTGTTTGCACATCCTTTTCTTTGTGTGCTTTGCATTGTCATTTTGCAACATTTCATCACAATTAGTGTAATTACTTTAAATGATAAATGCCTTTGCTTTTGAAATCTAGAAGTTTTTGAAGGCTGTTGACTCTGCAATTTGTCCTGAGAACGACCCAAAATTCTGGCTGGCAGTTGAAATATCTACTTTTTTTGTTACAGATTATTAGACCTTTGGTGTCATTAATTTGTTTGTGCGCAACTATAACTACTCTAAAAGACTGTGCGTATGTTGAAATGTTTGTGTTCTTTCTACACATCTCTACCACTGCTGTGTTGGTTTGATATGTTGCTGCCTGCCTTTTACTTTGCTTCTAATAAATCAAAATTGATTACATTAAATGTATTTTCTTTCTTTGACATTCTTGGACTTGATTCAAAATTATTTGTAGGATTACTCGCATTGTTCGCAATCTTATTTTTATATCAGAAATGTTTTGTAATCCACCAAAGAAACTTTTGGGGAATATTATCAACTACTAGCAATATTTATCACTAAATGTGCTTAGCGATATTTTTTTTATCGCCGCGCATCACCGGATATTATCGCAGATAACGTGCTATTAGCAACGTTTATCGCCAAAGCAGTTAAATATCCGGCGATAGCGGCGAAATGTGTGAATAATGCTGGAAATCCAGCGATATTCAGGCATCATCGCTAATAGGGACTTAACCTGAACATCCACGTCCCATTGGATATACAGGCTAAGAAGTGGTCTGAGCAGGCGTTAGGATTTGGCGATATTCGCGCTTAGCGTGAATATTTTAATCGCTACGCCTGCGTTGATAATAGGCGATAGCGATGTTAGCTACTGCTTTCAGTCGCTAATAGGTTGGGTACGCCCACTTTGCATGTCATTAGCGATAAATATCACTGACATGCAAAGCGGGTCCCAAACCGCTCGCTATCGCCTACAAGCTGTCCCTAACTGCTGTTAGCGACAGCTTGCTAATAGGGCGATGAAATTATCGCCGCTTTGCGGCCGAAAACGACCCCAAAAGCGGCAATAATTTAATTTCGCCTGCCTTGGTAATATGCCCCACAGTCTCTTATAGGCACAAGGAGCATCATCAGATATCGATCTTTTTTAATCGCCTTTTTCTGTGTTTAATAAGCAATGCTTGTTTGCTATTGGTCTTCGGAAGAAAAACAATGAGGAGGAAACCAGGGTGTGAGAACATCATGTGGACCCATTCACCAGACCCCCTTTCTGATGGATCTGTTGGTGTCTGCCTCAGTTGAGGAATAGTTTGCTCAACACAGCACCACTACATTGGTAATAACTTGATTTAACAGTTAAAGGGCCTGCCAGGGGAAAGGTCTCTGGTTTTCCCTTAGTAATTACATTTCCATATTGTCTATACTTTTTAGGTGACACTTTGTACTGCATTGTATTGGTATTTGAATAGCGTTTTCTACTTGCACTGATGCGCTTTGCAGATGCTGTGGGATTGTGTTGTCTTGATGGAGCGAGGTGGTAAAACAAAATTGTGTACACCCCTCTCGAAATCAATTTTCCATAACGTTAACATTTACTAATGGCATGTTGTTATGAATTAATCAACCATAGTATAAGATGCATACATTTTTCATACACAGGAGTACTAATCTTGCTTGCATGGTGCAATAAAAATAACTAATATGTGTTGTAATTGTGATGTGAATTAATGCATAGCTTAATATAAATATATGCAGTTTAAATATGCTTATTGTACGTGTTTTTGTGCTATGAAGTCGTCAGATATGTAAGTATGAAATGCATTTATGTGGCTTATTTGCTAGGTAACATCTAATGGGGAAACATTAGTATGGTGGGAGGTAAACAGAAGGGTTTTTAGTTCCATATTTATCATGAATTTGTGTTTGTTTCTACGATAGTTCCAAAAGTGGCCTTTGAGGCCTACTAAGAAAATGGCTGTTCTGATGAACCGCAAGTGAATATTAGACTGCGCATGTGCTTCCAAAGCCTGTAAGCGCGAGTGAGCTGACTGTGCTCGGATGGGAGGTTCAAGGCCACCTTGCCCCGGAACCTAGGATGGGTGCCAAACAAGGACGATGTAATGTTCTGATCATGGGAATATTTCCCTTTGTTACGAATCAAGGAAGCGCCTAGGCCACGGACTGTCCTAAACAAAGACCCTTTATTTTTCTGCTGATTCATTGAGAAAAACATGCTGTAATGATGAGATGCTCATCTACCCCAAATTTGTCCAATCAGAACTCAAATTGGTGATACTAGTTACTTTTTAGATAGATTAAGTTAGGAAATTAGTGTATAAAAACCCCTGATTTTGCTTGGAGGCATCGCTCTTTTCGAATTCCTCTGGAGATGCTGCTGGACTGAAGATCGATTTCTGGATGTAAGAATTACTTACTGACTGTTTATTTTCCTTTGCAGGACTGTTAGGATAAGATGAGGGTGTTAGCTAGGGTTGTTAGGAGAGAGTGAATTTGGAACTATCTGTTCTTTGCTAAACTTCTTACTGAACTTTTAAATAAATGTCTATTTCTGAGCTTTTAAATAAATGATCATTTTTTGAAATAAAGTTAAAGATTCTTACTGAATAAAGATTTAATAAATGCCTAAATGTCGGACATTCTAAAAGTTTGCTTTGAATAAAAGTTAGATAAATGCAGAAGTAAAAAATGGTCTTTGATTTTTCCTACGCCTAGTTTTCGTTCTAGCGGATCCAATGCCATTATGGTGGTGTGTCGGAAATAAATGGCGTTTAAATGAAACCATGGTAAATCGCTTTAAATTGCAAGTGTAAATAATAAATAGTTAAATAGGTTTAGACACTCCACCAATGTTATAGTAGGACTCCTGGTTTGTTGGCTAAATCTTTGAAGACAAGTTTAAATGAACAGAGTAAGTGTGCAGTGTAATGGTCCCCACTGTTGAATGAATGTGCGTTCTGAAGATTCGGGGAAATGGCCACGTTGATTTAGAATTTATTTTAAGAGTCCCGCTGTAGCAGTTATTTCTTGGTAGCAGAGTAGTGGTTGCTAAGGAAATTAGCTAGGATTATGTATAAAGTACTATATGGAGTTTCATGTACAGAGTTATGAACTAACATTTGTTGAGTTTGTATTATGTTATATGTAGTTCAGAAAAAGCTTCCAAGTGTTACATGAAGCTAGCGCCTCTGTCTGCAGGCAGAGGAAGAGTGGCAAGTAAAGTCGCACAGTGTATTGGTCTGTTTCAAAGAAGTAGTATCGTCGTATACTGCAGTGGTATTGTCGCATATCACTGTTTAGGGACATTAGGTATGAAAGGATGAATGCATAGTGAGGGCAGTCTATGAAATCTTGGCTTCTAGTATAGGGATCATTGCGTATCCTGACTAAAACTTATCGCTGAGGACAGTAGTAGGACTTAACCTGAGCTTGATAGAAGGGTAAAGGAGTGGCGTCTACTTTACTAACAATAGAGGAATTCTGTGGTGGGCTAGAGGTAAGCGCTGCCTACTGGTGATACAGAGTTCATGTAAATCTGGGAAGGGATTTCTGTATGAACATGTATAAATTAAATTGCAATATGCGTGCAAGTGAAACTCTGGGATTGTCTCTAAGGAGGTGAAAAAGATCTCTGTATGCGCTTTCCTGGAGAAACAAGTTTGTTATTGCCTGATAGAAGGGTAAGGCCAGTAGTGTTGCTTTATCGACGAGTTAGAAAATTCTGAGGAGATAAGCGTCGTCTACTCCGGTTACAGAATACTTGTGTGATTTAAAATTCTATCACTTTATTAGTGAAACAGGCAAATGGTATTGTTTTGTGTAAGTTACTAATGAATTTTGTGAAATATCTTGTAAATACGGCTTCTTGAAAAAACGCTGTAAAGGAGGGGTCAGTCGGCGCTGCAGAAGCCGGAGCGCTGGTGACCTCAAAAGTGTCACGCTGGGATTGGTTATCGTGACCAAGACAGAGTAGGAGCTGATAGGTTCATCATGGAAAAGCAGCAAAGTGATTGGTTAAGCACTAAGAAGAGGTATCTTGTTCTAATTGGTGCGTTAGTGTGAACCGTGCTGTAATAGGTTGGTGTACGGAACAGTAACAGGGAAGTGCGCGATCTTTTCTAAGACAGAGAATTACCTGAAAAAAATTCTTACTATTACGAAGAAGAAAAGAAGAAACCTTCATGGTTTAAGAAATTAAAGAATGTATTTTCAAAAGACAAAGAAATTGTGACTAGAGAGAGAAAATTACTTCCTCCACCGAAAACGCCAGCTTCTTATATGTAATCAAAATATGGTTATCATACATGCATTTGGTTAGAGAATTGGGCAAAGTATACTCAGGATGATGGTGTGTTAGCTTATCCTGAAGCAGGATCATTTGATTTGGCAGTTTTGAGAAATTTGAGAAACAAAATGATGAAGCTTGAGCCGAGACCTAGACCGACAAAGTTTGAGGCTTTAGCTGAATGGGAGGATGAAATGCATGATCAAGAGAGTGAAAGACTATGCAGGCATATCAGACCAAAGGGTAGAGGTCGAGATTTATGGGGAGAAACACATGAGAGTAGAATGCGTCGATGGAGAAATGGTAATATGTTTGATGGTATGTATCCAGTTAGGTTAGTGGACGAGTATGAGGGTCGGAAATGTACAGAAAAGAAAAAGAATATAGAAAGAGCGAATCAAAGTTATGGTGATAGTGAATCAGAAGATGCTGTGTTGGAAGAAATATTAAATAGGAGACCACCACCATATAAGCCAAGTTATTTATGGACTACTCCAAATGCCCCGGTAATAGATGAAAGAAATAATGAAACCCCAAGACAATTTCAAGTTTAAAAGATGTGCCAGACAGAGTAGAAGTTAGATATATTCCAAATACACCTGTTGTGGAAGCCAGAATTACAGGTACTCCTGTACAAATGAATGATTCACACAAGAGTGTGCGAAGTAGTGAAAATCAAAGTGATGTACAACCAAATATTTCTGATTATGAACGTTCTGCACATGAACTGATTCAGAACCTTACTAAAAACATGGAAGCAGTAACTGCCCCTGTAACAATAGGGCCGGTAATACCAGTATTTGAAAATCAGAGGATAAAAGAACCAAGCTTGACAATCCCGTTACAACAAGGTTTGCAGAAAGTAAGAGAAAATATTTATCCTGATTTGTCAGAAATAAAGTGGACTATTAATGTAAATCCACCTGAATTGACTTTTAACCAAAGTTCATTATACAAGTACCCGATTGGTGCAACACCAGAGAAAAGTCTAGATAAAATAGATTTAATACAAACTCCTGTAGGACCGTCAGATAAGGAATTGAGTGACTGAATTAAAACTCTAACATTAAAAGAAAATGAACCAAAAGTATTGGATGTAGCAAAATTAAAAGTAGATATGGAAGAATTAATTATTGGAACAATTGGAATAGATAGACTAAAACATATCAGGATGATGAACTTATGTTTATGTGTAAAAGCATTACATGGAAATCCAAGACAGTGTATGATCAATTAGAGGATTTAGCAAGTGAATTAGGAGTGGAATTTTCAAAAATTAAATCATTGCAGAAATCATATAGAGTGGATTTTGCAGAAAAGATATAGAAAATATGAATACTGCTGGGAGAATAGCACAGATAAAAGAGTTGATTGTGCTACTGCGAAGATGGTGTGATGTGAGCAAATGGAGACTTAAATGGGCAAAGAAGAGAGAAGAAAATAGTGATAAATCCACCTTAGCTTTTCCAGTTAGAGAAAAAGAAGCAGTGGTAAATGAGTTCCCCATGAGAGAGATACCTGGAGGAGGATATGTACATGTTCCTTGGAGTAGACAGGACATATTGTCGTTTACTAATGATTTCCTGAGATTGAGAGGGAAACCAGTAGAATGGTATCGACAAGTTGACAGATTTGTGAAAGTGTTAAAAGTTTTATGGATTGATCCGGATGGATTGTTCGACATAGTAGTGCCAGCAGATTTATGGACAGAATGTAAAATAGCTATAGATTGGCCAAGAGAAGAATTTGCTAGAGACAAAGTCACAGGACCTCCGTCACCAGATGTAATGCGGAAATATGAACAAGTAATAGTATGGTTGAAAAATAAGATACCTCCAAAAGAAACTGATTGGGTAAAAATAGACAGGACCACACAAGAACCGAAATAATCTGTACATTCATTTTATGAAAGATTGCTGTTAGTCTTTAAACAGTATAGTGGTTATGAAGAATTAAATGAGAAAGATATGAGCCACTTTATATACAGATTTGTGTATGGGTTAAGACCAGAAATTGGAGATATGATTCGATACAACATGATAGGTTGTCAGTCAGGTACTGTGGATGATGTTTTGAGAAAAGCAAAATATTGTAGTGAAGAAATTGATGCAAAATAGAAAAAGCTGAAAGAGAAAGCCATGTGGGCACAAGTAAAAGTAGCATCACAGCAAGTGGCGTAAATGGAAAATAAGACTGCAGGGAATCAAGGAAACTTTAAGGGTAAACCAAGGTTAGTGGGAAACATAGATGAACTAAAGAAGAAGCTCCCTTGTTTTAATTGCGGCAAGTTAGGGCATTGGAAGAAAGAGTGTAAATGTCCGCCAAGAATTAATGTAGAAAATAATTCATTGAATTCGCAGGTGCAGTTTGAGGTAAATCCACAACAGCAACAACAGCAGATAGCAAATCAGCAAAGTCAGGTGCCACAACCGCAACTGCCAAACAGTGTAAACCAGCAGAGATACAGTGCAGAGACAGGATTCAGCGGAGGTGAGCAGGTAAAAAGACCGCAAAGAGTGAATGCGTGTCCTCAGTATTGGTTACAAGAAGAAGGTGGCAGTGAGTCGGATGAAAGTTTATGACGGTGCCTGAGAGAGGGAGAAGAGTGTGTGCTTGGAGCCTCACAGTCTGGTCCATTTGTGAACGGAAAGGTGAATGATGTGGAAATAACGTTCCTAGTGGACACTGGTGCTACCCGTTCTACTGTTAGATCAGTGGAAATTCAAAATCTTCCTCTCTCGGGAACGAGCATCCAAGTTGTAGGTGTAGCTAATAGACAGATACAAACTCCTTTGACAGAACCAGTTAAAATAGAAATTGGAAATTACAAAGATATACATCGATTTGTGGTGTGTGATAGTAGTCCTATTAATGTGTTAGGCAGGTATATTCTGTGCAAAATGAACTGTGCCATATATTGTTCACCAGATGGCGTAGAATTGCAAACCTCAGATGAAGACAGTTTGTATAAAAAGACGATGCTCATGATTGAGGCAGAACAGAGCAAGCTATTTCCTGTTTTTGATCGAGAAAACATTCCTGTTGAATTGAAAGAAGTAGTGAAAGAGGAAGTATGGGATTTTACTGGAAAAGATATAGGATTGATGAAAGGTGTTGATCCTGTAGAGTTACAGTAAAGGAAGGTGCGAGCTACCCAAATATACCGCAGTATAAGATGACTGCAGAAATAATTGAGGGAATTACTCCAGTGATTGACAAAATGATTGAGCAGGGAATTCTGAGAGAAATAGAAAGCAGCCCTTTTAATTCACCAATCATGAGATTGAAAAAGCCCAATGGAACATTTAGAATTGTACAGGACCTTAGAAAGGTTGATAAAATTGTTGTCTCATGTTGCCCGATTGTTTCGAATCCAGCAGTGATTTTGTACCAAATTCCCCATGATGCGAAATGATACACAGTGATTGACCTGTGCAATGCGTTCTTTACTGTTCCATTGCATTCAGAAAGCCAGACAATTTTTGCATTTCGATTCCAGAATCGTATTCTAGCATGGTGTAGAATTCCATAAGGGTACACTGAGAGTCCATCGATTTTTAATCAGTTGCTAAAGAAATCATTAGAAAGCCTGAACATGCCTGGAGAGTCTGTATTAGTACAATACATAGATGATCTTTTGATTGCATCAAAAACAAAAGATGCATGTGTAACTGACACAGTAGCATTGTTGAATCATTTGGCAGAAGAGGGACATAAAGTGTCTCCATCTAAATTATAGTTTTGTCAGAAAGAAGTACAATACTTAGGTCACAAGATTGCAAAAGGAATCGGACAAGTCACAATAGAAAGAATCAGAATGATACAAGGAATGCAACCACCTAAAACTCAAAGACAAGTGAGAATGTTCTTACAAATGGTAGGTTATTGTAGACAGTGGATTAGTGGATTTTCATTGATTGCAAAACCATTACAGAGACTGACAAAAGCAGATATTAGAGACCCAATAGTTTTGACCAAAACTGAAATGGAAGCATTTGAACAGCTAAAAACCAAAACTGTGTGAAGCACCAGCATTGGGAATGCCCGATTATGAAAAAGAGTTTGAATTGCACTGCAGTGAGTGAGAAGGATGTGCATTGTCAGTGTTAATTCAGAGACATGGAAAAATGAGAAAACCAATTGCGTATTTCTCAGCTGTTTTGGACCCTGTTGCAAAGGCTTTGCCAGGATGTCTGAAAGCAGTAGCAGCAACCAGTGTAAGTTTGGAGCAAAGTGAAGGAATTGTGATGGGATTTCCTGTGAGGGTGTATGTACCTCATTCTGTGGAGATTCTCCTTACAAGAGCAAAAACACAATATATGACCAACAGCAGAATGACTCGATATGAAAAAGTAATTTTGGGAGCTGAAATGTGACAATTGCCAGATGTGTGAATGTTAATCCTTCTACACTATTACCTGACACTATTGAAGCACAAGTGAAAGGTGACCTTGATCACAAATGTCTGGATGTTCTTGAGTATTGCACAAAACCTAGGCCAGATATTAGGGATGAACCATTACCTGAATCAGATTTTGTGATGTTTGTGGATGGATCATGTCTGAGAACAGAGAGTGGCATTTTGAGTGCTGCGTATGCCATTTGCATAGTAGCAGAAGTGTTGGAAACATCTTGTTTGAAAGGAATTCATTCTGCTCAAGTAGCGGAGTTAGTTGCTTTGATACGAGCATGTAAACTGGGAAAAGAGGTAAAAGTAACCATAGTGACTGACAGTCAATATGGCTATGGAGTTGTTCATGATTATGGACAACTCTGGTCTCAAAGAGGTTATTTGACTTCTGCGGGAACACCTATTTGGAATGCTGAATTTGTGAAGACATTGATAGATGTAATTCAGCTTCCTGAAAGAATAGCTGTGGTGAAGTGTTCAGCTCACAAAAAGAACGAAGATTATATTTCTAGAGGAAATAATTATGCGGATGCCATTGCAAAGCATTGTGAGAAAAATCAAATTTCAATCAATAGAGAAAAGTCAAAAGAACATGTTCTGAGTCCTTTAATGCTAACTACTGTAGTTGAGACATGGCAGGAAGTGAAACAAGTACAAGAGGAGGCAGAAGCAGAAGCAAAAGATATTTGGTTAAAATCAGAGTGCAGACAGAGAGAAGAAGATGAAATTTGGGTTTACAAAGATGAAAGACCAGTAATGCCTGATAGCATGATCTCAGACATGGCTCGAATGTACCATGGTTAAGCCCATATTGGAAGAGATGCCATGATTCGTCTTTTCAGACAAACTTGTTATAATCCCAAGTTCAGGATGATTGCTGAAAGTTTGTGCCAATGATGTCTAATATGTCTGTGTTGGACCTGGGCCTCTTGGCAGGGTCATCCCTAAACTTTTTGCCTTCCTCCAATACTCTCTCTGACCTATTTTGTTTGGTTTAATGACTCTGGGCACTTTACCACTGCTGACCAGTGCTAAAGTGCATATGCTCTCCCTACTGAAAAGTGTACATGTGATTGATGTCCATGATTGGTTCATTAGATTTACTGTTAGTCCCTAGTAAAGTGCACCAGGAGTGCCAGGGCTTGTAAATGCCAATACTGCTAGTGGGCCTGCAGCGCTGGTTGCGCCACCCACAGAAGCAGCCTTAAAATGTGTCTAGGGTCTGCCATTGCAGAACCTGCGTGCAGTTTGGTACTGTCATGCTAGCTGGGCAAGTGCACCCACTTGCCAGCCCTTAAACCTTCCCTTAACTTCATATTAGTCACCTCTATGGTAGGCCCTAGGGCAGGGTGCATTGTAAGTGTAAGGTAGGACAAGCCCTGATGTGTGTGGCATGTCCTAGTAGTGAATTACAACCAAATTCGTTTTTCACTATTGTAAGGCTACCTGCTCCCTTTAGGCCAGAATGGGCTGCTGGAATTATTACACCCTCTATAATCCCAGCAGGCTCAGGGAACATGGTAGAGAGTCATGTTTAGTATGCCTGAACTCAGAATAATAAAATACTTCTTTTAGTAAAGTTTATTTTAATATCCTGGGTTTGCAAATGCTACTTTTTAGAAAGTTAGCATTTGCTTGTCTAACCATTTCAACCCGCCTCTGCTCTTGTGTGTATCTGACTGTCTGAGTGTGTGAGTGACAGGGCTGGGAGTTGACAGGTGGTGAATAGCAGAATGACACCTTAGTGGGTGGTGGGAGTTTCCCCTGAATGATGCATCAGGCTGTGCTCTGCCTCCACAATGCTGGCTCCGCCCTCCTGGGGAGCGACTGATGACTCAGCCTGCACCTGGCCCAGGAAGGACCGAAGCTTGTCTACAAAGTGCTCAAGCTGCCCCTGTCTTCACAATGCCGGCTCCGCCCCCCTGGGGAGCGGCTGATGTGCCTGCCCTCACACTGAATGCAGAAGCAGAAGTACCCACCACAAGTGCTCAGGGACTGAGAACGGTTATGCAAAGGCCCCCCTGGCCTGTAAGAACAAAAGAAACTGGGTATAAAAGTAGGAGCCCTGCTCCTTGTAAATTAGATCCTGTTTGCGCTACAGAAGAAACTCTGCCCGAAGAGAAGGACCTGGAAGGACAAGGAGGAGTGGTGTCTCTGGCCTGTGTCTGGTGTCTTGCTGCAGAAGGAGAGGAAAAGAAGAGACTACAAGAGACTTTTGCTTTTTGAACTTTGTGCCAAACTCTGCTGAAAGATCTCCAAGGGCTTGCCTGTGAACTTGCCCCCTGACCAGCGCCCCGGGAACAGTGGGCGCTACCCCTCTGAAGGAAGTTGCTGCTTGCGTGTGCTGTGTGTCTCTACAGCGCCGAGTGAAGGAGATTTGAGAGCGCTGTGCCCTCCGCCACGCTCTCTAACAATTTGTGCAGCTGTGTCCCTCCCCCGACCACCGTGACTGTGGCCTGATCGTGTGCCAGCTCCAAAGTGAAGACCAGCCCCACGCTGGTCTGAGCGCCGTGACTGTCCGCGCTAAGCCGCCTTAGCAAAGGAAAGGGAGGACCCGCCCGGTCCGAGCATCGCCGCAGCTTGGAAGTGACTCGCTGCCGGGCCTCGCCTGATCTGTGCACCCCCCTCAGCCCCGCCTGCTGCAGCTTCTCCCCTTCGGAGAAAGAAGTGAACCTTTTTGGAGAGAGCCTGTGTCCCCATCGAGCACCGCCGCCCGCCCGGGAAGCAACGCGACGTGGGACAGCTCCCCTTGAAGCCGTCCGCTTCGGAAGTAAAGGTACTGTGTTTTTGCCCCCGCGGTGCGAGCGTCCTGCAATCTGAGCTCGCACCGCGCTGTGTGACCGCGGGCGCCCCGGGAGCCTCGCAGCTGCTGTCTGCATTCCAGCGCGAGTCGCCCCTGAGACAGAGGCTCGTATTGCTCCTGGCCCCCGAGGCCCCGCCTGACGCTCCCTGTGACCCACGGCCCCCTCTCCTCGAGCCGTGCCCCGAAGGGGGGCCCATTGCCAGCGCAGACCCGGCCGTGCCTTTCGCGACCCACGCGGGAAGCGTGAGCGTTGGCAGGCCGGGCCCGATTGTCTCCAAGGAAGCGAGCGGAGACCACAGGAAGCGCATTGAGGCGCTATAAAACACTGAACCTTGCTGAACCTGGGCAGAAGGCCCAAAAGATTGCTTATTGCTAAGAAAGAACTGTGGCAACCGAACCTAAAGTAAACTGGAACCGCTATTGAAAGTTTGAAGACTGTATTTACAAGCCTGCTTGAAATTATATAAAGAATATATATTTTTACAAATACAGTTTGGTGTCATTGTGTGGGCGGTTGGTTGTGATGGTGTAATATTGCAAATGTTTAACCCTATGTGCCCCAGAGATTAGCCTAAGACTGCTTAAGCCACACTACCTAGAGGGTAAGCAGAGGTTGTCTTGAAGGTAACCCTCAGCCCTGACGAGGAAGAGAGAGTCCCTGCTTGTCGCTAGTGCTGCACTGCGCCAACTAGAGACTCCCCCTTCCTACATTGGACGCACCGGTGAGGATCGGGAATTTACATTTGCAGTGTTTTACCTTAACTACTGACCATTGCACAGTGATTACAGTCCAGTAACTAAGCCACAGACTTTTTTTGATTTATGTTTTGCTAGAAGAGATCTCCATGTGTTTTTGAAGTCATGCCTGTGTCAGTGAAAATGGAAAAGGCACCATCCATTTCTTCTATTGACTATGATTGGGAGAAACTAGAAAACTATACCGGGAAACAGCTCAAGAGCTTCTGCAAAAATTTGAACATTTCCATGACCGGACTCTCCAGAAGGGAGCAGTTCCAAAAGGCGCTGAGGGCCTGGGTCAAAGCAAGGAATGCCCCTGGAAAAGATATTGAATTTGAGGATGCAGAACAGCAGCTGGAGGGACCCCTGACTCCAGAGTGGAGGGGTGCAACCTCCCCATTGAGTAGCAGTGTTTCTGGCCGAGGTCTGTCGCCAGAGGAGCTGGCGGACAGACAGGCAACCCGAGATCATGAAATGAAGTTGGCGGAGCTGAAATTGAATTGCCAACTGGAGCTAGAATCTAGGAAGTTAGCCCTGGAAGAAATGAAAATGGAGCTTGCGCATGACTTAAGAATGAGGAAACTTGACTTGGAGCTCGAGGGGCTTGAGGCCAGGAGGGCTTCAGCCCAGTGAGGTTCCGTGACGATTTGAACCCGTGTTTTCAACATTGTCGTAAATACATAATTTTGGTATCAGTGAACCGCAAATGATCCATTTAGCATATCCTGGTGTTTTCGCTATGCTACGAGCAAGAGCACTCCTGTTATGAACACATTTCTGGTTCACCCATGGCATCCATCTTAGATTACGGCAGCCATTTTGTATTCTTGCCCTCACATAGTCAATGGACACGCAGTGACCTCTTTTCACTTAAGGACACGTAAGCTTTAGCCGGCGATTCACCTTGCTAGTGACACGTGCACCTTAGGACAGAAAACGCCATGGCCGCATGACTCGACAGAAGCTGCCTCCCCAGCCTGAGGCCAGTCCTGCTATACTGGTTCTCGTGTTCGTTGGCCTGATCATGATTAGGCGGCCGAAGCTGGTAGCCTTGCCCATTTACGACCCACAAACATCTCTTATCCTGCTTTTCTATCTTCTGCACCTGGCTCTGCTCCTTTCCTTCTGGGCCTTTATTAGGGGGAGGTAACGAAATTTACGATGAGGCGGTCCGGCTCTTGAATGAAAAGTTGACATGGGATTATGATGGAACAGTGGGAACCCCTCGTTCGTAATGTTTTGACATCAGATATTGTTGACGATTCTTGTGTAACACCAAATATTTATTGTTTAGGACACAAAGGTTTAGAAATGTACTAGCATGTAAAGAATTTGCCCCAAGCTGAAAATTTAGTATTTAAGGAGCAACCCACTTTGTACAAATCGAACAGTCTCCTAGATTCTGCCCGTGTGTAGTTTCTGTGACTTCTGTGTCCCTGCAGTAATAAACCTTTGGTCTTTGACGCCACCATCGAGAAGCCCGTGTTTCTGTTTATTTGTGCACCGAGACAGGTAGAACTCCGGGGTCTTCGGGTGTTATCCCTGACACCTCTGGACGGAACCAAAAAGTCCAGAACTCCAATTGGCGCCCAATGTGGGGCGACGTCATTCGGTACCGGTCCAAAAGCCTGAAGAGTTCGAGAAGCTTCGTGTGAAGATTCCAGAGGGAGGCGCCCCACTTCATCGATCCCGGCATATCGCAAAAGTGGCCCGACGTTCTCTTCCACGAGGGTTCCCGTTCGGACGGCTGCAGTGGTCCGCTGCCTTGACTGTCGCCCTGTCTTGGACCCGAGGTGCAGACCTTAGTACGGCGAGACGTGACGGGTTTCTCCTTGGTGACGTCTTCAGTGCCTCAGTTAAGTATTAAGTGGTTGCTAATTGGTTACTTCGTAAGGGTTGCTCCTGTTTGGATAATCCTTTTAGTTCTTGGTTTGGTTTGGTTTCGTAAGATTATCACTGGTTGTTCTAGTTACGATAATCATTTGGTTTAAGTTTGGGTATCGATACATTTGTTCGTTTTGGTAGGCCTAAGTTCTTGGTTCGAGCGCGCACCTTCGTTTGTGTTTTGTCTGTTCTGTGTTCCGGATTATAAAATGGTAAGTCGGAAAAATTGTATGTTGTCGTGTTTTGGTTGCAACAGTGATTCCCGTTTGGAGGACTCATGTCTGGTTCCTCCGATTGGAACTCCTCTTTATGATCTATATTGTAAGTTCGGAGTGGGTCCTATATCTTATAATGAGGTGTGGATCCGATATACAGAGAAAGACGGTGTCCTTAGTTGGCCACTGCATGGTAGTTTTGAGCCCGAAATTCTTGATAATTTAGAAAGAAAATTATTTAAGAAGAAAGCCCGGCTGGCAATGTTTGATTCTTTCCGTTATTGGCGAAAAGAATCCAAACAGAGAGAAACTAAAAAATTAAAGAAAGAACAGAAAGAGCAAGAGTTGACTTTAGAACAGTCTGCCAAGCAGCTGCAACTCAACGAGTCTGAGAAAGCGATGGAGGTGGCCAATAGAGAGCGTAATTTAGCGATAGACAAGTGCTATCCTGCCTTGCCATCGAGTACAGCTAAGATAGTAGAGGACCCCGAAAAGGATCCCCTGTTGTCTTACTTGTTGAGGTCACCCCCACCGTATGCACAGGGTGCTACAGCTCCACCCTTACCGAATGTTCAATTACCGGTTGCTGGACAGCCTGGTATTCCTGCTCCCCTGAATCAAGCTCCTGTACTTCCTGTGGTCAATGTTAATGTTCCTCCGGCACCCCCTCTTCCAGGGTTGCCGGCTCCTTTGCCTGTGCCTGTACCGCTCATACCTGCATACAAGCTACTTTGCCTACTACTCCTACTGTTCCTGTTTCATCTGTTCCGACTGCTACTCTACTTACGGCTTCTGCTAGCATTATGACTCCGCTTTCTGTCCGTCGGAGAATCACTGATTCTGTCTCCAATATTCTATCTCCCTTCTATAAAACTTTGATTAAGACTCCTGCTTCTGACTCTGTTCAGAGACGTAGTCAGCTTCCCAGTACTGAAGAACGGGGAATATTAGATTCCACAGCTCTTAGATGGATTTCGAAAAGTGGAAGATATAGTGTAAGAGATGTATTAGATACATTTATGCAATGGAATGAACCTACACAGCGATATGTGTTTGATGAAATGTGCTCCCTTTTGCGTGAGGAATTGGAAGAGGATGACCCTGAATCAATTCTAGACGAATTAATTCATGTTCAGAAAGAATTTGCTGCAGGTATGATAGTTGGTCAGAGTATAAAGGAAGCGATGGAATTGATTTTAAGTTATAGGAATGACCCATCCCTTCGACGCAAAGATTTGGTGATAAACAACGCCCTTGTGCGTATTTTTCATCAACATTAGATCCGGTAGCCAGAGCATTGCCCAGTTGCTTGAGAGCTACAGCAGCAGCTGCAGCTTTCATTCGACAATCTGCTGGTTTGGTGATGAACAACATGCTAGTGGTCATGGTTCCTCATGCTGTGGACACACTCATGAACCGAACCAAGACACAGCACCTTACCAGTGCTAGATTATCAGGCTACGAGCTGACACTGCTATCGAGTCATATTCAGATCAAAAGATGCAGTGTATTGAATCCAGCAACATTGTTGCCGACTAGTCAGGAGTCGAGTGATTCGGAACCACATGACTGTTGTTTCAGAACCGAGGAAGAGACAAAAGGACGAATTGATCTTAAAGACACTCCGTTGTCAGATCCAGATGGCACGTTGTATGTTGATGGGTCATGTTTTAAATTGGAGAATGGTGATGTAACAGCTGCTTACGCAGTAACGACTTTGAGTACGATTGTGGAGACTGCAAGAGTGAGTCAGAATTCTGCCCAAGCTGCAGAATTGATCGCCTTGACTAGAGCGTGTGTTTTAGCTAAGGGAAAGAGAGTGAATGTGTTCACAGATAGTCAGCACGCGTTCGGCGTGGCCCATAGTTTTGGCCGTTTGTGGAAAGAGAGAGGTTTCATTACGTCCCATGGGACTAAGATTCAACATGGTCAGCTAGTTAATGACTTGTTGGAATCTCTAACCTTGCCGACTGAAGTTGCGATTGTGAAGTGCAGTGCTCATCGAGCAATCACGGATGATGTTGGTCGTGGAAATGCTTTTGCTGATGAGACCGCTAAACAGACAGCTAGAAATACGATGAGTAGGATGTATGTTGCAACGTCTGCAAGATGGATTACTGAGTCTGGAATGTGTGAGGATACAGTGGAAAGTGTGAAAGAAATTCAGAAAGAGGCGACTGAGGAGGAAAAGCTTGCATGGAAAGAGACTACGGGTAAATTGGACTCGAGTGGGTGTTGGATCGATTTGTCAGAACAGCAGCGTTGGATGTTGCCTGATGCGTATGTGCTTGCAGTAGTAACGATGGCGCATGGAGCAGCGCATATCAGTTCTAAAGGGATTTGTAAGATGTTGGCTCCAGTCTGGAAGAATGATGGGTTTAGTAAGTGTGCAGAGAGAGTGGTGAGAAATTGCATGATATGCCTGATGCATAATCCTGGCAAGGGAATCCCCACACCCGCTGGTCATTTTGCTCCTCCTTCTTGCCCCTTTGAAGTGATCCAGTTAGATTTCATTCACATGGATCGTTGCAATAATCTAAAGTACGTCCTAGTGGTAGTCTGTGCTTTTTCCAGATGGATCGAAGCATATCCACTGAAGGACAATACTGCCTTGTCCACTGCCAAAATCCTTCTCAAAGAATACTTCCCCAGGTTTGGAATGCCACGGATTGTATGGTCGTATAATGGAAGTGAGTTTGTAGGGAAAGTTATGCAGAGTGTGTGTGCCGGTTTAGGGATAAAACAGAAGTTCCACAGTGCGAATCACCCCCAGTCTGCTGGTTTAGTTGAGGGTTACAATGGCACCCTCAAGCTGAAACTTGCCAAGATACAGGCCTCCACGGGTTTGTCCTGGCCAGATGCACTACCTTTGGCTCTGTTATCCACAAGAGCGACTGTACATTCTAGAGTAGGGCTTAGCCCTTATGAGATTGTATTCGGTCGACCTGCAAATATTTGGGGGGTACCTAGACCGAAGGAGTTTTAGCAGCTGGAATATCCAATGTTAATTGATTACCTTTTTGACTTGACTGCTAAATTGAGTCTTATTCACCAACAGGTTTTCGATGCATTGCCAAAGCCACCGGAGAGTCCAGGCCATCAGCTGAAACCCGGTGACCAAGTGGTCATCAGAAACTTTGGACGGACGAGAAATCTCCAACCCAAATTCGTCGGACCATTCCAGGTCTTGTTGGCGACGAGGACTGCTATACGTGTGGCTGGCAGAAAGAACTGGATACATGCGACGCACGCAAAACGTGTGCCCCTTCCACTTCCTTATGACAACTGGGTGAAGAAAGGAATCGGTGCCTCTGAAACTGAACCAGTCCCCAGGTTCATCCCTTTCAGCGATGCAGAACTGATCACTGATTCACCGAACTCTGGCTTCCCTTCTGAAACTGGTCCTTTGAACTCCGAACATTTGTCCTCTGCATCAAAAGAACATTTGCCATCTGCGAACCTGAACATTGCAACCCCTGCTAAAAATACACTGTTTCCGGATCAAACAGCTCCAGGAAAATTGAGATACAACTTACGTTCTCACTCAAAGGACAAATAAAGCAGGAAACTGCCTATTCTACATATTTGAATTTTGATACATTGCCTCCAGCCAGGAAGTTTGCTAATATTTTGTATTTTTATGTTGTTTTAAATTGCCTTGCCGTCTGGATAGCCGTAGGGTCGTGGCTGTGTGCCTAATTGAATCTGCGGGGGTCAGACACAAGGTCGATCTTTCTGTTAGTTCTGGGAACTCCCAGGGCTGATAGAGGCATTTTCAACTACGTACACATCATCAGTGGTCGCGAGCGGTTGTAGAAGATGGAGCTTCCTGAGCTGCACCGAGAGAATGTAATTTATGTTCGCAGAAATAGACTTTACAAGATTCTTCATAACAAATGTTTTCTGATGCAATGTGCAATTACGTTTTTGATTGTTTTAATAACGTTGGTGGGTGGAATCGTCTTTGGTGTCCATTTAATTTTGTCACCGATAACAGCTACAATACCTCCCCTTGATCCCGTTTCTTCTACTGTTGCTTCTTATCATTCTTTTCACTCGTTTCCTGAACACGAACAAGCTCGACGCTCAGAATTCATTAATAACACTTTTGTACAGCTCTTGCATCAACACCAACTGGTAGTTAACACAACAGACTGCTGGGTGTGTGGTTTGATACCCCGCACTATGGATAAAGGCATTCCCTATCTAGTCTTGCCTTTTAGCTATAATGGATCATTTCAGGCCTTTCAAACTATTTTTGTCTATGCCCTTGAGACCTATCCTCCGCGTCCACCACGTTCCACTAAACATAACTCTGCCAATAAAGCTTTAGTCAAGGGAATCATTGACATGATCAAGGACGTCAATAACACCCCATCCTACCCTAGAGATGAATTACGAGTATATCTGAGTTGGAATTCTACAGAGTATCTCATTAGTTTGGGTGAAAGCAAGCGTAAGAGCTCCACTCCAATCTGGGTCGTACCTCACCGAGGTCAAGTCTGTTTGCAAGGTAATGGGAGAAATCCAAGAGCTCAGCTAGGGAAGAGTGAGTGCGTTGAGACTTACGTGTATCCGTCTAACTCTTCCCCTGCCTTTCTTACTGCTAGGGGTACCTACTTCATTTGTCTGGATAGAGCATATACATGGCTGCCTGCTGACTTTTCAGGTTCATGCTATATTGCTCGACTGTTGCCTCCAACGTACACTGCTTCCCCAGATTACCACAAGACCAGAGTAGCAAGAGGTGTTTTCAGCAAGGAAGATACCGCTGGTCAGGAAGCTGGAGACTTCTTCAAAGGTTTCCTTCCGTTCTGGGGGCCTATGGCCAATAGTAGAAATCTACGTCAGCTAACACGGGTAGTTGAATCTACTATTACAGAAACTGCTGGTGCCCTTAGTAACTTGACAGCTGAGCTTCAGGCGGATCGTCTCATGACGTTGCAGAATCGTATGGTTCTAGACGTAATACTTGCAGATCGAGGTGGGGTATGCAGAATGATCCAATCGAGCTGCTGTGTTTTTATTCCCAATAATGCTCCGACTGTGTATGAAGCGATCTCTAAGCTACACAAGATCTCCGACTCTATACACGTAGACAAAGGAAACTGGTCCTTAATGGAATGGCTCTGGACGTTACTATCAGCGTGGGGATGGAAGGTTCTAATGGTCATTGGTATCATCCTAGTATTCCTGTTCTCGTGCTGCCTTATTATCCAATGTGGTCCCGCTTTGTGTAGTCTCTGTGCTGCAACCTGTCTTAGAAAACCACCTGCGTTTGGAGACAAGGTACGAGAAAGGATGATGATGCAACAACATGTCACTGACCTGATGAACATTGAGATAGATTCTGACATAGACTAAGTAATTGCCTATGTAAGGGCAAAAGGAGGGTCTGAGGTTCCGTGACGATTTGAACCCGTGTTTTCAACATTGTCGTAAATACATAATTTTGGTATCAGTGAACCGCAAATGATCCATTTAGCATATCCTGGTGTTTTCGCTATGCTACGAGCAAGAGCACTCCTGTTATGAACACATTTCTGGTTCACCCATGGCATCCATCTTAGATTACGGCAGCCATTTTGTATTCTTGCCCTCACATAGTCAATGGACACGCAGTGACCTCTTTTCACTTAAGGACACGTAAGCTTTAGCCGGCGATTCACCTTGCTAGTGACACGTGCACCTTAGGACAGAAAACGCCATGGCCGCATGACTCGACAGAAGCTGCCTCCCCAGCCTGAGGCCAGTCCTGCTATACTGGTTCTCGTGTTCGTTGGCCTGATCATGATTAGGCGGCCGAAGCTGGTAGCCTTGCCCATTTACGACCCACAAACATCTCTTATCCTGCTTTTCTATCTTCTGCACCTGGCTCTGCTCCTTTCCTTCTGGGCCTTTATTAGGGGGAGGTAACGAAATTTACGATGAGGCGGTCCGGCTCTTGAATGAAAAGTTGACATGGGATTATGATGGAACAGTGGGAACCCCTCGTTCGTAATGTTTTGACATCAGATATTGTTGACGATTCTTGTGTAACACCAAATATTTATTGTTTAGGACACAAAGGTTTAGAAATGTACTAGCATGTAAAGAATTTGCCCCAAGCTGAAAATTTAGTATTTAAGGAGCAACCCACTTTGTACAAATCGAACAGTCTCCTAGATTCTGCCCGTGTGTAGTTTCTGTGACTTCTGTGTCCCTGCAGTAATAAACTTTTGGTCTTTGACGTCACCATCGAGAAGCCTGTGTTTCTGTTTATTTGTGCACCGAGACAGGTAGAACTCCGGGGTCTTCGGGTGTTATCCCTGACACCTCTGGACGGAACCAAAAAGTCCAGAACTCCACCAGCAACAAGAAATATGTGTAGCTCAGAGATTGAGCTTTGCTGAGTTGGAGGTGGAGTCCAGCTCAGATGGTGGCAGCAACATTAAGGTATCTAGTGCTGACAGCATAGTGCGCGCACCTAGAGATATGGCACCTGACTTGGAGGGGGTTAACTTACATCAGGAGGTTCAAGGGCATGAGGTAGCTCCAGTAGTGCGCAGCGTCCCTGAAGGGAATAGGGTAGCTGGCGTAGGAGTTCATGGTCCTAGTGGTGGGAGGGATTCCCCCATGGTTGAGGTCCTGGTGGGTGAGTGTAAAGACCGCCCAGAAGAGTGTGGGTTGTGTGACAGAGACAGTCCGCTACTGTCTGGCCAGTCTCAGAAGGATGGTGTGGAGTATGTGTGTGAGGCGCTGGATGATGAGGTGAAGGATAGTTTGGTTAACCCTGCTAGGGGGCTGTGTAATCCAATTGTGGGAGAGCATACTTTAAGTCCCAGTTTTCCAGAGCTATGCCAACACCTGTTTGAGAGTGAGTTCTCTGACCTCAGGGAGCTCACATTGGAGGCAGACCTTGTGGTGGATTCCAGAGGGTCTGGAGAGGCATTGGGGTGTGATCCTGTGGGGAGTGGCTCAGGTATCTTCCAGCCCAGAGTGGTGGGAGTGGCGCAGAGTAGCCCAGCTAGGTCCTGTAGTAGTGAGGGGGGTGTAGGGCCTCATGTCCTGTCCTTGAGGGGAAGGAGTGAGAATGGGTTTTGTCCCGGTAGTGCCCAACCTCAGTCTCCGAGCCTGGATGGTTCTTTAAGGGAACACCAGGTGGGGAGCCTAGGCTGTCCGGATGAGTCACCCGCTGAGGGGGATCCCCCAGTGGCTAGAGAACGTGGAGGCTCTGTAAACAGAGCTCCAGTAGTTCTGGTGTCTGGCAGTACCACTCCAGTTAGGAGAGTGCAGAAGTCCAGAAGGAGGGGCGAGAGGGGGAAACAGTCCCCAGTGGAAGAACCAGTGGGTCAGGGGCCAGCCAGCAGGGCTGCGTCCCCAGTGAATGACCATGGGGACACCACTTCTGTCCTGGGGGATCTTCCCGCACTGTCAGATGGACAGGGGTTGGGAGATCTGCGCCAGGCAGACTGTCGCACGGCACATGAGCTATGTGCCACCCTCAGGGGGGGCATGCGTGCTCCCCGGGAAGTCCTGGTGCGCCAGGCAAGAGTTCAACTGCAGGGTTGGGTCCCTGAGTTGGAGAGCCAGGTTCAGGTGTTGTCTGACCTGGAGGGCAGGACCACTGTAATCAGTGTCCTGGCCCATTTCACTTCTAGGGGTACCACTCCAGTTGGGAGTGGGCAGTACTCTGGAAGGGGGTGCAGAGGGAGGAAGTCCTCGCCTCTGACACCGGTTCAACTAGAGGGTCTAGACCCTAGGTTTAAGGGCCAGGTGCAGGGTGTCCCCCCTGACCTGGTGCCCCAGTTGCAGGATAGCACCCCTGAACTGGTGGGCGAATTGTGCAGGTCACCTGCCACAGGTGCCCTGACAATTCTGGAAGGGGGTACCACTCCAGGTGGGAGGGTACAGAGCCCCAAGGAGGAGGACCGGGAGTGGGAGAGCCCACCCCAGTGTTTGGTCCAGCCGCCAGGTACAGGCCTGGGGCTGGTGGGTCAGTGCCAGGATGACATACCTGAGTTGACAGGAGGGAGAGTGGACAAAGGGTGCCAAGCACCTGGGGCTACTGCCCCCCACTCTCTGAGGCCACAGAGGTTTGGGAGCCCTGAGAGGCATGAGGCCTGGGTCTCAGCCCTGACTACTGTCAGTGGCCACTGTGATTTGATGACTGTCTGTTGGGACACACCTGTGAGCAAGTTAAGGTTAGAGGCTGCACAGGTGGTGTCCACAGAGGAAGAGAAGGGTGCCCCATGGAGTAGCTGGGTGGACCCTGAGAGTATGTACAGAGGATTTAAAATAGGTTCTGATTGGCGTAGAACTGGAATGTGCCCCTGCTGTTGCGGGCCAGGTCCATGTTCTATCGCCCCAAGCAGGGAAGCCCATCACAGTGGTGATTGGTCTACCCTGCGTTTTGGCTGGAAGGGGGTTGTGTTGGACCTGGGCCTCTTGGCAGGGTCATCCCTAAACTTTTTGCCTTCCTCCAATACTCTCTCTGACCTATTTTTTTTGGTTTAATGACTCTGGGCACTTTACCACTGCTGACCAGTGCTAAAGTGCATATGCTCTCCCTACTGAAAAGTGTACATGTGATTGATGTCCATGATTGGTTCATTGGATTTACTGTTAGTCCCTAGTAAAGTGCATTAGGAGTGCCAGGGCTTGTAAATGCCAATACTGCTAGTGGGCCTGCAGCGCTGGTTGCGCCACCCACAGAAGCAGCCTTAAAATGTGTCTAGGGTCTGCCATTGCAGAACCTGCGTGCAGTCTGGTACTGTCATGCTAGCTGGGCAAGTGCACCCACTTGCCAGCCCTTAAACCTTCCCTTAACTTCATATTAGTCACCCCTATGGTAGGCCCTAGGGCAGGGTGCATTGTAAGTGTAAGGTAGGACAAGCCCTGATGTGTGTGGCATGTCCTAGTAGTGAATTACAACCAAAATCGTTTTTCACTATTGTAAGGCTACCTGCTCCCTTTAGGCCAGAATGGGCTGCTGGAATTATTACACTCTATAATCCCAGCAGGCTCAGGGAACATGGTAGAGAGTCATGTTTAGTATGCCTGAACTCAGAATAATAAAATACTTCTTTTAGTAAAGTTTATTTTAATATCCTGGGTTTGCAAATGCTACTTTTAGAAAGTTAGCATTTGCTTGTCTAACCATTTCAACCCGCCTCTGCTCTTGTGTGTATCTGACTGTCTGAGTGTGTGAGTGACAGGGCTGGGAGTTGACAGGTGGTGAATAGCAGAATGACACCTTAGTGGGTGGTGGGAGTTTCCCCTGAATGATGCATCAGGCTGTGCTCTGCCTCCACAATGCTGGCTCCGCCCTCCTGGGGAGCGACTGATGACTCAGCCTGCACCTGGCCCAGGAAGGACCGAAGCTTGTCAACAAAGTGCTCAAGCTGCCCCTGTCTTCACAATGCCGGCTCCGCCCCCCTGGGGAGCGGCTGATGTGCCTGCCCTCACACTGAATGCAGAAGCAGAAGTACCCACCACAAGTGCTCAGGGACTGAGAACGGTTATGCAAAGCCCCCCCTGGCCTGTAAGAACAAAAGAAACTGGGTATAAAAGTAGGAGCCCTGCTCCTTGTAAATTAGATCCTGTTTGCGCTACAGAAGAAACTCTGCCCAAAGAGAAGGACCTGGAAGGACAAGGAGGAGTGCTGTCTCTGGCCTGTGTCTGGTGCCTTGCTGCAGAAGGAGAGGAAAAGAAGAGACTACAAGAGACTTTTGCTTTTTGAACTTTGTGCCAAACTCTGCTGAAAGATCTCCAAGGGCTTGCCTGTGAACTTGCCCCCTGACCAGCGCCCCAGGAACAGTGGGCGCTACCCCTCTGAAGGAAGTTGCTGCTGGCGTGTGCTGTGCGTCTCTACAGCGCCGAGTGAAGGAGATTTGAGAGCGCTGTGCCCTCCGCCACGCTCTCTAACAATTTGTGCAGCTGTGTCCCTCCCCCGACCACCGTGACTGTGGCCTGATCGTGTGCCAGCTCCAAAGTGAAGACCAGCCCCACGCTGGTCTGAGCGCCGTGACTGTCCGCGCTGAGCCGCGCTAGCAAAGGAAAGGGAGGACCCGCCCGGTCCGAGCATCGCCGCCTGTGTGACCCCCGAGGTACAGGCTGCCCCGCAAAGACAGGCACTGCCGAGATTGTGCCCCTCGTAACTTGGGCGCTGAGACCCCCTGGCCCCCGCAGCTTGGAAGTGACTCGCTGCCGGGCCTCGCCTGATCTGTGCACCCCCCTCAGCCCCGCCTGCTGCAGCTTCTCCCCTTCGGAGAAAGAAGTGAACCTTTTTGGAGAGAGCCTGTGTCCCCATCGAGCACCGCCGCCCGCCCGGGAAGCAACGCGACGTGGGACAGCTCCCCTTGAAGCCATCCGCTTCGGAAGTAAAGGTACTGTGTTTTTGCCCCCGCGGTGCGAGCGTCCTGCAATCTGAGCTCGCACCGCGCTGTGTGACCGCGGGCGCCCCGGGAGCCTCGCAGCTGCTGTCTGCATTCCAGCGCGAGCCGCCCCTGAGACAGAGGCTCGCATTGCTCCTGGCCCCCGAGGCCCCGCCTGACGCTCCCTGTGACCCACGGCCCCCTCTCCTCGAGCCGAGCCCGGAAGGGGGGCCCATTGCCAGCGCAGACCCGGCCGTGCCTTTCGCGACCCACGCGGGAAGCGCGAGCGTTGGCAGGCCGGGCCCGATTGTCTCCAAGGAAGCGAGCGGAGACCACAGGAAGCGCATTGAGGCGCTATAAAACACTGAACCTTGCTGAACCTGGGCAGAAGGCCCAAAAGATTGCTTATTGCTAAGAAAGAACTGTGGCAACCGAACCTAAAGTAAACTGGAACCGCTATTGAAAGTTTGAAGACTGTATTTACAAGCCTGCTTGAAATTATATAAAGAATATATATTTTTACAAATACAGTTTGGTGTCATTGTGTGGTGGGTTGGTTGTGATGGTGTAATATTGCAAATGTTTAACCCTATGTGCCCCAGAGATTAGCCTAAGACTGCTTAAGCCACACTACCTAGAGGGTAAGCAGAGGTTGTCTTGAAGGTAACCCTCAGCCCTGACGAGGAAGAGAGAGTCCCTGCTTGTCGCTAGTGCTGCACTGCGCCAACTAGAGACTCCCCCTTCCTACAGTCAGCAATTTAATCCAAACAGAAAAACCGTTGTGAGTCTGGGAACGATAGGACGGGAGGGTGGTCCATTTACAAGGGTTCAAATGAATTTTGTGGAGTTGCCCCCATGCTAAATACAAGGGAGGACTGGACCAAATGCATTTAAAATCTTCTTTATAAGACCAACTATTCTGAATCTGGTCCTGCCCCGCCTTGTCAAACAGTCCTCACATTAGGCCAAGCATGCACATGACCCGTGTAGTTGGGCCTCTATGTCTGCATAAGTTATATCTATTTCGAGATTATAGTATATGGAATATACACTACCCTGCATGCCCCCTATACGACCATGATCCAACTAGTTTAAGTAGGGCCGATTAAGCATTCTGCTTTGATTCTCGAGCCCATATGTTCCCTTAATTTTTCCGTTGTGTCCTACCCTTTTCGCCAACATGTAGTCATGACTAAATAGAGTTTTCATAGTTCCCCTATACTATCTCAATGTAGGTAAACTTAGCGTGTCCATCCAAACTCTAAGCCTGCAAACATCAAACATTGCAGTCATAGTGCTTGGTTTCGTTAACTTCAAAGGTCATAGTTTAATCTAGAAATAAGATAATAAACCAGCACCACGTGTCACAAATTGGAGCGCACTTCTGCAGTTCTATATAACTCTCCTGGGCTTATGATCCATATGAAGCACGCACTCATTACCTTACCTTTTTAAACAAATAGCACCAGAACTATTCACAAGCACATTGCTTGTCCGCTAAAAAACAATAACTTAGCCAAAGATATCAGAGGGCTATTTTATCATTATAAAGTGCTCCGTGAGAAAAACAACCATGTGAGAAGCATTTTCACACTCCGATATGAAAAATACGTCTCCAGCCGCAACCCACAACCATCAAATGCTCTTACCCAATGAGAAAGTGGAATTTCGAGCCTGGCTACGCTAATTCCAAGGCTTGTAACCCTAAGCTCCCATTGGCCAACAACTGAACCAATGAGCAGCGATTTTACAGGTTATAACCACGGCGAGCCGCTCTCCGGTTGACATTGAAAGAAAACGACCAGAGAAGCGTGCAGCCGGCAGTAGACGTAGAGGTAAGTGTTCCAGTTAGACGCTATTTCGGCAATCCGAACCTTTTAATTCAAAATCCTCTAGAACACTTACTAAACGCCTCCTTTTTCTGATTCTTGTCTCATTTCTGACAGGGAACAAATACTCACGCCACTGAGGCAAGACTTAGGCGCCTCTGGTGAGACACAGCGCGTTTGAAAATAAAGCGCTGTGCATCGAGAAAGTTTAGCATTACATTGCCACCTTAACCCAACAGGTATGACAACGAAGTATACATTAGGGATAAGTTAGGCTTAATAGAGCACACCAGAGCTAATATTAAAATCATCTCATAATATTGAATTGCAGGTAGATTCAACAACAAACTAGAATAGAAGCCAATTCAAAAGGGGCAAAAGGAACCCTATGTGACCCGCTCTGCTATAAATTCCCAACATATTAAGCACAAGGTAAATTTAAATTTGATATGTACAGCTCAAGTATCAGTGTAAGATGTCTCAGCCATTTTATACAAATAGAGTAATCTTTTCCCTCTGTATTTTATCATGTGTATCTCCCTACCAGTGACACTAACAAAGATATAGCTCGAAAATTCTCTACGAGTATCTACGGTCTGTGTAACAACGTCTATCCTGAGCACGACCATATCAAGACTGTACATCAGTCCCTCACACCTCAGAGGTAAATTACACGCTTACGTTTCTCTGACATTCGAAAGTTATCCCTCTGCATCAATGCTAAAACCAATATAAATTAATGGGTCATGGATACCTTAAATAATGAATTTAACCAATCATTCCCAGGCATAAATAAGCATCAAGGGTAATAGCCTATCTATGTTTGGCGGCAAGAATAACGAGCTCCAGCTAATACAGGGGCTAACCACACAGGGAATAATATCAACATCATGGAATAAGCCCTGCCCCTTGGGAGTTTACAATAGCTGGCCTGAGATACATATGTAAATACCTGGCCTCATATTATGCTAGTAGGTTACCCCTAGAAACCAATATAGGATGCTCATGAACCAATACAAAAGACAGATCCTTTATTAAAACTTGTGTTAGATCTGAAAGGCATAATGCGGTATAACTGTGTAATCTCTTATGATGTTATGAAAACCTGCACCTAGAGATGGATTGTGAATATTAGTCAATCGATGTGAACAACAGAGTCTTTGTAAAAATGTAAACAGGCTTATGTTAATAATGAATTCATTGCCATGTTACTGATTCCACTGTGTATCCATCTTTTAGGAACCTATGTACACTACGACAGAAATTGACTCTTTGTCTTGATAAAGGTGGATAGAAGTTCAACAAAACACCGAAACGCGTTGACGCCCTAGTACAGTGTGATTCACAGCTCAAACACCGTTGTTGACATAATAATATCCCAATGTGCATAACATCGGTGTCTTAAAAGAATAACAGAACACACACCCTGTATTGCACAAATTGCATGTCTTACTACTGTTGTTTCTGTCTGTTTTAAGCAATATTGCTGGTCAATATTGAATGTGGATTGTTATTTTATTGTTTTTTACAACTTTTTTAATCTGTGCCAAGCAGCCAACTATGTTCTCTGCTTTTTTAATTTTACTGTATACAATAAATTTTGCCAGTTTCTTACTCCGAATTTAGTTGTTATAGTTATTACTTTTTTCTCATTCATGGTGTTTATGTAAATAACCTTGTTCAAGGGAATTGCTCTTTTATATTGGTTGCCCCCATGCAACAGGCTTAGGTATGTTCTTGTGATAATTTGCTTGTTCCCCCGATGGTTTGAAGCATTCCCCACAAGTAGGAATGATGGACTAACTGTTGCCAAATTGCTTTTGCGAGAAATAATACCACACTTCGGATTCCCAGTGTCCATTGAATCAGACCGCGGACCGCATTTTCAAAATGAGTTGATGCAGATGATCTGTGAAGCTCTAGATATTCGCCAGAAGCTGGTTTCTGTTTACAGACCTGAGGCTTCAGGGGTGGTAGAGCAGGTAAATGGAACTATTAAGAACAGAATTGCAAAAATGTGTTTGGCAACAGGACTTAAGTGGCCAGACGCTTTGACGCTTGTCCTGATGACATTGAGAAGCATTCCTGACAAGAAAACTGGACTAAGCCCACATGAGATTTTGATGGGCAGAGTAATGAGGCAGGCCTATGTACCTGTTAATAAGTTATTGACAATAAATGATGACATCATATTGGACTACTGCAAAAATCTGTCTGATGTGGTAACGTCTGTGCTCCACCAGGTGGGAACTGAGTCAAATTCCAAAGAGAAAAATCCAGCTCATGATTTAGTCCCTGGAGACTGGGTTCGAGTGAAGGTACATTGCAGGAGAAATTGTTTGGTACCTCGGTGGCAGAAACCACTCCAGGTTATCCTACTCAGTACTCCTGCAGTCAAGTGTGCTGGATTGAAGAGGTGGGTGCATGCCAGCCACACCATCCGTGTGCCTGCACCTGAATACCCATACGACGGTGAAAGTACAACTGACTCTGATCCTGAAGCTGAACCAGAAAAGACTCCAGATACTGAAGATCAACAGGAACGTCGACATCTGGAAGTATCAGAAGCAAGTTCTGCATCTGAAGGTGAAGGTGAAAGGGAGATTGTGAAGATACCAGATTCTGAAGATCAATCTGAAGGTCAAGAATCGGTAAAGTTAGACACCAGTAAAGACGCAGAAGTAAGTGAAGATAAGGTCATTGAAGAGGAGAAAGCTGAAGAGAAATCTGGAAACTCTGAAGGCAGGATCGAAAATCCTGAAACTAGGGAAGAGGAAATAACTCACGAAAAGGATGAGATTCCAAGTACCAGTTATGAAGGTGTTCCTAACAGAGTGACAGAGAAGAAAGCTGAATCTGATGAAGACAAAGACATTGTAAAAATCATAATCAATGATACAGTTGAAGATACTGAAAGTGAAACTGAAGACAGTTCAGACGAAACTGCAATAAGAAAAAGTCCAAGAAAAAGAGCTTGGAGAGTGAAGCATAACACAATAGAGCCAAAAACTAAGAGAATCTGTAAAGGAGATAATTGGCCTAAAGAAGCTGGTGGACTGAGATTCAAACTAGTGAACAAAGCAGAAGAGACAGAAGAGCAAGCGCATGAGATCACTAGTCAGAGAGAAATACTGTAAAAGAAAATAGAAATCGTTCAAAGGCCAAAAAGAGTAAGACGACCAAATCAGAAATACAAATCACCTGAGTGGACTTATATAGTCCTACCACCCATTGCTGAGGTTAATAGTAGCCAAGAAAACTTGTACTGCCCAAAAACAAATGGGAAAAGTGAGTAAGGAAGTCAACTTAAGAGAAAACTGATTGGTACTCAAAGTATATGATATTAAGTAAAAGCCTAAAGTCCTGTGAGCCGGACGGATATTGTAAATATAGGAGAGGTCGGAGTTGAATTAGGGTCGAAGAAAACTTGTTAGAAAAATAACTTATGATATAGTCTAGAATAGAATTGACACACGGTCGAAGAAACTCTGTTAGTAAACCATTGTTGTGGAACTTATAGGTGACACAAGGTCGAAGAATTTGTGTTAGGAGAAAATGCCTACTAATAACCATAAAACAAAGTGTTCTATTTTTAGAAAATGGTGTAGATGCTGTACGTTATGTATAGGATTATTGATACTATTGTGGGTGATTTTAGCAATTGTAATTCCTTTCCAAGATAATTTAACAAAATTGAAATCAAATGTAAGTTTAAATAAGCTAAGTGAGAAAGTAGAAACTCATGAGAAACATGTGTATAGGCCAGAGGTGCATCAGGATCAGTCAATTAGTGATTTTACACAAAATGCATTTTCAAAGCTATTGCTTGAATATTTTAAGACTATGAATGTTGATGATTGTTATATTTGCGTAAAATTGCTAGCGTCAGTGTCAGAAGGGGTGACCTATCACCACATTCCTCTTACATATGGTGTAACCTGCAGTGTAATAGCAAGTTTGTTTTCTCAGACTGGGAAATTGGAATATCATTATTCTAATGTAGATGACATTTTTGCAAAACTGAAAATTGATAGTACATTGAACAAAAAGAAGCCTGCTAAAGAGATGGGAGAGTATTTCTTAGAAATAGAGGAGTTGACACATGAGTATGCTTTTAATAACAATTTGACATGTAAATTGAGAATTGAAGAAAGGACGTTCTTAAATATGGTTGAAGAAAGAAGGATTGCTTATAAACGAAGTGAGAAAATAAAATATTAAAAATCTAAATATTGGACATTTAATGATGAAAATCTTGATGATGAGAATGTGAATGTGGCTATAAACATAGATACTCCAATGTTAGGGAAATTTTGTATTAGAAGAGATAACACTATGTATGACAATTATTTTGTGCGCGCAAGTCAATGTAAAGACACTTATAGAATTTTAGGGGGTTGGGGGTTTAAAGAAGGAAATGATCCTGCTTTCCCGGGTGTTTATTTTATCTGTGGGAACAAAGCTTACTATAGGTTACCCGACCATTGGTATGGGATCTGTTATGTGGGTTTGGTCTTTCCTAAAATTTTCCATGTAGATAGAGGTACTAACGGAAAGCATGAGATAGGTAAAGTTTTTAGTCCTAAAAGAAGAGAGAGTGTATTAGAAATGATAGGTGATGTTTTTGGAGCACTGATACCAGCAGTGGGAATTTCATTTAATGCAAATAGAATCCGAAAATTGTCCACAATAGTTGATCGATTGTCAACAGATACAGCAGGAGGCTTCCTGATGGTTGATACTGAAATGATTGCTATGAGAGCTATGGTAATGCAAAATCGACTTGCCCTTGGCATAATTTTAGCAAAAGAGGGAGGAGTCTGTGGAATATTGGAAGTGCAACATTGTTGTACTTATATTCCGGATAAAAGTCAGAATATTGAAAAGTATATTCATTTCATTTCAAAATGCTTTATTCTGTAAATGTATATATATATATATATATATATATATACATATATATATATATATATATATATATATATATATATATATATATATATATATGTATATATATATATATATATATATATATATATATATATATATATATATATATGTTAGCACACACCTCCGTGGTCTTTGCGAAGGTCAAGAAAGGACGGCACTCCAAGTTGTTGTTTTCACCAACAGTGGTTTATTGGCAGACCCTCCTGCCCCCCTGACATACGCGTTTCACCGATTTGGCTTCTTCAGTGTCAGCCATTCTTTGTGTACACAGTCATTAAATCCCCTACCACTTCCCCAAACATAGAAAGTGGACTATTGCTCGCCTTGGTGGTTTTGGCGGCCATATTCGAACGTGCAATATTACAATTCGTTTGTAGCATTGTATCATCATGTTAACATGGGGTGTAAAATGACATTTGGAAAAAGTGCCCGTGCAAAAGTGCATATAATGATAAAAATATTAAAAACACTTAGTTGATTGTTAAGGCAAGTTATCAACGAACATTCATTCACACACATACAGGAGATGTTTTACTCTGTCTTTGTGTCCACCTTGCTTAGCATGAATTCATTCTGGCCATTTCCAGAAGATGTAAATTATTCTGGTATTCATTCGATTGTTGGTTTAGCACATTGTATATAGCCCTGAATGGGCTAAGTGGGCGATTTGTGTGTATGCCTTGTTTTATCAACACATATTATGGAGCCCTGTATGGGCCAGGATCCATATTTGTCAATTCATAGTACCAGTATTTTGAGCTGCAGACTCAAAAAATACATGTTTAAGATTGCAGATCTTACTTATTCTTCTTGCAATTCAGATTTTCTCTTCCTGAACCAATCTGGGAGTGGATTTTAATTTATTCTAAGTGTACCCAAAGTTCTTCGTCATTGTTGAGCCCTTTCGGCTGCATACTCTGGAGGTCAATGATGTACCTGGACTCCATTGCCCTAAGGAGTCTTATCCTGTCCCCACCACGTTCCTTTCTATCAAGTTGGTCTATAAGATAGAAGGATAGTAGATCCCTGTTGCTATCATGGCTATATATATATATATATATATATATATATATATATATATATATATACATATATCTATATCTATATCTATATATCTATATATATATATATATATATATATATATATATATATATATATATATATATATATATATATATATATATATATATATATATATATATATATATATATAACCATATAGCAGCAAAATAACAAGACATAACATATTACAGGTATTACAGGTGCAAGATATATTTAACCCGACAATGTTAACATTCAAATCTTGAACCATCAAAAGACAAGTCCAAGCAAATATTGCTCCTTCTTAAGCCAAAAGTACACATAGTAAAGTGCGGTTTATCTTTATAATGCATGTGCCAAGTTTCGCAAATAAAGTGACATATGCTAACAATCAAAAGTATATTACAAACATTACAGATTTACATAAAGAGATTGAACCACTGGAGGTTGAAGGTGTTCTTGAGAAATTAGGTAGAAGTTTTACAGCAGTTAAGCATTGGTTCCAAGAGATAGGTAGTTCAATTATAGGTAAAATACTAATTCCAGTAACAATTTTAGTAATAGTGATTTTCCTGATAAGATTATGCTGTATATGCAAAGGTAGGATAGATTTCAGAAAGGCAATAAAGAAGACAATTCAAGAACGAAAAGCAAGGGAAAGAGAAAAGAATGAAATAGAAATGGAAGAAATTAGAGAAAAGATTTTTAAAGAAAAAAAAGAGAAAGTTACAAGAGTATAGATTATACTAATATGAAGAATTCAAAACATGTTCTGCCAAATTTTGCCAAATTTTGAAAGATGTTTGGTGATAGGATCACCAGATGAGGGAATTGATGGAGCGAGGTAGTAAAACAAAATTTTGTACACCCCTCTCGAAATCAATGTTCCATAACGTTAATATTTACTAATGGATTATTATTATGAATTAATCCACCATAGTATAAAATGCATACATTTTTCACACACGGGAGTACTAATCTTGCTTGCATGGTGCAATAAAAATAACTAATATGTGTTGTAATTGTGATGTGAATTAATGCATAGCTTAATATAAATATATGCAGTTTAAATATGCTTATTGTACGTGTTTTTGTGCTATAAAGTCGTCGGATATGTAAGTATGAAACGCATTTATGTGGCTTATTTGCTAGGTAACAACTAACGAGGAAACATTAGTATGGTGGGAGGTAAACAGAAGGGTTTTTAGTTCCACATTTAACCCTTTAATTGCTGCCGTCGGCCATTGGCCGATGGCAGCACTTCCTCCCCAGTGCTGCCGTCGGCCAATGGCAGGCGCGGCCCCGCCCGCGCACGGAAACGCCCGCACCGCGGCGGAATTACCGACGTGGTTAACGGGTTAACATGAATCTGTGTTTGTTTCTATGATAGTTCCAAAAGTGGCCTTTAAGACCTACTAAGAAAATGGCTGTTCTGATGAACCGCGAGTGAATATTAGACTGCGCATGTGCATCCAAAGCCTGCAAGCCTGCAAGCGCGAGTGAGCTGACTATGCTCGGATGGGAGGTTCAAGGCCACCTTGCCCTGGAACCTAGGATGGGTGCCAACCATGGACGATGTAATGTTCTGATCATGGGAGTATTTCCCTATGTTACGAATCAAGGAAGCGCCTAGGCCACGGACTGTCCTAAACAAAGAACCTTTATTTTTCTGCTGATTCATTGTGAAAACTATGCTGTTATGATGAGGAGACGCTCATCTACCCCAAATTTGTCCAATCAGAACTCGAATTGGTGATACTAGTTACTTTTTAGATAGATTAAGTTAGGAAATTAGTGTATAAAAACCCCTGATTTTGCTTAGAGGCATCGCTCTTTTTGATTTCCTCTGGAGATGCTGCCGGACTGAAGATCGATTTCTGGATGTAAGAATTACTTACTGACTGTTTATTTTCCTTTGCAATACTGTTAGGATAAGATGAGGGTGTTAGCTAGGGTTGTTAGGAGAGAGTGATTTTGGAACTATCTGTTCTTTGCTAAACGTATTACTGAACTTTTAAATAAATGTCTATTTCTGAGCTTTTAAATAAATGATCATTTTTTGAAATAAAGTTAAACATTCTTACTGAATAAAGATTTAATAAATGCCTAAATGTCGGACATACTAAAAGTTTGCTTTGAATAAAAATTAGATAAATGGAGAAGTAAAAGCTGGTCTTTGATTTTTCCTACGCCTAGTTTTCTTTCTAGCAGATCCATTGCCATTATGGTGGTGTGTCGGAAATAAATGGTGTTTAAATGAAACCATGTTAAATCCCTTTAAATTGCAAGTGTAAATAATAAATAGTTAAATAGGTTTAACAATGTTATAGTAGGACTCCTGGTTTGTTAGCCAAATCTTTGAAGACAAGTTTAAATGAACAGAGTAAGTGTGCAGTGTAATGGGCCCCAGTGTTGAATGAATGTGCGTTCTGAAGATTCGGGGAAATGGCCACATTGATGTACAATTTATTTTTGAAGTCCCGCTGTAGCAATCTCACAGTGATACTACCCTAGATGATCATGCTGTTGGAACATGCTGAGCCCCATGATGACACATACAATGGTTCCTGAAACTAATTTAATTTTCTCTGCCAAAGGTATGCATTTATAAGCAGGGCATGGCCATGTAGAAAGGAAAAGAGGCTCACAAAGAAAGCATGGAGCTACAATTGGACATTATTTAGGGAAAAGTGGATTTCCTGCAGATGCAAAGATTGGTTCTGCAGTGTCACTGGTGGCATGTGCTGTACAAAGAGCTCCCTGGATCACTTTCAAGCCTGACCTTTCTCTTGAGATTGAGGTTCCTAGTCTGTGTAAATTGCCTTTCCTGAACAGAGTATACAGGCCTTCCTACATTCTCCTGGTGCACACCCATAAAAGTAGAACACCAGAGCTAGCGAGTGAATAATGTCAGGTTGACACGAGCTGAGCAAAGGTTCATGGGTGTTAGTAAACTAACCTTTGTTAAAAACAGAACAAGGTTCAGTGGATGCAGGAAATGTGTAGGCCTTTGCCCTTTGGAGGTCAGATACTGATGATGCTTATTTATTTAATTGAGCAGGAACAACTGACAGATTTTGACAACCTTTTCTGAGATGAAAGAAGAGCAATCATTGCAAAGTTCCAGATAAGAAGTTACCGTGTGCTGGAATCTGAGAGGGTTAAACATTCTTTAATGAAGTGAAAGACTTCTTGATGCCATAACTACTATTGGGAAGTTTCGTTCCATAAAGCTGTAAGCACACAACCTATATTTAGTACAGCCACATACTGTACTCTGTGTTTTAGTAAATAATCACAATGCCAAGCCCTGTAGTTCTATAGTTTACACACCCATTTTGGTCTAGCCAAATCTTGGGTATACTATGGAGCAGTAACTCTCTTATAAAATGAGACTGAGGTTGCCATTTGCACAACATAATATATTGCTGAAAGCATCCAGTAATTAATGAAACCTTGTTCACCTGTAAATATGGTAGTCTCCAAGTTAAGTGTGTTCTGGGTGTTCACTTATATAGGTCGCACCCCCTTCTACAAGCCCTCACATCTAAGAATGTTAAAGTATTATCTGCCTGGCTAACACGATGGGCGTTGCTCCACATATTGCATCGGCCAAATCCCACGACCAAGGTTTACTTACACTACTCAGTCTCTCATGACCTGCTTGTACTTTGCACTGATACCATTAGTCTAAATATCACACATTCTGACTTCCTTGGATGAGGGATATTGGTTCCTAGATTCATAGTGGGACAGGTGAATCTCATCACGTCCACCTTGGCGTCTCCAACCTACACTCGGTGCCACGTTAGCCAAACACATCACCAATTATTTTAATGAAAATCAATACACAGTCACGGCGGTAGGTGTAGAATGGGAATCATTCAAAATGGTCACTAGAGGCCTTTGTATCCAGGCGATGGGGGGGGGGGGGGCAGTCAGGAACTTGAGCAGCAGCTCCAACGAGTTGAAACAGCGCTGGCTCGCCTTGAGCGGTAGTCAGTACTAGATCCAACACTGAGGCAATCTCTTCTAAAGGGAAGGAGTATGCCGCATTGCTAGAGCATCTATGCTGTCTGGACTATCTGTCCTGTTCTGCACACGCATACTCTGAGGTGGATAGAAAGAGGAGAGTTCTAGCATGGCTAGTTAAGCAAGAACCTACTGCCCAACCAACAGGAGACATCGCCTGCTCGAAACACAGGATACTGGCTGCTTCTTTCGATTATGATTCCTACCTGCACAGGATCCCACTGACACTATTTAAGACTTCTCATCTGCAGTTCCATTCATTACCTAGTAGATCTCCACAAGAAACCAACAAACTGGATGCTTCGATTACGGGCAAATCGTAATTTGGCATTTGGCATAATCCCCAGGTCTTGACGGACTCCCTATCAAGTTTTATTAGAAATTTGGTGACCATTTGATTCCTTGTCTGGAGCCACTGTATGCATCAGCTGCTGACTGTAGGCTCCTGCCGCCCTCCTTCGGAGAAGCTCTTTTGGTCTCTGTCCCTAAAGCTGATAGGGATCCAGCCTGCATTTCGTTCTACAGGCCACTGACCATAATGGGCACGGATTACAAAATATTACGGAAAATGTTGGTGAGAGATACCTGTAGATCCTCGGGGATCTAACATACTAGGATCAGAATGGTTTTGTCCCAGGGAGATGCACTTCTCTTAAAAGTATGCCCCCATTGTTCCCTAACACAGCCTGCATAATACTTGATCTGGAAAAGGCATTTGACACCCTTAGTTAGAGATCTCTCTATGCGGTCCTAACTAAATTGGGAGTCAGTAAACACCTTCTTGCACTTATTGGACTGTTCTATTCGGCTCCTACCTCCAGGATTAGGTTGGATAAGTCTACTGTGGAGAAGTGTGGCTCACTGGTTAGAGGAGGCAGACCTGGAAGCAGAGGTCAGCCTGGGACCAGGGTTCAATTCCCAGCTCGGCGGGGTCTTGAGTCCTAAAATGTCCATGGACTCGACAATTCTCGCTCCGGTGCCTACTCGATTCACGGGTTCACACTCTGCGACTCTGGGCAATAGCTTGCTTAATCTCCACAACGGCCCCTCGCGGCGGGATGCCTGGCTTTCACCTTGCGGATACCCTGCCGGGGTTATCTCACAGGGGAATACCAGGACGGGTTCCCTAAGCAAGCGCTTAGAAACCGCTTGGTGATTTGCACTATATAAATTCCTGTACATTTACATTTACTTTGAGTGCCTTTGAATTCTGTGGGTGCTCGAGACCAGGTTGCTCCCTCTCCCCACTACTTTTCACACGTGCAATAAACCTTAAGTGATATGGTTGAGACAAGAGTGACTTACTTGGAGAATCCCACAGGACAGCGGACTGTAAGTGGTTTCGCTTTATGATAAATACATGCTCTGTTTCCTCAAAAATGTACACAAGGGCCACAACAGCAGAGGTGACTCCGGGTCAACTGGGCTAAATCCTCTGTCTTCCCACTTAATCCAGGAATGCTTGCAGTGACTATGGACCTGAGTGGTGACCCCATCTCTTGGGTTGGATCATCAGTTTGGTATTTGAGGGTCCAGATATACCACTTGTGATCAAAACAAAGGCAATCTGGTTCACATAGTGTCTTCATTCCAATCTCAGGTCTCATGTTGGAATGACCTTCACTGACCACTACTGGTAGTATAGTGCTCTTCAAAATAATTATGCGCCCACCGATTATTATATCACTTTGCTAATATCCCTGTTCCCCTTACCCCCAGAGAATTCTTTTGAGACCAAGATAACCTGCTCAGCGAACTAATTTGGAATAATGGGCAACATCAGATGATGCTGTTCAAATAAAAGCTCCTGGTAGATAAAGGTCGACTTGGTGCTCTCTCAGTCAAGCCTTACTATTGGGTTGCCCAATTGCAGTAGTTTTCTTGTTGCTTGTCCTACAGGTCCTTGGTTGAAACTTGAGCGAGACAGAGCTCGCTTTCACCTTCAGAAAGTCTTTACTCTAGTCTACTGAGATGCAAACTAGACCCTGCCTGGTACTAATGGCATCTAAATGTATTACCCATAGCTGGCAAATAACCACGGATATAGTTGTGTTGCGTATGCCCCTAACATACCTCTCTTTGGCTTTCCCAAACACCAAAGCTATTTTACCAGCTTATAACTGCAACACTTGCATGATTCAGGGATATTTACTTTAGGGACCTCTTCTTCTAGGGACACCTTCTCTCATTTGACCACCTTGTAGAAACATGCACAATGGGTCAATTCCTTACCTGTAGGATGCCTCTTAATAGTTACCTCGCAATTGAAACAACAAACAGGATGAACCCCACACTCACATGTTTGTCCAGATAGTACTTGAGGTGGGAGGGGGCAGGCACTTGGTAACCTGCCTCTATCGAGATTAAGGGGAACATACACAAATATCTTTACTCACCCTCAGAGAAACTTGGGAGGCAGGTTAAGGAAGAGCAATACGTGATTCAGACAGGGCTAGAGCACCAAAGCGTCCACATTTTGTGTCCTGTAATGCCAGCTTCAAAAATATACAATGCTTACTTTTACATAGAGCGTATCTGATCACCGTAAGGCTTAACCGTGTGTTCTCAAAGGCTACCTTCTTGCGCTCTCGCTGTCAGTCTCCACAGGTGGACCTCCAACATATAATCTGGAGCTGCACTTCCCTGAAACCCTACTAGCAACATGACCAAACTAATCTTGCTGAGATCACTCAATGTTGTACTCCTACAACTAGGAGGAATACCTGCCTGGGTCCACGAAACATAATAAAGTGCCAGTTCTGTTTATAAACCTGGTGCTACTCTTTGCCAAATTCACTTTTATGATGAATGGCAGGCGAACACAACCCCCTCAGTAATCACATGCCAAAATGCATTGGTACACTGGGCTAAACCAGAAATCAAGGCTTTGAGAAGCCTGCAAAGCATCCTATTACCATGGAGTGAGATGCAAGACGTATTCATCTCCAAATCTTACCTACAGAGGATTCCTTACCTCCTTGAGTATGTTGCAAGTATTTAAATTCTGATGTGTGCATTGGCCTAAAGTGTCACCTACTTTGATGACACCCCAATTGGATCTCTTGGACCTCCCTGTAGTTGCAGTTACTACAGCAGGATCCCCCTACCTCCAGTTTCACGCCACATTGCTACTAGTTGACTGGTATACGGCACTGCATGTTCCTCCTTCCTCCATAGGCCATTGTTTTAAAGTTGCAGTTCAAATAACAGGCGCACAACTTAGGAACTTTTGCTCGCAATTTTTACTTTTACTGCACTGAATTGTTGTTGAAAGTGTTGTGCTAGATGTTGCAGTCTGATTAAGATGGGTGGGCGTTGCCTATCACAAATTACTGCAGTTTTGATATTACTCTGTTATATTGTCATGCCACATATATTTTTTGTTTTTCCAAAAGCTATAAAGAGATTAAATAAAAGCTAGTATCTAAAACGGACTTTAACTCTAGAGAGCTTTCAGTTGGTTATTCTCCTAGGAGCGTCTCTGATAGAGCGCATTTGATTTAGTCAATCAATCAGTGGATTTGTAGACTGCTACTTGTCACCTGTGAGTCAAGAGTAAAAGGAAATCATTAGAGCAACGTGATCTGACAAGATTACCGGACGGTAACTCAGTCTAATAAGATGCCAGGTGGTAATTCAGTCTAACAAGATTGCCAGGTGGTAACTCAGTCTGACAAGATTAACAGATGGTAACTCAGTCTAACAAGATTAACAGAAGGTAACTCAGTCTGACAAGATTGCCAGATGGTAACTCAGTCTAACAAGATTGCCAGGTGGTAACTCAGTCTGACAAGATTAACAGAAGGTAACTCAGTCTGACAAAATTGCCAGATGGTAACTCAGTCTAACAAGATTGCCAGGTGGTAACTCAGTCTGACAAGATTAACAGATGGTAACTCAGTCTAACAAGATTAACAGAAGGTAACTCAGTCTGACAAGATTGCCAGATGGTAACTCAGTCTAACAAGATTGCCAGGTGGTAACTCAGTCTGACAAGATTAACAGAAGGTAACTCAGTCTAACAAGATTAACAGAAGGTAACTCAATCTGACAATATTAACAGAAGGTAACTCAGTCTGACAAGATTGCCAGATGGTAACTCAGTCTAACAATATTGCCAGGTGGTAACTCAGTCTGATAAGATTAACAGAAGGTAACTTAGTCTGACAAGATTAACAGAAGGTAACTCAGTCTGACAAGATTGCCAGATGGTAACTCAGTCTAACAAGATTGCCAGGTGGTAACTCAGTTCAGTTCAGTTCAGTTCAGTTCAAAGATGCTTTATTCGGTTTGTAAAGAAATACAACCATATAGCAACATACACACAAACATTTTTACACAATACTAAATTAAGCTATCATAAAAACAATCTAACACAATAGCGCTCATGATAGAAACATTTAGCAGCATTAATAGTGCATAATCATTAGGCCATTCAAAGCTTTTGGCTAAAATTTTAACAATCCTACAACCTTTAATTATGTGCAAATATGCAATTTAAAGTGCTAAATATTGTCTCTATATTAGTATATGTGCAAATTGGCAATTCTAAAGTGCAATATGCAATTAGCAGCACCTAGACTGACTCTTAACTGAAAATAATGATAAATGAAACAAAGTGCAAGTGCTAAGCCAATCCTACGATAAATATAGTACAGTAGCAGCAATTAATCCAACAAACATATGTGTGCAAAATACATGATATCAGCAGCATCTGATTTAAAGTGCATAGTACATTTAGCAGCTAGAAAGATTCATATAATAATTGATTTTCTTGCAGAAATACATTTTAAAATATAAGTGGCCACATAAAAGCATACATCTGGGGACTCTAGGTTAAACACTAGTGTCATTGCTGTTTGTAGATGATGCGTATTATATTTTAAAAAGATGGGTTTCAAGTAATATTTTCTTTAAAAAGTATAAAAAGTACAAGATAACATAAAGTGACACGTGCTCTGTTTTGATTTGCCATCACATGGGCACAAACAAGTTCCAGGTTTTTTAGGCACAGGGAAGGCCACAAGGTGATGCACAATTCCTAAGCGGAGGCGGGTTAAAACAAATCGATGGGAGGGAATACTAACTGTTACAAAGTAAGATTGGAAGCCTACATTAATGTTATATTGTTGGTAAAGATTGAATGTACTCTGTTTAGTATATTTTTCCATCCTAGTCTCTTCTGTAAATTTCATAAACGAGTCCTTCAACTCCCGCTTTGATAATATAGGGTCCATTATTAATTCATTATAAATGTCCAGTCCATATAATGTTTTATACCAATGATGTATATGCTTCAGCCAGGGAATGTTCGATCGGCGATCAAGTTTAATACAATCTGTTATTAGGTCCTGCGTAAACTTGGTTTCCTCCTTTGCCCATATTGAGCGCCATAAGGATAGAGGACGAAGGGCAGTTAGATCATTGACATAGTACATGTCTAATTCCTTATGTATTAGCTCAGTTGAAGCCATAACTGGGGCACTGGTTAATCTTTTTAAAAACACATTCTCCCTCACCTGGATAGATTTGGCACACTGTACATCATACCCCATACTCCGGCTCCATATATAGCTGAAGAAATGCATCTAGCATTAAAAAGGGTTAGCATTTCACGAATTCTGGGATCCCCTAATTTTGCAGCAAATCTAAATATACAGTTTGTATTCCGGGCCGTTTTAAAAAGGACACTGTTTTGTTCATTAATCCATGTCCCATTTCCCGAAAAGGTGATGCCTAAATAGCAGAAACTATTAACAGGTTCTAATTTCTCTCCTTCTAAAAAAAAGGGTTTGTGTTTTCTTGGTTTCTTACCACAAACCATGGTAACCGTCTTCCCTTTGTTGATTTTCAATTTCCTGTTCTTGATAAAAACATGGAATTGATCAATTAATTGTTGCAGTCCATTATGTGTCCTAGAGAGGAGGACCGCGTCGTCCGCGTATAAAAGGACTGGGACCGGGTTACCATTTATAGTTGGAGCATCTGCATTAATCAATTTTAGAGTTGTATCCACATGGTTAATAAAAAGCGAAAATAGTAGAGGGGCAAGTACGCATCCTTGACGGATGCCTCTCTTAACTTCAAAGAAAGGGGTACACTCTCCATCTGTTCCAAACCTTACTTTGCTTGATAAATTACTATACAAGCGAGCAAGCAGATGGATAATTTCAGTGGGGGCGCCCATTGCCAGTAGTGTGGGCCAGAGTAGTGCGTGTTCCACCAGATCGAACGCGGAACTCAAGTCGGCAAAGCATAAATAAAGATTACCAGATTTGGCTTTGGTATACTTGCCAACTATGAGTTCCAGGTTCACGCACTGCTCCATTGTTCCTAATCCCCTACGAAACCCATACTGCACTGGGGACAGGATGTTATTCTCCTCCGCCCAGGCTTCCAGTCTCACTAATAGGGCTCGAATAAGGATTTTAACTGTCGAGTCCAAAAGAGAGATTGGATGGTAATTCCTTGCCTCTGACCTGGATCCTTTTTTATAAAGGGGTATAAGAATTGATTGGCCCCATGTCAGTGGTAAATTATCTTCCACCGCAGAATTGAAGTAACGAGTTAAGATTGGGGCCCATAATGATATTTCATGTTTATAAAAGTCCATGGGTACCCCATCGGGCCCGGGTGCTTTACCACCCTTACTATTTTTGATTGCATCTGTCACTTCATTTAAAGTTAAAAACAACTGCATTTTCTTCCAATTAAAACATAAGATAGACCCATCAGGTTTAAGATCAGAATTAAAAATCTCAGAGAAATGTGCAATCCATGCAAGACAGCTGACATGGGAACTGACCTCAGGAATGTTTTCATTCTTTAAGAATGGGCCATTTATCGTTTCCCAAAAGAGTTTATGGTTTTTAGTTACAGCGGCCATATCAAGTTTATTCCAGGCCTCGTCCTGTAACTCCCTTTTCCTAGTTGACAGGGCCAGTTTATAATTAATACGTTCTTCTCTGACTCTTTCTTTATTTCTAGGTTTAGCATTAAGTACACTTTTTAACCTTTTCAGAGTCTCAGCACAATGTTTGTCAAACCACACAGTTTTGTTTCTTTTAACCCTTCTGTTCCTTTTTAACAGGGAATTTTCAACTGTGCATGTAATTTTCATAAAATTGGAGAGAACATCAGGCGCTATCACATTAGGTGCAAGGCAGTATTCAACCTCTCTGGTACATTTACAAATAATATCCTTTGTTAGTTTGTTAGGGTCAATTTTAATCCATTTAATTCTCGTACCATTTGGTCTCTCAGCGGAAATCCCGTGGACAGCTTTACCATTCACAACGTTTTTTTGACCCCAGCCCATTAACTCCACAGAGATGCTGTTGTGATCACTCACAGGCTGCTCTATTACCCAAACATTGGAGAAAATTGAGCCGCTAGACACCAAAATATGGTCAATATTGGAATGAGCATCTCTCCCCCTAAAAGTTGGACAAATTTCATTATTTTTGTTTTTTGTACAATCAAGCAGTTCCAAATTAAACTTGGCTATTAAGTTATTCAGTGCGCTGCCATAATTACTGTGCGGGAAATGATTAACATAAACACTGTCACCCCCTGCATAATCCTCGTGGTGACCACATATCCCCTTCTGAGCATGTCTGCAGGCTTGGATGTTAAAATCACCTGCCCATAGAATTACAAAATTGTTCTTAGAAAGAATAATTGCAGCTTCGATAGCGCGTTCAACATCGGGAACAATCATATCACGTTTAGGGCCCACAATATTATTATAAAAATTTACAATAATTAGGTCCCTACCATGGCTGTGTGTTAGGCGCAATATAGACGCATGCTGACAGGCTACAGAGTGTTCCCCAAGAATAAATTCTGTTAATTTAGTTGAAACCAAAGTCAGTAGGCCTCCCTTAGCTCTACCAGCTTTGGAAGCTACTGCTGCCACACTATAAGAGGTGTAACCTTCAACTTCTGTTTGTCCTGTATGCCATGTCTCTTGTAAGCATATAATGTCGTATCCACATATGATGAAATTGTCCCAAAATGGGGTACATAATTTAGAGGCAATTCCGGCTATATTCCAAGTATTAATTATAAGGGAGTCAGCATACCTCGTTCCTATACTTTCGGGGTGGTAAGACAAGAGTGAAGCTTCAAAGCTTGCAATCGGGGTAACATTAGCATTAACATTTGTTACAGTTGACTCATTATCTACAACATTGCCTGTACATAGCACAATATTTGATGAAATTAATTATGACTCAGTTATATTATTTACACAGCTTTCATCACCCAGCTCTTTCTCCAAGGTTAATGTATCACCTGTTACAATACTTTCAGAACGCGGGGTCAAGGATGGAACGTTCAGTCAGTCATTCTCCTCAAGTGAGCTGAGCAACTGAAATCTATTAGAAGTTGGGACCAGGAAGTTGTCATACAGATTAGGGAGTAGGGGGGGACAAATAGGTACAACATTAGGATATTTGATAAAGGCCGCTCTTGGATGCTGGAAGTTATGTGTAGTGATTTGTCTTCCTGACTGGTTCCTATAAAAGTAATCAAGTGGGAACAGTGTGATGTTATATTCGTGATTCAATGGCATAGGTGCATGTAGGATCGAATCTCTCGCCCATTCTGTAGTCCTGAAATTTATAATTATGCAGTCCCCGTCTATCTCCTTTTTATTTGGCCCTACCCAACCTACCCTCTGTGTAGTTATAATCTCTTCTGCGCCTCGTATTGGGAACCCTACAATTTTTCACCAACCAATACAAGGTTTTATTTTACAAGGTTTCTTGATTTTCAAATTGGTTAGGCAACAACTTGGGGACATTCACGAGTATCGCTACAAATGGTCTGCAATCAGGTGGCAAATTAATAGTGGCTGGAATGACATTATTAATATGGCGCCTCGGTACGGGTAGGCTCTTGTAGTTGGAGGCGGGTTCATTGATGTTTCTTTGGCCCCCATCTACTTTTTGCCCACCTACTACCTTGGGGGTGATGGTTGTTGGCCTCTGCCTTCCACTTGTAGAAGGTACTTGGTTTCCCTTCACAATGGGCACACTAGGAGTACAATTTACTGCACTTGATTTACTATTACTCTGGTTCCCAGAATCTACATTAATTGAATGAGGTCTGACTTGTGAACCCAGGTGTTCTAGGACATCCAAGTTAGCTATGCCCAGTTTCTCTAGGTTTTCTATTTTTTTACTTAGAATTTCTAGAGATTCCATCACTGGTGCGATGTAGGTTTTTACCATTTTCTCGAGGCATTCTTTAAATGCCTCGACATTATTTGGAGTTTGTATTTCCAGTAATTGTATATCTTTTACATGTCTCCCTCCACTGTTCTGCTGTATCTCACCTTCTCCTTCGTTGGTTTCTAGAGTTTGTATGGCCCTCTTCTTTTTTCTTCTATATGTTTTAGCCTGTTTGTTTATTATTAACCTTTTTCGACTTTGGGTTAGTTTCCTTTTAGAGGGTACAGGCTCACAGTCAGTTTCGCTACTTGACAAACTGATATCACTGATTTGTACAGTTGGAATGACAGCATTAGTAACACAGCCATCCAATTCCCCATTAGTTACAGGCACAACACTAGATATTAGGGGCTGTGGTGATATGCTAGCTGACAGGTCAGGTGTTATAGACAGTCTACTCTCCCTAGTACAAGAAACAGTAGGTCCTAAAGGCTGTGGTACATCAGATTGAATTAAGTCATACCTTGGCAAACCTGCAAACGATTCCAATAGAAGTGAATCATGTGACATTGTTGTTTCATTTGGAACGCTAACATGTGTATTGATAGTTTGTGACGTTTGACTTATTAAACACATACTCGCTGGTAAAGATAATCTTCTTTCCGTACTTTCAATAGCGTTAACAACAACACCAATTGTTTGTTGCAGCATCCTATCAATTGCAGTTAAGGTGGGTAAAGGGGTTGGCGCCAATGTTTGTTTCCTTGTAGTTGAGCGGGTGTGCATAGGTGTTTTTTTAACCGCCACCATACTTTTACTTTTGACCTCCATCAGGCCTGTTACCCACTATTGACTTTATAAGTTCACAAGACGGGATGAATACCTTAGGTATGCGGGGAATGGCAAATGTCAGGGGGGTGGCCCGGTCCGGTCTCCTGCGGTCTCTCAGAGGGCCCGCCCTTTGCCCGGGCTTAGCCCGGCGCGTCCCGCGCGCGTCCTCGCGGGACGAGGGAGTGGGTGGGTCTTTATGCGCCTCCTGGCGCTGTGCAGTGATGGTGGGGGAGGCGTCCTGGAACAAGGGCTGCTGGGGGCTGTAGTTGTTCACCCTCCTCGACCGGCGGAGGCAAGCCCGGCCAGCCGGAAGTACCCGACGATGGAAGGCAGCGGAGCTAAGCCCGGCCACCCCACAGCCACAACTCACGGGCAGCACGCCTCAGCGGAGCCTCAGGAACAGAGGTAGGCTCGGCCGGCGTGTGCAGCTTCCACATAGACCACCAGCTATGCATATGCACAATGTATAAGTGTACAGGCTGAGCCGGCAGCGAGCAGCAGCAGGCCGCAGCTCCCCAGCAGCAGCAGCGGGTGGCCCGGCTCCATGGCCGCCTCAGGCCGGGGGCTCCATCAGGCTCCGCCAAGCTCTCTGGCTTTTCTTAGCGCAGTTCCCGGGACACGGGGCAGAGGGGGACGGGGCCGGGCGGCTGTGGCAAAAGCGACCCGCCCCTCACACCACAACACGCCCCCACTGCAAGAGCCCCTCACAACACAGGCCCCTTCGCTAGCGCCTTCTCCGCCCCTTCGGTGCTCATCCGTGCTAACCACGCCCTGTAGGGTACGGAGGTCCCTGGAACTCGAACCAGCCCACCGTAACCTTCCTGAAAGACAGCAACCCTCTTTATTTATCCAGTTTGCTAGAGCGGGAACATGGTCTATGGGAATCACCGTGCTTTGAAAAGTGATCTAAAGTCACTCAAAAGGTTGCAAAAGTGCGTAAGCAAAAAAGTAGGGACAGCTATGGCGCTAGGCTTAGCCTCCCAAACCTGCTGGATACCGGTGTTATATCAAAACAGATGGTAGCTCAGTCTGACAAGATTAACAGATGGTAACTCAGTCTAACAAGATTAACAGAAGGTAACTCAGTCTCACAAGATTGTCAGATGGTAACTCAGTCTAACAAGATTGCCAGGTGGTAACTCAGTCTGACAAGATTAACAGAAGGTAACTCAGTCTAACAAGATTAACAGAAGGTAACTCAGTCTGACAAGATTAACAAAAGGTAACTCAGTCTGACAAGATTGCCAGGGTGTAACTCAGTCTGACAAGATTACCAGAAGGTAACTCAGTCTGACAAGATTACCAGAAGGTAACTCAGTCTGACAAGATTGCCAGGGGGTAACTCAGTCTAACAAGATTGCCAGGAGGTAACTCAGTCTGACAAGATTACCAGAAGGTAACTCAGTCTGACAAGATTGCCAGGGGGTAACTCAGTCTAACAAGATTGCCAGGAGGTAACTCAGTCTGACAAGATTACCAGAAGGTAACTCAGTCTGACAAGATTGCCAGGGGGTAACTCAGTCTAACAAGATTGCCAGGAGGTAACTCAGTCTGACAAGATTACCAGAAGGTAACTCAGTCTGACAAGATTGCCAGGAGGTTACTCAGTCTGACAAGATTGCCAGGGGGTAACTCAGTCTGAGAAGATTGCCAAGAGGTAACTCAGTCTGACAAGATTGCCAGGAGGTTACTCAGTCTGACAAGATTGCCAGGGGGTAACTCAGTCTGAGAAGATTGCCAAGAGGTAACTCAGTCTGACAAGATTACCAGAAGGTAACTCAGTCTGACAAGATTAACAGAAGGTAACTCAGTCTGACAAGATTGCCATGGGGGTAACTCAGTCTAACAAGATTACCAGAAGGTAACTCACTCTGACAAGATTGCCAGGGGGTAACTCAGTCTGACAAGATTGCCAGGAGGTAACTCAGTCTGACAAGATTACCAGAAGGTAACTCAGTCTAACAAGATTAACATAAGGTAACTCAGTCTGACAAGATTGCCAGGAGGTAACTCAGTCGGACAAGATTACCAGAAGGTAACTCAGTCTGACAAGATTGCCAGGGGGTAACCTAGACCAGAGGAATATTTATCCAGGACAAAGATAAGTTCTAGAACATGACCAGCTACACTAATTGTGTATATCCATGCGTTCCCCTACTACAAGAGAAGTCTCCCTGTTTTATGTTGTTGGAAGGCTGTAAGAAGGAGAAATGTAAATGGATAACATATTTCAAGACAATAAACAAATATATATTAGTCCCCCACTTTAGATTATCTCTTACAAAAAAATCCAATAACACATTATTGATGATTAGGGAAAACCTTTAGAAATATCTCTTCAGATGAAATGGTTTATAATAAAGACTGTTTGGAAATGTTAGTAGTAATTCTGACTGTTTTTGTAAAATAACAAAAGATTGTTAGATAATGTAACCATTATGAGTGCATATAATATCATCAACTAATAAAGGGAAAATTTATACACGTTCAGAGTAGTGCTGGATGGGACCCTCCAGACTGATGACACATTTTCAATAATAGAAGTTGACAGAGTTGCCTTCTTTGGATTCACATCATAATATGGATGATGAATTAAAGGTGGGAGATCTGTCGTCCTTAGGGCCTATTGCTAAATAATTTAATGCGATAGTACTTTGGGTTTTGATAAGCACATGATCTCTTATGTATTTTTTTTAATTATCAAAGAAGTTATTGCTTGCAGGCATCTAACCATACAAAGGAGGTGTGCTGCAGAAGAAATATAATCCAAGGGAATAGATGAAGTCATGGGGCATCTGGGATTATCTTCAAACCATAATGAAACACGGGCTCCAGCAACAAGCATAGCTAGAATCTACAATAGAACAGTATGATGTGATTATGAATAATTCATGTTTTGTCGGGTTTCTGTAAGCAAAGATGAGGATCTAAGAATAGCAAACTATATATTTCACTTTAGAATGAGCCCAATTCATTATAGTCATATGTCAACAAGTTTATATTCGGTTTGCTAAGAGATACTTCAAAATTAAATATATAAACAACACAGAACATGTGTGTTTTAAAAATGAAAAAGTCAGACCAGTAGGTTTTATTTGTTTGAGATCCTCCTTTCAAGAGTTAATATTACTTCTAAGACACACATTTAAAATATTTATAAGCTTTCTGAGGTCAACATATACAACAAATGCACATACATGAAAGCTCAGAAGTGTTAAGTATTGATGTGGTGATTAATAAAGGTTGTAAAATAAGATAGGATGCTGTATGATTACATGTTGATCTGTAAACAATAGGTAGATACTGTTATAAATCTAATAAATAAAGTACACCCAAAAAGACCACACAATGATAGCCAGCTGGCTCATTAGTAATCTGTTTCTGAATTATCTAGAGAAGGCCCATGTAATGGATGTTTCTGACCTACAAAATTCAGACAGAAAGCTAAAAGAACACGAAATAAAGATATATAGCTGGAAACTCTGGGATATATATTATGTGTACCCAGGTAATTCGATCAGTCCAGTAACAGTAATAATTCATGTATTCATGCCTGTTGTATCAGTAACTCCTAGGTTTAGGGGTGGTAAGTTCTGGGCCACACCCTGAACCTACTCCTAAATGGTTTTTGAAAATTCCCTGTCTGCAGGGTCACCTCAAAGGTTTTGCCTTCCGTCCTCCTATTTTTTTTTTACCTTCTTTTTGTTTGCCTTAGGACTCTGGGCACTTTACCACTGCTGACCAATGCTAACATGTATTTAATCTCTCTTCTAAACATGGTATAATTGGTTTACAACTGTTTTGTATATTTAATTTACTTTTAAGTGCCTTGTAAAGTGGTGTACCATATACCCAAGACCTGTAAATCAAATGCTACTAGTGGACACACAGCACTGTTTGTGCCACCCACACAAGTAGCCTTTGAAACGTGTCTCAGGCCTGCCACTGCAGGGCCTGCCACTGCAGTGTACTTCCACTTCGACTTGTCATGTGTAGCACATAGGGTAGGGTGCTGTGTAAGTTAAGAGGGGTGGGGGAATGGTATGTACTTTTAAGTTTAGCATGTCCTACTAATGAGAAGCACCTACATTTGATTTTCACTACTGTGAGACCTACTCCTTTCATTGGTTAAAATTGGGAATTGTTTAACAGACTTCTAAGGTCTAATTCCTGATCAGAAAGGAGTAGCTGTGTCAAGTTTTGTATCATTTGAATGGTAATGATAAATCATATTTACTAGTAAAGTTGGATTTAATATTACTATTTTAGAAATGCCACTCTTAGAAAGTGGGCATTTCTCTGCTCTGTGTGCCTGCACCATTTCTCCAAAACACGTCTGGGGTGGGTGGCAGCTACACTTTGTGCATTCCCTCTTGACAGCACTAAACACAAGAGGATCAGGTGTGTCTCAGCACTCATCTGCATTCTGATGGCTCTCCCTGGGCAGAAAGGGAGGGAGGGCCAACACTTACACCTGAGTCGTCGTTACCTTATCCCCACACAAAGGGCTGATTTACCGCTACTGATAGTCTGCAGCCAGGGCTTGGATGAAAGGATCTATGTGTACTTCAAAGACCCTTCTTTGAAGTCCACTCCACTTCAAAGGCACAACTGGGTATAAGTACTGGGTCTTTGTCCCCATCAAGATAGTACACTACTGGACCTGTGAAGAACTCTGCCAGGAAAAAGGACTGCTGTGCTGCTACAAGGACTGCCACTCTGCTGGACTGCTGCTCTGGAAGGACTGCTTTTCAGCTCTGCTGTTCTGCAGTGGCCTGCTGCATTCTTCCCTCTGCCTTGCTGAGGAAAAGTACTGGACCCATCTCACTTGAACCCAGAGTAACTCCGAGGGCTTGCTGGCTTGTCCCCTGTTCTGAAGTCTCAGGATCATCAAAGACCTCCTTCAACCCTGCAATAGCACCCCGACTCTGTAATCGGTGAGTTCTGCCTTGCTAAGTGGTGCCAACCCAGTCTTGGGCCATTGGAGGTGACTTTTTGGTGCTGAACCAGCAGAATCCAAGCATTGGCAACTTTGTACCAATCGGAACTGAATCATCTACTTCAACAATGACGCAGTTGCTGCTTGATAACATTGCTTCAACGGATTGCTCGGATCGATGACTATGCATTGCCTGCATCGCAGAGGGGTTCATCGACAAAGACTCACTGACTGCGCAGATCAGAATCAATGTATCACCTACATTCAAGGGGTCAACAATGGCGCATCCTCTCCTTTGCTCCTCGCATCGAGTCTTCAACGTTGCTGCTTTCTCCATTCAGGATACTTTTTCAGCGGGACTTTCAGGAGTCCTGTAGCTAGCTTGTGCTCCCTCGCGGTTGGCCTGAACTTTGGATTTACCTCAATCTAGCGCAACCAGATATCCAAGGTTGGCGCTTCAAGACTCTAAGCACTATATTTTGAAATAATCTTAAGAAATTCAGAACTCTGGCTCTACTTATGGGATTTTTGTCCTTGTCTTGATTCTCTCATAAAAATATGATCTATTTTACTAACCTGTGTGGAGTATTTTTGTGGTATTTTCATTGTGTTACTGTGTGTGTGTTTTGCACAACTGCTTTACACATTGCCTCTTTTGATACGACCAACTGCTCTGTGCCAAGCTACAAGAGGGTGTGAACAGGTTATTTCTAAGTGTGTAGCTCGGTTACCCGGACTAGAGTGGTAGTTCCTACTTGAACATGCTGAAAACCTCAGCCAGAAGCAATGGGCCTCTTGTGATGAAAAAATGGTACAGCAGAAAATGGATCACTGACACGTTTTCGTGGAAACGTTATTGTTGGAAAAAAAAGTGTTTCAAAAATATTATTTACCACAATATTGTGGTTCTATACTGATGATTGCAAGTACCAAAATAGTGAGGTGAATATATCGTCTGCACCAATATTGTCCACAAATATACTAAAATATAGTTTTTTTTAAACATAAATAGATTTCAAAGTAGTAAATGGTAATATTCTAATATATAAATTTAATAGAATGTAAATTAAATTAATTCCACTAATATTTAATACTATATATCATATATAATTATATAAACACACAAATAGAGGCAAATAGTGCTTAAGGGGTTACAATTGTCATGCTGAACTGGGAACTGGTACAAACAGACTTTTCATGATGGAGCGCAGTCCAGCTACAGGACACATGCAGGTCCTGCTGAGCGAAGTACCTTAATCCGAAATGTGGGGGTCAATGCGAAGTTTAGAGGTTGCGCCAGAATTCTCTACGCAATAGTGGCGATGCATCGTTTCTGTGGACCAAGCACCAATTCCGGGGTGCGGCGGTTCGAATGCGATGTGCTGGTTTAATCCATGTTGGAAGGACAATGCGTCTTTCTTCTCCACGCAGTGTCGGTGATGCGTTGGTTCCGAAGCTGTGATATCAGAGGTGAAGCAGCGGTTTCAAGTGCACTACACTGGTCCCAGGCTCCACTGCGGCGGTGATGTGTTGATCTCGAACTCGCAGCAGGTGATGCGTTGGTTCCGAGCGGTGCAGCGGTGACGATGTGCAAGATCTTGGCAGATGCAGTATTTTAAACTCACTACCAAGGGCCCTGGACTGGATAGACACTACCTGGCAGAGCAAGACTAACAGCAAGTAAGTTCAGACACTGAGTTGAAGATATCCCTGAGACTTCAGAAACAGGAGGCAAGCCAACAAGTCCTTGGAGAAATGTAGGTTCTAGGATGTAGAGAGCAGGTCCAGTCCTGCTCACTCCCAGGCAAGGGGGAGCAAGCCAACACAGCAAAGCAGTTTACAGCAATATACAAATGGCAGTAGTTGTATGTTATGTTATGTTATGTTATGAGTATTTTTAAAGCGCAAACTGCTACCCAAAGGTGTCCTAGCGCTGTCTACAAGCCACCCAAAGATACTTAGATAAAGAGCCCCATATTAAATGCCAAAAAGCCAAGTTTTTAGTGTTTTCCTGATTGCCAGTAAATCAGGACTATTTCTAAGATGGAATGGGAGGGCGTTCCATGCCTTGGCTGCACTTGCCAAGAAACTCCCACGTCCCCAGCTGGCTTTTTTAGAGATGGGGACTATTACCAATTTTGCTTCCAGAGAGCGAAGTGATTTGTTGGGGACATACCACTGAAACTGCTGCTTCAGATGCTCTGGCCCGGTACCCTGAAGAGCTTTGTAAACCTTACAGAGTGATTTAAACTGCACCCATATCTTAACGGGTAGCCTGTGAAGTCTTCTGATATCCCCTGAGACAGAAGCATATTTAGCTGTCCCTGTAAGCAATCTGGCGGCCGAGTTTTGTAGAAGTTGGAGTCTATGCAGTAATCGCTCCTGAATGTTAAGGTAAAGGCTGTTACAATAGTCCAACCTCGACATGGTTAATTCTGTCACTACTGTACGTTGATTTTCCTTAGGTAGAAACTGCAGGATTTTCTTGCATGTTCTAAGAGCAAATGTAGTAGCCGAGACAACTGAATTGACTTGGTCCTCAAAATTGAGTTTGTCGTCAATCAGGAGACCCAAGTTTTTTACTTTCCTCGTAGGAATCGGAAGCACACCCAACAAATCTGGCCACCAACTTGGGGTCCAGAGCTTGGGGTCTTTGCCAAACAGAATGACTTTTGTCTTACCAGAATTGAGTTTTAAACAGTTTTTGGGCATTCAATTACCCACTGCTTCCATGCAGTCATGAAAACGTTTTACAATCCCCGTCTCTTGCCCAGGTAGCAGGGACACCACAATCTGAGTGACGTCTCCATACAATGTCAGAGCAAATCCAAAGCATTTGATCAGGGGGGTCAGCGAGGACACGTAGATGTTGAAAAGTGTGGGGCTAAGTGAGGAGCTTAGCGGAACTCCGCAGAGCAGTGAGAAGGGTTTGGAGCTGAAAGCGCCGAGAGACACAGTGTTCATTCTGTCCGAGAGGAAGGACTTCAGGAGTTCCCATGCTTTACCTGGGATTCCACACTTCCACACACGGTCCATCAGCAGGTCATGATGGACCGTGTCAAAGGCCGCTGACAGGTCCGGCATAATCATTGCAGCTTTGCCTCCCTGGTTAAGTGCGGCCCTAACTTCTTCTGTGGATTTTAAAAGAGCGGACTCAGTTCTGTGTCCCTCTCTGAACCCATATTGCATTGTATCCAATACTTGTGCTACGCGTAAATATGTACTTAATTGTGCATTCATATTTTTCTCTAACAGTTTGGCTGGCAGAGAGATACGCGAGATAGGTCAAAAGTTATTAGGATCCTTCGGGTCCAGGTTCGGCTTCTTGAGTAGAGGTAATATTAATGCAATTTTTCAGGCTTTAGGAAAGTGTCCTTCCTTGAACATCGAGTTCATCACGGCAGTAAGCGTTATAACAATAGGTTCTGGGGCTAGTTTTAATACCGCCACCGGGCATGGATCATAAGGAGTGCCTGATTTAGTTGACATAAATGATTTATGAATATTTCTAATGGATAGCGGTGCAAACTCTTCAAAACTCGGATAGAGACCTGACCAAGCTTTATATCTCTCCCCAACACCCAGTGTTCCATCTGATGTTGGACCTTTAAATGTGGTGAAAATGGCCTCCACTTTACTACAGAAGAATCTGGCTATTTCATCACAAAGCCCCTGATTCGGAGAGACACTAGGGGTACCAGGGTATGCTAGGCTGGTAACTATTTTGAATAGTTCTTGAGCCGAATTTATGGTAGAATTAATTTGGTTGGCAAAGAATTCTTTCTTAGTTGTGAGAAGTCGGTGTTTATAACCCACCAGGCTTTGTTTATATGCCTCTTTTTCTGGGATGTTATATAGCTTCCTCCACTTCCTCTCTAGCAATTAATGGTATCAATGGTAGCACATCATTCCTGGTGTCACTTAATAACAGTTATGTAATATTGGTTAGACACAAACACCTCACTACCTCAGATGTCTATTAACTGCGTTTTTCACAAACCCAGTATACATACAATATATAGATATAACCTCGGCACTCTAACTCGTTTGTTAATTTATTCATACAAAGTGTTCTGTCTCTGGATGTCCAATGTATACAAACAACAGTAAGTCATTTTTAGTATTATTTAATATTGTGAGATATAAGTTATGTTATGTTAAGCACATTTCTATAGGGCACGACTCATCCGGGGGCATCTTGGCGCTTACTTAGTGAAGAGAGGAAGAAATCGTTATCATTTAATGAGTGTATTAAAACAACAAGGTTTTTAATTGTTTCCAAAAAACAATGTACAATGTACATTTTGGTAGGGCTGTGAGGAGCTGATTCCAGTAACGCGGGGCAAGGTATGAGAAGGCTCTTTCCCCTGTGCGGCTTAGACGTATTCGGGGGACCTTTAGAAGAGCTAACGAATTGGATCTGAGATTACAACCCCAAACCTGTTTTGTAAATTTCTTTTGCAGGTAGAGGGGGCCTTTACCATTCAAAGCATTAAAGGTGAGGCAGCAAATCTTAAAAAAGGATCGTTTCTTCACTGGTAACCAGTGAAGCTCTCTCAGTAAAGGGGCTGAGGAAGAGCCTGGAGGGCGGTTTAAAATCATCCTTGCCGCAGAGTTTTGAATCACATGTAATTTGGCAAGCAGTGTCTAACCCACTTCAGCCAACAACACATTCCTGTAGTCCAGGCGACTCATTACCATAGCCTGGACCATGGTTTCCCAATGTTTTATTGGCAGATAAGGGAGTATCTTGCGTAGAAGGCGTAGGCTGTAATAACAGGAGCTGATAGTAGTCGCAATATGATCCTTCATAGTGAGGGTCTGGTCCAGTTTTAATCCAAGATTTTTCACGGATTGAGTTGGAATGGCTGACCAGGCCACCAGCCATCCATCCAGATGGTTGAAGCTTTACCCATAAGCATAAGCTCGGTTTTGCTGGGATTCAGCTGGAGGCAATTCTCTGTCATCCAATTTGAGATGGCGAGCATACCTGCCCCAAACGGTTTGACAATTTTGGCCAGAGGGGCCATGTAAACATTAAATATTGTAGGACTTAGACAGGAGCCCTGAGGTGCGCCCTTGTCTAAACAAGATTTCTGAGACAGGTACGGTCCTAACATTATCGTTTGCCATCTATCTGACAAAAGAATTTCCAGCCATTTTAGGGCTGATCCTCGGATGCCGCATGAATATAGTCTCCCCACGAGCAATAGATATGAGATGGTATTGAATGCCACAGTGAGATCTAGGAGGATCAGAACCACTGATCCCCCAGCATCCATTACCTGCCTCACAGAGTCAGTAACTGCCAGAATAGCAGTCTCAGTAGTGAAACCTGGACGGAATTCAGATTGTGAGGGGTCTAAGATTTTATTGGACTCGAGATAAGAGCTTAGTTGCCTATTTAAGCCGTAAGCAGGTCTTTATCCTGTTTTTTTGGAGGAATATCATCTATTGGACAAGGATCAGTTCGGATTCCAGCCCGGGCATGGGACGGAGTCAGCCCTGCCACCATTATGGATAATTTACGGATGCGGGCCGACAACGGGAATGCCACTGTTTTAGTGCTTCTCGATATGTCGACCGCGTTCGACACAGTGAGCCACTCAATCATGCTAGAGAGACTGGAGAGAATAGGGGTGAAGGGACAGGCCTTGCAATGGCTGCGGTGCTATCTGACAAGGAGACAACAGATGGTAACCGTGGCAACTTTTACATCCCACAAATCACCTATAGTTAATGGGGTACCGCAGGACTCTGCCATCAGCCCTATCCTCTTTAACATTTCTTTGCAGCCGCTATTCCCCATTAATAAATCGTTCGGGGTTGACTTGGTCAACTACGCGGACGATACGCAATTGGCGTTTTCATTGGAAGGAAAACATGCAGTCTCTATGGATATGTTCCAAGAGTGTATGCGACAAACCGCAGATTGGATGCGGAGGAACTTTCTGAAGTTCAATGGAGGGAAGACCGAGGTGTTATACTGCTCATCGGCGAAGCTGCCTACACATATACCTGTGGAGTTTAGGCTTACCCCTGAGGAGGATCCTCTGGATAGGCAATCTGGGGGTCCTAATCAATAAGGACCTCCAAATGGAGTCGCAGGCAAACAAGACAGCCAGTGTGTGCTTTGGCCTGTTGCGTTTGCTGCGTCGGATACTTTCAATTCTACCGAAGGATTTGTGGTCGGTGCTCATCTGTGGAATGAGTTACCACAGAGGATTAGACAGACTGATTCTCTAATTGAATTCAGAAAGAGCTTAAAAACATGGCTATTTCCGAAAGCTTGATCCTCCGTGCTCTCGCTCTCTGATTCTTTCACCTGATGGCTGTATGTTCCTATTCTGAGCGCCAGGATACCCGTAGGGTGGCAGTAGCGCTATACAAGAATACTTACAATACAATACAATTTATTATGGTTTATTATGGTTTCCAATTGCTTGTCCAGCAGGGATAGCAAAGATATAGTACAACTTGGAATCTGTGCACACGTCAATTATTACGCTGTACAATATCGACAGTTGAATCATGTACAATACAACTCAAAGACAAAGAATGTTGATATAGTCTTGATTGCTGTGGTCTTCAATTCAGATTTTTATTTGCAACGCCCAGCCAACACGTGTTTCGTCAGGGTGATATACCCTCGACTTCGTCAGGGCTCCAAATGGGCAGCGATATTTCAATGTTTGTTGCAATATCTCTATGCTCTCCGCCGGTTGTACTTCCGTCCCGGCTGCCAGGCTCGAACGGATTAAAAGTCAACACCGCTTATATCCAGCAGCTTATATGCAATAAGGTGTCTAAATGTTGTAAGGCACGTTCGTGTGTGCACAATCAGAATTCAGAGTAGACGCCGCAGCTGCAGTACTGGAGGTACTGTAGTTGCTAAGCACCTGAGGGTCGGCTGTAGGTTTTTTCAGGATAGGTCGTACATAACCTTCTTTCCAGACGGAAGGAATAGTACCTGATTGAATCAAACAATTAAACATTTTGAGAATCTCCGGAGCACAACTGGAAGATAGGAGGACCATGATTTTTGGTGGACATCCATCGCCAGGCGCACCAGATTTCGCTGACGATAGTAAGTTAGAAACTCGTCGAGTGTGGTTGTTTCAAACTGGTCAAGAAAACTAGCTGATGGTATGTTGGCTTCATTCAGTCCAGTTGAGAGGGCCGGCTTCTGAGATTTAATAGTTGGAAAATTAGCATAAATCAGCGAGATTTTTTCCTGAAAGTAGCTTGCTACTGAATCACAGAGTTCTTATGATTCAGCCGCAGATTGTCTACAGGCTTGAGGTGAAACAAAGTCTTTAATTACGTTGAATAGGACTTTGGATTAATTATTGGAATGATCAATTTGATTTATGATGTAGGTTCATCTGGCCGTTTTTGTGTTTTGATGGTAGCTGGATAGAGCTAGTTTGTAAGCTTGTCTGTCCAGGGAGTCTTTACTACTTCTCCATCATCTCTCCAGAGTCTTGCAGTTGGATTTATCAGTTTTCAACTCAGCTGTATACCAGGGGGTGGATTGCCGCCACTGGGCTGGACAATGTTTTATTTGTGGAATTACTAGGTCCAGTGCTGTCACTAACTCAGAGTTGAAACCTTCCAGAAAACCAGTCACGTCCGAGTCGTCGGAACCACATTGCCATGGATGGTGGTGGAAAACCTCATTAAAGGATTCCAACGTTAGTTTATGCCAAGGCCTACGTGATTCCTGCTTCTTCCGTTCCATATTTCCAGTTGGAGTCAGTATAGACGGAGGTTGATAGGTAAACATGACCATAAAATGGTCAGTCCACGTTAAAGGATATGGGGATAACTGCTGAGATGATCGATATTAGTAAAAATTAAGTCAAGGGCGTGTCCAGCCCGATGAGTGGAGGCAAGAACCCTTTGGGAGAGACCAATGAAGTTAAGACAAGTTGTAATCTTGTTTAATTCTGGATTGGCGAGATCTTCGCCATGAAAGTTAAAGTCTCCCAACAGGATAAATTTGCTGGTAGCTAAGACCTGCATGGCTATTTGTTCAATCAGATAGTTGAGAAAATTGGCTCTCGGACCCGGAGGCCGATAAATTAGCGCTCTGTTCCAGCAATCCGTGGGAGACATGGTGATTCTGAAAATACAACTTCTAGTGGAATCCCCACTAGTATCCCAAATGCACAACTGGTGTAAAGTATATCACATTAAACAGTGCTTAGTAGGAGTCATCTGTAATCAGTAAAAAGAAACCAAGTTGTAAATTCTGTTTAGTATTTTAATTTACTTTTTCTGAAGTCAAAAAATCATTTGAAAACTTCGTTCTTGCATATAACAAAACTCAATCAATATCACGCTACTTGTTATACAGAATTGAAGAAACATAACTGTCAATCAATCATATACATATTTGTTACATTATCGCAACTTATAAAAGGCCCAATGCATTTTGGGAAACTCCCTTCCTCAGGGGCACTGTGAAAATAATGAACATGAAACATATTGTCAGCTCTTGGTATGAGACTAAATTTTATGACCAACTTATGGCTAGATACTTATACGAATCAAAATTAGAATTAAAATCAGGGATTTACTAGATAGCATTTCAGAAAGACACTCTGGCAGCGATATGGGTACATTACAGTATACCTGATGAACTTATTACTAGGTCAATTAGATACGGAGTGTGATAGAACAAAGAAAAGAGTTGCATATGAAAAGACCTCCACCGAAATGAAACACCAAGAGAAAACCTGATGTAGCACTTTTGTGAAAAAGAGTTCACTCACTTATCATTCTCTAATCAAATCTTAACCAAATAGCACACTAACTTTGTTAAACCATTCTTACATTTAGAAAACTTAGTATTTAGAATAGGTGTGCGCAGGCAAACACTTCACGATTTTGAAAATACCCAATTCCAAGCTATCATTACCCAAGGTGGAAGTCAATTGCACCTTAAGGTGGTTTTTGAAGGCTATAGCAATGGCTCCCCCGGATTTGCTCACTCTGTCTAGATGAATAAATTTGTAGCCCTCCGGAATGGCCAAATTAATCGATGGATAGTTTGTCGGTGTTTGCCAGGTTTCTGTGATAAAGCAAAGCTCTTGGGAGTGGGAGGAGATCATATCCCATATTTCTAATGGATATTTGGCTAGGGATCGTATATTGCATAAAATGTACTTAAGACTGGTAGAATCGTAGTCCAGTTTGTTTGGTAAATCAAGTGAGCATGTAGTGACCAAGTTGCTCTGAAAGAGACAAGTTTTACAAACTACCGGTCCTTCGAGGACAGTTGGAAACTTTGTTAAGCAGCATATATTGGGAGAGTGGTTAATTAATCCTCTCATTCCAATATCGCGTAAAGCTTTTCCAGAATAAGTCAGGTGATTCGTGATCAAGGTAGCAGTCCTGATTTGGGCAGCATTTCATGCCTCTGGGCTCGTCCATCACCTGTTGTGTTTGCATATTCCGCCCTAAGTGCGCTGGGGATGCCCAGACGTGGGTCCCAGGCACTCCACACCACTGAAGTCAAGCTAGCCGGGCTGATGAGAGGTGTTACCTCGAAACCGGTCCGGTCCTCGGATGCTTGATTCCGTTCTGGGAAGGACATGGCTTTTGTAGTTCGGACTGGACTGTTCCCATGGGGCACAGGGTCAGAGCTGATTTGCATATCGCCATTGTCTAACCCAGGGTGGTGTGGAGTGCAAAAAAACGATGGATTTGGGCCCAGATCTTTGGACTGGGGTGAGTGTGTGACATTGATCCACATTCGGTCCATCACCTGTTGTGTTTGCATCTGGGCTCGTTTAGGCGCAGACTGGCGCAGACAGGCTTGCTTTTGGCACGCCTTCAACATTGTTCTTCATACATTTTGTTAAAAAATACACAGGTCCCAATGTTGCAATATTACAGAGATGGCAAATGTAATACAATAGACGTATTATGAAGCGATGGATCTCATTCAATTTCATTCAAAGCACATGGATTGAATTATCACAGAATCATACAGATGGAAGATGTAAGAGAATAATCTTCCTATGGAGCGGTGATTGGTAGCCGACACGTGTTTTGTTACTTGGTAACTTTTTCAAGGCTTGTAAAAACAGTCCGGTTGGTGTGTTCAAATATCACGGACACCGTCGGGTCCCCTATATAAACAACCTTGTCCTATTAAGTCTATAAGTGCAGGTCAACCGTGGTAAGAGTCAGCACCCAATAAAGTCAGATCCTAGAAAATTCCTTTAGTCCAATATCCATGGTGAGAAGGACTGCATCATATAGGTACAGATGCTGAAAAGTTTAGGTCGTTCAATAAAAGAGTATAGATGAAATGTTAATCACTAATGTCTCTTTTGTCTCCTGCCTGATCTGACTGGATTTGCAGAATCTGTGGCCTCTGCAGGTTTTGCTGCGTGTGGCGGTGCCATCGTGGCTGCTTTCAGTGGATTGTTGGCTGCCAAACTTATTTCTAAAAAGACACCTTTGTCGCATTGGAGGTGCCTGGAGCCACATTGCTCTCTGCTGAAGTTAGAGATGATGGAGCAGGTGGACGAGTCAACTGCGTCTCGCTGATGGAAACTAAACTCTCCTCCTGGTTTTTTGAAATTGCGTTTCTGTGCATTCACCTCAGCCCAAGAGTACACTTCGCCAACTGTGTATAGTTTAACCATTGAATATGGGTGGAGTGTAAGATGGACACTTTTTTACATTTGTACACACAGACTGTATTATTGATGCCAACCGATTTTCTGCTGTGAGTTATGCACTTTCCTTCCAGTTGTACATTTTCCCCATTATTATGGATTGTTTTTTCCATGTTCATGTACAGCGCCACAAGCTGTTCACGATCTTTGCACTATCTCACATTTTGAGAACAAGATGGGTCAGCATACATTTAACATTCTGTTTATTGTTGCTTCGTTTGTTTAAAGCACTTATATTGCATTTCATGTACACTCCACTCAGAGGTTCATTTTTTCAAACTGTGTACAGTCCAAGCACTGAGTATGGGTGCCGTGTAAGATGGACGCTTTTCACAATTGTACACATAGACTGTATCATTGATGTTAACTGTTTTTGTGCTGTGAGCGATGCACAGTCCTTCCAGGGGTACTTTTCCTAACTAAGGGCCCCATTAGGATGTAGGGTGGATCACCTCCGCCATGCGGGCCGTGGCGATGCGCCCGACATCCTTCCCTGCCTGCCACCCATTTTTCCCCCGCCATTTTACTATGGCGGGGGGGACCACGGAGGACGAAAGACCGTCCGCCGCTTTTTCGCCCGGTCAAAGTGTTGACCGGGCGAAAAAGGGTTTCATATGGTGGCGGTGTCCGTTAGACACCGCCATCCATATTAGGGTGTGGGCGGGAACATGCTTTTCCGCAGCAGCGTTGCCGCCACGGAAAGGCATGAGGGAATGTCTTGTGGGGGCCCGTTGCGGACCCCCAGGGACTCCGGGGGGTGGGGGGTGCACATGGGGGTACCTATGGTACCCCCCTGCACTTCAATGTACAACGTGGCAGGCACCGCGGTGCCTGTCATGTTCTGCATTGAAGTGCGCAGTGGGCTTTTTTAGCAGTGCTCTGTAGTCTTTAGGTTGTTTCTTACATGTCACTTCCGGGTTCTTTCAAAGCAGCGCTGTATCGTTTCAGAATTTATGATATGTACCTATTATGTTTGACTCATTGTAGTAATTTTTCTTTGTAGATTCCCCTGACGAAGGGCAACTGTAAATGCCCGAAATACATTGGTTATTGTTTAACCATCGTGGGAATTGTTAACCACCATTCAGTCCATGTGGAATATCTCTTCCTCGTGATGAAGTTTTGTTTGCACAATAAAATGATTGAGCAACATTCAGTGCTCCAGTGATGATAGCATTTTTTTTTAAACAAATTTTATTAAGAGTTTTCATTTTTCGCAATATGACTAATGCAGTACAATAGACATGTTGGGTGGTTTAGTCAGTACCATTACTACAGTGAGCTCTGCTGTGCTAAAGAAAAGAAGGCCGGTTATGCCATTACATACTTTTGTCCAAACACTAGGGCACTGGGTAGTGCCCCAAACCACGGCACTGTAACTGCTGCTGTTGCAGAAATCTATTGTTCCACTTTTTCTTTAACTATTTTTAATCCTGAGTACACTTTTTTTGAGGTTGAGGTCTGTCTTTAATGGTTTCTAGCATGACATCCCACTCCAATGAATGGCCGCACTTTCTGCACTACTCCATCGAATCAGTTCACTTTGCCACGTGTGTGCAGAGGGTGGGTTCTTGGATTTCCCCCGCATGGTGATGACCTGTATTGCTAATATTAGCAACAGGTTCACAAACCTATATTGCACTTTGTGTTTAGAGGAGGACTTATGGAGGCCCAGGATGCATTATTCCTTAGTGTTGGTTATGTCCCTTTGTGTGGCTGCATGTGTGCATCATCTGACCGAGTCCCAAAACCCCCTTATGTGTGGGCATGACCATACCATGTGAAATAGGCAGCTCCCTCCCAGTGACATCTAGGGCAATGGTGTTGCGTTAGCGGGAACATTTTGTCCCGTCTATGAGGGGTAAGTTAGGCCCTGTGAAGTATCATAGTTTGGACGTATTTGAATTTCGTGTTCTCTGTATTTTCCTAGGGTGTTCTATAATTTTCTCCCATTCTTTTTCTTCTAGAGCCCGCCCTATGTCATCCGACCATGTGTGTCGTAAAGTAGTGAGGGTTGTCCCCGTATGGGCACGGATCCCTACATACAATCATTTAATTAAGTGCCTACCACAGCCCATATAGTAAAGTGCTTTAACCAATTCATGCGTAGATGGTTGCTGCTGGTGTGGGGCCCAGTGTGTTTTTACATATTGTATTATCGCCGCATGTAATATATATATTAGTGATCTGGCACCCCTGTCTCTCTAACAAAGTTACCATAATCCAGTAGCTGTCCATCGTAAAACAAGTCCAACATTGTGCTAACCCCTACTTCGAGCCAAGGAGCGATAGTGAGCTTCGTTATTCGTCCAGTCGCCAGTGGTATTCCCAATAGGGGGATGTTACCTTTGTAGGCAGGGTGTGGGCATGTCTAGTGTAGTGCCGCTTTCCAACATTGTAGCGCTGGGTGTAGCAGGGGAGGAAGATGCTGGGGGAGTTTGCAGCTTAGCAATAACAGTGTATGCAAGGCTCCTCTTGTGATATCACGCTCAGTGTACCCTATTTCTTGCAAATTACGCCCGGCCGTCCAAAAGGACAACCACTGTAGTTGGCAGGCATAGTAGTATGCTCTGAGGTCCGGTACTCCCAGACCTCCTTTATCCGTACCAAGCTGGAGCTTATCCTCCGTCTGCGGGCCCCCAGATGAGGTCAACGAGCATGGTGTTTAAGAGTTTAAAAGTGTTCTGTGGGAGCAGATCTGGTAAGTTTGTAAAATAATAAATCAGTCGGAGGAGGACCACCATTTTCGTTATAGCTATTCTTCCCATCACCGATAGCGGCAATGTGGTCTAAAAGGCAATGCTCGAGCGTAGGGCTCTAATTGCTCTATGACGGTTACCGTACAACATATCGGCGGGCGTCCGGTATACATGAATACCTAAATATTTAAACGTATGCGGGATCACCTGTAATACTGTGGGCCCAAATAAGATACTCATGGGCGAGACCTGCTCACGAAAGAAAAAGCAATGTGACTTTGTTGGGTTAATAGCCAGGCCCGATATGCGTTTGAATATCAATCAATCAATCAGTGACACTTATAGAGCGCGCTACATACCCGTAGGGTCTCAAGGCGCTGGGGGAGGGGGGGTGCCGCTACTGCTCGAACAGCCAGGTCTTCAGCTTCTTCCTGAAGGAGAGGTGGTCTTGGGTCAGGCGCAGGTCGGCCAGGAGGGAGTTCCAGGTCTTGGCGGCCAGGTAGGAGAAGGACCTTCCTCCTGTAGTCGCTCTTCGGATGCGGGGGACGGCGGCGAGGGCGTGGTTGGCTGATCGGAGGTGGCGTTTGGGAGCGTAGAAGTTGATCCGGCTGTTGAGGTAGCTCGGGCCTTGGTCGTGTAGGGCTTGTGTGCGTGGGTGAGGAGGCGGAAGGTGATTCTTTTGTTGACGGGGAGCCAGTGAAGGTCTCTCAGATGTCCGGAGATGTGGCTGGTTCGTGGGATGTCGAGGATGAGTCTGGCTGAGGCGTTCTGGATCCGCTGGAGTCTCTTCTGGAGCTTGGCGGTGGTACCGGCGTAGAGGGCGTTGCCGTAGTCCAGTCGGCTAGTGACGAGGGCCTGGGTGACGGTCTTCCTGGTCTCGGTGGGGATCCACCAGAAGATCTTCCGTAGCATGCGTAGGATGTTGAAGCACGCCGAGGAGAAGTTGTTGACTTGCCTGGTCATGGAGAGGGAGGAGTCCAGGATGAAGCCCAGGTTGCGTGCATGGTCTGTCGGTTTGGGTGCGGTGCCCAGGGCGGGAGGCCACCAGGAGTCGTCCCAGGCGGAGGGTGAAGAGCCCAGGATGAGGACCTCCGTCTTGTCAGAGTTCAGTTTCAGGCGGCTGGTCGTCATCCACTCGGCTACCTCTTTCATCCCTTCGTGTAGGTTGGCTCTGGCGGTGGCGGGGTCGTTGGTCAGGGAGAGGATCAGCTGGGTGTCGTCGGCGTAGGAGATTATGCTGAGGTTGTGTTGGCGTGCGATGGCCGCGAGGGGGCTCATGTAGACGTTGAAGAGGGTGGGGCTCAGAGAGGATCCTTGAGGGACGCCGCAGATGACTTCGGAGGCCTCTGACTTGTACGGTGGTAGGCGGACTCTCTGAGTTCTTCCGTCGAGGAAGGAGATGATCCATTCCAGCGCCTTGTCCTGGATTCCGACGTTGCTGAGGCGCTGTACTAGGGTGCGGTGGCAGACAGTGTCGAATGCCGCGGAGAGGTCTAGGAGGATGAGGGCCGCTGTTTCTCCGTTGTCCATCAGGGCTCGGATGTCATCGGTGGCGGCGATGAGGGCGGTCTCAGTGCTGTGATTGGCTCGGAAGCCGGACTGTGAGGGGTCGAGGGATCCATTCGTCTCGAGGAAGGCGGCCATCTGCTTGTTGACGGTCTTCTTGATGACTTTGGCTGGAAACGGGAGGAGCGAGATGGGGCGGTAGTTCTTGAGTTCGGTGGGGTCCGCTGTTGGTTTTTTGAGTAGAGCGCTGAGTTCGGCGTGCTTCCAGCTCTCAGGGAAGGTGGCGGTGTCAAAGGATGTGTTGATGATGTCTCGCAGGTGGGGTGCGATGACAGCGTCGGCCTTGTTGAAGACGTGGTGAGGGCAGGGGTCGGTTGGTGATCCGGAGTGGATGGAGTTCATCGTGCGGATGGTGTCTTCGGTGCTGATCGGGGTCCAGGCGTGGAGGGTGGTGGTGGGGGGTGGTTGTTCGGTCATGGTGTGCGTTAGTTGGTTGTTGAAGCTGTTGTGTATGTCCGCGATCTTGTTGTGGAAGTATGAAGCGAGGGAGTTGCAGAGGTCTTGCGATGGGGTGATGTCGTTGTTTCCTGCGCTGGGGTTGGATAGCTCTTTCACGATGTTGAAGAGTTCCTTGCTGTTGTGTGCGTTGTTGTCCAGCCGGTCCTTGAATGCAGTTTTCTTGGCGGCGCGGATCAGCTGGTGGTGCTTCCGAGTGGCCAGCTTGAGGGTGGTCCTGTTGTCCGGTGTAGGTTCCCTTCTCCAGACTTTCTCGAGGGCTCGGCAGTTCTTCTTGGAGCTCTTGAGTTCGTCGGTGAACCACGGGGCTTTCTTGCTGCCGGGTCTGCTGGGCGGGGTCCTCAGCGGGGCGAGCTCGTCCGCGCAGTTGCTGATCCACTTCGTGAGGTTGTCGGCGGCCTGGCTGGGGTTCGCTGAGCTGGCAGGAGGGTGCTGGCTCAGGGAGGTGGCGAGCTGGTCTGCTGTGATCTTGTTCCAGCTTCTGCGGGCGGCCTGTTGCTGGTGGTGGTGGGTCGCCGTTCTCTTGAAGGTGAAGTGGACGCAGCTGTGGTCCGTCCATTGAAGCTCTGTGGCGTGGCTGAAGTCGATGTCTGTGCTGGAGGAGAAGACTGCGTCGCGTGTGTGTCCGGCGAGGTGGGTGGGGGTGGACACCAGCTGCTTGAGTCCAAGATTGGCGAGGTTGTCGAGCAGGGTGCTGGTGTTGCGGTCGTTGTTGTTCTCCAGATGGAAGTTGAGGTCTCCCAGGAGGATGTAGTCAGCGGAGGGGAGGGCATGCGGGCTGACGAAGTCGGCGATGTCCTCGCTGAATGGGGTGCGTGGTCCCGGGGGTCGGTAGATCAGGGTGCCTCTGAGGGTGGTGTTCGGGTTGGTGTGGATCTGGAAATGCAGGTGTTCGGCGCTGGTCAGGGTGTTGTCGGTGCTGGTCGTGAGACGGATGGTGTTCCTGTGGATGATGGCGATGCCTCCTCCCATCTGGTTGGCGTTGCGGTCCCTCCGGACGATCTTGTAGCCCTCTGGGATGGCGATGGCGATGTCGGGAGCTGAAGAGGCGTTCATCCAGGTCTCCGTGAGGAAGGCAACGTCAGGGGCTGTGGCGTCTAGGAGGTTCCAGAGTTCGATGGCGTGTCTGTGGACGGAGCGGGTGTTGAGCAGGATGCACTTGAGGTGGGTGCTGCTGGTGTTTGACTTGGCGGGTGCTGGTGCGACGCAGGTCCGGATGCAGGTGAATTTGCAGGCGTGGCAGCTGAAAGGTCCGTGGGTGCGTCGTGGTGTGGCTTGGTGGCATTCTGGGAGTCGGCCGGTGTTGAGTATGGCAAATATCTCAGCCAGAGGGGCTAAATCCGAACAAAGGTCTCTAATGTAAAGGATAATGTCGTCCGAGTAAGCAGAGAAGAGGTGCATGGTGGGCCCGATCGGAATGCCCATCTTCTGTGCGTCTGCACGCTGCTTGAGATCCAAGGGTTCCAATGCCAATATAACCAGGAGTGGTGAGAGTGGGCATCCTTGCCTCGTCCCTCTAAATATTGGATATTCAGCTGATATATGACCTCCAGTACGGACACGAGCAGTGGGGGTATCATATAGTAGATGGGGCCATTTAATATAGTCATTCGGCAGCTCAAATTTTGCTAGTGCCTTGAACATGTATTCCCAATTTAGCGTATCAAACGCTTGGCGTAGATTCAGCAAAATGCAGCCCGCATGAGTGTAACGTCTTGGGGCGGCCGACATGAGGTAGTGTAGTCTCCTGGTATTCAAGGATATGCTCCGGGCCGGCAAAAAGCCAGTTTGGTCTATGTGTATCAGCTTATTCAGGATGGGCAGGAGCCTATTTGCCAGTACCTTACTGAGTATTTTGTATTTCATTGCTAGCAACGAAAGTGGACGGTAACTTGCCATGTCAGTGGGATCCCTCTCCGATTTCGGGAGAGAGACCACCAATGCCTGTGCCGTGGTGAGTGGCAGTGTTTCCACCATCATCGCCGTATTATATAAAAGCTCTAATTTGGGCAGGAGAGAGTCCATGAAAGTAAAATTTTGCAGGTAACCCATCCAGCCCAGGAGTTTTATTACGAGGTTGCTACCTTGATTTAAGCTTTGGTAACAGGGCATGATAGGTCTTTCAGGGCTGCTGCAGTTGGTTATGGGCATGGCAATGCCTGTAAGAAGTCGTCTATTCGCACGTCCTCACTATCTATAGGTTTGCTGTACAATGCAGCATAGTATTGGCAAAAGGTTGCTTTAATGTCGTATTGGGTATGTGCTTTATCACCTGCCATGATGGTGATTTTGTTAATTAGAATGGTAGGGGGATCGTCACACAGTAATTTAGCCAACAGTGCCACCGATTTGTCCGCCTCAGAATGACATCTCTGCGTATATCGTTGGTGGTCTATGATTCAAAGAGATTCTAGTAATTCCACGTGTTGGATGCGGACTTCCTGGAGTGGTGCCTGTTTCTCCCTGTGAGGGACTTATAGACTTCCTGGCTAGCTCCCACTGACTCGCTGATAGCCCTACCGCGTATGACCGCTTTAAAGGCGTCCCATTCAATTAGACCATTAGAGGCTGTATTACTATTTTCGGAAAAATAATGTGCAATAGTGTCGGCCATGGCGGTACAGAACACTGTGTCTTCTAGCAACTGTGGCCATAGTCTCCAAGTAGGTACCGGAGTAGGTATCCTGCCCCACATGACTGTTATCTCTAGTGGGTTATGGTTCACAATGTTTAGATATGTAGCGTGCGTGACCTGCATCGCAATCGTGTTTGAGCAGTATATTCTATCTATTCTTGTATGTAGCATATGGACGGGGAGTAAAACGAGTATTACCTATGTGTTTGGTGTTGCATCCTCCACACATCACATAAGGCCCATCCCTCAACCCAACTGCAGAGTGCCTTCGCCTGCTTAATCTCGCCTGCACCATTCAGAGGGGATGGGACCTGTCTAATGCAATATCCATGATTGTGTTACAATCCCTGCCTATAGTCCAGGGATGCATCTCCCAGCTAATGCTAGGTTCAGGGTAATTAAAAATCGTTCTTGCTCAATATTTGGTGTATATGTGCTACCCAGCACTACTTGTTGACCATCCAGTGACCCTTGTATAAAAATATATAGTCCCTGGTTTGTCTACTCTCTGTTCTAAGGGTGTAAATGGCACTCCATGCCTGATCCATATGGTGACACCATGTGCATATCCAGAGTAGCTAGTGGAGAAAACCTGCCCCCTCCATTTCTTACGAAACTTCACTGCCTCCTGTTCCAACATGTGAGAATCTTGTAAGTACACTATGTGTGCTTTACGTCTCAGCAATTGAGCATGTATTCTATGACGTTCCTGCACCGAACCCAAACCTCTAACGTTCCACATTAATATGTTATATGTTATACTGGCTGAGTGTATGCATTGCAATACTAAATTGGTCCTAAGGACAGGCCGTGCCGTATATCTGTTAGTGATAAGCCATCTCAAATCAAATGAATAGGACTGTATCCCTTCCCAGAACACCCAATACTCGGTCCGGTCAAAGAACTATACCGGACCATGCAACCAAACATGGTAAACAAAACTATTCCCTGTACAACAACAACATTTGCAGATTGGGGGACATCGCCACCGCCATCCATGGGTTGCAGACCGCACTCCAGTATACTATAGAGCTCCGTATGAACAGAACCCCGGGCTCAGGTAAAATGTACACACACATCGCTGCAACATAGTTTAACAAAAGGATATTATATCAGTGTCAGAGGTAGGTCCTTGAGCAGTAGTGTCTTACGGCAGTCAGCCAAACAATCCATCTACCGTTTGTGGGGTCACGGTGGGAAACAGGGCCACACTGCCCTCAGAGTCTGACCCATTCAAGTCGTCCTCAGAGGAGGCTGAGTTCTCAATTAGTGTAGTTGGTCGAAATGTAGCAGCTGCTATGAGTGCCTGCTTCTTGCTCTGCTGCTTTTGCTGTGAAGTCGGGTTGGTCCATCGAGAGTTCCTGCATATCCGTGTAATCCGGTGGGTGCCAGTTGGTTCCATTCGACTGGAGCTATGCTGTGTGATTTGGGAGGCGTTGTCCCCAGTCACTGTAGGCTCCGTCACCTCCAACCATTCCTCAGCATCCTCCGGGCTCTAGAAAAAATGTGTTTTGCGCTAATGAATAATTTTCAGTCGGGCCGGGAAGAGTAGTGCATATTTTAGATTCAGGTCTCTCAATTTCTTCTGAACTGCCATGAAGGAGGAGCGCTGTCTCTGCGCCATGAGCGTGTATTCCGGGTATAACGATATTCTGCTATTCTCAAAGTTTATCTGAGTCAGCTACTGCACTTTTTGTAACAGCGTGTCTCGGTCCCTATAGTTTAACAATCTGACAATAAGGGGTCGCCGGTTTAGGTTGACCAGTGAGTATCCTTTGGGCTTGTTCCACGCAGTATTGAGCAGAGAGGCCCTCCAAGGTGACATGTTCACGGAACCACTGCTCCATATAGCGGGCTGAATCCATCCCTTCACATCGTTCTTGCAGCCAAATGACGCGTATGTTATTCCGTCTTGCTCTCCCTTCCGCGTCTTCTACTCGGTCTATCAGGGTATTTACTTGTTTCTGAAGCTGTTGCATGTGGGTCTTGTTCTGGGCTTGTTGTGGAGACAGTTCTGTCAGTGCCATGGTGTTATCCTTCACCTTATCGGCTAGCTTGGCATGATCTACTTTGAGCAACGTGAAACTGGTGGTGAGGGCACCAATTTGCTGTTTGATGGCCTTTCTGGAGTCCCGTACCTCCTGAAGAATAAGATCCAGTTTATCTATGGGCTCCGCTTCATTTGTAGGAGGTATACAACTAGGCAGCTGTGACGTTTTGCCAAATTCCGCTTGCTCCATTGCAGGGTCTGCACTGGGCCCAGGGTTTTGCTGCTTTCCTCTATTGCGGCCTATCACCGCCGTCCTGGCCATGTGGGATAATCAATGAGCTGCCTCGCCATGTTTTAGGCGGGGCAACAGGTACGATGTACCTCAATGCCAGGAGCCAGTGGCGGTCATTCCAGCATGTGTCACATGGATGGGGTTCACAGCCTGTTATAGTGCACATACAGGGCCTTCACTTGGTGTTGGTATCGGCTCAAGCTATGGCGTGTTGTATATGAGGGCATTGTGGAACCTTTCATCTACTATGGTCCACCACAGGCCATCGGGGTCCGCTGGAGCTGTCTCGCAGGTGCCTGTCTTTTCCAGGGCGTCCCAGCCCGTAGTGTCCCCTACGGCACAGATACAGTGCCAGTGGGGTCAGACAGGCATGTAGTGGGCCCCCGCTCCTGAGTGCAGTTAACTATGTCGAGTCTCTTGCACTGCACCCTTCCTTCTCAGGCACGGCAGGAGCTCTCAGCCCGCCGCACAATCAGGCCGGCTCCCTTCCTCTGATCGGACCCCCCGCTGGGGCAGTGACGCAGTATCTGCACCCTGCTGCGTCTTCTGTATGTATTTCCGTCCCCGTTCCTTACCTCGCCTGACACCAACAGTTCTCTGTGCCCCTACGGCTGTGCTGTGCTTAGTCCTGCGATCGGGCCCTCCTACATTTTAATTCCTGTTCCAGGGCACCAGTCGCAGGCCGCACTGCATCCTCGGCCCTTGCGTGATTCCAACCCTGGGGGCCTATCCCTTGGCCCGGTCTGCTCCGCAGAATTCTCAGCCACCGGTGCCGACCTCCTCAATTGACGGAGAGCTCCCACAGGGTCTCCTCCGTAGGGAATCCGCATTCAGGACCTGTCACAGTTCTGCGCAGCGGCTCGGAGCCCGTTCTTCCTTCTTCGCCAGCGTACGGGCTTCGGACCGCGTAAGTCGTGAAAATGGGTGGCAGCGGGCTGGAAAACAGGTCCGATCGTCAGCACTGCCTTGCTCCACCAGGACACGTTGCAAGGGGCCCCTCTGCGCGACTTGTGACAATGAAGTTACAGGATCTTTGACCCCAGGTCCGGAGCACAGCTAAAAGGCGGCCACCATATTTAGCAGTCGGCCACGCCCCTGTAATGACTGCATAATGGACATTTCACATTGTGATTGTTGCTTCTGTGTTTAGTCCATGGTTACACAGTGTTAAAATGTTTTCACCAATTCTATTTAAATAGTTTACACTACTTTAGTGAATGCCAATAGTGCATCCTGTTCCTAGGACATTTGTCTTAGTTTTCTCTTTCAACTTTCTAAAAGTGGCATTTTCAGAACTGCGATTTAAAAAACAACTTCACTATAAGCTGTGTTTTTAAATTGTGAGCCCAGAGACACCACATTTGGTTTTCCTATCTTTTCCCAATTGGAAACTACACTTATAAAATGTTATAAGGCAGTCCCAATGTTATCTTGCAGGATAGATAGGCCTTGCAGTAGGGACAAAGGAATTTAAGAGTATTTCACTATCAGGACATGCTAAACTTAAACGTACATGTCCTACTTACCTGCCTGTGAGCTGTCCAGGACCTATCTTAGAGGTGAGCTATATGTAATAAAAAGGAGGGTTTAGGCATGGCATGTTAGTTAACGTGCCAAGTCAAAATGGCATTTTAAAACTGCGCACACAGGCTCTGCAGTGACAGGCCTGAGACATGTTTAAGTTGTTACTTAAGTGGGTGGCATAATGAGTGCTACAGGCCCACTAGTAGGCTTTTGATTTTCTAAAAGATTGGGAGCCAAACCTCTAATTCCTAAGAAAAAAATCTATCATGCAAAAACAAAGGCAGCAGCGGTGTATGGGGCAGCAGTATGGGGGATAGCTCCCAGCGATTCTCTGCAATCCATTGAGAATTTTTTACTTCCCTACCCCAGTCATACTCGAAATATGTGCTTCATGTGGAACTGACTGCACCATACAATATGGATTCTATCAAAATGGCACCACTCCTGTTGTGGCATTTTATATGGCGTAGGGACACAGCCCCCCTTACCCAAAATTTAATAACAACTATTTTAAAATCAGATAACTACAGCCGGATTGGGTGGATAAAGTACATGGAGTCAGAACTAACTGCAATCAATCTAAGTCGCCTTTTTAAAGATCCATCCACCTGTAACTCCATTACAAAGCGGAAAATAATTGAGATATTCACTCAGGGAGCCGAATATTTAAGAAGTGAAAAAGATTTCCACAGATACTCAGCTCGTCTGTATGAATTAACCCCAGTGCCGGAGGAGGAAAGCTACTTTTATTTGGCTAATGTTACATAGCCACATCACAAATATATTTTATTAAGATTTCACCTAACTTTGATGCCACTGATGGTAGTATATCCAGGGAAGACATATAAACATTCTGATCTTTCCCTGTGTCCATATGACAAGTTATCCCCACAAAATGATCTTCATCTTTTACTCTTTTGTGTTCTTTACCGCCAGGAAAGATATAATTTTATTGTACCAATTTGTAAGCGTTACAATTTTAAATCTTGTCACGTAGCATTGTTTTTTCTCAAATCCTTGCAGAATTCTTTTGTGTGTTTCTCACTAGCATCGTTTTTATGGGCATGTTTGTAAAAGAGGAAGCAGGTCGGCTCATGAGACGATTTAGGACTGTTTTTCAAACTCTTATTGTATTTGTATATGTAGATAGATTAAATGGATTTTAACCAAATTGGATGTTAGCAGATTTTTAAGTGTCAGGACTTATGCCATTTTTATCTATATATATGATCTTATGTGAAAGATGGAATAAAGGATTTGAATGGAATGGATATCTAGGCCCTGGGCACATGTTGTGCACTTTACTAGGGACTTATAAGTAAATCAAATATGCCAAGGATAAACCAATGTTATCATATTTTAGATACAGAGCTCTTGTACTTTAGCACTGGTTAGAAGTTAAAAAGTGTGAGGATTTCTACGACCAGCAAAAACAAATTCAGCCTAAACAGTAACAAAGAGGAGGTCAGAAGGCAAACAGTTTAGGGAAACAACGCCAAGGATGCCAGGTCCAACAGGGCTGAGAAGCGAATCATAAAGAGTGGAGCTGGGAGCCCAGGATTAACCCTTTTATGCACATATCACTGTAGCTGACATCCAGGTGTGAACTCTGTTCACTCCTATGAATTGTGTTGTGGACCAATCAGCTTTGGAGCTGTGCCTGCTGTGACAGACATTCCTTCAAGGGGAAAGAAAAAAAAAGAGAATTGTCCACTTCAAAAGAAGCAAAACCCCAAGAAAAACATCAAAGACTCGGACCCTAAATCACATTTTGGTGTCTGGAAATGGACTATAAGAAGGGGAGGCTGAGACCCCAAACTTTGCTGTATGGAGAGCAATGAGACGGGCAGTGTGAAAAGGGGAAGCTCTGCAAGACTTCTGCCTGTAACCAGCACTGAGCCTGCTGGTCTCCCTGCTTGGTGAGGGGACATCAACCTAGGCAATCAAGACCACCTGCCCTGATGGCTGGAGCACCAGGGGTTGCCTGTTTGCCAAGACCAGTGTGCCCTGTATAAAAGAGGAGTATGTTGGAGGAAGCTAGGTCCAGTGGGGCACCCTACGGTGAGGACTCCCTGTGTGATGTGTGAGGATTCAGCTGTAACCCATGTACAGGATTGATTTGGTGACTGTTCTTCCGCCTGTTCAGGATTCGTAACCACCCCGGCAGGAAGTCTGCGCTACACGCTCTCTCACAAGGATTCATCCCCTTGAAGTTTATCTTTTGGTAAGCCTGTCCTCCCCGGGGACCCGGGAGGAGGAAGGGAAGAAGGGATCCTTTTGCCTTACTGTGCGATTAATGTTCACATTACACTTTAACCTTTACACTTCTGGCGCGATATGAGCTGTTTCCCATTAATTTCAAGGCTCTGTGTTTCATTTTCCCTTAGACTTTCGCTCCTAACCATTTCGGAAATGTTTGGATCTGCCAACACGTCTCTTTGGACCATATCCATATAGGAAATAGACCCCCTGGTTCCTCTTCAGTTTCGGGCTTATATAGGTGAGTGGTGGAGTTTTTTTCCCCCTCCCTTTTTTTACAGTACTTTGTGTGAGATTTACCTACCCATTTTCCCTATATTCTTCCTGGAGTGCGAGCAGGGATTCCACATAGGTGGTCCACTGCTAGTTCCTACAGCCCAGATTACTTTTGGTGTTCTTAATATAATATATATCCACGTATGTAGCTTTACCTCGAGAATATTCTTTGGTTGTCATAGTCCTCTATTTTCTCTTATTGTTTTGGCTTTATCCATCTAGGACAGCGCCACAGATAGGACATCTTCTGTTGAGACCTCTATTGATTTAAGGAATTTCACTACTTTTCGACCCCAGACTATTGAGGTTTGTGTTACTGTTTAGTGGTACTGAACTATTAAAATCTTTTTTCCAGGACACATTTTTCGGATTTTCTGGGGATATAAGGTATAACAAAATGGTGACTGATGTTTGAGTCACTTCTTCCTTACTTTGTGTGAACGTGGCATGTTTCTTGTGAAAGTCTTGCTCAATGGTTGACCGTTATTATTATTTTTTGTTTCTTTGGTATCCAGAAAAATATTGCTATTTCTCTTCGCCCACAGATATGCTCCGTCAACCCTGATGTTCACATTGGTTCATACTTCAACATTATGATGACCGAATCCTGGGTCACCTACTTTGTATGAAACATAACATATGCGCCCTGATGAAAGAATTTTTTTTTTAAATAGTTTTTGGTATTTTGGTATTTTCCGAAACGCGCTTCGGCGCTTTTCTTCTGTGTTTGTTATAGTGGTTTATTGTTTTATTGACTGTTGTTTGTATTGTCTTATGTCTTTGAATGTAACTCTGGACCTTGTGTCTGTTTTTTATGTGACTATTTCCTGGCTGCTGAACCTTATTCGTGTGAACTTTTATCTACACATTTTTGAATACTGTTATGTATGGGTTGCTTTTGTCTCCTCATATGTTTAATGAAATACTATGAGGTACTTAAATGGGACTAGCTCATTGTGTGGTCTTATGCAAACGAATTTATGTAGGTGATCTATTCTATATTTGTCTCACGTTGTTTCTAAAAAAAGAGAATAATATAAAAATAAAATGAAAAATAAACAGTGAATCTCAAGTAAGCATTTCTGTGGGTGTTATTTTCCACACTTTGGAACTTCTGTCCTTCTCTTGTATACTTTGGGGACACCCTTTTCATGTTGTTTAGTGTGTTTCTTCCCCTGGTGGGTTATTCCCTATGAACTTGGTTCTTCAGGGCCCCTCTCCTGTTTGGTTTTTTTTTGGTGACCTCCATATGCCAGGAGAGGGCTATCTTAAACTGAAGTAGTAACAGCAGAATTGTTATCCTAAGCACTCTGTTTCTGTGAAGTTTTATCCGTTTTAATGTCACTAGAGGTAGGAGCCTCAGTCGTCGCACGTAGTCAATGAACGTGCCTGGTAAACGAATGAATGTGGAGGTTAGAAGACTAGCCTCAAGACTTGGCGCCACATTTAACACGAAAACAAAGTTTTCTTATTAGTTTTACTTCATTTATTTGATTGATTTATGTTCATTTAGAAACGAATTTTCTGGTGAGATAATCCATATTGATTTTTAACAGACATAATATCCATCTTATGTCATGCATACATGCAATGTATAATCCATTTTTCAATACACCCAATGCATTTCGGGTCAAACCAACAAACGTGACCCTTCGTCAGGGGTCTGTAAAGGAAAATCAGACAGGACCAGATTAGTCACTCGCTACAGTGTAAAACAATACAATACTCTCAACTTATCAACATCACATTGTTATGTTTGGTATCGGTTTGAAGCGTGATCTTTGGACCGAGTTGCAATCTACTCGATGGCTCATCATAATAAAGAAAGTGGTGAATCGCCTAAGGTTGCTACACATAATATCCGTGGCATATTTCATCATTACACTTAGTTACAAAACTTACGCGAGTTGGGACGCGGAGCGCGTCTCCGAAGGGTTCTGGATGAAATTGACCGCGAAGGATCAACAGTCCTAATAGGCTGAATACTCGGTCACGTGCCCGCGACCACATCCAATCATGATGCGGTAAGCGGGACACGTGATGTGAGTAGAACGGCTTCATAACAATGTGAATCACGGAAGTAAAGTTGCGTGATGTTATATGCATACAATTACACTCGAACTAACAGCAGAGTGGTATTCATAAATTACCAATAGGATAAAAAGCAAAAGGTTACGTTGTAGAATGAAACTAAACCACAACTTAAAGTCATAACATTAACTGTGAGAATGTACATTACCACTTGAATACGGGGTACAGTATGTTGCAAAAGACAATGCCTGAAGATCAGTCCATTTATAGAACCCAAGAGTGTTCGATCCTGTCATTCAATCCAGATGGATATGAGGAGTTCAGTTTTTTTATCCAATTCAATTCAAAAACCTTTATTTCGGTAAGAATATTACCATAAAAGACAGTTGCATTACACATATGTTAAAATAAGTTTGTACAATGAATATAAAATGCATAAAAAATGTATAAAAACATCACTGGAAGACACCTGGATGTAGGCAACAGAACCATATTCAGTCCACAGTTCAGAGATATTTCCTTCTGATGAACCAAAGGGCGCCCAGGTATTTGGCCATTGCAAATACAATTTGGTGGGACATGTCAGTTTTTAAAACTCTGTAAGCCTGCATGCACTTGTAGAATCCCAAGTTCCTACATAAAGGGACAATCCAGTGCCTACGAATCCCCTGGTAAACGGGACAAAAGAAGAGAATGTGGAGCTCACTTTCATCGGTTGTTCTGCAAGCAGGGCAGGTACTGCTGGGATCTTGGTTCCACTTGGCCGAAAAAGATTTAATTGGAAGAGAGCCGTGCCTCCACTGGAGATATAATTTCCTCAGTATGTTCGGATAGATTTTATCTAGAGTCAGTTCCATATTGTACTCCGCTTTATGGGAGAAAAAGGACTCTGTTAAAGACCCAGGATCTTGATGGTTTAGAGTCTGTGAGAGTTTAAGTTCTCGATAGGATCTGGCTAGATCTTTTTTGGAGAGGGTTTGGCACTCATTCTGAGGGTCGGACCACAGGCCTGGGAAACCTACAGCCACAAGTTCGTGCTTAATGTGGGCAAGCCATTTGATTTTTCCGGCGCCTGGTGTGGCTAGGATCTCTCGTAGACCTTCTCTGTAGCTATCCAATTCTGGGGTTGACCATAGTCTACGCCAAAAAGCCAGTGGACGTAGAGCTAGCTCCTCGTTAAGTGGTCGTAGGCCAAGGTCCATCCTCAGCGGGACGAGAGGGGTGCTCAATGGTAACCCTACCAGGTTACGAATGAATCTGTTTTCCACCATCAGTAGTTTGGATGTATTTACGTGGCCCCAAAGTTCAGATCCATAGAGGGCGGCCCCCTTTGCCTGAGATTTGTAGATCTGTAATGGGGGGCCAATCGGCCTGACCGAGGATTTGTTATTTGCCATGAGCTTCATTACACCTCCCGAATGCTGGGTCAGTTTCAGTGCCGCTTTTTCCAGATGGGAGCTCCAGGTAAATTTATCATTCACAGTGATTCCTAGATATTCAAAGGTTTTTACCCTTTCTAGTTTGGTGTGTAAGATGCTGGGACGAAAGTGAAATTTCTGAGGTGGGTTGAAGACCATGAATTTAGTCTTTGTTGCGTTAATTTCTAGCCCATGGGTACCACAGAAGTCCACAAAGCCATCAAGGGTGCACTGAATACCTTTTGCCGACTTTGATAAGAGCAGTGTATCGTCTGCGAACATTATGGCTGGAACCCTCACGGAGGCCAATTTCGGTGCATCGGAGTTGGTTACACCTGCTAGATGGGCGATTACCCCGTTGACGTAGAGGCAAAACAGGGTTGGTGCGAGGACGCAACCCTGCCTCACCCCCCTGCCAACGGGGAACTTCGCAGACAATTCTCCCATCCTGCCACATCTAACCTGGGCGTAGTTTTTGGAGTGGAGGCATATTATCATGCTCAGGAGACCGTCAGGGACCCCCAAGTTGTCAAGGACCTCCCACAACTTGTTCCTTGGTACCAGGTCGAACGCTGCCCTTAGGTCCACGAATACCGTGTAGAGGCTGCCACCCTCTAGTAGTACTGTTTTCCAGTGTATCATGGACAGACGAAAGACCTGGTCCACTGTGGAGACCTTTTCCCTGAAACCTGCCTGGAAGGGACTCAAGATGTTATAGTCCCTGATCCACTCGTGTAGGCGGTTTAGCAAAAGTTTCGAAAAGAGTTTCTGGGAAACGTCAATTAGGCTTATGGGCCTGTAGTTTGCAGGGAGGAGGGGCGAACCCTTTTTGAAGATTGGCACGATTTCAGCCCCTGGCCAGGTGGATGGAAGTGGCAGGCCCTTCAGGATAGCATTGAAAAGAACCCCTAAGTAGGGGGCCCAAACGCTGGGTTCATGTTTGTAGAGATCTCCTGGTAGCCTGTCTAGGCCCGGCGCCTTACCAGGAGACAGGGAAGAGATTGCCAGTGTGATTTCTTCTAGGGTGAAACCCTCGATCGCAGTTGACCCGCTTTTAGCGACAAAGGACTCTCCTCCATGGTTAGTACCTCCCTTTTCGCTGTTGTGTGGGAGATATAGGTTTTTGAAGTGATCCTCCCAGACGGAAGGTGCAATACAAGCCTCGACAGCTGCAAGAGGTTCGGGCGAGCCATGCCTAACAATCTGCCAGAATGTCCGCGAGTCTTGATAGGCAAGGGCGGCTGTGATCTTTGACCAATTGTCCTCATCCCATTCAATTTTTGCGGCGTGGAGGGCAGATTTGTAGGAAAGGCGTTTCTCCCTGATTTCGGCTGGAGGTTCTCGGGCTTTCAGTGATTCGAGAAGGAGAGTTTTCGCTTGTCTGCAGGAGGAGTTGTACCAAGTCGCTCTTCTCTTTTTGGGCTTGCGAAGCCTGGCCACTGGGTTCAGTATGTCTGCGAGGTTGGTACATAGCTCTGAGTGGATGTTCCCGAGTGCAGCCAAGTGGTCCTGGGGGACCAGGCTACTCGTGGTGTCAGTCTCTGATTCGCCCCCCAGTGAGTTCAGACAACACTCTACTTCTGCCAGGGCAGGTGCGGTTAGAGCATAGAGTCTTTCAATGTTAGATGGATTTTCCAGCAGTTTGGTCCATTTGATTTTGCGTCTGTTACTAGTTAGCACTAGGTCGGACTGGGGTGGTGCATTGCAATCTACCTTTTCCAGCTGGCGGTAGGGGGTCTCGAACTTTAGTGTGAGCAAGTTGTGGTCACTGTCATATCTAGGGATGATTCTAAAGTCTTTCACCCTCTTCCAGTCTCTGGTAGGTATCATTATATAATCAATCCTTGATTCGTGTCCCCGCCTGTTAAAGGTGTTTTTAGGGGGGATATCACCCTCCATCCGGCCGTTGCATGCCCTAAGAGAGTGACTGAGTGTGAGGGACTTTATCTGAATGGCAAGGGGGGAGCATGTCTTTATGACTGCATCTGCCAAGGAGGGAATGTCCCATAGTTCATCCTCCTCGGCAGATATACCTTCCACATAGGCGGGGAGTGGTTCGAATTGATTGTTGAAGTCGCCACCTATTATTAGAGAGGAGGAAAAGTTGTGTGTGTCGAGAAAGTATGCTAGGTCTTCCACTGTACCCGATAATGCAGCAACCCCAGCTGGCCTTGAATAAAAATTTATCACTACCAATTTCCCTCCGCATGGCCAATCTAGAGAAACACATTGGAAGTCACAGGAGTTAGTTTCCATGGATGTGGCCCTACATGCCAGGTGGGCCCCCACCCATATTGAAAGGCCTCCTGAGGGGCGGCCTTTGCCCCCCCATTTCGCTTCAATACTGAAGGTCGCAAATCCCTGGGAGCTAAGTTGTTCTCTGGCCCAAGTTTCTTGTAAGAGGCAGATGTCATAGCTCTCTACTAGGTCTCTCCAGTCTGGGGTGTCTAATTTATTTGCTAGCCCAGCCACGTTCCAGGATAGAATAGAGAGCATGCCGTGGGTCTCTGGTGTACTTCTGTTGTTTGGTGTTCCCCAGTGCCCTAATGCTACAACTTTTCCATACTGGTTGGGTGGGGTAGTATAAAGTAGAGCACTGTTTGGTGTGTGGCTCAGAGGGGTGGGAAGATTGATATTCAACCCCTGGCTGTGGTCAGCAATTTCGCCCATAGGAGAGCAATTAGTATATCTAGCTGCTCCTAAGCTAAGGTCACTTGACGCTATGCGTAGTGGAGATAATGTGAGAGAGCCGATCGTAGGTGTTTCTAAAGTGCTGGTTGACAGTGCATTATCTGCAGAGTGAGTGTGATTGCTAGTTTGAATGGGTGAGGGAGGTGTAATGTTTGCTGGATGTGTAAGTCAGTCCACCTCCTCGAGGCACCCATATCTATTGGAGGTCGGGATCCCATTCCAACCTCCAAAATTTTCTGCCCTCCAGTTACTTTGTGCTCCCCAAGTATGTTTCCTAGGCTGCATCATGCTCCAGTTCCCCCCCTGAGCTATTGGGGGATGTGGTGGGTAGAAAAAGGTGAGTGGTCTTGCTATTATTGTTGTGGATGAGTTGTGGTTTGTCCATGAATAAATGGCGTGAGCAGTATTAGAGTCCTCAAAGGTGAGTATCACACAATCTCCAGGGAAGGTCTTTTGTGTAGTCCCTACCCAGGGTACCCTACGTACCATGAGGATTTTGCTCCTTAAATGATTGGGGATTGGTTTGTTGGTTTCCAACCAGTGTATCACCTTGTTCTTGAGAGAGTCGAAGTTTTCGTGCTGATTATATACCAGTTCAGTTACCCCGGTTAGTACCACAACATAGGGGCTAACCTCTGGGGGGAGATCTACAAATCCCCTTGATCGTATGAAACTGGTACTAGCTCTCTGTGATGTTGGAGGATTGGTGCTCTGGCCATTGTGTCTAACGTTGGGGTGCTCGGTCGGGGGTTTTTTTTATCCAATAATATTCCGCTCTCAACCTTTGTTTTATTGGATCCATGTCGGGGCGCTGTTGGATTACCTCGATCACAGTGAATTTTAATTGAGAAATTTGGTGATTCATCTCTTTCCAGTGTATTGCCACAGCTGATTTTAGGTTATTGAGTCTAATATTGCTCTTATGTTCCGTGATGCGGATCTTGACCTTGCGCTCAGTTTGGCCTATGTATACTTTGCCGCAGGGGCATTTTATAAGGTACACACAATTGGCAGTGTCACACGTGCTTGAGTGTTGTAGTTCTATTGAAAAGCCTTTGGTAGGATGCATTAGCGTTTTACCGCATATGACGTTGTTGCAATGGGTACAGTTAAAACACTTCGACATTCCTTTCCACGTTTTGATCTCCTTTGGCGGAGTATTCAAAAGTTCCTTCAGGTTTTTTGATCTTTGGTAAGCAAAAGTGATGTGTTCACTATATAATCCTTTCAGGTCTGGTTCTGTTTGGATCAAATGCCAATGTTTTCTGATGGTCTTTTTAATTTTTTCTGAATCCGAAGAGTATTTTAAAACACACACCGTTTTTAATTCAATTTGTTTGGTTTTAGGTGTCAATAAGTCGGTTCTTTTGAGTTTGTCTACTTTCATGATGGCTTGTTTGAGGACATCCTCTGGGTACCCTCTTTGTTTGTACTTGAACGTTTGATCTTTGATCGCGTTTGGAACTTCTTCTTCAACTGATATGATTCTTTTGAGTCTTATATATTGTGACAATGGTAGATGTTTTTTTAAAGCTTCAGGATGGAAGCTCTGGAAGGATAGGCAGGCGTTTCTATCAGTGGGTTTCCGAAACACTCTTGTAGTGATCTCATTCTGATTGAGTGTAATGTGTACATCCAGGAAAGATATGCTTTCGTTTGAAATGGTGTGGGTGAACTTGATCCTTTCATTGTGACTGTTCAGATTCTTGATGTTGTTTTCCAAGTTCTCTCTGGATCCGCTCCATATTAAAAAAATATCATCTATGAAACGTTTGAATGTCACTAAACCTTCAATCCATGTCGGATTTTCGAGAATGTGGTCTTTTTCAAATTTTTGCATGAATATATTTGCATACGAGGGGGCCCCCCCAAAGCCCATAGATGTACCATTTGATTGGTTATAGAACTGACCTTTCCATTCAAAATAGCTGTGATACAGCGCAAACTGCATCAGCTCCATTAGGAAAATTCTCTGATAGTCTTCAAGTTCACTATGTAGCAGACTCCACTCTATTGATTCAATGCCTTCTTTGTGCAGAATCGACGTGTACAACGAAACCACATCTATGGTGCATAGCCAGTAAATCTCACCTTCTTTGAGTTCCACTTCGTTCAAAATGGTTAAAAAGTCTGTTGTGTCCTTAATGTACGTAGTGCTTTTTTGAACAAGAGGTTGTAGAAATTCGTCCACGAATTTACCTACTGGTTCCGAGATTGATCCACAGGCCGAGACTATGGGTCTGAAAGGTGGTCTAACAGGGTCCTTGTGGATCTTGGGCAACATGTATAGTTGCGGTCTTCTTGGGTACTTAAGATGAAAAAAAGCATGGGTTTTTTGGCTGATCCATTTCATGGTGAGTGCATGATCAACAATCTGATATAACACGTCTTGATATTCTTGTGTTGGATCTGAAGATAATGGTAAATAAATGTCTCGATTTTGAATGTGGTTATTAACACTCTCATTGTAAAATTCTGTGTCCATCACTATGAGTGCTCCACCTTTATCTGCTCTTTGGAAGGTTAATCCTTTGTCGTTACACAAGTTTTTCAAAGTGTTCCATTCTTTAGTGTTCAAATTGTGTTTTTTTGGTTTGCTGAATGAAATTTTTTGGATGTCTGACATCACCGATCTCTCGAAAGCTTCTAGGGTTTTATGGGTGGTGGGTGCACAAAAAGTACTAGGCGGTTTAAATTGCTGATCCCAAGTGGGAATCACGATCTGAGGGTTGATATCTTTGAAATGATGTCTTAGTTTGAGATTTCTGAAAAATTTGAACAATGCTATTTCAGTTTCACCCGTGTTGGACCTATACGTGGGAACAAATGTGGTGCCTTTGTTCAATACTTTCATCTGCATATGCGTCAATGGTTTGGAGGAAATGTTGATTACTAAGTTATTTTCTGTACTTGGCTCCGTGTCCTCTTGGCCACTTCTTCCTCTGTTTCTTTTCTTTTTTGCCCTTCTTGTTGTAGGGTTGACGGCGGTTCGTTTGCTGCTGGGCTGATATCTAAAAAAGCCGTCTGTTGGTTGCTTGGTTGACTGGTAGAAGGTGTCACGGTTTGCTGGCTGGTTTTAGCGATGGGTGGTCTGGTTTGTGCGATATCTGTGTCCGATACCACACTTTCCTGTGATGATGTCGTTGTGGATTGTTTCTTTTGAGGTTGTGTTTGCCATTTGCGTTGATGATAGATCTCCGCCCATGTATACACCTCTTCTAATTTGTAGTCTAAAGTATCACGACGATACTTTCTGATTTTCCTTTCATTCACCTCTTTGGCGTAACGATCCAGTTTTTGATTGACCTCTTCCAATGTTTTATCTAGATCCGGAATTTTGTTGAGTTCATCTTTTAAAGTTTTGATTTCTTCTTCTAGTTCAGTTAGTGCTTTCGAAAGTTCTTCAACTATTAACAAGATCAGATCAAGAGAGCATTTATTCAATATTTGATACCATTTTTCTAAAAATCTTTTGTTGTTGTTGCAAAGCATGGGCTTAAGCGCTATCCTGAGTCCCCTTGGTATTCTCTGATTTTTGTGGTAGTGTATCAACGTGGTTGCGTGTAACCTTTGATTTATTTCTTTCTTGCTCATGTATTCAAACTGTCTAAGAATTTGAATTGCAGTCGTTTTCTGAGGAGTGATGTGTCTGGTCTCCTGTATGAGCCCATAGATATCTTTGGCTGCCTCTGCTGAGTATACTAAAGTTTCGGCTCTGTTGGTGGTTGTGAGTGCTATATCATCCAATTGCATTTTGAGGGTTGGTGCTTAAAGGATAAGGTATGACTAAAGTAGTAACAGCAGAATTGTTATCCTAAGCACTCTGTTTCTGTGAAGTTTTATCCGTTTTAATGTCACTAGAGGTAGGAGCCTCAGTCGTCGCACGTAGTCAATGAACGTGCCTGGTAAACGAATGAATGTATATAAGACTCAAAAGAATCATATCAGTTGAAGAAGAAGTTCCAAACGCGATCAAAGATCAAACGTTCAAGTACAAACAAAGAGGGTACCCAGAGGATGTCCTCAAACAAGCCATCATGAAAGTAGACAAACTCAAAAGAACCGACTTATTGACACCTAAAACCAAACAAATTGAATTAAAAACGGTGTGTGTTTTAAAATACTCTTCGGATTCAGAAAAAATTAAAAAAGACCATCAGAAAACATTGGCATTTGATCCAAACAGAACCAGACCTGAAAGGATTATATAGTGAACACATCACTTTTGCTTACCAAAGATCAAAAAACCTGAAGGAACTTTTGAATACTCCGCCAAAGGAGATCAAAACGTGGAAAGGAATGTCGAAGTGTTTTAACTGTACCCATTGCAACAACGTCATATGCGGTAAAACGCTAATGCATCCTACCAAAGGCTTTTCAATAGAACTACAACACTCAAGCACGTGTGACACTGCCAATTGTGTGTACCTTATAAAATGCCCCTGCGGCAAAGTATACATAGGCCAAACTGAGCGCAAGGTCAAGATCCGCATCACGGAACATAAGAGCAATATTAGACTCAATAACCTAAAATCAGCTGTGGCAATACACTGGAAAGAGATGAATCACCAAATTTCTCAATTAAAATTCACTGTGATCGAGGTAATCCAACAGCGCCCCGACATGGATCCAATAAAACAAAGGTTGAGAGCGGAATATTATTGGATAAAAAAACTGAACTCCTCATATCCATCTGGATTGAATGACAGGATCGAACACTCTTGGGTTCTATAAATGGACTGATCTTCAGGCATTGTCTTTTGCAACATACTGTACCCCGTATTCAAGTGGTAATGTACATTCTCACAGTTAATGTTATGACTTTAAGTTGTGGTTTAGTTTCATTCTACAACGTAACCTTTTGCTTTTTATCCTATTGGTAATTTATGAATACCACTCTGCTGTTAGTTCGAGTGTAATTGTATGCATATAACATCACGCAACTTTACTTCCGTGATTCACATTGTTATGAAGCCGTTCTACTCACATCACGTGTCCCGCTTACCGCATCATGATTGGATGTGGTCGCGGGCACGTGACCGAGTATTCAGCCTATTAGGACTGTTGATCCTTCGCGGTCAATTTCATCCAGAACCCTTCGGAGACGCGCTCCGCGTCCCAACTCGCGTAAGTTTTGTAACTAAGTGTAATGATGAAATATGCCACGGATATTATGTGTAGCAACCTTAGGCGATTCACCACTTTCTTTATTATGATGAGCCATCGAGTAGATTGCAACTCGGTCCAAAGATCACGCTTCAAACCGATACCAAACATAACAATGTGATGTTGATAAGTTGAGAGTATTGTATTGTTTTACACTGTAGCGAGTGACTAATCTGGTCCTGTCTGATTTTCCTTTACAGACCCCTGACGAAGGGTCACGTTTGTTGGTTTGACCCGAAATGCATTGGGTGTATTGAAAAATGGATTATACATTGCATGTATGCATGACATAAGATGGATATTATGTCTGTTAAAAATCAATATGGATTATCTCACCAGAAAATTCGTTTCTAAATGAAAATAAATCAATCAAATAAATGAAGTAAAACTAATAAGAAAACTTTGTTTTCGTGTTAAATTTGGCGCCAAGTCTTGAGGCTAGTCTTCTAACCTACACATTCTATCTTAAACTGAGCCATGCATTGAGCACTGTGTAGTGCTCCAAGCTCACATTATCTTGTTGCGGTGAATCCATATGCCAGAGGGGGCCAATTTCGACTTAATCATGTGACCAGTGTGCCAGGACTCATGAATGCCTTAGCGGGGACCCCGTATACCAGGAACGCTGGCGTGATGTGGCGGTTGTGATGGAGCAAGGATTCGCACGTAAAGCGACTTGCTCTCACTCAAGAACCTCGCCTAACTTGTAATAATATTAATTCAACCTGTCCGTCATTTATTTCGCCTTTTTCCCCAACACGCGGGTGTCCCTAGGAGGCTTGCCTATGTGTTTTTCCGTAATAACAAAGGTTGCACTACTGAATGGCCGCTTCGCAGAAAATCCAGTCTGCGCATGCGTCGGTCATACCCACGTGATGTGACGCACTCGCATTTTGGAGGGAGTTTGTTGCTCATGCGCATTGTTACTGAAAATGGCCGCTTGTGTTTAACCATGCTCTCTGCCCACTCCTGCTGCTTTTTGCATATCTGTCCTTTTCGCATTAACCTTAATGCTATAGTTCTTATAAAGTAAGGGGTGCAGTGAAGAATGATCTGGTATACAGTGTATTCATTTTGTCTGTGTTTCTAATTTGTTTTCGCTTACTTTTCATGTATTACGCATCCATGGGCTGGGGTCGGGAGATGGAATCCATTTTGAAGCCTGTAAACTCCCCGCACACGTGATGAGGGAAAAACCCAACTGCGCAGAAGCAAAACTCAGCCAGCTGGCTCCTGAAGCAAGATGCGCCTGGGAACCTACCTAGGCCATGGGAGAAGATGCTGATATCTACCTAGCTGATGATACATTGTTTCTATATGCTGTACACTCTCATTGTTTTCCATATTCCTATGCCTGGGAACGTGAACGCAAGGGGCGGGTATGAAAAATTAAATATTCAGTGTGGGAACACAGAATTATAGGTGGTAACCATGACATAACCACCTCTCCTGACCAATCATATGTTGGGAACTTGTCACTTGCAACATTTGTGGGTGGTCTAGGGGTCCCAAAAGAGTATAACTAGCCTAGTTTAGCTTAGAGAAATTGTCCGACTTGTCCGAGTAGCAGACCTGTCACTGACCCTACGAACTCTATAGGTGATTGATACAGAGCGCTGCGGAGGACTCTGTCCACACTTTCCACAAACTCCAAGGGGTGGAAATAGTCCTAAGTGCTGGTGAAGCACTTTGCTGGGGAGGTTCGAAAACCCAATCGGGGTTACTGGCGGATTCCGTGCAGAAGAGGGGGTAACGCAGGCGTTGCATCCGAGGCTGCAGGTGTTGGTCGTGCCCTTTGATGAGCCCAGTCCTGACCCAAATCCTGAGGGGTATCCTGTCCTGACTGTCCGTGAGCTGTACCTGCTCACCTTCTGGTATTCCTGAATCCTTGAGGGTCCTTGTCCCCGAGCTTGTCCCAACTGACCCCTGGCCAGGGTTAGTCTTCATTCCCGTCCTAGGTAAATATTCTATGTGGGTGTCTGTCTGACTATACTCTTACCTTTCCTCTTCTTAATAAAGCACTCTTGCCTGTGATATTGCTCTATCACCTTTTAGTGATTTATATGCAATTGTTTATTAGTGATGTTTCACTTCTCTCCCTACCTGTAGGATATTATTAAGATTGTCGTATTAGGTTAGTGTGTTCCATTTTTCCCTTCCCTTTAGTATGGTTGCAGTGAACTTAGTAAGAATAGCATAGAGTTTAGAATAAGAATAAGTGCACATGATAGGTCCTTCTCCCGTCCCCTGCCTTAGTTTAAGCCTGTGCTGAATAGCATGTTCCTTAATGCTCATACTCTGTAGTGTTCCCTAATACTCTAATTGTACTTGCCCTAATCCATAGTTACATTGTGGCTTTAATTCTAATCATTGATGTACTGATTTGTATTTGCCTCATTATCCTGACATATTCATTCTAAACATTCTTATATAAAACTTTGAAAACCCATCAGGTGTCTATGGTCATTATACATTATAAAGTGTGGATAAATGTACTAAGTGTATAAAGGTTCTACTCCTTCTAGGAATCTTGTTACCTGTCCACTGCTAGCTCCTGGTCCATCAGGAGTAATGTGCCTGTGGTAAGTCAGGTACATGAATAGTAAGTGGTGTGAAAGTCAGCCCCCGAATTACTCATAGTAGCGTGTGGAAAATCACCCGGTTCACGCAAAACATTTTTCATTCATATGCACGCCAGGGCCCAGTGCGTGGAAATTGGGAAAAAGGTGACCCGGGTGAACTGCGCGCTCTATCAGTAATTTTCTGGTAGCAGTAGTATGGTTAGGACTAGTTAAGATAGGTAGACAAGATAGTTAAATAAATAAACCGTGAAAATAAAATGTGCTGCTAAAATTTTTATATTGATTGCATTGCTTCAAATATTGCGCAAATGTTTTAAAGGATTTATATATATATGTAAATGATTGTTGTATTGCTGCTATAAGTATTATATGTAATATTAACAAAATTGTCTGTGAGAGTTCAGTGTAGTCCGAATCCCCGGGGAAGTCTATAGCTAACGGTGAGCAGAATCCGGTTAGCTGATGAGGTCGCATGTCGTGAGTTATTAGTGCATGGTTAGGAAGGACCGGAAGCACTAATTAGGGGCTTTTTGTATCTGAATAAATGATAGCCACGAGTCCTTTAGTAAAACTTCCATTGTGATATCACCTAGTAAGGGGCACATGCGGAAGGAGTAATAGGGTCTCTGAGGCTTGACTGGTAAGCAAGGTAGTCCACTGGTGAAAGCCTGACTTAGTATATATCCTGGAAAGAAGTGGATGAGTCAGAGGAGTAGCAGGTTCTATATTGCTCGTGTGGGAGGTTAGACAGAGAAGTCTATCCAGAGTGAATGAAAAGTAGACAGAAGTGGTTTACTTGTAGTGAGAGAACATTTTTTCTTTCTATTTAGAACCCTCAGACACTGCGGCGAACGTTGCGTTTTGTTAACTAAAATTTGCACTCGCACTTTAGGAAAAATTCAAAGTTTCCGTTACCTTGTGAAGGAGGGAGTCAGTCGGAAGACTGCCCTGACGTCACTCCGTGCCGCGCTGGTATTGGTCGAGACAGCGGGCGTGTAGTGGAGCTGAAATTGTAAGGGAGGGGTGAGTGCCGGAGTGTGAGACTTCGTCTCGCGAAAGGCCGCGCACCCATTGGACAAGGATTTTTTGTAGTCACAGTGTTGATTGGTTACAGCAAGATAGAAGTCGCATTAGCATTGGAAGCACTAAGGTAAACAAAATTAATCAGCAGGAGCTTGAGAGGGGTTTGGAAAGGTGTATGTGGTATCCTGAGTTCCTACCCAATCCACAGAACTTAGGCTTCTATAAGGAACAGATTCTACGAGGTAGACCGCGCATAATGTACGGAGTAAAAAGAAAGATGTCTTTTGCCGATAAAATAAAGAATTTTTTTAAAACAGACAAGCCCATTAGAACGAGGGAAGGTGTGATCATTCCCCCGCCAAATACTCCTGCCTCCTTCATGATGTTTGAGAAAGGGTATCATACCTGTGTATGGTTAGAAAACTGGGTAAAGTATACTGCAGATGACGGAGTCCTAGCATTTCCTATTGACGGCACCTTTAATGGTAGGATCCTGTTTAACTTAAGAACCCGAATGAATGAATTGCATCCCAGACCTAGATTAACCCAGTATGAAGCACTAGAAGAGTGGGAAATTGAGGCTCTGGAAAGAGATAGACCCCGGATGGACAAGGGAGTAAGCAAATGGTATCCAAGGGTCCAAAAAGAAACCAAAGAGCAGAAAATGAAACAGTGGAGACAGAATATGATGGTTGAGGGGTTGTTTCCAATGATGGGGGTACTCGAACAAGAGAAAGGGAAATGTACTGAGAAAACCCGCTACTTAATGACCGTGGGGGACTCAGAAGATGAACACCTAGAGGATTTGTTGATGAAAAACCCCCCTCCCTACGTTGCTGAGTCAGAGCCTATGAGTCCAACGAACCCGTTCTCTAAATATCCCAGGTATCGAAGGGCCAGTGAGACAGACGTGCCTGGCACTGAAAGTAAAGCCAGTGATGGTGATGGGTTTTGCAGACCTAGTACCGCGATTCCAAATTATCGCCCTTTTGGGGAAGACCGACCAAGTTTGGTCCTTCCGACTGCCCCAAATATCTATCCTACATTGGTACCCCAAGTGATGCATGACAATTCATCAGAAAGGGTTTTGCGTGAACGAGAAAGGGAAGCCCTGAACAAACAGCGAATTGAATTGATTCAGACCATAGCTCAGATAAATCCCAGTCCGGATTCACTGACTATCCCAGTAACTATTGGTCCAGCCATACCTCTTTATGGGAATAGACTGGCTAGTCCAAGAACTCCTATTATAACTCCAATTGTACAAACCCCTACCATTCCTCCCCCGAGAAAAGAGCCGCTCATAGTCGATGATCAAGAAAGTGAATGTGAATCTGTAATCTCCCTAATGGATCTGCCTATAAGGGAACCTGGAACCAGTGTACCAAGGGCAAGACCTCAGGCTAGGACAAAGGAGGTCCTGATTGAAACGACTTCAGGGGTCAGAAGTGCCACTGTAGTTTCTCCAGAAGAATTGGATAGATGGACCAAAGAGTTAGAGAAGGAGACACCCCAACCGAAACCCTTAGAGGTCTATAGACTAAGGATAGAAATAGAGGAACTAATGGCTGGTAACGTAGGATTGGACCGGTTGAACTCCTTTAGTGAAGACGAATTACTGTTCATCAGCAAAAACCTTACCCGGAACACTAGATTGCTCCATGAGAGGTTAATGGACACTGCCGCAGACATGGGAATTGATGTTAGTCGTTCCAAAGTCCTTCAGAAACCCTACAGAGCAGATTTTTCCGACAAAGACCTAGAGAACATGAATGTGGCAGGAAAACAAACCCAGATAAAAGAATTGTTGAAGCTCCTACAGAAATGGGGGGATGTAGAGAAATGGAAAACCCGGTGGGCGAAGAAAAAGGAAGATAGTAGGGCTAAACCCATGGCGTCAGAATACGTGCTGAAAGAAGTAGGTCCCACAGAGAAATTGTGTCCCATGAGAGAAGTACCTGGGGGAAAATATGTCCATGTCCCTTTGTCCCGACAAGACATTGTGTCATTTACTAATGACTTTCCAAAATTACGGGAGAAACCAATTGATTGGTACAGACAGGTCGAACGCTTCATAAAAGTTCAGAAATGCCTTCTGAAAGACCTGGATGGGTTTTTCGACATTGTGGTGCCTGTAGATTTATGGACTGAGTGCAAAATTGAAATTGATTGGCCCAATGATGAATATGAGAGAGACGGCAAAACTGGAGCTCCCTCACCTGAAGTAATGAGGAAGTATGATCAAGTCATACAATACCTGAAGAAAAAGGTGCCCGCAAAAGAAACTGATTGGACCCGGATAGATAGAACTACCCAAGAACGCGATGAAACCGTCCACTCCTTTTATGAAAGGTTACTGCAGGTGTTCAAAACCTACAGTGGAATTGATAATGTGGACATGAAGGACATGACCCATTTCAGTTATAGATTCGTGTTAGGATTAAGACCTGAAATATCCCAGTGGATTCGAGATAATAAAATCAGTTGGCAGGGAAAGCCCATAGTTGATGTCCTCAAGTATGCCAAGTACTGCGAGGATGAGATAGAAAACAAGAAGAAAGCCCTCAAGGAGAAGGTTATGTGGGCACAGGTGAAATTGGCTGAACAGCAAGAAAAACAGTTAAGTAAATTGAATACTAATAATAATGCCCAAAATTCCAATGCTGGGGGAGGAGGGAAACCCCGGGTAAAAATGAGTCGGGAGGAGGCTATGAAAAAGTTTCCCTGCCACGGGTGCGGTCAGATAGGGCATTGGAGAGACGAGTGTCCACATTTGCAGGCCAGTAATGCCCCCGTAAATGGTTTAAATCCACAGGTGCAGAAAGAGGGGACAAGAAAGAACCAGCAACAGGTAAAGCTGCCTCCAGTGCCTCGCGCTCCTAGACCGAATTATAAGAATCAGGGTCAGCAGAATGAAAGGGCTGAGGTTTGGGAAGGAGAGAATGAGAGAAATGCAACAATTCCGCAGTATTTGTTAAATGATTCTTTCCTCTGTGATGATCAAGATTGACGGGGCCTGAGGGGGGAGGACAAGGAGTGCGTACTTGGCGCCTCCTTACCGGTAGACCAGACTGGACCATACATTGAAGGAAAGGTTGAGGGAAAAGACGTCACCTTTTTGTTGGACACTGGTGCTACCCGTTCTACTGTGAGAACAGTGGATGTTCCTAACCTACCCCTCTCGGGAGAAGCAATCCAAGTAGTCGGTGTTTCCAATCAGATAATCAGTACTCCGGTAACTGAACCCATGGAGATTTACATAGGGAATTTCAAGGAAATGCACAGATTTGTGGTCTGTGACTCCAGTCCCGTAAATTTGTTAGGACGAGATTTGTTGTGCAAAATGAACTGTACCATCTTTTGCACATCAAATGGTGTCGAGATTCAGACCCCAGATGAAGATGGCCTGTACAAATTGATGTTAGTAAGACCTGACACCGAAATTAGACCCCTGTCCATTGAAGACCTTCCTGAAGAATTGCAGTCAAAAGTGGTACCTGAAGTATGGGATTTCACAGGAAGAGATGTAGGCTTAATGGCAAATGTAGATCCAGTTAAAACAGCCATAAAAACAAATGCTGTGTACCCAAGTGTAATGGCAGGGTTTTTGGCTCTATTTAGCAGTGATATAGACTTTAATCTTGCTCACATCTAGGATAGGTATTCTTAGATTGTGTTGGCCCTTTTAAGCCCTTTTTTCCAGACCTAGAAGAGGATAGCTGCTTAATATGATGATAGATCCCTTATTCTTGACTCTAATCTGTCTATTGCCTATTGGCTTTGACATACTTGCTTATAGTAGAGGTTGGATCCTGTGGTCCTAACTTTATATTACACATTGGTATGGTTTATGTAGGTATTCTGACAGAGCTAAGGGGTATTTCATCCCTTTCAGGCCTACAGGCCTAGAACTAGAGGGACTCCATCTTGATGGAGCTGAGAGGCTTTTAGAGTAAAGGTAAAGTTTATAGTTAAAGCTGTTGTTCGCTTGGAGAGAACCGGCTCAGGCTGGCCCTTATCGAAGGAATGTATTTTTCTCCACTCCGAAGACACAACTTCAGGCTGGCCAGCTGGGAACGTGTCCTTGGTACGGGGAGGTACAAGAATTTGGTGGGCGGCAGGTTACTGGCCGTAACTTTCCATGAAAGGACAAGCTTCCATATTAGCGAGCTACAGGAGAGGAGGAGTGTTCATTCCAGCTTGTGTGCAGTTCAGCCTGGAGCTCAGTTCAGCTTGGAGAGAGAACAGGATGTCTGCTGGAGCTGCAGAATAGAGTGCAGTTCATGAATGGAGAAAGAAGGCAGACGATTGCTGAAGATGAGGAGAGAGAGCAGTGCAGAGAGCATCAAAGAAGGCTGTCAGCTGGAGCAATTGAACCAGAGGCGTGGTGATGTGGTGAAGGAGGGAGAGACAGAGAGAGCCCTAATCCCACCAGAGGCAGAGAGAAATCTTCCTTCTAATAGGTGAGGTAGTCTGAACTAGTCCCCTTTACACTTACACCTTAATCTTGTTCTTATTCCCTAGGCTATTGTATGTCTAATCTTTTCCCTTTCAGCGGTGTGTTAAAAGTTCCTGTTACCCCGCAGATAAATTGTATGTCTAATCCTTTTCTTTCAGCGGTGTGTTAAAGTTACTGCTAGTTATAGAGACCCCATAGTTTTGGGTATGTGTACTTTATTATTGTTACAATAAACTTCCCCATTAATTAGTGAATCAGTGTGTATGAGTTTTTTTATGATAAAGCTAGCCTGTCTTCTAGCCAGTTGCCGTTGAGCCACTGATGGATCAGAAGGGAGTAGGAGCGCTTAAATCAAGGAATAACTCAATCACATAGTGTGTATATCTTTGTCCCCATACAGTGAGGGTAATCCCCTTTCCTAGCCAGTATTACTGTTTGAACAGATGCTACCCCTGATCAGGTAAGTAATAGTGAATAATTAGGGAGATAGTGTCAGTGTATTGTTGGACTTCTTTTAAAAACTGTGCCTCACCTGCAGGCTGATTGCATGTTCTGGGCACTTTGAAGCGTACTCCCGCCCCGGTCCGCCGCGTCCATCTTGGGCGTTTGTTTGCGGAGGGTGGAGGAGGAGCCCAACACATCCGGGCTCAGGGCTGCTTGCTCAGCGCTCTAGTCGCCCCTACCCCGCCCATAAATGTGTAGAGGGCCGCGACCGCGCAGCGGACGCGTGCAGCGGGCGCGCCGGATGCGAGCCGAAGTCGAGCCAAAGTCCAGCCCGTCTGCGCCCGTCCGCGGCCGGACGGGGCGCGGGGCGACGACTCTTGGCCATTCTACACCCCACAGTATACGGTATGATAGACAGGCGCTATTAGATCTCCGTCCTGGAGTCACCCTATCCTGTTTTCACACCATGGAGGCGCTGCTTTTGCATTGCTGCCCCTCTTGCTCTTTCACGCCTAACAAGCCACCCATCAGGACAGGCTCTATAATACGGACTAAGGCGGGTTTGATTAACTGCCGCTCTCTGGGCAAACATGGTATACAAATACATCAACTATTGGAGGATGATGGCTTTGATGTGATGTTTTTTACGGAGACTTGGCTTGGGGAACTTTCCGACCCGGACATCATTGAAGCCATGCCTTCTGGCTACTCCTTATCCAGACTTGATAGGAAGGATGGCAGGGGAGGTGGAATTGCTATTGCCACTAAAACTCCCTTGCAATGCTCCCTATCGCCTCTGATCATAGATCACTGTGAAGCTGGATTTTTTACCATCATAGTAAACCCCCAATTCTCCATTTCTGGCATTCTTGTGTACAGACCTCCCGGGAGACTGTATGATTTTACATCCAGCCTTCTAGAAAACACTGCTCACCTTGCTATTAGGAAGAACAATTTCCTGGTGCTAGGTGACATGAACGCGCATTTTGATGACCCCCTCGATTCCGGAGCGAAGGACATTAGGTCTGCTCTCCAGTCTCTGCAGCTAGATCTCATAAATTTTGATCCCACTCACAGACTAGGTCACCTTCTTGACCCCATCTTTGGGAACGTTTCCAGAGTACACGCTCTTTCTCCTATTCCGGTACCCAGGTCAGATCACTCCATTGTTCCTTTCTACCTGCAGAGATCTGAGCCCGATCCGAAAAAAAATGACACGGATCTCCGGTACCAGCGCCGGAAATGGAAAAATTTCTCTCAGGACACGTTCGATAAATTGATTGGAATAGGAGACTCTCTTGAAAGCACTGACTGTGAAATAGCTTACAGTCAGTTGCAGGACAGAATTTTAAGGGCCCTAGATAAAACCGCTCCTACTCGCAACCTTAAAAATCTCATTAACCCCAGAAAATCCACTCCCTGGTACACTGCAGAACTACAAGCAAGCAAATCTGCGTGCAAAAAATTAGAACGCTATTGGCATATTAACTTTTGCCCAGTTATTAAACTTCAATATAAACAAGCGCAAAAGGAATACTATAAAAAAGTCCGTATTTCTAAAGCCATGCATTACAAGACGCGCATTGGGGAGGCAGAGAACTCCTCTAAAGAGCTTTTTAAAATTTTTAAAGAAATTTCTGTGCTCACTAATGATAATGCGCCTTGCGACAACTCAGTGGAAACTTGCAATAAGATTGCTCGCTACTTTTCAGACAAAATCACCAACATCTATACCAGTTTTTCTGACAAGCTGCCATCCGGCCGTGATTTTACAGAAAGTGCTGTTGCTAATTCTACTGAGTCTTGCCTCCAACACTTCTTGGTTCCCACTCCCGATACGCTTATAAACATCTGCAAGAGCGTCAAATCGGGTTCCCCTCGGGACCCTGCTCCCCCGAAAGTACTCAGAGAGAGCTTACAGGTACTAGAACCCTACTTTAGGCATATAATTCAATTATCTTTCTCCTCTGCGCACTTACCGATTGATTGGAAGAAGGCAATTGTATTACCAATCAAAAAGAAGCCTAATGTAAGTCAGGACACCTTGGAAAATCTGAGACCAATCTCTCTATTACCTTATCTTGCTAAAGTGACCGAAAAAATTGCAAACAAACAACTTATGGCTCACTTTGAAGCTAATAAATCCCTGCATAGCTCCCAGTCCGGTTTTCGGACCAATTACTCCACCAAGACAGCCCTCCTGAGAGCTACTGAAACGCTTCGGGCAGGAGCTGATGAGGGTCATACGATGGCGCTCATAATGCTGGACCTCAGTGCTGCGTTTGACACTGTAGCTCACTCCATCCTGCTACAGTGTCTAAACCAGGCTGGGGTCACAAAGGCGGCATTGGGATGGCTCAAATCCTTCCTAATAGACCGAAGCTTCCAGGTTCAGAGAGGCAATTCCCTCTCAGACAGCATTGCCCTAGAACAGGGGGTGCCTCAGGGCTCTGCCCTGAGCCCCACCCTGTTTAACCTTTATATGGCCCCGCTGGCGGAGGTGGTTCAATCGTACGGCATAAAATTAGTATCTTATGCCGACGATACCCAACTCCTTATCTCCCTATCCCAGACACCCACCTTGGCTGCCGCTAATTTCAAAACGTGCATGCAGGAGCTTGCAGGCTGGATGAACCAACACTGCCTCAAGCTCAATGGTTCGAAAACAGAGGTGCTTGTGATTGGGGGTAACTCGGCCAGTTGGACCCTGGACTGGTGGCCTCCTTGTTTAGGTCCTATGCCTTCTCCGTGCAAGGAAGCAAAGAACCTGGGTGTATGGGTTGATCCCAGACTCTCCTATGACAGCCACGTCCAGAAGCTAGCAGGAAAGTGCTTTGGTGTACTGAAGACCTTAAATCGCACCCTGGACCTCCTTCCTTTAGAGGCCAGACGCACGATGACCCAAGCTTTAGTCACCTCCCGTATTGATTACGGTAATGTTTTACTCTTAGGAACCACTGAGAAGAACATTAAAAAACTTCAGGTTCTCCAGAACACGGCGGCCCGTCTGGTCCTCAGGCTTCCCAGAAGAGCGGCCTCCAAGCCTACACTAGTGGCTCTTCACTGGCTCCCTATAAAAAAGAGGATCTTGTTTAAAGCGCTCCTTATATGCTACAGGATTACCTCTCAGGTAGCCCCTGAATATCTGAAGGATCTCGCAATCCCCTATATGCCCAACAGAGAATTGCGCTCTAAGGGTACTGGGCTTCTGTGTGCCCCCCGGATAAACAAAGCCAGAATGGGAGGGCGCTCCTTTCGTGCGCTGGCGGCCAAGAATTGGAACCTTCTTCCTCTGCATATTAGATTGGCCGAGACAGAGACCTTATTTAGGAGACTTTTAAAAACTCACCTTTTTACCCTTTAGGTCGCTCACTTTCTCCTGCTACTCTCTCCACAGCGCGGGGACACGCCGAGATGGCGTCACCAGGCGCTTTATAAAATCCTTTATTATTATTATTATTGTTATAGGATACCTGCAACTAAGGGACAAAGTTAGTACACCATCCCATAATCCTGTAAACAGCGTCTTCTGTTCCAAAGCATAGGTAACCTTTTTCTCCTAGTCAGATGTTACAGCCAGAACAGATGCTGCCCCTGATCCGGTAAGTCTGAATAAATAGGGAGAACAGGGAGCCCTTGAGCTAGGGAATTGTTGACACTAAGTAATTCGGCTATCCCATAATATTATTGTAGTAGCAGACCCTTAGTGAAGAGACAGAAAACTGAAGGTGTTCATAGGAATGTGGTCGTCGTTGATATACGGCGTTAATGAGAGCGCTGGGGAGGATTACCAGCGTGTAGGGCTGCCGGATTGCGGGCCGTGTGTAAGTGAGAGCGCTGGGGGGGATTACCAGCGTGTAGATCTGCCGGATTGTAGATCGTTTGGAAAAGGAGAGCACTGGGGCTGCAGACCCACGTGTGTAGACACGCCAGATTGTGTGTCATATCTGCCCCAGGGTAGATTAGTCTGGGTCTGAGTGGCCGTGAGACTATAAGGTATGAGTGTGGTGTAGGGCATGGATATCCTTAGTAATCAGTGAGTATTCTTAGTATCCCTATAGATTTAGTGGTGTTTCTAATAATATGAGCTTGTATATTGCGAGTTCCCCATCCTCAGGTAGGTACCCAGGTGCCTGGATAGATGGTCCTGAGGAGGGATGTGGTTACGTTCTGGCTGGGTTAGAGGGGCCCCTAGGGGCTGATCCCATCTAAGCAGAAAATCCAGCCATAACATCTGGCGTAGTCGGCATCTTACGAATCCTGTGTGACCTGGCCATGTGCTTAGATTGTTTCCCATGTGTTGTGAGGGAGTGCCCTGAGCGCCAGTTCCATCTGGCATAGTTTGGCAGTTTATGTAGCCTGTGTGACCTATGGGCTTGAACAGTTGCAGTGTGTGGAGATTGCATTACATCATGGCATTTGGTTTATTCAGGGTGGAAGAAATGGTTTTCATCTTGGTGTTTGAACTGTTAGGGTTGAAGGATGGCATTACATGAGGGAGCCAGTAACATCTTTGTGATGGTCCAATTGTATAAATGTGTGTAAAAAATGCTTTTAAATTGCCCATTAAACTTGCTTGCTGCGTTTGCTTATGCTGTGCAATGTGAAATGTGTTCATTGTAATATGATTTGTGGAGTTCTTTGTAAATAGCCCCTTGTAAATATGTCTTGTGAATAGCGCCATGTTAATGTGGCTTGTGAGGTGCATGTTCTCATGTTGATTTGCTGTGTTCCTTGTGAATTGCGCCTTGGATATATTACTTGTGAAGAGCTTGTCTTGTAAATATGGCTTGTGAATAGCGCCATGTGGTCATGACTTGGATAGAGCATGTTATTGTTGCGTTAGGTAGGAGAGAGCTGGTTCTCTTTCAAATGCTTGGAGAAATTGTTTTGTAGATGTGCGTACGTGTTATCTGTAAACGTGGAGAGATGAGCTCATGACTTTCCCATGTATCCGCGGACATTGGGGAATGATTGTGCTTGAGCTGCCAAAGGGTTAATATCTTAAATTGAGATGGCAGTATTTATTTTAACATGCTGTTTAACATGCATGGTTCTTTGAGCTGACTCTAAAAGTCAGTGAGTATTTTGATGATTGATGGTTTGATTTTGACTTTTATTGGTTCCTGGGTCTGCCTACGTGCTTTGTCAGCTTCTTGACGGAAAGGTAACATCTTGTGCTGAGCGTAGGGCTCTGTTCATTTAACATTCTTTTTGAAATGCGTCTACGGATTTGTGTGGGTTTGCCTTGGAACGGATGACTTCATGTGTCTGACTCTTAGAGGTCGGTAAGTTATAAATCAACCAGTCGGATTGAGATAAGGGTTTGCACGGAGAGAGCTGTGTTCTTTTAAATGTGCTTCTTAATATGCATCCACAGACGTGTGGAGAATTATTTTTGAATGCATGATTTAAAATGAGTGAAATGTTAGAAGATGGCCCAGTTGGTGTGCGCGCGCTACGGGGCTGTTTTCATTAATTATTTCTTTGAGGGTTTTCCATCTAGAAAGGAATGTGCTGGCCGGTGTTTTGCAATGATCACAGGTTGAGAATAATCCATCTTGCCCAACAGTGCATGGTAACATGTGCTTTTAATTAGTGAAAGGCAACCGTGTGCTTTTAAAATAAATGTGTTCTCATTATTATTTTCCCTGATGCAAGCTGAACCTTTTTTCAAATGTAGATGTTTTCCCACTCAGTTAGAAAATAAATGGCTGTTTGATAATATATGAATTTGGCCCTTTTATTAGGCTGGATTGAATGGCTTGCCTGATTAATTACGCTGTAATGCAAAATTACATGTTGCCTCCCAGCAGCCTGTGAGGGGCATTTCCGGTAGCTACGCGCCCGGAGGCGCAGAAAAAGGACGAGGCTCCCACTGAGGAGCGGGGGGACACAGTCCAGTCCAGGACCAGAGTCACGGGTCACGGAGCAGGAGGGACTCACCGGGACTCACCGGGCACACTCCGTCACTGCTGCTGCTGCTGGGGCCCACATGCTGTGAGTGCTGCACGCCGCCGTTGCTTTCCACCTGCACGGCCGCCGGCAGACTACAGCTCCCAGCAGCCTGTGAGGGGCATTTCCGGTAGCTACGCGCCCGGAGGCGCAGAAAAAGGACGAGGCTCCCACTGAGGAGCGGGGGGACACAGTCCAGTCCAGGACCAGAGTCACGGATCACGGAGCAGGAGGGACTCACCGGGACTCACCGGGCACACTCCGTCACTGCTGCTGCTGCTGGGGCCCACATGCTGTGAGTGCTGCACGCCGCCGTTGCTTTCCACCTGCACGGCCGCCGGCAGACTACAGCTCCCAGCAGCCTGTGAGGGGCATTTCCGGTAGCTACGCGCCCGGAGGCGCAGAAAAAGGACGAGGCTTCCTCCGCGTCGCGGGACGCGCGCAGGGCTGCGACGGGCTAAGCCCGGGCAAAGAAAGGGCGGGCCCTCTGTGGCCCTCAGAGGCCTGAGGAGGACGGGACGGGCCACTACATTTGGTTCTACTACAGGAGGAGGTACAGTCACATGCTAACCTTTCCCTCTCTATCGCTTTGATCTGTACATTGTTGCCCTCGGTATCCTATCTCCTAACCACGATGTCAATCTGGGAAGAATTGAATGCCATGTGCGGTACTAACTATGCCCAGGATTTATTAACTCCCCCTATAGTGGTCAGAGACATTGAACAAGCAAATTTCACACCCCCGCATCCCCCGAACCAACTTTCTGCAGCCCCCATTTATCCGCCCCAAACCCTGTCGCACTAACTTTGGATGAAGCTGAGACTCGATCAAATGACCCTGCATCCCCCCTTCACTTGACCCTGCTGGCCCAAATTGAACGAATGTTAAACAGTGCTCTATCACCATTGGTCGCAAAAATTAATGATCTGGGGGAGAGGCTGACCAGGATCGAAAACACTATAATAAGGTCCCTCCCATCAAATGCCAACACCATGTTATCCACATGCTCTACCCTTACCAACATCCATGAAAGGCCTATGAACAATGCTTCCAGTATACTTCCCACTTGTGACCCCCCTCCTATACCACCCACTCTAAGTGGTCGCAACGCTCCTCTTAATCTAAAACATACCCCTCACAGACTTCCGGAAAGAAGGCATCAAATGGACTTACCCCCCGAAGCCGCGCCATACGTTACCGTTCTTTCTGGGGTCCCTGAACTCACCCCGGGTAAACGTGAACTACAGCAGGACCTAATGAATAAAGCCATTTTCTGGCTTAAAAACCATAGACATTTACCATCTGTTTTAGACGGCGGGATATTGAGCGTCAGGAGGGTGGGGTGGCTTGGTTCTCTGCCCAAAAATGTTCCAGGAGATCTGATTTTAATTAAGTTTAAACACAGAAACATTGCCCCCTTTTTACGTTCTACCCAGCACAAAGTTGGAGATGGCTCCATCCGTATCTGGGATCTGCATGACTTTTATCCTGGCCCCGGTGTACCAAATTACTACCATACCTGATGATAAAGGAGGATTCTGTGTATTTTGGATCATGATCTTGAATAATTGATTCGTCAAACTGTTTTAGCTTGTCCTAAACAGTCTGTTTTTCTTTTAATTATGTTTTGATTTGCTGGACTATTTCTTTGTATGTTTGTATCTTTTTTATGCTGCTTTTATGGTTTTAAATTCAAAAGCCGAATAAAGCTTACTTGAACTTGAACATGTTGCCCCTGGTTGATCAAAATACAATGGTGAAATGTGTCTGCATTTTCTGTTGTTTTAAATTTATTTCTCTTTCAACAGCTGACAGTATATATTTTTATTTTTTGGATGCTAGTGTGTATAGTTAGGGTGGAGCAGAATATATTGTTAAAAATGATAACTATAACACACTACCATCTATGTGTCCCTTACATTAGTTTAATTTGCATTTAGTTACAAGGCTCGCCTATGTACTTTGACAAGCTGTTGATAGAAAGGTAATGCCTTGCACGGTGAGAGCAGTGTTCATTGGACATGCTGCCTGATAGATATATGTGCAGAGAAATATTAAACCCAATAGTCCATGATAATTCGTTTTTTCAAATGCAGAATGCATAAGTCTTGTGTGCAGAAGTAAATTGGCCCTTTTTGTGTGTTGATCTGCATGCTAAATAAATGCCCATGTTTCAAATGTCTTGCCTTTTAGCTGAATTAGTTAGACAAAAGTCTTTTTAGAAAGTGGAGCTTTTAAGTAGCAGTACATTGTAACAGAATTATTTTTAAAATGCTAGCTTTCGTTAGTTAGAGAAATCTGGCCTGGGAACCGAATTGTTTTGGCTTCCAGGAAATGTGTTTGACCTTGGAAAAGTTAGCCTGGCTCATACCAGATGTTTCCGAACACTGCCTGTCTTGTTATGATTGGTTAACATCCAATTTTGTTCCGCGGACGGAGTGTTTATGTAAGGGAGGGGTGAACTCGCTCTTCCTTGCTGTCGGCGCAGACAGCTTCATTGCCTCCAGATAAGGGATCCCTGTACATGCAGAGTAGTTGGCAGACTCTTGGCCCTTGGAGTTAGTTAGATACAGTAGGCCTGGGAAGGCTTCCCTGATTAGAGAAATAGAGGCTTGAACCGAGTGCTTGGCAGCGCCCTGCTCCTGCTATGAGATCATCACTTGGCAGTGATTCAAATTACTTCACACTGTAGTCTGGCTTCTGCGAATTTTTTGGAGCAGATTCAAAACTCTGAGCACGAACCTCCTTCTGAAGGGAGGGGCTGTCTCACAGAGGATTAGGGTATTATTAGGCCCTTTTGGATGTGTTTAAAATTGAGATTTTATTCAACAATGAAAAGCACTTGGGGTGCTTTTTAAATGGAAAATTTTATTTTTCAAGATTAATGATACTTGTTTTCTTGTCCTAGGTTGCTGGGTTGTGGTGTTGGTGCGTGCGTCGGCCCCCCCCCCCACTTCCTTTCTTATTTTAGTTTTTTACTTTCATGTTTTTTTGTTAGTTTATTATTTTTGGAAGATGGAACCAGACCAGACCAGACCGGATTGGTGGTGGATGGCCGCATCGGAGGAAGTGTCCGGATACCGAAGATGCAGGGTGGTGACCTACACTGATGTCCCAAAATTGACTGCCTTGAACCACAAAAATAGGACATTGGACTTATAACCTGCGAACCCATCATGATATGATTTCCCGCAAAAGGATTTTGTTATTCCTTGGCCTGCATTTTTCCCATGTTTCTCTTTGCAATCACTACAAACAGGCCCCACTTTTTAAAAAAAAAAACATGTCTTCATGGTTTTGATGTAGTACTATCTTTGCTTTTTAGGATGCAGTCACCTATTATAGTTTTCCTGCTTTCTGCAAAACAGTATGGAGGGATAAAAAAAAAGAATGGTGGTGCACACATGTGCTCCACGGTGTGATGAAAACTAGGTGCTAACTGTTTTGTACTTTTATATATACATCACATTTATATATATTTAGGCTTAGTGCTACACCAGCTATCTTGTAGGAATGGGGTTGTCTTTATTTTCCTGTTATTACACTTTCACTTTGATTGATCAAAGGGTGGTTACCCTAGACTTTAGGTTGTCCTGGGAGGTGTGTCTTTTAGTATGATTATGTATTAATGTTTGCCCAGACCTTGAGAACCGTTTGTCATGTTTACTTCTCAGATTTCACCAAATTTTTCCTTAAGTTGACCAATGTCAGTAGGCCTCATTTAGGCCCATTGTTATTTTCATCCCACAAACAAGCCCCTACACCAATAGATTTCATGAGTCATCATTAGCTTAAGTTGACCATAGTAGGTAGGCCTCATTTAGGCCCTTTGTTGTTTTTTCATTAGAAGTTGAAACACATTTAGTTCTTAAGTTGTCCAAAGTAGGTAGGCCCCATTTAGGCCCCTTGCTGTTTTCATTCAACACATAAGTCCCTGCATCACTAGATTTCACCAGTTATCACTAGAAGTTGAGGCACATTTAGTTTGAGGATGCTTTGGATAGTTTCTGTTGTTATCAGATCCAATCTTAGATATGTTTTAGCATTCAAGTCAAGGGTGCTTTGCTTTGTTTTCAGTTGATTGTTAGATTTGTATTCCCTACATTGAGTTTCAGGTGGAATTTCTTTAAGTTGTCTTTCATTTTAGAGCGTTTTTTGGTTTTTGATTTGTTGCTAGATTGTGTTGATGTTTGTTTATATGGATGTTATTGTTTATAGATGTTCGCAAGATAAAGATCTAAGGGTGGAATGTAATGGCAGGGTTTTTGGCTCTATGTAGCAGTGATATAGAATTTAATCTTGCTCACATCTAGGATAGGTATTCTTAGATTGTGTTGGCCCTTTTAAGCCCTTTTTTCCAGACCTAGAAGAGGATAGCTGCTTAATATGATGATAGATCCCTTATTCTTGACTCTAATCTGTCTATTGCCTATTGGCTTTGACATACTTGCTTATAGTAGAGGTTGGATCCTGTGGTCCTAACTTTATATTACACATTGGTATGGTTTATGTAGGTATTCTGACAGAGCTAAGGGGTATTTCATCCCTTTCAGGCCTACAGGCCTAGAACTAGAGGGACTCCATCTTGATGGAGCTGAGAGGCTTTTAGAGTAAAGGTAAAGTTTATAGTTAAAGCTGTTGTTCGCTTGGAGAGAACCGGCTCAGGCTGGCCCTTATCGAAGGAATGTATTTTTCTCCACTCCGAAGACACAACTTCAGGCTGGCCAGCTGGGAACGTGTCCTTGGTATGGGGAGGTACAAGAATTTGGTGGGCGGCAGGTTACTGGCCGTAACTTTCCATGAAAGGACAAGCTTCCATATTAGCGAGCTATAGGAGAGGAGGAGTGTTCATTCCAGCTTGTGTGCAGTTCAGCCTGGAGCTCAGTTCAGCTTGGAGCTCAGTTCAGCTTGGAGAGAGAACAGGATGTCTGCTGGAGCTGCAGAATAGAGTGCAGTTCTTGAATGGAGAAAGAAGGCAGACGATTGCTGAAGATGAGGAGAGAGAGCAGTGCAGAGAGCATCAAAGAAGGCTGTCAGCTGGAGCAATTGAACCAGAGGCGTGGTGATGTGGTGAAGGAGGGAGAGACAGAGAGAGCCCTAATCCCACCAGAGGCAGAGAGAAATCTTCCTTCTAATAGGTGAGGTAGTCTGAACTAGTCCCCTTTACACTTACACCTTAATCTTGTTCTTATTCCCTAAGCTATTGTATGTCTAATCTTTTCCCTTTCAGCGGTGTGTTAAAAGTTCCTGTTACCCCGCAGATAAATTGTATGTCTAATCCTTTTCTTTCAGCGGTGTGTTAAAGTTACTGCTAGTTATAGAGACCCCATAGTTTTGGGTATGTGTACTTTATTATTGTTACAATAAACTTCCCCATTAATTAGTGAATCAGTGTGTATGAGTTTTTTTATGATAAAGCTAGCCTGTCTTCTAGCCAGTTGCCGTTGAGCCACTGATGGATCAGAAGGGAGTAGGAGCGCTTAAATCAAGGAATAACTCAATCACATAGTGTGTATATCTTTGTCCCCATACAGTGAGGGTAATCCCCTTTCCTAGCCAGTATTACTGTTTGAACAGATGCTACCCCTGATCAGGTAAGTAATAGTGAATAATTAGGGAGATAGGAGACCTGCAACTAAGGGACAAAGTTAGTACACCATCCCATAATCCTGTAAACAGCGTCTTCTGTTCCAAAGCATAGGTAACCTTTTTCTCCTAGTCAGATGTTACAGCCAGAACAGATGCTGCCCCTGATCCGGTAAGTCTGAATAAATAGGGAGAACAGGGAGCCCTTGAGCTAGGGAATTGTTGACACTAAGTAATTCGGCTATCCCATAATATTATTGTAGTAGCAGACCCTTAGTGAAGAGACAGAAAACTGAAGGTGTTCATAGGAATGTGGTCGTCGTTGATATACGGCGTTAATGAGAGCGCTGGGGAGGATTACCAGCGTGTAGGGCTGCCGGATTGCGGCCCGTGTGTAAGTGAGAGCGCTGGGGGGGGATTACCAGCGTGTAGATCTGCCGGATTGTAGATCGTTTGGAAAAGGAGAGCACTGGGGCTGCAGACCCACGTGTGTAGACACGCCAGATTGTGTGTCATATCTGCCCCAGGGTAGATTAGTCTGGGTCTGAGTGGCCGCGAGACTATAAGGTATGAGTGTGGTGTAGGGCATGGATATCCTTAGTAATCAGTGAGTATTCTTAGTATCCCTATAGATTTAGTGGTGTTTCTAATAATATGAGCTTGTATATTGCGAGTTCCCCATCCTCAGGTAGGTACCCAGGTGCCTGGATAGATGGTCCTGAGGAGGGATGTGGTTACGTTCTGGCTGGGTTAGAGGGGCCCCTAGGGGCTGATCCCATCTAAGCAGAAATCCGGCCATAACACCAAGAACCAGACAGTATAAAATGAGTGCAGAAGTAAAGGCTGGAGTCGCAATTGAAATAAACAGATTACTTGAAGCAAACATCATACAGGAAGTAATGAGCACTCCCTGTAACTCGCCCATAATTGGAATTAAAAAGCCTAGCGGGAAGTATCGGGTAGTGCAGGATCTGCGCAAGGTTAACCAAATTGTTGTTCCTTGCTGTCCCATTGTGCCCAACCCCGCAGTGATACTGTATCAGATTCCTTGGAATGCGGAATGGTTCACTGTCATTGACCTGTGCCATGCATTCTTCTCCATCCCATTGCATCCTGAAAGCAAGTTCCTTTTTAGTTTTGAATTTGACAGCCATGTCTATGTCTGGAATCGTGTCCCCCAAGGGTACACCGAAAGTCCATCGATTTTCAACCAGATCCTAAAAAGATGCCTTGAATCTTTAGTACTGCCAAGAAAGTCTGTTCTGGTACAGTACATAGACGACCTTCTGGTGGCGTCTCAAAGTCAAACTGACTGTGTCACTAATACCATTGCCTTGCTGAATCACTTAGGAAAGGGAGGACATAAAGTATCACCAGACAAATTACAGTTCTGTAGGAACTCTGTGAAATATCTGGGGCACCAGATAGAGAAAGGGATCCGAAAAGTCACTACAGAAAGGATCAAGATAATTCAAACTATGGACCTGCCCAGAACCCAGAAAGAAGTAAGAATGTTCCTAGGAGTTGTAGGATACTGCAGACAATGGATTGTAGGATTCGCAGCTCTAGCCAAACCCCTGATAAAAATGACCAAGAAGGGAGTGGAAGACCCAGTCAGTTGGGACGAAGAAAGCATGTCCGCTTGGGTAAAATTGCGAAATTGTCTGTGCTCAGCTCCTGCATTAGGAATGCCTGATTATTCCAAGAACTTCGAACTGTTCTGTGACACAAGAGACAATTGTGCGCTCTCAGTCCTGACCCAGGAGCATGGGCTGATCAGGCGTCCCGTGGCCTACTTTTCGGCCACTTTAGATCCAGTAGCTGCTGGATTACCAGGATGCCTGAAAGCAGTAGCTGCTACGTGCGTTAGTCTGGAACAGAGTGAAAACATTGTGATGGGACATCCTGTCACAGTATATGTTCCACATTCTGTTGTGATATTACTGACCAGAACAAAGGCCCAGTATCTCACCCCTAGTCGGCTGACTAAATATGAGAGAATTCTAGTTGGTGCCGAGAATGTAATTATTTCCCGGTGCAATGTCTTGAACCCTGCAACCCTGTTGCCTATTCCTCTGGATGTAGAAGCCGAGGATGAAATGGAGCATAACTGCATAGACTTAACAGAGTTTAGCACCAAGCCACGTCCTGATATCAAAGAAATAGCCTTACTTGATGAGGATATTATGATGTTTGTGGATGGCTCATGTTTGAGACATGAAGATGGAGGTTTAAGTGCTGCCTATGCCGTAGTCACATTGGCGACAACCCTGGAAGCATCTTACCTATGCGAAGTAAAATCTGCACAGGTAGCAGAACTAATCGCATTGACAAGAGCTTGTAAGCGGGGGAAAAACAAAAGAGTAACTGTTTATACCGACAGCCAGTTCTGTTATGGGGTTGTTCATGACTTCGGCCAACTATGGTTACAAAGAGAATTCATGACTTCCTCAGGTACCCTATCAGAAATGGAAAGGTGGTACAGAACCTGCTGGAAGCAATTCAATTGCCCAAAGAATTGGCTGTGGTCAAGTGTGCGGCCCACAGATCTGGAAATGATGATGTGACAGCCGGAAATCGATACGCTGACCAAATTGCCCAGTTTTGTGCCCGACACAAAATGTCCCTCCAAATTGGATTATGGGGTGGTGGAAACAGCTGCCAACTGATGTTGTTTGAAAGTGTATCTACATGGGAGGAATTGAGAGACTTACAACAGGCAACAGACAGGGAAGAAAAGGGCAGATGGAGGACGAACGAATGCCGAATCAGGAATGATGGTGTGGTGGTTGACCCCACTGGTGTGCCTGTACTGCCAGACAGCCTGGTAGACCCCATGGTCAGAATGATACATGAACCAACACATATGGGAAGGGATGCAATGTGTCGTGTGTTTGAAAAGGTATTCTATAATTCGAAATTCAGAAACCAAGCGGAAAAACGTTGCCAGAGGTGCCTAGTGTGCCAGCATATCAACGCAGGAAAGAGGACAGTAGTAGAACAAAGTACAATTGGAAAGGCAGAAGGTCCCTTTGTCAAGATGCAGGCGGACTTTATAACATTGCCCAAGTGCAAGGGATATAGATATGTCCTGGTCATAGTTTGCCTGTTTTCCAGGTGGGTGGAGGCTTACCCAGCAAAGAAAAATGATGCCATAACTGTAGCTAAATTGTTACTCAGGGAACTGATACCTAGATTTGGAATTCCTGAGACGATCGAAACAGACCAAGGTGGGCATTTCTCAAACGAAATCCTCAAAGAACTCTGTACAGCATTTAAAATGGAGCAAAGGCTGCACTGTGCATATCATCCAGAGGCTTCTGGAATAGTTGAACAGATAAATGGTACTATCAAGTCCAGACTGGCGAAGATGTGTGATTCCACCAAAATGAACTGGATAGAAGCTTTGCCCCCGGTGCTGATGAGTTTGAGAAGTATTCCGAACCGAAAAACAGGCCTGAGCCCCCATGAAGTGCTAATGGGAAGAGTGATGCGACAGGCATGGGTACCTGGACACAAACTGCTTAGTATTTCTGATGATTTGGTACTAGAATACTACAAGCAGCTGGGTGACCAAGTGCGTTCTATCTCTCACCAGATTGGAGAGACTGCTGACGACTGGCCCAAGACTACAGCACATAAACTGAAACCAGGTGATTGGGTGGTGTTAAAGAAACACACCCGGAAGAGTTGCCTTGGACCAAAGTGGGGAAAGCCAAGACAAGTGATCCTTGTCACCACAACTGCTGAAAAGTGTGCTGGTGTACCGAAGTGGATCCCTGCCAGCCACACGAAGCGGGTAACCGGAGAAAACGCGACTGAAGCTGAAGGTAGTCCAGCTGAGGAGACTCCCGAGGAGGGTCCGGATCTCGCTGACATCGAACTACCGAGCACAAATCAAAACGTTGATTGGGTCCCTGCTGACGAACAGGTTCTTGATCCAATACGAACCAGAAAATATTCCTACCTAGATAGTGAGTGGGATAGTGAAGGTGAGACAGAATTAGAGGACGAAGGTCAGGTCAACGAGACTCACATCAAACCTGATCAGGAAGTAGGCCAAGTAGGGACAGATCAAGCCATCGACACTCCTCCTGAAACTCCAGAATCTGGAAAGGGTCAGATAGTGATTAAAGTTGAAGTTCATGCGGAAGAAAATCAAGGGATCGAAGTGCATGAACAGGAACAGATAGATATAGACAAACGTGTTCAGGAAGCAGAATCCAGATCGCCTGAAAATAAAGAACAAATACAAATACAACCTGAACAAGGCCAGCTTAGAAACCAGGCAGAAGAAATAGATGAAAGACCTGGAACTAGTCAGACAGGAAGGGAAATAGACACTGTCAAGACACAAGTGCCACAACGAAGTGAAATCAAGAGAGTTCACAAGGAAGGTCAAGTTTCCTCGACCACTGAAAGCCACAAGAGTAAGGGTGAACCCCGATACATCAAAAGACTGAGACTCCGAATAAAGACAGTTGAAGAAAAACTAAAAGACCGAAAAAGGGCTGAAAGTGAAAGGAAAGAAGCCCGAGGCAAGTCTCACAGAAAAAGCGACAGAGTAAAGAAACAGAACAGGTTGTATCGGAGCCCTGAATGGACTTACTTGGTGTTGGAAGAAATTGACGAGCCCAACCACAGTGGCAAAAGTGATGAAGAGTCCATTGCTGATCGGAGCTCTGACGAAGACCCTCCCTGAAACACACCTAAGTGAGCCTCTGATGTAAAGAGACAAAGAGGGGTCGAAAACCCACCTGTAAGCTATAATGTCTGATTCGAGTGTCAATGGAAGATCCAGATTTAGTTGTTGCAAAACCTGCTGTAAAATATGCTTATGTAGTGTAGCGATGTTGATAGTGATATGGATAGGACTCACAGTCTTTATACCCTTTATGATAAGTAAAGATCCTAACTTGTACCCTACTGAACCAGTGAAGTTAGACTCAGAAGTTGTACAGACTGAAGAAACACCACGAAGTTTAGAAAAACGTGACAATACAGTTAGCCTGAGACAAACACAACATAAACTAGAAGCATCAGATGAGGGTGGACTACATTTTCACAAAATGAGAAACAGGACACACTTAAATGTCTTTGCTAACCTTCTAGTGCACTATGTAGAAGCTATGGAAATAGAAGATTGTTATGTTTGCATGAAGCTACCCACTTCTGTAGCTGAAGGCGTGACATATCACCATTTACCCCTGACCTACGGGTTTTCCTGTAGTATACTAGCAAGCTTATTCTATAGAAGCACTTTACAGTACTATTACTCAAACATTGACGTAATCTTTTCAGAACTTCCTGTTCGTGGAAACCTAAACCTTGTACATATTAGAAGTGAGGTGACCCGTTACATGGGAGAGTATTTCCTGACTATAGGTGACATAGACTTAAATGAAGCTAGACAAGCTAATCTGACCTGTTCCTTGCAAGAGCAAGAAAAGATGTTTATAAAAATGGCAGAGAGAAGGAGGGAAAAGTTTCAGAAAAAGGCCACTGACCAAAAGGATAGAACCCCTAGGTGGGCAGAAAAGATGGAAAGCGCCTCAGAAGGCGAAGCTGCTCCTGCTTTGTTGCTGGATTTTGAACGGAAAGGGAAACTCTGTCTTCATAGAGAAAAGACCAGTTATTATAACAATGTATTCATCGGTTCCAGCGAGTGTGAACATAATTACAAGGTAATTGGAGGTTGGGATTTCAAAAATGGGTCAGAACCTGTGTTTCCCGGAATTTATTATATATGTGGGAACAAGGCTTATTTCAAATTGCCGGATCACTGGTATGGAAGCTGCTACTTTGGCATTGTTTTCCCAAAAATATACCATGTGAACAACGCTGCTGGAAGCAATGAAGATACTAATGGCTTAGCGCGTAGAAAACGTGAAAGTGTAGGAGAAATTGTAGGTGATATTTTTAGTGCACTGATACCTGGAATGGGGGTAGTTCTGAATACTCACAGAATCTGCAAATTGTCTACAGTAGTGGATCGGTTATCAACTGACACTGCTGCCGGATTCCTGCTGGTCAATACTGAAATGGTTGCGATCAGATCAATGGTTTTACAGAATCGCCTTGCTCTTGACACCTTATTGGCAAAAGAGGGCGGAGTCTGCAGGATGCTGAAGGCGCAACATTGTTGCACCTACATACCTGATAAAAGTATCAAACGTAAGAAATATGTAAGGAACATAACTAATTTGGAAAAAGAACTCAAACCATTAGAGGTTGACAGTGCCTGGAAGAGACTGACTGATGGTCTCTCCTCTGTAGGTAGTTGGTTTTCTAACTTAGGTAAAAGTCTTCTGTGGAAAATACTGATGCCAATAGCTGGAATAGGTGTGGTTGTACTGATCATATTCATCTGCTGTAAATGTCAAAAATGCAAAAAGTACACTGTGAATAAGAGAGGAGTGAAGAGAAATGTTGATGAGCTAGAATTAGAAGAGTTAAGAAACCAGATTTATAAAAAGGCCAAAAATCATCACTCTCATAGAGAAGCTGAGAGAAAACTCAACAATAAATTTATTGAAATAGAAATGAACGAATTGGAAGAATGAAGTTGGCATCTGTTTCCTTTATAGTGATGATAGTAAATATCATCAAAGAGGGGATTGATGGAGCAAGGATTCGCACGTAAAGCGACTTGCTCTCACTCAAGAACCTCGCCTAACTTGTAATAATATTAATTCAACCTGTCCGTCATTTATTTCGCCTTTTTCTCCAACACGTGGGTGTCCCTAGGAGGCTTGCCTATGTGTTTTTCCGTAATAACAAAGCTTGCACTACTGAATGGCCGCTTCGCAGGAAATACAGTCTGCGCATGCGTCGGTCATACCCACGTGATGTGACGCACTCGCATTTTGGAGGGTGTTTGTTGCTCATGCGCATTGTTACTGAAAATGTCCGCTTGTGTTTAACCATGCTCTCTGCCCACTCCTGCTGCTTTTTGCATATCTGTCCTTTTCGCATTAACCTTAATGCTATAGTTCTTATAAAGTAAGGGGTGCAGTGAAGAATTACCTGGTATACAGTGTATTCATTTTGTCTGTGTTTCTAATTTGTTTTCGCGTACTTTTCATGTATTACGCATCCATGGGCTGGGGTCGGGAGATGGAATCCATTTTGAAGCCTGTAAACTCCCCGCACACGTGATGAGGGAAAAACCCAACTGCGCAGAAGCAAAACTCAGCCAGCTGGCTCCTGAAGCAAGATGCGCCTGGGAACCTACCTAGGCCATGGGAGAAGATGCTGATATCTACCTAGCTAATGATACATTGTTTCTATATGCTGTACACTCTCACTGTTTTCCATATTCCTATGCCTGGGAACGTGAACGCAAGGGGCGGGTATGAAAAATTAAATATTCAGTGTGGGAACACAGAATTATAGGTGATAACCATGACATAACCACCTCTCCTGACCAATCATATGTTGGGAACTTGTCACTTGCAACATTTGTGGGTGGTCTAGGGGTCCCAAAAGAGTATAACTAGCCTAGTTTAGCTTAGAGAAATTGTCCGACTTGTCCGAGTAGCAGACCTGTCACTGACCCTACGAACTCTATGTGTGATTGATACAGAGCGCTGCGGAGCACTCTGTCCACACTTTCCACAAACTCCAAGGGGTGGAAATAGTCCTAAGTGCTGGCGAAGCACTTTGCTGGGGAGGTTTGAAAACCCAATCGGGGTTACTGGCGGATTCCGTGCAGAAGAGGGGGTAACGCAGGCGTTGCATCCGAGGCTGCAGGTGTTGGTCGTGCCCTTTGGTGAGCCCAGTCCTGACCCAAATCCTGAGGGGTATCCTGTCCTGACTGTCCGTGAGCTGTACCTGCTCACCTTCTGGTATTCCTGAATCCTTGAGGGTCCTTGTCCCCGAGCTCGTCCCAACTGACCCGTGGCCAGGGTTAGTCTTCATTCCCGTCCTAGGTAAATATTCTATGTGGGTGTCTGTCTGACTATACTCTTACCTTTCCTCGTCTTAATAAAGCACTCTTGCCTGTGATATTGCCTTATCACCTTTAAGTGATTTATATGCAATTGTTTATTAGTGATGTTCCACTTCTCTCCCTACCTGTAGGATATTATTAAGATTGTCGTATTAGGTTAGTGTGTTCCATTTTTCCCTTCCCTTTAGTATGGTTGCAGTGAACTTAGTAAGAATAGCATAGAGTTTAGAATAAGAATAAGTGCACATGATAGGTCCTTCTCACGTCCCCTGCCTTAGTTTAAGCCTGTGCTGAATAGCATGTTCCTTAATGCTCATACTCTGTAGTGTTCCCTAATACTCTAATGGTACTTGCCCTAATCCATAGTTACATTGTGGCTTTAATTCTAATCATTGATGTACTGATTTGTATTTGCCTCATTATCCTGGCATATTCATTCTAAACATTCTTATATAAAACTTTGAAAACCCATCAGGTGTCTATGGTCATTATACATTATAAAGTGTGGATAAATGTACTAAGTGTATAAAGGTTCTACTCCTTCTAGGAATCTTGTTACCTGTCCACTGCTAGCTCCTGGTCCATCAGGAGTAATGTGCCTGTGGTAAGTCAGGTACATGAATAGTAAGTGGTGTGAAAGTCACCCCCCGAATTACTCATAGTAGCGTGTGGAAAATCACCCGGTTCACGCAAAACATTTTTCATTCATATGCACGCCAGGGCCCAGTGCGTGGAAATTGGGAAAAAGGTGACCCGGGTGAACTGCGCGCTCTATCAGTTGCACCGGAGGAGTCTATGTCACATCCAGAAGTACTGTGGCAAACCTGTGTGCCAGGAGGGGCTGCCAGACCCAAGACTTCAGGCAGTCGTCTGGGACTGGAGAAAACCTGTGATCACAAAATCTGCCCTGACTGACCCCCAAGGACCAGTAAGACACAGAGCAGGATCTTGCACCCTCGTTGGTCTCCAGTCAGAAGCCAAAGAATCGAATCCTCCCAAGCAGGGAATAAAGCGACTTACTGTCTTCGCGAGCTGGAAGCTGCTCCAATCTCTAGGGAGAGCCGGCCGTGTCGCTCAGGAGAGTGAGCATGTCGGGTGCTGCTGCGTGTACAGTGAGCAGCCCGACTTCTCTGAGAAGGACCAGAATTTGCATGTGTCCGGGTTCAGGGCACCGGCTGGAAAGTTGAACAGTTCTGTGCTGCAGGAGCTGGTAAGACTTGAACTGGGCCTGTGGGGCCATGGGGGATTCGCTGTTGAAGGTGCTATGGCACCCTAGGCACTTGTGACTAATTCCTGAGGGGAACTCTTGAGTACAACAAACTAGTAAGAATTATCTGGATACGGCCACCAGTGAATGGGGAATAACCCGGAGCACATTGCAGGGAAGAGGGCGGGACAGGGAGTTGCCTGACAACTACTAGAGCCCCGACCTCATGGGGATTATGTTACTGCATATGAATGTTGCTATTCCTTTGAATGTGTAGAGTTAGAAATAAAATACTTATTTTTCTTACAAAAGTATTGGACTAGACATTGACTTATTGTTTGTACTGTGTGCACTTTGAGTTATGAGGCATGTTCACCTACCTGTATCTTTATTTGCCCCCACAACCCTGAGGGAACCTCTGATTGCTTGTCTACTGCTACAAACTGAGAGCCAAGTGCAGAAGGGGTACTTGGTCCAGTTGCACAGGATCCATAGTAGGTCAGGCCCCAGGGACATTAGGAGTAAAAGGCCTTATTCACCACGATGGGGCCCAGTATCACCTTATTCTGAGAAGAACAGATTCGAGGATTAGCCCATGGGAGTTGTGGCAAATGTGGTGGCAAATAGTGCATCACAGGGCACCTTGAAACAATAACACCAGTGAATAGACGTTAAACACAACTGTGCAAGGCATATGGGGATTCTTCACTAATTATATGTTTTTACAAATTAGTGACAAATGGTCAATACCATTAGTGAAAAGTGCACAACCTATAAATGAAACTTTAGAGCATGGTATTCGGCTTCCGGTTAAATACATTTTTAGATAAGTATGTATATGAAAAATTGAGGTAAAACAGACAGACTTTAAACACAATTTTAGACTGCTATTTGTATTCTTATGTTCTTTGGGTATAAATGACATCCTTGTCATTTGGAAAGGTTCTCTACATAAATAACAAGAATATATTGCATATCTGAAACACAGTGACTTCAATGTGCAATTTGCATTGGATTTCAGCGCCTAAAGAATGTTTATTGGATGCTGGATTCGTGTTACTAACAAAACACTCAACCGCAAACTATTCAGCAAAGTTCCAACTGTGTGTAGGATTGTATGGGGTAGTCTAGTGGTTGGGGTGGAGCTAGGAGGGAGGAGCAGGAACGGGAGGAAGTAGGGGGACAGGAACCGGGCAGTTAGAGTAGGGACGGGGAACTGAATAGATGTGCTAATAAAGAGTTAAGAGATATACAAGTCGGTGTCCGTGTATGATTGATATAGGACACGACAGCTGGCGACGAGGGTGGGATCCAGCAGCAAACCCACCAGAACAAGCCCCGTCCCGCAGCGTGGAGCGTCCAGAGCTCCGCTGCAATTGCGATCCTGCGGCGCCCAAGGAGAAGCCCCCAGGAGTGACCCAGCAACCCTCGGAGAGAGCCGAGAGAAGAAGAAAGAGCGCTGAGTGAAAGCGCCAGAGAAAAGGAGCCGGTCGCGCTGGACGCGCGAGACCCGCCAAGAACGAAGAAAGAGCGCCAAGTGAAAGCGCCAGAGGAAAGGAGCCGGTCGCGCTGGACGCGCGAGACCCGCCAAACCGTGAGTGAAAGTCGGGAGCCCACTCCGACATTGCCTCATCACTTTGCAAGTCACCGCACAGGTGAGAGAAGCGTTTTGCCACCTGATGCGCGAGATTCAACACCAGGTCGGCGCGCGCGATCAGAAGACCGCGCTGAGCAGCAGAAAGCCCCAAACCCTACCTGGAGAAGCGCTGATGTCCCTGGGACCGACGGCCGTTGAGTCAGCCCGGCGCGGTGAGTGAGCACCGGAATACAAAGTAAAATGAATAGAAAGCAATGAGAGCCCCAAATCTCGTCGAAAACGAGATTTCCAAGTCGGCGGCCATCTTAGAATCAGGCAATTTCCTCCAATCCCCTGTCAGGGATCTAAGTCGGCCATTTTGAAGTCAGGCCAATAGAGGTAAAGAAACAAACATTAGTAAGTGTAAGCCAACAAGCATTGACAAACATAAAGGAGCAACCAAAAGAACAAGCATTGGCAAATGGAATGACTACATTGAATGAACATTGGCAAGTGACGGACTATATCAATGAACGCGCATTGATAGATATAAGTAAGCAAACATTAGCAAAAGCAATAACAAAGACAAACAAGCACAAGTAAATGCAAGAAGTGCATTAGAACACGCAGAGGGGAACGCGAGACCAATAACAAAACGAGCATCAATTAACGCAAGATACAAATAAAGACAACAGTAAACACCACAAGCACTGGCAAGTGCAAGAGACACACTGAGAGCAAGCACATGCTTCAAGTATAAACAAACCTGAGCAAATGCAAGCCTTGATGCAAACAAGCATAAGCTGGCACAAATACCGAATGGAACTAACACAAGCAAATGCAAATCCAGGACGCTACGAGCACGAGCCAATACAGACCTGAACATACCAAGCACAGATAAATACAAGTCCCGAAGTCAGCGAGCACAGGCAAGTGCACATCCTAAATGCACTAAGCAACTACAGATCTGGAACGTAACAAACACGAGCAAAAACAAATACCGAAGCAACCTTCCCGCGCCACGCAAAGATAGATGGTCAACAGTAGGAAGAACTCCAAAGTACCTGCAGCTAGCAAGTCCCTCTAACGAAAGCAGGAAGTTGAGTGGTGACCATCTCGAAATCAGGAAATCCAACCGTAACCCACTGAAGCCTACTTAGACAGTTGAACCAAGGGCAAACAGAACACAGCAGTCACCCAGGAGTGGCGAACCTTCCCAACATCGAAGGAGACGACAATACCTCAGACGACAGAAGGTCAGCGAATAAGACTGGAGGCAAAGTGAACAACCTTGCGACAGTAGTAGACAAGCTCCCCTCCCTCATGGCCGCGGTAAATACGATCCATCGGTCCAGTCCCTGCATTGAAGTACCACCCCCAGTGCAACAGACTGACAGTCGGACTTTAAATCTCAAATGGAGCAGGTGGCTGGAATCACTGGACAATTTTCTTGAGGCAATTGGTGAGCGAAGAGATGGGAAACGTCTGATACTGCTCCTCCAACTGGTCGGTCATGAGGGCCGACGCCTAATCAGAACATTTCCCAAAAGGGACACAGAGAGCTATAAAAGACTACAAGTGAAGCTACGTGCCCACTTCCATGCACATGTAGAAGTGGATCATGCTCGCATCGCTTTCAATACAGCGCGGCAGGAACCCGGAGAACCACTGCCGAGATTCATTACCCGATTACTAAGTCTGGTACCCTGCTGCTACTTCAATACATTTACTAATGAAGAAGCAGTTCGGCTCCGAATAATCGAAGGCTGTTCAAGCGCAGACACGAAGCGCAAGATTCTTCAGGAGCAGTGGTCGCTAAAGAGAATCATCAAGGGGGCCGAGGCTGGAGTGCGACTAAAAGCAAAAGACTTCTCAAATGACGTGCACTCGAATGCAAGACACATGGATGTCTGGAAAGAGGCACCCCTTATGCCTAGGGGTGAGGCCCAGGAAACAAACAAAGCTGAAAAGAGGGAGGGCGAATCAGAGTCAAGACGGAACAAGAGACAGAGCGTCATGGAACACTCCAAGTCACCATCACAAAAGACCAGGATGAATCAGGATTGCGAAAGCGGTACTGATACAACCTCATGGAACTATTCAACCTCAAGGAGTCAGTCAACAGATGATGATACTGATACAACCTCACGGAGTTACTCAACCTCAAGGAGTCAGTCAACCGATGATGAGAATGATTATGAAACAGATGAAGTGTCAAGTGGGACAGATCACACCCATGGACAAGATGGCAGATTGCTCATCAAGAATGCAAGAAAGACGAACTACGGAAGATGGGACCTATCCCGTCAATGCCAGAAACCAGCACACGAACAACCCCGGCCATCCTCCCGCTATGCACCAAAGTCTACAGATGAGTCCGAAGAAGCATCAAGCGGTGAGACAAATCATCCCAATGGCACGGACGTTAACACAAACAACAAGCGAGAAGAAGAAACTAACCACATGAGGAGTGGCAAGCCACTCAGACACCGAAAAGGGAGGGGCATGTACACTCCAGACAGTTGTGTCAACGAGAAAGCGGAGAAGGGACAATTGATGTCCTGTGAAAAGGGTAAAGACCAAATGCCCCGAGACCAAACTAATGAAGTAAACGATCCCTCCACCGCAACAACACAGAAGACACAAAAAGAGACATACCCAAGGAAATGCTCCGTAGATAGCTCCGACCCCAGGAGCATGTCATCCCAGAATACCAACTCAATAAACGTATCAGTCACGACGCCCTCAAAAGAACGTTCTCAAAGGAAATCGGCAACCGACTCCTCCGAGTCGGAAGACATGTCTGTCCGATCATTCGGGTCAACAAAATCATGGTCCCGACCACGGCCATGGCATCAATCACCCGGACGCACAACAGAACCAAAGGACAACAAGTCACGTCAGTCATCGCCACATCAAGACATGAATAATATACCGTCAGCCCTGATGGGGTCAGAGAGGTTGACTCAAAGAACTGACGGAAGGAGAACAAAGAAGTGGGACAATATCTACCAAGTGGTAAAGGATTATCCCGTCACCCCGCGGGGAGGACCGAACGTAGTGACAGAGATGAACTGCCACCGAATGAGAGACAAACAGACACATGACCGGGTGGTCAAGGGTCTCGCCAGCCTCAAACACGAGTGGGAAGGGAAGAAACAAACAGAGGCAACACATGAGTCCAAGAATCAAGACAGGACACCCATATCAGATAACACACTAATGTCTGGCATGACTGGCGGTGAACAGAAGAACAGTGCCGTTCCCAACCTGACAGATGGTGAACAGAAGAACAGTGCTGTTCCCAACCTGACGGATGGTGAACAGAAGAACGGTGCGGTTCCCAACCTGACAAGACAAAGAGAAACAACTTCACAGGTGGGAGCTCAGAAGAAGACCAGCCCATCGTCCGCTCCCGAAGGAGATCAATCGGCAATAGACCAAGAGTCACCAAGGAAGGCAGACAGTCACTGCCGAGCTGAGCCAGTAGCAGTCACACAACAAGAAAGAACCACGATAACTGTGGAACCGAATAATGAGCAGCCCACCTGCAATGGGTTGCATTCCCGAAAGTGCATTCCTGCAGCTAAGGACATCGTGGCTAAGACACCGGAAAGACTGATCAAAGTCAGGACCACCCAGGATTCGACACTACTGATGCTTGAAGAACAAGCTGTTCGTCAACCCGTGTGGTGGATTGAAGACTTACAAACAATGTGGAAACTAAGTTCATTTTGTTAAGAAAGGGGGAGATGTAGGATTGTATGGGGTAGTCTAGTGGTTGGGGTGGAGCTAGGAGGGAGGAGCAGGAACGGGAGGAGCTAGGGGGACAGGAACCGGGCAGTTAGAGTAGGGACGGGGAACTGAATAGACGTGCTAATAAAGAGTTAAGAGATATACAAGTCAGTGTCCGTGTATGATTGATATAGGACACGACACTGTGAATACCATATTGCATCCCTTACATGGAATGCTTCTGAATCAGAATACATTTGTGTGATAAAAAATATTTGGCTAGAAAGTAAAAAGGGTATGGAAAGAGGTTAGAATATGGGAACAATAAAACAAAGCCTCCACAATGTAAAGAGAAGTTGTACTTAAAGATAACAATAAATATTTGGAAAGGGTATGATTTATCACACAATATTGTGCTGATAGCAATCAAATATATGCTGTTTATTACAATTGGATTCTGATTTGAAGGATGTTCTTCCCAAACTCTAAAAAGACAAATCATTAAAAAAGCTAGTCAGCCTGAGTGATATGGTTTATTATATGAAAAAGAGACAGCTAACATGGATTAGTTACCATCAAATCCGTTTGTTTTCCACAAATGCAGACAGTGAAGCTGCTCTAAATACACCAACGAAAGCAGATGGACATTCCACAACCAACCTTTCACTAGTAGGTGATGTAAGACCTTTTATGAAGTGTATTGTCAGACTCTGTACTTATAAAGAGTATTCATTTATTAAAACAATTTGCAGGATCAGTTCTTAGATCCCTCAAAGAAAGTTGGATGGGACAAATTCAAGTTTTAAGAAATTGAGACAATAAATATCCTATAATGGTGCATTCAATCGTTATTTGAACGACATCATATTTTTTTGCCATAGAACACATTGGTGTGAAAAGACAGAGATGAGAGACAGAATTAAAATGAAGGAAACATGATTCAATTTGGATACAAAACTGAAAGCAGTCCAACATAGTCTAAATGTGGACAGTGAGCTATGGGTCTCATTAAGGTCTAAAATATCTCCAGTGTGAATTAATGATGTATGACGAACAAATAGTGGAAAACATTGAGTATAAGTATCTTCACAGTCTTTGCCAACATTCCATGTAGCTCAGACAATGCACTGTACCCATTTGGCTTTGAGTCCTAATCCACATTAATGTATTAAATATATATTCTCTTTGTATTGAGCTAATTTGAATGTAAATGCCAGGCGTTATTTTCAAAGAATCAGTAGTTTTTAAGCTGTTGATAATTTTATATATTATCTATGATGAACCTTCAAAAATATTAGTTATGCTCTTTTTAGTTAAAGGAGGATGCATGGTTTGAATGTCATGGAATATGCAAAAATAGTATTCATGTTTACATATTTTTATGTATGTCCTTATTGATTTAATGAGGGAGGAGATCTGAATACTAACTTCAAAGATTAATAAATAATTGACTGAAATTCTGGTTTTTATAAGAGCTTTTTTGGCTAGTATCTTCATTTAAAAAATATAGCAATTTAACTATTACACTGGTGAGGAAACACAATATTTATCAAGGAGTACATTGAGAGCACTGGGCCAAAACTCAGGTTCCTACCATGAGAAAGCATGTTATTCTCAATACTTAACACAGGTTTTATGATGCCTTGGGCCTTACCTACACCTTTTTAGTACTCTCAGGGGCATATTCTCAAGGAATTATCGCCGAGTTAACAGCACTTTGACGCAGCCAAAGTGGCGATAAATTTATCACCCCATTCACAAGCTGGTGCTAACAGCCCATATCACCAGTTTACCTGCGATAGCAGTCGCAAAAAATATCGTCACAGATGACCCCGGCCACTATCGCTAATGAGATGCAGAGTAGGCGTTCCGGTGCAAAAAGCCTAAACAGCACCACTCCGCAACATTCTCAACGACCAGCCAGATCGGCGATAAGAACACAAAACAGGCGATAAGGCGCATTAGCAGCAGGAAATGAACATCTGCTTTGACCTGGTGTAAAGTCGGACAACAGCCTGCACCACAGTAGGGAGCCCAGCACAGAGCCACACCTAAAGGGTAACAGATGCCATGGAGCCACTGATCATGCAGCTCGGACACCCAAGAGGGCCACAACACCCACAGCTACCACACCCAGGACCACCCCCCAGGACCCTCACCGCCCCTTCCGAACCACCACTGAGGCAGCACAGACAAAGACAGCGACCTTCAGTAAATGCACCAACCTCACTCACCCAACACCAGAGAATGTCATTGCACACTACAGACTCAAAGGGACAACCATCCTCCGCATCCTGACCACCATTGCCCTCTGGCTGATGATACCAACACAGCGAACGACCAACATCCCACCTCAGACAAAGCTGCTGGCCGTTATGCATGTGTTGGCCTCTGGTACCCTCCAGCCAACAACCGCCTGAGTCGGAGAAGTCTCACAGCCAGCCCAATCCAAGTTCCTCACAACGGTCGTGGATGACATCATCAGCTTGGTACCCCACAATCTATACTTCCCCACACTCTGCATGAACAGCTGGAGACTAGGCAAGGCATCTACGCCACAGCTGGCTTCCCGCACATGTGAGGGGCAATTGACTTCACACATGTCCTACTTGCTCCCCCGTGGCAACACTGCACACCATAACCGCAAAAGGAAGCACACGTATTCCATCAATGTGCAGGCAAGAGTGGACCACCGGGAAATCTCCACCAATGTCGATGCCAACCACCCAGGCAGTGTGCATGATTTCTACATCTTCCGACAGTCCATCATCAACCAGTGCTACCAGGATGGCACTTGTGGAAATGCACTGCTCGTTGTCAAGTACCAAATGAACACAACACACACCTCAACCCCACAATCATGCAACTCACAACACTGGGAATGCACATGATACAAACTCACATACAACATGCCAAACAACATGCCCACCCACCAGACACAACTTACTGCAGCAACCTGGGCCAGCCATGCACATAAGACATCAGCGGCATGGCACCTCAGCCACACAATAGCAGATTGTGGGGAGAGGTGGGAACCAGGCATGTGCGAAGGAGGCATATGACCCATGGATGAGAATGTACACAATGCCATGTGTGGCGTGGATGTGATGTCCCGACTGCAGCATGCAGACCACACACAAATCCATGTCAACAAACACCGCTGGTGTTTAGAGTGTAGTGGACAGAGGAAGCAACCATGTCACCCCAGCCAGTGGGGAAGTTTGCAGAAATGTAGCTTGTTACGTCCCCCCCGTAAGTGTGAGTGGAGTGGGCTAGCCCTGAGTACGCCAGGCCAGCGTGGAGGTGTGAATAAAAAGGCATGTAACTCTGGGTGTGGTTCTCTTCCGGAATGCCCAAAGTGTCTGCCTGGGTGGCACCTCTCACCCCGCCACGAGGCGGACGCCACCCCTGTTAGCGGTGTTGCCTGCGATCCTGTGTGCCTTGCTGCATCCCGGGCCCCAGGTCCCCGAACCTGTCTTGCCTGCCCCTGCGCACCCAGGCCTCAATGCTCCTCTGCCGAAACCAGCGTGTGTCGAAGAGAGCCCACCATGTGCCGGTGCAAGCTCCAAGCCTGAGGGCCGTGACACTGGCAGCCTCCTCAGACCATCCGGCCTCCACGACACAGACCCGCAGTACTCCTTTCTCGTTGACGTACTCCACCGGCATACACAGCGGATTAGTAGGTCACACATTTGGAACTGAGTCTTGATTACACTATGGCAGAGAACATTATTTATGGAAGATTTTATGTCACTATACTCCCTTCGATGTTGTGCCACCGAGTCTGTATATGGCATTCCAACCACACATGTCTGTGGGCATATGCGGACTACTGACCTTGGGCCACACTGCACTCGAGTAGGTCACACATTTGGAACTGAGTCTTGATTTAGCAATTGCCGAGTTCATATCATTGTACCGGCATCATTGCAGACTGCATCCCCTCTCAGCCCCGGTGCCACTAAGACTGTTCTCCGACATTCATGGACACTCTCTGGTGGAACTCTGGTGGCGTCTGAGTCTATGGACTGGGGGTTGTCTTCATCCTCATGTAGCTGATACCGAATTGGTGGTGAAAACGAGGCTGTAGCATTCTACTCCTCAATTGGCCGCTTCTGGATGGCTTCTGCACTCTGCATCATGCCCTGCAGGACATCTTCTACTGTCCCCCGCAATCCTCCACCACATTCACCTCGGACATCGATGAGGACCCATTCAGTCCATGTGGCCCTACCTCAGTGCACCGCAATTCACCGTCCCGTGGCGGTGTGCCTGTGCTGGCCGCAGTGCATACGGGGCCACTAACTCTGTGCAGCTCAAGTCATGGACCCTGTCCGACAGAATATTGGATGGCCTTTGAGACGATGGCCTAGGGGTCATCAACACCATGTATATGTGGCCCTGCGCTGTCCACTGCCTCTGGCCTCAACTACGGCCTACCCAGGCTCACCCATCAAATCGAGTCCTGAACGGTCCGGATGTCGCATCACAGCAGGAGGCACATGTCACCACCCCCAGGTCCACCTCCAACCGCCAAGTGCCAGAGTTGAAACAGTCATAGTGGCAGACTAACAGAGTTGCTCACACCTGTTGTGGATGCCTTCATCTGCCTGATACCCTGCTCAGCACTCCAGGTGACACTAACTCAGTGCACCGCATCCCATGGACCTTTACTGATTGAGTTTTGTGCTGTGGAGAGGTTACGCAGCAATGTCACCTCAGGCAGTGTAGGAGACCTGGGAAGAGGATGAGGAAGATGATGCAGGTGTAAAACACCTCACTGCAGCTGCATTAGGTATATCTCGAAGGGACACAATCCTAGACATTTTCTTCACATGTGCGTGCTCATCTCTAGTGCTCCACCTGCAGTGCACTGCAACTCAAGGACACTTCCGTGTGCATATTGCGTGACCTCTGTACTTGCTCCGGCTACCTCCATGATGCTACTCAGTTGTCTCTGTTATGCTGGTGTTTTCAGTTTCCGTTTAAATGGTGTTCACTGTTCAAGTTGTTGCAAGCACCAACCACTCCGTGAGGGCTGGTTTACACTCAACACACACGCATCCAGCACAGGCGTCACTGTACATGTGGCCCTGCCAATAAAGGTGCCGGGCGCATGAGCCCGTAGCCTGTTCCACAAACTATCTGCGTGTGTCGGTGTGGTCATAGTGTGTGCATGAGGGCCCTGGGCCCTACAACATTACATTGGGCTGTGTACAGCTGATGCAAACATGTCACCACAGGCAGCAGCTTGGACCTTGGTCCTGTACCTTTGTCGTCACCCACTCAATACATAAGAGGAGTGGACTGGGCCATCATACACAGGTCCAGCGTGGGTTTGTGAATGCTAATTCCGTGCCTCTGGGCGTGGTTCAGTACTTGAAATATGCAAATGCTTGTGTCTCTGTCGCAGTGTGGGGGTCCTTTTTGGGGTGTAGGTGGTCCCTGAAGGGAATTGGACACCCACGTATGTGATCTAGTTCAGCTTCCATGAGGTCGGCCACCTCCTTTTGGCATTCGGACACCTGGCATTGGAATGCGATGTGTGGCTCGGTGAAGTGTTGGGAGCCAGCCGTGATGGCGGCGGGTGCTTCCTGCTGTGTGGTCTGTGCAGGGGCTAGGGTCACCTCTATGTAGCTCTGCTGCCCTGCTCCTGAAGGTGGATTGCCTGAGATGTCCATGAGCTGTTGTAGGGCGGTGGTGTCAAAGGTGTGGAGGTCATCTCCAGCATTACTGATGGGTTGTCTGCTCTGCTGGAGGTGTTGTTTGACCCTCTGCAATGTGAAGGGGAGATGCATGTTGACATTGTGTTGGTATGTATGTTCGTGCATTGTTCAGTTTACATGCTGACTGTATGACAGTTTACATTGTGACTGTTTGGGAGGTGTTGCATATTTGATGCAGAACAGTGGACATTTGGACTACATGACTGATGTGAGGTTGTACACGTACATTTCAATCAGACTGTTTCCTGCTATGTTAGATGTGATTGCCCTATTTCTGTGCATTAGCGGACCCAGTTGTGTCCTTTGTTCTGCAGTGTTGGTGTAGCACTTTGTACCACATTGTCGTGGGATGTGCTGTTATTGCTATGTGTGTGTGCTGCAGTGTGCCAAGGGGATCAACGACATGATCCAGGGTCGTTGTGGGTGTGCAGTGTGCTACACATCGTTGGCTTGTGTGCCACTGTGCCCATCTCCCCCCGCCCCCCCAGTCCCTGGATTTTACTCACCCTGTTGATGTTGTGTCACGTCCTCTCGAGCTGTGTCCGGACTCCCAACTCCTTGCACTTTCTCCACACTGATGACGGTGGCCTCCGTTTCCTCCAGCTCCTCCTGTGGCGCTGGACTCCCACCTCCTGTCGCCATTTCTGCCATCCTATTGGCAGCAGGTTTGTGCTTGGTTTAGATTTTCACATCATGCCAGCGCCTCTTGGCCTCCTCCATTGACCTCCTCGACACTCCGACTGCATTCAGGCTAGTCTAATTGTGGGTCAGTTGATGGTAGTGTTCTGTCACACCCGTGATGCAGATCTGGTTTTGCTGCGGGCTGCACCCCGTCTTCCTCTTCCTCTACTTCTTGCCCTTCCCCGACCCCGAGGTTCCTTGCTGGTGGTCTGTGGGGCTTGTGTGGTTTGCGTTGGCCTCTGCACTCAGTCTGGGTGCATCCATGGTGCTACGCACTTCGAATTGTTATTGGTGTGTTCTTTTTGTTGCTTTTATAGTGCATTTTCCCACATGACACGTGGGATTTGCATGCCTGTCGCTGATTTTTGCAGATTTTTGTATCACGTTTGGCCTCATCGCAACTTTTTTTGCTATCGTGTTTCGCATTTTTACCATGTCGCGTTAACTTTATCACAGACATTTGACGCGTTATCTTGCGCCTATCGCATGGTACCGCCGTGTTGTGAATAATTAGTTAACACAGTGTTCTTTTCCCGCAATAGACTGCGATATGAAGAGTTGTGTTAAGCTCAATTTGCGTTCATTATCACACGTTCTTGAGAATATCCCCCTCACTATATAAGTAAGTAAGCACTTTATGTGACACTTTCACAAATTTTGCTTTGCAGATTTATAGGCCTTTAAAAGTGCACCTTAATGTTAGCCAACCTAGCAGCCATTTTATTGAACTCAGAAGAATGAAAGGCTGAGATTGTCATGGTGGTATTCAAACTGAGGGCAGCCATTTGCATACGGCCCCCCATTCATTGATCTATCTTACTTGCTTACCAATAAATGCCTACTGTAACATATACAGTTGTCAACGCTAAAGATAAGACATACTCCATCTCAAAAGTGGACGAAATTTGAGCTTTGAAAAATCACAGGGGCATATTAGCAAAAACCTTGTTAAAATTATCACCGTTTTAGCGGCAGGAAACTGCTGCTAAAACGGCAATAATTTTAACGAGGTTCTTGCTAATATGCCCCACAGTTTTTATACTGGATCTGAAATCTTGTGTCAAAATTATCCACATATAATATGTGTACCGTGAGTCTTGCATGTCTGATCTCAGCATGCTTGAGGTATCGCAAGAACAGCTCCTCTCTACACATGGTGCAGTGACTTTTCTGAAGCCTGAGTTATTCACCCAGCAAAAATTCTAGTAAATTATGGTCAGTGACAACCCGAAAAGTTATAGAAGTTTATTGCTAAATGGTTCATAAAACTAGCTACACAGGAATGACATCTGTGTAGATGCACACAAAGCAGGAGAGAGGTTGATGCTGTATAACAGTCATGTTTGTTGGACCTACTGGGTAAATGTTTCTGTTTTCCAGAAACAAAACTCTGAAGCGGGGGCTAACGGCCACCAGCAGCTGAAGGGTTTTCACCAGCAGAGGCGGCTGATTCTCTGTCTGTGGTAGCAGTGCTTCCTCTATTCCTCAGCTTTTCAACCATCTATTCACTTATCTATCTTCAAGGTGATCTACATTAGAGGCTGAATAGTAGGATTCTACCAAATCACAGGTGAAAATCAAGGAGCACCAGGTTTACTAGCTAAAATCACTTACTTGCACTTTATGGTCTAAACACTCCATATTGTCTCAGTGCTTGCTTTTGGGTAGCACCTTGACTTGCATACCATTCATCCAGCTGCTAATTTCCTTTTTTTAAAGTATGTACTTATTTTGTAATTTATGATGGTGGTTTGTAAAGTTGCACAATGGCACTTTGCCTCGAATTCCTTCAAAACAATAGATCGTCGCTTTAAGTGACCATGTCCAAAGACCCATTGAGACGTGGAGGAGGCATGGAGATTTTCCAGTTACTAGTTCGTCTTTACCTACAGACTGATGTTGGTTCAGGCAGAGAGTGTTCACCTGGATCCTTTATGTTGAGAGTACATCAGGGCTGCTAGACACGGCGACCGTGGACAGAGTTAGCACTGATTTATTTGGAAAACGAATTTGCACCGGGCATAGTGCTCAACAATAACCTGTGTAGCAGTTAAACCATAGATCTATGATCAAAATATGCAATTGATACCAACGTAATCTAAAAATATATCTTTTTTATTTCACTTCTTTTTCTCATCTTATAAGTTATTTCAAATATTATAAAAAACATACATACATATAATCAATTGTTTTTTCCACAAATATTTTTTTCTTTTACACGTCCTAAATCCATCCCTATATACATTGAAACCACAAGTTGTTATAAGGTATGATGTACCTAAGAGGTATAAATGCCTCAACAAAAGCAGTCACAGTCAATCTAATACATTATAACTGAATGATGTTCAATTGGACACAAAATGTATGTCAATTACAAATAGACTGATCATCGATGTTAAATCTCAGATATCATATATGCACTGATTTTGAGAAGACACTGATTACAGATCTTTACGATCACCAACACGTTTCGGCAAAAGCCTTCCTCAGGGTTTTTCCCACCAGTGGTTTGCAGATCTATTTAGTTCACTTTCCTCACTTCAACGTGTATATCTACTGAACCAAAAACTTCACAATTTGCGTACTTAATCAACATCGAGCTGTCATTAAACTATCTTGATTATATCCCTTAGTGGCTTGTGTTCCAACATAGGATTCAATCTAGTGAATTGGACTTTATAGGGCATAATGTGTGGCTATTGCAATATCACACTGTAAGGGTTGAGAAAGTGCACACCTTATTTCTTTTACTTATGTCTTATTTATACCAACATTTTTCCTTTGGTTTGCGTGCTTCCCCAAAAGGCGCGGACAGCCCGAAACCGCGCTGTTAAATTATAAATCACTGGAAAGGGAGTGGATCACACCCCGTGTTGGGTGCACACGCGTTCGCGAACGTTTGAAGGTATGGATAGGGTATTACCATCAAGGAGTTGGGAAGATTTCACAATGTTTATAATGTTTAAAAACATATAGCTGGACGATAAATGTAGTTGAGCTTGTATAGCGCACAGCTACCCGCAGTGGGTGTCCCGGCGCTTGCTTAGGGAACCCGTCCTGATATTCCCCTGTGTGATAGCCCCAGCGGGTATCCACAAGGTGAAAGTCAGGCATCCCGCCACGAGGGGCCGTTGTGGAGATTAAGCAAGCTATTGCCCAGAGTCGCAGAGTGTGAACTCATGAGTCGAGAAGGCACCAGAGCGAGAATTATCGAGTCCGTGGAATTTTTAGCCCAAGACCCGCCGAGGCGGGGAATTGAACCCTGGTCCAGGACCGATCTCAGCTTCCGGCTCTGCCGCCTCTAACCCCTGAGCCACACTTCTCCACAAATAGGGTTGTGGAGTTAAAAAAGAGGCAGGATTGATTAGGAGGGGATATGGGAGAACTGAAGTGTATGAGAAGAATGGGAGTAACGTAATGTTGCTGGGAGGTATAACATGAGGGGCACAAAGAGTGAAAAGGTGAAAGGCACGGAGGAGAGTAGATATACTCATCAGAATAAGTAGCATTAAGCTACGGTTTCTAGCGGGAAAAACGTTGATTTGGGAGAGCGGGTTGGGCCATTATGTGCACTCAGGATTGTGTAAGAGTGGGGATTAGCATAGTCTAATTGAATGTATTTTATATTTTAGAACACCCCTGACGAAGGGCCGGACTGAAGGCCCGAAATGCATTGGGTAAACAATTTTTATGGATGTGTACAAAACTTACGGATACTTGTCATGGCGCAGTATAAGGCTTGGATTAGCATGTCTGCTTCAGTAAGAATCGAGTAAAGATGTAAGCGTTCTCTCTTGTGATTTGCGCAAACAGCAAGAAGAAATGATGAAGAGATGACTAAAGATGATGAATTAAAAAAGAATTTGGATAAAAGAACTAATGTGATGGCATTTTGAGTGCAATGGATACTTAAGCTATTGCAATATCGCCATATACTTGATGAAACTAGTAGTGGACTCCCAATACTTATTAGATATATTTCGCTTGATAGCTAAAAATAGTCTATATCCTCAGATTGATATTCTGAATTTTCATGTCTTAAAGCTATTGACTCTTGTAGGCATAGGTCATGATGTGCCCTTCCTTTATTTGTCAGCTCTTAACCCATGCAGCGATGTTCTCGGATGCAAAGAGTTAGCACTGATACAGCTTAAGCACCTAGGTTTGAAAATTAACATAGCACATTTTTTCATCATTATAACTAAAGACATAACACTAGATTCATGTGCAGTTGGTAGCCACTGGAGGCAATGTCAGGGCTGTAATGCAATGTCTTGGGTGAAACATAGCCTCGGTTGGTTTCGAACCCCTTGTAGTTTTTGGAAGTGGTTTCAGCAGTTTGTGACTCGAAACCTTTTTTGATATTGACCTTAAAGCGCCGAGTGGAGTCCTTGCCTGCGGCGACGTGCTCCCAAGCCACCTATCCTGCCACAGGAACTGCCTGCCTCCCGCTGCTCGGCTCCCGTCAACGGCTCGGAGCCCGGCCGCTGAGAGGAGTGCAGGCGAGGGGAACTACAACCCCCAGCAGGCCACGCGCACCCCGCGCATCAACAGACAGCGACAGGAGGCGCATAAGTACAGCGTCCTCCCAGCCTCGCGAAGCCCGGGCCAAGGGCGGGCCCGTTCAAGCCCGTTAAAGACCGGGTAAGACTGGACTGGGCCACCCCATTTATATTCGCCCTGCGATATTCTACCTGCCCCCTTCATTGGACATACCTCATGCTCCATCTCCTCTATTATTGTTAAAACTCTGTATACTGTTAATACCAACATGACTACTAGCGGTAGCAGGAGTAAAACAGCACAGGGTGCAGCACAGATCATTGGCCCAATCGATCACTATATTACTAGGGCAAATGAGGCAATTGACCAAGGCATAATCCTCCTAGAACGCAGGGTATCACAAGATTTAGCCCTGGCCAAACGATCATCGCTGGGTTCCCTAGCCTCAGCTAGGACTCCCACTCACTTACGGGAAACCAGCCCATTATTGGAAGTACGAGTAGAAACCCACACTGTTCCAAGCACGGTTGATTTGTCGGCATCCCTGGCGTTCTTGGACTCGCAATCGTCCCAGATGCTAGAAAAAACCCCTGCTCTCTTTGCGAGTCCGAGGCGGGAGGATCCCGACATAGAGCTAGATCGGGGATTGAGGGAGGGCATCATACCTAAACAAAAGAAACAAAAGAGACCACATAAAGCGAAACAAACTAAGAACCATAATCACCATAAAGAATCATCCACCAAACAGGCATTAGGACAAGATAGTTCAATGCAGAGAGAGTTAATTACTATACCAACAGATATAATAAATCTCTCTATGAACTCAGCAAACCTCAGTGAAACTAGCAACTCGGGAGGAGGGTGCAAAGTTTGCGGGGTAAATAACCAATTACTAACTAGATTAGGTGAACTCATTAAAACTTACATGCAACCCATTGAAATGAGCCTCACAAAGATCGAAAAGCAGCTAGCTGCTTTGAATGCAATTTCTAATAACCCGAAGGGGATGGGGTTGGCACAAACAGGGGGGCAAAACGTGAATAGCAACACTCTAAGGTAGGGGTGCAATCCACAAAAGTCGTTACTGAAGCGACAGTTGCAAAACCGAAGCCCCCTCCTTTAGTGGCGAAGAAGGTCCCTGAGACAACACAAACTCCAGTCCCCCTTGACACTGTGAAGCTTGCCCCTGCTAAACCACCAGGGGCACTACACACCAACAATAGGAATAGGGGGAGGAGTGGGTACCCAATACACTTACCACCAGAAGCAAGCCCATATGTCGTAATTATGACAGCGGTCCCCGAGCTGAGTCCCAACGCGGAGGAACCAGGTTGGTCCTTAAAAAATAAGGTACTGTATTGGCTATCTACCAACAGACCGTTGCCACCGCACTTTGCTAGCAGAGTCTCAATGGTCCGCAGGGTTCCCTGGATAGGTAAGGAGCCGAAAAGAATCCAGGGGGACTGCATTATAGTCAATTTTGATGTTCCACACACAGTCGATCCTATTTGTTCATGAGGTATGCTGGTAACGAATGATGGGATAAACACAAAAAGACTCTCCTTCTTCTACCCCCCAACACCTCGCTATAACGAAGGCCCAGAATGGAACTGGACTCAAGTAGGAAACTGGGATAGGAGAAGGGAATGGGTCAACTGGTCAGGAACTGGAGGTAGAGACATTGCTCCTCCTGTAGGATGGAGAGGTATACCAGTCGCAAACAGATTTAATTGCTTAGAAATGGTGGATTGACCGCCATCGCGTACTGGTCAGGGCAGCCCGGGCCCAATATCTCTTGGGTCCAAATTTCCACAACCATCTCTTAGCTCCCCGAGAACCTCCTCAAACATCGTAATCCCGACAGGATAATGGAATTAAAATTAATAACACCCAATTCCTCCCTAGTTATAACCGTCGATATACCAGAGACTTTAGCTACGAAGAATGAGACACCTGGTAGCGAGGGGGAGGTGGACATTCCAAGACCATGATGATGCCAGATTTATATCGCGCAACTTAGCCCCAAAGGGCGTCATGGCGCCTAGCCAAATAAAAAAAAAAAAAAAATTAAATAAAAAAAATGAGGTCAAAGAGCATGATTACTGGTAGGCCTTAGTGGATGAATTATACCATCAGAAGTAGGTTTGGTCCATGATAGTTTTATAATCCCTGATGAACCCCCTAAAATACAATGAAATGTTCCGGCGCCAGAAGTGTATTCCTTGATAGGCATAAATGCTTCTAACGTTCCCCTCAAAATTAATGACCCGCCAAACCCATTCCTAACTTTTTCTGTTCTATTTTGGAACGTAGCTGGCCTCCGCTCCAAAATTAACCTCAAAGCATGGTTAGATACAGTTAATGTACACCAGATATTATGCCTGCAGGAAACCTGGGCCATTGAGCCTATACACCTGCTAGGTTATAAAACATATTATGTTCCTGCTAGCTTTAGAACTTTTGGGAGATCTAAGGGAGGTCTCGCAGTCTATACTGCAAACAATTTACCACCCATGGATATAACTGTTCTTTTGTCTGGTGAGAATTATCAAATCTTAAGGGCTTCATTCAATAAATGTATGACGTATTTTTTGGTTAACTTTTATAACAACCTTCCGTCAATTGAATGTGTAAAATTTTTTATTGAAATCACATCTTTTTTAAATGAACAGCGGAATAAGTACATTTCTTCTACCTCCTATGTGATATGGGGGTGGGATTTTAATATTTCATTATGTAATAATTATAAAAATGGCAACTGTGGTCTTCAGGATGAAAATGGATGGTCTCTGACACACTTTACGCACACAAAGTTAGGTAACTGCTTAAATGAGTGTCTATTTTCATTAGAGATGGACTTTGCGAATGACCTTGTAGATCCCCCGCTGTTTTCTTGCCAACGTTCCATGGTAGGGGTCTGTCAAGCGTCATTGATTACATTTTATGTTCCCAGATTATAAAGGGTCAACTGGTAACTTTTAAAACAGGCTCAAACATTAGCAGCGACCATTTTCCTAACAGTGTTACCCTGTTAATTAAAAATGTTTCATCTCAATTAATCAGGCCAAGTTTACTGAACCAACAATCGTTGTCCATGGACAAAGTCAAGTCAAGTTTAAATTTGTATAGCGCACTACTCACCCAGAGGGTCTCAAGGCGCTTGAGGGAGGGAGGGAGCTTTACTTATCAAATATCCAAGATTTTAGTTGTTTTCTGAAGGAGAGGTGGTTCTGTGTGAGGCGTAGGTGGGTGGGGAGGGAATTCCAGGTCTTGGCCGCTAAGTAGGAGAAGGATCTTCCTCCCATGGTGGATCTTTGGATGCGTGGAATTGCGGCGAGGGCTTGATTGGACGATCGAAGTTGGCGGGTGGGGGTGTAGAAGGACAGGCGCGTGTTGAGGTATTCGGGTCCTAGGTCATAGAGGGCTTTGTGTGTGTGGGTGAGGAGGCGGAACATTATTCTCTTGTTGATGGGGAGCCAGTGGAGGTCTTTGAGGTGACCGGAAATGTGAGCTTGGCGGGGGATGTCTAGGATGAGTTTGGCTGAGGCGTTTTGTATGCGTTGGAGTTTTTTCTGTAGTTTGGTTGTGGTTCCGGCGTAAAGGGTGTTTCCGTAGTCTAGTCGGCTTGTGACCAGTGCATGGGTGACCGTCTTTCTTGTTTCGGTGGGGATCCAACTGAAGATTTTGTTGAGCATACGTAGGATGTTGAAGCATGATGATGAGACGGCGTTGACTTGTTTGGTCATTGAGAGGGAGGAGTCCAGGATGAAGCCCAGGTTACGTGCGTAGTCCGTTGGTATGGGTGCCGTTCCCAGGGCCGGTGGCCACCATGAGTCGTCCCAGGCGGAGGGGGATGATCCTAAGATGTAAAGTGGTCTAAAATTGATCCAGCAGCAATTACTAGCAAAGTGATATTCAGAGCCCTACCATGGATGCATAACTGCTTAGTACTGGACTCCTCACCCCAGCTGATCATAACCAGATTTCTGGAAATTATCAGAATCATACGGGAGGAGTTGTCTTGTAACCAAAAGTCTAGAAAATCGGTAACCAAAGGCTGGTTTAACTCAAACTGCCGTAAAGCCCTAACTAACTTTAAAACAGCTCTCCATAACCCAGTTAGAGAACGAATTGAAATTAAGAAACTAAGAAAGGTTTATAAATTAGCACTGCTTAACCGTGGGTATGAAATCAAGAAGAACTTGTGGGCCCAATTACATGAGAGCTGCCTATCAAAAGACAGTTCTCTGTTCTGGCGTACGGTAAAATCACCCTTCTTGGTAGATGCTTCATCCTCACAACATCTTGATGTTGCAGTGATGGCTGATGAGTGGGTAGCCCACTTTTCAAAGATATTTGGTGGACCCCCCGAGGATACCGGCAACGAGGTTCACGTGGCAAGTGACCGTTCCGGGGACCAGATATTTCCTATTGACCTTCTCTTCGATCATAAGGAGGTCATTAACGCATTGTCATCTTCCAAAACCGGTAAGGCCCGCGGCCCTGACGGAGTTCCACTAGATATCTTTGCACATAGCCCGGAACTCTGGTCACCCCTTATCACTCAGGTTATGGCAGCAGTCACAAAAATTGGTCTAATAGACTCCTGGTCCACTTCCATCTTGCTTCCAATTTTCAAGAAGCGTAACAACCCAGCCTGTTACAGGCCCATCTCCCTCCTGGACTCCCTGGGGAAAGTTGCAGGTCGGCTGATCTTGGAACGTCTCCAGGATTGGGTGTCTCCGAATAACATCTTGACCGATCTGCAATATGGCTTCCAGGAGGGACTTGGTACTGTGGAGCAGGCATTGAACCTAGCCCTTTTGATCTATAAATATGTGGGTCCAAAAGTGGCAATCTGTATTTAGTCTATGTAGACCTCAGTGCAGCGTTTGACTGTGTCATTCACTCAAGGCTGTGGTCTATTCTAGGTGAACTAGGGGTAGATCCACCTCTTATCCAATTCCTTCGTGAACTTTACTCAGACGCCACTGCATGCGTCAGATACGGGATTGGCGGTGAATTATCTCCATCATTTGCCGATAATAAAGGCGTTAGACATTGCTGTGTCCTGGCTCCCTTCTTATTTAACCTATATGCAAATGGGCTGGAAGCGGCCATGCTTGAAGGGAGCCAGGACCTTCCATCTATCAATCACCGCCCTATTCCCGCGTTATTATACGCGGATGACTCCGTAATTCTAGCCAGAAGCTTAAATCAGTTACAAAGACAGCTAAATAAATATTGTCAATTTATGCTCTCTTTAGGCCTAAAAGTGAATAAAAATAAAACCTATGTTATGCATATTGGTCCCAGGGCGAAGAAACTTAAACCAGTCTTCATCGATAAAGTTAGGTTGGAACGTACCAGGGAATATCCCTACCTAGGAATTTTAGTGGACAATAGATTATGCTGGAAACAAGCCCTGGTTAGCAAAAAGCTACTTTTTCAGAGAGCGACCTCAGCTCTAGTTTCCTTTTCGAGGAAACTGGGTAAGCCTGCTCCAGTGGAGTTGCTAAAAATGTATCACACAAAGTGTCATAGCGTAGCAACCTACGGTGCAGGAGTTTGGGGTTACGCTCCCATTGACACCCTTCAAACGGTTGAGAATGGGTTTCTTAAATATTTACTGGCAGTACCACAAAGTGCTCCAACATACGGTTGCCACATCGAGCTGGTTATTGATTATCTAACAGATAATATTAGATGCCAGCCGATCTTTTTGTGGCACCGTATCTGGACCAAAACACAATGCCATCTAACCCGCTCACTGATAACCGATTGTTTGGCCCTGGCAAACTGGAGTAAAATCCCATGGCTTCTGTACGTGTCCAACTTTTTTAAGAACTTGGACTACATTTCTTATTTTTTAGAACCATCCATGATGACAGACATTACCAGGAAAGACCTTAAAAAACTATGCTTAACCCACCTTAGGGAACTACGTCTCTCTCAAGAAATAAGCAAGCCCTCAAACGTACAGATTCTATCAGTCCAGACTGCTCCGGGTATTCAACCATACCTAACATTCCATCTAACTACTTATGATAAATATGTATTGACTAGGTTCCGATTCAACTCTTTCTTTCACCTAGTTTCATTTCCAAAAAAGCAGGACTGGTCACTCAATCCAATGAAATGCCCGGATCACTGAAATAATATCGAGGGACAAAATATCGACTTGCCAAAATATCGTGGACAAAATATCGACAGTCAAAATATCGAGTTTGTATCTACAAACAGGTAAGTACAAAAATATCGAGTACAAAATATCGTTAACAATAATATAGATGTAAAAAATATCGACTTTATTAAAAACAGTGTTAAATTAAATTAATATTAAATTTTAATTACTAAAATATACTCAAAAATACTTAAATTAAATTATAATAATTAAATAATAAATGAAAATAATAAAAATATTTTTTTACAATCTTATTTGTTGACCCTGAACCCTAAAATATACCCCTTTACCCAAAAACCCAAAACTGACCCTGAACCCTAAAAATACCCCTTTAACCAAAAACTAAAAACTGACCCTGAACCCTAAAAATGCCCCTTTACCCAAAAACTGAAAACTGACCTTGAACCCTAAAAATGCCCCTTTACCCAAAAACTGAAAACTGACCCTGAACCCTAAAAATGCCCCTTTACCCAAAAACTAAAAACTGACCCTGAACCCTAAAAATGCCCCTTTACCCAAAAACTGAAAACTGACCCTGAACCCTAAAAATGCCCCTTTACCCAAAAACTAAAAACTGACCCTGAATCCTAAAAATGCCCCTTTACCCAAAAACTGAAAACTGACCCTGAACCCTAAAAATGCCCCTTTACCCAAAAACAGAAAACTGACCCTGAACCCTAAAAATACTCCTTTACCCAAAATGTATCAATATTATTTAATTACCAAATAATTATTAATTAACAATAACAATAAAGTAAATATATTAGCACATTAGCTGTAATTATTTTAATAATTAATATTATTTTTTCCCTATTAATTACTTAACAATAACACAAAATTATATATATTAAAATGTACTCTAATTAATGTAATTAACTAATTACAATTAATTAATTACCAATTAATTACTAATACAAAATATGTACAAAATTATATTAATTAATTAACTAATTATTATTAATTAATTATCAATTAATTATTAATTATAAATATTTACAAACATATATTAATTAATTAATTATTATTAAATTACTTCCCACCCTATTCCCCTATAAACCCACAACCCGCTACAGAATTACATTACGCAATTATTAAAAAAACAAAATGCATTTAATAAAATATTTTATAACATTAATACACACTTTTCACACATAATATTACATAAAAATACACTATAAAATATTATATATTATTAAAAATTCGATATTTTTGCTATCTATATTTTATACAGTCGATATTACTTCACTTATCTGAAAAACGATATTTTTGTAGTCGATATTATGTCCAGTCGATATTTTGTCCAGTCTATATTTAAAACTCGATATTATGTCCAGTCGATATTTTGGAGTCGATATTTTGTCTGTGCACCGAAATGCCCTTGTGATGGCATATCATCCCAGTCTACGATGCATGTAATATTGTTTTGTAGATACTATGAGCTCTCTCGCAAACGCTGGATCATTCCCTTACTGCGAAAAATGGGCCTGAGAACATGTCGGCCCGCTTATCTGGCTCTGCAATTTTTGGATTCTCAATACACTGCTAAGTGCGTAGCTTGCTTTCTAAAATTATGTTTAAAAATTCGCTGTAATTCTTGAGTGATCCAGTTCATTTTATTTTCTGTTTAGTTTGCCAATGAATTATTGTTAGCAATGGAATTAAACGACAACTGTTTTTAATTGTATTTTGACACTGTGATTTTTATATGTACTGTATTGTTTTATCTTTGTACTTTTTATGGTTTCGCTAAGATGTAACCGAATAAAAGTTTTATGAATTGAATTGAATTGACTCGTGCTTTACACCCTCCTCAGTCTGAACATAAATGTGATCCGGGCTCTCAAAGATGCTGTAGGTGTTGTCCATTTGCTCTCCGAGTTGGAAACGACCCTTTGTGAATAAGAATGGGGACTAGGCTTGTTCTCTGGCTTCATGGGAAGGAAAGTGTTCAATCCAGTCAAAGGCCTGTGGTGAAGTGTGTCAAGGCTCTGAGGCCCCAAGTGACCCTTCAGGGTCGACCATGTCATAGTTTGCAGTACGGTCAAGCAGGAATGTTGCTGCTCTGAATTCTCAGTCCACGCAGATAATCTACTTTGATCCAAATGCGGCCACTGATAAATTCCTAATACTGGTCTGAATCCTGATTGGTGAACATGGATTAGGTCTTTGGATTTAACATTTTACCAAAATTATTTTTGAGACCACGTTCCAAAATGTTGCGACTTTGGCAGCTCAAGAGTGGGAATGGTAGCTGTAAGATTTCAGGTCTGAACTTGATTTCCTCAAATAGAGAGTGAATTTGGTCGTAGAATGAAACCCTAGAAATTAGAAGGTCAGCAACATCTGGAGCTGGGTTACTGATTTACTCCTCGGGTATGACGTCAGGCAGGGCTTTGTTAGCAGGTCTGGGGCTTTAGGGTGAGTGGAGTGAGAGAGTCTCCACTCCCCTGTGATACCCCGGAAGAGCATCACACAGAACATCTTATCCTCAAGGTTCTAGCTCGTAGCCGGTTCTCCCCACGATGGGAGGTTTAAAGTCCACCTCTGGTCGCCCAGTTTAAGCTCTGGCTTCACTCTGCCTTTCAGAATAGGCGCCATAATATCTGGGCTTCAAATAGAAATGAGCCTAAAGACTCTGGCATCTGCTGCAGAGCTGTGTGAGACTGCTGAAGGGTTTGGAATGAATTGACAAGGTTGTGCAAACAGTTCTTAGATTTTGGGTGAATGTAATACAGTTTTTAGAACTTCTTGGGCTTGAGGCAAGGGCATCGGTTCCAGTTAAGATATTGGCACATCACCGTATAGCGCCATAGTCCCTTGCTAAGGGCTATAGAAGCCCTGAACCAAAACCAGAAGAATTGCCTGAGGCAGAAGGGCTATAACACCATTAGAACATTCCAACCTCGGAGGGTCAAATGTTATAAATAAAAAATTGGAATGATGGAGCAGAAGGTCTATAACAGCCATTGCAACACACAGCTAAGAATTATACCGGCCTGCCTTGTGAGAATATAGCCATCTGCCTTTTACAGGTGACATGGGCCTGGAAATACCAGGTCACTTGTACTCCAGTTTCAGCCACAAAGGTGATTACTGTGTCAAAATGGGCCCACAGGTGCCCTGGGAGCCGTATCTCCCTTTTTCCTCTGGGTCTGCAACTCCCTGCACGTTAGTGTTGCTGACTTAAAAAGCAATATTTGTATGATATTAGTCCAGTTAAAAAGTATGTCCTTGACAGTTGAGGAGTTGTACAAAAACATATCCCAGGTGCAAGTTCAGTTTTGTCATGTCATACATATGAGCTTACTAGATTTAGTTCATACATATGAGGTTTGTATGTCACGTCATTATATCATGTGATGTTGCCAGCATTGTGCAGTCTGTTTTTAACACTTGTGCGCTCCCTGGTGTCGTTTTGATTGGTTGGTGTAGATCTTTCTGTCCAATAGACTGGCTAATGAGAAGACTAGGATGTGTGCGATGCTGTCAGGGACACTTGTTGTGTGTTATTTCTGTTCACCCGGGTGAATAGCTGTCATTGCATGTGGCTTATGGTCACTGTTATGTTGGGGAGCATCATGAACTAATAATATGGTTTCGATGGGCGAGCAAGGGTGTGCTTTGTGTATCCTAACACATTCAGAAGGGATCTGGTATGCTTGTTGCTGTGACCATAAGGATGTACTGTTAATGTCGTAGTGTTTGCCTACTAGTTTGGAGTTGTGTTGTACTCATATGATGGCCAATGGGGCTATAGAATTTGTGCTCTTAGAGTAGAGTGAATGACACACAATTGAGTGATGCATGCTGTTTGGTGTCTACTGTTCTCTGAGGACAGGAATAGTCCGACCAGTGTTGGGTGAACATGTTCATGGATGTAGAACTGAGCACTTTTAGTACCGACCAGAGATGGAAGCTAGGGAAGTGGCACAGTTCAGTTAGACGTCATGTTGGCATAAAAGGGGCATTATCTGCGTGAAGGGAGAATAATAGCATTTTCACTTGTGCACAGAATATGGCTATGAAATGTGGCCAATGAAAATAAGTCATTTAATGTTCTTTCTTGTGCGTTCTGTATGTTAACACACATAAACAAACACTATTATGGAAAAAGCGTTTTGCATTAGAACATGTTCTTCTCTAATTGGTAACATTTGCAGGCTTAAATCACATAAATAAATTCCTCCACCGTCCAAGGCGTGATTCCTGGAGCCTGTGCGGTGAAGAGCTCCATGGAAGAAGAGTGCGCTCTCTGAGGCTGATTCACAGAAGTATTTCTGGCTATGAGAAGTAGTACTATAGGAGGACTCTTTTACGCACTCTTGTGAACCGACCCTGGTATGCATGCGTGGAAAGCGGGCGGATACCTTTCTATCGGAACTGTGTATGAATATTCCCTAAATATTGCCATTTGATTCCCATTTTAGGTGTTTTGGGACCAACACACAAAGGCATGTAAGAGTGCATAAAAGAGGGCTGCAGGAGTACTGCCTTTTGATTGACCAAAGTACCTTGGAAAATCGACCCTTAGGAGTTGGGAAAGTATATGACATAGTCCTTGGCTGTCCCTTTGGACACTGCAGGAAGTGCAGCAGGTATGTCAAGTGCACCATTTACCGAGTGATGCAGTAACATTACCAAACCATCAGTGGCTAGGAAGATATTTCCTGGGGATAATGATGAACAGGTGGAGACAGAAAAAAAGGATAGGATGAAATGCAGGGCCCCAGCTGTCAATGTTTGCTCATAATACATTTTTAGCATGTGATATAGTTTTTATGAAAGCATAAAACACCCATTATGAAGCCAAGTGATTTAGCACCCTTTCTGCTGCATCCCTGAATGGTAGTTTGAAACAGAACAAATAGTCCTTGTAACATTTATCTGGTGCTTGAAGTTGAACAGTTTGAGACTTGGATAGCTGGCGAGCCCCAAGAAGGTAATTAAATACTGATCTCAGGGTCCTATTCCCAATATGTCTGGCTTTGGCAGGCTGGTGCGATGATTATTTCGAAAAAATATTTTATTGCAAGCATATGCCACTAAAAAACAATGAAAATAAAGAGAACATGCAATCACATAAACATGAAAGCCAAATGCATACAATGAAAAATCTAAATTTGAAATATTGAATCAATGCATGTAGCTTTAATAAAACGGTTTGAATTCTTTCTAGCAGGCAGGTGTACTGAGAGCAGGTGTAGAAACTCGTTTTAGTTTTTGGGCACATGAAACTGTGAATATTACTGGCACATGGAAAATGTAAAACTGACTATGAATTAATGCAGGCTGAAGACATAGGGCCTTGTTTATAGTTTTTTGGAAGCTAGACATCCACCGAAAAGTGGCAGATGACACATCTGCAGTATTACCAGTGCCCTGAAGGCAGTGACACTAAATAAAGTGGATGAGACAGCCACCACTTGTTAGCGGATGTCCTGCACGGCCAGACATAAGGCCCTTATTTTAATCACACAAGGATGATGAAATAAATTAAAGAAAATAAAAAAAGAGCAGAAAACATATTCACAAAGTAACAATTTAGCCCTCTACCCCACACCACTTTCTTTTAGACATATGTGCATTTGTGATCAGATGAAATGCTGTCAGTCACAGTGCAATGCAGCCAATCACTGAGGTGAGCTGACCAATTACCCAACGCTGTATGGTGTGGGAGTGGAAGTAAAATGTGAATGACAATTGAACAGACTAATGGAATAAGAGCTTCTTCCCGAATTTATATAGATATGTATTTTTCATATATGGTATTTTTATTATTACTAAGGCTTTACACTCAAGCTGCCAATAGGCCAGACCTAAAATATGTCTGGATGCAGTAGCTGAAAATGTTCACACAGAAAAATTGAAGACATAAAAATGAGTGAGTTCCCACACCTGAAACCTCCTTGTCCTTTAGCTCAGAAATACAGGCAACATTTTTTTCTGTTTTACCCTGTGCTTCTGATTACGGATTCTGCAGTTTTTATGTTTTGTTTCTATAAGATATCAGTAGTAGGCGATTGAGTAGGACTGGGTAAAGTTTGTGGAACTGCGAAAAGTGACCAAAAAACTCAGCCGCGCTAGTTACGCTAGCGGTGGAGTGCGTTTGGTCATGCCATTCGCATTGTATTTCAGTGCCAGGTGTTTGTTTCAGCTTGAACGCCACCATGCGCAGCGCTAGTGGGCGCCGCTTCTTTTCTTTCCACTCGAGTAGATTTTTTACCCGAGCAGAGCTTACTCGTTGCAAACAGATGGTTTCTCAACGCGAGCGGTCGCGACCACTGGCAGCTATTCGAGTTTAGAAATCTGACCGCTCGTTTTGAGAAATCTTGCTGGGAGGTGGATTTTTCATGCTTGCCAACTTGACGTTGACCTTGAATGAATGCAGCACACATAGAAAGAGGCAAAATCGAGTAGAAATAAGGATATTCTCCTCTTTGCGCCTCCCTAACGCCACCCCTGGGATGGCATTAGAATCTGACGCATTCCTAGGTTTACAATTCCTTTTTGATTGCTTCAGATTTCATGGGTGTTGCGTGGGAACACCCACAGCAACACCCATGGAATGCTTCTTTCACGCAGTGTTCTGTGTGAATGGGGCACATATTTACAAGTCCATGAAAAGGCATGCAAAGTGACTTTGCGTGGCCTTGTAAATATGCTGTGGCACATCGCGCCTTCGAAACATCAAAAAAGTGACACTCCAGCGGTGAAAAAGTGCCACTAGGGACCTCGTTAATGAGGTCCCAAATGTTTAGGACAAGAAAATGGCAACTTTCCAAAAGTTGCATTTTCAGAATTGTGGCTTCAAGTTCGACTTTAACATTAAAGAGTGTTTTGAAATTGCAGATCTTTAGACAAGAAACTCGACCTTCGCACATACTCATAATTTAAAGTTATCACTTATTACATGTAATAAGGTAACCCAATGTTATCCTATAGGAGAGGCAGACTTTGCAGTAGTGAAAAACAAATGTACGAGTTTTTCACTGCCAGGTAATTTAAAACTTAAAAGTACATGTCCAACTTTTTAAGTACATTGTACCAATCCCTACTGGCTGGCTACGGCCTACCCTAGGGGTGGCCTGTTTGTATTAGAAAGGAAGGTTTAGGCTTAGCAATATGTTTTTTTAATGGCAGTTTTAACTGCACACACATGTTGCAGTGGCAGGCCTAAGGCATGTTTTAAAAGCCTACTTAAGTGGGTGGCACAATAAGTGCTGCAGGCCACCAATAGTATTTAGTTTACAGGCCCTGGGTACATGTAGTGCCACTTCACTAGGTACTTAGAAGCCATGAAATGTGCATAATGGGTGTAGTCCAATTTTAATTGGTTTGGGGTGTGCGGCACACCGTTTGTTCACTCAATTGTTTGAATGGGTATACTTCAAATAGCTTTTTTTGGGTGCCTCCGGGTATAGTCCCCTCTGACCCTGGGGGATGGAAAACTATAAAGTCACGGAATGCAGTGTCAACCAAATGGCACTGTGCCCTGTAGGCACTCCTTTCGAGACACAGTCTCTCTTAGTGGTGATGGTGTAATCTGTTTTTGTTCAAATGATGTAATCAACGCAAGTTCATGGTAACTCCAAAAGGACTTGTATTTATTCAAAATTTAGGGGCTCATTACGATCACGGTTTTCCCGCATCCTCCGGGCCGGCGGAAGCCACCGCTGCGGACCCATCAAAGACTCACTGCCACATTAGATTGGCTGGTGGGTCTTGGTTTCAGTCCGCCGCTTTTCCGCCGCGGTCGGCTTACAACCGCGGCGGAAAAGCTCTAATATGGTGGCGTTGTCTCTCAGACACCGCCAGACATATTAGGATGGCAGTGAAAATATGCTTTTGCGCGGCGGCTTCTCCGCCGAGGAAAAGCATGTGGATCTTCACCTCGGGGCCCGTAGCGGGCCCCCTGGGTGAAGGGGGGTGGGGGGTGCACATGGGGGGTACCCATGGTACCCCCCTGCATTTGTATGCAGAAATCGTCAGGCACCGCACCGTGCCTGCCGCTTTCTGCATACAAATGCAATGTATGCATTTGTAACATTGCGGCAGGTGCAGCTTGAAGCCGCACCTGCCGCAATGTTACAAATAGAGGATGCGACCGCCAGGGTGGCGGTCACATCCTAATTGCACAGGAGGGAACTCCGCAGCCCATGCGGACGTTCCCTCCCACTCAGGGCTCGCGGACGGACGCAAGTCCGTCCGCGATCCTAATGAGCCCCATAAGGTGTTATCACTTAGTAACATTCAGTTTTATCACACAAATATTCCATTTCCAATGAAAACTGTGTCTCGAAAGGAGTGCCTAAAGGGCACAGTGCCATTTGGTTGACACTGCATTCCGTGACTTTGTAGTCCAATTTTACCATGTTTAGGGGAGAGAGCACAAGCACTTTAGCACTAGCTAGCAGTGGTAAAGTGAGCAGAGTCCTAAGGCCAGCAAAAGCTTAATCAGCAAAAACAGGAGAATGAAAGGCAAAAAGTTGGGGGAAAGCCATGCAAAAGATGGCAGGTCCACCAAACCTGAACAGCCTAAGATATTTACAGATACTTGTCACATTGTATCGATTTCTGGCCATTTAAAATTCGGCCTCGGTGCTGCGTGTCTAACCAACACGAATCTCCAAACTTTCAAATACAATTAATTCAAATTCACATGTGCGACAAATCTATTTGGGAGGTACACATCAACTGCACAGTGGTACTTCAAACATGTTGGTAAAACAGAAGAATGTTGCAGTGAGTTTAAAGGCTTTTTTGCCATTTTTCATCTGTTGTGATTAAAGACTAGTAAGGCCTATTCATCCTTCCATCATTCCAAACTCAGTGAACTGAGTATTGTTAAAGTAGGTGATATATTTTACTTACAGTGCTTAGAAATAGGCAAAGTAATTATATAGTGGCCATCATGTGTCAAGCAGCACTATGTCAATTAGTTAACTAACTACAAGTGTATATTTTGTGAACACACTAATTGAGCTTGATAGCGCACAAGCTCCGTGTCTCTGCCACAGCCCTCGTGCCATTGCTCGAACTCACGGTTCAGCTGAGAGTTCTTCGTTTTCCTTTTTTCTTTAATTGTGTTCCTTAATTGCCCTCTGTTGATCTATTGTTATTTTGTCTCTGGTTCTTTTTATTTTGCACTGTTGTTTTGTCACTGTTTCTTGATATTGCGCTTGCCGTCTGTTTTTCCTACAATTTTTTCCGTCCATGCCCTCCTACTTCCATGAAAGCCACTCCCAGGACTATATATTGAGGTGGATGCGCGGCTGCAACGCTGGCGCCAAAGGCAAGCCCATCTGTGCCGTCCATACCTGGACCGCTCCCAGTGCCAGCAACCTTGGCTCTTATACCCTGCACAGCTACACCGCCATCGACCTTTTAGCCCTGGATCCTGGACACTTCAGCAACCGTTGCTGCCTTGCATCCCCACACACCACCAGAAGACCAGTCTCTGGCCAACACTCAATCAATCAATCAATCAATCACTGCAATTATAAAGCGCGCTACATACCCATGAGGGTCTCAAGGCGCTGGGGGGGAGGGGGGCCGCTACTGATCGAAAAGCCAGGTTTTGAGGAGTCTTCTGAAGGCCAGCAGGTCCTGAGTCTGTCGTAAGGTGGTGGGGAGAGTGTTCCAGGTCTTGGCGGCGGGGAAGGAGAAGGATCTGCCACTGGTGGTGGTTTTCCAGATACTTCGAGTGGGGGTGTGGAAGCTGAGTCGGTCGTTGAGGTATGTAGGTCTGGTGTTGTGTAGGGCTTTGTGTGCATGGATGAGGAGTTTGAAGGTGATCCTCTTGTTGACAGGGAGCCAGTGCAGGCCTCTCAGTTGGGGTGTGATGTGGCTGCGTCGGGGGACCTTTGAGGATCAGTCGTGCCAAGGCGTTCTGGATTTGTTGTAGTCGTCTCAGGAGCTTGGTTGTTGTTCCTGAGTAGAGGGCGTTCCCGTAGTCGAGTCTGCTGGTGATGAGGGCCTGGGTGACGGTTTTCCTCGCGTCGGGAGGGATCCATTTGAAGATCCTGCGGAGCATGCGGAGGGTGTTGAAGCAGGACGCGGAGATGGCGTTGACTTGCCTGGTCATGGAGAGGGTGGACTCGAGGATGACCCCCAGGTTGCCTGCGTGGTCTGTGGGTTCCGGGGCTGTGCCTAGCGATGTGGGCCACCAAGAGTCGTCCCAGGCTGATGGGGTGGGTCAGAGAATGAGGACCTCCGTCTTGTCTGAGTTCAGCTTCAGTCTGCTTTCCTTCATCCAGTCGGCTACGGCCTTCATTCCTCTGTGGAGGTTGGATTTGGCGGTGTGGGGGTCTTCGGTGAGGGATATGATCAGCTCGGTGTCGTCGGCGTAAGAGATGATGTTGATGTTATTTTGTCGTGCGACGTGGACGAGCGGTGCCATGTAGATACTGAACAGCGTCGGGCTTAGGGAGGATCCCTGTGGGATGCCGCAGATGATCTCGGTGGATTTCGAGCAGAAGGGTGGGAGGTGGACGCTCTGGGTTCTGCCCGAGAGGAAGGATGTGGTCCAGGCCAGGGCCTTCTCTTGAATTCCGGCGTTATGGAGGCGAGCTGATAGGGTGCGGTGGCAGACTGTGTCAAAGGCTGCTGATAGGTCCAGGAGGATGAAGGCGGCTGTTTCTCCTTTGTCCATCAGGATCCTGATGTCGTCAGTGGAGGCGATGAGGGCAGTTTCGGTGCTGTGGTTGCTGCGAAAGCCGGATTGGGAAGGGTCCAGGATGTCGTTGTCTTCGAGGTAGCGGGTTAGCTGTTTGTTGACAATCTTCTCTGTCACTTTTGCCGGGAACGGGAGCAGGGAGATGGGCCGGAAGTTCTTGAGGTCCTTGGGGTCCGCCTTGGGTTTTTTCAGAAGGGTGTTGATCTTGGCATGCTTCCAGCTTTCCGGGAAGGTTGCTGTCTTGAAGGAGCTGTTGATTGTTTTCCGGAGGTGGGGGGTGATGGTTGTGCTAGCTTTGTTGAAGACATGGTGAGGGCAGGGGTCAGATGGGGATCCGGAGTGGATGGAGTTCATGGTTTTGATGGTGTCTTCGTCGCTGGCGTTGGACCAGGCAGTCAGGCGGCTGGTGCGGGTGGTGGTCACAGGGGTGGTGGACTCGGTGGTGGGTGCGGGGGTATCGCAGTTGAAGCTGTCGTGGATGTCGGTGATCTTGCGGTGAAAGAAGGCGGCCAAGGAGTCGCCCAGGTCTTGTGATGGTGGGATGTCTTTGGTGTTGGAGCTGGGGTTGGAGAGTTCTTTCACGATGCTGCAGAGCCCTTTGGTGTTGTGTGCGTTGCTGTCTAAGCGGTCCTTGAAGGCGGTCCTCTTGGCGGCCCTGATGAGTTGGTGGTGTCTGCGGGTGGCGCTCTTGTGGGCTGTGTGGCTGTCAGGTGTTTGGTTGTGGAGCCACTTCTTCTCCAGCTTCCGACAGGTGTGCTTGGAGGTCCGGAGGTCTTTGGTGAACCAGGCGGCTTCCTTGTTGGTGTGGTTGGTCGTGAAGTTCTTGAGAGGGGCGAGGGTGTTGGCGCAGTCGTTGAACCATTGTTTGAGGTTGGTCGCGGCGATGTCTGGGTTGGTGGGGTCGGCGGGTGGTCTCAGGGCGAGGGTGGTAGTCAGTTAGTCCTTGGTGACCTTGCCCCAGCATCGGCTTGGCAGCTGTTGGGTGCGGTGGTGTGTGGTGGGTTCCCTGAAGGTGAAGTGGGCGCATCTGTGGTTGGTCCAGTGGGGTTCAGTGGTGTGGTTGAAGGAGAAGTGGCGGCTTGTGGAGAAGAAGGGGTCCAGCGTGTGTCCAGCTGCGTGGGTGGGTGTTGTCACGAGCTGTTTGAGTCTGAGGTTGGCGAGCAGGCCCGGCCCGTACAGGGCGTTATACCGGACGGTGATGTCAGGCGGGGGAGGGTCAGGGTGGGGGGTTTTGAAATGCAGAATATGGACCATTACAGGTAAGTAACGAAAAAAATAAATAAAACAAATTTCGTTGCCTACGCTGCATCACATTTGGCGATGCAGCGCGGGCAACGAAATTCGGTTTTTTTTTTTCGTTACTTACCTGTAATGGTCCATATTCCGCATTTTAAAAAACCCCACGCTGCCCCTCCCCCGCCTGACGTCACCGCCCCGGTATAACGCCCTACACAGACCGGGCCTGTTGGCGAGATTGTCGATCAGGGTGGTGGAGTTGGCGTCATTGTTGTTCTCGAGGTGGAAGTTCAGGTCCCCGAGGAGGATGTAGTCCGTGGAGGCGAGGGTGTGGGTGCAGACGAGGTCGGCGATGGTGTCGCTGAACTGTGGTCGTGGTCCGGGAGGTTTGTAGATGAGTGTTCCTCTGAGGGTGGTGTTGGGGTCGGTATGGATCTTGAAGTGCATGTGTTCAGCGGTGGTGAGGGTGTCGTCGGTGTTGGTCGAGACTCTGAGGGTGTCTTTGTGGATGATGGCTATTCCCCCTCCCACTCCGTTGGTGCGGTCTCTGCGGGAGATCTTGTATCCCTCTGGGATGGCAATGGCGATGTCTGGTGCTGAAGTGGCATTCAGCCAGGTCTCCGTCAGGAAGGCGACGTCGGGGGCGGTAGAGTCTAGGAGGTCCCAGAGCTGGATGGCGTGTTTGCAAGCGGAGCGAGTGTTGAGGAGGATGCAGCAGAGGTGGTTGGGTTCTCTGGTTGGTGGTTTGATGGGCTGGATGCTGGTGAATCTGCAGTTCGTGCAGGCGAAGAGCCCTTGGGTGCACTTTGGGTTGGCCCGGAAGCAGGGGTGGTCTCGTCCAGTGTTGAGTGCGTCGAGGGTGCTGGAGTTGTAGTGCAGTCTGGCTTTGCTGGGGGCGCAGGGTCCAGGGGTTCTGGCGCTGGGCGCGGTCCATGCGCGGACAGGCGCAGACAGGCTTGCCTTCTGTGCGCCAGCTGCGTGCGCCCGCTGCGCGGCCGCTGTGCGGCCTCCATAAGAGGCGAAGTGGGAGGGAGGAGCAGCTGGGAGGCAGGAGCGGCACGGCCAATGGGTGAGGGCACGGGGTACAGAAGAAAAAAGGGGGCGGGACGCAGGGGAGCAGCGGCGGAAAGCTGGAAGCGGGGGGGCATCAGAGGGCTGGGGCGAAAAGGAGTAGTAAAAAATACAGTAAGCAGTAAACAATAAACAGGCTACAAGATACAATAACAATGCACAGATGGGGGACAAGAGAAGGCTGGCAGTGCAGAGGGGAAAAACCAGTTACCAGACCACACCAGTAGCGAACCCTAGGCAGCGGCGGCACAGTGGGGCAGAGACTCGATCACCCAGGAGGAGCTGTGCGGTGTGGGGAGTGACCTGGGGTCACTCCCCACACTGCCGCTTCACCTGCAGCACTGAAGCAACTAACAACACAAGAGACGCTGCAGACACACCATGCCAACAGATACCGCCACAGACAACCTCCGGTGCCTACTAATCAATGCACAATCACTCAGCAGACACACCACGGAGATCTGGGACACGATCTCATCCCTCACCCAGGAAATCACCTTTCTCAAAGAAACCTGGTTGACCCCGCACCTCCACCAGACATCGCCACCGCCATTCCTAAAGGCTACAAGGTAACACACAAGGACCCGACCAACTAACACGGAGGTGGAATTGCCATCATCTACAGAGACACCATCTGCTGCACCACATCCCTGGATGATCCAACCCCGAGAATGGAACACCTGAACTTCCAACTTCACACGAACAAAAAATACCATGTGAGGCACCCCCACATACAGACCCCCAGGGCCATGCCCCAGCTTCTACAATACCATCCTGAACCTCGTTGCCTTGATTGCAATCGACTCCAAGCACTGCATCTTCCATGGGGACCTCAACTTCCACCTCGATGACACCAGCGACACCAACACAGCAGACCTCCTAAAAGCATGAGCCACATCAGCCTCAAGCAACTGGTCACCTACCCCACGCTCATTGCAGGACACACACTCAACCCCATGTTCACCTCCAGTGACAGAGTGAAGAACAACCATGCTACACAGCTGACTTGGACTGACCACTTCAGCATCCACTTCACCATCCACCAACACGGGCTCCGCACTCACAGGGCCACGTGCCGAGACTGGGAAAAGATATCAGAAGACCAGTGGAACAATGCACTCTGTTTTCACCTCCCAGACACAACACCTGACCAAGATCAAGCAGCAACAAACTTCTCCCAGTGGATCACAGAATGCACAGACACTATTGCCCCTGCCAAGACAGCCAAACTCAAAAGGAGCAACCAAAGGAGCCAGCTGGTTCACTGAAGAACTTAAATCCGGCAGGTGCAACTGCCGGCAACTAGAAAGTGAATGACACATCATCAAAAAGACAGAAGACTGCACCACCTTCAAGACAGCACTCAACCAGTACCACCGCCTCCTGAAAAAAAACTAAGAACGCCCTAACAAACCACATCGAGGCCAGCACAAACCACAGCAAAGAACTCTTCGCCATTGTGGGATACTTAAATCATGTTTCAGATGCCTACATAAGACTGATGAAGCACAACTCTACAGACCTGAGACCTGTTGCAAAATCATTGCTACATCTGCCATTCTCCACAACATAGACATGAGGAAGGGTCTTCGCAACATACAAAAAAAGCCAGAATCAGACTCCGATGACGAACTGCCACCACTATAGAACCAGCAGGATGGAACACGTGCAGCAGAGGATCGAGCACGATGCAGAGAGATCACAAACCACAATTGTTAAGGTAAGAATGATGACCACATCTAAGCAATAGTTAACACACATGATGGTAATGTTTTTTCATTACTGAAAGATAACCTTTTATTCAGGTTGCAATAATGTATTGTAATTGTATCTCAACAACTGTGTCCTTATAGGATGTAATTGTTTAAATAAAGCAACAAAGTTTGCAAACACATAACACAGCAATGTAGCATCACACATCTGAGTTACTTTTTACGATCTCTGGTGTTGTTTGGCTTCTCAGCAGGACTTGGGGATCTAACTGTGCCAGATGTGTGTCGGGGGTTCGCCTTGTACATTAACCATCTGGCACCGATATGCCACTGAGCCCAGAGCCATCTATGCTTTCAGGTGGTGGTAATATCTTAGGGACAGACAGGTTATGTGTCTGAATGTTCTCTAGAGCTGTGGACACTTGGACCAGCCCGCGTGCTACATCTTGGCAGCAGTACCTCATGTTATTTTGGATGTTCACAAGTCTCCTGTAAAGAGTGGTGGTGGGTACTGCCAATTGATTTATTGATTTTGTAAATGCGTCATAGCACGCCATGCTTCTTGTGCCTGAGGCTTTACATATATTGCTCCCTCCCCATGGGACCAATCAAAATGCTCTTGACCTTTCTGCAATTGCAGTGCTAAATGTGCCATTCTTCATAATTGCCTATTTACTGTTTTTTTCTGTTTGACTTGTAGGCACTGTACTGTGATGATTGATTTCTCAAGGCCATCAAACATTGTTAACTGTCTGACATGCTATCAGAGACATAATCATTCTGTTCAGTTTCTACACATGCAAGACTTATTTATATAAACAAAAAACATTTATGGTTCGTGCCCAGTGAAACTATTTAGCAATAAAAATTAAAGGAGTGAAACTTTCAGATCTCATCAGATCCAGCTTTGTTAGGTTTCACGTTACATTTGAAAACTACATATGATCTATAAGTCCTTTTTTCCTGAATCCCTTGTTAAACAAGCATTTGCAATGCAATAGGTCTCGCAGTTACGCACGTTTAAGCTATTGGCATTGTAAATAACAATGGCTTTTATTTAAGTTTTTAAAAAGAAAACAAAAATAAAAGGCATTGTTATTTACAATGTCAATAGCTTAAACTCGGATCACTGACATAATATCGACAGACAAAATTTCGACCTACAAAAATATCGAGTTAAAAATATAGAATTCCAGAATATCGACTGCCTATCTACAAACAGGTAAGTACAAAAATATCGACTCCAAAATATCGATTGTAAATAATAAATATCGATTTTTTTAAATGTCTTAAAATTAAATAATAAGTAATATAATAATAAACATAATTAATTTAAACATAATTAAAATAATTAAATAAATCTAAAATTAATAAATAATTAATGTTACTTTAAAATACCTAAAAAAACAAAAACATTATATATATATATATATATATATATATATATATATATATATATATACATCCTGGCTCACTGCTCCAAAGTCCGGGGCACTCTTGCAGCGGGTGCTAGTCCAAGCGGGTCGGAGCTTCGCGCTTAAAATGTGAAAGCTCTCTCCCTCCCGGTCCCGGGTGGAAATAAGGACAGCACACACGGGAATTCTCGTTAGTAGCAACTTTACTCGCACAGACGCGTTTCTGAAGCCACGCTTCCTTCCTCAATGTTTGTTACACCGCAACGCGCGATTAGGCGCCATTTTTATTTCAAAATACACAAACAACTCACGTTGGTAAGCATAGAGAGGGGACTGACGCGTGAGCGCCATCTTGCTAGTGCATATAATTCTACAGTAGCATAACTGTAATTAAACAACACATTCTTTTAGTGATTGCTAATATTCATAAGCATTCAAAAAAACCTCACACATTTAAAACGAGGAATTTACAGCGTAATATTGCCGTGGATCGGCAGATAACTCTCTCATTAATACGGTGGGCAATGGACTGTGATCTCGCCGTGGATCGGCTTGTGGCAACACGAAGGTTGCCATTTGGGTTTCCATTGGCCCCGTATACAAATTTATCAGTGTTGAATGATTCATTCCAAAATATTAAAAAAGTTGCAAAATATTGAACAATGATCCAGAAATTACCAAAAATACCAAAGAATTAGCAAGTACGTGGTGCAATATTAATAAAAAACTCTCAGTTCATTCTAAAGCACCTAATAACCATTAGTCACAGAAAGAAACACATTACAGAAACCGTGATCATTTAGCTGTAATTACTTTCATGTCCATACTTGAGATGCTGCATTACTATCAATTAGCTTCCTAAATGCACAGTCAGTTCCTCCCCACAGTTCAATCCCAAGGGGGCCTTTGTTTGGCAGTCTATAATATATCGGGATTCCAACCTACGGAGTTTTTGTAGTTTGTCCCCTCCCCTTATGTTGTCAGAGATTGCGTCCAGGCAGAAATACTGTAACAGGTTCCTATCGCTCTTATGTTTAATAGAAAAGTGTCTTGCGACAGGGTATGTAAAATCTCTGTTTACTATAGCCCGCATATGTTCTAAAATACGCAATTTTACGGGGTTTATAGTACTGCCTATATACCTAAGCCCGCAAGGGCAGAGGAGGCAATAGACTGCAAATGGGGAGGTACAGGTAAGGAATTGATTAATTTTCTTTTTATTTCTGCAACCCACGATTTCATAAGAGTAAACCCTTTTGCTGTTGGCACAGGCCTTGCATCAACCACATGGGAAGAACCCTTTAGCATCTTTTAATTTGCCTGTGCGTGTGGGGGTTGGTGACAGGTGACTATGTACCAAAGTATCCCTCAGCGAACGCGCTCTTCTGAAAGTTATTAAGGGATTTACAGGTATATCACTCCCAATGATATTGTCTTTTTGCAGTATGTGCCAATGTCTTTTCAGGATGTTTCTCAGTTGTTGACAGTCTTTAGAGTATGATGTAATCATCCTGAATTTTTCTATGTCAGTAGTGGGTTTATGTTTCTTGACAAACAAAGTCTGTCTGGGTTGTGTCCTTACTCTGTCTAGAGTATTACGTAACATTTGCTTGTTGTACCCCCTGGCCTCAAATCTATCGATGCTTTCCTGTGCTGCCAGCTCAAAGTCATTATTGGTGGAACAGTTACGTTTCAACCGTAGAAGCTCACCATACGGTATACTCTTGATGAGCTTCTGGGGATGATTGCTTGACGCATGTAACGTACTGTTTCCCGCTGTAGGCTTCCTATAAAGGGAAGTTTGAATGCTGTTATCAATCACTTCAATCTTTAAGTCTAGGTATACCGCCTCACTCATACTCGCATGACCAGTAAAAATAAGGTTGCAGTTATTTTCATTCAACACTTTAACATATTGCCAAGCTGTTTCTACCGAGCCATTCCATTCTATGCACAAATCCTCAATGTAACGATACCATGAGACGATACAGTTCGACCACTGTTCTCTCTCAGTGGTCGAACTGTATCGTCTCATGGTATCGTTACATCGTTACATCGATATATATATATATACAACAGCGAGAGGTTTTGATTCAATATAACCACTCCAGTGAGCGCAACAGTAGGAAAAACATTGGATAGCGTAGAGATAAATATTACTATTCTCACTCCAAAGAGTGCAACAGTAGCGAAAGCGTTGGATAGCATAGGGGTAAAAATTACTATTCCCACTCCAGTGAGTGCAACAGTAGGGAAAGCGTTAATTACCATAGGAGTAAAAATTACTATTCCCACTCCAGTGAGTGCAACAGTAGGGAAAACGTTGGATAGCGTAGGGGTTAAAATTACTATTCCAACTCCAGAGAGTGCAACAGTAGGGAAAGCGTTGGATAGTGAGAGAGTAAAAATTACTATTCCCACTCCACAGAGCGCAACAGTAGGGAAAGCGTTGGATAGCGTAGGGGTAAAAATTACTATTCCCACTCCAGAGAGTGCAACAGTAGGGAAAGCGCTGGATAGCGTAGGAGTAAAAATTACTATTCACACTCCAGTAAGTGCAACAGTAGAGAAAGCGTTAGATAGCGTAGGGGTAAAAATTACTATTCCCACTCCAGTGAGTGCAACAGTAGGGAAAGCGTTGGATAGTGGGAGAGTAAAAATTACTATTCCAACTCCAGAGAGCACAAGAGTAGGGAAAGCGTTGGATAGCGTAGGGGAAAAAATTACTATTCCCAATCCAAAGAGTGCAACAGTAGGGAAAGAGTTGGATAGTGGGAGGATAAAAATTACTATTCCCACTCCAGTGAGTGCTACAGTAGAGAAAGCATTGGATAGCGTAGGGGTAAAAATTACTATTCCCACTCCAGTGAGTGCAATAGTAGGGAAAGCATTGGATATCGTAGGGGTAAAAATTACTATTCCCACTCCAGAGAGTGCAACATTGGGGAAAACATTGGATAGCGTACAGTTAAAAATGACTATTCCCACTCCAGAGAGTGCAACAGTGGGGAAAACATTGGATAGCGTACAGGTAAAAATCAGCGACGGCTCGTGGAGGGAGTTACGGTGGGGCAGGAGGGCGGGGAGGGGGAGGGGCAGGGCGGAGGTTGCTAAAAACCGGCATATGGATAATTGCAGGTAAGTAAACAATTTAATTAATAAAACGAATTTCGTAGCTCGCACTGCATTGCATTTTGCGATGCAAGGCGCACTACGAAATTCGTTTTATTAATTAAATTGTTTACTTACCTGCAATTATCCATATGCCGGTTTTTATCAACCTCCACCCTTCCCCTCCCCCTCCCCACCCTCCTGCCCCACCGTAACTCCCTCCACGAGCCGTCGCTGGTAAAAATTACTATTCCCACTCCAGTGAGTGCAACAGTAGGGAAAACGTTGGATAGCGTAGGGGTAAAAATTACTATTCCCACTCCAGTGAGTGCAACAGTAGGGAAAGCATTGGATATCGTAGGGGTACAATTTCCTATGCCCACTCCAGTGAGTGCAACAGTAGGGAAAGCGTTGGATAGCGTAGGGTTAAAAATTACTATTCCCAATCCAGTGAGTGCAACAGTAGGGAAAACGATGGATAGCGTAGGGGTAAAAATTACTATTCCCACTCCAGAAGGTGCAACAGTAGGGAAAACATTGGATAGCGTACAGGTAAAAATTACTATTCCAACTCCAGTGAGTGCAACAGTAGGGAAAACGTTGGATAGCGTAGGGGAAATAAATTACTATTCCCACTCCAGTGAGTGCAACAGTAGGGAAAGCATTGGATATCGTAGGGGTAAAAATTAGTATTCCCACTCCAGTGAGTGCAACAGTAGGGAAAGCGTTGGATAGCGTAGGGGTAAAAATTACTATTCCCACTCCAGAGAGTGCAAAAGTAGGGAAAACATTGGATAGCGTACAGGTAAAAATACTATTCCCACTATAGTGAGTGCAACTATAGGGAAAACGTTGGATAGCGTAGGGGTAAAAATTACTATTCCCGGCCTTACTTTTCCTTCAACGGTTACCAGATGCACATGTCACTTTTTGTGTTGCAAGTTTTCTTACAGCCGCTTATAGAGGAAGAAACAAAAGAATCCCTAGAACTGTATTATCTTAAACTAAAAGTGTACCAATATATCAATTTTAACTCTCTTTTAACATATTATGGTGTTTAAATAATTGACTTTTTTAAGGATGATGTGTAAAATAAATGTATTGTGGGTATTTTTAAAATGTTTTAAATGTATGTATTATCCTTGCCTTTTATGATTTTAACAAAAATCGAATAAAGTGTATTTTGACTGAATTACTATTCCCACTCCAGTAAGTGCAACAGTAGGAAAATCATTGGATAGCGTAGGGGAAAAAAATTACTATTCCCACTCCAGTGAGTGCAACAGTAGGGAAAGCATTGGATATCGTAGGGGTAAAAATTACTCTTCCCACTCCAGTGAGTGCAACAGTAGGGAAAGCGTTGCATAGCGTAGGGGTAAAAATTACTATACCCACTCCAGTGAGTGCAACAGAGAGGTGTGGCTCACTGGTTAGAGGCGGCAGACCCGAGTGCAGAGAACGGCCCGGGACCAGGGTTCGATTCCCGACGCGGCAGGGTCTTGGACCAGGATCAGCGGACTGATAATTCTCGCATCGGTGCCTACTCCGACCGGGGAGCACACTCGGCAACTCTGGGCATTAGCTTGCCTCATCTCCACAACGGCCCCACACAAACGCCGGGGATGCCTGGTTTCACCTTGGAGACCCCCAGGAGGGACTATCTCACAGGGAAAGCCAGGACGGGTTCCCCAGCGGTCTATAGCGCTACGAGGCCTCCGGGTAGCAGTGCGCTTTACAAGACACAACAATTTACAACAGTAGGGAAAACATTGGATAGCGTAGGGGTAAAAATTATATTAATTATTCAATTTAAAACAATAAAATTAATTTAATTACTAAAAAATAATTACCTATTAATACAAAATATTTTCAAATAACAATACATTACTAAAACATTAAAAAACTTATTAACAATTAATTCAAATTAAAAACCAATTTACATATTAATAAATTTAATTAATTACAATTAAATGACTTCCCACCCTTCCCCTATAAACCCACAACCCACTACAAAAAATAAATACATAAAATTAACATGATTATCAATTAATCAATTAATATGAATTAATTACCAATTAAAACTAAATAATTACCAATTACAAATTGAATTAGAAATAAATCTAAATAAATACCAATACAAAAAAATATATTAAAATATTTATAATTAAATTACTTCCCACACTATTACCCTATAAACCCACAACCCACTCCACAAAATAAATGAATAAAATTAACATAATTATCAATTAATACAATTAATTACCAATTATATTATAATTATTTGCCAATTCATAATTAATTAACAATTAATTGTATATAAATTCCAATAAATTAAACATTTCAATTCATTATAATTAAATTACTTCCAACCCTATTCCCCTATAAACCCACAACCCGCTCCAGAAAATAAATAAATAAAATTCACATAATTATCAAATAATCAATTAATAAAAATTAATTACCAATTATATTTTAATTAATTGCCAATTAGTAATTAATTAACAATTAATTGTACATAAATACCTATAAATTAAAATATTTAATTAATAATAATTAAATTACTTCCCACCCTATTCCCCTATAAACCCACAACCCGCTCCTGAAAATAAATAAATAAAATTCACATAATTATAAATTAATCAATTAATAAAAATTAATTACCAATTATATTTTAATTAATTGCCAATTAACAATTAATTGTACATAAATACCAATAAATTAAAATAATTAATTAATTATAATTAAATTACTTCCCATCCTATTCCCCTATAAACCCACAACCCGATCCAGAAAATAAATAAATAAAATTCACATATTTATCAATTAATAAGAATTAATTACAAATTATATTTTAATTAATTGCCCATTGATAATTAATTAACAATTAATTGTACATAAATACCAATAAATTAAAATATTTAATTAGTTATAATTAAATTACTTCTCACCCTATTCCCTATAAACCCACAACCCGCTCCAGAATTATATTACGCAAAAATTAAATACCATAAATTGACTTAGTTACTTACCTAAAATGTTATATTTTTGTTGTCTATATTCTGTCCCTCGATATTATTTTTGTCTATATTCTGTCCCTCGATATTTTTGCTGACTATATTCTGTCCCTCGATATTTCTGTTGTCTATATTCTGTCCATTCGATATTCTGTCCATTCTATATTTTTGATTCGATATTATTGTCCTTCTATTCGATATTTTTGTAGTCTATATTTTGTCTTGTCCATATTCTGTCTACTCGATATTTACAACTCGATATTTCACTACCGCGATATTTTTGTACTCGATATTATGTCTGTATACCCTTAAACTGACATAAATGCGAGACCTATTGAATTGTTTTTTTAGTTTTACTCATTGTACCATCAAGATATATTCATTAAATAAAATGCATCCGGGAACATGGAATGGCGGGACCCACAAGCCAGAAATCCCTCTTTGTAAGGAGATGCAAAGTGGATGAAGGTTTGCTATGGCAACCTCGTTCTCACAGATGGGAGCATGTGGCGCGATCTTACCTTTCTCATCTTTCGTTGCTGGTTTTAAACGCCTCACACTATGTTAAGGTCCAGCCCTTTTATTTAGATTAACCTTTTCAAGTGTGGTTTACAGTAAAATATAGCAGTTACAGCAGATTTTTTTATGTATCGGGTTCTCTTTGAGTTCACACCAGTTCATTTTATAACATATTTGTTGTGCACTAGACATCGAAGCCGATGGGGGGAGGGCTCCCTGTCAGTTCTAGGGTTGGGGTGCTTCGATTGGGGGGTTCATGCTTTCTACGGGCTCCCTGTCAGCTCTGGAGTTGGGGTACTTCGATTGGTGGGGGGGTCATGCTTTCCACAGGCTACCTGTCAGCTCCCGGGGTCGGGGTGTCAAGGACCTCACACTGATCACCATGCACTCACACCATTCACCACTCACCCTGCACTCACAATGGACTGTACACCCTGTACCTCACCTTGCAATCACACGAGGACACTACTCACCCTGCACTCAAGGCGATCACAATGCACTCACCCTGATCACCATGCACTCACTAAGTATGGGCCGAAAATTCGTTCCACTCACGGAATCTGCGGATTTCCCTGCAATTTCGCGATCCGCGAACCTCGCGAAATTGTGGCAAAATCCGCGAATCTGCAAGCGGGACGAATTTTGTTCAGGACGCACTTACAGGGTTACAGCAAATGCCCAAGTTGAAGCTAATTTCTTTGTAACCATTTACAAAAGGGTAACAAAAAAACTTACTTCAACTTGGGCACCTGCTGTAACCCTGTAAGTGCTTCCTGAGCGGCACCTCGTTGCCTACATGCAACTATTCTCTGACCCTGCTCTCACCCTCGAAGCAGGGTCAGAGAATAGTTACAATTAGGCAACGAGGCTCCTGTCACAAAAATTAAACCTCAGCAGGAAGCACTTACAGATATAAATAAAGCAGGTGCCCGAGTTGAAGCTAAAATTCAGTAACACATTATTATAATCAGCCCAAGAATCAAGTGAGCACTGTTGATGCTAGGCAGGTGTGCTTTCTCCCCAAATCTACCGTCTACAAATAGATGTAATCCGTGATGGAAGTCTAGGCATCCACAAGTTTCTCGAGCACAATCCCCCTGTACTTCCAGTGACCAGGAGGCTGCTTTCTCCTCATCTGATTCTCTGACCCTTTATAAACAAGAGGCATGTGAACTCGCACAGAAGCCCGGCCCCACACACACTAGGCTATGCAACCTCTTCCCGCCCTTTCCCCCACTGTGATGGACAGCTCACTCAAGGGACCTCGGCGCCTATGGGCGCGGTGGCAAAGCTACAGACACAAGTGGTGACTGGACAACTCTTCTGGGCCTTTACACAGCTGTAGTGTAGGAAAAGCACTATACATTTACCCAAAGAGCTAGCACTTACTGCTTTCTCCTAATCTACTGCTCTGATCGGTCTCTGACCCTTTATAAACAAGACGCATGTGAACTGGCACAGAAGCCCGGCCCCACACACACTAGGCTATGCAACCTCTTCCCGCCCTTTCCCCCACTGTGATGGACAGCTCACTCAAGGTACCTCGGCGCCTATGGGCGCGGTGGCAAAGTTACAGACACATGTGGTGACTGACCAACTCTTCTGGGCCTTTACACAGCTGTAGTGTAGGAAAAGCATGATACATTTACCCAACGAGGTAGCACTTGCTGCTTTCCCCTCATCTGCTGCTCTGATCGGTCTCTGACCCTTTATAAACTAGAGGCAAGTGAACTCGCACAGAAGCCCGGCCCCACACACACTAGGCTATGCAACCTCTTCCCGCCCTTTCCCCCACTGTGATGGACAGCTCACTCGAGGGACCTCGGCGCCTATGAGCGTGGTGGCAAAGTTACAGACACATGTGGTGACTGGACAACTCTTATGGGCCTTTACGCAGCTCTAGTGTAGGAAAAGCAAGATACATTTACCCAACGAGGTAGCACTTGCTGCTTTCCCCTCATCTGCTGCTCTGACCTCGGCGCCTATGGGTGCGGTAGCAAAGTTACAGACACACGTGGTGACTGGAAAACTCTTCTGGGTCTTTACACAGTTGTGGTGTAGGAAAAGCACAATACATTTACCCAACGAGGTAACACTTACTGCTTTCTCCTCATCTGCTGCTCTGATCGGTGTCTGACCCTTTATAAACAAGAGGCATGTGAACTCGCACAGAAGCCTGGCCCCACACACACTAGGCTATGCAACCTCTTCCCGCCCTTTCCCCCACTGTGATGGACAGCTCACTGGAGGGACCTCGGCGCCTATGGGCGCGGTAGCAAAGTTACAGACACACGTTGTGACTGGAAAACTCTTCTGGGCCTTTACACAGCTGTAGTGTAGGAAAAGCACAATACATTTACCCAACGAGGTAGCACTTAATGCTTTCTCCTCATCTGCTGCTCTGATCGGTCTCTGACCCTTTATAAACAAGAGGCATGTGAACTCGCACAGAAGCCTGGCCCCACACATACTAGGCTATGCAACCTCTTCCTGCCCTTTCCTCCACTGTGATGGAAAGCTCACTCAAGGGACCTCAGCGCCTATGGGCGCGGTGGCAAAGTTACAGGAAAAGTACGATACATTTACCCAACGAGGTAGCACTTACTGCTTTTTCCTCATCTGCTGCTCTGATCGGTCTCTGACCCTTTATAAACAAGAGGCATGTGAACTCGCACAGAAGCCCGGACCCACACACTAGGCTATGCAACCTCTTCCCGCCCTTTCCCCCACTGTGATGGACAGCTCACTCGAGAGACCTCGGCGCCTATGGGCGCGGTGGCAAAGTTACAGACACAGGTGGTGACTGGACAACTCTTCTGGGCCCTTACGCAGCTGTAGTGTAGGAAAAGCACAATACATGTACCCAATGAGGTAGCACTTACTGATTAGCCAGTAGAAAGTACTCCAGTTGAGTACAGTGCAATTGCAAAAAAATCCGCGATTTCGCGGCAAATCCGCAAATTCGCAGATTTTTTTGCGAATTTGCAAAATTCGCCCATACTTAGCACTGACACCATTCAACCACTCACCCTGTATTCACACTGACCACACTGCACTTATGCCACTCGCCATGAACTCACACTGTTTTCCCTCCACTTGCCCTGCGGTCACATAAGCACACCTGTCACTCTGCACTCACAGTGATCACTATGCACTCACAATGCACTTGCGCTGTTCACCCTATACCTCTCCCTGCAGTAACACAAGCACACTACTCATCCTGCACTCATGTGACAATTCACTCACCTGTCTCCCTCACTGCTCGATATGCAAGTCACTCAAATAAGCCCATCAGTAATCATACATTAATTCGTCCCATTCTGAACTTGCATCCGCACCCAAATTCATATGGCCACCTCACTCACCCTGCAGTCACTCCTCTCACCCTACTCTCACACTGATGCATCGCTCACCATGCACTCACATGGGCACTCTTGTCACCCACACAATGCAGAGTGTTAATGTGCCTGCTACAAAGAATATGTACCATGCAGATCACAGAATGAGTGTGAGTAAACTATGAGTAGTGCTATAAGAAAATGAAATGTTTGTCAGAAAGGTGCTATAGAGAGATGAGGTGCATTGTTAGTGTAGTGTAGTGAAGGAATTCATGGAGAAGAAGGAGACGGGGTGGGGCACCAAAAAAGACTGTTGCACCGTGTGAAACACACAGAAGGAGAAGGAGAACCAGCCAAATGGGGTAACCTATAGAGCATAGAGAAAGGTTTTTATATCTTCCTAAATGATATTAGATTCTTGGTGGAGCGAAGCAAAGGAGGGTGCAAGTTCTATATCTGCGCGGCCTGCACCAAAACAGCAAGACAGACAACTCATGCCTTCTTGAATTAGGGAACAATAAGCAGATTGGCACAGGCTGAGAGGATCATACGGGTCTGACCCGTATGCTTGGTGAGGAGAGATGAGAGGATGAGAGAGGACAGCAAGGGGGTGAGAGAATTTGATTGAAGAGGTCAGGGATGAGGAGAAATGTGAATTGCCGAAGAGAAGAGTGGACACAGAAGAAGTGAGTGTGAGCCAAAGGTGAGGGATTCTGTTAGAACAAAGGGGACATGTGAAAGATGAATGGGGGACTGGAGAGGTGTAAGATACAAATAGACAAAAATTTGAATGGAGAGATGAGGTGAATGAGAAGTGCTGAGGGGCACGGGAGGTGACAGGGTCAGAGAGGCCATGAGATAAATGTGAGAGACTGTTAGAGATTAGGTCAGTGATTAAAAGTGAAGTTAAAGGTTGAATGGGGAGAGTTCAGAAGTTGTAAAAAGGGGTGAAAGAAAATGGCCTACAAAGTGAGAGAGGGATTCGGGTTTGGGAGAGGAGAGAGGGATGAAAGGGAGGGGGTGAGAGGAAAGCAGCATGGGCAAACTGCTTAATTACAATGTATTTCACATACACTTTTGTATTTTGAGTACAGCAAAGTCACATTTTGTCACAATGTGGCAAGATTACATGTTATAGTGCCCACATGATTATTTTATGTAGGTTAGGTAAGCAGTGTAACTCTGATAAGTTTGAAGGTATTTAAAGTTAGTGATATCTGTTGGTGTGTTATTTAGCAAAATAGGAGGTATTTTGCAATAGTACCACAGTACATAGTGATTACAAGTCATAAGCTGATTTTGTAATCATTAGTTTTAGACAAGTTAAACACAGCTATGTTATTTTTATTTACAGTATTCCAGTGTTCTGCATTACTCCTTCCTATGTAGGTAAGTATTAGGTGTGGTATTTTTGCCCAAACGATTGCCATATTAGTAAAGTGGTACTAGCGAAATCAAAATATTTATCATTTTCGATATATTTTTTAAATAAAAATACAAAGTGCCGAAGTAGCGCTGCATCACAAAAACATTTAGAAAGGTTAGCATTTTTCTTTTTTAACTTCTACAAAACTTGTTTATAGCAGTGTATTCTGAACTGCATTTTTTTGTAAAGTAGTGCAGCAATTTTTACTAATTAGCGAGCTACTCTGGACACTTTTGTGTACATATTTACCTTTAGCACACTGTATTTATGAAATATGAAATATGAAATATAATGTATTATACTGTAGGTACTATCAATTTAAAAAAAGATATATATAAACTTATAAATACGTGGTAATAGGTATGGGAAAAATACAAAACCTAATACTTACCTATATTGAATGGCATAACACAGAACACATGGAAACTTGAATTGAAAAGAACATGGTGGCCTTTAACTCTTGTAAAGGCAGTCATTAACCAATCATGTAACGACTTGTCATCACTATATACCTCGGGATTACAGATGTACTATCACAGCCCCAGATATAGCTAAATTAAAATACTTAAGACATATAAAATACTTGCCCCACTTACCTGCAGTAGCCCAAAGAATCATCTGCGCACCATAATATATAACGCTTCCATATTTTGTAAAAATATGACTGACGGTGTTCGTGGAACGCAAAAAAACAAACGTATCTGTAAAATGCATTAGATTTCATGCTCGCTTTGGGACTCCCTCCTTTTTATTTGCACTCTAAGAATAAAATGGGGCAGTAGATCTGTAAAATTTTGCAGTCATTCGTCAAACGGGACAAAAATAAAAAATGAAATCTCTATTTGTGGTCACCCTAACTATAAATGCAGAGTGGCTACTGCCACTCAGCAATATCTATATGTATATGCACAAAACAGTAAAGGAAGTGGGGAACTCTGTGTAGTTCCTAAATTTTAGGTGGGGAGCAGCTCCTTTATATGGAGCACATCACCATCAATACTCTAAAACAGCTTGCCTCAAATATCTCTTTTTCTAGTAAAGCTTTTAAGCATAGGATTAGCATAATGCCATCCACGTTGAGCTAGAAGAGTGACAAAGCCCTTTGCCATTTTTGCAGTAAAGTCTTTGATCATAGGATTACCTAGTGCCATCCATTTAAAGCTGAAAACTGGCAAAAGCCTTTTACCACTTGAGGCACGGTATTACAGCTTTGGATTTTTAAAATACCACCCAAGCCAACCTGGCAAAGGACTTTGTCACTTTTCTCGCTCGGCTACCTATGAGTCCTCACCAGGCTTCCCTCCTTATTTTCAGCTCTTTCTACCGTATCACGCGCTCCCCCTCTAATCAGCCAGCAGTTGCTGTATAGCTAGGTTTGTGCTATATCAGTGACAATAGATGCATCAGTCAGCATCTACAGATGGCTTACTCCTGTAAGTTCATTCATGCATGGACACTATTCTTGAATGTATCCCCTCTTTTGCTGAGTCTTTTCATTCAGTTAAGGACAAGCCATAACAGTCACAGGTGTGATATAAATCTATGTATAGGTTATCTGCCTAGGCTTGAAATGTATTTTCCTCAGTTCTACTGTTTGTCCAGGATGGAGTTGTATTTTACTGAGCAGTCTCAAGGGTCTGTAGTGAAAATGTACTCACTGCTGAACTTGGACATTATTTGTAGGAATTCTTGAGAGCTTCTACTCTCCCTGTACAGCCCTATGCTTCATTTATTGGGGTGGTGTGAACACTACAAGGGTACCTGCGTAGCAGCAAAATGCCATTAACCCCTCCCTTGCTGATGACGGAACCGCTCTGTCATCAGCTACGGTTGGGCTGTGCTGATGACGGAGTGGTTCCGTCATGGCCCGGCCACCGTGCCTGCGCGGCGCTGATTTCGCGCCTGCGCGGCCGTTGTATTGAGCGGGGCGGATCATGACGGAACCGCTCCGTCACCAGCACAGCTCAACCGCGGCTGGTGACGGAGCGGTTCTGTCACCAGCATGCGGCCACCGCACGGCCGCCCCGCCCACTTAGCGCTGCGGCAGAATAGCTGCCGCAGCGAAAGGGTTAATGATTGTTTGTGCTGGAAAGTGTCTCTTCCTGCACATAAACATTTAATAATGGTGATTTGCAACTTCACATGTGTGTTGCATTCTGCAGCACACATAGAAGTAGCATATCGCCATTACTTAATGATTGTTTATGTGCATGAAAGAACACCTTCCTGCCCATAAACAATCATTAATGGCATTTTGCAGCACACACAGAAAAAGTAAAAATGAAGAGAAATAAAAGTATTTCTCCTCGTTACACCATTCTAACGCTTGATATTGCATGGCATTCGTTTTTGGCGCTGCCCCAGAATTATACCTCCTTGTTAAACTGGGGCAGCGTCAAAAAGTAATGGGTGTTGCGGTGGGACGCCCACAGCAAAACCCATTGCAAGCAGTAGCGGCTGGCACGGATCAGGTGTGGCGGGGTGGGTGAGGGTGGGATAGAAAAAAAAGAAAACCTACCTTCTTGCGTCTTTCCACGTCGTTCCTCATTGTCGTCCCTCCGCTGGAAGAGGAAGCAGCCAGGCTCCCCTGACCAATCACAACGCTGCACAATGCTGCAATGCAGCGTTGTGATTTGTCTGAGCGCCGTGATTCAGTGCTTAAATGGGGAATGGGGCCTGGCAAGGTTTTCCATGCAGGCTGTAATGCAGCCTCCATGGAGAACATGCAAAGTGCGCATGAGTGTTTGGCTGAACCAAGTGGACCAGTCGAACATTCATGCACACTTTACAGAGTGACAACACTCCTTCCTCTGCTCTAAGAGCAGAGCAGCCCTGCCCGGCAAAGACGCAGGAACAAATAAAATAATAATAACGTTCAGTTTTTATCATTTTATTTTTCCTTCATTCCACTGATGCAAGCAGCGAGGCGACGCTCCTCCACCTCAATGGAGCTGCCGCCACTGATTGCCCAGCCCTTTCACTCAGATATCTACGGGAAAGGGTACCATATTTACAAAGTGAAATTAAGCCACAAAATATGGCTTAAGGCAACTTTGTAAATATGGTTCAGGGCATTGCGCCACCGTAACGTCAAACATTGTGATGTTCCGGTGGTGCAAGACCCTTATACATATGCCACTTTTTGCCAAAATCTTCTCGGAGGAAGAACCCCTAGGCCAAAGGCGTACTCCAGAACACCAGGCTCTCTCAATTTGTTCTCTAGAGGGCCACCACTTCCAAATGTCTCCACGTGTCGCCCTGCACACATAATTGTCCATCTATCCGTGTTAACATTCGAACTGTTTTTTGCAACATTTATTATTTTAAGGTTTCTTGGGGAGTGGACACAAACATAACTAACATTTAATTAATTTGTCGGTCCTGTATTAATGCATTCATTTAATCTTGCATACTAACACTTATCGTTCATTCACCCTCACTTTTATTCATTCACTCATCCATCCATCATCATCTCTCAAAATATTTAATCTTCATTTTCATTCTTGTTCAATTATCTGTTTATTCACCAGTTCTTACACATACATCTAGCCACCCACCTTAACACTCATTTGTTTATCCATTTTTCAGTCACAAATCAATGTTTTTATCCATGCATCCACTTCCACCAAGTTCATTCATTAATGCTAATTTATCCTGCGCCCTCAGTTTTGCATCTTTCTATACTTACATGGTTAATCATCCATCTACACACTCATTCATCTCTCCGCCCACCCTTCTTATCACATCAATCATGTGTGCATCTATTCTCAAACATTCATCCGTCCTTATGGTCTCATTCAATAGTCCACATACACACTCTAAGATATCCATTTAGTCACCCATGCACTCTCATTTATCCATCTACACCAGAGGTCTTCAGTCTGAGGGATGTGACCCCTAGGGGGGCACTAGGAGTCCTGAGAAGGGGGTCGCATATTCCCCAGCTTCACTTTTGCTTTTGTTTTGGAAAAAGACAACTGTCCTGGGACAGCTAATTTAGATCCTTATCAGCTGAGGTTTTATCAACTGACTCTCTAGTGCTGGAAAAGCCTGCATGCCAGAGTATCTGCTTGCCTGAATAAAATGCAAATGTGCCTATCAGTTATTCTACAAGTGTAAAGAGTGCTTGGGTGCCGGTTCTGGCTTTAATTGTTCAAATCACTCCAAGCTTTGTGATGACTTACAAAGATTCGTTTTTTTTGAGTGGTAGTGCAGAGTCAACAACTGGGCTGTGAAGTGCTTGCTTTTAATTTTAACTGCATTTACACAGCCCTTAGTACTCCTAAAGAGTTGTTGAAGGAACAGTTATGTAAAAGAAAATTGCATTACTTATGCACTGTGTTGGACCTGCGATGGGCAAGCCCAGCAAAAAGGGGGTAGCTTGGCTCAAGTGTCAAGGCAAGTGAAGGCTGTCGTGTTAAGCCGGCTTTGACCCAATAATATCTCCTTGAACAACCACCAAAAAGAAGGACACCACACCACTGTTGTAGAAAAATACGATTCCTTTATGTAAAAATTCTCTGTTGTGAATGGGGATCAATGAGGAAAACACATACACATTTCTTTTGGCCACAATTTGCTGGGTTTTGATTTCGGGTTGAATACAGTAAATATCTCAGGAATAAATATCATCAATAAATAGAATAAATATCAGGAATAAATATCATTTTTTTGTTAAGCAGAATAAATACTGGTTCATTTAAATAAACAAACACATGTTCATTCTGGTATCGCTGCCACCAATTAAATATGTCAGGAACATTGACTTGCAATACTTTTCAGGATGGAAAGTTTACTCTTACAGTTTATGATGACTTCACTGCTAATGAATACAGGCTTCTCTGGGCACAAAAGAGTGTTGGGACTCTTTAAGAATCACTCGGGGGATAAGCGCGTATATCTACAAAGCAAGGAAACACAGTGAGCACTTCATTTATACTCGGTTGCCACCGGGTTGAGTTCTCTGTTTGCCGGTGGGGTCTAAGCGCGCCTAGGGGCTTTGTTACCGCTAGCACTCAGGCGGCACCAGTTCAAAGTCTTAAGACTGACGAACGTGGCTGCCGAAGAGGTCATACAATCTTCGCGCTCAGTCAAGTAAATGCTGGTTCACAGTTCCATTATATCACTGCTTCCCACCTGAAGAAACGGGCCCACCTCACATCGGCTGCAATCGAAAAGCGATTCAGTTGGGTTCAGCACTTTTCTCACCAGCGACGGGTTCTCAGGGGCTCCACGGACCTCCCTCCGACTTCCTCAAACAGGGATGGTTCCCGCCCACAGCTACAGCCGCCGATTCACTGGGGAGGGGCAGAGACAGTAGTCCCGCCCAACGAAGGCCGGCCTTTCCCCGCCCCGGCGCACCACCTCACCTCAGTCTGCGCAGGAAGCACTCTTCACCGGTGGAGCTCGGAGACGTCCGAGCTCCTCGCTGGAGGCGTCTGTCACACAAGGGGCACAGAGGACGCTCGCGGTTGCGGCGAACTTGCTCTCGCCTCGCGACCCGAGTCGGTCGTAATCCACCACCGGGGGGGGCGGGGAAGGCACACGAAAACGGCCACAGTCTTTTGGGGGTGAAGAGGCACTCGCTGGGCAGGCGCTGTAGGGGCGAGGTCACCGCACACACAGCTGACTGGAACGCCAGTCAGGATCCACGCCAGTGACTCTTGCTTGCTCTACTGCCCGTGCTACCAGCTGCCTCAGGGGTCAACAGTAGGCATGGGCGGAAAATCCGTTCCGCTCGCGGATTTTGCGGATTTTCGGGAAATTCGCAATCCGCGAGATTTGCGAATCTCCCGCAAAATCCGCAAATCCGCGAGCAGCGGATTTTGCTCGCACTGCTCGCACTGTTCGCGTGAGTTCGCGCCCCGCGAATAAGTGCAAAATTGCAGAAATACGATCTTAGCAAAACTGAAAGTAACTACTTACCAGGTTCAAAAGTTCAGGCTCATCATTAGTAGCCATTTCCTGTAGTGCTTCCTGAGGGGCCCCTCCAGAGTTCAGTTGCCAGTTGAAACTATTATGTGACCCTGCTCTGAACCTCAGAATAGTTACACATATGCCACAAAGGTCCTGAATTACAGCTAAGGGAGACAAGCAGGAGCCAGGCTGGAAGTTAAAATCCATTAATCAGCCCCTAATTCATTATTGTCAGTTGGGGCAGGGCAGGTGTTGTAACTAATTTTGCAACAATGAAAGCACTTAGCAAGTGCAAAAGATCACTAATCAGGGCGCACTAAGGAAGTAGGTGCCAGCTAAAAAAATATTCTGTGACACATTAATCAGCCCCAAATTAATTCAGGTCACTTGAGGCAGGGAAGGTGTGCTTTGCCGAAAATAATGTACACTGGACAACCAGAGGGTGTGGTGATGAAACAGAGGGTGGCATGGGTGGGCCAGAGGGTGGCATGAGTAGTCAGAGAGTGGCAGTGGTGACAGAGAGTGGCAGTGATGAAGAAGAGTGTCCCAAACAGGCTGGACACGTAGAAACAACAAGTTCGCAAAACTTGCGACCCGACAGGTAAGTTCGCAAATTGCGAAATTGTAAAAACCCTCGCGAACTGGCAGAAACACGGGCGAACACAAAAAAAAAATCCGCAAATTCGCGGGAATTCGCGGATTTTGCGGATTGCGAATCCGCAAATCCGCAAAATTCGCGAACGCGAGATCCGCAAAATTCGCTCATGCTTAGTCAACAGCGATTCAGAAAAGGGGGTGGTGATGAACAGAGTGCCTGAATTAAGCAGACCACTCTTACCCAGTCCAAAGATCAGGGCTTGATCCATCACCGTTATTTATCTCACTGCACCATCCCAGCTCAGAACGTGGCTATATGCAAATCAGTCTGTCCCTGGCCCAGTGCATCATGGGAACAGGGCAGACTAAACTACCAAGCCAATTCTTCACCAGAAAGGAGACAAGCTACCGGGGACCGGTTTCTGGCATTTCAGCCGTCTTCGGCCCGGCTTTCTTGAATCCTGATGGTGCAGTGAGAAAGGGACTCATGTCTGAGTATACCCTGCCACACCTATAGTGGCCAAAATCGATTCAGAAAAGGGGGTGGTGATGAACAGAGTGTCTGAATTAAGCAGACCACTCTTACCCAGTCCAAAGATCAGGGCTAGATCCATCACCGTTATTTATCTCGCTGCACCATCCCAGCTCAGAACCTGGCTATATGCAAATCAGTCTGTCCCTGGCCCAGTGCATCATGGGAACAGGGCAGACTAAACTACCAAGCCAATTCTTCACCAGAAAGGAGACAAGCTACCGGGGACCGGTTTCTGGCATTTCAGCCGTCTTCGGCCCGGCTTGCTTGAATCCTGATGGTGCAGTGAGAAAGGGACTCATGTCTGAGTATACCCTGCCACACCTATAGTGGCCAAAATCGATCCAGAAAAGGGGGTGGTGATGAACAGAGTGTCTGAATTAAGCAGACCACTCTTACCCAGTCCAAAGATCAGGGCTTGATCCATCACCGTTATTTATCTCACTGCACCATCCCAGCTCAGAACCTGGCTATATGCAAATCAGTCTGTCCCTGGCCCAGTGCATCATGGGAACAGGGCAGACTAAACTACCAAGCCAATTCTTCACCAGAAAGGAGACAAGCTACCGGGGACCGGTTTCTGGCATTTCAGCCGTCTTCGGCCCGGCTTGCTTGAATCCTGATGGTGCAGTGAGAAAGGGACTCATGTCTGAGTATACCCTGCCACACCTATAGTGGCCAAAATCGATTCAGAAAAGGGGGTGGTGATGAACAGAGTGTCTGAATTAAGCAGACCACTCTTACCCAGTCCAAAGATCAGGGCTTGAACCATCACCGACAGGGGTCAACAGGGCAGGTGTCAATCTGGTGTCAAGTCTGGAATCTCCTTCTTCACCTAGATCTGGAACATCATTATCCTATCTAGTCTTCTGGTCATCTAAAATGGCCGCCAGTGACTGGACCTTATATAGCTAGTGCCCTGAGGTGCTGGCTCGTGCCAGTAGGTTCTAGAACCTTCTTTGGGCTAGGCCAATGACATGGCACTTCTGGGGTATTTGGGACCCTAACAGCCACCATACTGGGGTTCTAGAGCAGCCATTTTGTGTACCTGAGGGAAAGAGAGAAATTCCTGTCAGGAATGCGCGCCAAGCAAAAGGGCGCCAAAACCTTGAAAGGTCAAGGTTCATGGAGGCTCCAAGGGGAGTCACTCACATGAGGAAAAAGGGTGGCCACCATTTTGAGGCCATCCATACAGGTTGCCAATCCCAGTCTATAATATCACAGGTTCCTTGTAAATAGGTGCCAAAAACCTTGTGAACAACTGGGCGTCAAGGAACATCCAGCCCCATGAAACAGCACACAAAAGGTCCTGGTAGACAAAGAAAAGCGACAAACTTTGGGAGGTACAGGGGAACAAAAGAAATCATAGTGGTGAGGGGACTCTCAGAAGCAGACGGGTCTAACACGCGTCCCCCCCAGCTGAAAGTGGGGAGAGCTACCCAACCCCTTGGGAGTTCTCAACACTAAGGCGGAAATACCTGGAGAGACCGTCTGCATTGGCGTGGTCAACTCCGGGTCGGTGTGCCATCCGAAAGTCCATTCCCTGTAGGGAGATAGACCACCTCAACAGTTTGGGGTTTTCCCCCTTCATCTGCATAAGCCAGCGAAGGGGTCGGTGGTCTGTCTGAACAAGGAAGTGTGAACCAAACAAGTATGGTCGCAGCTTCTTCAGTGCCCAGACCACCGCAAAGGCTTCCCGCTCAATGGTACTCCACCTCTGTTCCCGGGGAAGCAGTCTCCGTGACAGAAAGACCACGGGTTGATCCAGACCCTCTTCATTGAGTTGCGATAACACCGCCCCAATGCCAATGTCAGATGCATCTGTCTGGACAATGAATTCCTTTGTGAAGTCTGGAGCCTTCAAGATGGGAGCGTTACACAATGCTTCTTTCAGAGTGTCGAAGGCTCGCTGACAAGCCTCCGTCCAGATGACTCTCCTGGGTTGCTTCTTGGCCGTGAGTTCAGTAAGGGGTGCCACGATAGTGCAATACCCCTTCACAAACCGTCTGTAGTAGCCTGTGAGGCCCAGGAAGGCTCGGACCTCAGTCTTGGTCTTGGGGGGTTTCCAGGCCATGATTGCCTCAATCTTCGCCTGAGGGGGCTGCACCTTTCCCCTGCCCACCAAGTGACCTAAGTACACTACCGACCCCTGTCCAATCTGACATTTGCTGGCCTTGATCGTCAAGCCAGCCCTTTCCAGGGCTTGGAGAACGGCTGGCAAGTGCTGCAAGTGATCCTCCCAACTGCTACCGAAGACAGCTATGTCATCTAAGTAGGCAGCAGAGAAGGACTCCATCCCGGTGAGGATCGTGTTCACCAACCACTGAAAAGTGGCAGGAGCGTTCTTGTGCCCGAAGGGCATGACGCAGAACTGGTAGTGTCCATCAGGTGTGGAGAAGGCTGACCTTTCCTTGGCTCCATCAGTCATGGGAATCTGCCAGTACCCCGCAGTGAGGTCAATGGTACTGAGATATTGGGCAGCTCCCAACCGGTCAATCAGTTTATCCGCCCGTGGGATTGGATGAGCATCCGTTTTGGTTACCGAATTTAGTCCTCGGTAATCCACACAGAATCGTAATTCTGGTGTGGCGCCAGGTGGAGCAGCTTTGGGCACCAAAACCACCGGGCTAGACCAAGGGCTACTTGAAGGTTCAATGACCCCTAGCTCCAGCATCTTAGCTACTTCACTTCGAATGCTGGCCTTCACCTTGTGAGACAGCCGGTAAGACTTGGACTTCACAGGTGGGCTGTCTCCTGTGTCCACATCATGGGTACACAGGTGGGTCTTACCCGGGACAAGGGAGAACAGAGGAGCGAATGACCCCAAGACCTGGCGACATTCCTCCTGCTGCTCAGGAGTCAGGGATGGTGAGAGTTTCACTCCCTCCACCGACCCATCCTTTTCTTGAGACGCAAAAAGGTCAGGGAGAGGCTCTGTGTCCTCTTCCTCTGATCCATCAGTCACCATAACCAACATGACTTCGGGCCTCTCGTAGTGGGGCTTGAGGCGGTTGGCATTTAACACCCGATGTGGGTGCCGAGGGGTCTTCACGTCCACCAAGTAGGTAGCCTTACCCATCTTCTCCAACACCTCATAGGGGCCTGTCCAACGGTCCTGGAGGGCACTCAGCTCTCCAGGCTCCATCACCCACACCTTCTGACCAGGCTCTAGCTCCACTGGGTGAGCATTGTGGTCATGCCACGCTTTCATCACAGACTGGCTGGCTTCCAAGTTGTCAGAAGCTTGCTTCCACAACTTAGCCATTTGGCTCCGGAAGGCCAGCATGTAGCTCACCACGTCCCGGGGAACTTTCCGAGGAGACTTTTCCCAGGAGTCCCTCACCAGGCTGAGAGGTCCACGTACAGGGTGCCCGTACAAAAGCTCAAAGGGGCTGAAACCCACTCCCTTCTGCGGCACTTCCCTGTAAGAGAAGAGTAAACAGGGTAGGAGGACGTCCCATTTCCTCCGCAGGCTTTCGGGTAGACTTCTGATCATACCCTTTAAGGTTTTGTTGAACCTTTCCACAAGGCCATTGGCCTGTGGGTGATAAGGAGTGGTAAACCTGTAGGTCACCCCACACTCCTTCCACATTGCCCGCATGTACGCTGACATGAAGTTGGTCCCCCTGTCAGACACAACTTCCTTGGGGAATCCCACTCGGGTAAAAATCCCCATCAGGGCCTTCGCCACTACCGGTGCAGTAATGGTTCTCAGAGGTAGTGCCTCCGGATACCTTGTGGCATGATCCACCAGTACCAGGATGAACCTGTGACCAGATGTTGTCGGCGGATCTAAGGGCCCAGCAATGTCGATGCCCACCCTTTCAAAGGGGGTGCCAACGACTGGAAGTGGTTCCAGGGGAGCCTTCAGCTTCATCTTTGTTTTCCCACTGGCTTGGCATGACACACACGACCGACAGTATGTGTCGGACGCCACCCTCATTCGAGGCCAATAAAAGTGGGGGACAAGCCGTGCAAAGGTCTTGTCCTGTCCCAGGTGTCCTGCCAAGGGAATCTCGTGAGCCAACTCTAATAGGAAGGCTCGGTAACACTGTGGGACTACCAGGGCCCATGACAGTCCGTGCACTGGCGCCCGGGGCTCACTGTAGAGGAGACCATCCTCCCAGTAAACACGATAGTTCCCAGACTCGTTACCTGCTGCCTGGGCTTCAGCCTGTTGCCTCAGACCCTCGAGGGTGGGACATTCCCTCTGTCCCTTGCTCAGTTCCTCCCTGGATGGTCCTCCCTCCACTCGCCACTCAGCGGGGATAGGCAGATACTCCAACAGAACTATGTCCTCCTCCGCGGACTCCGGGTCCATCTCCTCCGATGGCCTATCCGTCTCATGGGGCACGGACATCAAGGCAGGCTCCTCCTGTCCTCGAGATGCTCCCTCATCGGCAGCTGGGTGGGCCATTGTTCCAGGCTCCAACCCCTGCGACTTCTCCTCCCGAGCAGCCGCCGACCTGGTACTCACACAGGCCCAATCAGGTGCACCCAGCATCTCAGAATGAGTCCGGTATTCCACCTCCTTCCAAGCATTGTGCTCCATATCATTGCCCATTGGTCCCTATAACGAGTATACTGCAAGCAATGATCATACACTTAATAGGTCGTATGTCTTCTGTCCGTCCGGACAGGAATTTATTTTTTAGATCAAAATTTTTGGGTTTTTTTGAAAAATGTCAAGCGGGCACAGCCGTGACCTTCAACATATACAGGACAACAACAAAAAAGAAAATGGAAAAAGCAAGAAATCTGTCTGTGCACTTGCATTTCAGTGGGACAGACTTTAAATGTTAAAACCACACCATTGCATATATCAATGTTATATACAGAATTTGCATATGGGGTTATGGGTCGACGTTTCGATGCCTTTCTCAGAATATAGGCATCATCATCAGGACATTGGATGACATTATTGTTGTCTTAAACATTGTAAGTGAAATTTGTTAACCTTTCCATCACATTTACATTATATACATATTTACATTGGGAGGAAAAAGGGGAAAAAACAAAAAAAAAAAAAAATTTAAATAAATAACATAAATACCAGGCATATAACATAGGTCCTCTTTAGTTATACATCGAGTGAATTCAAGTGCAATCTTTATCAACCAAGGTGGCTTGAATGTGTAAGTGGAGATAACATGCACAATAACAATTTCATGGCGAAATGCATGTGCTTGAAATAATTGGAAGTGAGATGGGCGTGATCTGTGCTTCATTTGCTGTGAAGTGAGGTACAAGTTATGACCTAATGTGAGAGGCGATAGCTGTGAGCCGGTCGGAAAAAAGTTTTCAGAGTGATCTATGTGCATCGTGAGCGCCGAACGGAAAAACATTGACTGTGTCAAGGAATCGGCATTTAACGGCGTTGAGCATGCTTGTGATAGGGTGCAGAGCATTTCAAAACCTACATGGTTTTCACGGCGGGTAAACCGAGGGTTCTCGGAAAGTAAGTGATCGTGTTGGCAGGGAATCTGTGAATAAAACAATTGCCCATTAAGTTTAGACAAGTCACGCGGTTGGTGCTAAGAATTGCCCAGGGTGAACAGGCGTTTTACCTGCAAGCTCGGGGGTTCGGTTATCTTAATAATCCGGTACGAGTTAATCACAGCGTTTACGCATACAAAGGTACGCCGAAAAGCACAATGGCTATCTGAAATTAAAAAAGGATACCAAGGGGATTAGAAGCTGCGTGCTTGCTTACAGCTGCGGTTACGGGGTCCGTCCGGACTGACACTTACTTCGGGAATGGTTAGTGGCTGCCACGGGTCTGGCGATCTGGTGCTGTGTCTGCGAGTGCGCGGGGTTGTTTAATAGAGAGAAGTGAGCGCGAGGATGGTGAACAGTGTGAAGGGACTAACAGGGGTGAGGTGAACTGGCCGTATTTACGGCGGCCATTTTAAGGTGGTGAATAGTGCTCTAGTGCCATGCAGTTAAGCACAGGGAGCAATACATCAACAAAAATATTTCAAGGGATGAATCACATCAGATAGGATGTTGAAAAGTTACAGTAGGGACGTCCAGTCTTCAAGTCGGTTTAGCCCATTCCGAATGCTGTTAGTACGTAAAATCCAATTTAACTCTTCTTTGTTCAGCAGCTGAGACATATCTGCTCCTCTTGGGGGTGGCTTGATAATTGTGATCACAGTCCAAAGAAAGTCTTTTTCAGTATGTCCTTTTGCAGTAAAGTGTTCCACCAATGGGGCATTTGCTGTTTTACATTTTATCCTGCTCTTATGTTGTCCAATCCGTAGCTTTATTTTTTGACTGGTTTGTCCTATGTAGATGAGCTTACAAGGACACAGGATAGCATACACCAGGTTCGCAGAATTACAATTAGAGAAATATTTCCGGTCAAATTTAATATTGCCAAATTCAAACGTTTTACCTTCTATGGTGGTGTCGCAGCAGATACAGCCCCCACATTTAGCATGGCCTATGAGTGGTGGTAGGCCCCAGACGTCATTTATGGTTGTTTTTTGTACTTGTGAAGGGAGAGCTGCCCTAACAAGATAATCTTTGACGTTCTTAGCTCGTTTGAATGCGAACATAGGTTTCTCTAGTGTTAGTAGGCCTGCGTTGAGGACTGGCCAGTGTTTAAGTACACTTTTTCTGATGGCGTTGGATGCCGGTGAGAATGTGGTGACACAAATGAGTTTATCTTGTGCACTTTTTTGCTTAGGTTCTAAAAGGTTCTCTCTCGGACAGTACCAAGCTCTTTTTAGGGAATTACGTACCAGTTTTCGTGGGTAACCTCTGTTTCTAAGTTTTGTACTTAGTATTTTTGCCTCAGCGAAATAGTCGTCCCTGAAGTAGCAGTTACGCCTAATGCAGAGGAACTGGGAGAAAGGTAAGGAGTCACGTACGGCCCGGGGGTGGTGGCTACTGTATTCGAGCAAAGTGTTGCGCTCAGTGGGCTTGCGATGTAGTGTGGTCGTAAGCCGGCCTTCTGTATCTAAGCCATTGGGTTATATGGCCTACAAATGGATTGTTCTCATATATGAATCTTTGTTCATATTGTGCCATATACAGTACCGCCATCTCAGGTGCGTATGGACAGCCCATAGCGATGCCTTTTATTTGGATGAAAAATGCATTCTCAAATTTGAAGTAGTTACTGCGTAACGTAATTTCAGCTAATGAGAGGATGAAAGAAGTGGGGACTTGGTGTGGTCTTTCTCGTTGTTCAAGATATATTTCCAAGACCTGTAATGCCTCATCTTGAGGGATTTGGGTGTATAGCGAGGTGACGTCTAGGGTCACCATCAGCTGGGTGGCATCATTGAATGATTGTCCCTCTATCTTGTTGATAAAATCAGTTGTATCCCTGAGATATGACTTAACCTGCGGTAGAAAGGGTTTTAGAAAAAAGTCTATATATTTTGAGACCGGTTCCAGTGCAGAATCGCACCCCGACACGATGGGTCGGCCAGGCGGTGTTTTATCATTCTTATGGATTTTTGGTAAAAAATACAGGACAGGCGGATGTCATGGCCGGGTTTTCTGATTAGATGGGATCAGCCCCTAGGGGCCCCTCCAACCCAGCCAGAACGTAATCACATCCCTCCTCAGGACCATCTATCCAGGAACCTGGGTACCTACCTGAGGATGGGGAACTCGCAATATACAAGCTCATATTATTAGAAACACCACTAAATCTATAGGGATACTAAGAATACTCACTGATTACTAAGGATATCCATGCCCTACACTACACTCACACCTTATAGTCTCGCGGCCACTCAGACCCAGACTAATCTACCCCAGGGCAGATATGACACACAATCCGGTGCGTCTACACATGGGCCTGCAGAACCCAATGCTCTCTTTTCCAAACGGTTTACAATCCGGCAAACCTACACGCCAGTAATCCCCCCTGGCGCTCTCACTTACACAAGCCACAATCCTGTGGGTATACACGCTGGTAATCCACCCCAGCGCTCTCACTAACGCCGTATATCAACGACGACCACATTCCTATGAGCACCTTCAGTTATATGTTGGGAAGTCTCTCTCTCTCTATTCACTAAGGGCTTGCTACTACAATATTAGGAGTTAGCCAATTAATATAATGTACCTCTTATTCTTGGCATCAAAGGTCCACTCGCTCCCTATTTATGTGATCACCACTTACCTGATTGGGGTTACTCATCCATTCATTTAAACAGTAACCACCTAGGAGATACATTTACCTGGATTGAACAAGAATACAAGGCACCTTTCAGTTTACTACAAACTGGGGGTTTTATTATAACAATATAAACACATACACCGACAAAGACTATAGATAGAACATACCGCTGAAAGGGAAAAGATTAGCAATACAATAGCTTAGGGAATAAAGACAAGATTAAGATGCAAGTGTAAAGTAAACTAATGTGACAGAATCAATATCACCTGATTAGTGTGAAGTCTTGTTCTAGCTGTCATCTGGGTTCCTCTCTCGTCTGTGCCTTGGCTCATCTCAGACTCTCTCTCTCTCTCCTGCACTCTTGGATACACCTCTGCGCTGATCACTTTGCACTGGACTCCTCTCCCCCACGAACTGTCTCCACTTTCCAGATTCAATCTAATGGTTTCTGCCGCTCTGATGCTTTTCATTCCACTAGCTTGTTCACTCTATTTTGACTGTCTCTGCACCAATGTCCAATTAACTCCAGCTGCTCCCACAGGTTAGTCCACGATCTCTCCTCCGTCTCTTCTAAAAGGCATTACTTCAGACTCCAGCTATTCACACCTCCTCCTGATAGGTAACTGCTTCTGACTGCTTCCTTCAGTTCCAGCTCACTGACTGTCTGTTTGTCTTCTCTCTGTTCCAAGCATGTCCTGTCTCTTCTCCTTTTGCAATTCCACTCCTCCAACTCTACCAACACTCTCTGCTCCTTCAATTCAAGTCAGCTCTCTCTAGCTTGAACCCTCTCCGCTCTGCCAACTCCACTCGACTGCTTACCACTCCTCCACCTCAACACGACTGCTTGGCTCCGCCACCTCCACTCGACTCCCTGACTCCGCCTCTGCACTTCACTGATATAGAATGCTGTTTCCTCATGGAAAGTTCCAGCCATCAGCCTGCCGCCCACCAGATCTCTGCATCACCTCGCATCAAGGACACACACCCAGCCGGCCGGCCTTTTGTTGTGTCTTCCACACAGAGAATAATACAGCCTACCGATAAGGGCTGGCCCAGACTGGTTCTCTCCAAGTGAAAAACAGCTTTAACTATAAACTTTACCTTTACCCTGAAAAGCCTCTCTGCTCCATCAAGATGGAGTCCCTCTAGTTCTAGGCCTGTAGGCCTGAAAGGGATGAAATACCCCTTAGCTCTGTCAGAATACCTACATAAACCATACCAATGTGTCAAGTATGTCAAAGCCAATAGGCAATAGACAGGTTAGAGTCAAGAATAAGGGATCTATCATCATATTAAGCAGCTATCCTCTTCTAGGTCTGGAAGAAAGGGCTTAAAAGGGCCAACACAAGCTAAGAATACCTATCCTAGATGTGAGCAAGATTAAGATCTATATCACTGCTAAATAGAGCCAAAACCCCTGCCATTACAGCGTCCTTGGTGATTTTTTGTTCAGAAATTCAAATTCCTTTGGGCCTAGGAATCCCTCATCAAGTCCTGTCTTGGTGACAGTAGCGATTTTATTTTGTATGGCATGCACAGGGTCCTCCTTGATTGGTCTGTACCAATCCGGGTTGTTAACATGCATTGTTCCTTCCTCAAGATACATGGAGCGGGGCCATATAACCACTGCCCCTCCCTTGTCTGCTTGCTTGATTAAAATGGACGTATCCGATTTAAGGTTCTGAATGGCAGATGTTAACCCTTTAGACATATTTTTATGTACAAAATCTTTTTGTTTTTCAAGTTTTGAGAGGGAGGAGAGGACGGCTTGTTCAAAGGCCATGACCTGTTTAGGAATATTTTGAGTCGGAGTGAATCTGGACTTGACTCTAAGCCATGTGGTTTCCGAATTGGACGTCATTTCGGCATACGCGAAAAACACCTTCAACCTAATCTTGCGACAAAAATCTAATGCCTCTAATTTCAGTTGGGTAAAATCCGTTCTTTTATTGGGGACAAACTTGAGGCCCAGGGATAAGAGTGATACTTCGTCCTGGGTGAGCTGTTTATTTGAAAGATTGACTATGGTTGATTTCTCTAGCTCTTGTAGGTTTTGTTGCGTGTTCGCATCTCCCACGGTTGTTTGAAGCGGACCCGGGACTGTCCGCCTCTGCCTAAAAAAGGAGATGATGTTGCAGCCCCTCGTCTTTTGGAATTATCCTGTCGAGACTCAGATGATGAGTCAGACGATGTTGTATCTGAAAAAGTAAGGAACTAGGAAGGTTCCTTACTTTTTCAGATACAACATCGTCTGACTCATCATCCTCTCCTCCCTCTCAAAACTTGAAAAACAAAAAGATTTTGTACATAAAAATATGTCTAAAGGGTTAACATCTGCCATTCAGAACCTTAAATCGGATACGTCCATTTTAATCAAGCAAGCAGACAAGGGAGGGGCAGTGGTTATATGGCCCCGCTCCATGTATCTTGAGGAAGGAACAACGCATGTTAACAACCCGGATTGGTACAGACCAATCAAGGAGGACCCTGTGCATGCCATACAAAATGAAATCGCTACTATCACCAAGACAGGACTTGATGAGGGATTCCTAGGCCCAAAGGAATTTGAATTTCTGAACAAAAAATCACCAAGGACGCCTGTCCTGTATTTTTTACCAAAAATCCATAAGAATGATAAAACACCGCCTGGCCGACCCATCGTGTCGGGGTGCGATTCTGCACTGGAACCGGTCTCAAAATATATAGACTTTTTTCTAAAACCCTTTCTACCGCAGGTTAAGTCATATCTCAGGGATACAACTGATTTTATCAACAAGATAGAGGGACAATCATTCAATGATGCCACCCAGCTGATGGTGACCCTAGACGTCACCTCGCTATACACCCAAATCCCTCAAGATGAGGCATTACAGGTCTTGGAAATATATCTTGAACAACGAGAAAGACCACACCAAGTCCCCACTTCTTTCATCCTCTCATTAGCTGAAATTACGTTACGCAGTAACTACTTCAAATTTGAGAATGCATTTTTCATCCAAATAAAAGGCATCGCTATGGGCTGTCCATACGCACCTGAGATGGCGGTACTATACATGGCACAATATGAACAAAGATTCATATATGAGAACAATCCATTTGTAGGCCATATAACCCAATGGCTTAGATACATTGATGACGTCTGGCTCCTGTGGCAGGGGAGCCAGACTGATCTAGACCAGTTCTACAATTGGCTAAACTCCAGGCACAGAGACATTGGTTTCTCGATAGAATCCAGTAAAAGCACAATGACGTTTTTGGACATCACAGTAGGCGTCCGCGAAAATATCCTAACAACGACCTTACAGAAAAAACTGACAGACAGGAATACAATTCTTTATTTCAAAAGCTCGCATCCACAGTGCCTGAAGGAAAATCTCCCTTTTGGGCAAATGTTGAGAATAAGAAGGAATTGTACTGAAATTTCTGACTTTGATCACCATGCTACAAATTTTTGCGCAGAAATGGCCAAAAGGGGTTACCCAAAAAAACTTCTCAACCATTCCAAAAAACGTGCCAGATGCACCCCGAGAGAGAATCTTCTGGTAAAAAAAGAAAAAAATGAATTGACGGAGCTGGTGTGTGTCACAACTTTTGGGTCACACACAAATCAGTTCAAACGCATTATTTTAAAAAATTGGCATCTATTGGAAGATTTGCCAAGTCCATTAAAGAAACCCATTTTTGCCATGCGCAAAAATAGAAGCATTGGCCAACAATTGATTCGAGCGGACAGTTACATTCTTAAACCCAAAAGTGATTTGATTTCGCAATGGAACCTAAAACCAGTAAGCGGGCACCATAAGTGTGGCAACTGTATATCGTGTTCTTCCACCTTAGAAGGTAATACGTTTGACCATGACGGGGTCACATGGAAACATGACATGTTCACAAATTGTCGTACAAAAAATGTCATCTATGCCGTGGTTTGTCCCTGTGACAAAGTGTACATAGGCAAAACCAGTCAATCTGTCAATTCCCACATCACACAACATTGATCCCGAATAAAGAAAAAGGTGTGCTCTGCACCCATGGTTGAACATTTTACAAATCACAACCATGGTGAAAATGAGTTCAAATGGACGGTCCTCACATGGGCAGATCCTAAACAGTATGCACATGACATGGAGGCGGCACTACTAAGAAAGGAGGCTTATCTCATTATGAAATTTAACACTGTCAATAATGGGCTAAATGTACTCAGTGAAGTTACCAGAATTTAACTCTCGTTCTTCCCCCCTGTAATTCCACAAACTACAAGTACCATAATTCCTAGCGAGAGGGCCCCCATGCTGATTGGTTCACTGCATCATGTGACCACCAAACACAACTTAGCCTGGTTCACTCGCGGCGGCGAGCTGTTGTGTCCTCCTTGATTCCAAAAGACAACGCGGTTATCCATTAACCAGAGGTAAGACCCGCTCTGTGTCTTGCGCACACACGCGCTCACACTCGGGCGCAACCGGGTTGTAACCTGCCTGGTTCCCTTTTCTCGTAGGATTTATTCCTGACCAAGACCCCTGCCCTCAAGCACGCGGGAGACCCGAAACCCTGAGGGTCATAATTCACGGTAAGACGCCCCCCGGCGTGCAACCGAATCTTTTTCGTTTGTTTTGATAAACACAGACAGGGTATCTTGAACTTCCCGCCTGTCTTCTTTTCCACAGGACACGTTTAAGAAACAACCAACTCTTGAAAACAGTAAGCAATCCATTTTTTCTTCCTTTTGGGGTTCAGATAATCCACCCGTCCTCGCTAAGACCACAAAAAATATTTTTTGTATTTGTAGAATTTGTACAAAAGGGGCATCATTGAACTGAGATCCGTATCCTCCAGGCCTCGACCCCGGAGCGGCTGCTCCTCACAGAGGTAACCTTTTCTGGCCATATAAATGTACTTCGGTAGTGCCAGCCTATATTTTACCACAAAAACTCACCTTGCCAATGTCACTACATTGCAGGTTGACGCCCACGGCATTTGATGACATATGATGACTACTCTTTAAAAGACTCAAATGACCACAACCCATTGGTCACATAAGGTATGCTGCATCGGACGATGCACTTAATTGGAAAAAGCTCCGTTTTTATATGTGCTCCAAACTAAATCCAATTCCCTGTTCTTTCTCCCAAAACAGTACTTATGGATAAACTCCACGCCCTGATGAGAATCCGATGAATCACACATTGGCATTCGAAACGCGTTGGCATTTAGCATCTATGTTTTCGCCCTAAACTAGTGGCTTGTCTTCATTGGTTATTTCCTGTATTCACAATCACGACAATACAACAAATAGCATCACAGGAAGTAGGGCTGGTATTGAATAAAACGTACCCCCCAAACGTTCATATCCGATTTGACTGCATGAATAGTCTGTCCTTTACTGTTTTTTGAGATAATTGCTCATCACTGTGTACAATAGATATGCACATTATTTTGATATGTTGATTATAATTTACACAATTGTTTACACACTTGTCTTTTGTGCTTTTTCCCTTACAAAAAAATGTTTGTAGTGGGTTTGATGTGAAGTTGACTATGTATTCTTTTCTGTCGTAAATGATGTACAATTTCTGAATCTTTCAAAAATAATAGACATAAATCAAGTGTCTGAGACAACTAACAGTGTGGTTTTCTCTTTTCACTCATTAATTGTTGTTATTATGCATACAGAGGCATAGGTAAATTATATTCTGAGAAAGGCATCGAAACGTCGACCCATAACCCCATATGCAAATTCTGTATATAACATTGATATATGCAATGGTGTGGTTTTAACATTTAAAGTCTGTCCCACTGAAATGCAATTGCACAGACAGATTTCTTGCTTTTTCCATTTTCTTTTTTGTTGTTGTCCTGTATATGTTGAAGGTCACGGCTGTGCCCGCTTGACATTTTTAAAAAAAAACCAAAAATTATTCTTTTGATCTAAAAAATAAATTCCTGTCCGGACGGACAGAAGACATACGACCTATTAAGTGTATGATCATTGCTTGCAGTATACTCGTTATAGGGACCACTGTTCTTTATAATATGTAATGCCCAAGGTCCCTATGCTATACCTTAAGGGTTCCCTTGTTCTGTTGAAACACCATATCATTGCCCAGCAGACAATCGACTGGCACGGCGGGGCTTACGGCAACTCGAAGTGAACCTGCAACCCCTCCCCACTCAAAGGGAACCTCAGCCACGGGATAGTGGCTCATTCTGCCGTCAGCCATCGCGGCTGGATGAAGTACGCCTGGAATCACCTGCTCTGAGGACACCAGATGACTCCTGACTATAGTCATACTGGCTCCTGTATCTCTCAGAGCTTCCCCTCTATGGCCATTGATGGTGACCAATTGCCCATACTTGGTAGTATTTGGGGGCACCTGGATCTTTGGAACCATCTCCCGATCACCCAGGGACACTAAGGTGACTCCCGCCCACTCCCTCCCCTTAACTAAGGGCATCTCCTCCCCGAGCGCTACACTAGCAACTCCCGGGGCCTTTCCTCCAGTGGGAGGGGGTGGTCTCTTTGGGCATTTCGCGTCTCCCTTATAATGTCCAACACCACCGCACTCAAAGCAATGGACGACCCTTGGCTGCTGACTCTGGCCAGGATTAGGGTTCTTTTGCGGGCTAGCCTTAGAGTTAGAGAAGAAACTTTTCCCCTTAAAGTTATTTTGGGGGCCTTTGGAGAACTCCTGTTTCTTATTATCTCCCCCCTCTTTCTTCTGGGGAGTGCCCTGTCCGGACTTCTGAGAATCTCCTCCCGTCCCCTTCGTGGACACTCGGGTACTTACCCAAATGTCCGCCTCCTCAGCAAGCTTACGGGGGCAAGTAAGTTTGCTGTCTACCAGGTGCTGCCTCAGCTCAGGAAGACATTTCCCGAGTAGATGTTCCTTGAGTATGAGATTGTACAACCCTCGATAGTCTTCCACCTCACTACCTTGGACCCACCCATCCAGGGCTTTCTTGGCATAATCCAGGCAGTTAACCCAATTCTGTGAGCTCAGTTTATGGCTGCCCCTAAACCTCTGCCGGTATTTCTCGGGGGTCAACCCAAACTTTCTGATGAGCGCCACCTTCATGGCGGGGTAGTCTACCTGATCCTCCCGGTCTAGGGCCAATAGGGCATCCCTACCTGTTGGAGGCATGTAGCGATACAATCCACCATCCCAATGCTTCTCATGGATCCCATGGGCTCTTAAGGAGACCTCATAGGCTGCCAGCCACTTAGCTATGTCATCTCCAACGGTATAGATAGTGACCACGTCCTTGGGTAAGTGAGGCCTGAGCTCCCTGGCAAATTCCTTAGACTCGACACCCTCCGGAGTGATGTTATGGGCTCTGAGGTCGAGTTCTTGTAGCTTGAACTCGTGTTCCATCCTCTTCCCTTCCATCTCCAGCTTAGCTAACTCCCACCTCAATTATCTTTCCTCTCTTCTATCAGCTAACTCGGTCTCTGACAACCCTCCTGTTGATGCACTGCTGCCCTCCCGTGAGGTTACCTTGGGGCTGATTATCATCTCACCCACCCCCAGGGGACATTCCGCAGCTCTCTCAACGACAGTACCCCTGTCTGACTCCTCCTCCTCTACCATACCCTCCGGATGCGCTTCCACCCAGGCTCGCAGACTAATGCGGAGCTCCTCTCTTTTGGCCCCTCGCCTAACGAACACTCCCCTTTCCTGACAGAACTCCTTGAGCTGCGCCACGGTATAGGTCTCCAGCTCTGACATATCGAATTCCATCTTGTCAGTGAAAAGTGTGGACAACCACCTCGAAGTAGGTTACAAGGATAGGAACTCTGAGGGTCACCTCCACCCACCTCCAGAAGATAATTTGGAAAAAGCAAAATATTGAATTGGAGGGCCGCTGGGAGAAAACTCCGGGTGTGTACCTGTGGCGCACACGGAATTATTATGTGGTCCAAAACAAGCACGGCTCGTAATCCCACCGGCTGAGCACCAATTTTATGTTGGACCTGCGATGGGCAAGCCCAGCACAAAGGGGGTAGCTTGGCTCAAGTGTCAAGGCAAGTGAAGGCTGTCGTGTTAAGCCGGCTTTGACCCAATAATATCTCCTTGAACAACCACCAAAAAGAAGGACACCACACCCCTGTTGTAGAAAAATACGATTCCTTTATGTAAAAATTCTCTGTTGTGAATGGGGATCAATGGGGCAAACACATACACATTTTTTTGGGCCACAATTTGCTGGGTTTTGATTTCGGGTTGAATACAGTAAATATCTCAGGAATAAATATCATCAATAAATAGAATAAATATCAGGAATAAATATCATTTTTTTGTTCAGCAGAATAAATACTGGTTCATTTAAATAAACAAACACATGTTCATTCTGGTATCGCTGCCACCAATTAAATATGTCAGGAACATTGACTTGCAATACGTTTCAGGATGGAAAGTTTACTCTTACAGTTTATGATGACTTCACTGCTAATGAATACAGGCTTCTGTGGGCACAAAAGAGTGTTGGGACTCTTTAAGAATCACTCGGGGGATAAGCGCGTATATCTACAAAGCAAGGAAACACAATGAGCACTTCATTTATACTCGGCTGCCACCGGGTTGAGTTCTCTGTTTGCCGGTGGGGTCTAAGCGCGCCTACGGGCTTTGTTACCGCTAGCACTCAGGCGGCACCAGTTCAAAGTCTTAAGACTGACGAACGGGGCTGCCGAAGAGGTCACACAATCTTCGCGCTCAGTCAAGTAAATGCTGGTTCACAGTTCCATTATATCACCGCTTCCCACCTGAAGAAACGGGCCCACCTCACATCGGCTGCAATCGAAAAGCGATTCAGTCGGGTTCAGCACTTCTCTCGCCAGCGACGGGTTCTCAGGGGCTCCACGGACCTCCCTCCGACTTCCTCAAACAGGGATGGTTCCCGCCCACAGCTACAGCCGCCGATTCACTGGGGAGGGGCAGAGACAGTAGTCCCACCCAACGAAGGCCGGCCTTTCTCCGCCCCGGCGCACCACCTCACCTCAGTCTGCGCAGGAAGCACTCTTCACCGGTGGAGCTCGGAGACGTCCGAGCTCCTCGCTGGAGGCGTCTGTCACACAAGGGGCACAGAGGACGCTCGCGGTCGCGGCGAACTTGCTCTCGCCTCGCGACCCGAGTCGGTAGTAATCCACCACCGGGGGGGGGGGGCGGGGAAGGCACACGAAAACGGCCACAGTCTTTTGGGGTGACGAGGCACTCGCTGGGCAGGCGCTGTAGGCGCAAGGTCACCGCACACACAGCTGACTGGAACGCCAGTCAGGATCCACGCCAGTGACTCTTGCTTGCTCTACTGCCCGTGCTACCAGCTGCCTCAGGGGTCAACAAGGCAGGTGTCAATCTGGTGTCAAGTCTGGAATCTCCTTCTTCACCTAGATCTGGAACATCATTATCCTATCTAGTCTTCTGGTCATCTAAAATGGCCGCCAGGGACTGGACCTTATATAGCCAGTGCCCTGAAGTGCTGGCTCGTGCCAGTAGGTTCTAGAACCTTCTTTGGGCTAGGCCAATGACATGGTACTTCTGGGGTATTTGGGACCCTAACAGCCACCATACTGGGGTTCTAGAGCAGCCATTTTGTGTACCTGAGGGAAATAGAGAAATTCCTGTCAGGAATGCGCGCCAAGCAAAAGGGCGCCAAAACCTTGAAAGGTCAAGGTTCATGGAGGCTCCAAGGGGAGTCACTCACATGAGAAAAAAGGGTGGCCACCCTTTTGAGGCCATCCATACAGGTTGCCAATCCCAGTCTACAATATCACAGGTTCCTTGTAAATAGGTGCCAAAAACCTTGTGAACAACTGGGCGTCAAGGAACATCCAGCCCCATGAAACAGCACACAAAAGGTCCTGGTAGACAAAGAAAAGCGACAAATTTTGGGAGGTACAGGGGAACAAAAGAAATCATAGTGGTGAGGGGACTCTCAGAAGCAGACGGGTCTAACACACTGGTATTACTAAAATCTACATTTTGGAGGCACTATTTTACTGTACAACTTTTTGCACATTTTGCAGCACTCTATCTTAAACTGTGTGTAATGTAAGTATAAAATAATGACATATATTCACAGTGCTTTCTGTCATAAGCTGTGACCTTTTTAGAAGTAAAAACACACGTCACTATTCTCCACTGCACCAATCAAGATTTAATTCTGTGTCTCTCTTGTTACACATTGACCTCTGCAGTGCATTAACTAATAAAGATTTTAAATGTCCTTTAGTGCATGTCCCACTAAGTACCAACTTTTTAAATACATTTTTCATTACTCTGCCTTTATTGATGGTGAAAGACCTGAAAAACGTACAGAATATTTTGGGGCTTTTTTCTTAAAGGCTTGCATCGCCAGAGGAAGCATCTCAACCATCCCTATGAGACGGTGCAAAGCCACCCTGCATAGCTTTGCCTGGCCTCCTAGATATGGAGTAAGACATAGCAGCGCAAGTCACTGCATTGCCTTACTCGGCTTCAAGGCGGTGTTCCATGGGCTTTGTGTGGGGTTCCCACGCAACACCTATGGATTTTGATGCTGCCCCATATTAACAAAATCAAGTACACCCGGGGCAGCTCCAAAAACAGATGCCTCTCCAGCGGAGGTATAAGGGAAGAAATTCTTTCATTTCTCCTCATTCGTTCCTCTTTCCATGTGTGCTGCATTCTGCAGCTCAAATAGAAAGAGGAAAACACCTCTTGAATTATTTTTGTGAGGGAAGGTGCCCCTTCCTGTACAAAAACAATCCTGCCTTTGTTAGTGCTATGCAGCAATTTATGTGCCAACGCAAGGGAAAAGGACAAGAATGCACCGTATTTCATAAATAAAGAGCATTCCAGCCCTTTCACATTGGCATAGGTCAGCACAGCAAGAAGACTTACAGCGCTGCCCTACGCCAATTCCTCAATAATGAGGCCCTTTGTATTTAGCTACACCTTTGACTACACTCCCACGCTCCTGACCTTTGGTTTGCTTAACACTTGAATATTATTCTCCACCCCCAAAAAAAAATTATTTGCTGTGGGAATTTGGGGCTTTTATGATTGTCGATAGTTGTCAATGATGAGGAGTACCAGGTTCTAGAAAGTTTTATCAGAAGGGGGTCCTTACGCCTAAAAATATTTGACAAGGGAGTCTCGGTATCAAAAAGTTTGAAGACCTCTGACCTACACCTTAATATATTCATGCATCCATCCCTCACAAACCCATCCCTGACCCTTTTTATTCTATCATCCATGTATCAATCTTCTCACATTCATTCATCCTCAGGCTCCACCCATCGCTCATGAAGATGTACGTTTTCATTTATATAAAGCCAGACCTATTGGCTTTGTTATTGCTTCTTTCTGAATGATGTAGTTGCTCTCCATCGTCCAACCTAGAGCATCGTTCCTGTATTAACTGCATTTCAAACAAAAATAAACTTTTGTCTGAAGTGGTATTTTTGTCTTCACCAGTTCAGTGCTGTTTATTTGTAAACTCCACCCAGCTGGGCTAGCATCCCACAGGCCCTCCGGCTGTTCAATTTTCCTATCATTTATGGACACCAAGACTTTGTGGTGTTAGAACGGACACAATTTATTCACATCCTAAGCTGGTACATAAGTTATCAAAATTGCATCGGTCATTAATGTGTTCAGCTCTGTACACCCCATAGTTCACAATTGGTCCACAGTCTAATCTCATCTTTATTGCATATCAAAACATAACAGGCGTAATCTGCAAAGCAATATCCTACAAATCAAAAGTCTCATGACTGAGTGTCATAAATCACTGTTTGTCAGCTGCCATGACAGCTCACCTTCCATCGATTATTTTGAGCATATCTGGCCGTGTTCTGAGGCTTCCCTTGCTACTGAATGTCTGGCGTTCGTGGCCCCCGTGTTATGTTATGTTATGTTAAAAATATTTATACCGCGCTCGGTCACCAAAACGGTTTCATGGCGCTCATAGACAATTGCGGGTAAACAGTGCAGCAAATTAACTCAATAGGCTAGCTGGAAGAAGTGAGTTTTGAGTAGTTTACGAAAACAAACATAACTGTGGCCATGCCTTAGCTGCAAGTGTAGTGTCTGTCCAGCTCTGTCCATTTCATACCCCTTTTGTGTACCCTCAAGTGTTCCTACTGTGAGGCAGCCCAGGGACCTTGTTCGGGCAAAATGTCCTTTATGTCCCTTTTGTCTGCCCACAATTGTCTCTGCTGTTAGGCATCCCAAGGACCTCGTTAGGGCAATTGTCCTTTTATGTCCTTGTGTGAATATATGTTTCGTTGAACCTTGTAGCTACTCGCCCTTGACTTTCTTGCAGCTGTGATGCCCGCGCTATCTGGTGTCTGAGATCAGTTTACCAAGAGCCTAAACAATCACGATGGATTGCTGATCACTTCCTTCGGTCGCCCTTTTGACCACCTTCATGGCCACGCCCCCTCTCCTGTTAGGGCCTTTTAAACGTAAATTGCTATTTCTCTTCCCTTTGTTTTTGGCATCCCCTTTTGCGCCATCTGTAGACATGTCCTTCAGGAGCTGGAGGGGGGCGGGGGGTGGGGAGGGAGGGTGAGGGGGGGACTTTAGCTGCTGTCACTCTAGGGTCGACTGTGCCTCCTGGTCCAGCCTGCCAAATGTGAGCATCCCACTGGCCCTCCCGCCATTCAATTCTTCTATCAGTTATACCAAGACCTTTGTGGTGTTAGAACAGCCACAGTTTATTCACATGATAGGCTGGTGCACAAGTTATCGCGATTTCATCGGTCATTAATATGTTCAGCTCTGTACAGCCTACAGTTCACAATTGGTCCCCAGTATAATCTTATCTTTATTACATATCCAAACACAACACTCATAATCTTCAATGTGGTATCCTGCAAATCAAAAGTCTCTTGACTGGATGTCATAAATCACTGTTTGTCAGCTGCCGTGACAGCTCACCTTTAGTTGATTATTTTTGGCACAGCGGGCTTTGGAGACTTCCCATGCTATCGAATGTCTTGCGTTCGTGGCCCCCATCCTGTGGCCATGCCTGTACTGCAAGTGCTGTATCATACCAACGCTGCCCATTTCTTAAACCTTTTGTGTGCTCTCAAGTGTCCCTGCTATAAGTCATCCCAAGGACCTTGTTCAGGCAATTGTCCTTATTGTGTCTTTTGTCAGCCCGCGAATGTCCTTTTATGTCCTCATGCGAATATATGTTTTGTTAAACCTTTTAGCTACCTGCCATGCTGGAGGTGGTTTTTCGATCTCCGACAGCTCCCACCAAGACCACTGGCGTAACGAAAATTGAGGGGGCCTCCTTGCAAGGTATGTAGAAGGGCCCCCTCTGGGCTCAATTAGGAGCTCTCCGGACAGAGTGCAGTGCCGAGGGGGCCCCATGGAGCGTCGGGTCCCCCGCACCACATGGGCTGCGGGGCCTGAGTTACGCCCCTGACCAAGACTAAGAGAAATCAAGCAGCTCTAATGCCCCCACAATGTTCAGGAGGAACATATCGATCCCTACACTAGAAAGGTGGACCTTATTTTCCATGTAATAACCTGCATCCTTAGTTTGATGAGGCTATGCCTCACATACTCCAAACTTTTATCTGTGCAGAACTTGTTCATTGTTATATTCAGCTTCCTCCTTGATCTCTCCACTGCTCCCTGGCTCACTGCACTCCGCCACTCGTATAGTGCAATGATCTCTGACAATAGGATGTCTGCTGGGCGCACCAACCATGATAGGGTTGTCAGGTCAGCAAGGATGGCTTCCAACAGGACTTTCCACCCCATTGCTGCAAGATTGCTTCCCCCCAAGTGAACCACCACCACGGTGGGATTCCCGTGAACCCTTTGCGTGTTCTGCACCGCAGAGAGGAGCTAGCTCCATTTTATGCCTTGTTTGCCCGGTCATATGACCTTGGTGTTGAGTAGCCATATGCCACCATACATCTTCCTGATGCCAGCCCATTGTTGTGTCCTTGTCAATTAGGAATGTCCCACTATCCATATCGCCTGTTCTATTGCCATGTCACCTGCAGTGAAAGATTAGTCCCATGTTAGTACGATGATTGCCTAATGTATGTTTTAAAACCTGAGGATTTCCATCTCCGTTTGTGCCTTAATTTGTTTGTCCGCCATGCCATGTGCCGCTTCCATGGGGGCTGCCCCGATGCGGAAGGAATGCGATCCAAAGCCTGCTGGCTCATTATAGCTGTGAATTGGAACATGCTAAGGAAGCTGCTGTCCTCATGTATGAATAGATGGAGATCACCTCCTGCCCTGATCTGCATTTAACTGCAGGTCAAGCAGACCGGGCAGTGCTCACTTGCCTCGAAACACTCCAGACATGTGTGCTTCCCTTTCCCTTCCTGGTCAGTTTTTGATCTTCTCAGGTACATTACAAAATGCGCTTTCCCTAGGTGCAGATCCTCCACCCAGAGGCAAGCCGAGTTTTGGATTGGCCCTTGCCGATGCCACCAGCTCGTTCACCCTAAATGCCCCAAAGAACGCCAGGGAACAAATTTCTTTGAACAAGTGTGTCTGCTTTGACAAAGTGCGCCCAGTAGGATCATTTTTATTTATTTATTTATTTATTTATTTATTGAGCTTATAGAGCGCGAAAGCTACCCAATAGGGTTTCCCGGCGCTTACGAGACAGTGAGCTAGAAAACTTTTACCATGCAAAAACGGGGGGCAATTATTGATTGAACAACCTGGTCTTAATGGCTCTGCGAAAGTGGACGTAGCTTGTTTCCATTCGAATAGTCAGAGGGAGAGAATTCCACAGTTTAGGGCCCAATAAAGAAAAAGACCTGCCGCCCATTCTGAAAAGTCGGATCTTAGGCAACCTAAAAAGGCCATGAGATGAGGAGCGTAAACAACGGGCAGGAGTATACGTATGCACCAAGGATTGTAAGTATCTCGGGCAGTACCCCATTTTATTTTATGCATATAGCTGAGAGTTTTAAATTTGACTCTGCTCTCAACCCTGAGCCAATGTAATGCACGAAGATGTCCTGACATGTGTTCCGTTCGGTGACATTTGCATAGAAGCCTCGCAGCAGCATTTTGGACTAGCTGAAGGCGTCTAATAACAGCCTGTACCGCCCCTAAATAAAGAACATTGCCATAATCTTAACGTGAAGTAATCAGGGCATTAATTACGGACTTCTGTGTGTCACCTGGCAGCATCCAAATGATTTTCTTTAGCCAACGCAGGATGGTAAAGCATGTGGCAGTTAACTTCCTAACCTGGGGCTGCATAGTTAGACCGTTGTCAATGGTGACCCCCAGATTACGAACCTGGTCCGATGGAATAGGGAGGGCTCCCATTTCTAATGGCCAGTGTCTGGGACTCCAGAGGTCCTGCTTGGGACCCAATATAAGGACTTCCGTTTTACCTCCATTCAATTTGAGCAAATTGTCACTCATCCATTTGTCAATTTTCCTAATGCCAGATTGAAGGAGGGAAGTAGAGGCTTGATCCGAATTAGAAAGGGAAAAGGGGGGAGGAGCTTCGCGGGCAACCAAGATGGCCGCGTGAGCTCGGAGCTCCGAAGACCCTCCGATCCTCCGCATTGATCCTGCTATCTATCCTGTCCCACGGTGGTGGGAATCAGTTGCGGTGCAGTTGCTGATGCGGGCCCATTCTCTGATTGAAGATCCGGGCTTCCTGTACTGAGTTACACCGTCGTGAAGTTTGGTGACGACGACGCCATAACAATCTGGTATTGAGAGGGGGACGGTGGTCCTTCTATACGGTGGCAGTTCGAGAGGGTATGAGCTGCCTTGCTCAGTGCCGGTGACCAGACTGATCTGCCCGGAGGCCTGACGTTCCGCTGGGACGGTGGAGGTGATTGTTGACTTCGACCGTCTGGTGGTGGTAGTGTTGGCTTGACCCCGCTTTGGGTCGCGCGATCCCCGTCGCCCATCATGGCGGGCAGAGGAGACCCGGACAAAGGGAAGCCCCCGAGAGTCAGCAGGAAACCTTCCCTCTCGCAGACCACCATTTCTGAGCGCTTCTCCCTTCCTAAGGGCTCGCCTGGTGCTTCGGGCCGTACCAAGGACTCACACCGAGATGTGTCTCCGGAAGATGCTGAACCCACCCTCCGGGACGTAATGGGAGCCATTGCGGGCGTTAAGGCCGAAATGCATAAGCAGCACAAGGTGTTGTCGCACAAGGTCGATACCCTCACGATTGAACTCAACCTAATCAGAGCCGACCTCGGGAAAACGAACGACAGGGTCAAGTCGCTCGACATCAAGACGTCGAGCCTGACTACTGACATGTCTGATGTACAGTCGGAGGTTCGGGATCTGAAGGCCGCCAACTCGATGCTTGCCCGCCGGCTCGATGATTTTGAAGGACGGGCACCACCAGAACGTCCGCAATATAGGTGTACCGGAGGGTGCGGAAGAGGACGCTGCTGATCTATTTGTTGAGGAACTGGTGGTGAAGCACTTGGCTCCCGGTGGCCTGAGTAAGTTCTTCTCGGTGGAGCGAGCGCATAGACTGCCTGGTGGCCAACCGAAATCGGGAGCGTCTCCGCGCTCCATCATTGCCAGACTTTTTAACTACAGAGACCGAGATGCTATCCTGCAGGCCTCAAGGAGAGGCGGTCCGTTGAAATTTAAAAACGCAGATGTGAACTTTTTCCCTGACTTCACTCAAGCGGTACAGAAACGCCGAAGTTTCATGGGTGTTAAACGGAGACTGAGGGAGATGGGGTTGAAGTACTCCATGCTTTACCCAGCGAAGCTTCGTATAGAACATGGCGCTCGAGCGGTGTTTTTTGACTTGCCGGAGGCAGCTGGGGACTGGCTGGACACTTTGCCTCAACGTCGGACTACCCCTGAGGATCAGTCGGAAGAGGCGTCGGGTGGTCCTGGCTCTCAGGAGTGAACTGTGCTTCTTCGGATTTCTTTCGGTGGAGGGCCCTGCGGATGCAAGCAGTCACTGACTTTTGTTTTCTTTTCTTATTTCTCCTGTTTTTCAACTTTGGAGGGTAACGGGGGGTGATAGGATTTCTCCTTTCTCCTCTGGGGGCTTTTCGTAGGTTAGTTTACTGGGGGCGACAGGCACACTGCTAGTTGGGGAGGCTTCTTAGTCTAATGCAGGGGTGCAGGGTGGGGGATGGTTGGTTTGTGTGCTTCTCTTTTGCTTTTCCTTTTTCTCTCTTCCTATGGCGAGGCTACTATTGTTCTGTTTACATTGCTGCAGTGGCTGTTTTCTGGGAGTGGTGGGTGGGACGGGGCATCTTTGATGATGGGGGGTGGGACTTTAAATGTGTTAAGTTGGAACGTGAATGGGCTGGGGGATCGCATTAAACGTGGGGTTGTGTTACAAATGTTTAAACGTTGTGTACCCGATGTTATCCTCTTGCAGGAGACGCATCTCATTGGCAATACTTGTCAGGCACTTAACAGAAAGGGGTTTAAAATGGTGGCTCATTCCGGGTTCTCTTCGGGGTCCCGAGGGGTTGGAATCATGGTGCACATGTCTCTCCCCTGGAGGTGGAGTCCAAAGTGATTGATGATAGAGGCCGATATGTTGCTGTGGTGGGCAGGTGGGAGGGGGGCACCCTGGTTTTGGTTTCCGTTTACGTCCCCCCGGGTTTGCAGACGACTACCTTTCAGGATCTCGGGGGCGCCATTTTGGGCCTCCCGGAGGGATTGCTTATACTTGGTGGGGATTTTAATTCCGTGGTTTCGGGAACCCTTGACCGTTTTCCGTCCAGAGATCTTCGCTGTGCACAATCATGGCTCCCGAATTTCATGAGTACTATGGGCCTTATTGACTGTTGGTGGCTTCTACACCCTGCCCAGTGGCAGTACACCTTTCACTCGGGCGCACACGGTAGCCTTTCCAGAATTGATTACATTTTGACTCCGGCGGTTCAGGCATCGACCGTCTCTGGAGCCCGCCTTATGGCCAGAGGTATATCGGACCATTCCCCTGTCTGGGTATCCTTTGACTTTGGTACTGCGGCGACGACCAGGGTGGCGCCGGTCAACCCCTGGTACTTCCGCAACCCTAAGACTCGAGACCTCCTAGCTAAAGCCATCGACCTGTATTTCACTGAGAATACGGGTACGGTAACGTCGGCCCTATCCCTCTGGGAGGCCTTTAAGACTGTCCTGAGAGGAGAAGCTTTCTCCCTGATAGCCGAGGTGCGCAGACGAAAGGATGAGGACATGGTGCGGTTGGAGTCGGATATTGAGGGCCTGGACTCCCAGTTGGCGTTAGACCCGACGCCCGAACTGTTGCACGCTCTCTCCCTAAAGCAGTCGGAATATCGAGCCACTGCCACTGACGCTGCCAAGGCGATGGGCAGGCAACAGCAAGGGAGGATCTACGATGCGGGGGACAAGGCGGGCAAGCTCCTTGCCTGGTTGGATAGGAGGGAGTTGGCTTCCCGTGTAGTGCCTGAGATTTTGGGCGAGGACGGGGTGGTTGTTACTGACCCCAGTGCTATCGCCTCGGCTTTTGCCGACTACTTCGAGACGGTTTACACCTCAGTCTCCACCTTGACTGAGTCGGACTCGGCCTCTTTTCTGGAAAGGGTTGAGCTTCCTTGCCTGTCGGACACTGAGCGTGACGACATGGACCGGGGTATTACGGCAGATGAGGTGGCGATTGCGATACGGTCCCTGCGCTCTGGCAAGGCTCCCGGTCCCAATGGTCTTCCGGTGGAACTTTACAAGATTAAAGCGGATACCGTCGCAGTGCCCCTGCGGCGTATGTTCTTGGAGGCCCGGAGGTTGGTGAACTCCCACTGGATCAGCGCCTGGCCACCATTGTGGTCATTCATAAGGAGGGGAAGCCCAGAGACCTTTGTAGATCATATCGCCCGATCTCTCTGCTGAATGCCGAACCCAAAATCCTGGCTAAGTTGCTGGCTAATCGGCTCGTGGGTGTGATCGCAGACTTGGTCCATCCAGACCAGTCAGGCTTTATACCCCACCGCAATACCGCCCTTAACCTTCGGAGGCTTCACGCTGTCATGGCGCGGGTGCACAAGCTTTGCGAGCCGACTGTCCTGGCTTCACTGGACGCAACAATGGCGTTTGATTCCCTCGAATGGAACTATCTCTGGGCGGTACTGTCCAAGTTTGGGTTTGGCCCCGACTTCATAAGTTGGGTCCGGCTTCTCTATGCCTCCCCATTGGCCAATGTAACGGTCAATGGCCGGATGTCTGCTTCCTTTGCCTTGCGCAGGGGTACTAGACAGGGTTGTCCGCTATCACCACTCCTTTTTGCCTTGGCGCTTGAGCCGCTTGCTGCTTGGATCCGCACTCACCCTGACATCTGTGGGATCAAGTGGTCGCCTGGCTTTGAGGATCGAGTCTCGCTGTATGCGGACGATATTCTGCTCTACCTTACCTCCCCCTGTCGGTCTTTGATTATGATGTTTGACGTACTGTGTACTTTTGGTGGGTACTCGGGCCTGGTTATCAACTGGTCCAAGTCCTACCTCTATGTGCTTAGCGGAGACACTCCACGTCTTCCTAGGGGCTGTGCGATACAGGTCTCTCAGCAGGGATTCAAGTACCTGGGTATCTACATATCAACGGATGCCCGGGCACGATACACCAACAACTTGCTTCCCCCTCTTGCGCGCCTCAGGCGCGATGTGGAGGGTTGGAAAAGATTGCCGCTGTCCCTGTTGGGCCGAGCGGCATTGTTCAAGATGATGTCCCTGCCGAGATTCTTATACGCGCTTCAGAATACGCAGGACCCCGTCCCTTCCAGGTACCTCAGGGAAATTGAAGGTCTACAGCGGACCCTTTTGTGGGAAGGTAGGCCGCGTATAGCCGTAGTTAAGCTGACTATTCCGTGGTACGACGGCGGTATTGCCTTGCCTGATGTCCGCCGGTACTACTGGGCCTCCCAATTGGCTGCTCTTAATCATGGCTTTTATGGACCGGCGGAAAGCCCGGGGTACGCCATGGATCGCTGGCTCATGAATGACGGGATGTACTACAGAGCGTTGTACTCTAGATCTCCGGACGGAAAATTGACTGGTCTCACCAGGACCGCTGTACATATATGGAGGGCCATTACGAAGGCACTGGGGTGGAAGGGTAGGCTCACTATGGCCACTCCCCTCTATGATTCCAACTTGCTGGGTAAGTTGTGGCACTCGAAGGGGTTTGACCGGTGGGACCTCATCGGCATTTCCAAGGTGGCTGATGTGATGGCCAGAGGAGAAATTAAATCTTTTGAGGCTCTGCAGGCTGAATTCCAACTGGGTGCCACGGAATATTTTAGATATGCACAGTTGAGACATGCCCTTACGTCTACCCTGCCTGTTGGTGAGAAGGTCCCCGAGTCGTCCCCGCTGGAGGATAGGGTGCTGGACGGCCATATGCCGGACAGCGCCATTTCCCTGACTTATAAAAGCTAATAAATGTTCGGACGGACCTGTTGTTGAAAGTGCGTGATCGGTGGGTGCGTGATGGGATTGAGTTGGATGATGAAGATTGGCAGTGTGCGTTGTCCTAACCCAAGGAAGTAGCAATTTCAGCCAGGCTGCGCTTAGTTCAGCTGAAAATACTCCACAGGGTTTATGTCACTGGCCCCAGGTTGATTCACATGGGGCTTTCCCAGGATGGCCTTTGTAGGCGAGGATGCGGTGCACTGGCCACCTTTATGCATACCATTTGGGAATGCCAGGCCATTGCCTCCTATTGGGAACGGGTGCATGAAGTTATGCGTGACGTGACTGGTGTTGATTTGTCTGCGGAAGCTCGACGCTGTTTGTTGAACGTGTGGGGTCCGACTGACTACAATAATGCACAAACCCGCTGGGTCACTCTAGGGAACATGGTGGCCAAGCGAGATATTGCTCAGAAATGGGGCGCCCGACCCCCCCCTCCGTGGGTCTCTGGAAAACTAATATGGACTGGTGCATGCTCCGTGAGAAAACTGTGTACCTAGCTAGGGGTAAGCCCAAGATGTGGGGGATGATCTGGGGGGCATGGAATGCATACAGAGGCGATATTTGTGTGCCCCCTGACGTAGGTCCGCTGGAGGTCCGTCTTTCACCCTAGCCATTCCCTCCGCCGAATGTTTCACGAAAAAGTAATCCTGTTTCTTCTTCCCCCCACAATTGTATGCTCCTTTCGATATGTTTCGTTCAAAGTGCTGAAAGGTCCCACTCGTCCCCTGGATTTGTGCTTTACCGCTCCTATTTTCTGCCTTGCCACCTTTTCCCTTCCCCCCCCCTTATTTCCTTCTTCTTGTTCCTTTTAGGTTTCTAATTTGTTCCTTAGGTTCATATTTATATTATAAAATTAAACCTGACTGCTCCTTGAATTGTTTTGTGCACACCTTTTCTCAGCTCTTATAATGCTGCCTAGCCTCTGGGATGTAAGGCTGAATAGCTGTGTGCTTTGAATCATCAATAAAGGTTTTCCAAAAAAAAAAAAAAAAAAAAAAAAAAAGAAAGGGAAAAGGAAATCTGAGAGTCGTCTGCATATGTGAACATAGTCAGACCTTCATGTTCAGCAATCTGAGCAAGAGGTGTTACAAATAAGTTAAACAACAAAGGGCTGAGTACCGAGCCCTGAGACACTCCATACGGGAGAATGAATATTGGAAGAAGCAGTATTAGAGAAAATTTGGAATGTTCTATGAGTTAAAAAAGATGCAATCCAGTTCAGGGCTTGACCACTGATGCCCATTGCAGAGAGGGACTTTAACAGTATGGTATGAGAGATGGTGTCAAATGCGGCGCTGAGATCAAGTAGAATCAGCGCAGCTGTGTCACCTCTATCCAACAGGTTGTGTAGATTTTCTGTGACGCCCAACAGTGTTGTCTCAGTGGAGAACCCTGGTCGGAAACCTGATTGGGAAGAGTGGAGAATGGCATTAGGAGAGGTGTGGCTCACTGGTTAGAGGCGGCAGACCCGAGTGCAGAGAACGGCCCGGGACCAGGGTTCGATTCCCGACGCGGCAGGGTCTTGGACCAGGATCAGCGGACTGATAATTCTCGCAACGGTGCCTACTCCGACCAGGGAGTACACTCGGCAACTCTGGGCATTAGCTTGCCTCATCTCCACAACAGCCCCACACAAACGCCGGGGATGCCTGGTTTCACCTTGGAGACCCCCAGGAGGGACTATCTCACAGGGAAAGCCAGGACGGGTTCCCCAGCGGTCTATAGCGCTACGAGGCCTCCGGGTAGAAGTGCGCTTTACAAGACACAACAATTTACAATTTATTACAATTAGCCTCTGTGAACTGGGCAAGATGGAATTGAACATGTCTCTCCAAAATTTTGGAGAAAGCAGGCAAAAGAGAGATTGGACGGTAATTAGCAGGAATTTTCGGATCAGCCAAAAGCTTTTTCAACAGCGGTGTTACCATGGTGTGTTTCCACATAGCTGGAACATTGGCATTTTGTAGAGATAGATTGAGAGCACTACAAATCACAGATAGCTGTGCCGTGTCCAGAAGTTTAAGTGAAGAGATTGGGAGTGGATCAGCTGGTGAGCCTGATTTAAGTTTACCTAAGATATCTTTTAGGCCTTGAACTTTGATATCAGGCCAAGAATTTAGGAGCTCGTAGGTTAGCGGTGGCTAGGAGGCGGTGCCAAGGTCGGCATTATTTGCATCAGGCGCCAGATGCTGTTTGGATATATCCAAATAAATAGTGTCAATCTTCTTTGTGAAGAACCGGGCAAGTTCTTCGCATTGATCACTGCTCAAAGGAGGTGGTTTGGCAATAGTTTGGGAGCCCGCCAGTTCTTTAACTAAGTTAAACAATATTTTTGATTTGTTTGTTGCCTCAGAAATAGTCCTAGCAACGTAGCCAGCTCTGGTTATGGTACAAGCCTTGTGATATAGCTTGAGTTCTTGCCTATAAGTGAGCCCTGCTACTGAGGAATAATCCTTCCTCCAGATGCGTTCCAGCCGTTTGCATTTGGATTTATCCGCTTTTAGTGATACATTAAACCACAGCGCAGGGGATTTGTGGGCATTTACTTTTTTACATGACAGGGGAAGACAAGTATCAAGAGCCTCCGTAAGCCAAGTATTTATCTTAAATGACACTGCTTCCATGTCATCAGTATCTCGGATATCGCAAGGTGGTTGGGAATCCAGGACATGCTTAAAGTGATTCATATAAAGCTTTTTCCAATCTCCTTTACAGGTCCTTAATGTCTTGTTAGAAGAAGTAAAAGCAACAGGGGCGAACACACTGAATTTAGATAGGAAATGATCTGACCAATGTAGAGGCAGAGCGGGGAAACAATGTATATGGGGGAGGTTGGACAGGATTGGTCCAATAAATGGCCACCATTGTGGGTAGGTCCCGCATTCCACAGCGTGATGTTCATGGCCGCAAGGTCATCAATAAGATTTATGCCTATATTATTCTTAGGATCCTCAAGATGAATATTGAGGTCGCCTAAGATAGAAAAATTACTATAATTTACCAAAATTGATGCAATAAAGTCAGAAAATTGTGTCATCCATGAACGTAAAGGGCCAGGCGGGCGGTAAATCAAGAGACCAGTAAGAGTAAAGTTTGGAAGCAAGGTCAGTTTAAAGAGGGCAGTCTCGCAAGTGCTCAAGGAGATTGGTTCGAGCGTACATTGCAACGAGTTTTTAAGTATGATCGCAATGCCCCCCCCCCCCGATTTTATTCAGTCTATCCCTCCTGACAATCGCATAATTCAATGGTAAGGCTTCCGCGATGTCAGGGCCAGAGTTATCTTGCAGCCACGTCTCTGTAAGAAACAAAGCATCTGGTAGCTCGTCAGTCAAAAGATCGTAATTATTTCTTTTGTGCTTGGTTAGTGATCGGCAGTTCAGGCTGCCAAAAAGCCAATTCGGAGAGGATTTAGGACCAAGAGAAAAAGGTTGACATAATTGAGGAACATCAAGATGGAAATTACAAGAGAGGCAAGACCTAGGGCTTTGCCAATCGCTGTGGAAAGTTTCACAGTCTTGCTTTACCAGAGTTCGTAATGAATGCAATGTGGCCGACGAATAAACCATCCGAATCGATGATTTCCGACCAGGGGTCATGGGCCCTGGGCCGGAACTGGCACGGACGGGCGCAGACGGGCTTGCCTTTGGCGCGCCTTCGGCACGCCATCGGCGCGCCCGCTGCGCACGTCCGCTGCACGGTCGAGTAATAATAGCCATGTTATGCAGGTGAGGGCGGGAGGGGCGAAGAAGCTAGATCGTAACCCCTGTAAGCTTCCCCCAAGATGTCTGCCTCCCTGACTGTTCCCAGCACCAGCGCCTAGTCGGTTGAGCAGGTAAAATAAAGTGGTGTTGAGGTGGGTAGCAACTCCAAAGAAAAGACAAATTTTAAAAGTACATTTCGCAGCAAAGTAAAATTACAACTAACTCGCTTTCCCGGCTTCTGCCTCAGGAAAGGTGCAGGCTATCTTGATCACCTACAACCTCTCAAAGTTGATCGGTAGTCTAGTGTCGGGGTTCTTTGATTGCATTTGGCCTCAGGACTTCATTGCTGTGCGGCAGTAACATTTGTTTGTTCGCCCCGTACCTCTGTACAACTTTAAGTGGTACACTATGGCACTCAGATGTAACTGCACCCACTTCCTGGACTTGCCCTGCTCAAAAGTCCATTGTATACATTTTTAAACTCTGTAGCTGGTGCAGTTACTGACATCACCATTGTTGGCCTCCTGAAGCATTCAACACACTTACAGTAAGTGCTCGTAGTCTTCGGACTAGGGCTTGGTCCACAAATAATGCTGGGTCAGCTCTACTGCACCCCATATGTCTCCCGGTAGCTCTTGTCATCCGTTTGTTTGCCCATGGTGCCAGTTGATGGAAACCTTCCCACTGAAAGAAAGAGAGAGTGTCAGCAATTGAGTTGTCACATCCTAACACATGCCTAGCTTTAACTACGATGTTGTTTTCCAGCTGGAAGTCCATTAGGCATTGAAGCAGTGCTAGCACTTTTAGGCAGTACACTGCCCCTAGGTTTGTTGCCCGTACTACTGTGTGGTTGTCTGACTACAATGTCACCTGCCTGTTTGCCAGTTGCTCTCGCTACAGCATAAAAGCCACCACTATTGGTAATAGCTCTGGCAGCGCCACATTTTTTGACAATTCTGTCTCATGCCAGCTCCAAGGCAGCGCAAAATGTGGTACCTAGAATGACGCCGAACCCCTCGCTCCCTGTCACTTTCACGTACATGCTCATTTGCTTTGCCACCACCCAGGGAGCCAGCCGTAAGAGGGTACTATTGAACTCACCCAGGAATCTCTGTCACTGTTGCACGGCCCTCCTTGTAATAAATGGCAGTATGTTCATGATATATGTACTATCCTGCGCCAGACCAGTTGTTTTTTAAGAATTTTTTATATTTGTCAAAAGTACAAAAATATATTCTTTTAATTTTTATATTTGAATATTATTTATACATAAAAAAACAAGCAATTACATGCATTCATATATTTCTGTTTATTTCCTCAAAAAGCACCCACAACAATACCGTAATTAATCCCTTCCATGCTGATGACGAACCCCAGCCGTCATGCACTACTATGCTCGTGTGCTGATGACGGCTGTGGTTCGTCACGGCCCGCCCCTGTTCGTGTTGTTTACAGCACACCAGGGGAATCGCGGCCGCATGGAAAGGGTTAAACAAATACATACAAAACAACTAATGTTGGGTCTGGTGGCTCAGAGGACTAATGCGTTCACTGCAGGGGCATGTGTTCGACCTCATGGTCACAGGTTGAAATCCCAGTGGGTCCACTCAGCCTTTCATCCATCTGAGGTTGATAAAATGAGTACCATTGAGTTGGGTAACAACAAACATCTGTTATTCAGTGCCAAGATACCTGTAGTGGTGCTTTACAAACAGACATGTTATCTTATTGCTCAGTGCAAATAACAAAACTAACAAAAGATCCTAAGACTAAGAAAATACAAAAACAAGTGAACAATTTTCATAAAGAGGCTGACAGTGAAAGCATTCTCCATGTGCAATATTGATTAATTCATAGACATAATGAACTATTGTTGCTTATTTTTTCTGTAAATATCTTTTGCTCTGTATGTTAATTGTTCACTTGTTTTTGTATTGACTTAGTCTTAGGATCTGTTGTTAGTTTTGTTATTTGCACTGTGTAATATTAGTTGTTTTGTTTAATTACAGTATTGTTGTGGGTGCTTTTTGAGTAAAAACACAGAAATATATGAATGCATGTATTTGCTTGTTTGTTTTTATGTATAAAGAATTGATTAGTGGGGGCTTTCCCAATGGGCCTGCCATGTGGCCCAGTTCTAGTCTTTGTCCAATTTCCATCTAGCCACATCAGCGTTGTCTGTAATGGATTTTAGGTTGTTGTAGAGCCTCCCCTTCACTGGCCCCATGTAGGTAATGCTAAAGCCATTCCTCAAACAGTCTGCTAGCAAGAGTGCATCATCTTTTTTAGGGTAATGGTTGAGCAAATGGATCATATATTGGCATTTTATTGGGGTGGGCACCAGTCCCTGCACCCCTGAATTTCCCTTTTCAAATTTACTTTAATTTTTTCTTAAAGGAGGCTTCTTGTCACTGCTTTCTTTCCCTTTCCTGCACTTGCTGGTCGGGTGGCTCCCTCCTCAACTGCTGCAAGCGTGTTTGAATTTGTACACTGCACTCCATTTGCACTTGCCCTTCTTGAACTTTCGACAGGTGGCGGACATGCACAGAGGGCCCCCTGATTGTTCCATGTCCCTGGTCTCTGAGTGTCCTGCATTTTTGTCCCTTGCACCCCATTCTGCTCTGTCTGGTTTGTAGTGTTGTATGGCATTTTAGGATCCAAGCGAAATTTCCCGATTCATGCCCTTATATAGGTACAATTCACAATGCCCTAATATAGGCATAGAAATCATACCCATATTTAGACATAGCCCATGCAGTCTAAATACAGGCATGGCTACTTCCACCCGTACCAAAAAGCCACAACGATTTCTTGGAAAATCGGCTTAAGCAGTCAGGGACATACCCTTGCTTGAATACTGATTTGTCCAAGAATTCATGGCGTTTTCAAAGAACTACCATTCCCTTGGGGTTCTTTACTGACGTTATTATTCCCAACTTTTCGCCAAACTAGGCACCTTCAAGGTATAAATATGCCTTCACTTTTTCTAGCAAACACACGGTGGTTCTGAGCAGCTCGACTATCTACTTGCCCGACGCAGCTCGCTACAGCAAGTGCTGAAGGAAGCCGACCATCCAGCTGACGCACTGATCAAGATGCAGTCCTTTCTCTCGCTGATAATCAAGCTCCAGTGTTTCCAATTTCCCCTCACGGGGTGTTGGGAAATTGAGTCCTGAGACAGAGATACCAGACCTCCTTCATTATTAAACTAAGGTATGGAGCTGATTAGACCCTAAAGAGAAATCTTTCAATAGATTATTGGCAAAGAAACTAAACCTATGCTACACCACACTGACTTCTTCCCTCGTACTAGACTTAGGTTAGGTACATTGGGGTAGGCGTATTTTAGAAGCACCAGTTGAGTTCTTTTAGCCTTTGTTATTTATGTATGTATTTATATATGGTTTAGAAACCATACAATACTTTTACAGTATTATTTTATAATACTCTTCTCGCTGTACGCATTATACTTTGCAGCCTGTATTATGATTGTAGCAGTTCACTTTACTTGCATGAGAAAGAAGACTGTTCAATAAATCCTTTTATTGAAAACGCCCGTCTCTCTATTTCTCTGCACCTCTGATGAAACGAAGCATGCATGATTGACTGAGTAAAATATCTATCTATTGTTTCCACAACTCGGAAGATACGTTTATTCTTGGGGAAACAAAGTTGTCATGTTTATGCGGTTGTCAGAAACTAATCCCTTCTTGTGTATTCGAGAAAGTTTCTAGTGACCTCTGAGCTAGCTGGCATTCACTATTAAGTTTAATATATTCGATAGAGACCTAGTCGACCTAAGTTACATCAAATCTATAGGATATATTATTCCAATGTGCAGAGCCTTTTGGTATTATAGGAACTACACTCCAGTAGGCTATACTATCCCTGGCGTGCTCGTGCGGGAGCCTTTCTCTGTGTTCATGATCGCTACACTTCATTGCTCCATATCCTGTGGCTACCCCGACCAGAAATAATGTCCTAGCCAAGCGAATGGTGGCCGGGGGTGCCCCTTAACTCCCTGCCCCTTGCCATGGCCAAAACACCAGGGGTACCAATGGGTATATGAATACTGCATGTGCCATGTGTGCTGCATGGTGATGTAGTTGCTGAGTTAACTACTCCCACCTTTGTCCCATTATTGGCTATCCCATGAGCAGTGCCCCTCTGATCTGTTGTCCCTGTGCTGTGCTCTGCCACTTCCTCTTCTTGCCCTACACCCAATTTTTTGCGTGCAACGCATGTTCTACACTAGCTGTGCACATCTCACTATTATTTACAGGGGTCTGCCCTGATGCTCTCTTTGGTCCTTGTCGGGTACCACTGTGGAGGCTGCATATGCCCTCTAGTTGCACAATGTGGTTGTGACTTTGTCAGGGACTGCTGTGTAGGCTGCATGTGCCCGCTTGTTCACCTGGCTCTCTGGAGCTGGGTCCCTCTTGCTGCTGGGCCCGTCCTCGCTGTCAAATGGCGACTGAGGATGCCTCCACCTATGTGGGGCCACCGATGTGGCTGCATGCCCCTTGACAGTGAGCCCCTAGAGTCTGTGCTGCTGCTTGTGGGTCTGCAGTGTCCCCCCTTGTGGTCTAGCTGCCACTGCTTCTCCCTGGGCCACTGCTCTTTGAGCTGCTGCTGTCTTTAGACTCCCTCCTGCGGTGCTTTGCCATCCGCGCTTTTTTGGGTGGCCCTCTCCTGTACTGCTGCTACTCCTGCACCTTCCGCCTCTTGGCGGATGCTTCTTCCTATTATCTGGCGTTCCCCATGGGCCCAATACTTGCTCAGTTAGCCACTCTTTCCTGTGCAGTTTAGCTGCTTGTCTAACTGTTTCAGAAGTGTCAGACCCCATAAACTCCCCTAATGAGAATATTGGGGGCACCCCTGAACCCAGAACTCAGATTCAACAGATCAACAGAAGAAGGATGAAGAAGAGAACTGCAGCAGAACTTTGGATTTTGGTGCAAAACCCTGCGGTCCTCCGCCCTCTCTTGACAATCATGACAGAGTGACACGTCCTGCAAGCTGGGGAACTACCAAAGCCTTGGGTAGACGGCCAGCACTTGAAAAACTGACAGTCTCACTTGGAGTAGAGGAGCTACTCCCTGCAGTTCACAGGCACCGACAAGCAGAGTCTGGCCCACCGCATTCCAGCTCCCCAGCCCGACAGATGCCGCAGACAACCAGAAGAAGGTACTCGTGACCTGGAAGGTCATATCTGTCTCCCCACTGAGTGTGATAATACCAGGATAAATCAAAGCCGTGCAGTACCAACCCTGGGGTAGAGGATGCCTGCAAAAATTACCAACTGTGAGAGTCCTGTCCGGATCCCCGCTACACCAGCATCAATCAGCCGGAAAGGGATGTCAGCATCATTGAGACCCACTTTTAAAGTGGCCCATCTGCCTTGATTTTCTCCTTGCCAGTTATTTGTATCTGACCTCGAGGTGCATCTTTGAGCACCTAGCCCAGCTGACCTAACCACTTTGCTTCCGAACCCCCTAGCCTGGGTCCCAATGAACCGGCTGTGCACTCATGCAGCAAGACTTCTTGCGATCGGAGCCCCTTTTTGAGGGCCTGTATACTTGCCCGAAAGTCCCCTTGCGTAGCCTATTTTCAGGTGATTCCCCTTCTCTGTATTGCCAGATAGCAGCCGCACCAGCACCCTCCTCCCGGTACAACCTGTGCAGTTTCCAAAGAACTGCTGGTAGTACTTTGAACCTTGACCCCTTACAATTCCGTTCCCAATAGGTGAACCCCTGAAACAATTGTACGTACCTTTATGCATCTTTGAGTTTTCCTCCCGTAGGATAACATTGTGCGTAAAAGTGCACAAGTTAGAACGTTTTACTTACCTGTGAATATTTTTATTGAAAACCACACTTACCTTTGAAGTAAGTTCTTGACTTTAAACTACATATATAAAGATAATGAAGTGCTATTTTTATAAATTGGGCTTGGATTTAGTCTTTGAGTGTGTATCTCATTTATTTCCTCTGTGGGTACAACAAATGTTTAGCACTGCCCTCTGATAAGCCTAACTGCTTGCCCACACTACCACAAAAGAGAGCGTTAGTATTATCTACTTTTTTTTTAAAACCTTTATTTTGATAAAAGCAATACAGTTGCAGGCCTACAACCACAGGGGCCGGCCGTTGCTAAAAACGAACCGGAAACTCAAAATTGCAATGTTACACAGCTCTTCAGCCGACAGCCCAGGGTCCCAGCAGCGATTCCGCATATTATTCTGAAAAGTCCTGTGGTGGTAAGCAGGATAAATTCAAGGTTTCCCATTTTACATATATATAAATAAACAGTAAAAAATAAACTGAAGAAACTAGCGTGGCAAAAAGAGACTATACGGTGAGTGTCCGTCCCAGGGGGGAGGGGGGAGGGGGGGGGGGGAAGCCGTATCGGAAAATGATATATGCAATGTAGGTAGATGAGATCTTGGGAAGGGGGGCCGGGAGCGAGTGCTCAAAGCGTCAGCAAGAATATACACTAATCAAGGAATGTGCGGCTACGGGGACAGAGGTATTTCAGGGACATCTACAAGAGGAGGAGTACAGATCTCCCTGCGGTATATGTTCCATTGGTTCCATATTCTCCCCCACTTCTTAGGTCTACCACGTGCAACATATACGGTTTTCTCCCTAAACATGCACCAATCCATGTTTTCTTTCCAAGCTGAAATCGTAGGCGCTCTTTGGGACAACAATAGTTGTGCTATGTCCCTTTTAGCTACCATGTTTCCCAGGGTTAACCCATTGCATCTGTGCCACATTATAATCGTTTGTTTCCCACGCATTCAGTAAACAGCGTTGCGCCTCCGGCAACAACAAAACCCCCGTAACCTCTTCCATGACAGCATGCACACGATTCCAAAACACCACCACATCAGGGCACTCCCATATGAGATGGAGGAAAGTAGCAATCAAACCACACCCACGCTTGCACAACCCATCCACAGAATAACCCATACGCAGCAGCCGGGGACCTGTGATGTAGATACGATGTAGGATTTTTAATTGCACCAGCTGGAGATGGGGCGGAATCGCGACCTCTTTAGGAGAAGACATCGCAGCCTGCCAATCTTCATCATCCAACTCCAGTCCATCGCCGGTCCAAGCACCCCGAAGTTGCGAAAGCAAATCCGAACGATCTTTAATATGTTTTTAATATATTAGGGAAATAGTGCTATCCGGGACGTGCCCGTCAAGCACTCTATCTTCGAGAGGAGAAGATTCCGGGATAACGGTCCCGGCCGGGAAAACCGAACCAAGCGGATGGCGGATCTGCATATAACAGAAATGCTCCTTATCACTAAGCGCATATTCCGACTTAAGCTCGTCAAAAGTCTTGACCCTGTTCTTGACCCAGAGATCCCCGACCCTACTAATACCAATGAGGTCCCACTTCTCGAAGCCCTTTGTAGTCCAAAGACTACCCAATCTCTCGGCAGCGTAAAGCGGGGTCGCTCTAGTCAATCTGTCCGACCACCCCATAGCTGCGTTTGCACTACACCACACCCGCACCGCGACCCCGGTGGGTCCAGTCAGTTTCTTTCCAGTCGATTTGGAGTATAGCGCCCTGTTATAGTTCCCTCCCGGCAGCTGCCATTTGTCCATTTCAAATGCAGGATTTGGAACGGGGCCGTACATCGCATGATTAATTGCACTCAATTGGGATGCCCAGTAATAACGTTTAATGTCTGGCAGCGCGATGCCCCCATCATACCAGTGAAGGACTGGGTTCTTTAAGACCCAGCGGTGCCAGGGCACAACACCTGAAACCTTCGTGGGTAACCTGCTCCGGCGTACGAATGACAGAGACACGGGACACTTCCTTCGGCGTCAAAGATTCAAGGTTTATTTGCTGCAGGGAACACAGATATCACGACAAGTACAACTCGTGCAACTTGGGGAGACTGCTTCAAATTGGTTCTGTGGATCGCTCCTTTTATACAGTTTTTACCCATAGGACTACATGGTACACAAAAGTTTACAACCCGGTTCCCACCATTATCCCCCAGAAGGGTCGCTTTGGTCACTTTGATACACATAAGGTCCGGAACATAAGTGCGGAAACATTTGGCGGTTCCCAACTGTAAAAACCCATCTTCCCAACATTAGTGCATTCCAATCGGCAGTAAAACAGATCGAAATAGGAACAAAGACAGGTGCAGAGGAAGACGGAGACAGTGGGGAGATCGGAAAGGGTGTAAAAGGGGAGGTATCGGGAAACACGAGATACAGGCATCAAAGGGACGTGCCTAATGAGATGCACGGCTGAGACAATAAACCGGCACGGCGAGATGAGCCTCGAGCGGGGCCATCTGCCTTACAGTATCATCCCCCTCGTCATAAAGACACTTACAAAGGACATGTGTCTTCCGCAAATATCTTGGGAGTCCCAGGGTCGCGAAGCGGACAGCGTCCGTTCGCTGGCTACTTGAGGGCAAGAGACAAAATGGATGCCGTATCTAAGATGGAACCCGTGGGTACAGATGAAAAACCCACATAACAAACGAACGGTTTAAGTTAGCACAGCGAAACTGCGCACACTTACTAAACTCGTCATTTGCGGTTCATAGATACCAGACTCGACCATATTCGTGCGAGTCGAAAACACCACTTACAATTGTCACGGAACCTCAGACGCTCCTTTTGCCCTCATGTAGGCAAGCACTAGTCGGAATCATATTCGATATTCATCAGACCATCGAGATGTTGCTGTAGCATAGCTCTGTCCAACCGAGTCCCCTTGGTAACAGGTGGCTGTCTCATACACGTTGTAGCACAGAGGCCACATAAGGCAGGACCACACTGCACACAAAGGCAACACGTGAACAGGAACACCACAACGACTCCGATGATCATCAGAATCTTCCAACCCCAAGTCGACATCAGGCCCCAAAACCATCCAAGTAGCGTCCAATCCCCTACATCCACGTGTATGGATTCGGAGATCTTATGCAACCTCGAGATGGCTTGATAGACAGTTGGAGCGTTATCTGGAATGAAAATGCAGCAGCTCGAATGGATCACCTTACATACCCCACCTCGATCTGCTAAGATGACATCTAAAACCATACGGTTTTGTAACGTCATAAGTCTATCCGCCTGAAGTTCAGTGGTGATATTACCAAGGGCACTGGCAGTAATATTAGCTGTCGATTCTACCACTCGAGTCAACTGTCTCAGGTTCCTACTATTAACCATAGGTCCCCAAAACGGGAGGAAACCCTTGAAAAAGTCTCCTGCCTCTTGACCGGCAGTATCCTCTTCGCTAATTACGCCTCGCTCAACTCTAGTCTTATGATAATCGGCATCTGCAGTGAACGTCGGAGGCAACAAATTTGCAATGAAGCATGAGCCCATGAAGTCAGCGGGCAACCATGCGTATGCACGATCATGACAGATAAAGTATGTACCCTTGGCAGCCAGAAACACAGGGGACGAGAACATCGGCAGAATGTAATTTTCAGTGCAAGCACTTGCTCCAAGTCGGGCTTGGGATCTTCGGCCACGACCCATGAGACAAAAATTACCAATGTGGGGTACGACCCATATCGGAGGCGAGCTTTTAAGCTGCTTTTCACTGGTGAACACACTATATTCGCCTCTACTTAGGACCCTATAGGCTTGTACCTCTTCTTCAGGAATAAGCGAGGGATCATAGATATCGCTATCTAGATCCTCTATTGCTATCGACAAAGGTTTTTGATACGAGGTAGGACCAGAGTAGGGAGAACGTGGTTCTCGAATGGGGTGGAAACCCAGTGCGCTTCGAAACATTGTCTGAAATGCTCGAGCAGACCCTTGGGAACTATACGGTAACACCAGATATGGAATTCCCTTATCCGTAGTATGTGGCATCAGCCCACACACCCAACAATTAGTAGTGTTAACCACTAACTGATGCTGATGAAGGAGCTGAATAAAGGAATTGTTGCGGAATTCTACACGTCTAGCCTGTTCGTGTTCGGGTAACATATGAAAGGAATGAGGAGAAACAGTGGAGGTAAGTTTAGGGTCAGGAGTAGGAGTAGGTGTAGCAGAAGGTAAGAAGTAAGACATCGTGTAATACACCCCACCCGCCAATAATGCAGAAGCAGTCAAAAACAATACAAATATTTGGAATATAAAGCATTTGGTGCGACTGAGTTGCTGCAGCTTGAATCTATGAGCCTGAGCTCCTTCCAAATCATTCAGCTTCGAGAATGCCATTCCCTACGACCGTCCGCAACGTTTCTTGACGCACTTCGTTCTGTGTAGCAATAGTCAATCCCTAGGAGTTCCCAGGAACCGACGGCCTTTAACCTAGCGTCAAGACCTACTATCCAGAAGGAAGTACGCGCGCGGCCCTACGGCCTTCAATGCACAATATATATGTATGCAAAAACAATATCTCTCAGCTGTGGAAGCAAAAAGTGTAAGGAACGAAGCTCAATGAATATGTACAAAATAATTACAGTGGTACGAATGTTCAAACTGATCGTGGAAAACGGGATAATGCAATTATCAAAAGACAGAACAGGATCTTTTATTAGTCTCTGGTGCTAGATCGCAAAAAGTATCGAGTTTTCCCAGGACGTGTCTGTTCGTCGAACAAAGCATCCGTTGAAGGGACAGCGTCCTGTTGATCAGCTGAATGTTTTGGTCTTGAGTCCTTCTCTGACAATCGTTCAACAGTGTCTCTCTGCTGCACTGAGGATTCTCCGACAGGTTGTGCGTCGCTAAAAGGTACAAACGCCGGCAATCCTTCGGTTTCAGTTGATGCAATGCCTTTCCTCACCCACGAGTCTGCTGGCAACGGGATGGGGACTTTCTTTGTGTGGGTGGCGTACACCCAATTCTTCCGCCCCTCAAGACGAACTGCAGTTCTCGTGGCAAGGAGGACCTGATAGGGTCCGGTAAACCTCGGGTCCAAGTTGTCCTTGCGCGAAAAATTCCGCGTCACCACCCAATCTCCGGGCTGGAGCTGGTGGCCTGGACCCTCCGTCTGCGTCGGCAATGCTTCGTGAACCTGTTGGTGAATTAACCTCAGTTTAGCAGTCAAGTCATGAAGATAATCGATCAACATTGGGTACTCAAGATCACGAAAAATACCTGGCCTAGGAACCCCCCACACATTCGCAGGACGACCGAACACTATTTCATAGGGACTAAGCCCTACTCGGGAGTGTACAGTCGCCCTAGTTGACAGTAATGCTAAGGGTAAAGCGTCAGGCCACGAAAGACCAGTCGTAGCCTGAATCTTCGCTAGCTTTAGTTTAAGGGTGCCGTTATACCCTTCAACCAAACCAGCTGACTGGGGATGATTGGCGCTGTGGAATTTCTGATTAATTCCAAGGCCCTTACACACACTCTTCATTACACTACCCACAAACTCACTTCCGTTATCTGACCACACGACTCTAGGCATTCCATACCGAGGAAAATATTCCTTCAGTAGGATTTTCGCAGTAGACAAAGCAGTATTGTCTTTGAGAGGATAAGCCTCGATCCATCGGGAGAATGCGCAAACCACAACTAAAGCGTATTTCAGGTTATTGCATCTCTCCATATGGATGAAGTCCAATTGAATCACCTCAAAGGGGCATGAAGGGGGAGCAAAACTGCCAGGAGGAGTTGGGGTTCCTTTGCCAGGATTGTACATCATGCACACCATACAATTCTTCACCAGACGTTCAGCACATTTCGTGATACCATCATTCTTCCATACAGGAGACAACAATTTACAAATACCTTTCGTGCTAATATGTGCTAACCCATGCGCCATTGTCACAACGGCCAGCACATACGCATCCGGTAACATCCATCTCTTCTGATCAGACAAATCAATCCAACAACCATTTGCATCCAACTTTCCCGTACTTTCTTTCCACTTCGTCTTTTCAGTATCGGTGGCCTCATTCTGAATTGCTTTCACACTCTCGATAGTATCCTCACACATGCTCGATTCTGTAGGCCACCTAACCGAACTCGTCACATACATTCGAGTGCTAAGGTTCCGGGCAGTCTCCTTAGCAGTCTCATCCGCAAACGCATTACCACGACCAACATCATCCGTCACCTTACGATGCGCACTACATTTAACAATCGCTACTTGCTTAGGCAGCGTCAGTGCATCCAAAAGATCATTCACAAGCTGGCCATGCTGAATCTTCGTACCATACGACGTCAAGAAACCTCTCTCTCTCCACAATCGTCCAAAACTATGTGCGACGCCAAATGCATATTGGCTGTCGGTAAACACATTCACACGTTTCCCTTTTGCTAACACACACGCTCTAGTAAGAGCAATCAGCTCTGCAGCTTGGGCAGAATTCTGATTTAATCTTGCAGTCTCAACAACAGTATTCAACGTTACAACAGCATAAGCAGTAGTCACATCGCCATTCGGCAACTTAAAGCATGACCCATCCACATACAATGTACCATCCGGATCTTCCAATGGGGTGTTTTTAAGGTCCACTCGACCTTTTGTTTCTTCTTCGGTCCTCAAGTAACAATCATGTTCTGCTACTTCATCTGACTCTGTGCTAATTGGTAACAAAGTTGCCGGGTTCAGAACATTACAACGTTTTATTTGAATGTGGCTTGCCAACAGCGTCAACTCGTAACCAGACAACCTCGCACTCGTCAAGTGCTGAGTTTTCGTCCGATTCAAAAGAGTATCGACTGCATGCGGAACCATCACCGTAAGCATATTATCCATGACCAGTCCTGCTGATTGTCGGATGGAGACCGCGGCTGCCGCTGTTGCTCGTAAACAACTCGGCAATGCTCTAGCTACCGGGTCCAAAGTCGAGGAAAAATATGCACATGGACGTTGCTTACCACCAAAAGGTTGCGTTAAGACACTCAAAGCACAACCTTCTCTCTCGTGAACATATAATGTAAACGGCTTGCTGTAGTCGGGAGTACCCAACACAGGAGCCGAACATAATGAATCACGCAGTTCAGAAAAACTTTTCTGACATTCTTCCGTCCATGGTAAAGGAGTCGAAACATCCTTGCACGTAAGAGCCACTAATGGTTTCGCTAGCAATGAAAAATTTGGAATCCATTGCCTGCAGTACGACGTGATACCTAGAAAGGCACGCACATCTCTTTGGGTTGTTGGCACAGCCATGCGTGCAATTGCTGCAATCCTCTCTGGGGTCAACCTCCTTCCCTCCTTTGACAATAAGTGACCTAGATAGGTTACTTCTTGACAACAATATTGGAGTTTAGAAGGGGACACCTTATGATTCAACTTGCAGAGATGTTGCAGCAGCGACACCGTAGCAATTTTGCAAATGTCCTGAGTATCAGCAGCCACCAATAAGTCGTCGACGTATTGGATTAAGGCCGCACCGACCGGCAACCTAAACGCATCCAGTTGACCCTTCAAGGCTTGACTGTAAATTGATGGACTTTCACAGTAGCCCTGAGGAGCGCGTTTGAACCGGAAGCTGCGTCCACCAAGAGAGAAACCGAAAAGGTCCCTGCTCTCCTCGGCAATCGGGATGCACAGGGCTGTTGCACACGTTTCCCCTAGTCTCTTCAATGACATCTTTCTCGATCAAATCATAGATGATCGCTAACAGTGCTCGTTCACCATCAAGGGAGATACGATATTGGGGAATACGTGGCAATCGCACATTAGATTTCAACTGAACAACATAAGGGGAGATGTCAAGCAGGCCCACATCATTGGGACCTGTTGCCCACAAAGACGCAGGAAGAGAACTCAATTCCGGTGGGAGCTTATCGAGAGACAAGTACATGGGAGAGACAACCCTCTCTCCTAACGTAAGCTTTACACCCGCAGGAGAACAATACAAAGTTGCATACAAACGTTTGAGCAAATCCAGGCCCAAAAGATTTTCACCACAACCCGTAGTCAAAATCAACGGAGCTTCGAGCTCACAAGGCCCAATTGTAAGGGGCAAAGGGCGCAAAACTGGATTGCTAACAGGGGCGCCAGAGAATCCAACGGAGACATTTGTTAAGCCAGACAAAGGTGCGCCAGGGAGTTTCGAATGCTTAATGGAACTTTTCGCTGCACCAGTGTCCAACAGAAAAGGCTCAACGACGCCCGATGTAGCAACTGCGACGTAAGGCCCTCTCTGATCAACCGGAACTGATACCACTCCCTCTCCTTGTCTTTGGCTGTCCTAGTAATTACTGTCGTCAGTTCCCTGATCGACGTAGTAATCGTCTACATTGTACTGCGCAGATCGTCCTTGCGACGATCCACGTTGATCAAAACAATTATCGGAATTTGATGAGTTATCTGAGCGATCGTTCTGAGCACCACGACCTCTACCACGTGGTGCCTGCTGCGAACCACCACGACCTCCTCTCGATGAGTTACCACTATTACGTTCGTTTAGAACAGGACAATTGAATTTAATGTGACCCTCTTGTCTACAATAAGCACATTGATTGTATCCTAACGAGGATCTTTGGGAAGAGGAGTCATTACGAGTTTGAGATCGGTTCGATTGCGGCTGCGATCTATTTTGTTGCGAATTGTTCTGATTCGAACGTGGAGGATACGCTTGCTGAAGCAGCACTTTAGTTTTTAGCTCTTTCGTCTTTTTATCAGCACGGTCGCTCTCCTCTTTCTCTCTATTCTCATAATATTGTGCCGTAGCCAATATCTGAGCTGAGGTAGAAACGGCCCATGCACTTTCTGAATTCTTCAATTTATTGCTCAAATCGGGCAGTAAGTTCGAAACAAATTTATCCACAAACAACCTTTGACCACCCTCAGTGCTCATATCCTGGCCACTATGGTCGATGAATGCCTCCTCGAACCTCGTAAAGAAGTCGGAAACACTCTCGTCCTTCTTTGCTTACAAGCTGACAATTTGTCCCAATTTACTCTCATAGCTGGCATAAGAGTTTTCATTAATGTTATAATTCTTTGAGGAAGATCAACAATCAGCTGGTCGGGTTTAGCAGCAGCCGTTTGTCCGGCATCTGCCGCTACAATGGCAGCCCAGGCACCACCTAATTCATTTGGATGGTTTTCATGGCGAATCTTAGCCCATACCGGTTGCGGTACGACATTGCCGAACAACATATCGATATCGGCAAGATTCATTACCGTAGCATCTACGAGCTGCGATAATTCTTTGTAATACCCTGTAGGATTTTTGCGTGGGTCAGGCAAAGATTGCTTCACCTGCAACACTTCCGAGCGTTTCCATGGGAGATGTATCCATATTCTCTGGAAATGCCCCACTGTCGTCGGAGGAGCGGCATTAGGATTAGGTGGTATCCAAACCGGCGGAACTTCTCGCATAGGGAACTGACCAGACTCGTCTGGCTGTCTTTCAATATCCTCAACAAACAAGGCTTGAGGAATAGGAGTGGGACGAAAAGATAGCAACCGTTCAACGGCTCGTCGAACGTTAGTATCCACTATCAGTCCAGCCGAAAACTGAAGCTGTAAATCAGACAACGCGGTCAGCACCTCGTCAGGTGCGTCGGCCGATATCTGATCACGAAGGACCTTGCACATTTCCTTGAACACAAATCTCTGGGTTGGTATATTGAACTGACAAAATGTGTCGAGTACAACACGGGGTGGATTTCTAAGGGGGTGCGTCATCCAACCCATCGCCATATTATATAGCGAGGCACGTTCCCTATTACCTGGAAGCTGACTACGTCTCTGAGGACCATCTGAACCAGCGGACCCAAGAACAGGTCCGAGTGAATGAAAGAAGCTAGCCGCAAGAGGAGAATTACGACTACGAGTAGAGGGAGAAGTATAGGACACAGGACTAACAAGTGAAGGAGTAGGAACAGAAACAACAGCAGGAGTTAACAGAGCAGGAGCAGTAGCGTGAGCAGGAGTATGTGGAAGCGGAGGAGCAATAGGAATAGCAACAGACGAAGGAGCAGGAACAGTCGGAAGAACGGGTGCAGGTTGAGGAACAGGCGGAGGAAGAATAGGTGCAGGAACAGGTACAGGGGGAATCACAGGGGCTGTGGTACCCTGTACGTACGGAGGTGGCGATTTCATAAGATAAGACATTAAAGGATCCTCAACTGCCTCATCCTTCTTTTCCGGCTCCGTAGGCAAAGCAGGATAGCATTTATCTATAGTCATACGCTGTAATCTGTCAAACACTTCCTTTTCCCTAACCTCCTTATCATGCTGAAACTGTTCTGCTTTCTTTACAATGGTACCAGCACTATCTCGCTGATTACGTTTAGTCTGTCTGATTTCTTTCTGTCGGGCTTCTTTACGCCACAACCGAAAGGCATCAAACATGGCCGGCCTTGACTTCTTCGCGAACAATTTAACCTCTAGATTATCTAAGATCGGGGCCTCAAAGCTACCATGTGGTGGCCAGCGAAGGTCACCATCTTTCTTCGTATATTTGATCCAGTATTCATTAAAAGTAATCGGGCCTAGCCCATGTTTGCTATACAGTTCATACGTGGGAGTTCCAACCGGAGGTATCGGACACGAGTCCTCCAGTCGGGAATCCGTACCACAAGGTCTGAAACAACTAAACAAAGTACTGCGACCAGGCATCTTGCACACTAGCCGAGTTTCACAAACTTCAAGGGTTACGGGATTTACCAAGTCCCAGCAAAGAACAAAACCCTCGGTTTTTGGCGGCTGCAGTCGTCAAACAACACAACAAAGTACGCTAGCAAAAGTGTCACCGACAAAAACACTCACACAGCGTTAACAACAAAAACACTCGCTAAAGTGTCAACAACCAAGAACTCTGGGAGCGACCCACAAATACTTAACTCAAAGATCGATGGCATCTCCAGGAAGGCCCGTCAATCGTCTCGCTATACCAAGGTCTACGCCAGGCGCTAAAACAGGTCTACAGTCAGGGCAGCAGTCCGTCGCAGCCGTCAGGAGGCGGGAATCTTCGCGGGAAAAGTCTTCGGGCCACTTATTTCGACAACAGGATCGATGAAGCGGAGTGCACCTTCCCTCGGAGATTTCACACGAAGTTCCTCACGATCGTCGGGCTTGGACCGGTACCACTGATGCAGCCCCACGTTGGGCGCCAATTGAAGGACTGGGTTCTTTAAGACCCAGCGGTGCCAGGGCACAACACCTGAAACCTTCGTGGGTAACCTGCTCCGGCGTACGAATGACAGAGACACGGGACACTTCCTTCGGCGTCAAAGATTCAAGGTTTATTTGCTGCAGGGAACACAGATATCACGACAAGTACAACTCGTGCAACTTGGGGAGACTGCTTCAAATTGGTTCTGTGGATCGCTCCTTTTATACAGTTTTTACCCATAGGACAACATGGTACACAAAAGTTTACAACCCGGTTCCCACCATTATCCCCCAGAGGGGTCGCTTTGGTCACTTTGATACACATAAGGTCCGGAACATAAGTGCGGAAACATTTGGCGGTTCCCAACTGTAAAAACCCATCTTCCCAACATTAGTGCATTCCAATCGGCAGTAAAACAGATCGAAATAGGAACAAAGACAGGTGCAGAGGAAGACGGAGACAGTGGGGAGATCGGAAAGGGTGTAAAAGGGGAGGTATCGGGAAACACGAGATACAGGCATCAAAGGGACGTGCCTAATGAGATGCACGGCTGAGACAATAAACCGGCACGGCGAGATGAGCCTCGAGCGGGGCCATCTGCCTTACAGTATCATCCCCCTCGTCATAAAGACACTTACAAAGGACATGTGTCTTCCGCAAATATCTTGGGAGTCCCAGGGTCGCGAAGCGGACAGCGTCCGTTCGCTGGCTACTTGAGGGCAAGAGACAAAATGGATGCCGTATCTAAGATGGAACCCGTGGGTACAGATGAAAAACCCACATAACAAACGAACGGTTTAAGTTAGCACAGCGAAACTGCGCACACTTACTAAACTCGTCATTTGCGGTTCATAGATACCAGACTCGACCATATTCGTGCGAGTCGAAAACACCACTTACAATTGTCACGGAACCTCACCAGGGCAAAGTCAACTTCGCTAGGGCAATGCGCGGACGCCCGCCCCATATTAACTTCCTCTGTAGGCTCTCAATCTCGTGAAAATAACTGGCTGGTACAAGATCAAGCGTATTCTGGAGGGCATATAAAAATCGGGGTAGGGACATCATCTTAAATAGAGCTGCCCTCCCGACCGGGGACAGCGGCAGACCGCACCAAGCCGTCACGTCGGATTTAAGGCGAAGAAAGGGAGTAAGCAGGTTCAGTTCATACCGAGCCGCGGGATCTAGTGATATAAAGATCCCCAGATATTTAAAGCCGGCCTGTGAGATCGGTATCGGGCAGACACGTGGCAAGGGGGGTACTTCCCCGGTGAGTGAATAAATACTAGATTTAGCCCAATTGATAACTAGACCAGAGTTCTTCCCGAACAAACTAAGTACATCAAACAGTACCCCCAGTGACTTCCGAGGGGAAGTAAGATATAGCAGAATGTCGTCTGCGTATAGCGATATGCGGTCTTTAAAGTCAGGGGACCACCTAATGCCTTTAAGCGACGGTTCCCACCGCAGCCAAGCAGCAAGGGGTTCTAAAGCAAGCGCAACAAGCAATGGAGATAGAGGGCACCCCTGTCGCGTACCCCTCCCAAGAACAAAGGATTCCGAGACCCTGCCGTTAACCACCACCTGGGCCAGCGGTTCCTCGTACAGGAGTTTAACCCAACCGATAAACCCAGGGCCAAAACCGAATTTCACGAGGGCCGCCCACAAATATGGCCATTCCACAGTATCGAAGGCCATCGTGGCATCCAAGGAGACCAAGATGGCCGGCTCGCGCAACGACTTCGCTCTCGCCAGGACGCCATGAAGACGACGCAGGTTGAGCGCGGTGTTGCGGTGGGGAATAAACCCGGACTGATCCGGGTGTATCAGGTCGCCGATCACCTTTATCAGCCGGTTTGCCAGAAGTTTTGCCAAGATCTTAGGTTCGGCATTCAAGAGTGATATCGGTCTGTAAGACGCCCATAGGTCCCGGGGTTTCTCTTCTTTATGAATAACAACAATGGACGCTAGTCTCTGATCTCGGGAAAGGGACCCGACATCTCACGATTCTAGAAACATCTCACGAAGGTGCGATGCCATTTTGTCAGGACACAACTTATACAGTTCGATGGGGATGCCATTTGGGCCCGTAGCTTTCCCCGAGCGGATGGAGAGGATAGCGAGCGCTATTTCATCGTTAGAAAATTCTGCCTCCATAAGTTCTTTGTCAGAATCAGACAAGCGAGGCAATGCGATATCTCTCAGCAACAAGTGCGAGTCCTCCTCCGGTCTATCTGAGACTGCCGCATACACCTTTCGGAAATGGTGTGCGAAACACTCCACTATCTCAACAGGATCCACAACTCGCACTCCATCCGCTCTCTCAATAACAGGCACAACACAATTCAGTCTTTCCTTTTTATCCAACCAGGCAATCAGTTTCCCCGCTTTGTCTCCAACATCATACAGTCGCCCCTGTTGCTCACGACTCATAGCCTTGGCCGCATCAGTCACCAGAGCTCTATAATCAAACTGTTTGAGGGATAAAGCGTGTAATTTATCCTGTGTGGCACCAGATTGCAGCTCTTCTTCCAAGTCAGTAATTTCAGTCTCCAGTCGTACAACCTCCTCATTCTTACTTTTCTTTGCACAAGCAATCAGCAACAGAGTTTGGCCACGGATTACCGTCTTGAAGGCCTCCCATAGTGAAATGGAGGAAGACACCGACCCTACATTTTCAGCGAAATAATGATCCATAGACTCAACCACACCCGCCCTGGTTCTGGGATTGCGAAGGTGCCAGGGATTAATCGGAGCCACTCGACCCTCCGCTCCCAGCTGTATATCAATAGAGAGCCACAGTGGGGAGTGGTCCGAGATACCCCTGGCTAGGTGTCTAACTTCTCTCACCGAGACAGCCTAGCAAGGCTCCCATGTGCGCCCGAGTGAAAGGTGTATTTTGCCTGTCCGGGGTGAAGCAGCCTCCAACAATCCACCAGACCCAGTGTCTCCAGGAAGATACCCAGCCAAGATTGTGATCTCGCAAGATCCCTGGGGGGGCTGCGGTCCTCCACCGTCAGCGCCCCCCGATTGCTCCGGGCGGTCTCGATGCGTTGGTAGAGTATCAAGCCAGTCGCTAACGACCTCAGGCCGGTCAAAAAAGAGTGCCCGTTCATTGTATTCAATGCGTAGTCGAGCAGGGAAGAGCATAGCGTATTTCAAGCCCATGTCTCTAAGTCTCCGTTTCACCCCCATGAATCCCATCCGCTGCTTTTGTACAGACTGTGTGAAATCCGGGTAGAAACCAATAGTCACATTCTCAAATTTCGTGGGGCCATTGGCCCGCGACGCCTGCAGGGTAGCGTCCCTGTCCCTGAAGTTGAAAATCCTGGCTATTATGGGCCGGGTTGGGGAGCCCAGTTTATGTTTCCCACCTGGGACTCTGTGAGCACGCTCAACCGCAAAAAAGTTACTGAGGCCCTTAGGGGCCAGATGGATGTCTTCCTGCTTGCAATGGCGCCCATGACGTCTCGCAGTGTCAATTCTTCCGTCGCCGAGGAGCCATCTCCGGTCTCGTCCAGAGCTTTACCAACAACACTGGGGGATCCTTTTGGACGAGTGTAGCGATCCATGATGTTGGATTGGATGGCACCCCCTCGGTGCGTGACTTTGGTGGTCCGCTTCTCACTTTCTGGCTTGCTCGCCATATTGAGCGACGCGCCCCGGAGGGGCCTTTGGGACCTGGTTTGAATGGCTCCTCACAAATCTGACTTGTAAAGTCCAGAGACGAGGCGCAGAGGGCAAGCGCTCAACCAAAGTTAAACCATGGGCCAACAGAGTCAAATGGCGGCTGGTTGCGACAGACAGGGACCAAAAACGAAACCGAAAGTACTTCAGGGGCACCAGTCGACTCCCACCGGCCGTTGTTGTTCAATTGCCACCTGGGTATCTCGGGGACTCGAGTCCCGGGCTGCTCATCAGTGTAGGCCGCCAACTTTCGAAGAGGAGTAAGTCCGGTTCCCGGCAGCTAAATCGATTTCTGAAAAGAGCTTCTATGTCAGCAGGGTAATGTCCATAAGAAACCGTCGTCTATATCAGGAACAGTGACAGGATAAATGCGGGAGGTGGCGAGGGTCTCGGGAGCCCTGTGCTCATGCGACCATCTTGGATGAGCGCTAAGCTCCTCCAGTATTATCTACTTTTGCCTCTGTAAACCAATTTGGGACCCACTGGAGTCTGCACAGTGTATTCCGTTTTAGTTCACTATATTCGAAAGCCAGCTTCTTACATGTACCATTACATTAAATCCATGCAATACTCCTCTGGCGGGGTTTTCACATATTTTCGCTAGTGACTTCACTTGTTTCAGTTTGTAATAATAATTTGGGGGTCATTTAAACCTTTGAATGAATCTTTACTGCCTGGCACAATTAGTGAGCGTGTAGCTCTTCGGCAGGGGGAAGCAGAATTAATCCTAGGAGAGGGGTCTCTAAAGATAGGGACTGTGATACTGTACCTCTAGGCACACACACAAGCCACGCCCTGTCACTCACTGCTGTGAAAACATAACATGTATTTACTCGCATTAGACTTGTTTACTGGCACACATTGCCCACAGGAAGGGCACCTCTGGAGCATCTTCCCTCCTGTGAGGCGAACAAACGAGGAAAGCCTGTTCAGCTAAAACTTGTGGTGTGCGCTCTAGTCTACGAGCGTGTACGCGACCATGCGTCACGCCGTAGACAAGAGCGGAAGGCGCACGCATGTGCAAGAGAGACTTTAGAGAAGGCGCGAAACGGAGATTCGTCAGTTAGCGACCGGAGCTCATCCTTAAGAGACGCTCGGCGCTTTATGCTTGAGATAACCTTGCATGATTGAAATAAAGCAAGTCTTCACATACAGAGGCTTCATGTGTATGGTGTGGGGGCAAGGAAGGAACATTATATTGGCGACGAGGCTGAGACACGAACACCACCGAGCACAGTGGAAAGGAGCAACCACCCCCATTAGCCCCACACCAGCCAGCGGGACAGAACAGCAACCTGCAACCAGCACAAGCATAGAGCGTGGCAGCAGCGCAAAAGCACCCCGGGCCAGGACACAAGCCACAAGGAACCAGGTTAGTGCTGACCAAGGGAAAAGAGCACATACCCAGCACCCTGGCAACCAAAGGCACCACCCCACAGCCAGAGGAAGGGGCGCAAACAGACAACCCCACGCAGGCAATAAGGGATAATACCCCAGGTAGCCCCAGGGGTCAAGGTGACACGGCAGGGAGTGCAGGAGCATCCAGTGGGCCCGACCAACCCAGAGTCCAAGCGGCAGATCCCAGAGGCGAAGCCAAAATGGCGAATCAAGCATCAGCCCTGTTGGCCCCCATCCCATTCCTACCCAGACCAGGGGAACCCCAGTTAAAATGGGAGGATTGGAGGGAATACTTTAAGAACTACATTGAGGCACTAGAGGACGAAAATGGAGAGGAATACACCCCAGCAGCACTGTTACTCCACAATCTAGGCCCGGAAGGGGTGAGAGTGTTCGCAAACATAGTGCCCAAGGAAAGGGGTGCAACAGAGACGGATGTCTTCAAAAATGCACTGGAAGACTTGGACAATCACTACCGCCCAGCGGTCTGCGTTTCCATAGACCATTACAATTTTCAACAAAGGAAGCAAGAGGCTGGCGAGTCCATAGACGACTACGTGGCCGCGCTCCGACGTCTGGCCATCACGTGCCAATATGGTGCTCTACAGGATGAGTACATCAAAGACCAGATAGTCATGCATACCACCAACAGGGCCGTCCAGGACAAACTATGGGCACAGAATGAGACCTCGCTCAAGGAAGTTATAGCAATGGTGAAAAAGGCGGAAATGTCGAAACGCTGCGCAGATGCGGCCAAAAGAGAAAGCACGCAGAGGCAGATGATTAACAAGATAGACGAGGCCTCCACATCCAGCAAACAAAAAGGAACGTACGGAGAACAGAGGAAGGAGACAAAATGGACCGGGAAACAGACTGGCCGCCCCAGCACAGACAGCAAATTCTCGTGTTATAGATGCGGCAGCGCAGCGCACTCCGCTCAGGATAAACGCTGTCCTGCGTTTCGCGCCAGATGCGCGTTCTGCGGCCTGGTCGGCCATTTTGAAAAAGTATGCCGCAAGAAGGGAAAGAAGACCACGGTCAAGTGTGTGGAATCTGCGACCTCGGAAGTCAGCGAGGAAGACGACCAAGAAGACGGAGAAATGGTGCTGTGTATTGAGGATCAAGTACTGGAGGTAACAGGAAAGCGCAGAGATAAGCCCCGCACGGACATGCTCATAGGGGGTGTGAAGGTACATGTGGCTGTCGACTCAGGTTCTCCATGGACCATTGTACAAAGATCCATATGGGATGAAGACTTCGCACCAGTAGTGGGGCCAGACCTACTGCCGCCGGACATCAGGCCCATCTCATATACAGAGAACGCTATTCCCTTGGTGGGATGCCGAGACTTCACGTTTGAATTTAGAGGGAGGTCAGCCACCTGCACGCTATACGTTGCAGAGAAGGGCCCTTTGGTGCTTGGATGGAGAGACGCAGGGGATCTAGGGATCATACTCAACCCTGGCGGGAAAGAACAGATACTCTTAACGGACGAGTGGCCCCTCACGAAAGAAGAAGACTGGAAATCTGCATACCCCAAGGTATTCGAGGGTACAGTGGGAAAACTGGACAAATTTGTCCACAAAATGGTCCTCAAGGAGGGGGCAGTACCAATGGTGCACAAAGTCAGGAACATTCCCATATCTACCAGTGAAGCTGTGCAACAGGAACTTCAGAGACTGGAGAAACAAGGCATCATAGAGCCAGTGGACAGTTCGGAGTGGCAATCCCCCTTAGTGGTAGTCAAGAAACCTAATGGGAAGGTTCGTCTCTGCGTGGACCTCCGCGAGCTCAACAAATGCCTCATTGTGGAGAAGTTTCCCCTGCCCAGAATTGAGGAGATGCTGGCAAGAACAAAAGGTATCACCCATTTCTCCACCATAGATCTCACATCGGCGTACCATCAAATTGAACTGCATCCCACGAGTAGGAAGTACACCTCCTTCATCACGCCATTCGGGTGCTATCAATTCCGCAGGATGCCCTTTGGTCTGGCATCCGCAGCGGCTGTATTTCAAAAGTTGATGCATCGGTTGTTTAAGGACATCTCAGGGGTGCAGTACTTCCAGGATGACATTTTGGTGATGGGCTCCACCAAAAGGGATCACGACAGCAAACTAACCAGAGTCCTAGAAGTGTTACAAAACAAAGGCTTAACTGCAGAGTGGAGCAAATGTAAGATTGGGATGCCCTCAGTCACGTACTTGGGACACGAAATTGGGACACATGGTATTTCCCCGAAGGAACAGAATGTGAAGGCCATCAGGAATGCCAAAGCCCCGAGTACCAAGGAGGAAGTGCGGTCATTCCTTGGAATGGCCGAGTACTATAGTAAGTTCGTGAGACACTTTGCCACCAGAACGCACAGAATGCAACAACTCATCAGAGACAAGTCGAAGTTTGAATGGGACACAGAAGCGCAAAACGAATTTGAGATGGTAAAGGACTGCATCAGCCAGGCCGTCCCATTGCAAGGATACGTCCCCTCAGGCAACACCATCGTGACGACGGATGCAAGCGACAAAGGCTTAGGGGCAGTGTTGGCACAGGAGAGGGAGGATGGATCGGTGGAAACCATCAGTTTTGCTTCCCGTGCCCTCTCCCCGACGGAACAAAGGTACAGTGTCATTGAAAAAGAGATGCTGGCAGTCACTTGGGCCATGGGCAAATTTCGACAGTTCATTTGGGGCACCAGGTTCAAGCTCCAGACGGATCACAAGCCCCTGGTCAAAGTCCTAACGTCTTCGGGCCACGACACCGCGACCCCAAGAATTGCAAAAATGACACTAAAACTACTGGATTACACTTATGACGTGGAATATCTGCCGGGAACTCAAAACAGGGTGGCAGATTACCTCAGCCGAGCTTCGGCAATGGAGGAAGCGCCGGAGACGGCCCTGGACAAAGAGGAGATGGTAGCCAGCATGGAAGACCATGAGACGACGATTAGCTGTCAAGAATGGGCGGCTGCTTACGACCAAGATGCGGAGAAAGTAGAGATTAAAAGACACCTTACGTCCGGATGGCCGGACAAGAAGAAGCTCACGGAAGGAGTGCGGAGGTTCTACGAGATGAGAGAGGAACTGTCCGTGAGTGATTCAGGGGTCTTTCTATACAGAGGAGAAAGGGTAGTACCACCGGAAATCCTGATACCCAGATTGCTGAAACAACTACATGAAGGACATCTGGGCATCGTAAAGACCAAGGCACGAGTCAAGCAAATGTATTGGTGGCCAGGCATGGATGCCCAAATAGAAAGACTAGTGAGAGAATGCGGACAGTGCCAAGGAGCGGACAAAATACTACGACCTCTCAGACCAGCCTTGGGAAAGTTCGAAACCCCACAAAACCCCTGGGAGAGCGTGGCCATTGATATACTCGGGCCTGTCCTGGACGGCAGAGGAGTAAACAAATATCTGTGTGTAGTCATAGACAAGTACTCGAAATGGCCTGAAGTCGATATACAAGAATCCATGGACACCGACACGGTGCTGAAGTTCTTGACGTCCTTGTTCTTAAGAGAAGGAATACCCAAATCCATACTTAGCGATAATGGACCGCAATTTGTCTCAGACAAGTGGACACGATTTATGAGGAGGAATGGGATTGAGTCAAAACAAACAGCCATCTACCACCCAGCATGCAACGGCCAAGCTGAGCGGTTTAACCGCGTGCTAATGGGCTCCATACAAGCAGCCATCTCGCAAGGAAAAGACTGGGAGACCGAGGTAATGAGCATGCTATGGGCTTACAGGATCACCCCTACGGTGGTGGGGTACAGCCCCTTCCAAGTGCTGAGAGGCCGACTCCCGTTCACCCGGGACAACGTAGTGTGGAGGGAGAAAACCATCACCAGCAAGTGGTCCCCGGCTGTGGTTCAGCACAACCTTGAGAAGGCCCAGAAGATTTATGCTGCCCATTATGACAAACGACGCAACACGAAGGAAACAGAGCTGGAAGAAGGAGAATGGGTCAAGGTCAAACTTCCCACCCTACAAAAGAAAGGAGAAAGCAAGTATAGTCAACCCTTACAGGTCAAAGAAGTGCGAGGCAGGGCGGCTCTCCTCAGCGACGGCAAAGTGTGGTCCCAAGACCGCATGGCCAGAGTCAACAAGATCGTAAGGTGGCCCAAATCAGAGGAGGAGGAGATACAGGTGGGGTCCGAAGAAATAAGGCCTCCATGTGTACATAATGAAAACGAACTGTTTGAAGGAGTAGGAGAGGACAGAGAAATGGAAACTCCTACCACAGAGTCTACCCACAGGGACTACACACCGGCCGGTGAAGTACAGGGAGAAGATCAGAGAGACAGTGAGAGAGTACTGGGTGAGAGAGAAGCGGAAGAAAACATGCCGGTAAGGTACACCCGCAGCGGGAGGGCAGTTACTGTGCCCTCCAGATATAGAGACTTTGAAATGAGTGGACACTAGAACTGAGACTGGCATTGTTACATTGTTTGTTATATTGTTAATGTAAAGGGGGGAGATATGTGGTGTGCGCTCTAGTCTACGAGCGTGTACGCGACCATGCGTCACGCCGTAGACAAGAGCGGAAGGCGCACGCATGCGCAAGAGAGACTTTAGAAAAGGCGCGAAACGGAGATTCGTCAGTTAGCGACCGGAGCTCATCCTTAAGAGACGCTTGGCGCTTTATGCTTGAGATAACCTTGCATGATTGAAATAAAGCAAGTCTTCACATACAGAGGCTTCATGTGTATGGTGTGGGGGCAAGGAAGGAACATTATAAAACTTTGCACTTTTCTTAGCATTTGAAGGTCGTCCTTTCTTGTTCCCATGGGCTCAAGCTGGGCACTGCTTGTGTTTATTGTAAAGTCTAACATATGACTAATACTGTGTGGAGTTGGGGAGATATTCGTCTTACCCCCTCTCTAGGGTCTAGCCTTTGCCTGGGGAACCCCCGGCTGAATGACTCTGTGATTCACAGACAATTCATGTTTCTGTTTTCATTAAACCCTTTCAGGCTCTGATTGGCAGGCGTGCAAAATGTTTTGACACTGCCATCTGCAAACACAGCAACATTTACAGCAGAAGGGCAAGACAGCACTGGGTGGTTACAGAGTACTGGCCTGGTTCACAGCATCCCCTGAATCCAAGTACCAGGCTTGCAGAGCAGTAGATGGCATCATCAACATGTTTATGTTGTTGTTGTTTGTCTTTTCCGGTCACTAATTAAAGCGCCGGGACACTCCTTTGGAGTAGCCGTGCGCTATAGAAGACCAACCTTACATCTAACATCTAACATCTAACATGACGTCACACCACTGAAAAGTTCAGATTGGAAATAGCGGGTTCTAGAAAGTGACAGAAAAACATCTCTTAATACCTGAAAAGAGTAACAAATCAGTATTTAATAGCTACAGCCCTTTATGACTTACATGCGATGAAGTCAGACTGCCCAGTGTGTCCTTGTAACACCCCTCAAGAGGCCTTAAACCGTAGAAATAAATCTAGGTATGCGCGAAATTCGCGTTATTTACTTTTATGTAATTATGCAGAATTTTACCAAATAGGCATAATGCAAATCTGGCTTTTAGAGCTCTATTTTTTGCTTAAAATACGTCTTCACCTGCATTTTGGACATGAGGACACATTTCATGCTATAAAAATAGTTCAAAAACTACATTTGCTTTGATGGACAACCTCTGATCCTTCGAATTGTTCTCGCGCTGGATATTTTTTCTGGGATAAATATGCGATGTGGCTTAATGGCATCATTTAGGGAATTTCACTTACCAACGTAACACAAAACCGCCCACATTTTGCTAGATTATGCAGTCACAACAGTATTATATACAAAGCAATCTTATTGCAGATATATGACCTCCTCTGCCATCACCCCTTCCCAGCATCATCAGCTGTTGTGGTAAAAAAGCCAGACACCAAAGTTCAACCAGCTTTAAAACTATGCAGCCTGTCCCAAGCACCGGCCACGCAATCAACAAACGGAAGCATTCCGGAGCATGCGCAGTACAGAAGAAAAACAACAACTGGTAGCTCATTCCGTTTAGTTCCCATTTCAACCATGAGTCATTCGTTTTTCTTGGACACATTACATTTCCCTCTGAGAGCGGCGCTGCAGATGGGATATGAAGATATCCTGCCCCTGGGCGCAGATAAAGCCTCAGACTGTACATGGCTCTGGGTGAGGGAGTCCAGGCCACAAGTGTCAGCTTCTTGGGCGCCTTCCAAGTATGTGGCACCGCGGTTCATTTGTTGAGGGAGAGACTTGTACTTCCAGTGTGCAGAGGAGGCTTCTGCAGAACTTTATCCTGTACTTTCTTGGGTGTTACTTTGATCAACCCCTTCGATGCTGGATGACGAGCTCAGCTCGTCATCAGCCACGGGTGACGTGTGCGGATGACGCGCTGAGCTCGTCATGTATCGCGGTTATTTGAAAACAGACGCGCAGCGCAAAAATAACCGCAGCAGCGATGCGGATAACCACCATTTAATACTCAGAGTAATCTGTTCTTCCCCTCCCAGACCCGCTATTGTTAACCACTGTGATCGTTTGATGCACCCTTTGTAACTGTTTCGTTGATTTGTATTTGACGCTTGTACATCCCTGATCATCTGTAATTGTGAAGCGCTCCGCTATCCCATGGGATCTTGTTCGCGCTATATAAAACTTTATAAATAAATAAATAGAGGGTTAATTATAATAATACCTTGATTTGACATTCCTTTCTTGTTGAATATACTCTTACCTTACTTTAAAGTTGCAAACACTTGGGGGCTTATTTACAAGCTGAGTGCACCACCGAAAGTCACTTTTTATGACGATCCGGAGGCGCACTGGGCTTACACATATCTATGAGTCCACGTAAAGCCACCCTGCATGGCCTCGTAGATATGGCGTGAGGCAACACAGCGCAAGTCATTGCGTTCCCTCGCACTGTGATGGGGAGGCATGCCGTAGGCGTTACGGTAGGTGTTCTCATACAGGGCTTGAGTCGGGGTGCCACGTGGATGGACGTCGTCCCCCCACTTATTTTAACTTATTTTACCGGGCGAACGCCGTCCCCCCTGCCCAAAAGCTGGTCAGTCAATGATAGCGTTACTTACCTGCACGGCCGCTCCAACGATCTCCCAAGTACAGGGCCGGCTGTCAATAATAGATGCAGCAGCATCAGCCAGGTACTACCAGCCCCATATACGTATCTTGAATTACTGGTATGGAACATTCCCGGTGATATTTGTGAATTCTGTATGTCAGATATTTAAGGACAATGCTAAAAACTAAGATGACAAACTTTTTAACTCCGCTTTGTGAAGCAGCCTTAATGTGTATGTGAACGTGGGGTGCTCAGATCGTAATATATGCAGGCTAGTTTCTAGAGTGTTTCTGTCAACATACTCGTGTTTGCATGCGCGTGTAAAATGTCTGAATAGGGATTAGCTGTCTCCGAGCCTATTCACCTGTACCTGCCGGTCTTTGGATGTCTGTGCGTTTCTTTCATTCAGCGCCGGCTGAACTCCCATACCTGCAGCAGTGCTGTAACTGCTGCTGGAGATGAATGCACAGCAAAGAGTTAATGTTTTACTAGCAGCCATAGGAAGGCACATTGCACTTACTTATGCCTTGCAGTAAGATAAGATAAGATAAGATTTATAAAGCTCATGGCTGTCCGTGAGCGTCCCAGCGCTAGTGAGTGAGCTAGTGCAAAAAAGGAAAGATTTTAAGGCAACAACCAAGTTTTCAATAGTTTACGAAAAGAAAGAAGGTTGGGCTGGGCACGAATATCAATTGGTAATGAATTCCACAGTTTGGAGGCGTTATACGAAAAAAGGAGTCCCCCAGATCGAGCCTTCTTGATCCTGGGCGTGGAAGCCAGATGAAGGTGAGTGGACCGAAGGGTTCTGTTAGTTTTGTAAGGGACAATGAGATCTTTTAGGACGGGGGGGCCTTTGCCATGGAGAATTTTATGGGTTTTGCAGAGAGTTTTAAAGTGAACTCTTTCCAGTATCGGTAGCCAGTGAAGTGAGCTGAGAGCCGGTTTCGCTGAGCACCGAATAATGGTGCCAGTAAGGATCCTGGCAACTGTATTTTGCACGACCTGTAATTTGGCAGTGACTTTCTTGGGGGCGCCGAGGTAAAGAGCATTACCATAGTCCAACCTGGACAGTATAAGGCCCTGGATCAGGAGCTTCCTAGACTGAAGGGAAAGCAGAGATAGGATTTTACGGGCAGTATGAAGGAGGCCGTAACAGGTTCCAGCGGTTTTCCTGGCTTGAGTGTTAAACGTGAGTCCTTGGTCCAGCCAGATTCCCAGACTTTTGATGTCTGATTTCGGGATCGGAGGCGGACCCATGCAGGGAGGCCACATAGTCTCAGGGCAAAAATGTAATTGGTTACCCATAACCAGAATCTCAGTTTTATCACTGTTTAACTTGAGATGGGAACTATCCATCCAGCTAGTTATGTCTTTAAGACAGGAGTAAAGGTCGGTGGAGGGACGATCCAGCTGGCTCAGTGATACAATGAGTTGGGTGTCATCAGCGTAGGTCAAAAGTTTGACACCATGTGGGGTAACAATTTTCCCAAGGGGAGACATGTACACATTACACAGTATCTTCGCTTTCTGAGAATTAACAACTATCCGGATTTTATACGTTTTGTTATCGTGTGTGATCTGATTTTCATTTATCAAACGAGGACTCCGGCACGATTTGTGGTCGACCTTTCGTGATGTCACTTCCTGTCGTGATGTCACTTCCTGTCTTTGAGCATCCCCCCACTTATTTTTTAGGACTTGTGCCCTGTTCTCATATAATAAGTGTAGCATTTGACGCATTCCCAGAATTACAACAAGCTGTAAGACTGGGAAAGCGTCAAAAGCCAACGCCTCCCACGGGGTTGGCGTACGAGTTGTTTTTGTGAAGGACGATGTCCCTAGCCCACACTAAAACAACCTTATTTCAATGCAGACACCCTTCCACCATGCATGCATTGGTGCATGGCAGCCATTTGTGCACCAGTGCTGTGAAAAACGACAGGAATGCGCCATATCTCATAGATACAGCGCATTCCTGCTCTTTTCTTTTGATTTAGGGCAGTACTGCAGGAAGGCTTGCGGCGCTGCCCTGCACCAAAAATTTGTAAATGAGGCCCTTGGAGGTAATGCAAAAAATGTAAAACTACTCAGTTTGCTGAATTAAAGAAGTGGTATTGAGCCACAGGCTGCACATACCGTCCAGTGGGTGCTTGGACCCCCCTGAAGGATCAAGATGCTGGGTACTCCTGCTAAACACAGAAGGAGGAAACAAAAAGAGTCATCACAAAAATGCTTGATTTCGCCTCTCCACTTGCTTTGGGTCAATAGTGTAGAAGGAATGCCATGGGCCCTGGTGCAAGCAAGGAGAATTGCCCCTTTGACTGCTGTTGGGCTAGTAAAATACAGCAATGTCAGAGGACAATAGACCTCTCCAGGCCCCGGTGCCCCTGCACCTGCCGCGCCAATAGTAGCAACACCCCTGGTTTGGGCATGGGGGTCTTCCACCATCCCAAAGAAAATTGATAGAAAAACATTATTCAAATAGTGCACAGTTGTGACACTATGCTAACTCACTTTAGCCTCAACACAGCTGCTAGCTTGCAGCCCACTGAAAGCTGCCTGCACCGAATTGCGAGACTCTCTGGATCCAGGACCAAAGAGCTGAGGGAAAAACAAATGTCGTCTAAATTTGACCCACACACTTAGCAGCAAACATTCGACTCATCCTACCAGCATGGACGTCAGTTAAGGGACACCAGAGGTCACAGCTGCGAGCCCTGGCACTGCATTTACGTCCCTGGTGATAGAGCGCGCAGGTCACCCGACTATAAATTTTCCACACAATTCAATTACACATTTACACATTTACCTAATCAGGTAACCTCCACTCTACTACCAGATATTTTATTCTACTAGGTCCTATACTATTGACTTACCAATCCTTGTCACTGGTACTTATAACCAATTGGATCAGAGAGTTAGTTTTAAAGATAGTTCAATAAACAAATAGCATTTGCACTCATATAATAACCACAGACTCGGGAAGTTTTGAAACTCTTGATCTAAATTTCATCAAAGGTCATGATCCAAAGAATGAAAGCAATAAGACTATCAATAATCAAAAATGAGAAATAGTGTATAACTATGCAAAAGATATATTATGCCAATCATTTAGCAAAACAAATAACGGGAAGGGAAGAACAAGGAACAAGCTATTTAATTAAACAGACTTCGCACAATTTTCTAAGGGTTGGAAATAGAAGGAACATACTAAATAACACAGCTTTACGCAATTATCAAAGGGTGGATAAAAAGAGGGAACATAATATACAACGACGAAACCAAATTGACCATATGGCTAGAGGGAAGGTAAAAATGGAACACACAAATAATCAAATAACCGCGTTTAATTACTTTAAGCGAGGGTGAAGAAAAAGGAAACATTTATGCAATCATGAAAAGCATTTTAGCATTCAACTACAAGGAGGGTAAGAAAATTGAACACGCTATTAAACAGCAAAAACACGAATTTATCATTTATTCAAGGGAGGGTAAGAAAAAAGAACATATGCAATTAAAGCTTTAGCAAAATTAGGGAGGGTAAAGAAAAGGATGCCAATTATCACTGACAATTACCTACACAGATTTATATTTAGATTTAGGAGAAGTGTGGCTCACTGGTTAGAAGCGGCAGACCCTGAAGCAGAGGTCGGCCCGGGACCAGGGTTCAATTCCCGACGCGGCAGGGTCTTAGGTCAATGTCCGCGGACTCGATAATTCTTGCTTAGGTGCCTACGCTAACTATGGGTCCCACTCTGCAACTCTGGGCAATAGCTTGCTTAATCTCCACAACGGCCCCAGCAACGCCGGGGATGCCTGGCTTCACCTTGGGGTGCCCTCTCACAGGGAAAGCCAGGACGGGTTCCCCAGAGGTATACAGCGCCAGGACGCCACGTAACGAGGTAACAGTGCACTTTACAAGTATACATACATTACATTACATATTTACCTAGAATGGTGTGAAGACCAACCCTGGCCACGGGTCAGTTGAAAGACAGAAACCCCAAGGAATGCAATCGCCAGAAGGCCAGCAGGTGCAGTTCAGAATCAGGACAAGAAAACCCAGATTTGGATCAGGACCGGACCACCAAAGGTTAAGACCAGCACCCACAATTCAGTTGCAACGCCTGAGCTACTCCCTCTCCGCAAGTAATCAGCCAGAACCCCGATTGGGTTATCAAATTCACCGACAAAGTGCTTCGCCAGCACTTCAGCTTCCCAGAACCCCGATCGGGTCAGCGAATCTCCCAACAGAGTGCTCCACAGCCCTCTGTTCTTAGTCACCTATTGAGTGCGTTGGGTCAGTGACAGGTCAGCTATTCGGACAAGTCGGACAAATTAACTAGCTAAACCTACTCTAGTTATACTGTTTTCCAGGTCAGTGTACCACCCCCCAATGTTGTAAGTGTGAGGATCCCCAATTTCGATTGGACAAAAGAGGAGGAGAGGTCATCACACCACCCCAAACTCTGTTACCTCAGTGTTGAATGTGAAATTTCCTTTCACATGACGACTGCATTTCACCTAACAATGGTTGTTCTATTGACAAATACATTGTATGCAATTTAGCTTCTTCTAGCAGGGTCAGAAGTCAGCTTCCCAGGCGCATCTTGGCTGTGACTGTCTTCTGGCTCATATTCAATGACAACGAGTTCAGTTCCTGGCCAGACTGGGTCATGCGCAGAAGGACTTTGGAAATGGAGTAATAGCACCTCCCAGGCCCAAAGATTGCGATACATGAAAAGTAAAAGGAAACAGTTTTAGAACACAGAAATAAATGAATACACTGTATACCATGTATTTCTACTCTATACCCATTATCTTAATTTTAACTATCGCATTAGGATTAGGCAGAACGAACAGCCATGTGAGAACATAGAGCAGCCATATTAACACTAGTGCGCAGAAGCGACAGTTTCCCTCCAAAGCTGAGAGTACGTCATGTCACGTGAGTATGATAGTCGCATGCGCAGTAGAAAATCCCACATAGCAGCAGCCATATTAGATGCAAGCGTATTAAGGTTTAGTAAACACATAAACAAGCTTCTCTCGGACACCCAATGTCGATATAAAAGGTTCAAAATTAATAAAACAACCATGTTGGTTACATAGTTAACGTTATTCGAGGTTCATGAATACAAGCAAGCCGCTTCTCGTGCGAATCCTTGCTCCATCAATCCCCTCTTTCTTGATATTTTATATCATCACTAATTAATTAAACAGATGCCAACTTTTCACATTTTATCCAATTCAATCTCTTCAAACTTTTTATTCTGCTTCTTCTTATTATTATGAGAATTCTTCATTTTCTTATATATTCTGCTATTCATTTCTTCTAATTCGATTTCATCAATATTTCTTTTTACTCCTCGCCTATTTATGGAATATTTCTTTTTATGTTTTTGACATTTGCAACAAATTATTATTCCTAAAACTAGTAAACCTATTCCCACATTGGCATCAGTATTCTACTCACAAGACTTTTACCTAGATTAGAAAACCAACTACCATCCGTAAGTCTCTTCCATGCACTATCAACCTCTAGTGGTGTAAGCTCTTTTTCCAAATTAGTAATATTTCTCACATACCTCTTAATTTCAACAATTTTGTCAGGAATGTAAGTGCAACAATGTTGCGCTTTCAACATTCTACAGACTCCGCCCTCTTTTACCAATAACGTGTCAAGAGCAAGTCGATTTTGTTAAACCATAGATCTGATCGCAACCAGTTCGGTATTGACCATCAAGATCTCTCCAGCAGTGTCAGTTGATAACCACTCCACTACTGTTGACAATTTGCAAATTCTTTGTGTATTTAGAGCCACTCCCACTGTTGGTATAAATGCACTAAATATATCACCTACTACTTCACCAAAACTAGCTCTTTTTCTACGTACTAATCCATTAGTTTCTTCATTGTTTTCAGTGATTTTATCCACATGATATATCTTTGGGAAAACTATTACAAAATAACCGCTCCCATACCAGTGATTTGGTAAGCTTTGTTTCCACATATATAATAAACTCCGGGAAACACAGGTTCAGTTCCATCTTTGAAACCCCAACCCCCAATTACCTTAAAATTGTGCTCACATTCACTGGAACCAATGAATACATTGTTATAATAACTAGTTCTTTCTCTGTGGAGACAGAGTTTCCCCTTCTTTTCGAAATCCAGCAACATAGCAGCATTAGCTCCACCATTTGAGGGGTTCCCTATACTTTCCGCCCATTTAGGAATTTTATGGTTCTTATCATTCGCCTTTCTTTGGAAATTCTCTCTCCTTTTCTCAACTATATTCAAAAATATCTTTTCTTTTTCTTGTGATAAACATGTTAGATTATTCTTGTGTGTGTCAGCTATATCTATTGTACCTTTAGTTAGAAAATATTCACTCATGTAGCATGCTACATTTCTAGGAGTATGTACAGGATTCAGGTCTCTACATATGGGAAGTTTAGAAAACATCACGTCTAAATTAGAATAATAATACTGTAAAGGACCTTTCTTATAGAATAAACTAGCTAAAATACTACATGAAATTCCATATGTTAGTGGTAATTGGTGATATGTTACACCTTCAGTTACCGAAGTAGGCAGCTTCATACAAACATAGCAGTCTTCTATTTCCATTACTTCTACATAGTGTACTAATAGGTTTGCAAATACATTTAAATGAGTTCTATTTTTGATTCTATTATGATGCAGTCCTTCCTCATCTGGTGCTTTTAAATCTACCTTTCGTTGTCTAATGCTAAGTTATTTTTCTTGTATATCTACTCTTTTTGGTGTATCTAATGTCTGTAGATCTTCTGTATCTATTGGCAACTGTCCATTAGTGTCATTCTTTTTCTCTTTACTCATCATGTAAGGAATAGCTATTGTTAGTCCTATCCAAACTAGAAGTACTATTGCTATGCTTCATAAACATACTCTGCAGCATGTTTCTAAGCAATTTCTTTTTGGTCTTCCATTAATAGTATGATCAGTCATTTCTGAAGGAGATTCAATCCCTCTTTGTAACTTTTACACAGCCTTTACCCTGTGTGAATTTCAGGTTGGTCTCACTTCTTCGTCAGTTTGATCAGTAATCAATTCTTCATCATTTTCATCACTTATTTGCAGGTTTTCAAAATCTTCCAAAACAATGTAGGTGCACTCAGGGCCTTTGTATTTATTATTCAGTCTCTTCAGTCGTGGACTTCTCCTTCTTTGTTGTATCACAGGTTGATCAGTTTGACTTGTTACTTCATTTACTTGTTCAGATTCTTCATTAATTGTCTTTAAACGTAGTCTAAGTCTTTTGACAAATCTAGGCCTCTTGTCTGCTTTTCTGAGTCTTTTAGTTGGCACTGTGCTTTGGCCCACTTTAAATGCTCTTTTATTTTTATTCCGTTGTGGCACGTCTATTTCAATTCTGTCTTCTGTTTCCCTCTCTATCTGACTAGATCCAGGTCTTATTTCTATTTCTTCTGCCTGGTTACTAATCTGGCCTTGTTCAGAGATCTGCTGAATTTGACTTTCGTTTAATTCTCTTTCTTTTTCCTGAACACTATTGTCTACTCCTGTCTGGCCCTGCTCAAGCTCTTCAAACCCTTGATTTGCTTCTGCTTGAGCCTCCGCCCTAGTTTCTATCTGTCCCTTTTCAGACTCTGGAATTCTTGGTGGAGTGTCAATTACTGGATCTTTCCCTATCTGGTCCTCCTCAGAATCACTTTTGACTTGTATTTCTATGATCTGAGTACCTTCTTTTATACCTGTCTCGTCCTCACTATCACTCTGTCTATCTTTATAAGTTTGACTTCTTGTTCTCATATATTCTGCAGGTATGTTGATTACTGAAATCCAATCATCTTGACTGGTGCTCGGTTGTTCCTCTTCAGCTACTTTAGGATCGATATCTTGAGACCCATCAGCTGCACAACCTTCAGCTTCAGTTTCATCAGGTTCAGTCACCTTTTTCGTATGACTGGCATGAATCCAGTGTGGAACTCCTGCACACTTTACAGCTGTGGTGGTAACCAAAACTTATTCGTGGTTCTCCCCACCGTGGTTCAAGGCAAGTTTTTCGAGTATGTTTCTTAAGCACAACCCAATCACCTGGGTTCAGGTCATGTGCTGGTGTTGCTGGCCTGGTGACAGCGTCCTCCCCAACCTGGTGAGAGATAGAACGCACTTGGTCAGCAAGTTCTTTGCAGTACTCCAGTACTAAATCATCCGATATACTTAGCAGCTTGTGTCCTGGCACCCATGCTTGCCTCATTGCTCTTCCCATCAGTATTTCATGGGGACTTAAGCCTGTGTTCTGATCTGGAATACTTCTAAGTCCCATCAGAACAAGTGGCAAAGCATCTGGCCACTCCAATCAAGTAGACTCATACATTTTTCCCAGTCTTGATTTAATTGTGCCATTCAATTGTTCTACCACTCCAGAAGCCTCTGGGCGATATGCACAGTGCAATTTTTGCTTAATTTTGAATGCTTCACAAATTAGACCCATTATTTCACTATTAAAATGTTTTCCTCTACCTGATTCACTTGTTACTAGAAAACCGAAACGTGGTATAAGCTCTCTAAGTAGAAGTTTGGCTACAGTGATGCTATCATTCCTGTGTGTGGGGTAAGACTTCAACCATTTTGAAAACAAGCAGACAATGACAAGTACGTATTTTAGTCCTCAACAAGGGGGTAACTGAATAAAGTCAATCTGCAAACGTATAAAGGGACCTTCTGCCTTCCCAATCTTTTCTGGTAACACTACTGTTTTCTTACCTGGATTCATTTGTTGACAAACCAAATACCTCTGGCAGAGTGTCTCTGCTACGTTCCTGAATTTCGCATTAAACCATGACTGTCTGAACAGACATATCATAGCATCTCTTCCCAAATGAGAATCTCCGTGAATCAGCCTAACCATAGGAGCAGGCAGACATTCAGGTAACACTGGCATTTCATCAAGATAAACAATGACACCATCATCATCCCTTTTCTGACAGCCTAGCTTACTACATTCTTCCCTTTCCTTGGGTTCTGCTGCATTCTGCAAATCTCTTACTTCTTCCCACGTATTCACACCTTCTAGCAACATAAGTTGGCAGCTGTTTCCGCCCACCTCAACTTTCTTGTTAACAGCATTCTATATTTTGCACAATGTTGGGCTAACTGGTCAGCATATCGATTACCAGCTGTCACTTTGTCGTTGCCAGATTTGTGAGCAGCACACTTGACCACAGCCACTTCTTTTGGCAACTGGATTGCTTCCAGTAAATCCTTTACATATTGACCATTTCTGATTGGAGTACCTGCAGAAGTCAGAAACTCCCTTTGCATCCATAATTGGCCATAGTCATGCACTACCCCGTAACCATACTGGCTGTCAGTGTATATGGTTACTTTCCAGTTTTTCCCAAATTTGCAGGCTTTCACCAGGGCAACCAATTCGGCTACTTGTGCAGACTTGACACCAGGCAAGTGGGATGCTTCCACTGGACCTCCCAAAGTGCACATTGCATAAGCAGCGCTCAGGTCTCCTTCCTCATGTCTCATACATGAGCCGTCCACAAATAGCTCATAGTCTGAATCAATTAATGGCTCTTCTCTTATGTCCGGTCGAGGTTTTGTACTATTTTCACCAGATCAATACAGTCATGTTCTACTTCTCCCTTCATTTCTGCAGTATGTGAGTTAGGAAACAGTGTTGCTGGGTTCAAAATGTTACATCTAGCAATGGCTAAATTTCCTGCGCCTACAAGGATTCTCTCATACTTAGTCAGCCAACTAGCTGTGCGATACTGGGTCCTGGTCCTGGCTAGCAAAATTACAACTGCATGTGGAACATACACAGTTACAGGATGTCCCATAATAATGGATTCACTCTGCTCAAGGCTCATGAAAGTTGCAGCTACTGCTTTCGGACACCCAGGCAATGCAGCTGCCACTGGGTCTAATGTGGCAGAATAGTAGGCCACAGGACGTCTTACCAAACCATGAATTTGAGTCAAAACTGAACATGCACAATTATCTCGGGTGTCACAGAAGAGTGCAAAATCCTTTGAATAGTCAGGCATTCCTAATGCTGGAGCTGTACACAGACATTCTCGTAATTTTACAAAAGCAGTCATGCTTTCGTCATCCCACTCTACTGGGTCTTTGGCTCTTTTCTTTGTCATTTGTATTAATGGCTTTGCTAGGACTGCAAATCCCACAATCCATTGCCTGCAGTATCCTACAACTCCAAGAAACATTCTAATTTCTTTTTGGGTCTGTGGCAAATTCATATTTCTAATTATTCTGATTCTTTCTGAGGTAAATCTTCTAACACCTTTCTCTATCTGGTGCCCCAGATATTTCACTGACGTGGTACAGAATTGCAATTTCTCTGGTGACACTTTATGTCCTCCTTCACCTAAATGATTCAGTAAGGCAATGGTGTCGACAACACAGTCATTGCGAGTTTTAGACGCCACCAATAGGTCATCAATATACTGAACCAAGACTGATTGTCCAGGCAGTACCAATGACTCAAGGCACTTTTTCAAAATCTGATTAAAAACCGAGGGACTCTCTGTGTATCCCTGAGGGACACGATTCCAAACGTAAATATGACTGTCGAATTCAAATGGGAAAATAAATTTGCTATCTGGGTGCAATGGAATCGAGAAAAATGCGTGACACAGGTCTATGACAGTAAACCATACAGCCTCCCACGGTATCTGATACAGAATCACTGCAGGATTTGGCATGACTGAATAGCAGGGTACAACAATCTTATAAATTTTTCGGAGGTCTTGTACGACCCTGTACTTGCCACTTGGTTTCTTTATACCAATTATGGCTGAGTTACATGGACTGCACATTATTTCGTGTAAAATGCCTGTTTCAACCAAACGCTTTATTTCTATTGCAACACCTGCTTTTATTTCTGCACTCATTTTATACTGTCGAGTATTTGGGTAAACAACATCTTCTTTTATGGTCACTTTTATTGAGTCAACATTTACCATTAATCCTACATCTTTTCCAGTAAAGTCCCATGCACCTCGTTTTACCGTATGTTTCAGTACTTCTGGTAAGTCTTCTATTGTCAGTCTTTTAATTTCTGTCTCTGGTCTCGCTAACATTAATTTGTAAATTCCATCTTCGTCTGGGGTTTGAATTTCAACACCATTTGGAGTACAGAAAATGGTGCAATTCATCTTGCACAGTAAGTCTCGACCTAACAGGTTTACAGGACTAGAATCACTGACAACGAATCTGTGCATTTCTTTAAAATTCCCTATTCTAACTACCATTGGTTCTGTAACTGGGGTACTAATTTGTTTATTAGAAATGCCCACTACTTGGATCGCTTCTCCCGAGAGGGGTAGGTTTGGAACGTCTGCTGTTCTCACAGTAGAACGGGTAGCACCAGTGTCCAACAGAAAGGTGACATAATTTCCTTCAACCTTTCCTTCAATGTATGGCCCTGACTGGTCTACCGGCAAGGAGGCACCAAGCACGCACTCCTTGTCCTCCCACCTCAGACACCGTCAGTAAGATTCTTCACAAAAGAATGTGTCACTCAGAAGAAATTGTGAAGCTGCTGTATCTCTTCTTTCCCTTCCTTCCCAATTTGTGGTATCTACTCTCTGTTGTGCTTTGCTCCTGTAATTTGGCATAGGTGCTTGGGGTAACTGATTTTGTATTACCTGCTGATGGGTCTTCCGTGGCACCTCATTCTGCGTCTGTGGATTCAAATCATTAATCAGCACATTACCACTCTGCACAGCCTTACACTCGTTCTTCCAGTGCCCCAACTTGCTGCACCAGTGACATGGGAATTTCCTTTTCGCATCCTCTCTATTGAATTTTCCCCTTGGCTTTCCTCCATTTCCATCGCCCTGATTCTGGTTACTATTCAACTGGTTTAACTGTTGTTCTTGTTGCTCTGCTAATTTTACTTGTGCCCACATGACTTTTTCCTTTAACTCTTTTTGTTTATTTTCTAGCTCACCTTCACAATATTTAGCATATTTAAGGACTTTGTCTAAGAGCTTAGCCTGCCAACAAATTTTATTATCTTTAATACATTGTGAAATTTCTGATCTTAACCCTAACACAAATCGATAAATGAAATGCATCATATCCTTCATATCTATATTATCCAATCCACTGTACTGTTTGAATATTTGTAATAAACGTTCATAATATGCTTGCACTGACTCACTGACTTGAGTGGTTCTATCTATTTTCATCCAGTCTGTATCTTTTGCAGGCACATTTCCTTTAAGGTAAAGTATTACCTGATTGTACTTTTTCATGATATCCTCGGAAGGTGCCCCTGTCTTTGGGTCTCTAGGGTACTCATATAGGCAATCAACAGCAATTTTGCATTCTGTCCACAAATCTACTGGAACTGCAATGTCGAATAATCCATCTAAATCTTTCAAAAGACACTTTGAAACTTTTACAAATCTTTTTACTTTATTGTACCATTCTACAGGTTTTTCACGAAGTTTTGGGAAATCATTCGTAAATGACAAAATATCCTGTCGGGACCATGGAACATGCACATAGCCTCCACCTGGTACCTCTCGCATGGGACATCATTTTTCCACTTTTTCTGCTTCTTTTAAAACATACTCTGAAGTCATTTGTTTTGATCGAACCTCTTCCTTTTTCTTTGCCGATCTGGCTTTCCATTTCTCTAGTTCGCCCCATTTTTGCAATAATGTCATCAGCTCTCTTATCTGCACCTTTCTTCCTGACACATTCATGTTTTCTAAATCCTAGTCAGAAAATTCTGCTCGATATGGTTTCTGCAATACTTTAGATTTACCAATGTCAATTACCATGCTGGCTGCGGTGTCCATTCATTTCTCATGAAACACCGTTGTATTTCTAGTAATGCTTTTACAAATGAATAATAATTCATCTTCACTAAGTGTATTTAACCTGTCCAATCTAACATTTAGGGTAGAACTTAGGGGTAGAACTTACTCAATCCCTTGTCAGTTCTAGGTCTGTCTCGCTCAAAAGCCCCCATTCTTCTAGTGCTTCATACTGCGTTAATCTAGTTCTAGGATGTAAATCATTCATTCGAGTCCTTAAATTGAACAAAATCCTGCCATTAAATATAACTTCTAAGGGAAATACCACAATTCCGTCATCTTTGGTGTATTCCACTCAGTTCTCTAACCATACACAAGTGTGGTAACCCCTGTCAAACATCATAAATGATGCAGGAGTATTCGGTGGTGGAATAATACCTCCTTCTCTAGTTTTAATTGGTTTATCTTTTTTAAATAAATTCTTAACTCTGTTTACAAGTGACATTTTTCTCTCACTTCCGTACATTTTGTAAGGGGTGCCTCTTATCATCTGTTCTCTAGCAAACCCTAAGTATATTCTATCAGGTCGAGTTTCTGGATTTAAATGCCACATAAATCTTTGGTAAATTTTGAAATCGTACGAAAATACTCAATTCTGTTTACTAAATGCTTCCAATACTAGCGCGTCTTTTATTTTTCTTTAACCAATCAACAATGCGGTTTCAAAAAGTCTTAACCAATAATTGCGCGGCTTCTCCCGTGAGATGAGTTCCCAAGCTCCTGTGCTCACCCCTCCTTTACAATACTATCTCAGCTACACGCCCGCTGTCTCGACCAATATCTGTAATCGAATCATTTGGCTTTTCCTGAACATCATATGTTTATGACACCCAGATTGTTGTTTCCCTAGCAAGTGATATTGAGAATAAAAACATCAGGTTCAGGACCTGCATTCAGGCAATCAGTGAATGGAAGAGTTCCAATTGTCTCAAACTTAATTCAGAAAAAACAGAAGTCATACTGTTTGGCAGAGACACCTCTTTCTGGCCCCCATGCTCGTGGCCTCAAAAACAGGGGACCCTCCCTGAACCGTCAAAAAAAGTTAAAAAAAACTTAAAATCCAGGTGGACAATAAATTGACATATGGCAACCAAGTTAAAACCTTTACCTCATCTGCCTTCTTCATAATTAAAATTGGTTACGAACATTCTTCCCTATCTTCCGGTATGACTGACAGAAAACAGTCATGAGGGCGCTAATCATGTCCAGACTAAATTACTGTAACGTTTACTCCTAAACATTTAAAAACAATTCCCTACCAAACTTCAAGTCCTTCAGAATACAGCAGCACATCTGCATATGGGTATCCCTAACAACTGTCAAGAAAGCTTTACACCAACTTCACTAGCTACCGGTCAGCCAGAGAATCATTTTTATGGCCCTATGTATCAGTTATAAAGTTCTGCATGGCACAGGCCCTAAGCACTTGCAACAGAGCTTCAGGAGATATCACCCATCCAGATACTTGTGTTCACTCAACGCAAAAAATATAATTGTTCCAACCCTCAAAAGTGCTTTGTCGGGTGGTAGGTGCTTTGTTCGCAACACAGCCAAGATGTGGAATGCTCTCCCTGCCCACATTAAAGCCAACCCAGACCTATGGCCTTTCTGAAAAGCTCTAAAAACCTGGCTATTTAACTGTTAAGAACCCACCTGTTCACCACATAGTCAGATTTCCGTAATACTGAAGCAGCCCCAAGACACTGCCGGGTATTTGTGCATTTTACAAATAATTATAGCATAACATAACATAACAAGGTCCTGTGAATGTCTAGGTTCCGTGGATGAGAACATCTGGAGATGTTGCCACTGTGCACTTGAAGAGCAGCACCATTGGTACCTGAAAGGGTGGTGCTAGGATAGAATGCTGAGAATGTATCTGTGTGTTTTAAGTAATGTAAAGCTGTTAGAGTTTGGAGCAGACCCCTTTGGACTTTGAGAGGCACAGACGTCTCTGCTTGCCCTATTCCTGAGAGTGTTAAGCTATGTGCTAAGCATGTGTTCCCTTTGAGAGGTTTTCTACTGAAATCCTCGCTATGCTGACACCTTCTTGTTTCACCTTCTACTTCTTAACTTTCTCTGAGATTTTCATCCCGAACCATCCCGAAACCAAACCTAGAGCCCTGCTTAGATAGCTTCAAGATTTTTTGCCATTTGTACTTATGTGGCTTCACTCCTCGCATATTGATGCTATAAGCTGAATTTACTTTGTCAACTACCGCTTCCTTTGAATTCTGTATCTATACAATACTTAATTTGCAAAGGTCTGGTGAATGAAAATTGTAACAACGTGCCAATGGTCCATCAGAAGTAAGGATTGCATTAATTTGTCATTTATGGATCGTTAATCCACTTTTGATTATGTAAACATGTCAAACTTGTTGGATACTTTGGGACAAGTGGGGGTGATTCAGATTTAGCTAATTTTGAGCTTGGAGGACCCAACACTTAGAATATCCTAGGATGACTCATCTGCAGCTGGGTTGTGCTATATGGAATTCTCTGCCTATTCTGCAGTGATTTTATTTATGATATTTTTTTGATGATGTTCAGACATCCTTGTGTTTCATGGCAGGAAAGAAGAATAGGAGAATATATTACGCAACGAGCACCTCTTTGAGGAGCCAAGTTCTCAACTCCCTCCTGAAACCCATGTACTCAGTCTCTGCCTTGGAGAATCTGGCAGCGAACTCTAGAATTGAGGGCGCCGAATGTGGGACTCCTGCCTCCATTCTAGTTTCCTGAATCTTAGGAACTTTCAGCAAGTTCTTTACCAGTGAGCGGAGGCTGCGGCTGGGATGGTATCTGTTCACAATCCTCCCAACTAATCTCTGAATCTGTTTTTATCAAAAGCACCATAAAATTGATATATTTGGCTATTGGTAGCCAATGGAGTCTGAGTAAGTGTGGGCATGAAGTACAAAACCAACATCCGTCTAAGATTAGTCTGGCTGTCGCATTTTGAACCACTAGAAAAGTGTTGTGGGTGCCCACCACACAATCCAGTAGCATCATTGACCAGCCCATGCTTTTGTGCCGGGATATCGATATGTTTCAGTCATTCAAGTGTTGAATGAGGAGAATGTTGTGTTTCAGTTGTGAGTGGCGTCCAGCAACCATAACCGTCCTCTCCTTGCCATCCCTAAACATTCCTGGACATTTGAGTTGAGACCTATAACTCTCAAAACCACTTGCAATTTATGTAGGCTGTTTCCAGTTCTTACTCAGAGGACTTTGTAGTTTGCGCAGAGTGTAATTGGAGCCACCTATCTCTTCTTAAGGAAAAGATTAGACAAAAAAGTTAGGATTGGATGAAATATTACCACCTTGCATGGGATAGCTCTACAACAGGCAGTTTTACAAGAAACATACCCTGCTTTTTGGTTTATAGTGGTCTAAGTGTAAGAGATTCTTATGTGTGTTCAGGAAAAACAGCAGAACAAGAAACGAAATGTAGTAGTGCTCAATATAGCATTTCGACATAGACTAAATAGCGTGGGTCCCAAGATGCCCATTTGCCCCACCCCAAGTGGTTTAAGTATCCTATAGCTACGCTCACTAGCCCTTGTGCTTTTACTTCATTCTCTGTATGTAGAAAGGATATTTTCCTAACTTGCTTTACTCACTACTTGCAACAGGTGGCCCTGACTGGTAGCATCAACAAGCATTGTCGACCTATACAAGTAGGTACTGGCTATCATGCAAGAACAATCTCTGGTACAATGGTCCACATTTTGGTTAAATTTTGCCCGAGCAAATCAGGTAATAGTGAGTAATTTATTTGTGTCAGCATCAATTTCACGGAGATTTCGCTAAAAGAGGTGCAATGAGATATAGGGTGGTGATTGACTAGGTTGTTTGTTCCTCTTTCTTTTATGTTTTACTGCAGACAGCTGAAGTTGTTTGCCAGACATCATGTCATCAATACAAACAATCTACAGAGAATTGCTTTGGGTCAGGTGCCTTTAGCCATGAGTTGTTTGGAGCAGTTGCATTTAGCGATGATTGATGAAAGTGTTATTAACATTTAGGTTTGATCCAGCGGCCCTACAGAAAATCTGTCTCAACAACACTACCCAACACCATTATACTCACCACTAATCATAAACTATTCACAAGGCCCATAAATGACTGAGACGAATATTGGCCAACTGAATCATGTGACCTAATTAACCAAAACTATTCACAAACTATTTACACTTTATATACAACTGCAGTTTGTCATCATCATTTTTATAAAATTAATAACGGAATCATTTAATTAAGTCACCTAGGTAATGTATCAACTGATGGTAACTAGACTCAGAATAAACAAGACCAGCTTGTCATTTCAAAATCTATTTTATTAATTTTATTTTCAAATAAAAGCATCTTTTGAGTTAGAAATCTTTTATTAGCATTTTCAAAGCATCTTTTAATCAAAGTAAAGGCACATTAGACTGTCATTTCAAAACGGGTCAGCATGAGAAGTATTAAAGCTGAAACGGTCTCATTCCCTAAATTCTATTTCCCGGACGAAACTTATTAGAACCTAAAAGGAAAAGTCATTAGTTCAGCTTTCCTTACGTGAGTCAAAAGTCCGACAGCATCTCACGCCCTTCAGGATTCAGGAACGAGCCAGCAACCCTCCTCCCAAGGGGCCAAATTTTATACCTTTTCTCTATCTAAAACTTACTAAAAGAATACTTTTTCTTCGACATTCAGCACTTTCATTGGCTGACAGCCGTCAGTCAATATGATCTCATAACCTTTTCAATCCAAAGTTGTGCCTTTTTAAAACGTCTTTGTCCACAAGCGACATTAGCTTCTGAGGATTTTGCAACATCTTATTAAATAACAGTTCGCTGCTTCCTCAGCTTGGCTGTTCTGCCGCTTCCTGTCCTTGGAGTTATTCAACTCAGAGCAAATCTTGCACAGCTCCATTTATTTGTTTACTGATGAACGCAAATGTGACAAACTTTTCCATTCTTTAGCTGTGCTCGGCTCATTGCGACAGGATTCCAAACACCCATTAAAAAGCTAGGCCTCAGGCCTTTTTCTCGAAAACTAGTATGCAAAGAAACATAAAACATTAAATAATTTGAGTAATGAAAGTCATTCTGTTACCCACCCCCTTTACTAATGTTAACCCATTAGTTTATGTTATCTAGCTTTAAGCACATAAAAGCAGCATTTATAAAAACCTTCTTCTTATAGGCCTCCAGGATTCTCCACGGGCATTTGCCACATAAAAGACACGACATAGACGAAAGCACATTTAAAATAAGCACATGCCATTAATTAAACAGCCGCAATTAATGTTGACAAAACAAATAGACAAAGTTAGTTTATTATTTTTCAACATACTCGCAAATGCAACAAAGAGCACATAATGTTAAACCCTTATGTCGTGAATGCATTTTAAACTAGGTTGATTAGTACAAATTTGTGCAAAAACTCATTAATATAATTAATTCATTATGGAAGTTTAACTTCGCGAGTCAAAAGGCATTTAATTTCTGAAACTCGCTTCATCAACTCCCTCATCTGGTGATTTTAAAATCACCAAACAATACCCAAGAATTTACCAAAATTTTAACTTTTGAGGACAACATGTTTTGTACACTCTTTGTGTTAGTATTTCTAAACTCCTGTCTCAGCAGTTTGTCTGCAACTCTCATATTGTGCTCTTCGAAACTCTTCCATTTCTATCTCCTTCTCCTATTTCTTTCTGAGTTTGTAAATCCTTCTCTTTTCCCTCACATGCTTCTTCCTTTTGTGAATCATGCAACTAATTTTTAACAAAAGAGTCACTATAACTATGATTATTACAGGATAAAGTATTTTGCCAATGATTGAACTGCCAATTTCTCGAAACCAATTTCCAATTGCTGCAAATCTTTTGCTCAGACGTTCTGAAAAATTGTCATTCTCCAGGGGCTCTATTTCTGAGTGAAATTCAGGGATGTTTTTGATAGGCATCTCTATATTCTGGCTCTTATCTGGGATATAAGTACAGCAATGCTGGACATGTAAAATCCCACAAACTCCTCCTTCTTTTGCCAGCAGAATGTCTAATGCAAGACGGTTCTGCATAACCATGCTTCTTGTGGCAACAAGTTCTGTGTTAACTAATTGGAAACCACTTGCGGTGTCTGTGGACAACCTATCTACAATTGTGGAAACCTTTCTGATTTTGATTGCATTCAGGGTTATTCCCGCCAATAGGAATTATTGCACCAAATATGTCACCCATGATTTCTGAAAAACTTTCCCTCCTGTACCTGTTCAGGTGTTTGCCAATTTTAAATGAACCTTCTGCATTTCTGTCCACATGAATTTTTTTGGGAAAAACCAAACCAAGATAGCACGTCCCATACCAATGGTCTGGGAGGCTAAAGTAAGCTTTGTTCCCACAGACAAAATAAATTCCAGGGTAAATTGGGTCTTTGCCACCTTTAAATCCCCATCCCCCTATGATACGATAAGTATCCTCGCATTGACTTGCACCCACAAAGTAATTGTCATATAATGTGTTGTCTCTCCTAATACAGAATTTTCCACTAACAGTATCATCTATGTGAATAGCAGCGTAACTAGTTCCACCATTGAGCTTCTCATCCTCGAGTTGCCAAAATTTGGATTTAGTTTGTTTCAGCATCTCATTTCTCTCATAAATCGCCCTTCTCTCCTCAACTAATTTCAGAAATGATTTTTCTTCATCTCTCATTTTGCATGTTGAATTGTTCTTATAAGCGTATTCATAGGTAAGTTCATTAGTCACCAAAAAGAATTCCCTCATCTGTTTAGCAGGTCTAACTTTGTTCAAGCTATTTACAACTTTCAAGTTCGCAAAAAAATCATCATAATCTGAGTAATAGTACTCCAGACGACCTGTTTGATAGAACAAACTAGCTATAACACTGCATGTAATGCCATAGGTAAGTTGAAGCATGTTATACTTAACCTCCTCTGAAACAGAAGCAGGAAGCTTCACACAGACATAACAATCCTTCACATCCATAACCTTTACATATTCTGACAAGAGTCTTGAGAAAGAATTAGTAGAAAAATCACCAACAGATCTATCTTGGTGGATCTCTGGTTTGTGCTCAATAACTCTATTAGTTTTGCCTGCAACATCAAGAACAGCTTGTTTAGTCTCAGTTTTACTTGTCATGTTAGCTTTGAAATTCTCTTTATCAATCCCAAAAGGAAAGATGACTGCCAAAATTAACCAAACCAAAATTATTAGGATCACACAAATAGAAGACATTTTACAGCATCTTCTGAAAATAGCACACCTTGAATTGTCAGTATTAGGCATCTTTTTTTTTTTTAGAGTTTTTAACTTAATTCAAAAACAAAAATTTTAAGTAGTACTTATATACACCTCCCCTTTTCATTTTTTTAGTAACCCTCTAACAGCTTTTCTACGACCTTGCGTCTTACATCAATGTGTTTTTCCAGCTAACACAATTTCTTCAACCTTGTGTCACCTAACACAATTTCTTCAGCCTTATGCAAAAAATAAATCTCAACCTAAAAGAAAATCACCCTAATCATTGTCACTGGTTTCTTCCAAATCCTCCTGACTACTACTACTGATTTCCACTACTGGTGGTATTAATATATAGGTCAGTTCAGGGAACTTGTACTTTTGGTTTGGCTTTAATGGTCTTTTTCCCCTACTGCCAATCACTTAAATTTTCTTTCCTGCTTGATTTTTCTTATCAGAGTCACCTTTTTGACTTGATATTTCATTAACTTGCTCCTTTGACTTGTTCACCAATTTGAATTTCAAATTTTCTTTTGGCCAATTATCTCTTTTTCTTATAAATTTCTTCTTTGGCTCAGTTTCGTTACATTCAGCTTTCCAAGCTCTTTTTCTGAATTTTCTTATTTCAGATTCCTCATCACTTTAATCCGAATCAGTCTCAGAGATTTCAAATTTATATCTAGGATCTTCTTTACTCGGCAGCTTCACTCCGTTAGGAACATCATCCTTATAGCTGGTACTTTGTAATTTGTCTTCTTCTTCTGGAATTACTTCCAACTTCCCAGTTTCAGAATTCTTGTTCCTGCTTTCAGAGTTTTCAATCTGATTTTCAATACTCTCCTGATCTTGATTCTCTTTTGACTCAGATTCTTTTTCTGCTTCTTTTTTTAGAACATTTTCATCATTTTCTGAATCTAGAATCACAATTTCTAGATCTTTTTCAATTAATACCTGATCCACATCTGAATCTTCCAGATGTCAACCTTCTTGTCGATCTTCAGAATCTGGATTCTCTTCACGTTCTTCTTCCGAGTCTGAATCAGTTGTTGTTTCACTATCCTCATCAGGATTATCAGGAGGTGGTACACGAATGGTGTGACTCGCATGCACCCACCTTTTCAAACCTTTGCATTTAACTGCATTTGTTGTGACTAATATCACCTGTCTTGCTTTTTGCTGCCTGGGTACTAAACAATTTCTTCTCCGGTGTACTTTTGTTCTCACCCAGTCTCCTGGTAACAGATCATGAGCTTGCTCCTTTTCTTTTGAAATCACATCAGTTCCCACCTGATGGAATACAGAAGTCATCACATCAGACAAGTTATTGCAATATTCCATAATTGCACTTTCATTAATGCTAAGAACTTTTCCAACTGGTATAAATGCTTGTCTCATTACTCTCCCCTTAAGAATGTCATGAGGACTTAAACCTGTCTTTTTATCTGGTGTGCTTCTCAAAGACATTAAGACAAGTGGAAGTGCATCTGTCCACTTCATTTCTGTACCTAGGCACATTTTTGCGATTCTATTTATAATTGTCCCATTAATTTGTTCAACAACACCTGACGCTTCTGGTCTGTATGCACAGTGTAGCTTTTGTTTTACATTCAGTGCTTCACAAATCAATTGTAGCAATCTGTTTTCAAAATGTGTGCCACGATCACTTTCAACTGTAACTGGAAATCCATACCTCGGTATGATTTCTCTCAAAAGCAATTTTGCCACAGTAACTGAGTCATTGTGACGTGTTGGGAACGCTTCCACCCATCTTGAAAACAGACAGACAATCACTAGGACATATCCCAATTTATTGTGGGGTGGCATGTCAATGAAATCCATTTGCAACCTGGTAAAAGGACCACTCTCCAGTTCTATGGTTCCCATGCTCACGACTGTTTTTCTGTTTGGATTGATTTGTTGGCAGATCAAACATCTCTGGCAAAGTGTCTCTGCAATAATCCTAAATTTTGGATTATACCATGTCTGTCTAAACAACCTGATCATGGAATCTCTTCCTAAATGTCCTGGACCATGGTACATCTGTGCCATGTCAGCAATCATGCAATTAGGCATTACAGGTCTGTCATCTTTGTAAACCCAAACCTCATCTTCTTCCCGCTGTCTGCAACCTGCTTTTAGCCATGTGTCTTTTTCCTCATCATCTGCCTCATCTTGTAGATCCTTTACTCCTTGCCATGTCTCAACTACAGATATTAGCATGAGAGAGTTCAAAACATGTTCATTGTCTTTTTCTCGGTTAATTGAAAAATTGTTTTTCGCACAGTATCGTGCAATTTAATCAGCAAAGGAATTACCTTTAGTAATATAGTCCTCACCCTTTTTATGTGCTGAGCATTTTACAACAGCAATTTTCTCTGGTAACTGAATGCCATCAATCAATCTCTTGATCAATTTTGCGTTCCTGATCGGTGTTCCCGCAGAAGTCAAATAACCTCTTTGAGACCAAAGCTGGCCATAGTCATGGACTACGCCATATACATACTGACTATCAGTCACTATGGTAACCTTTTTCCCTTTTTGCTCTTTCACATGCACGAATTAAAGCAATTAATTCTGCCACTTGAGCTGAACGAATTCCTTCAAGAGATGAACCCTCAACTACTCCTGCAACTGTGCAGACTGAATATGCTGCTCTCAGAATGCCCTCATCTGTTCTTAGGCAGGAGCCATCAACAAAATAAACAAAGTCTAATTCTGGCAGGGGTACATCTTTTATGTCTTTCCTAGGTTTAGTGCAGTAATCTAAAACATCCAAGCACTCGTGATCGACATCAGTTTCATTTTTGATTTCAGTAATAGCACCATCAGGCAACAATGTGGAAGGATTTAGATTCACACATCTTGCAATCGAAACATTATCTGATCCCAGAATAACTTTTTCATATTTGGTCAATCTGTTACTCGATAAGTGTTGTGTCTTGCTTCTGGTAAGGAGAGTTTTAACTGAATGAGGTACATACACTTTTACAGGAAACCCCATTATGATTCCTTCACTCTGCTCTAGGCTTACACTTGTTGCAGCCACTTGTTTTAAGCAACCTGGCAATGCTTTTGCAACAGGATCAAGAACAGCTGAGAAGTAAGCTATTGGCTTTCTCAGTTTTCCATGTCTCTGAATCAGAACTGATAATGCACAACCTTCCCTTTCACTGCAGTACAGCTCAAATTCTTTATCATAGTCCGGCATTCCCAATGCTGGAGCTTCACATAAACTCTTTTTTAGCTGCTCAAAAGCCTCTAACTCAGTTTTTGTTAGGGTAATCGGGTCTTTTATGTCTGCTTTTGTCAGTCTCTGCAGTGGTTTTGCAATTACTGAAAATCCACTAATCCATTGGCGAAAATAACCTACCATTCCTAGAAACATTCTGACTTGTCTCTGTGTTGTTGGAGGTTGTATTGCTTGAATCATTTTTATTCTCTCAACTGTCACTTGTCTGATTCCCTTTGCAATTCTGTGACCAAGATATTTTACTTCTTGTTTGACAAACTGTAATTTTGCAGGTGACACTTTATGTCCCTCATCTGCCAAACGATTCAAAAGCGTAATGGTGTCTGTTACATAATTTTCTCGTGTTTTTGCAGCCACTAGAAGATCATCAATGTACTGGACCCATGTTGATTTCCCTGGCAAATCTAAATCTTCCAAAGATTTCTTTAGCAACTGATTAAAAATAGATGGACTCTCAGTATACCCTTGAGGGATACGACACCATGCTAAGATACGATCTTGGAATCTGAACTCAAAAATTTGTTGGCTCTCTGGATGCAGTGGAACTGTAAAGAAGGCATAACACAGGTCTATGACCGTGTACCATTCTGCATCATGCAGAATCTGATATAGAATTACCGCTGGATTTGGTACAACTGGGCAACAAGGAACAACTATTTGATTAACCTTTCTCAGGTCCTGAACTATTCTGTAAGTTCCGTTTGGCTTTTTGATCCCCATAATCGGTGAATCACATGGGCTACTCTCAATTTGTTTTAAAACACCTTGTTTTATGAATTTCTCAATCACAGGAATGACACCTTCAATAGTTTCAGCTTTCATTCTATACTGAGGAATGTTTGGGAAATCTATTCCTTTCTTTACAGTAATTTTAACTGGGTCCACATGTTTCATTAAACCCATTTCATCTCCAGTTAAATCCCAAATTTTTGCATTAACTGTCTCTTTCAATTCTTCAGGTAAATAGTTTTATCAAAAGCAGGAAACAGTTTATTTTCTTCTTCTACCATTAGCATTGTTAATTTGTACAGACCATCTTCTCCCAAAGTTTGGAGCTCAATACCATCCGGTGAGCAATACATTTTACAATTCATCTTGCACAAAATGTCCCTCCCTAACAGGTTTACAGGACTGCTATTACAGACTACAAATCTGTGTTTATCTTTGTAATTTCCAATCTCAATTTTAACTGGTTCTGTTAAATCTGTTTTAATCTGTTGATTTGCTACACCAACTACTTGGATGGACTCACTAGAGAGAGGAAGGTTTTCAATTTTCACTGATCTAACAGAAGAACGGGTAGCACCAGTATCCACAAGAAAAGTGATTTCTACATCATTCACTTTACCATTTACAAAGGGACCTGACTGATCTACCTCAAGAGTGGCTCCAAGCACACACTCTTCTTCCTCTCTCAGGCACCGTCATGAGTAATCCTCTGAATCACAAAATTGTTGAGAAACATTTGACACATTCACTCTTGGCGATCTATTTACCTGTTCACCTCCGCAGAATCCTGTTTCAGGACTGAATCTTTGCGCATTCACACAGTTTGGAAATAGCGGTTGTGGAATTTGGCTCTGCTGATTCAATTGGCTCTGCTGATTCACTAACTGTCGCTGTAGCTGTTGCTGCTGACTTATTTCATTTAACTGTCGCTGTTGCTGCTGATTTATCTCACTCTGCATCTGTGGATTTAATGATGAATTTTAAAACTTTCTGGGCGGATTCTTACATTCACGCTTCCAGTGTCCAATTTCGCCGCAATTAAAACATGGGAGCTTCTGCTTGAGCTCTTCAATATTTACATTAAATTTTGGTTTGTTAAAATTTCCTTTAAATTTGCCTTGATTCTGCCGAACATTTTTATTTTCTACGGTCGCTATTTGCTGTTCAGCTACCTTCACCTGTGCCCACATTGCTTTTTCCTTAAGCTTCTTTTGCTTTGCATCTAATTCATCACTGCAGTATTTTGCTTTTCTCAGAATGTCATCAACTGTAAGTGATTGCCAGCCGACAATTCCGTTTCTAATCATCTCACCAATTTCAGGTCTCAAGCCATAAACAAACCTGTATATGAAATGGCTCATGTCTTTTTCACTTAATTTTTCGTAACCACTGTATTGTTTAAATACCAGCAGTAATCTTTCATAAAATGAATGTACTGACTCTTTTGGTTCTTGATTTGTTCTGTCAATTTTAACCCAATCTACTTCTTTTGGGGCAATTTTGTTTTTCAGCCACACAATTACTTTGTCATAAAAAAATCCATGACATCTGCTGAAGGAGCACATGTTATTTTATCTCGAGCTAGTTCTTCTTTGGGCCAACCTACAGAAATTTTACATTCTGTCTAAAGATCTGATGGGACAACAATGTCAAAGAATCCATCAAGATCAATCCACAGAACTTTTGAAACTATAATGAATCTGTCTACCTGACGATACCATTCTACTGGCTTTTCTCTCAGCCGTGGAAAATCATTTGTAAAGAGTAAAATACCCTGCCTTGTCCATGGGACATGAACGTATCCTCCACCAGCTATTTCTCTCATAAGAAACTTGTTTGCAACTTCCCCTCTTTCTCTTTTTTCTTCTTCTCTTTTCTTTGTCCATTTCACTCTCTATTTACTTAATTCACCTAATCTTTTTAGAAACACAATTAATTCTTTTACATGAGTCATCCTACCTGTGGTGTTCAAATTTTCAATGTCTTTTTCAGAAAAATCCACTCTCGAATGTTTTTGCAATTGTTTCTGTCTACTCAAATCTATGTCTAATTCAGCAGCCACTTCTTCAAATTGATCATACTTGTTTTTTGTTTTCCATTGTAAACTCTTACAAATAAACAACAATTCATCATCCTGATATTGTTTTAAACTGTCAGTTCCAATTGTGCCAATAATTAATTCTTCCAAATCTGCTTTCAATTTTGCGACACCAAGTTGCTTAAATTCAGGGACTTGTGGGGTTAATGGAGTCTGTGTTAAAGTACTGCTCTTTTGACAAAAGGGTTTAACTGTTTTTTGGGAGACGACTATATGTGGATGATTTAATAGTTTATTTTTACAATTGAAAGTCATAATGGTGAACCATAGAACTGTGCTTAATTGTTGTTCAGGCCCTAAGGTAGAGATGAAATTCTGTTGCAATTACAAGATGAAGCTATAACATTCAAAGATGAAATTTTAATGCAATGGCAAGCTTAAATATGTAATGGCAGTACATATAAACGAGGAGCTAAAAGCAATGTTTTATTTCACTGTTAGCATGTGCAAACTAGGAGCTTAAAGCTATGTTTTATTTGTGTATTAGGTGATATACAATGTTTGGAGAAAACACATAGAGACTGTCCTGAGGAAGGGGGCCATGATCATCTAAGGCTTCCGAAACGCGTCGACGCATTCAAAAAGAGTCACATTCGAAGTTGCCAACAAACATTTTTGGTTATAAGGAAAGATTATTCCTCCCATTGTTGTCAAACGAGGGTCCGAAGTGACAAGATTAAGACAGATACTAGTGTCTTTCCCTACCTTTTCTCCATTTCCACATTAGGTGGTTTTAATTGTTCAACTATATGTTTTTAATTAGAAATGCATAAGAATTCATATGTTTTTTATTGAAATAACTTGTATATTTTTACATACATATAGTTTTTTCCTTCTGGTAAGTGTCTCCCAAGCCAACAGATTGAGAGTGGAGTGAATGTTGCAGATTGAGCATGATAGATCTCTGAATCCTGTTTGGATCTGAGAAAATTTGATCTCCCATAGGGAAAACACTTTGTTTACTTGACAGTACACTGGTGCTCAATTTCCCTTTGGGTAACCACGAGCCCCTCTCTTTTGATTACAATTAAATCTGTTTTATTCATGGTCTTTTCTGGAGATCCAGAATCTGATCCTGCAACAGATGGTGTATGATCATTTGACAAATTTCGATTAAAAGTTAAATCTGGCATTGTTTTTTCTTGATGTATTTCTGACAATTCTGAATAGAATTTTTCAGCCACTTTATGAATTTCTACATTTAATGGAACAGTCAGAGCTGAGTGTCTATTTTCTCCTTGGTCAAAAACCGGTACAACAGGACCAATTGTTACTGGTACTGTTACTGCTTCAATCCCTTTAGTTAATTGTTGTATCAATTCCTCTTTTGCTCTTAAATATTCTGAAACATCTGGTATATTCCCAAGTCTCTCTGTTCTCAATACATTCCTCGGGAATACATTTCTCTGTTCTGGAATTTCTGGATAATTGCTGTTTTCTTTTGGAGTATTAGAATTATTTCTTGACCCTACTCTTTCAGGTAACCTTAAAAATCTAGGTGAATTTTCATCAGATTCTCTAGGAGGTTCACTAGGAGAGGTTCCTGAAGAAACTCTCGGGGTAGACTGTGAACATTCTGGTTGATAAGGAGGCGGTTTACGTTTTGTAATATAAATTTCTTCTAAAACCGCATCATCTAATTCTTCATCAAGATTATTTTTCTTTCGGGTATTCTTTTGACCTGGTGTTTCAGTAACCATCTCTTTTACTGGGTAAAAACCATCATACATATCTGCTTTTCTCCAACGACGCACTCTATCTTGATGAGTTTCCCTATTAATGTCTAATTTTGGGCCTCTTTATATACCTCTGGTTTCTCGTTCAAGTTCCATCATTTCAACCTCCCATTCAACTAAAGCCTCAAATTGAGTAGGTCTAGGTTTTGGCACAAGAGCCATCATTTTTTCTCTCAGGTTTTTCAAAACTTTAACATTAAATGACCCATCTTCCGGCCATGCTAATACACCATCATCTTTGGTATATTGCATCCAATTTTCAAACCAAAGAACAGTATGATAACCATATTCACCTTCCATATATGCTGCGGGTGTTTTGTACTTATGAAGTAATTTTCCACCACGCGTTTCAATTTTCTTATCGGGGCTGAATATATTTTTCAATTTTTGAAACCATGAAGGCTTCTTTTCCTCCTTTCCGTACCAATAACTCATGTTTAAAACTATTCCGCTTAATTTGAAAAAGATCGTAAATTTTTCTTGTCGTTCCGCTACTCTAGCCAATCCGTGCGCGAAACTCACCAACAAGCCAATCAGGTTAAGCCACGTCACTACCTTGCTCGACCAACAGAAGTACTGTTTTCAGAAAGGACCAATCAGCTATCAGCTCGTTTTGGTCATGTGAACCAATCAGTGCGCTCGCTGTGACGTATGTTAACCAATCGCAGGGCGAACCCTGTGACATATGCTGCCGCTGCAGCTTTACTGTCTCCGCTCCGCAAACTCACCCCTCCTTTACAAAATATTTTCACAGTGCCATTTTAACAATTCTTTTTCAATGAAATTCAATTAGTAACTACAGAAAAACAAACCATTTGTCTGTTTCGCTCAATAAAGCAATAGTTTTTATCAATCATTCGAGTTCTCTCTCTCGTGAAATAGACAACGCTATTCTCACAAAATCATTTATACACATTCAAACAGAAAACCCTAACCATGCGTAATTATCCTGCCAATAGAAAATTCTCATTCACCAGTAAGAATAGACAACGCTTCCTTGCCCTTCACTCAAGCTTGGAAAAATCCTATTACTCTTTTCACAGTGAGTTTTAAAACAGGCTCCTTATACTCAAAGATACGATTTCATAGGCAATCCTCACTATACATTCAACCTATCACACCTAAAATCCCTAAACTTGTGCTGTACGTCCACAACACTAGCGATATGTCAATATCACTATTTTGAAACAGAACAAATGAACTGTGTAACTACACCTGTTACACTACTCTGCAGGCAACCAATCAGGAATTTTCCCACTGCTGGAAAAAACCTTTTGACTACATATAACAACTGGACAAACTTAACATGTTTTAGACATGTAGCCTATGTATCTACATATAGCATGTCAGTTACCATAGTAACCATAACTCTGCTACCAGAGAATTGATCAAGCGGCCCTACAGAAAATCTTTCTCACAACACTACCCAACACCATGATACTCACCATTAATCATAAACTCTTCCCAAGGCCCATAAATGACTGAGAGGAATATTGGCCAACTGAATCATGTGACCTAATTAACTAAAACTATTCACAAACTAGTTACACTTTATATACAACTGCAGTTTGTCATCATCATTTTTATAAAATTAATAACGGAATCATTTAATTAAGTCACCTAGGTAATGGATCAACTGATGGTAACTATACTGAGGTTCCGTGACAATTGTAAGTGGTGTTTTCAACTCGCACGAATATGGTCGAGTCTGGTATCTATGAACCGCAAATGACGAGTTTAGTGGGTGTACGCATTTTCGCTGTACTAGCCTGAACCGTTTGTTTGTTTCGTGGGTTTCTTCATCTGAACCCACAGGTTCCATTTTAGATATGGCATCCATTTTGTTTCTTGCCCTCAAGTAGCCAGCGAACGGACGCTGTCCGCTTCACGACCCTGGGTTCCCCAAACTCCGGTGGAAGACACGTGTTCCTTTGAGGGTGTCTTTATGATGAGGGGGATGACACTGTAAGGCAGATGGCCCCGCTCGAGGCTCATCTTGCCGTGTCAGTCTATTGTCTCAGTTGTGCATTTCATTAGGCACGTCCTTTTGATCCCTGCAATCGTGTTTCCTGACACCACCCCTTTTGCACTTTCTTCGATCTGTTCGCTATCCTTCGTCTTCCTCTGCACCTGTTTCTGTTTCTTCCTTGATTCGTTTACAGCCGAACGGAATGCACTAATGGTGGGAAGATATACTTTTACAGTCGGGAACTGCCAAATGCTACTGTAATTATGTTCCGGGCCCTGAATACATGAAAGCAACCCCCTATGATATTTACTGTGGGAACTGGGTTGTAACCTTTTGTCTGTCATGTTATCCTATGACAGAAAACTGTATAAGAAGAGCGATCCACAGATACAATTTGAAGCAGTCTCCTAGAACCTACACGTGTTGCACTTCTTGTGACTTCTGTGGTCCCTGCAGTAATAAACCTCGAATCTTTGACGCCGAAGGAAGTGTCCCGTGTCTCTGTCATTTGTACGCCGGAACAGGTAACCCACGAAGGTTTCAGGTGTTATCCCTGGCACCGCTGGGTCTTAGAATAACCCAGTCCTTCAGTTGGCGCCCACGTGCGGCTGCATCAGCGGTACCGGTCCAAAGCCCGGCGATCGTGAGGAACTTCGTGTGAAATCTCCGAGGGAAGGTGCACCCAGCTTCATCGATCCTGTTGTTGAAACAAGTGGCCCGACGACTTTTCCCGCGAAGATCCCCGCCTCCTGACGGCTGCGACGGACTGCTGCCCTGACTGTAGACCTGTTTTGGCGCCTGGCGTAGACCTTGGTACAGCGAGACGATTGACGGGCCTTCCTGGTGACGCCATTGATCTTTGAGTTAAGTATTTGTGGGTCGCTCCCAGAGTCCTTTGTTGTTGTGGGTGCTAAGTTGTTGCATGGTTCCATTGCATTTGTGGTTCTTGGTATTTTGTTCTTTGTTGTGCTATTTGACGTCTGCAGTCGCCAAAAACCGAGGGTTTTTGCTCTTTTGCAGGGACATCGTAATCCTATAACCCTTGACGTTTGTGAAACTCGGTTAGTGTGCACGATGCCTGGCCGTAGTACTTTGTTCAGTTGCTTTAGAGGCTGTGGTACGGATTCCCGGCTGGAGGACTCGTGTCCGATACCTCCGGTTGGAACTCCAACTTACGAATTATATAGTCGACATGGTTTGGGTCCGATCACGTTCAATGAGTGTTGGGTTCGTTACACCAAAAAAGACGGTGTCCTTAGTTGGCAACCTCATGGTAGTTTCGAGGCCCCGATTTTAGATAATCTTGAAGCTAAATTGTTTCAAAGAAAAGCAATATGGTTACAAAAGCCGATAGATCTCGCATAGTCAAGACCGATTGGCTTTGCCAATGCTTGTTTTCCTAGGTATGTTCCTGTTTAAAGGGGCCATCAGTGCAGAGAAAAAAAAAACGGTTCCGTTTGATTCCTTTCGGTTGTGGCGTAAAGAAGCCAAGCAGAAAGAAATCAAGCAGCTTAAACGTACTAAGAGAGAAGGTATTGTTACAACGATGAGAAATGCAGAGCAGCGAGACAAGGAGGAGAAGGAAAAGGAAGTTTTTGATAGATTGCAGCGTATGACAGTGGATAAGTGTTATCCCGTTTTACCGACGGGTACGGATAAGAAGGGAGAGGAAGCAGTAGAGGACCCTTTGTTGTCCTATCTACTGAAGTCGCCACCTCCGTATGCACAGGATACCACAGTCCCTGTGGTCCCTCCTGTTCCTCAACCTGCTCCTGTTCCTCAACCTGCTCCTGTTCCTCTACCTGCTCCTGTTCCTACTGCTCCTCCGTCTATACCTTCTCATATTCCTGTTCCCGCTACTTCTACTCTTGTGGTTACTCCTGCTGTTCCTTCTGTTTCTGACACTTCTCTTGTTACCCCTTTGCTTTACTCTTCTACCCCGTCTGCTCGACGTCGTGCTCCCTCTGTTGCTGCTAACTTCTTCTCTTCTCTCGGACCGATTCTTGGGTCCGCTGGTTCTGATGCTCCCCAAAGACGAAGTCAGCTTCCTGGTGGTAGGGAACGTGATACGCTGTATAATATGGCGGCAAATTGGATTAGATACCCCCTTAGGAATCCTCCACGTGTGGTTGTCGATACGTTTTCTCAATTCAATGAGCCGACACAAAGATTCGTGTTTGAAGAAATGTGCAAACTCTGACGTGATCAGATATCAGTTGATGCGGCTGATGATGTATTGGCTGCTCTAACTGACCTTCAGCTTCAGTTTGTGAGCGGAATAATGGTGGGTAGCAATGTTCGACGTGCTGTCGAGCAGTTGTTATCTTTTCGTCCTGCTATAATGCCTCGAGCATTGTTTCCAGATGAAACTGAGGGACTGACAGCTACGCCTGGTCAGTATCCCATGCGTGAAGTTCCACCAGTATGGATGCCAGGCAATCCTAGTGGTAATCCTGCTGTCTTGCCACATTTCCAGAGAGTGTGGATACATCTTCCGTGGAAACGATCGGAGGTTTTGCAGGTGAAGCAATCCTTGCCTGACCCTCGCAAAAATCCTGCAGGGTACTATAAAAAATTGTCGCAGCTAGTGGATGCTACGATAATGAATCTTGCCGACATCGATATGCTGTTCGGCAATGTCGTACCGCAACCGGTATGGGCAAAGATTCGTCAGGAAGATCATGCAGCAGAATTAGGTGGTGACTAGGCTGCACTTAGAGCCGCGGATGCCTTGCAAGTTGGTGGGGCTAAGCCTGAACAGTTGATTACGGCTTTGCCTCAGAGAATAATTACTCTTATGAAAACGCTTATGCCAGCTATGAAAGTTAACTGGGATAAACTGTCCGCTTGTAAGCAAAAGAAGGACGAGAGTGTCTCCGATTTCTTCACGAGATTTGAGGAGGCATTCATTGATCACAGTGGTCAAGATATGGGCACTGAGGGAGGTCAGAGATTGTTTGTGGACAAATTTGTGTCGAATTTGTTGCCGGACCTAAGCAACAAATTGAAGAATTCAGAAAGTGCGTGGGCTGTTTCTACTTCAGCCCAGATATTGGCTACGGCCCAATATTATGAGAATAGAGAGAAAGAGGAAAATGATCGTGCAGAGAAAAAGACGAAAGAACTCAAAACGAAAGTGTTGTTGCAACAAGCGTATCCTCCGCGCTCGAATCAGAATGATTCGCAACAGCGGAATCGATCGCAGTCACAATCGAATAGGTCACAATCGCGAAATGACTCTTCTTCGCAGAGATCTATGCTTGGGTACAATCAGTGTGCCTATTGTAGGGGTGAGGGTCATTTGAAATTTGATTGTCCGGTTCTGCGTGATCGAAATAGTGGAAATTTGTCTAGAGGAGGTCGTAGTGGTCCTCAACAGGCTTCACGAGGTAGAGGTCGTGGTGTCACGCAAAATCAAAATGATCGTTCTAATAATTCCTCTGATTCTAACAATTGTTTCGATCAGCGTGGCTCATCGCAAGGCAGATCCGCACAGTACATTGTGGATGAATATTATGTCGATCAGGGTACTGACGACGGTAATTACTAGGACAGCCATAGACAAGGAGAGGGAGTAGTATCAGTTCCGGTTGATCAGAGAGGGCCTTACGTCGCAGTTGCCACCTCGGGCGTAGTTGAGCCTTTTCTGTTGGACACTGGTGCAGCGAAAAGTTCCATCATGCATTCGAAACTCCCTGGCGCACCTTTGTCTGGCTTAACAAATGTTTCCGTTGGGTTCTCTGGCGCCCCTGTTAGCAATCCGGTTTCTCGTCCTTTGCCCCTTACAATTGGGCCACGCGAGCTGGAAGCTCCTTTGATTTTGACTACTGGTTGTGGTGAAAATCTTTTGGGCCTGGATTTGCTGAAACGTCTGTATGCGACTTTGTATTGTTCTCCTGCGGGAGTAAAGCTTACATTGGGAGAGAGAGTTATCTCTCCTATGTACTTGTCTATCGATAAGCTTCCACCGGAATTGAGTTCTCTTCCTGCATCTTTGTGGGCAACAGGTCCCAATGATGTGGGTCTGCTTGACATCTCCCCATATGTTGTTCAATTGAAATCAAATGTGCGGTTACCACGTATCCCCCAGTATCGTATCTCTCTTGATGGTGAGCGAGCGTTGTTAGCGATCATCTACGATTTGATTGCAAAGGATGTTATCGAGGAGACTCGGGGAAACGTGTGTAATAGCCCTGTGTTACCCATCTTGAAACGCACTGATCCATCCAAGCCTCCTGTTTATCGTTTTGTTATCGATTTACGGGAGGTGAATAAAATTGTGATTCCTCAGTTTCCTGTGGTGCCCGACATTACGGCTTTACTGACTCTGATTCCAGCACCTGCATCCTGGTTCTCGGTGATCGATCTGAAGAATGCTTTCTTTAGCATCCCGATCGCTGAGGAGAGTAGGGACCTTTTCGGTTTCTCTCTAGGTGGCCGCAGCTTTAGGTTTAAACGCGCTCCTCAGGGCTACTGTGAGAGTCCATCGATATACAACCAAGCCTTGAAGAGCCAACTTGACGCGTTTGTGTTGCCGGCCGGTGCGGCCTTGATCCAATATGTCGACGATTTATTGGTGGCTGCGGACACTCAGGACATTTGCAAAATTGCTACGGTGTCTCTGTTACAGCATCTCTGTGACTTACATCACAAGGTGTCACCTTCTAAACTACAATATTGTTGCCAAGAAGTAACCTATCTAGGTCACTTATTGTCAAAGGAGGGAAGAAGGTTGACCCCAGAACGAATTGCAGCGATTGCTCGAATGACTGTGCCAGCAACTCAGAGAGATGTGCGTGCCTTTTTAGGTATCACGTCATACTGCAGGCAATGGATTCCAAATTTTTCATTGCTAGCGAAACCATTGGTGGCTCTTACGTGCAAGGATGTTCCAACTCCTTTACCATGGACGGAAGAATGTCAGAAAAGTTTTTCTGAACTGCGTGATGCGTTGTGTTCGGCTCCTGTGTTAGGTACTCCTGACTACAGTAAGCCGTTTACACTATACGTTCACGAGAGGGAAGGTTGTGCGTTGAGTGTTTTGACACAACAATTCGGTGGTAAGCAGCGTCCATGTGCATATTTTTCCTCGACCTTGGACCCAGTAGCTAGAGCATTGCCGAGTTGTTTGAGAGCAACAGCGGCAGCTGCGGTGTCCATCCGACAATCTGCGGGATTGGTCATGGATAATATGCTTACGGTGATGGTTCCGCATGCAGTTGACACTCTCTTGATTCGCACGAAAACTCAACATCTGACGAGTGCAAGGTTGTCTGGTTATGAGTTGACGCTTCTGGCAAGTCACATTCAAATAAAGCGCTGCAATGTCCTGAACCCGGAGACTTTGTTGCCAACTAACATGGAATCAGATGAGGTAGCACCACACGACTGCTACTTACGTACTGAGGAGGAAACAAAAGGTCGTGTGGACCTAAAAAACACTCCTTTGGAAGACCCTGATGGTACCATGTATGTGGATGGTTCGTGTTTTAAGTTGCCGAATGGTGATGTGACGACTGCGTATGCTGTGGTAACGTTGAGTACGGTTGTGGAGACTGCGAGATTAAATCAGAATTCTGCACAGGCGGCAGAGCTGATTGCCTTGACCAGAGCGTGTGTTTTGTCGAAAGGGAAACGGGCGAATGTGTTTACAGACAGCCAGTATGCGTTTGGTGTTGCGCATAGTTTTGGACGATTGTGGAGAGAGAGAGGTTTTATGACATCGCATGGTACGAAGATCCAGCATGGACAGCTTGTGAATGATCTTTTGGATGCACTTACATTGCCCAAGCAGGTGGCGATTATTAAATGTAGTGCACACCCTAAGGTGACGGATGATGTTGGCGGTGGTAATGTGTTTGCTGATGAGATTGCTAAGGAGACTGCAAGGAATCTTACAACTAGGATGTATGTGATGAGTTCGGTAAGGTGGCCCGCAGAAGCTGGTATGTGTGAAGACACTTTTGAGAGTGTGAAAGCGATTCAGAACGAGGCCACCGAGACTGAAAAGACCAAGTGGAAAGAGAGTACGGGAAAGCAGGATGCTAGTGGCTGTTGGATTGATTTGTCCGAGAATAAGAGGTGGATGTTGCCGGATGCATATGTGCTAGCTGTTGTGACGATGGCACACGGCTTGTCACATATTAGTGCGAAAGGTATCTGTAAGTTGTTGTCCCCTGTATGGAAGAATGATGGTATCGCTAAGTGTGCTGAGAGATTGGTTAAGAATTGCATGATATGCATGATGTACAATCCTGGTAAGGGAACTCCTACACCCCCTGGCCACTTTGCTCCTCCTTCATTTCCCTTTGAGGTGATTCAGTTAGACTTCATCCATATGGAGCGATGCAATAACCTAAAGTACGTTTTAGTTGTGGTTTGCGCATTCTCCCGATGGATCGAAGCCTACCCTCTTAAAGACAATACTGCCCTGTCCACAGCGAAAGTCCTACTGAAGGAGTACTTTCCTCGGTATGGAATGCCACGGATTGTATGGTCTGATAACGGAAGTGAGTTTGTGGGGAGCGTGATGAAGAGTGTGTGTAAGGGCCTTGGAATTACACAAAAATTCCATAGCGCCAACCATCCCCAGTCAGCAGGTTTAGTTGAAGGGTATAATGGTACTCTTAAACTAAAACTCGCAAAGATTCAGGCTACGACTGGTCTCTCATGGCCTGACACTTTGCCCTTAGCTCTTCTGTCAACTAGGGCGACTGTACACTCTCGAGTAGGGCTCAGCCCATATGAGATTGTGTTCGGCCGTCCTGCCAATGTTTGGGGGGTCCCTAGACCCAGTGTGTTTTCTGATCTTGAGTACCCAATGTTGATCGATTATCTGCATGATCTGACTGCTAAACTGAGGTTAATTCACCAACAGGTCTTTGAAGCACTACCGACGCAGACGGAGGGTCCAGGCCACCAGCTCCAGCCCGGAGACTGGGTGGTTACGAGGAACTTTGGCCGAAAACGAAATCTTGAGCCAAGGTTCATTGGACCCTACCATGTGCTCCTTGCCACGAGGACTGCTGTTCGTTTGGAGGGTCGCAAGCACTGGGTGCATGCCACCCACACCAAGAAGGTACCGATCCCTTTGCCAGCGGACTCGTGGGTGAGGAAGGGCATCGCCTCGTCTGAGGCTGAGGTTGTACCGAACTTTGTCCCATTCAGCGACGCTCAGCCTGTCGGAGATACCTCAGTGCAGCCGGACGATACTGTTGAACATTTGTCATCAAAGAACTCAAGATCTGAACAATTGTCTGGTCGACAGGATTCTGTTTCGTCATCGGACCAACTGTTTGAAGATCAGACACGTCCTGGGAGGAGCAGATATTTCCTCCGCTCCAACACTAGAGACTAATAAAAAATATTTTTGCTTCCTCCCCTGACATTCACATTACCCCATTACCACTTTGAACATTTCTGAATAACTGTGATTTTGTAAATTTTGAGTCCTTTTCTGCATATGTGTTTGTTTCCACAGCTAGGAGATTTTGTATATACTGTTTAATTAAAGTACCTTACATCCGGGTGGACCGGAGGGCCGTGCGGGTACTTCCTTCTTTTTAGTAGGTCCTAACACTAGGTTGGAGACCTTTGATTCCTAGGAATTCCTGGGGATTGACTATTACTACACAGAACGAAGTGCGTCAAGAACGTTGCGGACGGTTTTAGAGGATGGCTTTCTCGAAGCTGTCGGAATTGGAAAAGACTCAAGCTCAAAGATTCGAATTGCATAGAATTGCACGTACAAAATGCTTCATGTTTCAGGTGTTCCTTCTATTCCTAACTGTTTCTTCGTTATTGGTGGGTGGGGTGTATTATATGATACAGTCGTTGTTGCCTTCTGCCTCACCTACCCCTTCTTCTGAACCTAAACCTACCTCCACTGTTTCTCCTCATTCCTTCCACATTCTACCCCAACACGAGCAGGTCAGACGTGCGGAATTTATGAACAATTCCTTTGTTCAGCTCCTTCATCAGCATCAGTTGGTAATGAACACTACAAATTGTTGGGTGTGTGGGTTAATGCCACATACCACTGATAGGGGAATTCCGTATTTGGTCCTTCCTTACAGTTCCCAGGGTTCAGCTCGAGCATTCCAAACAATGTTTCGTAGCGCACTAGATTCTTACCCCCATCGAGAACCACGCACTGCAGATCATGGTCCTGGCCCGTACCACAAGCCTTTGGCAAGAGCGATTGCCGATTTAGATAGGGATATCTTTGACGCATCGCTTATCCCAGAGAAGGAGGTGCGAGCATACCGAGATCTGAGTGAGGCTGAGTATAGCATGTCAGTGGGTGATCGGCAGCTTAAAAGCTCGTCTCCGATCTGGATCGTACCCCATCTCGGAAATTTCTGTCTGAAAGGCCTAGGCCGAAGTCCACGAGCTCAGCTCGGGAGGAGTGCCTGTACCGAAACTTATGTTTTGCCGACGACCTCTTCCCCTGTTCTTCTGACTGCCAAGGGTACTTACTTTGTTTGTTACGACCGCGCATATACATGGTTGCCTCGTGACTTCTCAGGCACATGTTATATTGCGAATTTGTTGCCGCCGACCTTCACTGTTGGGTCGGATTATCACAAGACCAGAGTTGTGAGAGGCGTGATTAGCGAAGAGGACACTGCCGGTCAAGAGGCAGGAGACTTCTTTAAGGGTTTCTTGCCGTTTTGGGGACCTATGATCAATAGTAGGAACCTGAGACAGTTGACTCGAGTGGTGGAATCGACCGCTAATATCACTGCGAGCGCCCTTGGCAACATCACAGCGGAACTTCAGGCGGATAGGCTTATGACGTTACAAAATCGTATGGTTTTAGACGTTGTCTTAGCAGACAGAGGTGGAGTATGTAAGGTGATCCATTCGAGCTGTTGTATTTTCATTCCTGACAATGCTCCAACTGTCTATCAAGCCATCTCGAAGTTGCATAAGATCTCTGAGTCCATACACGTGGACGTAGGGGATTGGACGCTACTCGGGTGGTTTTGGGGCTTAATGTCAACGTGGGGTTGGAAGATTCTGATGATCATTGGGGTCGTTGTAGCATTTCTGTTCACGTGTTGTCTTTGTGTACAGTGTGGTCCTGCCTTATGTGGCCTCTGTGCTACGACGTGTATAAGGCGGCCGCCTGTTACCAAGGAAGCATTGATGGATAGAATAATGTTGCAGCAACATCTGGATGGTCTGATGAATATCGAAATCGATTCTGATTCCGACTACTGCTTGCCTACATGAGGGCAAAAGGAGCGTCTGAGGTTCTGTGGCAATTGTAAGTGGTGTTTTCGACTCGCATGAATATGGTCGAGTCTGGTATCTATGAACCGCAAATGACGTGTTTAGTGGGTGTACGCATTTTCGCTGTACTAGCCTGAACCGTTTGTTTGTTTCGTGGGTTTCTTCATCTGAACCCACAGGTTCCATTTTAGATATGGCATCCATTTTGTTTCTTGCCCTCAAGTAGCCAGCAAACGGACGCTGTCCGCTTCGCGACCCTGGGTTCCCCAAACTCCGGCGGAAGACACGTGTTCCTTTGAGGGTGTCTTTATGATGAGGGGGATGACACTGTAAGGCAGATGGCCCCGCTCGAGGCTCATCTTGCCGTGCCAGTCTATTGTCTCAGTTGTGCATTTCATTAGGCACGTCCTTTTGATCCCTGCAATTGTGTTTCCTGACACCACCCCTTTTGCACTTTCTTCGATCTGTTCGCTATCCTTCGTCTTCCTCTGCACCTGTTTCTGTTTCTTCCTTGATTCGTTTACAGCCGAACGGAATGCACTAATGGTGGGAAGATGTACTTTTACAGTCGGGAACTGCCAAATGCTACTGTAATTATGTTCCGGGCCCTGAATACATGAAAGCGACCCCCTATGATATTTACTGTGGGAACTGGGTTGTAACCTTTTGTCTGTCATGTTATCCTATGACAGAAAACTGTATAAGAAGAGCGATCCACAGATACAATTTGAAGCAGTCTCCTAGAACCTACACGCGTTGTACTTCTTGTGACTTCTGTGTTCCTTGCAGTAATAAACCTCAAATCTTTGACGCCGAAGGAAGTGTCCCGTGTCTCTGTCATTTGTACGCCGGAACAGGTAACCCACGAAGGTTTCAGGTGTTATCCCTGGCACCGCTGGGTCTTAGAATAACCCAGTCCTTCAAGACTCAGAATAAACAAGACCAGCTTGTCATTTCAAAATCTATTTTATTACTTGTATTTTCAAATAAAAGCATCTTTTGAGTTAGAAATCTTTTATTAGCATTTTGAAAGCATCTTTTAATCAAAGTAAAGGCACATTAGACTGTCATTTCAAAACGGGTCAGCATGAGAAGGATTTAAGCTGAAAAGGTCTCATTCCCTAAAGTCTATTTCTCTGACTAAACTTATTAGAACCTAAAAGGAAAAGTCATTAGTTCAGCTTTCCTTACGTGAGTCAAAAGTCCGACAGCATCTCACGCCCTTCAGGATTCAGGAACGAGCCAGCAGCCCTCCTCCCAAGGGGCCAAATTTGATACCTTTTATCTATCTAAAACTTACTAAAAGAATACTTTTTCTTCAACATTCAGCGCTTTCATTGGCTGACAGCCGTCAGTCCATATGATCTCATAACCTTTTCAATCCAAAGTTGTGCCTTTCTAAAACGTCTTTGTCCTTTGTCCACAAGCGACATTAGCTTCTGAGGATTTTGCAACATCTTATTAAATAACAGTTCGCTGCTTCCTCAGCTTGGCTGTTCTGCCACTTCCTGTCCTTGGAGTTATTCAACTCAGAGCACATCTTGCACAGTTCCATTTATTTGTTTACTGATGAACGCAAATGTGACAAACTTTTCCATTCTTTAGCTGTGCTTGGCTCATCGCGACAGGATTCCAAACACCCATTAAAAAGCTAGGCCTCAGGCCTTTTTCTCAAAAACTAGTATGCAAAGAAGCACAAAACATTAATTAATTTGAGTAATGAAAGTCATTCTGTTACCCACCCCCTTTACTAATGTTAACCCATTAGTTTATGTTATCTAGCTTTAAGCACATAAAAGCAGCATTTATAAAAGCCTTCTTCTTATAGGCCTCCAGGATTCTCCACGAGCCTTTGCCACAGAAAAGACACGACATAGACGAAAGCACATTTAAAATAAGCACATGCCATTAATTAAACAGCCGCAATTAAAGTTGACAAAACAAATAGACAAAGTTAGTTTATTATTTTTCAACGTACTCGCAAATGCAACAAAAAGCACATAATGTTAAACCCTTATGTCGTGAATGCATTTTAAACTAGGTTGATTAGTACAAATTCGTGCAAAAACTCATTAATATAATTAATTCATTATGGAAGTTTAACTTCGCGAGTCAAAACGCATTTAATTTCTGAAACTCGCTTCATCAGGTTCATCTCAGAGGGTTATTTCTTTCTCACCGTCATGTTACTGACATTTACCTGTATTAGTCAGTCTAAGGAGTGCTTCCTCCTGCAGTGTATGGGTGGTGCAGTGCCCATGCACTGCAGTGGAAGCGCATTGCTCTCAGGCCAGAAGCAGCCTGCATGGACAGAGTGGAGGCTACAGGAAGCACCATTCTCCAAACTGATTCCCTTCTGCAGCACTTCACTGCTGAAGCCATAGCCCTGTGTCCATGCTGTCATGTGAGGATCATGGACAGAAGAAGTTGATTGAAGGTGCCCACTGGGGGTGAAGGAGTGCAGCAAGCGTTTATATCATTTTATATAGTCACCATATGATCGTTTTCCTCTATTGAAGCTTTATATCAGCATGTACAGTGTTATTGAGTATGAAATCTCATGTTGCGCTACATTCTCGCTACTTTGCCTTTGACATAGCCTGTGCTCTTTGCGCAGCGGGACTCAGCGGGCGAATGTCCGGTTTGGGCAAAATATGTTGCTTCTTGAATTTGCAGTTTGGCAATGCACGGTGATGTTGGCGGGGGCTGCTTGTCGAGCTAGATGTGGCCATCACTGCTCAATGCAATGGGCGTTGGACTCGCCATGCATTGCTACACATTCTGTGTGTGGCTAATATTGTTTATGGGTAAGAGAGGGAAGGTTGTATTTCTCTGGTAGTTGGGGTTTACAATGTTGGAAGTGGGAGTTGCGGAGTCATTAAAGTTTTTGGAAGTGAGCAAAATAGCCTTGACGTCGAGTGTGTGGCACAAATAGGTAGGCTGGGGACATGGAAAGATATGCTGAACCCATGAACAACTTATGGATATGTCACATTCAGCTTCTAATCCTAACCTCAGGTTGTTGACTAGGAATGTTAGGGGTTTGAATGATCGTAGGAATATGAGCCATGTCTTAGCCTATTTAAAGATACACTATTATGATGTGGCGTTTATCCAGGAAAAACACCTCTTGCAACAGTCCACCTGTGGCCAAATTTGTACGTTTAAGGGTACTTGCTAGGCCTTCTTTTTTTTTATGCCCAGGGAGTGTTGCTCTGTATTAGAAAGTGATGTGGGGTACATGATCCTTGACTCCGCACATGGCGGTACCATACTGAGGTTTTGTCCTGTATAGCGGTGAGTGCTGCCTCACAATGACTCAGGTAGGCCCAATATCAACCTTAATCCTGCATCATTCATCCTCTTCGCTACAAATTCCTCAATAAACACCGTAAGCAGCAACTGGGCTACTTACTAGCATTGTAGATATTACCTCCAACTTTACTGGCTGCACAAGCCCTTAGGCAATGCCGCGCTCCTGGAGGCAAATGCTAATACAAGGCAGGGTGTGCGGACCCCATTCACCATAAGTGTCTTTGGACTTTCTGCAAAAGTTTCCACATACACTATAGCCATAACGGATTTATCACCTTGCATAGAAGTTCTGACTGTGCAGTCCTTACCACTGAGGGCCCAGATGCGGACCATTGGAGGACCAGCTGGACGATGCAGAATGTCGCGCCTGCCACAATACTTGCCTCATTATTGGGCTACCGGAAGATCTTGAGAGTAATGACCTGACTGGCTAAGAACCGGTGTTGTATCAGATTTAGTAGCCTCATTTGTTTTTCGTGGAATGGGTTCATAGAGCCCGACGGCGAGACAACCACTTTAAGATCACTGTAGAGACCTGTAGTGGCTAAAAAACACTCAATTTCCGTTCCTGAGATACGATTTTGAGGGCGGCAATGCAGAAAGAGAATATCAGAGTGGAAATTCCCTGAATATACGTTAGCTGTTCAGCGTAAACGCTCATCATTTACGCAAATGAAGCAGAAACTTGGATCTCTTGGACTGAACTATGCACTCCTATTTCCAATGAAGCCAAGGATTTCTCATGGACAATGTTCCCACTGTTTTCAGATCCCTCATCGGCCTGGGATTGGGTTGAGGTCTTTGATAAAGGGTCCAGGACATGCTCTGCCTCATGTACAAAGTCAGTAGGGAACTTTGAGATGGTCCATTGGGCGTGACCTCACCGCTCCCGCCGCAAGGGTCCTATATCCATGCAGATACAACACAAGTGGTGCCGGTGGGGGCTGCAAATGCTTTACAGGACAATACTAACACCCCTAAACTAGTCTGCACAGAATAGAATACCTCTGATGATGACCCACCTACAGACTCAGAACACTTTGCAGGAACTCCCATACCAGATGTCACTCCACAAACAGTTGATGGCATGCCGTAATAGTGTGATAACCTTTTTTGTTCCTTTGGGGCATATGTATCAAGTATTTTTCCCGTTCGCAAACGGGCCGATTCCCAGAATGTATCACCCCTAAAGGCCATCGTAAAATAGGGAATTGCAAAATGTGTGATTCCCTATTTTGTGAATGCGTTTAAAGAATCGCAATTTGTGATTCGCAATCAAGGAATACATAGGAATCGCAATTACTACATACATTTTATCTTACGAGTCCTTAATAGTGATTTGCTATTAAGGACTCGCAAAACATTTTTTTTATACATATGCCTCTTAATGTCTTAAATATGCAAAATCCATTTGTTTTGCCGAGGTACATGGGTCTACTATATTGATACCTCTGTGCCCCTTCCATGGTCTGTAGGAACACCATGAGTGCAGTCGCAGTATTTACAGCTAATGTTTTCTCTGTAATACAGGGCCCTCAAGCGATACCCTCTGGGAGTGGTATGTTGGGGCTCTCCTTCTAGTTGTGTAATGCAACAGCGGAACACCCATATCTTGCACATGCTTGTGCTAATGCCCTCCCTCATGTATCTTCGCTTGCATCGAGCTGGGGAACTGTTTCCGTTTTAGGCTGTAGTTCTCTAGCAAGTTGGATATGTATGGGAATCTGTCCCAGGTGGAGTGACTGTTACAGTACTTCACCTTTTGTTGGAGTATATTGTTTTTCCAGCAGCCTTTCTTTTCCTCTTAACCTGGTTACTGAAATGACAATGGAACTAAACTCATGTCTTTCTTATCTCTCTGAAAAGCCCTTTACAGTCCCCTTCACTTATTGCCTTTCACCACTTGATATAAGTTAAATACATGAAATATCAGGAGGATGAATTCTGTCAAAAACACTACAAAATATACTGGACATTGCAAAGCTGGAAAGATCAGATTGACTTTCTAGAGGACACTCATTAGGTCCAGGCAGAGATCTCTGCCCTGCATCGTAAACTGCATGGGTATATGTATGGCACGGCTGAACTAGATACCCCAGGGGAACTCTGCTTTGAATTAAGGCTGCTGTTCCCTTTAAAATGAACAGAAGATCTATTGACGAGAATTGTTGTTAAGTTTTCATTAAGGGCGAGCTTGATGGTCCACCAGTTGTATTGGGTGTGCTGTATGCTCCTACTATTGACCAGCCCAGATACTGGTGTAAAATTTCCACTTACCTTTCAGAGTAGGCACACAACCCTTGGATTCTGGTTGGAGATTTTAGCTGTGTCCTTGATGTTTTAATTGATCACTCCTTAGTTCCCTTTCCTTAAGTCTCTAACCATCTCTACTACCAAGTGGAGAAGTGTGGCTCACCGGTTAGAGGCGGTAGACCCAGAAGCAGAGGTCGGCCCAGGACCAGGGTTCAATTCCCGACGCGGCAGGGTATGGAACCAATGTCAGCGGGCTCGATAAATCTCGCCTCGGTGCCTCTCTAACCATGGGTCCCACGCTGCAACTCTGGGCAATAGCTTGCTTAATCTCCACAACGGCCCCCTCGCTGCCGGGGATGCCTGGCTTCACCTTGGGGAAGCCCAATAGGGACCATCTCACAGGGAAAGCCAGGATGGGTTCCCCAGCGGCACACAGCGCCAAGAAACCCTGGGGTGAACGTGCGCTCTACAAATTCATACTAACATAACATAACATAACAAGGGCCTCTGCCAACAGCTTGAACACTGGGACTTAGGTGATACTTGGCACCTGCGATACCCTCTCCGATGAGAATATTCTTTCCATTCCCCTATGCACAACATGCACTCACAGCTAGATAGGTTTGTATGTTCAATAGGGCGACATACACACATTTCCAACATTTCCTGTCTCCCGAAGGCACTCTCCGGTCACAGCCCATTATCCATCACATTAGTCTGGGGTAGAGCTCTATCTCCCATCCCTACTTGTGTTTACAGGTGTGCATGTTTGGTGACGTGGTGTTCCACAACATACTGCAGAAGCACATTAACATGTTCTTTCGCGAAAATGACGACACATTTTCTTCCCCCTTGATTAAGTGGGAGGCTTTTAAAGTTGTCATCAGAGGATTATGCATTAAAACAACGGTGGAAGTCATGATTCTTACTCATAGCTGGCAAGAGTGCACAACGAGGGGGATAAATCTGATCGCCCTCTGGCCCACCTAGTGAAGCTGGCAACCTCCCACTCTGTTGTGGCCTCTCATGTATAAATGTCAGGAGACGGTAACTGAACACTTCCAAGTGTTTATTTCAGGTTCATAGAGCCACCCCTCATCTCTCAACAGAGGAGAGCCACCAACTGACTCACATAGAATCCTCCAAGCTCGAGGGCTACCAAGGCAACTCACATAGGCTGCAAATAGCAAACACAACTACCATTGCAAAGCACAACACACACCCTCTCCCTCAATATTACCCTGCCCTCTTGGACAACAGCACTTGCCCAATCCCACATCAACACTTCCTTTTTGTAACAATATAGAGTTGTTTGTGATTTACCAATAATCCCACTTTTGGATAGTAGCGACAATTTCCTTGCTCAGATCTACCTACCTCTGCTTTCTGCTGATGCGGCAGCATCTATGACCATACCCATTACAGTGCAGGAGATGAAAGGGATGCTGTCAGAGATACCTTACAGCATCCCTAAATGGCTATTATCCGAATTTTATACATTATTCTCATCTCTGCTGTCCACCAGATAGCTTGGGCTCTACGAGAGATCTTCCGCTGACCTTTTGTGAATGAGTCGCTGATGTTTACTATGTTGAAGCCACAAAAGGACCCACAGATATGGACTTCTTTAGACCGTTGTTGATCCTAAACACAGTTTATAAGGTCTTATCTAAGATATGTGTGGTGCTAACTATAGGTGTTGCCACAGCTCATTCATGTAGATCAGTCAGATTTCATTCCCTGTTGCAAAACCTTTCTCTTTGCAGATTATGGACCGTTATGCAAACCGCTAGAGATATGTTTGCCCAGGATGGTTGTATGTCAGTAGACCTTGAAAAGGCATTTGACTCCTTACACTGGGGATATATGCAGAGAGTATTGGAAAGTTTTTGTATTTCCCGTTTTCTGCACAAATTGGACCGTATCTTATATTCCAAACTGATGGCATGAGTCAAAACCGGATAATGCATTTCTGATTCCTGTACAGTTCGAAGGAGTACCCGAGAAGTCTGCCCACGATCACCCCTATCGTTTGCCTTGCCTATCGAACCTCAAGCTGCTTGGTTGCATCTTCCAGGGGTTCACTGGGGGGCGCCATTACGAGGAGTGACATATGATGTATCATTGTAAACTGATGACACCACAGACCTAACCAATATTAACCCCTCCTCCGCGGCCGAAATTCTGCGCCTGTGCGGCACATTTCGATCGCGGGCGTGGTCATGACGGCTCCCGGCAGTCATCAGCACACGCCCACTGTAACTGATGACGACCGGGAGCCGTCATCAGCATCGAAGGGGTTAAGCAGCCGTTGGATGACATTGCACCAATGTCGATCCATATGGTTAACTGGGCGAAATCATGTGTTTTTCCTCTAGATGCTGCTTGTCAGCTGCTTAAGCAACAGCTTTCTGATGGTCAGCTATGGTGGGAGGCAGTAAGTGTCATTCAGGTACTTAGGTGTGAATGAATGAATGAAGCGACATATAAAGTGCATGGATGTCTGGAGATCACTTGGCGCTATATTTCTTTTTCCACTCAGTGCATGATTTGCAAGACAGTAAACTGAGCCAGAGATCCATTCACTGCATGCACAAATCGTGTTTTGGACATCGCTTACTTTAGCAGTGGGCAGTTTGGCGGCACGTATTAAGATGGTAGTACTCCCTTGCCTCCTATATCACTTCTTTTACCTTTCCTTTTTCTTCCCCAGTTCCTTCTTCAGAGTGCCGGATCCGATGTTGGGTGGTCCATTCTTGGTGGGGGGTCGGCATAGCTTCACCCTTTCTACTCTAAAGCTATCAGTAGGCGCAGGGGGCCTCAGTCTTCCGGACTTTGAGCATTACTTCTTGGGGGCACAGCTACAATGGGTGTCTCACTGGGTGGTAGGCAATAATCTTGCATAGATGGGCCTTACAGAGAGTTCTTGGTATTGCCTAATATAGGCTGTTTGATGCCCCTTGCCTCCCACTACAGTTTTGCTCAGTACGGCTTTGTCCTGTCTGCAACAGACTCGCTAAATCTCTATACACACCAGCCAAACCTCATAGTTCTTACTTTGAGACCACCAGCACTTAATTGGTTTCTGGTGCCTGGCAATTCCGCTCTTATAACAGTCTGCCACATGGTGGTGCTGCTTACCTAAATTAGAGATGAGCAGAACAACTTTTTTTATGAATACAATTTACATTAAAAAAACTACTAATACCTGCCTCCCTAGCCATTCCTTTAGCTTTGGGAACCTGGAATAATCTGAACTGTCGCACTTGCAGGCAAGAGAGATGGTTAATAGTTGTTTTGGCAGCAATCACAGGTGCGATGGGTGGTGCAAGCTGCAGTGGCCTCTTGGTCAGGGCCCTGACACTTATTATTCAACAAATTAAGCACTGCCTCTTCTAGGCTTCCCTACACAAACTGGTTGGTTAAGCGCACAGCAAATCCACACATGCACTGATTTGGGACACACAACACGTGAGTATCTATTTCAAGATTCTCCATTGTTTGATTTCCCGACCCAAAAATACACTTTTGAGACCCTTCCCTCTTCTATCCCTCCACTATCCTTTTCAATCCAACTAACAGACTCACATGTCAACAGCTCAAATTAATTTCAAATTTCTCTACACTAATTCACCACTAAACCTGTTTTTGGGGTCTGGTGTAGTGTCCTACTTGCCAAAAAGCGCTCCAACGCCTCATCAGGGGTAACAGGCACTATATAAAGGCAAACTCTTCTATCCCTCCACTATCCTTTTTCAATCCAGATAACAAACTCACAGACTGTCAAACAAACTGGTTACAAAACAACAGGGAACTATTATGGATGAATATAATATTCCAAGCAGGCAGAAGAAACCCACTGTAAGAAATGTAACATTACTGAGCCCTTGCTAAAGAGATTTCTTTGAGATCAACATCAATTTGACAAAATGACTCTGCTTGACTGTCTGCAGCAGAAATAAAAAACAGTAAACGAGCGAGGGGAGACATTCATTTTGAACAAAATGGCTCTGAGACCTAACCGAGGCTTAGTTAGCATAATGCCAAGACAAGGCACATTAACAAATCTTATCAAAATTGATTCCAAAACAATGACATGATATAAGTGTACACATCTAAGATCCATATTTTGATCATTATTAATAATGCCCAAAAAATATTAATTCACAAAAACGTCTACTGATGTACTCCCCAATACCTATGTAAGAATTATGGAAAGGTAATGTGTTTTTGCTTTCCTGGGCGAGCTAATGTTGCCTATTCTGAGACTATGCTAACACCATGTCTAAATTGCACTGATGCCCACATGGCCTCGGTATTGTACTGTTTCTGCCCCTGTTTACTTCTCTTTCATTACCTGTTGCTTTTCTGCAATGAATAAAGTTTAAAATAAAGGTTTAAAAATAAAGAAATGACATATTGCTGTGGGTATGGATTACTGTGCAATGATTAAAAGAGAAAATAATGTGTCTATTCGTGTGCACGGACAGGAGGCAAAGCCGCAGGACACCCTGAAAATGCAAGAATTAATTCATTTCCCTTGGAGTCATACAAAGCAATAAGCTCACCACGTGTGTTGTAGAAATGTGTTGCCGGTGGGTAGCTTAAGTATTGCTTTCAATGTTCAAATCATATCACATTACTGCAAATGTGTTTCTTTCCTCCCTAAAGGCATTTGCTTCCTCCTACAAGACAAGCTCCCTATTTTTTCTTCTTTCTCAGGTATTTTATCACACTTCGCTCAGATTAACATTCTGAGCAAATTAAATGGCACTGAAAGATTGAAATGTGGTGGAGATTTAATGCTTAGCTTTAATGAGGAGTTTTTGCTCTCCTATTGAGAGCTGCAGGAAAACATGCATTCTGTAATCAAATACAAAAATGCATTTCGGATCCCCAAAGAAAGGATATAGAACACCCCCTACAAACCGATATATTTATGTTTTCTTTACTTCCTTGATAAATACAGGGCCTTATTTACAAGAAAGTAGAGCATTTCTAGGTTTATGAAATGTTTTAAATCTGGGGATGCAGTAGAATACATGGGTGTTGCGTGGGAACACCCACAGCAACATTCATGGCACGTCCCCTTCACGCAAAGTGCTGCGTGAAAAGAGGCCCTCTTTACAAGGCAACGAAAATCCACGCAGGTAGCTTTACATGGCCTGTGGCGCAAGAGGCTTGTAAATATGCTCCACAGTTTTTCCTGATAGTACCGGTTGACATGGATGGGCACCTCACACACTTCAACCACCTTGTAATTTAGCTGCTAACACTACAGGGTCCGACCCTTATGCTGGTAGTAACAATTTGATGTTCGCTCAGAATGCTGAAACTTAATTACATAAAGGTGTAAGACTCAAGAACCCCCGGCTGTACAGTGAGAGCTTCGCCATTATTGTCTGGCTTTTTAGATCTGGTGTTAGCCAAGACATTTTATTTTCAACTAGCTTACCCGTCGCGCGTTGGTGCAATCTCAGAAGAAAGTACATTTAAGGAAACTTGTTATGATAACATTTAATTTACATTGTGTCATTTTTATTGAAACTTATTAATTTTAATATGGAAAACATTTTAAAGTGTTGTTTTATTTCTGTTTATTTATTAGAGTGCTTGTGGATACACGGTATTCTTTGTTTTTCCGTCTTGTGCGTAAACAAATAAATCAGAAGGTTTTCCGACACGTGAGCTGGCCACATACAGTTGTCCATGTGAGAAGCATGGATTCTCCAAATCTTGTGCTTTGTTGATGGTCATTGCAAAAGCGAGTCGCACCGGAAACTGTAACGTTTAGTATTGGAAAGATTATGGGGGGCCGGGGGGCCGATATTTAACAAATGTTTCTTTTTTTTTTTTGCCAGAAACCTTCACGGGAGTGTACTCAACAACGTTTAACAATTTTATTTTAAATTTTATTTATTTATTTATTTATTTATTTTTTGCCAGAATCCTTCGCGGATGTGTACTCAACAACTTTCAAAAGTTTCATGCCGATCGGATGAATGGTGTAGTAATGCATAAAGGACAAACAGTCATACTTTCGTTTTTATATATATAGATAAAAATGTATGTAGTATACATATTTAGTTACCGAGGTTTTCGGGTAGACCTCTTCATCCATTGGTCTGCTGTAGTGCCATTCACATTTTGATTCCGCCTACCACAGCTTATAACTAGCACTCCCGGTTTTATGTTAATAATTTTTTTAACTTTTCCGTCTGTATTTATCCATATTTATGTTTTGCCCCCCTTATTGGCATTTATCCATATTTATTTTGAGAATAAATTGAGTCATAAAATGGTATGTTTCTACATTTATTTTACTGATAAATATGCTCTCATACTTTTCTGCCTGTGGTGTTTTAACAAATTAAACAGCCAAAAATAGCAAAACACTACAACCACAGGTAAATCTCAACATTATAATACAAATATAGGTTAACATATGCCTGTATTAAGGGACATCTTAACCTGTTTTTTAACTCCCCATGGTGTCTATCTGTTCAGATGTTGACCTTTAGCTTTTGCCAATGATTATGTTGTCTTTGGGTGTTTTTTGTATGAAGGCACATGTATGAAAACAAGCATTGTCCAAAACCCAAAATGTATACTGAGCACACATTGCACCAGTTATTCCTGGCACTGGAGGGGACTACTTATTGTGTGGATGAGTACACTGTGCAAGATCAGAATTCTATCACTCATAGTCAGGTAAGCCAAAGGCTAGAGTAACCTGAAACCATACAAAATCTACATTTTGGCTTTTAGACAATGCTTGTTTTCGTACGTGTGCCTTCATACAAAAACCACCCACAAACAACATAATCATTGGCAAAAGCAAAAGGTCAACAGCCACTGCCATTAATAGGCAGTGCTATGGAGTCGCGGGCAGAGGACATTCATAAATTAAAAAGAAGATTGTTAGTGTTGTGATCCTTAGAAGGCCTATGAGGCTTCATTTTAGCCAGGAAGTCATTGCAAGTGATTTTGAAGCAGGTCTGCATCAGAAACGTGGAAAGGATGGCCTTGGTTGTTCTGGGCTAAAAGATTATGAGCCAAAGAAAATCCTAGAGTTTTTTGTCTGTCTCCGCTATGAGCAACAAGCATACAATCTTTTCTTCCCATAGAGAACTTTGCTACCTACATCTTTTAAAAAATCACTACAGTCAGTTAAACCCTTTCTATACTACTTACTGCTACTCTGCCCCCTTCTTAAATCCCGCAATTGCTCTCTACCAGGCTCTCTGCATTTATTATTTCATCATTTCCATACTTAAATATGCTGACTCATCAGGAACTCCATCTGGCCCTTTCTGCCCTCAGACCTTCAAACTACTTGCTATAATCTCCAAAACTCTCTTTAATCATTTATTCAAATCTGGTACATACCCTGTATGTTTTATATCTATCTCTACCAAAATACCTAAACCGGCCCAGAACTCTCTTTCTTCTCCAAAGTATGTAATACCTTGTTTACTGTCTCACCCTTTACTAAAATATAATAACTTGCTCAATGATCTCCACTCCACTGAATCAGTCCTTTCACAAGTAACAACTTTATTCATCAATTGGTATTTCTACAATATAAAATACTCTGGCGAGCAATGGAGCACTGAACTTTATACGCACTGTTGAGAGACAATGCAAGATTGGGTGCACCTAATGGGGATTTACATCTTTTATTCACACAACTGCATTATATAGATTTAACATGTTTGGCATTTTAAATTTATACGGACAGGGAAACTAAACGATTTGCCTGGAATAATGTGATTTGTAGTCAGTTGCCAAGGATTGAACTCAAAATCCCCTCACCAAATTTCAAAGTCAGCAGCTGAGTCACTAGATCGCTTTTCGAAGCTTCATCATCTCAACTCACAACCACTACCTTTCCCTATCTGTAGCCATTTATACCATTGAGCAACTTACCCTAATGTCTGCCTTAATGTCCCTTGGTACCACTGATACTTCATTGATTTTCCTTCTAGTTTTCTGACCAGTCCTCTTCTGTCACCTGGCAAGCCAATCAATTCCTTCCCACCCCAGCCCCATTTTTCCAAGGCTATGTATGTAGATATGTACATATGTATGTATGCAAGTATGTATACATCTATATGGTAGTTCCATGGCATGAACCTAGCCAAAAGGCAGCAGAACAGTGTATATTATCAAAGGTAATCTTAAAGTCAATAATTAATAGGAGAGGAAATTAGGTTAAGGACAGTTAGAACATTGTGATGTAGTGTTCTTTAAAGGGGTGAATCTTCAACTCTTTCCTAAATTGGTGCAGCGTACAGGAATGTTGTTCCAGATCCTGAGTGCGAACATGGAAAAGGTCTGTTTTCTTTTTTTTTTTTTCACTTCTTAGTCAGCATACTGATATTATCTTGGCTGTGAGTGTGTCAAGAACCACTAAAGATGGAGAGCTTTTGTGCACGATAAGCGGGAGTGCTGGTTGTGAAGGCTTTGTAAATGGTGCAACTGGTTTTAAAGATGGTGCAGGTCGGCAAGGAGAGCCAATGGACTTTCATCCGGATGGGATGCTGGGATCATATTTGTTAAGACCCTGGATGAGTTGTGCTGCAGCTGGTAGGATGCTGTTGTAGAGTGTCAGTGTAGATTCTGGGAGGACATGGAGTAAGACATAACAACTACTCACGTGCAAGAGTACAAGGCTTGGGCAGTAGTTCTGAAGTTGCTTTCTGGAAGAAATGGTTTAACTTTCTTTAGAAGAGAAAGCCAGTACCAGGCCATCTGTGTTTTTCTGACAATGTGTTTCTTGAGGGTGAGATTGGTGTTCAAGGTGAATCCAAGTGACATGGCATTTGGTGAAAGTTGGGGTTCAGAGACTTCAATGTTCATGTCATTGAACTAGGTTTGCACTGTTTTGTGTTTGTTGTTCTTGGCAATTAACAGGAATTCTGTCTTGTTTTAATTGAACTTCAAATAGGTGCTGGGCGATTGGGTTTGTATTATGTGCAAGCTCTGTTTGAGGCACTGGTTGTCTGAAGCAAAGCAAACTTCCAAGTAGAGTTGTGCATCATTTTCATATTGGTGCATCTTGATGTTGTGATCTGTGAGTAGAGCACCAAGCAGCTTGATGTAAAACTTGATAATGACAGGAGACATAATAGAACCCTAGAGGACTTAACACATAGTAGGGATCTTTTGGTTCCTGGTGGTGACCATGTAAACAAATCAGTCAAATCAGTGTTCATTGGAAAAGTAGGAGGAGAAACAGTGAAAGGAATTGCCTGTGACTCAAGTGTACGTACAAGGGTTGGATGGTCAAATTGCCTTGAAGGAACCTGGGAGGTCCACCAGTATAAGGAGTCAGGAGATTGATTTTGTCAATGAGTGGAGAGTGATGAGCCAGTAGATGGCTAAGACCTTGGGGTCGAGTGTAGGTTTATTTATGAGGAGTGATGGAGGAGTTGACAATGGTAAGTAGGAGTAAGAGAGCAACCCCAGATAGAGTTTTAATGAAGGTAAGACATCTTCTTCATAAGCATGCTTGATGTCATACATGTGCTGTTGGATCTTCTGTATTTGTTCCACTGAAGAACACACCGCTGGTAATTCAGAAGATGTATCATGCAGCATCTGCGAAATGCCCCAGATGTTTACACCAACCCGCAGATTTATCCACATGTTATGGGCATGTCCTACATTGGGGAGGTTGTGGTCAGAGGTTACCCGAGGTCTATCCCAACTGACCGAATGATCTCCTTGGACTACTATGGATTGTTGTTTACTGGGTCTTTTCCCTTTCCCGAAGAAGGCAACACTGCTGCACCGCTTTGCAGGCTTAGCATTAAGGCTTGGCAAACGATTAATTACACAGTGCTGGAAATCCCACATGGCATCACAAGGGGTGAAATGGAGGGAGGAGGTGATCAAATGGGCTGTGGCAGAGGGTGAGGCACTTTGACTGGAAGAATATCGGGGATTGAGGAAGAAGCTGGTTTATCTTGAGTGGTCTCAGTTATTAGAGCAGTTTAAGGCTGAACAGGACAAGGACACAGTAGAGCCCCAAGACCCACTGACAGACTAAACACACAGTGCCTGGTTTTCAAGTGGGTAGCAGATTAGACATATTGTGGTATCCACCTTTATCTTTTTACCCCTTCCCCCCTCCCTAAATATTCTACATCCCTGGCCCTTCCTCTCCCCCTATCCCTCCTTGGACTTCTCTCTCTCAGCATTAGTACATTTGCCTCAATGGGCAATGCTGCCGGCGGACGGGGACCATTGTAAAGAAGCAGCAAAGTGTATAGTTTAATTGTTATATGGGTGGGTTATGTTGTGGGTGTGACTATCGGGGTAGGTTATAGGGGGGAAATAAAAAAACAGTTGACAGATATAACCATGTTTATTGCATCATGAAAATAGGTCTACACAAACATTCTTAGCCTAATCAAGGATGAATAAGACATGCATAAGCTCTTGATTAATTTATAAGTATGAAGTCACGAATACTGATGAATAATGGACCGTTATAATTGTATAACAACCAAAAAACGATTGAAATGTATACTGTACATGCATACTAACTGATCTCAATAAAAATTGAGTAAAAAAAATTGTTTCACTGAAGAAGAGGTTGATAGCTTTGCACTTTTATGTGGAGTGAGGATTAGGCAGTCCAGCAAGGGGCTGATGCAGTGCTTGATTGTCATGAACAGTGTTCTGCTTCTGTTGGTGCTTTGGTTGATGGTGACAGTATAGTACTTTGTTTCAGCTGATGTGGTGAGCTGTCTTCATGTTGTGCGGATGGGCTTCAATATCAAGAGATTCTCTAGAGTTCTGTTTTTCTTCTATTTCCATTCATGTCTGAAGATGAATAGTTTATTGTCAGAAAGATATTTAAAATACCAGGGTGCTGAAGGGTTTAGCTTGCACTTGCATTTCTTAATTGAGGCATGAATGTTCAGATTGCTATTCAAACAATTGTTGTAGTAGTTTAGAAGGGCGTTGGCGCAGGATTTGGAGTTGAGAGATGAGTTCGAAACATTAGATTGTCTATGAGGACACCATTGAAGGATCAAATGGTTTGGCCTTATCTTTTGTATTTTTCTATGTTTTTGGTAGTACGTTGAGCAGGGAGATTGCGTTGGCAAAAGGGTCAGTTGAGGCCAGGAGTATGAATGGTTGGTATTAGATATTTGGTGATGTCGAGAAGACAAGGTTGAGGATGTGGCCTTTGGAGTATGTTAGTTGTGTGACATGCTGTACTATGCTGAGTGTACTGAGGATGTTTTTATGAGCATGTGTTGTCAGGGAGGTTGAAGTCACTCACGAGGGTGGTGTGGGTATGTTGGATAGATGAGGCAATCTGAGAATTCATCAATTAAATGCATTGGTGGCCTGTAAATTAGATGGAATGTGGTGGTCTGATTTGAAGAGTGAAGGGAATGACATGTGACCAGCTCGCTGAACTTGAGGCTACTTGCTTGTCATGGGTGTAGGATCAGGAGGACTTATGGATGCCAGCGGGGCCTCATTCCTTTTTATGTGTAGTCCACACAATGGATACCAATGCCTGTGGGAAGGAGGATGTCTGGACTGTGTGAAGATGTTGTAGTGAACTATGTGTCTATGCTGAAAAGGTATTGAAGCGTGTGGTAGGTGATAAGGTCTGCGATGTCTTGTGCAAGAACTACTGCAGAGTGAGAGCTAATGAGCATCAGTTTGAATATGATCTGTAGTTTGAGGGTGTGTGGTAGTTAGTGGAATGTGTAAAAGGTTGGTTCTATGTGTATGGGAACAGTCGAACTGCCAAGCCATGCCTTCCCTGGACCAGAAAAAAGCTTCCGAGGACCGGTTTCTGGCATTCCAGGCGTTCCCATGAGGCACAGGGCCAGACTGATTTGCATATAGCCATGTCTGAACTGGGGTGGCAGAGTGGGCTAAAGAACGGTGATGTATTAAACCCAGATCTTTTGACTGGGTGTGAGTGTTTGATTGATTCAGATGCTCCGTCCATCACCACCCCCTTTTGTACCGCTTTTGGCCACCATAAGTGTGGCAGGGTATGCTCAGACGTGAGTCCCTTGCTCACTTTGCCACTGGATTCAAGCAAGCCGGGCTGAAGACGGCTGGAATGCCAGAAACCGGTCCTCGGAAGCTTGTTTCCGGTCCAGTGAAGACATGGCTTGGCAGTTCGGGCTGGACTGTTCCCATGAGGCACAGGGTCAGACTGATTTGCATATAGCAATGTCTGAACTGGGGTTGCAGAGTGGGCTAAAGAACGGTGATGGATTTAACCCAGATCTTTTGACTGGGTGTGAGTGTTTGATTGATTCAGATGCTCCGTCCATCACCACCCCTTTTTGAACCGTCCTGATACTTTCAGCATTCTCAAATTCCGCTAATCATTATATGGGGAAAACAAAATCTACTCGTCGTGTTACTGGCTCCTTTGTACCACTCTCATCGTTGGCTGATCACAACCCCTATTCTGTTCTTTCAACGAATACGGAGAACGCTGAGAGTAACTCTTCTCTTTTCAATAAGGATATTTTTGTGACACCATCTAACATTCCGCTTATCACCAACAAATTAACTCTGAAATCCCCCACTTTATCTATGTCGACTTCTGGAAAACGTATTAAAAAGGATCCTCTTTCTCCTACTACATACCGTCCTCCTATTATTATGGATATCCTTCTTGAAGAGATCCGAGCTCTTCGGCCCTGCATGGAGGAAACAAATAAAAGATTAAGGAGGTTGGGCTAATTAGTTGCACTGCTACCAAACTCACAGTTCAAAGCCTTTCTGAACAAGTCCAAGTCAGAATTATTAAGGTTTTGCCTGGGAGGAAGTAAAATCTTCAAAAGTGTTAGTAACACCTCCCTAACAAGTAGGTTTTAGGATGTTCCCACGTGGGAAAGGAGAATATGTAAACCTCTTTCTTCTCTCAAAGATAGGATGTATTTTAAGCCATGGAGGATCGAAGCCAGGCTGGGTGGCGAATTGACACAGAGTCTTCTTTCAACTGGGCTTATTTGTGAGCACCCTAAGGTGGACATTACAGTCTCTTTCTGGACACAAAGGCACACTACATGTTCCTGAAGGCGTGGGCGCTTATGAAGTGCATGGGAAAAGAGGACTGCCATGAGACCCATTGGGTGCTTCCACCATGAAGACCCAAGATAAGGAGGTAACCAAGGCCGAATAGGAGGGCAAGATCCAATCCTGTGCTGCCAAGGTGTTAATTGTACTTTACCATAAGGAAATCTCCAGCGTGACTGTGGAGTTTCCCTATGGTAAGGTAAAGTGAGAATAAAAAAAAAATCTAATTAACAAATAAAAATACAAAATATGTTTATAACAAAATTTAATGGTATTGTCAATACATTTTAATTATTTTAACCCATTTAATGCGGCGGACATTCCGCCGCGGTGCGGGCGTTTGATGCAGTCGCGGGGCTGCGTCGGCCGTTGGTCATGCGCAGCACACATAACGGGTTAAATGAAGATCAAAATATAAATTGCTAAAGCACTATTAACTTAATTTAAAATAAATATTTAATTAATGGAAACATTTAAAATTGCAATAAAATTATTTTTTTGAAGTTAAAAATCAAAAAATCCTTTTACAGCTACAGAAAAGAAAATATGCATTATTACCTATTATTGTGATGTATAGTATAAATTACAATAAATATATTTATATTTCAACAAAAAGTATTTTTACATTAATTTTTCATTTCAAATTAAAATATTGTATAATTAAATAATAAATATGTATGACTTTTTAATATTTTTAACATTACATTATATGTATTTAACTATTTAAACAATTTGATTCATTTTAACATTATTTCCTATGAGGTTTTAGTATCATTCCCTCCTCCATTATCTTCTCTGGGCGGGTGTTCCAATACCAGTAGTTAGCCATGTCTGGTGTTGGACTTAATATGGATTTACTACTATTTTTTTAGCAGTATATTGCACTGCTACCGACGCCCCCCCCCTGATGTCCACTCCCAAGACTATCTCGGCTGAGTCGGTTGCATGGATTCCTCAGTGATGGAGGGTCTCTGAGCATGCTGGCAGGCCGCCATGCTGTCATTGCTGCTGGAAATGCCATCAGTGTCTTCATACTTCGTCTTTTCTCTCTCCAAGAAATATTATTTGACCCAATTCTAGATGGCCGTCACATTATTGAAGTCGATTAGATTTTTCCCAATCCAATATGGATGGTTTCTTTGGCCTATAAAGTGAGGGAAATTGGTCAATTCTTTGCATCGCAATGCTTCGTGCTGACCTGTTGTTTTGTTCCTATGCTCCTGATTGAATGCCAGTTATTTCCTGGGGTTTTGCCAGTTCTCTTTCTATTTCTCTTCCTTTTGGGTTATCGGGTTCCTCAAGTCCTCTCCTGGTTAATCCTTGGAATTCTTCTGGAAGGATCTCTTCTTTTTCTGTGGTGTCTCCGACCTCGAGCCCTGTTCAACATTGGGCAAGTCAAGGACATGGAGAGAGAATCAGTGGGTCTTGGCTGTAAAGAGAGTTGACACACCAGTGACCTCAAAGGAAACTGGTAGATCCATGATGTGGAATGAGAACCGGTAGGTCAAGATGTGAAGGAGAACCAGTTGGAGCAGTGGCTTGTACGTTAGGGCATTAGGGCTCCACCTGGTCCCCATTTGTAGCTTCCATCGGCCTCAGAGTGTAAATATTTTATTTCGGTACAGTATAAATTGTATCTGGCCCATAATGTAAGGGTAGCATCAGAGGCTTTAGCTCGGCATCGCTGGAAAAAGTAGACATAACTATAATAAGAGATCGTAACTTTCGATCTCTGAGAGAAGAGGAATTTCCAGATGACAAAAAAGCTTGTACACCAGTCTGGGAATACCAGTATCATGGCGCACCTCTTATCTTCCCCATATTGCCAGTGGCAGGCCATCTGCACCATCACACTGATATAATATGGTCAGGGTGTATCTTTTTATAGTCCTGTCTAAGGTTGCATGTCAATCTTCTCCCTCACAGCCCACCCTTTCCCAATCTTCTATGAGTACACAATGTGCATTAAGCATGTGTGGTGCAGGCCCATGTAAGCTGAAATTTGAGACAAAGTCCAGTCCCTTGTCACCACTGCTTGCAGCTCTCATCCCTTCTTATTATTCCTTCATTTACTTTTCCCACCAAAGCCCAGCTAAAGCCTCTGATGCCATCCCCACATTATGGCGCAAAATTAATTTTGTGAATAAACAGTCAATCAATATATTTTAAAAATGACATCAACAATGTATAAGCACTGTCCATGTTTGCAGATTTCAGAATTGGACTGCTTGGGAAGAAGATTGAGCTCTTCAATGTCAACCAGTGTCTTTCGCCTCTATCTCTTTCACTGTTTGAGTGCTATGCCACACTCACCCTTTCTCATCATTGTGATACGTTAGCCCTGTTATAGCAAGGCATTTCTCCATTTCCTACCCTGTGTCTCCCTTTGAACTCTATCACTTTCTACATGTTCTTTCCTACTCCCTCATTACTGTGACATTCTTTAACCCTCTATCATGTATTCGTGTATCATTCGCTTTCCTGTATCTTCTACCCATTTTGTCACTCTCCTCTTTTCTCTGCAATAACTCTCTTTCCAGTTTCTAACTCTGCATCCTCACTTTGGCTACCTTCTCTTGTGAATGCTTTACTGCCTTCTGTCTTTTCTCTCTCCCTTGCCTGAACTCTCTCCCCTGGGTCTACCCCTTATTACTCTGTTGTATTCTTACCAGCATGTCTCAATTCTTGGTGCTCCCCTCAATTAGGTAGGGGTAGGCTCCCTTGGCAAAGAAGAATATTTCTGAAAACATTTAATAAATGTCCCTCCAGAAATACTTATAAGAACAATGGGACTCATTTGGACATTAACCCACTTGGTCTGCAGACGGATGTCCTCTGCTCCTCTACATGAAGACTAACAAGTGTACTTAGAAATCGTCACAAAGCAGGTGCCTTCTCTGCCTTCATATAAGCCACTTAGGTAGCAGAATCTCACCTAAAATCGCTGAGACTATGCCAGGTGTGTGCCATGTAGAATATGCCCTCTCTGGAAAAAAAACTCAAAAATAAATTCCCAAAGTAAGAGTTTGTTTTTAAAAAAACAAAAGAAGACATTTCAAATAGATTGGCATGCTATGAGTTTTTACCCAGCATGCCGGGGTCATTTCTTTGGTTTCCTCTTTAGGAGCAAGAGAGAAAATAGTAGTAGTCAATTCAACCTCTGTGGTGTCCAATCCCACCGGAGATATAAAGCACAACAATAAACCAACTAATACTATTAGTGTCATTATCAAGGAAATCAATTTAACAAATTTACAGCTTTTTCTGTAGGCAATTTCTATCAAGATCAAAACCAAAAAGGAACCTTGGCAAACTTAAAAATCAGCAAAACTCTTACTGTTTCTAAACAATATATTCACTTCTTTTATAGTAGACTAGCAGACCGTCCCGACGTTGTCCGGGTATGAATTGCTGCGGGCCGTAGTATAATGTTTTGTAGGATTTCGTTTTGATAGCATTTCTTATCTGTGACAGGCCTGTGAAACGCTCTGATTCACGGTGCACTGCTGATGCACTTAAGAGTGCGCGTTCAGTAGTGTGTGAACTCGAGTTTCCCTACTTTATTTTTCCTTGCAATATTATATAGCGCGAACTCGACAACATGGCATGAGCACAATTTACATTACAGAAGAACACACTCATTTGTGGTAGCCACAGGGAGACAAAGCAATTTGCCTGGAATCACAGGATGTTGAGCTGATGCTGAGATTTCAACGTCGGTACAAAAGGGGGTGGTGATGGACGGAGCATCTGAATCAATCAAACACTCACACCCAGTCAAAAGATCTGGGTTTAATCCATCACTGTTCTTTAGCCCACTCTGCCACCCCAGTTCAGACATGGCCATATGCAAATCAGTCTGACCCTGTGCCTCATGGGAACAGTCCAGCCCGAACTGCCAAGCCATGTCTTCCCTGGACCGGAAACAAGCTTCCGAGGACTGGTTTCTGGCATTCCAGACATCTTCGGCCCGGCTTTCTTGAATCCAGTGGCAAAGTGAGCAAGGCACTCACGTCTGAGCATACCCTGCCACACTTATGGCGGCCAAAAGCGGTACAAAAGGGGGTGGTGATGCAGGAAGACATGGCTTGGCAGTTCGGGCTGGACTGTTCCCATGAGGCACAGGGTCAGACTGATTTGCATATAGCCATGTCTGAACTGGGGAGGCAGAGTGGGCTAAAGAACGGTGATGTATTAAACCCAGATCTTTTGGCTGGGTGTGAGTGTTTGATTGATTCAGATGCTCCGTCCATCACCACCCCCTTTTGTACCGAGATTTCAACGTAGCTCCCCAGCTCTAAAGTTCGCAATTCTAGAACTTGTGGCGGGAGGTGTACCTAAAAGTGTATGTCGGTACTGGCCATCTATGAGAGAGACCTGGGCATTTTACAAATCGGTGGTGAAAAAATATGAGTATGCTGGTGGAGATGTGGGCCGCCGTGCCACCAATGTACTTACCGGGGGAGGGTAAACACCCATTATTCCGCAACTTTCTTTCCGCATACCATCACTCCGCATACTTTCATTACGAAAGTACCATGACTCCTGTATGCCATTATAACGCATGGCATTACATTTTATAGGCTTTTACCACGCATACATTTACAACAAAATTCGTTGTAAATGCATGAATGGTAAAAGCATGTTTTTTCAAATGTTTGGATACGGTAAGTATGGGTATGGGGGTATATGTTTTGGGGTACTGAGGTATACGTTTTGGGGTGTTTGGGTATTTTAAGGGTTCAGATATAGTTTTGGTTTATGGGGTACAGGGGTAGTTGTAGGGTTTAGGGATAGGTTTGGGTTTTGGGGTGTAGGGGTATTTTTTAGGGTTCAGGGGTAGGTTTGGGTTTTGGGGTACAGGGGTATTTTTAGGGTTCAGGGCTATGTTTGGGTTTTGGGCTAGAGGGGTATTTTAGGGTTCAGGGGTAGGTTTGGGTTTTGGGGTACAGGGTTATTTTTATGGTTCAGGGCTTGGTTTGGGTTTTGGGGTACAGGGTTATTTTTATGATTCAGGGCTAGGTTTGGATTCTGGGGTATAGTGGTATTTTTAGGGTTCAGGGGTAGGTTTGGGTTTTGGGGTACAGGGGTATTTTAAGGGTTCAGGGCTAGGTTTGGGTTTTGGGGTACAGGGGTATTTTTTAGGGTTCAGGGGTAGGTTTGGGTTTTGAGGTACAGGGGTATTTATAGGGTTCAGGGCTAGGTTTGGGTTTTGGGGTACAGGGTTATTTTTAGGGTTTAGGGATAGGTTTGGGTTTTGGGGTACAGGGTATATTTATAGGGTTAAGATGGGTTAGTGTTTAAGGGTGTTGGGGTATTTTAAGGAGTAAAGGTGGGTGTTATGATTATGGGGTGCAGGGGTATTTAAAGGGAGCAGGGTGGACACCCGGAGCTGGAATGTACAGAACCTGGTAAGAAAAAACAATGAAATATTGGGCACAACGCTCGCTTTTTTCCGTAATCCTGCGCCCCGCACACACCCACGCCCCCAGCACACGCCCACAACACACGATATGAGACATGGCATGAAGGGCGGAACGTACCACACGCCCCCAGCGTTTGTCACACCCCCCCCGCACCCACCCACAGCACAACGCAGACACGCCCACAAGGGACTACTTTGCTGGCACGGTTCTTTTACCTTTTAAATGTATATGGTGGGTGTCTGCATAGCCTATGTCCTTCTGCTGCAACTGCCCTTTCCAACGCTGTGTTGGGTGTTGTGATTGGTACTGTGGTTTCTGAGATTACCTGCCTCAAAGGTTTGGGCTCTCGCTTTATTATATTAGTATAGATATAGATAGATATAGACTTCAAAAAGCTCTTTTCAGCTTTTTGTTTAGTTCATATAGTCCAAACTCTCAAAAACACTTTTCTTCCGACAGTGGGGCGGTTGCGGGGCTACCTACGGCCCAGACGAGGATCATGGCTGTTTGGCACTTGAGGAGTGGTGAGTGCACCGCCCCAGCCTTCGTGGTCAACTGAAGGCATGGAGCCGCAGATCACCTTACCGTCCTGTCAGGCTACTGCGTGGTGACTGGGCCCACTGGGTGCCACTTGGCGACCGTGGAGAGACGGGCAAGGAGTGGCATCCCTGCGGAGGCACCCACTGGATAGAGACATTACTGAAGAAGCGCTCGGGTAATAACAGGGCCCATTCATCTGGATGAGGCGCTCTGATGCGGGCTGCACAGATGTGGGTCAGATACCTGGAACGTATGGTCAGAAATGTGGCCCACATGACTGGTCTCCTCACTTGTGGGTAGTTTTATGAATTCAACGAATGGAGTCTTTTTTGTCTCCTTTCCTGGGGTGGCGGTCTGCCTGTACACCCCCACAACTCGGTGTGGAGTGGGGATGAGGCGGGACCTAGACACACCCTTGACATACAGGTTACCTTGTACCTCATTGTAACGGGGGTCCTCTACCTATCAATTACCAGCCACACAGAGACTCTCCCTGTCAATACCCTGTGTCAGCATCACTAGCACGCCATAATGGGAAAATCTGATGGCCGCCAGTCAAACTTCAATTTGACTGTTGTCGGGCCCCCATGAGGGACTGATGCTGGGCCCAAGGCACTCGATGTGACCGACCCAGCGGAACATACGTGGGTGGAGGACATGAGATCCTGAATCAAATATTGGACTCTTTGGGTACCAAAATGGACACGATCACTCGAAAACTGGAGAAACATGATGGTCGATTACAGGAGGGTGAGCAGGGCAATTCAAAGGTAGAAGACACAGTTTCTTCCTGGGGATGCCCTCCTCATAATGGAGGAATTCCTCAAGGTGATAGCCACCAAGATCAAGGATTTAGAGGTATGTTCCACTGCAATAATATTCGAATTTTAGGAGTGCCTTAATCCACCAACACAGGCAAGTTAGAGGACTATGCTGAGAAATCATTGGTGCCCCTCTTTGGAGCATACTGCTTTTCTTGCCTACTCATCGTGGAACGTGCACACCAAATGCTGGCTGCTCGATCCTGGCCAGGGGCCCTGGCCTGCCCAATTGTTCCCCATCTCTTACATTTTCGTGGTCGAGACACTGCCCTGCGAATGGCTCTTGAGTAATGAACCCTGAACTTCGATGGCAATGACATTTCACTATTCCCTGACTTCACGGCAGCAGTCCAAGAAGTCGGTCATAGGATCATACCGGTCAAACAAAGGCTTCAATGGGCTGCAATCCCTTATGCTGTGCTCTATCCGAACCAGCTTGGGATAACCGAACAAAGCAAGACTTATATTTTCACTGCCCCCCAGGAGGGATCGGAATTCCTGCTAAAGCTTCCTGACTGGGAGATTTAGCTGTTAAAATCCTGGGTTGGCTCCCCCTTGGCTGGAGTGAATTGAGGTGGGCTTGCCTAGACAGTTGTAAGTCCTGACATTCATGCTGGCCCTCTGTGCCCTGGCCCAATGCCTTTGTGATTCACTAATGCATTATTAGCTTGTTTTACTAACATTGCATTGTCCACCATCCACACAAAGTGGGTAACTGGTTAGTTTCTCCTTGACATCCTCAACGCATTGAGGACGATTATTCACATCTCTCTGGCTTCCCCAAAGGACGCTTCTGAGTTTTGACTTACTTTCTGAATGGAACACCAATTGTATTGCTCTACTTCTGATTATATTGGGTTGCATTGGGTGGGAGGGTTTGAATTCCTGTGAGTATGGCAGGGGAGAGCTATTTTTGGTATCGGAGTTTGTTGTTGTGATACACCATCTGCCCTCTGTGTCCTGTCCCAGCCTTCAAGGTCAAAGACCTACCGCTTGTCTCCCATCAAATATTCTACATACAACTCCCTTCTGCACCAACATGACCGGTAAATCAAACACCTCCCTGCCACTCCACACACGTCATACAAATGTATCACCTGAAATATTAGTTACCCATGCAAACGCAGGCACATACTATCCTACCTGGAAAGGCATTGGATCAGCATATGCTCCGCCAGTCCCCCCGGCTCCATCTCTCCCCTCTGTTGGTACTTAGCGCTTGGACGCACCCGGGCAGCAATCGCGCTCTATAAATCCACATACAAATACAAAAACAAATACATAGCACTTATATAGGAAACGTACATGGCTACACCCAACTCCTCACCATTTGATGTAAAATGGGCTTCGCAAGGCTATTCTCCTCCTACTCCTCATATGCCAGGGGCGTAGCACTCCTTGTAAGGGTGAGGGGTGGTACCGTACACACCACAGGGGTCCCTGCATGATGATCGGTCTAGGTAGGTGATAACGCGGGGAAGACTCCATTTACACAGTCAGCATGGTCAACTGCTATGGGCCAGATAATAATAACGTTTTCTTTAATTGTTTGTGGATCCAGATTGCCTCTCCGTGATGTATGTTGCATTGGCCTTCCTGCTCGCCAAGGGGTGTGTTGCCTGCCACTGGGGAAGGGGAGGATAACCTAAATTCAAGGACAAACTTATAGATTTCATATCGTTTTTTAAAAAAAATTGAGAGTTTTATATAGCGTGAACTAGACCCGAAGATATTGGGTATCAGAGCGCTTTACATGAGCACCAGTTTCATTACACAAGGAGACATTCATTTTTGTTAGACGTGGGGAGATTAAGTGATTTGCCCAGAATCACAGGATGTGGAGCGTCCCTGCCGAGACTCGAACCCGGTTACCCAGCTTCGACGTCGACTGCTCTAGCCATAAGGCTACATCCTCTAACATCATATCTTGAACTCCTGCCTTTCCCTTCGAGACCCAGGGATATCTGGCTCCCCCTACACACCTTTCTTCAGACATAGTCCCCAGATCCATCACAGAATGTATAACCTGCTTGTGGTTAACCTTTTGGCATTGCATAGCACCACATTTGCAGGGAAGTACACCTTGCTATCATGGCTTTAAGTTTAACAGCAGCCAGCAACCTTGACTTTTGCTTCCTCGTGATAGTTAACTCTTGATGTGTTTGCTGTTACTGTATGTATGGGGCTCATTGAAGGAGGGAACAGGATTATATGGTATATACCATTGTACATGGGGACAGGAGAAGGCTATGTTACATGCACGACATATCTACGTCTCAGCTGTGGTTGTTTTGATCTGTTCAAATAAAATCCAATTTAAAAAACTACCTACTGCTCTGGGATAAAGACTTTAATTGTTTTCTCAATGGGAGCTTTGACTGCTTAGATGCCCTGCTTAGTTACTGTATGACATTGTTCTCCATTCTGTCCATCAACTGTTGTTTTTGCATTTGTCACCCCGAGTGGGACGGGTATGCTCAGACGTGAGTCCCGTGCTCTCCATGCCACTGGAATCAACCTATCCTGGCTGAAGAGGGGTGAAACCCTGAAACCGGTCCTAGGATGCTTGGATGCTTGGATCTGGGCCTAAATCCATCGTTTTTTGCTCACCACAAAACCCCAGTTCAGACATGGCCATAGCAAATCAGCCTTGACCCTGTGCCTCATGGAAACAGTCCAGCCCGAACTGCCAAGCCATGTCTACCCTGGTCCGGAATCAAGCATCCTAAGAAAGGTTTCTGGCTATCCGCCGTCTTCAGCCAGGATAGCTTGACTCCAGTGGTGTCTAGACCAGCCCCAGTCCGGCCCATAGCGAGCGAGCGCAGCGAGCGAGCCTACCGCTACTAGAGAGGCTTGGGAGGATTCTCCCCCAAGAAAATTTTGGAAAAAGACAGACCAAAATGGTGAATTTTATAGCACATTTTTCATTACATAGTCAATTGTATCAACTTTCAAAGCACAGTAAATAGTAGATGATGACCTTGAAGAGCACCAGGTTACCCACCAAGTCACATGTACCCATAGACCTTCTTTCAGAAAGCACCAAAAATAGACACAAGTAGTGAATCAGAGAGAACAAAGTAAAAGTGAGACCAGCCCCCACACGGTGTGTAGCGAGCAAGCGCAGTGAGAAACCACTACTATGGGGGAGTTTGGGGGGTTGTCCTCAAAGAAAATTTGAGACAGAAAGGCCAAAACAAAGCTTTTTTCAACACATTTTTCATTGCTTATTAGATTGTATTAACTTTTAAAGCATAGTAAATATTTACCTCATGGAGCACCAGGATACTCAGTCATAAATCACAGACATTCCTACAGAGAACACTAAAAAATGAAATGTCAAGCACGAAACATGAATTTAAATATAACCAATTTTTTTTTCATATAAAATAGCATAACGTCATTTAAAAACGCACTTAACTTCAAACAATTGTGCAAAGGTTCATAGTAAAAAGTATACAAGACAATGTGTATTTCAACCCTTGTGGTACCAATACTTTTGAAAAGAGCTGCTACTCTTTAGTGCGACAGGAAGTAACACTTCTAAAGAGGACTGATTTCCTTTCTTGGAGCAGCTTATCACTGCCAGGGTGTAATAACTGTGATAGGTCAGTGACTGCACATCTGAGGTGAATGCAGCAATATGGGCCAGTGAGCACCCACTTTATTTATTTTAAACATTTGCTAACCCGTTTGAAGCAATGCTCTGTGAGGGCTGAGGCATTTTTTGTTTGCTTTTTAAATAGAATGACTGATCTTTGCAGCGGTCTAGTGCAACTGCAAGATTTGGGTGCCCTTTGTGGTGAGTTGTTCTGCCATAAGGGTGCACTCACTGAATAGTTCTTGAAAAGGGAAGTGTCTGAATTTCTAAGTTCATTTAGGAAAAAAAGGCCCATAATAATAATAACAAAATAAAAAGTAACAGAAGACAAGTTAGGTTTCCTCTGTGTGAGCCAATGTACGTTATGCCAATTAGTTTTGCTGTGTATGTATTCTCTAACGAGTTCTGTAAAAGGCCAGAGTGATGCTTTAGCCGAAATATAGCGAACGTTCTCCGCCTCCTCCTGCCACCTGCTCACCACATGCCCTCGAGGTCCTCCTGGATTCCAGGTTGATGCATGTAGCATGTTTCAACCTCTGAGGGGTGGTGATGGCTCATGGCTGGCTAAGTTACATGGAGGATTGGGGTCTGGGATAGCCGTTCCCGAGTCATCAATTAGGGCCTGCCTGGCCTAGAGCCTGAGGCAAGCCACCACGCCGCTCTGCCCCTGCTCACAACAAACAAAACCACTAGGCTGCGAACCGGGTCGGGCCTAGCCCTGCTGCCCCTTGCCCCTTTTGCTCCCTTTTGCTTTTAATTCATTTCTCTGGCCCGGTCGCGACATCCCCATAAATGTCACCAAGCGCCCACCACCCAGTGGTCGAAGTGGGGGAAAAAAAGTAGGGGAACTGTGGGCGGAGAATCAGAGGGTGGGAATAACCCGTGGATTGGGTCAGTGTGCGGAGTCAGAGGTGTGGCAGAAAGAGCAAAACATCCCAATTTTTTGTATTTGTTTCCTATTTCACTAACCAGTTACAGCTTATTACGTTATTTAATTTAACCAATGGATACACATGTTTATTTAAGGTTTAATATTAGTTATTGACATTAAAATACATTCACACAGTGGGATACGTTTCTAATCATAGAAGGTCCCAAATATCCTTAAAAGTGGAATTGCAAGCCTTTTATCTCCCAGCCATGGAGTTTCTGTCATCAGAACTTCTCCTCCCTTTTCCACAAGAGCAGTTCAAACATGAATGGCAAAATATCCTAGTTTGCAAATGTTTTTGGCCTCTCTTATTTGCCACATAATACATCAACTGCTGCATAATTGGACGATTTTAACTAATACATTTTTAATACCTCAACATATCAAAAGTCACTAAGAAATGTGACTTGTGCTGCTGTGAAGTGGAGGGGCTTGTGAAAATATTGACTGGTCACCTTTCTCACTGCTGCAGTTGTATGTTCCACTGGTACTAATAGGTAAAAATCTTTGTGCAGAGGCTGTTAGCATGTGTAAAAATGTCAAAATAATAAAGTATCAGAAACTTTACAGCACCACTTATACCTTTGTAGGGTATCAAAGTGCTTTACATCACACATATTACAAATAGACAATCAATCCTATGTGTGTAAATCACTGTATAGGAAATGTTACATAAGAAAAAGGACTACAAAGTGTTGGAGTCACATGACAACCATAATGGTAAACAGCATAGCTTAATAGTGATTGGTCTGGAGAAACACTAACTCAGAATTTTAAACGTAATACCATGGTTGGGGGTTCTCTTTAATAATCAGAATTGATTTCTACCCAAATGAGCCCTCTTTTGTAACATTAGGATAATGAAAGACTGGGGAAAAACCATAACACTCTAATTTATACCTTGCAGTTTGCATGCAGCTCTTACATGACAGTTAATAGCTCACTGTTCTATGTTAGGATTTTAATGTATTAACTGCAAGTAACAATAGGGCCTCTCTGGGAAAAGCAGGAACCCCCTGACCTATTTACATTATGCAAAAACAACAATTGATGAACATAATGCATAACAATGTCATGCATTCACCCCAGTGCAGAGATATGGGCCTAAATCCATTGGGGCCTGTTCACGGAACTAACTTAAGACAAAATCCTAAATTTACTCCTTTTGGTATTTACAGAAGTTAGGATTTTGTCTTTTTTCTTAAGACAAACTTAAGACAGACTTACGACAGACTTAAGACCGAATTAGGACAGACTTAAGACAAACTTAAGACAGACTTAAGCAGACTAAAGACAGACTTAAGACAGACTTAAGCAGACTTACGACAGACTTAAGACGAAAACCTAACTTAAGTCTGTCTTAAGTTTGTCTTAAGTCTGTCTTAAGTCTGTCTTAAGTTTGTCTTAAGACAAACTTAAGACAAAATCCTAACTTCTGTGAATACCAAAAGTAGTAAGTTTAGGATTTTGTCTTAAGTTACTTTTCTGAATCGGGACCATTGTTTTTTTTCTCACCATGCCATTCCAGTTTGAACCCAGCCATATGCAAATCAGTCTTGACCCTGTGCCCAATGGGAACAGTCCAGCCCGAACTGCCAGGCTAAGTCCTCCCTGAACTGGAAATAATCATCCTAGGACCAGCTTCATTTGTTGCAGTTACACTATTTACATTATGTGCACTTTTTGGTCTGTATGGTACATGTTCTTAGCCCTATTTCCATGAGTCAAAACGTCCACTAGACTAAACACCTTCTGTCTCTACTAAGAACATGAATCACTGGATTTATCATGACATTTTTATTGTTGCCGAAAAAAATGTTGGAGGCCAGTAAGGAAACAGAAAGTGCTTTTAAAACCATATTATACTTGCAAACATGAGGCCCCCACCTGAAATCAGCGCCAGCCGTGGTTCGTGCAGGAAAGAGCGGTGGGTGGTGGGTCCGAGTAAATGGGGATTTTGAGGGACAATGCAGAGGGAAAATAAATTATTTATTTAATTTCCCTGTGCATCATCCCTCGAAATCCCCCCTTACCTGGCCTCTCTGCCACACTGATGTTACCTGCATGAACCACGGCTGGTCAGCTCCTGGTGCGGTCGCACTGCCCTAGAGCCACCCTGCTCAAGCGTCCTGTGACCTCAGTGACAGAGTCACTGTCATTCTTTGGTGTGCTGCTTCATAGGCCTGCCTGCAAGACTGAAGGTGAACTTCAGAATGAATTGTGGTGGACAGCCTTCTAGGTTAAGAATAGAATAGAATAGAAGTAGCATTTATAGAGCGCATGGCTACCCATGGGCATCCCAGCGCTAGGACGTCAAAGAAGCTTCTGAGGCTTATCTCGAAAAGAGCCAGGTTTTCAACAGCTTGCGAAAGATCAGATGGTTGGTTTCTTTTTGCAGCAGAAGGGGAAGAGAATTCCAGAGCTTGGCGGTGTTATAGGAGAAGAGCCGACCTCCGCTTCTGGCTCTTTTGATACTTGGTACAAAGGCCAGATGCAGTTCATCCGAGCGTAAAGGGCTATTAGCTTGAGAAGGTTTGGCTAAAGGGGAGATGATCTCAGGTCCATTCCCTCCAAGCAGTTTGTGAGTGATACAAAGAGCTTTGAAATGGACTCTATCCCGAATGGGCAGCCAGTGTAGAGCTTTCATGGCAGGTTTGGCTGACTGTCGATAGGGAATTCCCATGAAAGTTCTTGCCGCGCAGTTCTGGATCATTTGGAGTTTAGAAAGTACTGCTTCTAGGGCATCTAGGTAAAGTACATTGCTAAGGTCCAAGCGTGATAGAATAAGCCCTTGTACTGCAAGTTTCGTAGCTTGAAAAGGGAGTAGAGGAAGTACTTTACGTAGCATTCTAACCATGCTAAAGCAGGCGGCGACTACCTTTCTGGTATGGAATTCAAGAGTAACGTCTGAGTCCAGCCAGAACCCCAAACTTTCTATATTTGATTTGGGGATGGGTGCCGATCCCATTGCAGTCGTCCTCATCTCAATTGGTCTGAATAGTTACGGGTTACCCAGGAGCATGAGCTCTGTCTTGTCCCCATTTAGCTTCAGATAGAAATAGTTCATCCATTTAGCCACTTCTTCAAGGCAAGTACAGAGTGGGGTTGTGGATGTATCAGGATGGTTAAGTGAAACCACTACTTGAGTATCATCAGCGTATGTTACGATGTTCACTCCGTAGGGCTGTATGATCTCTGCCAGTGGAGCCATATAGGCGTTGGGCTTAAAGAAGAGCCCTAGGGACTCCACGTAAGAGGGGCCAATGTTCGGAAGTGGCTTCACCCTCAAATACCTGGAAAGATCGCCCCTCCAGGAGAGACATCAGCCAGGTTATGGCTGTTCCAGACAAACCCAGATTTCTGTGACGGTCAATCAAGATATGGAGATTCACCGTATCGAAGGCCTCACTCAGGTCCAAAAGGATCACGGCAGATGATCCTCCTGAATCGAGAATTTTTCTTGATTCTTCCATGACAGCTAGGAGATCTGTTTCTGTGCCGTGACCAGGACGAAATCCTGTTTGGGTTGGGTGGAGGAGGTGGTTGGATTCTAAGTAGGCAGAGAGTGTAATATTAACATATTTCTCTAGAATTTTTCTATTTCCCGGGAGGAGGGAAATCAGACGATAGTTGGCCAAGCAGTCAGGGTCTAAGGTAGATTTCTTCAGAAGAGCTCTGAATAGCTTTTTTCGGGAGGGGGGACAACTCAGGATGAGATGGATGAATTAATCAGATCTAAAATGACTAGGCCAACTATCTTTTTTTTTCTTTTTATTTAAGTTTTTATTGAGCAGTGCCACAAAGAAAACATCCATTATTTATACTTTATAAGAGAAACAAGACAAAGAAAAAACATTTTACACTGAAAGCAGATCCCATCCTGATTAAACACATAAGATAATCAAAAGATGGACAAAAATTAACAGTCAGCAAAATGGTCCCAGACCCTTGAAAATTTCTTTGTTGCCCCCACCCGCTTAGCGTAAGCCTCTTCAAAACATTCTGTACGTTTCATTTTACTCATCCATTTCTCAAACAAAGGTATTGTCACGAATCTCCAGTTTTGTAAGATCAATGAACGGGCAACTAACATCGCAATAGCAAGAAAGTGCCCTTGAGATTCAGAAAGTTTCACCTCCTTGCTACCTATACCAAACATATCTGCTTCTGGAGAATGTTTACAATTTTTCCTGATCGCGCCACTAAAGTATGCAAACATTTGTTCCCAAAAAACTTGTAACTTTGGGCAGGAAAAGAATATATGTTTCCATTCCCCTGCTGCTAACGTACCACATCGGAAACAACTATTAGGCACCTGATAAGTGTGGCTCAAATCCACCGAGTGACTTACCGCACTCACCTATAATTGCCAAGTAAGAAGTCAGCCGGACAGTGGAGAACAAATAACAAAGTATTTTATTAGGCCACAAACTCCCATATGAGAGGGCCCTGTCCGACCTCACCCCTAAGAGTACGCCGAGAGGACTGCCTCATTCCACCACAGCAATACATTATAACATGGTACAGCAGAGTAAAACACGCCCATACTGGAAAAGTACTGGACCCAAGAAAGGGTGAACAATGGCCTCATACAAAAGGCATCTGCACCTGCAATAGCAACATTTGGTTATCTCTGCCCAAGGCCACCGAGCCAGGCCTCAGCGTCTCCAGAGCCTGCGAACATTATAGATAAGAGTTTTTTGCCAGTTTCGGTCACAATTAGCTAAGAAACGAAAACTGCTGCGTTCAGGGTTTTTCTATTCCTACGGGAGGGGGGATGAGCGAGTGCGACTCGCGCACTGAGAGAAGCACCCAAAATGGTGGCACACAGGCTAAGCTAAGAATACTAGATCTTGTTACATGCATAAATGAATCATGGTTGCATGCATAAATGAATCATTAAACGAAGAGTACAAACATAAATGCGTAAATGAATAACTCATTGGTTAGACACATCAGGCTAACTTATATATGTAAAAGAGTGGGTGGGGCATCAGGAAATGAAACCTATCAGACCCTCCTTTTAGCCTGATTGTGGCTAACATGAGTGTAGCCTTTATTAGCCAAAAGGTAGGGTCTTTACACACCAAACTACGGACAGGGAAACATACTAATCAAAAACATCATCATCAATAAGCATTAGCCAACCAATGTCGGGGAGCTTGATGTTATCAGAAACAGGGTACTGGCGTGTTGTTCTTTTGGTACGTGGCATATTACTGGCACACATGGAGCAAAAAGAGGGAAGGCAATATACACAAAACAGCAAGTGAGCAACACCCCTACTATCCCTACAACCCCCATCAAAATCTTTCAGCTCCAGGAGGAGAAAATGCCCCAGAGCCAAGCCCGTAGGGACCAAGTACCAGTGTCCTGATGAAGTTCAGCCGCTAATCTATGAAGTTTTTGCACCGCTAAGTTAACAGTAGGGGCCGAATACGGAATATATACACAGCAAGACATCCCAATGACGCGACAGGCGCCACCCCTGTCAGCAAGGATGACGACAAGCACCATCCGGTTCTGGATCGTAAATAATCTCATAGCCTGCATCTCAACTGACATATTAGCTGCAATGTCCGCCTCAGTATTTACTACTTTCTCCATTACTCTGGACAGTCTCCTAATTGCCCTACTATTAAATATGGGCCCCCAAAACGGCAGTAAACCCTTAGAAAAATCTGTCCATTGTTGCAGAGAAGTATCAGTCTGGTCTACATCTTCAACTTGGAGTGCTCTCCTTTTTCGCTGTCCAGGCAAACCGACGATGAGTCTTATGATAGTCTGAGGGTGCTACATAGACAGGGGGAAGTAGGTAAGCCAGCTAACAGACCCCACCCCAACCCTCAGGCAACCACAGATATCCATTTTCTCCACAAACAAAGTAAATATTTGGAGGGGTGACCAGAGAGGGTCTGAAAAGCAAGCTTCTAACAAACTCCTGAGGCGGAAAGCCGGGAGCGCTGCTCATTTTACTTGCTTTTAAAAACTGTATTTTTCACTGCTGTGTGTTTAAAATCTTACCGGCATCTTGCCAAGATCCTTGCCTGCTTCAGAGGTCCCAGACAGCCGATTTGGGCGCTGCCTTGGGGAATCCTCCCTCGCTGCCGCCATCCACCGCGAGCGAGTAAGCTCCGCCCACTTTGCAGGCCACGCCCCCTTCCATCTGTTAAAAGGGCGCGCTGATCACTAGCGCGTCCTTCTAACAAACTCCTGAAGCGGAAAGCCGGGAGCGCTGCTCATTTTACTTGCTTTTAAAAACTGTATTTTTCACTGCTGTGTGTTTAAAATCTTACCGGCATCTTGCCAAGATCCTTGCCTGCTTCAGAGGTCCCAGACAGCCGATTTGGGCGCTGCCTTGGGGAATCCTCCCTCGCTGCCGCCATCTACCGCGAGCGAGTAAGCTCCGCCCACTTTGCAGGCCACGCCCCCTTCCATCTGTTAAAAGGGCGCGCTGATCACTAGCGCGTCCTTCTAACAAACTCCTGAGGCGGAAAGCCGGGAGCGCTGCTCATTTTACTTGCTTTTAAAAACTGTATTTTTCACTGCTGTGTGTTTAAAATCTAACCGGCATCTTGCCAAGATCCTTGCCTGCTTCAGAGGTCCCAGACAGCCGATTTGGGCGCTGCCTTGGGGAATCCTCCCTCGCTCCCGCCATCCACCGCGAGCGAGTAAGCTCCACCCACTTTGCAGGCCACGCCCCCTTCCATCTGTTAAAAGGGCACGCTGATCACTAGCGCGTCCTTCTAACAAACTCCTGAGGCGGAAAGCCGGAAGCGCTGCTCATTTTACTTGCTTTTAAAAACTGTATTTTTCACTGCTGTGTGTTTAAAATCTTACCGGCATCTTGCCAAGATCCTTGCCTGCTTCAGAGGTCCCAGACAGCCGATTTGGGCGCTGCCTTGGGGAATCCTCCCTCGCTGCCGCCATCCACCGCGAGCGAGTAAGCTCCGCCCACTTTGCAGGCCACGCCCCCTTCCTTTCCCTCTCTCCCTTTGATCCCCGCATAAAAGGATGTGCTTGGGCCAGAGGCGCAGCGGACGGGCGCAGCGGGCGCGACGATTGCGCGCCAAAGGCGCGCCTAAGGCAAGCCCGTCTGCGCCCGTCCGCGACTGTCCGGGGCTAGGGGCACGTCACTCTGCCCCGCATATCACCTATACCCCCAACCAACTACGCCGCCTCCAGGGACCATGGCCCATCTCAGCCTCCATCCACTCCCACATTTCCTCCCTCGGTCTTTCCCCTGCCGCTCCCCCTCACATCCCCTCTCCTATAGTTGGCCCCCCTCTCTCGCCTAGAGACAATGCTCTTCCTACAACCTCCAAAGCCCTCACGGCACTCTATCTCTACACCCGGTCCGCAGTCGCCCATGCGCATGAACTCTCGGTCCTGCTGGACCTTCATGCCCCAGATCTTCTCTTCCTAACGGAGACCTGTTTCTGCGATGACTCCCTCCCCGCCCTTCTAGCCACCTTACCGGCCCAATACTATGCCCTTCGGGCAGATCGCCCTACTGGCAGAGCCGGGGGCGGCGTGGCGGTCATCGCACGTACCGACCTTCCCTTTCAAACCCTGTCCCTGCCAGACATCGCGACCACCGAGTACCTGGTTATCCGCACTACCTCCACCACTCCCCCTCTGACCTGTTTTCTTACCTACCGTCCTCCTCAATCCCCTCTACAGTTTCTCCCTGACTTCCTGGAAGTCTTGGCTACTATTACAGTCAACAATTCCTCTATTCTACTTCTCGGCGACTTCAACTTCTGGCCCTCTGACCCTGCCGAATGTTCGTCCTCAAAGGAATTTTCCGAAACCCTCCAATCCCTCAACTTCACACCCCATGTTCATTCCCCTACCCAGATTAAAGGTCACACGCTAGACCAGATCTGGTCCCTGAACTGTCTTGTGGAATCCCTCTCAATTTCGCCTTGCACTTGGTCTGACCACCACATGATCTCATTCTCCCTACCCATTCACCCCCCAGCCAAGCCCCCTCACCCTAAAAACACCTGGGTTCGAGCCTGGGGCCGAGTTAACCCGGAAGATCTCTCTTCCCTTCTCACCACCTCCCTCCCTTCCTTGCAGGGCCTATCCACCCTCTCCCAGGTTAAGGCCATAGAACAGTGGCTCTCCTCAGGCTGCGATTCTGTTGCCCCGCTCAAGCGTATCACTTCCAAGCGTGAGAAGGACGCCAACCGGTGGTTCAACGAAGAGCTCAAGGCCACCAAATTAGCAGTACGTCGCGCGGAGCGGGCATGGAGGAGAAACTATTGCCCCACTCTAGAACTGGAGTACATCAACACCCTGACCCAGTATAAAAAAGACATCTTGGAGGCCAAAACCACCTACTTCTCCTCCAAAATCCTTGCTGCAGAAAACCAATCTAAGGAAATATTTGCGATTGTTCATAACCTGGCGTTCTCGGACAGAACAACCCTTAAGCCCGCCCCGTCCGAAGAACTCTGCCACTCCCTCAACAATTACTTTATTCACAAAATTGCTACCATTAAAGCCAACATCCCTCCCCCTTCTCCCTCCTTTGTTGACCCCCAATGTCCCCCTCCCAAGGGAGAACTCACCACCCTCCCCCCCATAACTAAGGAATCTCTGACCTCCTTAGTACCTTTGGTCAAATCTGGCTCTCCACTTGACCCCTGTCCTGCCCACATTCTCCGCCACATTTTTGTCACCTGTCCAGACCCCCTCCTTCATCTCCTCAATAGCTCTCTTGCTCAAGGCGTGGTACCGAACCCTCTGAAATCTGCGGTTATTGTGCCTATCCTGAAAAAACCCGGTGCGGACCCCTCTATCCCTGCTAATTTCCGCCCCATCTCCCTCTTGCCATTTCTGGCAAAGGTGCTCGAGCGCCATGTCACCTGCGCTCTGAGCTCCTTTGTGGAGATGCAAGGAGCTCTTGCCCCCCGCCAGGCCGGCTTCCGCCCCGCACACTCTACGGAGTCCGTTGTCATCTCGGTCCTGGACAACCTCAGGGAGGGTATGGATATCAACCAGCGCCAGGCCCTGGTGCTCCTCGATCTCTCAGCCGCTTTTGACACTGTGGATCATACCATCTTACTTTCCCGTGTCAAGGCGGCGGGGATCGGGGGGACCGCTCTGGTCTGGCTATCCTCCTTCCTGAGCGACCGCACCCAGGCCGTCCGCCTGGGTGATTTCACAGCGGACGTCCGGAAAGTTCAGTGCGGGGTCCCCCAAGGCTCTTCCCTCTCCCCCCTTCTGTTTAATCTTTATATCGCCCCTCTTATCTTTTCTCTGCAACAAATGGAGGTCGCCGTATTTAATTATGCGGACGACTTCCAGCTTGTTTTCAATCTGTCCTCCTCCCCCTCTTCTGCTCTAAACTTCCAATCTATCATGCTCCATATCCGGGACTGGATGAACCACAACCACTTGAAACTCAACCCCGATAAGACCGAGCTGGTGTTGACGGGTGGTTCATCCAGCCCCTGGTCCTCTCTGTTCTGGCCCCCCTCTCTTGGCCCTTCTCCTGTCCCCTCTACCTCAGTTAAAACTCTTGGCATAAAACTCAATTCTCAACTCACCCTTCACTCCCAGGTCAGCTCTGTGGTCTCTTCTTCTTTCCTTTCACTGCGCACTATACGCAGGGTGTCCCGTTTCTTTACTTTCACCGCTCTCAAACTTATCATCTTGGCCATGGTGGTGTCCCGCCTGGATTACGGCAACGCCCTATATGCAGGTATTCCTGCATATAGCTTACGGCGTTTGCAACAGATACAAAACCAGGCGGCCCGCCTGGTCTTCAAACTCCCGAAATTCCACCACTCCACCCCCCTCTTGAAGTCTTTACACTGGCTCCCTGTGCGAGCCCGGGTCCAATTTAAGCTCGCCTCCATCACCTTCTTGGCACGCCTAGGCTTGGCACCAGCGTTCATCTCATCCGAGATCACCCCTTACGTTCCCACCAAGGAACTGCGCTCGTCCTCCCAGTCCCTCCTCACCATCCCACGCTACCGGAGAAAGAAGTGGGGAGGCTCGAAATTTGCCACCCTTGCCCCGCTCCTTTGGAACTCCCTTCCCCTGGAACTCCGAACCCTCACCCTGTACCCACAATTTCGGAAACACCTCAAGGCCCATCTCTTCATGAAGTCCTTTGACTAAAACCCCCGCAGTTTCCCCTGTCTTCTGGCCCCGGATCTTTGTTAGCTGTAGCGCCAAGAAACCGCTGGTGTATGCGCGCTTTACAAATAATTTCAAACTCAAACTCAAACTCAAACTTGAATTGACGCTGTCACATTGCAGGAGCTATTCCCTACCTTTATAGGGCCCCTCCCCATGATGCAAAAAAATGGTGAGGGTCCAACGACTGCCAGGGGTACCAAAGAATGACTACTACTATTAGTCGCAGGAGGGTGTCTGTAGGCCAAAGAGGAATTTAACTGTAGGAAACTCTCCCTAACTTTGTCAGAATTATTAGGAGTCACAAACCGTCCCACTTTCTTCGCACATGTATCCAGGAATGTCTGATCAAAACGTCCGTCTGTAAACAACTGTCCAAGAGAGGAGGTGGGCATGGGGCGCACTCGCCTAGTCAAAGTAGAGCCACTACTGGGTAACCTAGGATTTAGAAAATCAGATTGTTGGAAGAATTTCACCATACCAATTAAAGTGTACCATCCCACACAACTATTTATAGGCGTTAGGGGAAGAGCCAGTAATCTATCCTTTTTGTAAGCTGCAGAAGGTAACAACCCACAGACCCAACAATCTGTCACATTGTACACAGCATGAGCATGATGTAGAGTCTTGATAAAAACATTATCTTTATAACCTTTTCGTAAACATTGTTCACCATATTCAACTGTTACCATATTGTGCTCAGGAGGAGCAGGAGTTGTTGGAATAAACACATGGACAGGGTAGGCTTTGTCTAGAAAAAACAGTATGCCAAGAATTACTAAAAAGGCAATGACTAATATCACGATGACCACAATTTTCCCCTTTCGAGGTAAAGCTAACCATGGAGAGTCCGGGTCTACTCTACGAGGAGCTGCAAAAGGCTGCTCCTCCTCTGGAATAGGACGGCCAAAAGGGTACATATTCACTAGCTAAAAGTCCAAAACTAAACAAAAAAATTAAACAGTCTCAGGCACACCGAAGCCGGCCAAGGGGGTTCTTCACCCTCAGAAGAGATCTTCTCCCTGTGTCCGTTAAAGCCTCACAGGCAGGCTTCTATTGTTCATTCCCTAATCCCACGACGGAGTCGCACAGCTTTTACAACTCAGAGGAGCACTTAATCTGGGCCCAGGCGTGGTCCTAGTGTCCCATCTGACAATGTCTCGACAGTATACCAGGGCTCTTACAGCAGTCCGTCCCTCACACTTAACTACCTTTCAACACAGTTCGCTCCTAGATCCCTATCTCAGCCCTTCTTTCAATGCTCAGTTCTCCTTTCTTCCTTTTCTGGGCCGCAGATTATAACGAGTGCTCCCTCGCACCTCTGGATCTGTGAACAGAATGGGGGGCTCAATGGAAGGGGACTTATCCGCTGATGTTTGCTTTTTGCGATCAGGAGAGGTCTCACCACCAGCAGTCGGAGTTGGCCTCTTTTGTTTCTGATCCGGTTCCTCACCCCTCAAAAAAGCATCCGAGAAGGGTATATATTGAGGGATTTTCTCACTTTCGTCATCAGTGATGCCTTTTCTCACCCATTCGTCATACGGCAGTGGCAGCGGGACTCGCTTCACATGAGAGGCATGGGTCCATGCCTTACGACCTTGTATCCGGAGTGCGGTGCGGGTGGCGAGGATCACCTGTCTAGGCTCCGACCACCTCGGATCCAGGCAAGACTTCCGCTGGTACTTCTTGACGACAACCCAGTCCCCAGGTTGTATGGTGTGTCCTTGCCCCTCCGGCCGTGGCTTCAGGGTGTCTCCTACCTGCTGATGAATAGAACGGAGATCTTTAGTCAAGGCAAACAGGCAATCTGTCAACTAAGGGTATTCTATTTCTGAAAAACATTTTGGTCTAGGGACACTCCACACGTTGGCCGGGCGCCCAAAAATGACTTCATGGGGGGAAACCCCTGTCGTGGAGTTGACTGTCAGTCTAGTGGAAAGTAAAGCCAGGGGAAATGCATCCGGCCAACGTAACCCTGTACTCTTTTGTATCTTGGCCATTTTCAATTTTAGCGTGCCATTAAACCTCTCTACCAGACCTGCAGCTTGGGGGTGTCGTGCTGCGTGGAATTTTAACTTCATCTGTAATCCCTTACATATCAGTTCCATCAATTTAGCATTAAAGGGTGTGCCGTTGTCACTCCAGATCACCCGAGGCAATCCATAGCGAGAAAAGTACTCCTTTATCAACATTTTGGCTGTTGAGCTAGCTGTACAATCCTTAGTCGGGAAAGCCTCCACCCACCTGCTAAAAGAGCACACCACCACCAAGACATATTTGAGGTTATTCACTCTTTCCATTTCAATATAATCCATTTGGAACACTTCAAAAGGGAAAGAAGGAGGGGCAAAATTTCCAACCAGGACAGGTGTTCCCTTTCCAGGATTATGTCTCAAACAAACCATGCACTGCTGCACTAAATAGGTGGCCGTCTTGGAAATGTTCTTGTTGCTCCACACTGGGTCTAGTAATTTACAAATACCTTTGGCACTAATGTGAGCTGGCCCATGTGCCATTGTCACCACTGGGAGGACATATGCATCCGGGAGTAACCATCGTCTTTTTTCTGACTCGTCTATCCAACACTCATTCTCATCCAACCGTCCCCCACCATCCTTCCATGTCCTTAACTCATCCTCAGTCGCCTTTTCTTGTATGTTCTGCACACTTTGCACAGTATTCGCAAACATGTCAATTTCAGGTACCCACCTAGCCGGTCCTGCCACGAACATTCGAGGGAGTTTCGTCCTAGCTGTCTCCTTAGCTGTCTGATCTGCAAATGCGTTGCCCCGTCCTACGTCATCTACCACCGCTTTGTGTGCACTACATTTGATCACAGCCATTCGTCTAGGAAGTGTCAGTGCTGTCAATAATCGTAGTATCAACGGGCCATTCTGTATCTTTTGTCCATGTGATGTCAAAAAACTTGTCTCTCTGCCCACAGTCCCCCGTAACTATGAGCCACGCCAAAGGCGTAATGGCTGTCAGTATAAATGTTCACATCCAGTCCTTCACTCAATTCACATGCTCGCATCAATGCTATTATTTCTGCAGATTGAGCTGAGTGATACGGGACCCTAGAAGTCTTCACCACCGTCTTTAATGTTGTGATTGCATATGCTGCAGTTGAAGTCCCGTCCGGAAGTTTAAAACAGGACCCATCAACATACAGCTCCCCGTCAGGCTCGTCTAGGGGAGTGTCCGTCAAATCTATTCGTCCCTTCGTCTCCTCCTCTGTCCGAAACAAACAATCATGGACTTCATTGTCCTTTTCATCTGAGGGAATTGGGAGCAATGTGGCTGGGTTCAGAATAGCACATCTTTTAATGGTGACATGGGGTGCAAATAATGTGAGCTCATAGCCAGTGAGACGAGTACTAGTTAAATGCTGCATCTGCGTTTTGTTCAGTAAAGTGTTCACAGCGTGCGGTACCATCACTGTGAGGTCAGAACCCAACACGAGCCCCGCCGATTGTCTAATTGAGACTGCAGCAGCCGCTGTAGCTCTGAGACAACTCGGCAACGCTCTCGCCACATTGTCGAGCATAGCGGAAAAATAAGCACAGGGTCTCTGTTTTCCGCCAAAACATTGAGTTAGGACAGACAACGCGCAACCTTCCGCCTCATGTACGTAAAGCCCGAAAGGCTTCAGGTAATCAGGAGTTCCCAAAACAGGCGCAGAACACAAAGCAGTTTTTAGTGACTCAAAAGCTTCTTGACATGCAGGAGTCCAAGGTAGGGGTTCGTGCACCTCTTTAGTAGTCAGGTATAGAAGGGGTTTGGTTAGTAAAGCATAATTAGGTATCCACTGGCGACAATGCGGTTATGCCCAGAAACGCGCGCACCTCTCGCTGCGTGTTAGGTACAGCCATGTTAGTTATCACCTTAATACGCTCCGGTGTCCACCTCCTCCCCTCCTTCGATAGGAGATGACCTAAGTAGGTAACCCCCTGTCGACAGTATTGGAACTTGGGAAGGGACACTTTGTGTCCATTCCGAGCCAGATGATGCAACAACTTAACCGTAGCATCTCGACGCCCATCTTCCATGTCAGACGCTATCAAGAGATCGTCCACATATTGCAATAAAAGGTTGCCCTCAAAAAGTTCCAAATCATCCAATTTAGCCTTCAAAGCCTGACTATAAATGCTGGGGCTTTCAGTATAGCCTTGAGGAATTCTACAAAATCTAAAACTTCGGCCAGCCAATGAGAATCTGAAGAGATGACGGCTGTCAGGGTTTACCGGGATACTGAAGAAAGCATTTTTCAGATCCAGAACAGAAAAATATCTTGCGGTTGGAGGGATCATGGGCAGAATCGTTGTGATATCCGTAACCACGGGGTATTGGGGCTCAACCACTTTATTAATATGGCGCAAATCAATTACAAAACGATAAACATCAGGTGCACCATCACCTGCATCAGCAGAGGGTCTTTTAAGAATCGGCAAAAAGGGGCTATTACAGATGTTAGAGGCTGTTTCTTCCACCACACCTGACCGTATCAAATCCTGTATTATTTGTTTCAAAGCTGTTTCCCCATCCTTCGATATTTTATACTGCGGTATTCTGGGCAAACGGGCTCCCACTTTAACCTTTATGGACACAGGATCAATATCCACCTTCCCCACATCAGTATCACTGCTGGGCCACAAGGGCTCTGGAATCCCTTCAAATTCAGCTGGTAGGGGCTCGTCTTTTGAGAAGCACTGTTGCATGCAATCTCTTCAACAAATCCAATCCCAACAGATTCTCACCACAATGCGAAGTCAAAAGGAAAGGAGAGTCGACGGTGAAGAGGCCAATCGTAAGCAGTAATGGTTTAGAAATGGGGATAATTACCGGAGTACCTGAAAACCCAACGGAAATATTATTCCTGCCCGACAGAGCCGCCCCTGGGACCTGAGAACGTGCCACAGAACTTTTCATAGCACCCGTGCCTACCAAACATTTCCGTGGAGACCCCAACAAGTCCGCAGTGACATAGGGTCCTCGTTGATCGACATCCACAGAAACTGGTCCCATGCCCTGTCCTATGCTGTCCTAGTTATGGGAGAAACCGGTCATGTCATCCATATTGTATGCATCGTGGTAGCGCTGGTTGTAGTACTGCCTGTCACTGTCATGGCTACTCTCAGTCTGAAAATGTTGTCGATCCCTCTCCCCATCAAAATGATTTCTACCCGGTCGCCTGTCCTCACCACCTTGTCTGTCCCTGTCGTCTCTACGATAGTCACCATGACCTCTGCCTCTACCTTGTCCAACATCGGACCTAAGCTCCGGGCAATCCTTCCACCAATGTCCCTCCTTTTTACAGTTCGCGCACTGTTTGCCCCAACCTTTCTCTTCTGTCTCCTCTTCCATAAGTACCGCCACCTCGACCTCCTACCATAGGTGGTGCTCCTCGTCCCCGTCCTCTCGACACCTGCTGCAACAACACTCTTGTCTTCAAATCCTTTGCTTTCTTTTCCTGTCTGTCCTTATTTTCACTCTCCCGATTTTCATAATACTGTGCCATACTCAAAATACCAGAGGGAATGGACGTTGTCCACGAACTTTCTGATGCTTGCAATCTAGTCGTTATTTCCGGTAACAAGTTTGTAACAAACCTGTTCACAAAAAGTCGCAAACCTCTTTCCTGAGAGAGATCCTGACCACTAAAATCCAAAAAAGCTTCTTCAAAACGAGTAAAGAAATCGGAAACCGCCTCATCCTTTTTCTGCTTGCATGCAGTCAACTTATCCCAATCCACCTTCTTTGGAGGAATAAGGGAATGCATAAACTTTATTATTCGCCCTGGTAATGCCAAAATCTCAGCTCTCGGTTTGTCTCCTGGTTTCCGTTCCTTATCCCAGTCTCCAAATTCCTCCCAAGTACCTCCCAATTCCTCCTTATGATCTGTACCCTTCACCTGCCTCCACACGTCCGCCGGAACTAACAGTCCAAAGAATAATTCTATGTCAGCTAAAGTCATATCTGTCGAGGAAGCGGCTTCCGTCAATTCTTTGTAATAAGCAGTCAGGTTCTTTCTAGAGTCGGGTAACTGCGCCTTCAGCGCCAACACCTCACTTAGTTTCCAAGGGGTATATACCCACTGTTCCTGAAAACGAGCATCCACCTGAGCTCTTATCACGTTCTGGGTCACTGAGTCTATCACTGCGGGTACCTCGGTATGAAAAATGGGGTGTACCTCCCGCACGGGGTGCGCTCCAGAAAAGGGGGCTCCTCCCACCGATGGCAGTTCATTTCTATATTCCAACAAAGTCCGTAAGTACTGTAATACATCCCTATAGGCTCTGTTCTTAATGTCATAAAGAACCCGAGGCGCCGTTCCGCCAAAACACTGTTCCCATAACATTATCAGTGTAGTCGACATGTGCCACAATGCATGTTGCTGCATCAGGGGCTCATAATCCATCGTAGACCAAATGTCTTCCAACACATAAATAGAGTTTCTAGCCCATTGACAAGCCTGATTAGCCACCATCGTTTTTTCATCCAACCCAACCGTAGAGCGCGTGAGCAATTTACGTACTTGTGTAAGCAACCCACTTCCAGCACCCCGAGTCGGGGTCACCAATTCACTCTGGGGGGTAACAGTAGCAGAAGTAGTGGGGAGCGCAGAAGAAATCACTGAGGGGGTAGGCGAACTCGCAGTCAAGAAATAAATCAGAGGCTCAGTTACGGAAGAAGCGGCGGCAGAAAACGTCGATGCGACATCTTTTAACAAAACAGGGGCCGAAACAGAGGAAGTGGTGAGATCAAGCAAGGGTGCATCAGCCGTTGGCAGAACTGAAACCACCGCAGGGGAGGCAGAACTGGTCAGCACAGGGTAGAACCCTTGTGGAGCATACGGGGGAGGGGGTCGGGTGTTCAAAATGTCCTCCATCTCATCTCGCTCCTCTTCTCTTACAACATAACTTTTATCTACCTGTAGCCTATGGAGTCTCTCTGCGCGCTCAATCTGTTGCTCGTTACCTTTCTTAGTATGTTCTCTCGCCTTCTGCGCCATAGTCTGCACTGCCCTCTTCTGAGCCAGCTTCTCCTCCCTTATCTGTCATTCCCTTACTTCTTTCTGCCACACTCTCAAAGAATCAAACATACTTTGGCGGCTACGCTTAGCAAACAATCTTTCCTGTAAATAATCTAGTTTCGCCACATCGAAAGAACCAGTCAATGGCCATTGTAAATCTACATAGTCCTTAGTGTATCGGTGCCACAGAGTATTAAACAAAATGGGGGTCAATCCATGTTTAACATACATTTCAAAATTTGGTGAGCCCTCCACCGGGGCGGGTTGGCTCTCAGCCAATCTAGTATCTGAAGTGGTGCAGCAGCACCCAAGGCACCGCAACTTACTGAAACATGCCATCTTTTACACACTCAATCACACATCAACACAAAATTCACGCGCACCGTTTCACCAATGCTCAATCACCACTGGAACACACGCACACATACGCATTCACGCTTCCAATTTACCAAGATCCCTACCAAACACGTATTACCACAAATGGGACAAGGCCCGTCGACCAAGTCCTGGAGACCCTGGACCCTACCGCAGACCGAACAGTACACTAACCGTTCTGAGATTGGAGGACACATCCGTCACCCGGGTGGCACTACAGATCGCTGCGCACTTTACCCAGGGGACCCCGGATCCACTCCCACCGAACCGCCACCCTACGGGTTCGGGGTGAGTTCCGGAGCCTACCCGCAATGAGCCGCACCTCCACCACAGTACCACCCGGTCGGATGACCACAAACAAACGTCCTCCCAACCTCCGTTAAGTCTGTCAGAGCACCACTCGCACTCTGAGTTCCCCGGAGCACACTAGCCCCAGGAGCGCACCGGCTCCTTTACCACTGGAGACACACCGGTCTCGGAGACACACCGGCCTCTTAATCACTGGAGACACACCGATCTCTGGAGCACCCTAGCTCCTCCAATCAACAGTCGGACCACTTACCTTCTGTACGCGGTACCGACCTCTACTGCTCTCCACCGCCGGCTGCTGGGACCAACACGGTCTGCTCCAAAGTTCCGCCTTCCGGACCCCGGCGCAGGATCATGAGCCGGGACCTCTCCCGATCAGCAGGGTGGGGCAGTGCTGCGAGAACCAAGCTCGGCATCAAAGTGGGTACCCGGACCCACCGTGCCGACCAGTGGGTCCCCGGCCTTCTGCTACCCACTTACGGGTGAGAAAGATCCTAATCGCGGGGTGCCTGTTCGGGCGCCATCTGATAAGTGTGGCTCAAGTCCACCCGAGTGACTTACCGCACTCACCTATAATTACTAAGTAAGAAGTCAGCCGGTCAGTGGAGAAGAAATAACAAAGTATTTTATTAGGCCACAAACTCCCATATGAGAGGGCCCTGTCCGACCTCACCCTAAGAGTGCGCCGAGAGGACTGCCTCATTCCACCACAGCAATACATTATAACATGGTACAGCATAGTAAAACACGCCCATACTGGAAAAGTACTGGACCCAAGAAAGGGTGAACAATGGCCTCATACAAGAGGCATCTGCACCTGCAATAGCAACATTTGGTTATCTCTGCCCAAGGCCACCGAGCCAGGCCTCAGCGTCTCCAGAGCCTGCGAACATTATAGATAAGAATTTGTTGCCAGTTTCTGTCACAATTAGCTAAGAAACTAAAACTGCTGCGTTCAGGGTTTTTCTATTCCTACGGGAGGGGGAATGAGTGAGTGCGACTCGCGCACTGAGAGAAGCACCCAAAATGGTGGCACACAGGCTAAGCTAAGAATACTAGAACTTGTTACATGCATAAATGAATCATGGTTACATGCATAAATGAATCATTAAACGAAGAGTACAAACATAAATGCGTAAATGAATAACTCATTGGTTAGACACATCAGGCTAACTTATATATGTAAAAGAGTGGGTGGGGCATCGGGAAATGAAACCTATCACACCTCTGGATAGATTTTATTTAGTCCTTCTGGAGTATAATACACCATTCAATTGGCAAAGAATGCCATTCTTTTATAATTAGCAGCTCTCAAAACTTTGTTACCTAAAATTAAGATCCTTTGCCACTGCTGATAAGAAAAAACACATTGGGCCAACTATCTATGTTGCTTGTTAGAGAATCCTAAGTGGGGCAGGGTCATTAGGTGATCCGATTTTTACTCGGTCAGCAGTAGCTAGCAGACATTTATAGTCCATTGTAGGAAAAGCTGCTAAGCACATTTCCTTGTCCTCTGTATAGGGCTTATTGTAGTAGATGAGGTTGGGGTCTTTGGTGGAAGAGAAGGATCCATAGATATTCTTAATTTTATTGTGAAAAAATTCCGCCATTTCATTACAGCGTAAGTCTGAAATAGCTGGGGGGGTCGGGGAGAGAGGGAGCATTCATTAATTTCTTGACAATTTGGAATGTTTCACGGGAAGAGTTGGCAGAAGAAGCTATGATCTTCTCATAGTAGAGAACTTGAGTGTTTCTAATTTCAATTTTATAAGTTTTATTAGCATTTTTATATTCCTTCTTGTCTGGGGAAAATTTTCTTCTCCAGCCTTTCTCTGTCTTTTTACAGATTTGTTTTAGTTCTCGGAGCTTGGGAGTATGCCAAGCCGCTTTATTAGGTCCTTTATGCAGCTGGATTATTGTTTTAGGAAGGACGGAATCTAGTGAGCTATTAAACCAGTTGCCATAGTTCTCATTGGCCACTATCATATCAGAGTTCAGGAGCAGGCCTAGATCTTTCCAGGGTTGACATCCAGGTGTCTAGTGGAGGTTTTGACCAACAACGGGACTTAGTTTGTACAAGTCGGGTTGGGGGAGTGGCTTGGGTAGGAGACCAGGAGAAGGGGATGAGGAAGTGATCCGACCAGGGAATGGGTATTGAGGCTTGACAAAAATAGCTCCTTCAGACCTGAGAAAATATGGTCTAGGAGGTGTCCTTTTAAGTGTGTTGCGGACAGTACTTTTTGAGTGAGCTGTAAGGCCGCTAGGTCTGAGATCAATTCAGTTGCAGTTTTAGAGGTTAAGTCATCGAAATGAATATTAAAATCTCCAAGGATGGTGAAGTTAGTAGTAGAACTTGCTAGTTTGGGGACCGTATTTGCAAGTGAGTTACAGAATTGTTTTTTAGATCCTGGGGGCGATAGATCAGGATCCCTAATAAAGTTAACGTAGGTGTGAATCCTATTGAGAAATGAAAGTTTTCGCATTTAAAAGAGGGCTCCCAAAGGTTCTACAGATGAGGTGATTCTTTAAAATGATGGCAATTCCACCCCCTTTGCCATTAGTTCACTCTAGCCTCACACTTTCCACTACTAGGGTTCACCTGCTGGTGCTAAGACACCAGGGCTTCTAAGGTCCTGTGGGGCCTTCTAAGGTCTAGCATTGGAATGTGCTCCCTCAGGAGAGTGGTCTGGTGGACTGGTTATGAATGCTGAACCAGGTTCTCCAGTTCCAAATTCAGCAGCTCTGACCATAGTGCCTCCATCTCTCCCCCACTGAACACCATACTGCCCCACTGAGAGAAACTTGCACTGCACTGACCCGTTATAAACACCTGGATGTGAATCAATTCCAATCAAGCAATACGCTGCCTAAAAAAATTAACAACGTTCTAGAAAAAGCAACACTCATAGGGAATACAAGATTAAGTAAAGCATTTGAAATGTAAGCAGGAAACAAAATGGTTACCTTTTTCTTTTTACACTCATTATTCAGAAATTAGTGAGTGCTTTTGCCTGAAAAGTTAAGGCCATGACTACAGAACGTAGAAGGGACCTGTTTCTTTGCCCATTGCTTATATCCTTACAAAACATAAGCAAGATGGTTTAAAAATACCACATTTGTGAACACAAAGCAGCTGTGCATATTTTGTTTTCCAATTTTCCAATTCACCCATTAAGCAGGTATTTCAGTACCTCCAGAAATAGTGCACTTTCCCACCCAGGGTAAGCAATGTTGAGAAATGAGAAAACAAAAGTAGCACTTCACTGGCATACACTATAAAGTGGCGCTAATGGGTTTAGGTGTGAATAAATCAATCTGGCAACCTTGCAACTACCCTGACTTGCTTTAGTTTGTTAGTTAGTAGATTATTTTCATATTCTGAATGTTTTATTTATCTCCACCCCGAAGCTGCACACTTAGAAATAGAAAACTGTCAGAAAAAGAGACGTTTCCAGCAAACGTGTTTTTCTTTTTTGGATCCATTTCACAGGGGAGCAAATAAATGAAGGGAGGAAAGGGAAGTTAATTCTTGGCTGTTCTTAATGTAATGACTGTCTCTGACTCACGCAGGGGTCGGCCCCAGCAACAGAACCGGACCCCTGTCACAAAACTGGCCCCCACCCTCTCCAGCCTACCGGGGGATTGACTGGTGCCCGGACTTACCATTCCAGCCCTGAGGACTAACCTGGTCCCGTTATCTGACAAACGTGTCATCGCAGTCGGCTTGAATTTGATACTTTTGTCCGGTCAAGCGCAACTAGATAACCGTAAGTGGGGCTTTCTGCTTCTTGGCGCTATTTTCACAAAAGAAATAAAACTTCAATATCTCTAGTTCTACTGATCAGAGTTTTGTTCTTCTGGTACTATTTTATCTGTTAAAATGTACTCTATGTTTCTAAATTGATTTGGAATTTTTCTTTTGTTTTGTAGTCACTTCATTACTGTTTGTGTGCTGCATAAATACTTCTAAGTTAAGCCTGACTGTTTTGTGTCAAACTACTAGAGCGTTAAGCACATGATAATTTAGTGACTTTTTGTGGTTCACTCTGACAATGATTGTGTTTATTTTTTGAGTGGGGCTTCCTCTCCAATCAACTAGTAATCCAATATCTAACAACAAGTATCTCATTTTATCCACATTGTTTGACATCAGTCTGTTTGAATCAATTGTAACATCTCTCCCAAATCAGTCTTTAAAAGCCTAATGTTAATGCCTCTCTCCCTAGGAATTTCAGCAAGAACAGTACCAGACATGTCATTGGAAACGGGAGAGACAACAGTAGCATCACTGTCAGTACTCGGCAGAACTGTCAATGTATTCTTAGGTGGGACACTTGCTGACGCACCCGTAATTTCAAGCGTATTCAATTGTTGTGTAACTTGTACCTTCCTTTGCTGCACCCATACCAGATACTATGGAATTGTTGCCAGTCTCTGTATCCCATCAATAAATGGAGGTGGCCTGGAATTCAAAAAATCATTAAAAAAATTATCCTCCACTTCTGAATCTTGCAGAGAAAATTATTTACTCATTACTTTGTCTCCATCATCTTCTTCCTTTTAGTTTACTGTTTATTTGACTATTGTGGGAAAATCACTTACGCCCTCTACTATATACTCCCTCTAGCATCTGTCCTGGTTGATCCACTTACCTTCAAGCCACTATCTAAAAGAACCCTTCATCTGCTTCTTAATTTTCTTTCGCTTTTTTTCTTTGGCATTCAGATCCCATTCATTCAATGATTCTAAGGTTGAAGGCTTAGGTAAAGGCTTCCTCTCATTCATGGTCTGCCCCAGAAAGCAGAAAGCAGAAATGAGCTGCTCTTAACTTACAATCATCTTTTTCCTATCACAATTTGGAGCTGTGGGGTCCCCTAAATGTCTTGCACCCCAAAATATTATCTTTGGAAAACGCCCACTCTTTGATGAATCAGAGATGGTGTTAAATTACTAAATTGCTTTGGTATGATCAAATTTGTTACATTCTCGGAGTATAGTTTTATTAAACATCATATAGCCTTAGCCTCTAAGCTCTATCCCACTAAATGAAGGTTGCTGTCTCGAAGGAGGAGTTGATCGTTTTTCGGAGATGGGGTGCGATGGCTGCCCTGGCTTCGTTGAAAACGTGGTGAGGGCATGGGTCAGATGGGGATCCGGAGTTCATGGTCTTGATGGTGTCTTCGTCGCTGACGTTGGTCCAGGCGGTCAGGCGACTGGTGTGGGTGGAGGTTGCAGGGGTGGTTTTCTCGGCGGTGGAAGTGGGCTGTGTCAGAGTGAAGCTGTTGTGGATGTCCGTGATCTTGCGGTGAAAGAAGGTGGCCAGTGAGTCCCATAGGTCCTGTGAAAGTGGGATGTCATTGGTGTTGGAACTGGGGTTGGAGAGTTCTTTCACAATGCTGAAGAGCTCTTTGGAGTTGTGTGCGTTGTTGTCTAGACGGTCCTTGAAAGCTATCCTCTTGGCAGTCCTGATGAGTTGGTGGTGTTTACGGGTGGCGTTCTTGTGGGCTGCGTAGCTGCCTGGTGAACGGTCACGAAGCCATTTCTTCTCCAGCTTCCGACAGGTGTGCTTGGTGGTCCGGAGGTCTTCGGTGAACCACACAACTTTCTTGTTGGTGTGATTGGCTGCGGAGGTCTTGAGTGGGGCGAGGGTGTCGGAGCTGGGGTTGGAGAGTTCTTTCACGATGCTGAAGAGCTCTTTGGAGTTGTGTGCATTGTTGTCTAGGTGGTCCTTGAAGGCGATCCTCTTGGCGGTCCTGATGAGTTGGTGGTGTTTGCGGGTGGCGTTCTTGTGGGCTGCGTAGCTGCCTGGTGAACGGTCGCAGAGCCATTTCTTCTCCAGCTTCCGACAGGTGTGTTTGGTGGTCCGGAGGTCTTCGGTGAACCACACAGCTTTTTTGTTGGTGTGATTGGCTGCGGAGGTCTTGAGTGGGGCGAGGGTGTCGGCGCAGTCGTTGATCCACTGTTTGACGTTGGTGGCGGTGGTGGTGGGGTCGGCGGGTGGTCTCAGGCGAGGGTGGTGGTCAGTTGGTTCTTGGTGACTATGCCCCAGCAGCGGCGTGGCAACTGTTGGGTGCGGTGGGTTTCCTGACGGTGAAGTGGACGTATCTGTGGACGGTCCAGTGGGGTTTAGTGGTGTGGTTGAAGGAGACGTGGAGACTTGCGGTGAAGATGGGGTCCAGTGTATGTCCGGTGGTGTGGGTGGGTGTCGTCACGAGCTGTTTGAGTCCGAGGTTGGCGAGGTTGTCGATCAGGGCGGTGGAGTTGGCGTCGTTGTTGTTCTCGAGGTGGAAGTTCTGGTCCCCGAGGAGGATGTAGTCCGTGGAGGCGAGGGCGTGGTTGCTGATGAGTTCGGCGATGGCGTCGCTGAAATGTGGTAGGGTCCGGGTGGTCTGTAGACGAGTGTTCCTCTGAGGGTGGTGTTGGGGTCGGTGTGGATCTGGAAGTGCATGTGCTCAGCAGTGGTGAGGGTGTCTTCGGTGTTGGTCAAGATTCTGAGGGTTTCCTTGTGGATGATGGCGATTCCCCCTCCCACCCCGTTGGTGAGGTCTCTGCGGGAGATCTTGGAGCCCTCAGGGATGGCTATGACAATGTCTGGTGCCGAGGTGGCGTTCAGCCAGGTCTCTGCCAGGAAGGCGACGTCCGGGGTGGTTGAGTCTAGGAGGTCCCAGAGTTCGATGGCGTGCTTGCAGGCGGATCGAGTGTTGAGGAGGATGCATCAGAGGTGGTTGGGTTCTCTTGTTGATGGTTTAGCAGGCCGGATGCTGGTGAAGCTGTAGTTCCGGCAGGTGAAGGGCCCTTGGGTGTGCTTATGGGTGGCCCGGTAGCAGGAGTGGTCACGTCCGGTGTTGAGTACTTGGAGGGCGCTGGAGTCGTAGTGCAGTCTGGTCTTCTGGCGGCTTTGGGGTCCAGGGGTTCTGGCGCTGGGCGTGGTCTGGGCGCGGACAGGCGCAGACGGGCAGACGTCCGGGCGGCGGTCTCCATATGAGGCTGGGGAGAAGCCGCGGCTGGGAGGCAGGAACAGGACAGCGAGGGGGCTTGGCCGCGGGGGGAGAAATCAGGGCACAGAAGGCAAGAGGGGGGGTGGCCGATCCAAAAATAAAGTTACAGAAAGGAAAAAACGAAAAAGGCAGAGGAGCAACAGTAATCTCAATTACAGGCTGAATAAAACAATGTCAAACAATGTACAACCACAAGCAGAGCACTGGTGGGGCTCAGGGGGCACGAACCCTGCAGGAGGTGGCAGCAGGGGCGTACGCGATCAGGAGGAGCAGGCGGCAAGGAGTGACTCGGCCCTTGGGCAAGGTCGAGGTCACCCTGAATGACCGAGCGAAGCCGCCTTATGACGTGGGAGCAAGGCGGAGAGGGGGCGCGGCCGTGGGGAAGCGGCGGGAGAAACCAGGGCACTGAAGGCAAAAGGGGAGGGGAGGGGGATCCGGTCCAAAAATAAAGTTACAGAAAGGAAAAAACGAAAAAGGCAGAGGAGCAACAGTAAGCTCAATTACAGGGTGAGTAAAACAATGTCAAACAATGTACAACCACAAGCAGAGCGCTGGCGGGGCTCAGGGGGCACGAACCCTGCAGGAGGTGGCAGCAGGGGCGTACGCGATCAGGAGGAGCAGGCGGCAAGGAGTGACTCGGTCCTTGGGCAAGGTCGAAGATACTTCAATAACTACAGTGCCTTGAAGGTTTTCACAAATTTCACAAACTTCTGGAAAATAATTCGGATCTCTTTTCTTCTTTAATGATGCCATTAGTAAGCATGCAAGCAGAAGCCACCACCTGCATTAACCCTGAAATAGCAACTGCCAAACAATGAACCACAATCCAAGTGCCATGGAATGCCATTGCATCACAGCAAGAGGAGCCCTGGTGATATATGAAAACAGAAAAAAATGTACACTAACATCTCAACACATTTCCATCCTTTGGAAACAACACTGCTTATTTGAGAATAGAGTGCACTGAAAATACACAATTTATCCAAATACAGGAGACATAGGGAAATCACGCAATTAGCTGCGCATAAGCAAATGATTATATATTATGAAGATTGGCAGCTCTAGGAGAAAAAAAAGCATAAGAACACATATATTCTACCTGCAAATATAGTCATTCAATTATTCCAGGTTCTTCCTCTCCCTAAGAGAAAATGCTTCACATTTCTAATTTTGTCTCCTCTACAGTGTGCACTCTTCAGTAGCATTATTTTGACCGTGCCCTGGGTTGCTCTTGTTAGTAATTACCACTTTCCATTCTAAAACCCATTTTCTCACACATGAGTTTGATCTTGTTTTTCAGTACCAGGGAAGTCTTGTCTTTGTTCTTTACCCTTCCATCATTAAAACGTATTACTTTCTCTCTTACCTCCATCACTTTGTTCTAGACATAGAAATGTAACTCACTATGACTTCTTGAGTTATTACCATGGTATCAACACTCACTGTTACTACAGATTGTTTGCTCCCAGCTCCTTTGTATCCTTAGCGCACTGCACTTTGTATGTCTACCACGTAGGCTAACGTCTCCTTTTCCAATTGCTTCCATCCCATCCATCTCTTATTCGTGAAGGTGCTGGTCTTCCTACCACTTAATAGAAGAAATTGTTACTCACCTGTCCTAATATGTGTTGGAGTCCTGATAGCTTACAACAAGTCTTTCACCCTCTTCTGCCATCTAAAACCATTTACCAAGGACAATTGTAATTGGTCTTTGGTGACTCTCTTGAAGTGTCCCTTCAGTCTATTGCTCCTGGGGTTGTACCCATGTCTTTGATACTTACAGGTCTGGAGCAAACTTTCTTCTCTGCTGACACTAATTGGGTGTCATTGTCTGTCACCAACTCCTATAGATATCATTCCTTGTTGAAGACATCCTCCATAAACCCTATTATACATTTTGTAATCACACACTCTGTGACTCTGACCTCTGGCCATTTTAGATAGTCTACACTATCTACCATAAACCTACATTACTCCTTTTTCTGTGTCATACCACTTTCCTTTAAGATTTCTATCACCTTTTTTTTCAGCCTTGAACTACGCGGGTGCATAGCATACCCCATCCCAAATGATGTCCAAAAAGAACATCACACCTCCCACACCCTTGACGAGAATACCCACGACCCACTGGAATATCATAGACACTGGCGCCAAATGGCATTTGCTGTGGCGGTAAGTATCCTCAGTGGCAATCAATTAAGGGAGATGCTTAGATTGGTGATGCAGCTCCACATGGTGAAGGGCACCTTATGACCCTAGTGTACCACCAGTTTGGTGCTTTTCCTTTAAGACTATGTAATGGCTAAACCCTTAAACTTTCCTAAGGCTTCAGTGAATAATTCTGGATACACTTCACACCTCTTGTCACTTTGTCTCCTACCTGGTTAACAGATAATAGGCGTAACCTAGACAGCACTTTATCCAGGTGATTGCTGTCCCACATCATGTTAATTTCTCCCTGTTCCTCCCAACCTAACACATAATTTCCATCTTTCACTATATAGTCTCAGCAACTGTTATTCTTTGTCCCTGGACTCTACCGATGGGTGCCTATCAACTCCAACAATATCGAGATACAAAATTATCGAGGTTAGAATATCGAGGGACAGAATATCAAAAGGTACGTGCATGTAGGGAAGTATCCTAACTTCACATCTACGTACCGTAAAGATAAATGTTCCACGTAAGTTCATAGTTGTGAAGTTGCAGCAGATCCAAAATGCTGCAGCTGATCTGGCTCTGAATTTACGGAAATGATTGTCTGCTTCTCAAGCGTTAAAGATCCTTCACTGGCTTCCAGTATCCAGGAAAGTATGTTATGTTTGAAGACTTGTGCATTGTGTTCAAGGCATTCAATCGGATGGGTACTCAGTATCTGCAGGACAGGTTCCTTCATTATCTTCCATGCTGATGCTTGAGATCTGCCGGAACTCATCCTTTGGTGGACTTGTTTTGGAGGGCAGGTGTTGAATGTCGGCGTGGCTAAGTTATGCAACTCGCAGTCCTCTTATCTTAGGTGTATGGCTCCCTGCTGGTGTTTTGCAAAGGCTTGAACACCAGGCTGTTTCCCAACTGAGTTAATTTTTTGTCGCTTGTCAGACAGCCTCAGGCCACCATTTTGGTATTAAAGTTCCCTGAAAGTGGGTATTGTATAACATTACATTACATATACCAGCCCTTTAGCTGTTCTATCTTCAATTAGCAACTCAGCCTCAAACTCCCGTGAACTCCCACCTGGTTTGCCACTAATGGCAAATATCTAATTTGCAGTTCTCCTAACTTGACTCTAAAAACTTTTAATAACTCTTCCTCTCCTGCAAAGTGTATGGTGAATTTAAATCTACTGTTGGACCCGGGCCTTTAAGGCTGGTTCACCCCTGAACTTTTTGCTTTTGATGGCGACCTGGTGTTCATGATTTCTGGCTTGGCGCACTTTTTCCCTGGGACCCAGAGTGAAAGTGCGTGCGTGTAGTATGGCTGGCCTGCCCTCCCATAGGAATGCATGGGGAATGTGTGTGTCCCTAGTAGTTCCTGATGCGTGGGGAGTGCAGGCTCGAGTTTGGTATGCCTGAACTCGTGAGAGTGAATGCTGCAAGATGGTGTCTGCGGCATGTGTGTGTCTAGTTGGGAAGTGCTACTTCTGGACATTGAGATATGTGTGCAGTGAGGGTACTGGAGCGTGATTGGCTGGAGCTGGCTGGCATGCCAGGCTCCAGGAAGTCTGGATGGGTCTGCCCGGTGGTGAGTGGGAGATTAGCATGAGTGATGTGTGGGAGGAGTGTACCTGTGTCCTGGATGGGCTGGGTTTTCCCCACACAATGCTGGCTCCGCCCCCCTGTGGTGTGTCTAACGACCCTAGCCTCCCCAGTGAATGAAAGGGGTGGTTGGCCCATCAAGAGTGCTCCAGAACCAGTTGCAACTGGTTTCTCCCCCACCCTGCACATTGTGACAAAGGATTTCAGTGTATAAAAATGGGGCTGTGTCCCCACTGAAATGGTTCTCTTCTAGGATCTTGAGGGGGCTGCTGCTGCTGCTGGGGCCAGGAGGAACCGCCACTTGGACTGCCTCCCTGCCTGGAGGGCCAGTGAGCTGGCCCCTGGCCCAGCCTTGCCCCCCTGCCTACCTAAGGACCTTTGCTGGGACCCTGCCCTGCTGAGGGCAGCTGGAAGCGCTGTGCTGGTGTTCCCTGCCTGGGAGCACGTTGGACTTTCCCTGGAAGCGCTTTGTTGGCCTTTTGGCGCTTGAGAGCGCTTTATTGATTGACCTAGCGCTGGGGAGCGCTCTTGTGCACAGCCGGTGCCCACCCGGCATTTGGCCGCCTTATCTGCCGATTCGCGGCGAGTAACGAGTGCCACCTCGCTTTATTCTCGAATCGAAGGCCGGTGCCACCCGGCATTGCCCCGTGGAGTTTTGCATTGCTCGAGCCGGTGCCCACCCGGCATTGCCCCCGAAGGATTGCCGCTAGAGACTTCACCGCCGCAGCCCAGGAGTGTGTGAAGCCCCCGCCGGGCCGCCGCGCTGCCTGCGACGACCCGGAAGTCCCGCCTCCTGACCCCCAGGGCCGCGCTGCCATTGGCGGCCCCGGCGGAAGTCAGGCGGAGGGGAGAGCGAGACAAGGCCAGGCGGGAGGAGAGAGGAGCAGCCGGCTCCGTCCTCGAGGCTCCCGAGTGGAGGGGAGCCCGCCGCGGTCTCCGCCGAGCCGCTGAAGAGCCGTCCTGCCGCCTACAGACCCGGTGAGTGCCTGCAAGGGGAGAGGGGCGTCGGGACACATTGCCGGTGTCCGCCCCTCCCCCGTAGCGCGACCTCGCGCTTGTGTAGATTGGGAGCCCCGAGGCTCCGGGAGCATTGATCGATTCCCGAGTCCCCCGTGAGGGACTCCAACGACCCCGAGCATAGGGTAGAGAGCCTGCGAGGCTCTGGTGGCATTTTAAGTCTTGTTGAGCCCTGCGAGGCTCCCCGCATCAGGAGCTCGAGCCCAGAGAGAGGCTCGAGGGGGGCATTCGTTATTAGCGAGCCTGAGAGGCTCATTGCCCACCTTTTGCTTGTGAGCCCCTGAGAGGCTCCTTGCCCATTGTTGATCCTGAGCCCACGAGGCTCCAACGTTGGCATCCTTGTTATTTACAACTGTCCAGCACTTAGTGGACAGTTGCTACGTTTAGGCTGGGTGTACTTTTTGGCTTATTAGCCTGCCCCTGACTTTGGACACAGGGACTGCCACAGGTTGTGGCTCATGGGAAGTTTTGCGCAATTGCTTGTGCTCGCACCGCTGAATGTGTTCTGAACCATCATATGTCTTTCCTTGCATACACCGCTGAATGTAGGTACTGCATCATGTGTTTTCTTGTGCTCGCACCTCTGAATGTGTTTGGATCCATCATGTGTCTCCCTTCCCTACACCGCTGAATGTTAATGCATCATGTGTAATGTTCCTATGCTTATACCCCTAGATGTTGGTGATTCCTAGGTGGTTGCTTTTCTCCTAGTACAGGTGTTGCTAGTTGAGGTCTTTTGTTCCCTGCGCAATAGTTGCCTAAGGTGGTTAGGGTTGCGTAGGAGGTTCTGATGCTCTACCAGTAATTACTGGTGGTGTGTTAATTTGTGATACACGTTCTATTTTGATTCTAAAAGTATTCTATGTGCTAATTACTATTCCTAAAAAGTGATGATTCCTGACAGTGGTCCAGGTGGCCCTGTCTTGTAAATACCCCCCTTGTAAATTCTGCCCGTGCCTGTTGGCACAGTGTAACCAAGTGTATGTTTTATCTAATGTGTTTTTGATATAATACAAAGGCTATTTTTGTATAACCTTGTGTGGAGTTTTCTTTGTGGTGGGCCTTGGGTGTTGTTGCTGAGTGCGCGCGCAAACACTTAACCTACATAGCCTCCAAGTTTAGCCTTGACTGCTCGCGCCACGTTACCTAGAGGGCGAGAGAGGGGTTATCTTGGTGTGTGACTCCCTTGCCCTGACACTTAGAAATGGCGATCCCTGACTGACCTCGACGCGAGTCTTGGCCGGCCAGGGTCCCGTTTCTAACATTGGTGGCAGCGGTGGGATCCGGATTTGTGTTTGCGTTGTACCGCAGTGGCAACAAGCCACACTACAAAGCTCTGCATATTAGATAATTACATGTTGGGGATTATTGTCCTTTGAAGTTCTAGTATTTCTTTTTCCAAAGAGTGTCCAGTACATTTGTCCCCTGCCCTGCTCCCAGAGTTTGGTACCTGTGTCACGTGTGGTCAGGTTGAGAAATCAGGGGTGGTAAAAACTGCCTTATCAGTCCGAGGGGGGGGGGTGCGTGGATGAATGGTGTGTTGCCTGGACAGATTAGTGTGAGTTCTCTCTAGTAGGGAGCTTGCTGAAATACTTTGAACTGTGTGCTCTTGCTTCAGCTCTGACAGTTAAGTCCCCTGTGTTGCACGTGTCTGTGAGCATCCTGTCAAGATGGAATCTCCTTTTAACCTCTGTGGTCTGTTTAAGTACAGTATGCATGAGTTGGTACGGTTATGTAAGGAGAGAGACATCCCAGTGAGTGAGTCAGACACCCAGTCCAAGCTTAGGGATAACATGATCCTGTGGCAGAAGAGTGACTGGGAGCGTGAGCACAGTGAGAGGGAGAGGGCCCGGACCGCACACCATGAGGGTGGTGGGTCTGAGGGGAGCCCTGAAGAGTCTGATGTGGAGAGTGAGGATGACAGTGGATGGGCGCCAGCAGAGAGCGAGTACCCCCTAGATAGGGAGTCCCTTGCTGGGTCCAGTGTCAGATGTAGCACCCCATCCCTTTCCCTGTCCCCAGAGGAGTGGATGGATAGGAGAGAAGAGAGGGAGCACCAGTTGGCCATGGAGAAGCTCAGGTTAGAGCATGCCAGAGAGATGGCGCAGCTGGGTGTGAATGAGCGGACTGCAGAGGCTGAGAGGGCCTTGGCCAGGGAGAAGATAGCCCTAGAGGGTAGGTTATCCCCTGACCGCAGTCATAGTTTTCTGGATTCCCCAGGGAGGGTTGGATCCAGTGGTGGCAGCAAGAGAGAGTTTGGTGCGGGAAGTGCCATGCCCCGTTTCCAAAGAGTGGTACCTTGTTCCCGAGAGGACACATACAGGTTGAAGTTCAGGAGCAGTAGGAGACTGCCTCACCAGGATTGGGGAGATTATGTGGATGATTGTCATGATACCCTGATTGATTGGTTAGAGGTTCATGGGGAACCTGATTTTGATGGACTACTCAACCTTGTTATCAGAGAGCAGTTGCTCAATTGTTTTGTGCCAGAGTTGCGCAAACACCTGTCAAGAGGTGACTATGTGAGTCCTTGGGACATTGCAAAGGAAGCAGACCGCTGGGAAGGTGCCAGTGGTTCTGACACGTCATGGGTGAGTGAACCCGAGAGTAGTGGGTTAGGTATCTTCCAGACCAGTGTGGTGGAAGAGGCTCAGAGTAGCCCAGCTAGGTCCCAGTGTAGCGAGAGGGGTGAAGGGGCTCACGTCTTGGCTCCGTGGAGCAAGAGTGAGTGGGGGACTGAGTGTTCCCAGGTGCCCGAAACCCAGTCTCAGAACCTGGATGGTTTCTTGAGGGAACACCAGGTTAGGGATCTAGGCTGTCCTGTTAGACCCCTTGAGGGTGATCCCCTAGTGTCTAGAGAACCTGGAGTATCTTTAAATAGTGTTCCAGTGGTTCCAGTGTCCGGCAGTGCCACTCCAGTTGGGGGGGCACGGAAGTCCGAAGTGAGGAGTGATTGGGGGAGTTCCCCAGTGGGAGAACCAGTGGGTCAGGGACTACCCAGTTGGGCGAAGTTCCCGGTAAGTGACCATGGTGACACCACTTCTGTTCTGGGGGATCTTCCCGCACTGTCAGGTGGACAGGAGGCGGGAGATCTGCGCCAGACAGACAGTCACGCAGCACATGAGTCATGTGTTAGCCTCAGGGGGATGGTGAGTGAGTCCCCAGAAGTCCTGGAGTGCCAGGCAATTATCCCGCCTAGAGGTTTAGACCGAAGGTTGGGAGGCCAGGTGCAGGATAGGCCTGACCTGAAGGGTGGGACTTCTGTAAACAGAGTCCTAGCCAGTGCTTCTTCCAGGGGTACCTCTCCAGTTGGGAGGGTGCAGAACTCTGGAAGGGGGTGCAGAGGGTGGGAGAGCCCGCCTCTGACCCCGGCGCAACCTGAGGGGTTAAACCCTGGGTTGGAATGGCGTTCTAGGTGTACACCTCGCAGGAGGTGGAGGAACCCTAGACGAAGAGGTAAGGGGAGGAGAGCCTTCCCTGAGACTCCTGGTCCACCTAAGGTTGTAGACCCTAGGCTGGAGAACCAGTGGCAGTCTAGCCCTGTCTTGCAGACAGGAAGAGTGGAGAGTGGCTACTATGTGCCAGGGGTTACTACCCCCCACTCGGTGAGTAGGCAGGAACCAGTGGTACCTGGGTGGCCTAGGGCCTGGTCCTGGCCGGGGACAGCTGAGGAGTACCAGTGGGGTAGCCCAGTTGTTCCAGATAGGGGTTTGAGAAGGAATCCCAGGGGTTCACAGTGGCGTGGAACAGGACGGTGTCCCGGCAGTGGCGGGCCCGTGTCCTTGTTCTTTCGCCCAAAGCAGGGAAGCCCATCACGGTGGTGATCGGTCTACCCTGCGTTTTGGCTGGAAGGGGGTTGTGTTGGACCCGGGCCTTTAAGGCTGGTTCACCCCTGAACTTTTTGCTTTTGATGGCAACCTGGTGTTCATGATTTCTGGCTTGGCGCACTTTTTCCCTGGGACCCAGAGTGAAAGTGCGTGCATGTAGTATGGCTGGCCTGCCCTCCCATAGGAATGCATGGGGAATGTGTGTGTCCCTAGTAGTTCCTGATGCGTGGGGAGTGCAGGCTCGAGTTTGGTATGCCTGAACTCGTGAGAGTGAATGCTGCAAGATGGTGTCTGCGGCATGTGTGTGTCTAGTTGGGAAGTGCTACTTCTGGACATTGAGATATGTGTGCAGTGAGGGTACTGGAGCGTGATTGGCTGGAGCTGGCTGGCATGCCAGGCTCCAGGAAGTCTGGATGGGTCTGCCCGGTGGTGAGTGGGAGATTAGCATGAGTGATGTGTGGGAGGAGTGTACCTGTGTCCTGGATGGGCTGGGTTTTCCCCACACAATGCTGGCTCCGCCCCCCTGTGGTGTGTCTAACGACCCTAGCCTCCCCAGTGAATGAAAGGGGTGGTTGGCCCATCAAGAGTGCTCCAGAACCAGTTGCAACTGGTTTCTCCCCCACCCTGCACATTGTGACAAAGGATTTCAGTGTATAAAAATGGGGCTGTGTCCCCACTGAAATGGTTCTCTTCTAGGATCTTGAGGGGGCTGCTGCTGCTGCTGGGGCCAGGAGGAACCGCCACTTGGACTGCCTCCCTGCCTGGAGGGCCAGTGAGCTGGCCCCTGGCCCAGCCTTGCCCCCCTGCCTACCTAAGGACCTTTGCTGGGACCCTGCCCTGCTGAGGGCAGCTGGAAGCGCTGTGCTGGTGTTCCCTGCCTGGGAGCACGTTGGACTTTCCCTGGAAGCGCTTTGTTGGCCTTTTGGCGCTTGAGAGCGCTTTATTGATTGACCTAGCGCTGGGGAGCGCTCTTGTGCACAGCCGGTGCCCACCCGGCATTTGGCCGCCTTATCTGCCGATTCGCGGCGAGTAACGAGTGCCACCTCGCTTTATTCTCGAATCGAAGGCCGGTGCCACCCGGCATTGCCCCGTGGAGTTTTGCATTGCTCGAGCCGGTGCCCACCCGGCATTGCCCCCGAAGGATTGCCGCTAGAGACTTCACCGCCGCAGCCCAGGAGTGTGTGAAGCCCCCGCCGGGCCGCCGCGCTGCCTGCGACGACCCGGAAGTCCCGCCTCCTGACCCCCAGGGCCGCGCTGCCATTGGCGGCCCCGGCGGAAGTCAGGCGGAGGGGAGAGCGAGACAAGGCCAGGCGGGAGGAGAGAGGAGCAGCCGGCTCCGTCCTCGAGGCTCCCGAGTGGAGGGGAGCCCGCCGCGGTCTCCGCCGAGCCGCTGAAGAGCCGTCCTGCCGCCTACAGACCCGGTGAGTGCCTGCAAGGGGAGAGGGGCGTCGGGACACATTGCCGGTGTCCGCCCCTCCCCCGTAGCGCGACCTCGCGCTTGTGTAGATTGGGAGCCCCGAGGCTCCGGGAGCATTGATCGATTCCCGAGTCCCCCGTGAGGGACTCCAACGACCCCGAGCATAGGGTAGAGAGCCTGCGAGGCTCTGGTGGCATTTTAAGTCTTGTTGAGCCCTGCGAAGCTCCCCGCATCAGGAGCTCGAGCCCAGAGAGAGGCTCGAGGGGGGCATTCGTTATTAGCGAGCCTGAGAGGCTCATTGCCCACCTTTTGCTTGTGAGCCCCTGAGAGGCTCCTTGCCCATTGTTGATCCTGAGCCCACGAGGCTCCAACGTTGGCATCCTTGTTATTTACAACTGTCCAGCACTTAGTGGACAGTTGCTACGTTTAGGCTGGGTGTACTTTTTGGCTTATTAGCCTGCCCCTGACTTTGGACACAGGGACTGCCACAGGTTGTGGCTCATGGGAAGTTTTGCGCAATTGCTTGTGCTCGCACCGCTGAATGTGTTCTGAACCATCATGTGTCTTTCCTTGCATACACCGCTGAATGTAGGTACTGCATCATGTGTTTTCTTGTGCTCGCACCTCTGAATGTGTTTGGATCCATCATGTGTCTCCCTTCCCTACACCGCTGAATGTTAATGCATCATGTGTAATGTTCCTATGCTTATACCCCTAGATGTTGGTGATTCCTAGGTGGTTGCTTTTCTTCTAGTACAGGTGTTGCTAGTTGAGGTCTTTTGTTCCCTGCGCAATAGTTGCCTAAGGTGGTTATGGTTGCGTAGGAGGTTCTGATGCTCTACCAGTAATTACTGGTTGTGTGTTAATTTGTGATACACGTTCTATTTTGATTCTAAAAGTATTCTATGTGCTAATTACTATTCCTAAAAAGTGATGATTCCTGACAGTGGTCCAGGTGGCCCTGTCTTGTAAATACCCCCCTTGTAAATTCTGCCCGTGCCTGTTGGCACAGTGTAACCAAGTGTATGTTTTATCTAATGTGTTTTTGATATAATACAAAGGCTATTTTTGTATAACCTTGTGTGGAGTTTCCTTTGTGGTGGGCCTTGGGTGTTGTTGCTGAGTGCGCGCGCAAACACTTAACCTACATAGCCTCCAAGTTTAGCCTTGACTGCTCGCGCCACGTTACCTAGAGGGCGAGAGAGGGGTTATCTTGGTGTGTGACTCCCTTGCCCTGACACTTAGAAATGGCGATCCCTGACTGACCTCGACGCGAGTCTTGGCCGGCCAGGGTCCCGTTTCTAACATCTACCATAATCCTAAATTCTTATTCATTCATCTTGACCAGGTAATAAGGTGCTTTCCTAATCCTGCTCCCCACCACACCTATCTCTTCTAATTCTTTCACTATGTGTTGCTCCTGATCTTCACCTTCTACCATCAGCCCCCAGTCTTCCCCTTTATATTACTGAGCTTCCTTTCTTACAAAAATATTGTTCATTCTGATTTTATAGTATTGTGTTAATCTGCACACTCCTGAACAGTTGCCCTTGTTGTCACATCTGAAGCAGACTTGTGACCACATAGGAGACTCATTTGTGTCTCACTACCACGTCTCAGACAAAACTCCACTGGTTCATTTGATTGATTGATTGATTGATTTTAGAGCTTATATAGCGCATACTGTCACCCTATGGGTATCCTGGCGCTTCAGACTAGTATGATATGACCAGAGTGGAAGCAAGTCACTGCATCCCTGGATATCCCTTGCACTATAGATGGCTCTGAGATTTTTCCTTAGCTGAGCAAGCTTACCTATTATCACTTCATCTTGGTTAGACTTAGACATGCTTCTTACATCGCCTTGCCCTGTACGCTGAAACAGACATCTCTATCCGATACAAGTTTGATTTTTCAATTCCTCTTCCTATCTGAAATTCTGCTTACAGATCAGGATTTTCTCTGAAAAGTACATACTCCTTGATCTGTTTGCCATTAGTCTTTCTTTTGAACTGATCCCTTAAGATTTAATGTGTTAAGTCTTTGTAATTACATGTTGCCGCAAAGGTCCCCAGGGTTCAACAAAAGTATCTACTACTTTTCCAGGTTATTGGGCAGATGGCAATAATACTTGCCTCTCCAGGCCTACACTCTTTAGAGGGTTAAATCTTTTATCCACCGTATTGATAACATATTCACCAACCACTTCTACCACCTCCCCTCCTTCTTCACTAAAGTGAATTTCGACTACTTGCTTAGGCAGAAGTTTTTGAATACTCCTGTCTTCTGGGCTCAGGTTGCTTATTAGTAAAGCCTTTTTTTCTTAGAAGTGACTACATCTCCATTTATAGCATCTAGATACGTTTTCGAAAACTTCCTTACATTACTACCAGTTGATTGGCTGGTTACAAATGTTGTTGCGTGCTACTACCCCAGGGTATCCTAGTGCTGCAGATATCCTGGCAGGTCAAAGCTGGTGTACTTAAAGGGAATATGGAGTGACTGCTTCTGCATCAGACGTGTGCAGAAAGTGCAAAAATGGTAGGTCTGTTTGTCCATCTGCATGGCGTCTAGGCACAGGGCACCCCATGTCACCCTACACGTCACACCATCGAGCAACCCAATAGAGAGCCATCATCTCATATTACTGATTGAAGCGACTCAATCCTTGTGTTTTAAGATTCAAACATCAAATGAGTGCAAAACTGAGTCTACGCACACCATCAGGCTATGTTGGCCTTAGTCCTGAATAACTCACTGTGCACTATCTGTAGGTAACAGGTGGTATGTGCAACCTCAGAACATACCAACCCTGACACCCAAAGGAAATCGTGGAAACAGATCGAAAGCTATTTCCTTTGGTAACTCATGCATTCCCAGAGGAAAACACAATAAATTCTCTAATTGGCATATCAAATTCTTATTGAAGCAATACATTTCTTGTGTAAAATACGGGTACTGCAAATATCAATTGAAGGAAACAAAATGGAATAATCAGTATCACAAGGACGGTAATAAAAATGAACAATTCAACCATTGTGCTGTTACATAGAATGTATGCATGCTTATTAGTACAATTATAGTTGTGGTCCTACCAAGCGCTCCCTATCCTAGTGTGCCTAGGGTGGGTGAATGTCATGTTAAAAAGGGTTCCAAAGACAACTGTTAACCAAAGACCCTTTTATGTTGCCCGGCGGTATCGTCTCTATGACCCTCCAATATTAATCAATGAAGAAGCAGGCGCTGGAGACTGGAAGGCGGGAAACGAGGATTTTATTCTCTCCGGAGGAGAACACATCAATTCAGACAGCAAGTATCGTCACGAGGTGCTCTAACCACATCTCTGAGGCCTGGCCTCTTATACTAGGGTTTACGACCTTTATTGCACATAACACATTCTCGCAATACTTTAGTACTTGAAAGAACATCCTTGGAATCTCCCCTTCAGACCCGTTCCCACATACATTTACAGTTGGATTCCCCACCCCGGTCACAACAGGTGATGGTTGTCGCACAGCAGGGCATTCCGCCGATTCACGGAATGCATGGGGTTTGATCGGATCTCATGGGGTGGGGGCTTTGATCGGTTCGGGGATCTTTTGATGGGGAGGGGAAGCTTCCTACTGTACGGGGTAATAAACAGTATCCGCAGGGCCAGGTGGCGGCCTGGGAACAGGGAAGACAAACGGGGACACAGGAAAAGGGGGTTTGCATCAGAAGGGTTTGAGGCCATGAAAGGAATGAGGGGAGGTGTCGCGCTGGGAACAGGATGGGATTCCGTGGTGAAGCTGCGCCGAGAAGGGGTTTATGACCCAAGGCATGAGAGAGCGGGGGTTGTCAGCGTGCGGGGGAATGCTTGCGAGGTTAAGAGAGAGAGAGAGACGCGCTGGCTATCAGCGAGGGGCAGGGAGGCCATGGTGCTCAAAATGGCTGCCGCTTACGCGCACGAATGGGCTTGGAAAGGGGCAAGATGGCGCCGATAATGTTCACCAAGTTTGTACTTATTTTCCACAGTCCTCCCTTTAACATTTCCAAGACATCTTGCTGGCCTATTTCCTATCTACACCTATATGCAGCGGTCATAAGTAAGGGAGAGGGGACTTAGGTGAAAGAACTGTACATAAACATCACATTATAAACATCATATTGAAAAATCTCATCATTTAGTAGGCGGGTTCATCGTTAAGTTGGTTGCAAAAAAGTCATCGTAATGCAATATCAGACTAGAATTATGTAGCGAGGGCGTTGGGTACAGATCATAGAATAAGAACTGGTAAGTTATCATATAAGTAAGTCCTTTTTGTATACGGCGGGTGCATAGTCAGTCCAATGGTGGTTGGGAGAGAAATGAGATACAGTAAAAAATATATATATATCAGAGTTCTCGTTGTCCTTTGTCGTCTTCTGTCGGCACTGTGGAGCACCTGGATTACCTATCAACAGAAATGTTCATGTGGATTGAATCGTCTGCGGGCAGGGGTGCATTCTGTTTGGTTTTCGCCAGACCTCGTAGGGGAAATGCGTTACGGTTTTGGAGCAGGTGCATCTTCTTCCGTAATGTAGAGCATAGATTTTGCAATGGAAAGTGCAATTGTTCCAGAATTGTGAGATCTGTTCGTTTCTTGTGTCTCTGTGGTGGGCATTTCCTGTTGCTTCCATCATCTTCAGGGTGCTTGGTAGCGGGCAGAACCACAGACTTTGTTTATCTTTTCTTCGGGGGCGACCCTTGGTGGAGTTCTAGGTCACCGTTCTGGGATTTAACATAGTTCGTGGTCTACTTAGTCGGAGCTCCCTCCCTTCTGACGCAGGGAGTACTCTTCTCTGGGTAGCTCAGTAGGATTTGGAGGAACTTGGGAGTTCGGGTGGAAAGGTGCGGGTGTGAACAGTCCTTATGGTAGGTCGGAGGAGGAGGGGATGGAGCAAGGCCGAGTCGGGAACAGATCGGGGGGACGGAGGGTTTGCGACAGGCGGGTCCGTAACCATGTTCAGAGAGCGGGGACTTTTTGGCACACGTTGATCATAGAGCAGGGGCTTCAGGTCAGCCCTTTCCTTAGCTTTGTTTGAAACAGTGCCCCGTCCTGCGACTCCTTACTGCTGTGGTCTCGCCTCGGCCTCCGTCGCTGATGTTCCACAATCCGCAGTCAGGCCGCGTGCTCCCACATCCGGTCTCTTTCCCCTCCGACAGTGATACCCTTAAATGAGTGTTGAAAAGACAGTCTTTAGAGATTTTGCAGAAAAAGGTAATTACATAAGTCTATTTTCTCTCCCAACACCAAGCAACTGGGGTAAGTACTCGCTACATTTGAGATTTTTGTGGCTTACGTATAAACAATTGATGATGGATTTTGCTGGATTCCTTACAACTTCCTATTGTTGGCTAATTCTTTGACGCTTTGATGATTATTACGTTCATTTGTCATATGTCTATTATAGTAGATGTCAGTTCTTCTGGCAGAGACCCATTTCCCTAGTACGAGTCTTGCAGGGCTAGGCTGGTCTTCAGGGCCTTGTATTTTACAAAAAGTGCAACGTGCTATTCACCATAGTCTGATAGGCATCCTTCTGAGGGAAGAACATAGGCTAAACAAGTCCTCATTACATCAAAACATCTTATTTTCAGCAAGGCTTACAGCAACAAGGTCTTTCGATTTTCGATCTAATTTTTAACTTTGCATACATCTTTCTAACTTTCTATATAAATCCTCGCAACCTGGTTACTACAAAAACTCGGGGGGTGGTTTGCGATAATTATTAAACTTATCCTCGGGGAAGGTGGGATCTTATGAAAAGCGATTAGGAGAGCAAGGGGCGTTTTTCAAGTTCTCGTTCAGGGCAGCTGATACCAAACTGGGGGCATTTTGGGTAGATGGGGGTGTCCCGATCATTTCTTACAGCTTGGGGTACGGAGACAATTTTCAATGGGGATGGTCGCATTACCACAGACACATTTTATCACAGAAGCCACTGACAAATAGTTCCCTGAGAGTGGGTCAAATTTAGGGAACCTTAGTCGTCTTACCTGTCCCTTTCTTATCGGTCAATTTAAATTTCATCCATATTTTAGTAGAAAAGGAGAGGCAGTAACGTGGTACTGATACAATTTTATTTAGGACAAATTTTTTTTTTTGCAAATACTTGTGGTATTTGAGGCCAATCAGGAGGTGCACCAGGTTCGCCAATTAGGTGCCAGTCGCTAGGAAGAGGGAAAGTGTGGAGGGGTGAAAGAGTGAGAGAGAGAGAGAGAGAGAGAGACAGACAGAGAGAGAAAGACAGAAAGAGAGAGAGAGAGAGAGAATAGGCAAAACAGTACGCATGGGACATAGAGAATGACCGTGTATTGTTTGGGCTATTCAGTGCGTTACCCAACGTTAGACGTTTCGGGTCTGTGTTAGGATGTAAAAGGCATGCAGTTTTGGGACAGAAAAGCATTAGATCTAGTACAAAAAGGTCGTGCATCGGGCAGGGCGTCCTTTTTGTGTCGTCTTGCAGCGGTAGTCCGTTTTCATGCATCGGGCGTGACGTGGTTCCAGATCCCTTATGATACTCTAATCGGGATTCTAATGTAACCTGCAGAGGAAAAAGGGGGAAAAAAAGGGGGGGGGTAGGGGGACAACATTCGAACACATCAAATGTATAGGCACGAAAGTCCTTTACTTACCACATACTCGTACTTATCTCTTCGGGATATAATCCCTTAGGGTTCTGGTTTCCTAAAGTCATGGGGGCAGGCAATGTGATAGGTGGTTCATGGGGAGGTTCGAGGATGGCATTAAGGATCGTGTGTAGTGAGATGTATCCGGCCATCGGGATCCCTAAATCATTCCCAAAGCTGTGATGTTCTAAGGCATATCAGCTCTTCGTTCAACCCTGTACCTTAGTACCTTCGACCACCATATCTTTATAACTTTTCATCGATCACACCGTTTTACTTTACCCATTCTCAGAAGTCGAGGTCCTTCTTCATACGTCAGTTCCTGAGCTTAGTCGCATATCTTGGAGGCAGCGTATCATACCTTTGATTCGACCATCAACCCAGGGCCGAACAACCATTTCTCGGATAACCTTAAAAAAAGAGCAGAACAGTTGCGCACAGAAAAACCCTCCCACCGATACCCGCATTTACAAAAGTATGCGATGCCTATCCATAGCCTTTTTTAAGACCTTTATTTGTAGAATTATTCAGTACGTAAAATGTGAGAGCGCAATTCATATTTCGGTCTGACATGTCGTCGATGGAAGCACATACAGTAGGGGGTTATTTTGTAGCACAAGAACATGTAAAAAGGTCTAATTAATTATTTGCAAGTAACCAAAAACATTTCATTGCGTGACGAAGGAATCAGGGGCATTTCAGTTCATAAATGGAAACACAGTCAAGCTCATCGTAATCACATTTCCTAGATGTAAACCGCGGGTGTGCATCATGAGCGACGTTATGTATCAGTTACAACAAATATCAAAAAATAAATTGTTCATTGAAATCAACATTTTACGGAACCCTTCTTAAATGTTCGCCAAGTGAACCCTCCTCCCTTTAACATCGAGTGCGCAATGGTTCGTATATATATATATATATCTTAGTACATCAAGTTTCATTAGCTAAGGAACACCATGAGGCATCCGTTAGTTTTCATTGATACCAGCGCCATTTTGGGCGAGGCCGGTTTTAGTCCGGAAGTAGCATCAGGGGCAAAATATCCCCGACAATTGGCGGTTGGACCAGAGTCCCTTTCGGCAGTCCAAAAGAAAACTGTGCTAACAAAGGGGTTGGTGGTGTGGACCGTCAATCAAGAGAGGGAGGGGGTAAAGTCTCTCTTACCGGGTCATGTTGATGTTCGGCCGGAACTTGCTCGAGTTCGTTAGCCCATAATGTTCCTGGGTGGTTCAGACGGAGGCTGATGCAGACACGAGAGCACCGCCATCTTGTTGCTGTGCCGTGGTTATTTCATTTGAGATCAATGCAACTGTTCCTCACCGGAAGCCTGAAGGGGCCGAGGGCCCTTGGGACTTTGGTAGAATCTTCAAAGTCGAGGGGATGTTTGTCGATGGTGGGGGCTTGCGCCCAGGTGGGCAAGTGCCCGAGTTGCAATTTCGGACAAAGTTACTCCGGCGGCCTAGACCCGCCTTTCGAGGGCCCAGACGCCATTTTGAGACCCTGTGGCAGCCACCTTTGCCGTATCCATCAGGAGTGGAAGAAACTTCTTGTGATGGCAAAAGACAGAGCATCATGCTGCTGGAGCAGGACATTTTGGTTCGGGGCGCCAGGGTGCAGCAGTGGAGCCTTCGTCTGGGGAGGTGAGGGAGGCTCGTCCGTGCCGTCTCCCTCTCCCGGCGCATCCTACACCGTCCCTTGGAATCAGGGGCGCACATGATGACCACCCTACACCCCTGATTCCGACTCTTGGGGGACCACTGTACATCCGGTGCTCCGTAAATATGCCCATCGGACATTGTGTGTCCTGTACCACGCAAGTATACCAGCCGGGTCTTGTATATCCTGTACTGAGAAAATATACGAGTCGGGCATTGTGTGTCCTGTGTTGCGGAAATATGGCCGTCGCCCGGCTGGAGGACATCGGCGTCGGACCAGGGCAGGGAAGCCTCCTACCTGTGGAGGTGGAAGAGGCTCGTCCGCGTCGCCTCTTCCTCCCTGCCCACCCTGCATCCGTTCGATGGAGGAATTCGTGATGGCCGGACCAGGAGATACAAGGGAGGGGGTCATTTTCATCCGCCCCCTCCCTACTCGCGGTCCGGGGGACGCCATCCCTGGAAGGGCAGTATGGGAAGACCATTTCATTGCCCGCTGTGTGGGGTCTCCAGTACCTTCTCGCCAGCAATCTCTTTTTGGCTCATGGTTGCTGGCAGGCCCCGCCCCACACGTGCTATGTGTTTCGGATGGGCGGGACCATCAAACTGTTACATTGGGAGACTTCCGGAGTGAGCATAATATGTTTTGTATTTTTCCTATTAGTAAAGTTTGTTTTTTAAAGAGTTCTACTAGTTATTCTATTTACTGTTGGTTGTGTGTTTTACCGTAATTAAATCCTAAGTTATATAATAGACGCTTGGCTTCCTTGAGTCTTTTCTCTAACGGGGGGGGTTGTTTACACTGACCTGCAGTTGTGTTTGTTTTTCAGAGTGGGGGAGCAACAGAGAGCAATCAGTCCCAGAATTCTAACATGTCGTTAAAATTGGTCTGACGAAATCTGTGCCATCGAGCATAATCAAACGGGGTGGTCCTGTCTGTACTAGTCTGATTGGTTTTTATCTCACGCCTTTTTCCTTTCTGCCGGTCCGTCCTTTCTGTCAACCTTCCATTCTTACCTATGCTTTGCAGAATCGGACATTGGGCTTTCCAGTGTCCAAGACATTTACAAAAAGCACATTGGTTTTGTTTTACATCTGTTCGTCCTGTGCGTAATGTCGGGGGATTACCTTCGGGTCGTTGTATTCCGGGGTTGGCTTGTCGGCACATCCCTCTACACCGTTCTCTTTCCATGTCTACTCCTCGGGACTGTGCCATCGCTGGCCCCTCCCTTTGCCTACTAGACGTTTGGAGGGTTATCCGTCGTGTCCCCTCATCTTTTCTAGATTCGTCGCCTTCCCTTCGTCGTGTGGCTTCTTTGCGCCACATGCCGAGACTATCGAGCATAATAGGTGTTGTTTCGTTCCTACGAAGGGCTATTTCTACCGTTTCTATTTTGTCTAGATCAAAGGATCCTCTCAGTGGCCACTGTCTTTCTCGATCCTTTTTCGTATATTTATGCCACAGCTCACTATAGGCTATAGCAATTAATCCATGCTTCATGAACATGTCCTTATTAGGGGTGCCTTCCAGCGGAGCCGGATGGTTCATCTCTAATAAGCGGTCCGGGTAAAACAGGCTACTAACTAGTGGGGAGAAGACAGGCATGACGGATCACAATGGGATAATAGTCAGCACTACCTATCTTATCACTGCGCGCAAAGACTAGACAGAATATTTCTATTCTACGTTGTTTGCACGTAGTGAATACCTCATGAACCAATTCTGAGCAATCAACGTTAGGTCAAAAATAAAAAATCAATATGGTCAATGGGGAGAATAAGTAGGCTCGCAAAAGTTCGCGTCACCTACCCTTTCACTATCTGTAAAGAGGGGACCTATTTTTCCCTGTTTGCAGACAGAGAATCTCCAGAAAACAATCTATAACAGTTAATCAATGTTTAGGTCGAAAATAAAAAATCAATATGGTCAATGGGGAGAATAAGTAGGCTCGCAAAAGTTCGCGTCACCTACCCTTTCACTATCTGTAAAGAGGGGACCTATTTTTCCCTGTTTGCAGACAGAGAATCTCCAGAAAACAATCTATAACAGTTAATCAATGGGGGAGAAAGATGGGTCCGATGGGTGCGTACCTATCCTTCGCTGTTTATAAAGGGAGAGCCTGTTGTTTCTCCGTTTGTAGACAGTGAATCTCTAATAAATTAACAAAAAGTAATACTAGTATTTTCTCAACAATTATCAACCACTTCCAATTATCTATCACTTTCGCAATTCGTCGTGTTTACACGACCTTACCCGGACCGCATGGACAGTTTCTCGTCTTCCGAATCCAGCGCCCGATCGTCCTCTTCTCTTCGTACTTCTCGTGGCACTTCCTGATGGTTCCCAGTCAGGACCGCAGATCACTCGAGAGAGGTCTGTTCGGAACCAGTGAAGTTCGGATGATCGGCTGTCAGACAAGGGTCTATCGGACAGGGTACCTTCCGATCGTTGCAGTCGTTCACTCTGTCGTCGGGACCTCTCCCACTGGATCCACGAGTCGCTGATGGGCCCCACGTTTGGGACGCCAATTGTTAAAAAGGGTTCCAAAGACAACTGGTAACCAAAGACCCTTTTATGTTGCCCGGCGGTATCGCCTCTATGACCCACCAATATTAATCAATGAAGAAGCAGGCGCTGGAGACTGGAAGGCGGGAAACGAGGATTTTATTCTCTCCGGAGGAGAACACATCAATTCAGACAGCAAGTATCGTCACGAGGTGCTCTAACCACATCTCTGAGGCCTGGCCTCTTATACTAGGGTTTACGACCTTTATTGCACATAACACATTCTCGCAATACTTTAGTACTTGAAAGAACATCCTTGGAATCTCCCCTTCAGACCCGTTCCCACATACATTTACAGTTGGATTCCCCACCCCGGTCACAACAGGTGATGGTTGTCGCACAGCAGGGCATTCCGCCGATTCACGGAATGCATGGGGTTTGATCGGATCTCATGGGGTGGGGGCTTTGATCGGTTCGGGGATCTTTTGATGGGGAGGGGAAGCTTCCTACTGTACGGGGTAATAAACAGTATCCGCAGGGCCAGGTGGCGGCCTGGGAACAGGGAAGACAAACGGGGACACAGGAAAAGGGGGTTTGCATCAGAAGGGTTTGAGGCCATGAAAGGAATGAGGCGAGGTGTCGCGCTGGGAACAGGATGGGATTCCGTGGTGAAGCTGCGCCGAGAAGGGGTTTATGACCCAAGGCATGAGAGAGCGGGGGTTGTCAGCGTGCGGGGGAATGCTTGCGAGGTTAAGAGAGAGAGAGAGACGCGCTGGCTATCAGCGAGGGGCAGGGAGGCCATGGTGCTCAAAATGGCTGCCGCTTACGCGCACGAATGGGCTTGGAAAGGGGCAAGATGGCGCCGATAATGTTCACCAAGTTTGTACTTATTTTCCACAGTCAGAATCCTTGTAGGGTGATCAAACTCCCCCATTGCCTGTGGGTATGTTTAATCTGTGTGCCCGTCTTGGGTATAGAGCTGGGCACCATCCTTCTAAGGAGGGAAACAGGATTCAGCTGGGCTGGAATTTTGGCATGGGGTGCCTCAACAGTGTCAGCGAAATACTCCTCTAACTAAACAAAGAAGTTATGTCATTTATATAATAAACTTCACTCCTGTTGCCATGCCGAAGTCTCAGTTAGGCCGTCTTTATTGATCTATCCGGACAAAGCTGTCACCGAGTGAACAATAACAAATATGAACATTTTGTGCAGTGAACTTAACCTTTAGTACAGAATGTTCAAGGCTCTGATTATATAGCTACGAAGAAGCACAAATGTAAGCAAAAGAAGTTCCGGAGAATATTATCCATACAGGCATGCAAATAGATGTGTGTTAAATTACAATGTTCAAGAAAGATGCCAACTTTAAAATGTGAATATATAACGGCAATCGAGCAGGGTATTTCTACAAGTGAGTCTTTAGGGGGCCCACCAGCAGTTCCATGTCTGCAGATTGGACCTGTTTCTATCGGATGGGATTGATGCTCAATATTAGCTCAGATTTACTGCCATTACATCAGGCTTGGTACATGACCTCTGAAGATATACCAATCGTTTACGGATATTCTTGTTCTGGCTATATTGAACATTTGTAATTCATCACCTCTCAGTACCAGCTCAGTTCCGTCTGCATGAAAACAAGCCATTGTCACTCATTATTAAAAAAAATAATGCTGATCACAGATTTTATATAATTTTCAACCAATCTCTTTACTCCGTACCTCTTTAAAATAAGTGAATCTACAGTCGATGAGAAGCTTTCTTTCTTCCTTGAAAATAACAGACTCTTAGATGAGGCACAAGCTGGCTCCAGACCTAGCTGTGGAAGGGAACCTGCAATGCCTGCTGCACTTGACAGTCCTCGTGGCCTCTTGGCAGAGGTGAGACAGGGGTCATCGTTCTTCTTGACCTCTCAGCAGCATTAACACCGCAGTAAACACTCTTCGCCCTAGCGTGCCTCCTGTCACCCTGCACCCAGTGCTTTAAATGGGCCGGTGCTCACCGGTACTAAGTTCCGGCACTTCTTTTTTTTCCTCTCTGAGTACCAGAACTTTTACGTGCCCAGGGAGAGTGCTGCATGCTGAGATTTCCCAATGATCCCAAAGAAATGGTCATAATGAGAGCATGCACAGCATTTCTACTCTGCAGTGTATGTTCACAGGACTAGCATTTCACACTCGCAGTGGCAATCATCTTGCCATCAGCAACAGTGTGAAGTCACCTCCCCGTAGAAATGGAAGCCCTTTCAATATGCAGTATGCAATGGCTTTCCCTTACTTCTTTGCCATACAGCAGTGAGGATCACTGACAAGGAGCTCATGAGCTCATTAGGTGCAGCAGTGCCAGGCAGGGGGCTCAGGACTGTATTCCTGCATCCAGCACCATCCAGGACCCAGAAAGCAACAATCAGATTCACCCCTTAGCCTGCCTGCCACTAGGGTCTTTCACCTGATTCATTTGCCCCCTGATCAGCTGCAACAATGAGCCCATAATGGGCGAGGAGGAGGTGGGGAGATGGCCTGAGCGCCCTCCCTCGAGTCCAGGTGAGGTTGGAGGAAGCCTCTACCCTGGTGGAGACTGCATATACTCGGGAACCGGCAGTGCTCAGTCTCTCTACTACTGAGAGTTCTCCGCTGTGGGGCATTCTGATCCCAATTGACTCTGCATGCTACAAAGGGGGAAAAAAAAAGGTAAGTAAGACTCACCACTTTCAGCGATGCCGATCCTAATTCTCAGTGAGCACAATCTGTTACTATCAGGCACATTTCTTTTTTTTTACATTTGTTTCTAGCTGTTAAAATAACTGCACTCGAGTTAAGATGAAAGAGCAATTAGATGCATTTAAATTTTATGTTTTCTCTTGTCACGGACATTGAATGTCAGGTGATACCATCGGACAAATTACTGCTTATTCTTTTAACATGGAGACTGATGTTTACTTTTCTTTCCCCGCCTGCAGGGTGAGCGCATATTTGAAAGTTTGCAAACATAAATACCTGTGAACAGGGCTTTAAGTGGGAAAAAACCAGGTGGTGCTATAAAAGGGGCATGACAAATTTCTTAAAGGGGTGTGGCCTATCCGAGTAGGGGCGTGGTCTAAATCAAGATAACTAGCATTGTGTCCTTAAGAGAATCATGAAGTTGCATCCAGCAAAGGATAATAAAATAGGCAGAAAAGTATATTTATTAAGTATAAGCCATAAAATACCAAACACTTTAAAAAAAATGTAAAAATGATTTACATTACTTAGAAATCTATTGCAAGATTTCCCCAAACCCTTGAAGATATTCACTGTGTCTATTTTGCTTGGGTTTCTCACAACAATTTTCTTCAGCAGACCTTCTACCTTTTGCCAGCCAACTCTTTACATACAACTTAGCGTCACATTTTTCAAATGGAGGACCATTGAGTTTTACCCATAAGCATGAAGAAATGGTCTCTACAAGAAGAGAGGCCCTTGTTGGACTAGCAATTAAGTTCATTGCGCTAAAACCTCTCTCGTAATCCGCATTACTTGCTGGCAGGGTTTCCATGCAAACTGCCAACTTTTTTAATGTTCAGGGGTTTTCTTTCCACCAAAATCTTTGAAAAGCCTAAAAGCTTGGATAGTATCTCTTGCTGGCAGCTGAAACTCTGAACACAGTTTCTGGATCTCTGTTTCACCATAAAGAATGCATTCATCACCAGAAGGCAAGTTGCCTGCATCTAGCACACTGAAGCTGGCTATAAGTTCTATCTCAGAATCCGGGGCAGGCGCTCCAAAGTTCCTCAGCGTGCGTTAATCTGCACAGGGCACGAGGGACTCGATCCTGGGGCAGATCACGCTTGAGGCAGAGCGGGCCTCACGACCTTACACCCCAGCCGTGTGCCGATGAGCACACCGAGACAGATTTCACAGGGGGCAGCTTCACGAAGGCATAGCGCAGAGACCCACACAGCAGCTAGAAGGGAGGGTGCTGGAGAACATTTGTATCCCTGAGTTCCCAACTCTTCTCAGGTCCTTGAAGATAGGCAGGCTTCAGAGGGGCAAAGCACACAGCACAGCTCCTTTTCAAGTTAGGGGGACACATCACACAGCAGACAGTCCCTTGGTCCTCTTCCTCAGCAATCACAGCAACTGTAGGTCAGCTCCCAGACACTCAGCATGGATTCCTTCTTGATCACGAAGTGTCCTAATCTATTTTTACTGGGGCTCCAGTCCTACTTTTATACCCCAAAGGTCTTTGTTCTTCTTGTGTGAGGGGTCCTGAACCCAATCGAAATCCGTTCTGGGTGCCCTCTGCTAGTGCACCTCTTCTTCCTTTGTGAGTGTGGGCCAGGGCCATCAGGTGCACCGCAGGAGGTGGAGCCAGCATTGTGGCAAGCACAGCCCTATTGAGACCCAGGTGCTACTCCTCCCACCATTCTACATGCAGATTGTTCTATTCAGCCTTGTGCTGACTCAGCCAGCCTCTTGGAGCCGCCCCCAGCCCCTGTCACTCACAAACCAGACAGTCAATACACAACCAGGCAGAGACAGGAAAATAGCAACTTTCTAAAAGTGCTATTTCCAAACTTAGAATTTAAAAACCATCTTCACTAAAGGATGTGTTAATAAATTCTGAGTTCAGGGATACCAGATTCCATAAGTCTATCTTGCCATTATGGGAAGATATGCAGGTAAACATGTTACACATCATTCCCCATGTTATCCTAAGGGCAAAATAGACTTTCAATTGTGAAAAATGAAATTGGCAGTATTTCACTATCAAGACATGTTACCCACAGTTGTAACACCAAACAAATACCGGGAAGTCTGGTCACCCTACCTTTGACCTTTGAGGCCCGAAAATAGAGCCCCCTTTAGAGGCCCCCGAAAAAAACTGGAGGGGCTCAGACCCCCCCCCTCTTAAAGCCCTACCTGTGAATGAACTGTACAAATATTTCAATTTTGGAAATAGAAAGGACAAACGAAGCAACGGTTTTGTTATTCTGAAGTGTCATGGAGGAATTTAATAGGATATAGACATCGCCCTCCTTGTGGCGGTGGAGGAGGCCAGAGCACTGCTTGATGCTGGAGGATCAGTGGCAGTGATCCTCCTCGACCTCAGTGCGGCCTTCGACACCGTCAATCACCAACTCCTTATCCACCGACTCAGGAGTGTCGGTGTAGAAGGAAAAGCACTATCCTGGCTATCGTCCTTTCTGGGCCACCAGTCTTTTCAGATCTGGGAGAACAACATCCGCTCCTCCGAAATACCCCTCCAATGTGGCGTATCTCAGGGCTGCTCCCTGAGCCCCACATTGTTTAATATCTACATGTCCCCATTGGAGGAGGTTGTCATCCCATTCGGAGTGAGCATCGTCAGCTACGCTGACGACACACAATTAGTGGTGTCCCTATCTCACCCAAGCCAACAACCTGCGGACCTTTTCAACTGTCTGACGCAGATACAAGGATGGATGAACCGCTCTTATCTCAAACTCAACGGTTCAAAGACTGACATTCTCCTCCTGGGTCAGAAGGGACTCTCCCTGTCACAGAACATCTGGCCACCCTGTTTAGGCCCGCCTCCAGACCCGAAACCCGAGGCTAAGAGCCTGGGCGTTTGGCTCGAAAAAGATCTATTGTTTGCAACACAGGCAAAAAAAGTAGCCGGGACCTGCTTTGGGCTCCTCAAATCAATCCGAAAGATCTTGCCCTTACTTCCTCCCACCGCAAAAAACCTGCTGATCCAAGGCCTAATACTATCTAGGATCGACTACAGTAATTCCATCTATCTGGGCGCTCCTGAGGCAACCCTGAACCGGCTACAGAGGATCCAAAATGCGGCTGCCCGGATCCTCACCAACACTCCTGCCAGAGCCTCGGCCAAACCAGCTTTGAAGCTCCTCCACTGGCTCCCGGTTAGAGAGCGAGTGAAGTTCAAAGCCCTCTGCCTGGCTCACAGACTGCTGCAAAACAAAGGTCCCCGATCCTAGGAAAATTCATTAAACCTTATAAAGCCTCAAGATCCCTTCGATCCGATCGGGAACATCTCATCATCATTCCCAGTGTGGTGTTGGGTTCCCAAGGCCTACATGCTCCGCAGAAATACCCACTTACACCAAAAGAACTGTTGGCACGGAAACTGAAAAGTACAAAAGTCAAGTTTATTAAGACTCCATGGGGTGGTGGTACATTCCTACAGCACCCTTCGGCAATGCAAGAAGTATCACACCAAACGTTGGTGCGAGTCCTTCTTTTATACAGATTTTACAGTAATAAAAGGTAGGCGGTACATGGTTACAAGGTTTAGGTACATATATGGTCATTTTTGGAACACAGCCAACTAATGGGAGGGGTTACAATACCACTGGTCAGTTTGGCGGAACATTCCTGAGGGGTGACTGGTCAGTCGGAACTGCGCATGTACAAGCTTGACCGTTACTAAAAATAGCCTGTTGCTGGGCAAACTCGAGTGGTCAGTGGCACGGACAAAGGACTAAAAGTCATGCTGACCACGAGGCTGCTCATTCCCTAAAATGGCCGCCGTAACATACAAAATGGCGTTTTCAAATAATGCCAATTTAAGGGAAATAACGTGTAGTAAAGCTAAGCGCTAACCCGGCCATTGTCAAATTACGACAGACGACCCTTTTAGCGTTTAGCTGAAGCTACCTCATAGTGGACATAATCAGGATACTCATCTTCTATATCAATTGACATAATTTGAGTCACTTCTTTATGAAGCATTAATTCATTTTGGGCAAGAGCTCGTCTAGATGGAATACAAGCTGATAAACACATGGAATATAACGCAGGGCCACATTGCATACATAAACACAAGAAGAATAAGATCCCAACTATGATACATAAGATTGTCAGTAGCTTCCAGCCCCACGTACTAAGCATAGACCAGAACCACCCCGAAAGGGTCCATGTACCATTGTCCGGGTGTATTTCAGCAGCGATTTTGTGCAGTTTCGATATTGCATCATATACAGATGGTGAATTGTCAGGCACGTAAACACAGCAACTACTTCCGATAATTCTACATGCCCCCCCTCGATCAGCTAGAACAACATCTAGAACCATCCGGTTCTGGAGCGTGACAATCCTTGATATTTGAAGCTCTTCTGTGATATTTCCCAATGCAAAAGCGGTATCATTAGCTACAGCCTCAACAACACGGGTCAGTCGTCGTATTTTCCGACTGTTGAGAGCAGCCCCCAAAACAAACCCAGATTAAAATCTACATATTGTTGTAGGGCAGTATCGGTCTGATCAATATTATCCAGGACTACAGCACGTCTAACTCTATTTAACACAAAATCATGGTACAGTATATAATCATTATGGTACATTGGTGGGGCAATGAATACAGGGGGCAATACAAAAGAGATATAACATGTACCTAGCCATCCTAACGGGAGCTGATGATAGCCTCTATTACCACAAATGAAGTATGTATTTCGAGATGCCACAAATGATATGCCATTCGGACTGTCAAATGCAAGTGTGGTGTTACATTCACTTTTTCCAACCGGGATAGTACCTTTATTTCGTATACACAGATCCGCCTTAGTATCAATGACATTTATAACATGAGAACTGGACATATTAATGTTCCTTTGGTTACTGTAAACCCGTGGTGCAGATACATTATCGGGGCGGTACTCTTCCCATTCAAACCGAGTACCTTCAGCCTGTGGATAACCATCCCGGTCATGATAGCATATTTTATTTAAACGGAACAGCACCCCCCCCCCCCTTTTGTTGGCCATCGCAAAGTGAATAGAAGAGTATACCAAGCATTGCAGGAACCGTTATGGGAAAACGGGAGTGGGATGAGCGGTGTGCCCCCTTTCTTCTGATGCCCAGGCAACATCCCACACACCCAACAGTTAGAAGTGTTCGTCATATTGTGAGTATGATGCAAGATTTGAATGAAGCTATTGTTCAAGTAAGTCTGTCGGTGCCGTTCTTCATGATAGGGTAAGGTGAAATGAAAAGGTTCAGATGGAGCCGGGGTAGTCGGCAGCAAATGTTCTCGTACAGGCACCACAAGTTCGACTACCCAGGCTATCACTGCTATCACCACAATTGTCAATACGAACAAGATAGCACCAAGAATTCTCTTGTCTCGTGATGCGGAAGACGCCATATTTCAAAAGAGTTCACAATGTCTCAAATATACAACTAAAAAATAAAAACGTTAGTGCTGAGCTCCGAGGTAGCCGTTGTTTTCTTCTCCGGGGTCAAGATGGGTGTCGCTACTCTTGGCAGAACTGATCCCCCCCCTTGAGATTCCCGGCTTCCGTTTCACAAACCCCAGATTGGTAACCAACCAGTCGCGCACAAAAAAAAATCTTCTTCCTATCTTGGCCGCAGATCGTAGCGCTGTCATCCGGAAACAGTGTGGTCCGGGAAGGCTCCCTCAGATTCGGCCGACGTCACAGCTGGGCTCTTTTCTTCGTCCAAGATATCTTTGTAGTCGGACAACACAGTAGGATTCACCAGGTCCGGAGAGACGCGACGGCAGTGAGTTGAATGCACCCACCGCTTCCTGTTGGTCACTCGCACAGCCGTTCGAGTCGCCAGTAGAACTTGCTCGGGGCCACGCCACCTCGGTTCCAAGCTGTTCGCTCTCTCAAACGACTTAATCATCACATAATCTCGAGGACGAAGATTATGAGCCTCTCCAATGGAATTGTCAGGGAGCGCTTCTCGAACCTGTTGGTGAATAGAAAGCAAATCATTTGTTAATCGTGCCAAATAATCGTTCATCATTATACAAGGCACATCATGTAACAATCGCGGCTTAGGAACTCCCCATATATTCATAGGCCTTCCAAGCACCACTTCATACGGTGTGAGGCCAGTTCGAGAGTGGGGCACTGATCTAATAGAGAGTAATGCAAGCGGCAAGGCATCCGGCCACTTCAATGACATGGACGCCACAATCTTAGCCAGTTTTAATTTCAACGTAGCATTGTACCGCTCGACAAGACCTGCTGACTGAGGGTGGAACACAGCATGAAACTTCTGCTGAATCCCCAGTCCCTTTAGCACATACTCCACAATTTTCCCAACAAAATGAGGACCATTATCGCTCCACAAAAATTTGCAAACTCCAAATCGAGGGAAGTACTCTTTAAGCAGAACCTTAGCTGTTGTCAAAGCTGTATTATCTTTCGTGGGGAAGGCCTCAATCCATTTGCTAAAAGCACACACCACCACTAAGACATACTTAAGGTTATTGCAACGCTCAAGCTGGATGTAATCCATTTGAAGTACCTCGAATGGTGCAGAAGGTGGAACGAACCCTCCTTTCGGAGTATACGTCCCTTTTGCAGGATTGTGCTGTAAACATATCAGACAGGTCTGCACTACTCTCTTTGCAGTATTGGCAATCTCAGGATGCTCCCAAACTCGTGTTAACAGTCGAGTGATTGCAAGAGCCCCCACATGTGCCAACCCATGTGTCATCTGAACCATCGCTTGCAAGTAAGCTGCAGGCAATTTCCATCTCTCCATGTCCTTACTCCTCCAACAACCCTCGTCATACAGTACCCCTTCTGCTGCCCATGCTACAAGTTCTGTTTCAGTCGCTGATTTTTGGATATCTAGTATCTCTGCTCTAGCATCATGCCATCGCTCGGCCTGCGACTTCGCTACATACATGGGGGAGTCATTTCGAGACATAGCTGTTCGTCTTGCTATACTGTCTGCAAAGGCATTGCCTTGTCCCACCTTGTCAGTGACCTTTTTATGTGCACTGCATTTGATTATCGCTACTTTCTTTGGACAAAGCAACGCGTTTAGGAGATCACGCACTAGTTCTCCGTGCATAATGTGTACTCCATGAGAGGTCAAAAACCCACGCTGTCTCCAGAGTAGGCCAAAGTCATGCGCTACTCCGAAGGCGTACCGGCTGTCTGTGTAGATGTTCACACATAAGCCAGCACTCAGTTCGCAGGCTCTTGTCAAGGCTATCAGCTCCGCTGCTTGGGCCGATTTCTGGGGTATTCGTGCCGTTTCTACCACCGTCTTAAGTGTCGTGATCGCATATGCTGCAGAAGTCGTGCCATCTGGCAGCCTCAAACACGATCCATCAACCCACAGTTCCCCATCCACATCTGGAAGTGGCATACCCTGTAAGTCGACACAACCCTTTGTTTGTTCCTCGGTCAGGAAAACACAATCATGGTGTTTTTCCTCCTGGCCCTCTTCAACGGGATAAGGCAATAAAGTGGCAGGGTTCAGGGTTGCACATCTTTTCAATGTGATATGTGGCGCCAGGAGTGTGAGCTCATATCCTGTTAAACGTGCGCTCATAAGATATTGAGTCTTTGTTTGATTTAACAGGGCATCTACTGCATGGGGAACTAGCACCAATAATTTGTGCGACAAAACTATTCCCTCACTTTGCCGTATAGCTACTGCTGTTGCTGCAACTGCTCGGAAGCACCCAGGTAACCCTCGTGCTACGGGATCAAGAATGGCTGAGAAGTACGCACATGGCCTCTGCTTATCCCCGTGTGCCTGCACTAACACTGATAACGCGCACCCATCTTTCTCGTGCACGTACAATGTGAAAATCTTTGTGTAATCTGGTGTACCTAACATGGGTGCAGAGCAAAGGGCCTGTCTCAATTGTTCAAAAGCATTTTGACATTCATCTGTCCATTCAAGGGGCATTGACGTAGTTTTGGACAATAACGCTAACAAAGGTTTGATAATGTGCGAGAACCCCATGATCCACTGCCTACAAAAGGATGTTAGTCCTATGAAGGCGCGTACATCTCTCTGAGTGCGGGGGACTGGCGTATCTAATATCGCTTGAATTCGATCTGATGTTAATGCACGCCCCTCCTTAGACAAAAGATGACCGAGGTAGGTCACCTTGGATCTCCAGTATTGTAGCTTTTTCTTAGAGACTTTATGGTTGTTCTGAGCCAAAAAGGAAAGCAAAGCAAGCGTACTCTCCTCACATTGTGCGTAGGTGTCTGCAGCCAACAGGAGATCATCAACATACTGTATAAGGGCTACTCCGGATTGTAATTCAAAAGAATCAAGCTGTCTTTTTAAAGCCTGGCTATAAATGGTAGGACTCTCTGTGTAACCTTGAGGAACACGACAAAATCTATATGATTTATTATTTAACGTGAAACCAAATAGATATCTGCTGTCAGGATGAATGGGAATGGAAAAGAATGCGTTCTTAAGGTCAATGACAGAAAAGGTCGTTGCTGTTGGAGGGACCAATGTAAGCAATGTCGTGATATCAGACACCACCGGGTATTGGGGAATGACAATTTTGTTAATTTCTCTCAAATCAATAATAAATCGATAGACTTTGTCGTCAGTGTCTTTCTTAAGGATCAGAAGAATAGGGCTGTTACAGACATTGTAAGGAACTTCCTCCACCACTCCTGCAATGATCAAATCCTGAACGATATGCGTCAGGGCAATTTCACCTTCCCTAGAGATCTTATAATGTGGTACACGTGGCAAAAGTACTCCCTCCTTGACAGTAATTCGAATAGGAGGAATAAGCATCTGTCCCACATCCGTATCTGAGGTCGCCCACAACGTGTGTGGGAGAGAGGCTAATGCTTCAATTTCCTTCATTGTACAAAATCTGTCTGAATCTGGGTAATTGTCGTTCAAAATAACCCACACTCCTTCAGGAGCGCAGCGTATCGTTGCTCGAAAGTATTTAAGCAAATCAATGCCCATAATGTTATCTGGAGTGTGAGGTGACAACAAAAATGGACAAAAGCTGAAAAATTTGTCAATGCAAAGTGCAAGAGGTTGTGATAATGGGCTAGGAGAGGGTGTGCCATCAAACCCTATACATGTTATCGTTTCGCCAGACAGGGGAGCCCTTGGAACCAAGTTTTTGGACAAAGCACTACGAGTAGCTCCTGTGTCAACTAAAAACTGATCAGTAGAACCCAAAATGCCCGCTGATACATATGGACCTCTTTGATCTACTGGCACTTCAACTGATTCCGTACCCCATCCTACGCAATCCTATGCATGCACATAATCCTGATGCTCCACATTCTCACCCTCCGATATCTGATATTGATTTCGTCTATCAAAAGTATTTCGTTCATCCTGACCACGGCCCCTCGATTCAAACCTACCACGATCACTTCCGCCACCTCTCGCTCCTGAATAATTATTCCTCGACCTTCCACCTCCTCGACCACGCTGACTACGTTGCTCACGAAGCACCGGACAATCTTCAGCCCAATGCCCAAACTCTTTACAATATGCACATTGGTCCTCAGCAATATCGGTACGACCGTACGACGCATTACCCCCTCCTCGCCTGCCTCTATCATTCCCTCTAGGTTGCGCACCACGAACCTGTGCCAACATCACCTTCGTTTTTAATTCCTTCGTTTTCTTATCAACACTTTCTTTAGCCTCTAGTTCCTGCCGTTCGTAATACTGAGCCATAGTTAACAAAGACGCAGGGGTCGCCGTGGTCCAGGAACTTTCACTTGTCTTTAACTGCTTTGCAATCTCCGGTAGGAGATTAGCCACATACTTATCAACAAACAGATGCCTACCCGTATCATCTGTTAACGATTGACCACTATAATCATGAAACGCTTCTTCGAAGCGTGTAAAGAAATCAGATACTGATTCGTCTGGCTTCTGTTTGCACGAAGCTAGCATAGTCCAATCGATCTTTTTAGGAGGAACTAACGTTTTTAGTTTGTTCAAAATAGCCGCTGGGAGTTCTAAAATTAAATCACATGGTTTGCATGCAGGTTCCCTGTCTAAGTCAGCCTGGCTTATCTCCTTCCAAGTCGCCCCAAACATTGTGTGATCCTTAGTCTTACGAATCGACCTCCACATATCAGGCGGAAGAATTAACCCAAAGAAAAGGTCTATATCAACAAGAGTCATAACACAAGAAGAAATGGCCCCCTCTACCCCTTCATAGAATGCGGCCGGATTCTTACGGAGATCAGGTAAAGCATTTTTCAATGCCATAACATCTGCTCTATTCCAAGGCATATACACCCAATTATATATAAAATACCCCTTTGAATTTGCCGACATTTTATCTTCATCTGTACCGTCCCCTTTAGGGGGAACGTACAAAGGTGCAGCTTCATGCATAGGCATAACATGCACTTGAAAATTCTTATCTGAACCCAGGATAGAACACTGTTTGGACTGCTCCGTCGACCCCGGCACGGACTCCTTGTCTGCTTTTCGTGCTTCCCGCAATCTGGACGCCTCATCCCGTAGCTGGAGCAGTCGCGTGAAAAACCCATCTGCATCTGCAAGAACAAATACACCTTTACTCAAATTCTCATGATGGACCGACATATCCTTAGGCTCTAAGTCCTCTGAATATTTACGAAATCGGGTAATAACTTCATCTGCAAGAGTATTCAAAAAACACATTAATTCTCGTTCTGTCCACTTATTCTTTTCGGCTACAACTTCTGACACAGTTATCTGATTCAAATTTAGCTTCCTAGCAAAACTGCGCAGATCCACGGCTCTCTGCGCAGATAACCTGACACTCGACTTATCCGTCTTATCCGACTTATCCCGTTCTTCATCACCGGAATCCTCAGCCGGGGCTGTAGGTTGGACGTACGGAGGCGGAGATCGATCTAATAACGAAAAATCATCAATTTCATTATTAAGGACAGGATAAAGCGGTCGTCGAATAGGAAATTGACCGGTCGTTTGCAAATTACGTTCCCGTGCCTCCCTCTCTTTCTTCTCCTGCACCTCCTTTTCCTCAAGCTGTAAAGCTTTATCTCGAGCAGCCTTGCGCTGCTCTTTGTCCGCCAAGGCAACCTCACGCTTCATACGTTCACGCACCGCTTTCTCCCACATTCGCACACAATCAAACATATCCTGTCAAGACCTGCGCTGAAACAAGCATTGCTCCACAAACTGAACCTTTCGCAAATCAAACGACCCATGTAGTGGCCATTGCAACTCGGGATCGGTTCTAGTGTATTTATGCCATAATTTACTGTACAGTATAGGGGGAAGGCCGAATTTCACATACATCTCACGATTAGGTGTTCCTTCTGGAGGAGCCGGCTGAGATTCATTTAGCCTATATGTGGTACCATTTCCAAGACAGCACATCTCTCGGAGGGTGCTAAAAACAGGCATGTTCAAAAGGTACCACGAAAGCGTGATACCATAAAAAATGGCACTTACAGTACTTCACACAAATGTGCCGCTCAGAGTACAAACAAAATTAGAGAAACATCTCTACATGCCTGCCTATGTGAAGTGCACTACACATATATATTCAAAGTTCACAAAGTCAAAATGTTAGCTAACTCAAATCGTAATCACAATCATAGAACTTCAGTAAGCGTCCGTAGACTACCTTACCGATCACAAATCTTACCCAAATCTCAAATATCCAGATTCCAACTGCCAAGGTCTTTAATCGAATCGGCCAAACGGGCACTGTACAGCAACGCAGACGATCAGGATCTCAGTCGGAGACCGGCGCCACCTGGAAGGTTAGATCAGAAGGAAGGGAAGAAAACACCGTGGGTGCCAAGACTCGGGTCACTCAGTGGCAGCGTACGCGTCCATGGCGAGTTTCCAATCCTTCGTCACGACCTCTCCTTCGGGCATCCGAGTCGCCGATGAGTCCCTTCGTGGTCGCCAATTTGTGGTGTTGGGTTCCCAAGGCCTACATGCTCCGCAGAAATACCCAATTACACCAAAAGAACTGTTGGCACGGAAACTGAAAAGTACAAAAGACAAGTTTATTAAGACCCCATGGGGTGGTGGTACATTCCTACAGCACCCTTCGGCAATGCAAGAAGTATCACACCGAACGTTGGTGCGAGTCCTTCTTTTATACAGATTTTACAGTAATAAAAGGTAGGCGGTACATGGTTACAAGGTTTAGGTACATATATGGTCATTTTTGGAACACAGCCAACTCATGGGAGGGGTTACAATACCACTGGTCAGTTTGGCGGAACATTCCTGAGGGGTGACTGGTCAGTCGGAACTGCGCATGTACAAGCTTGACCGTTACTAAAAATAGCCTGTTGCTGGGCAAACTCGAGTGGTCAGTGGCACGGACAAAGGACTAAAAGGCATGCTGACCACGAGGCTGCTCATTCCCTAAAATGGCCGCCGTAACATACAAAATGGCGTTTTCAAATAAGGCCAAGTTAAGGGAAATAACGTGTAGTAAAGCTAAGCGCTAACCCGGCCATTGTCAAATTACGACACCAGAGTCAAGAAGGCGCGCACTGGTTGAAGACGCTTCTCGGTTCATACCGCACGCCTCTGGAATGCCTTACCCCACTATCTGAGAACAGAACCTAACTATCTGCGTTTCAGAAAGCGGCTGAAAACACACCTCTTCCCGTAACTCCTAACCTCCCCCCCTTGTCCCCACTACCCGCAGGTGTACTGATCTTAGCGCTGGGATACTCACGGGTGACTATGCGCTCTATAAAAATGTAATAATAATAATAATAATACTTTACTGGGTGATGCTTGAAAGCTAAATATTCTCTGGAGCCAGGGGTCTAGCTTCCATAGGTGCAGAGGCACAGAGGCCTGGGGTACATTGTAAGTAGATTATTGATGCATTCCACAGATCAATCAGGGGCTAGTGATCCATTTCCTTCCTTGCACTCAGGCCCATGGTACACTGAATATGTCACTGGCTGGTACCCAATTCCACATATTATCCTTGGTGCGCTGCATACTATGTCTGTTGCAATTCCTGCAAATTCATCGGTACCGTCACCAACTCCGCTACGCTCACACCTCAGATTCCCGACCCCAACCACCTACAATGCATCCTGCTCAACACCCGATCGGCCCACAGGCACGCCATTGACCTATGGAATCTACTAGACACCATCTCTCCAGACGTCGCCTTCCTAACAGAAACATGGATGAACGCTTCCTCCGCCCCAGACATCACCATTGCCATCCCGGAAAACTATAAGATCATTCGCAAGGACCGCACCGGCCACACAGGAGGAGGAATCGCTATCGTCCATAAAAAATCTATCCACATCTCAACCAGCTCTGACGTCAATCTCGCCAACTCTGAACACCTTCACTTCCAGATCCACATCGACCCCAAGACCACACTCAGAGGCACCCTCCTCTACAGACCACCAGGACCCCGCGCAAAATTCAGTGAAGACATCACGGACTTCATCACTCCACACGCGCTCCCCTCCAAAGATTACATCCTTCTGGGAGACCTCAACTTTCACCTTGAAAAGAACAACGACCGCAACACCACCACCCTCCTGGACAACCTCGCCAACCTCGGACTTAAACAACTGGTCACTTCCCCCACCCACATCGCAGGTCACACACTCGACCCTATCTTCACCTCCAGCAATCACGTCTCCTTCAGCCACACTACGGATCTCCTCTGGACTGACCACAGCTGCGTTCACTTCACCTACAACAAGCCGAAACCCATCAACCACCCCCAACCAACTCTGCAAAGAAACTGGAACAAAATCACCATCGACCAGATCTCCTCATCGCTTCTTCTAAACCCCCCAGCCCACTCCTCAAACCCCGACCAAGCCGCCACCAACTTTACCCTATGGTTATCCAACAGCGCCGACATCCTAGCACCACTGAAAAAACGTCAAAGCAAACATGGCAGCAAGAAGGCCTCATGGTTCAACGATGATCTTAAGAAGTCCAAGAAACTCTGCCGCTCCCTTGAAAAGGCCTGGAAAAAAGACCCAACCACTAGCACCAAGGACGCCTTCAAAAACGCCACCCGCACACACCACCAACTAATCCGAAAGGCCAAGAAAACAGCATTCAAGGATCGACTAGACAACAACGCCCACAACAGCAAGGAACTTTTCAACATCGTCAAGGAATTTACCAATCCCTCGGCCAACTCCAACGACATCACCCCCTCTCAAGCCCTCTGCGACTCCCTGGCTTTATTCTTCCACAACAAAATCGCAGACATCCACAACAGCTTCGACAACCAACCCGGAGACCAACCCACCCAACCATATGCTGAACATTCTCCCCCCTTGAACACCCTTTACGACTGGAACCCAATCTCCACTGAGGACACCATCCGCCTGATGAACTCCATCCACTCAGGATCCCCCACAGACCCATGTCCTCACCACATCTTCAACAAAGCAGACTCCGTCATAGCACCGCACCTCCGAGATGTCATCAACTGCTCCTTCAATTCCGCCACCTTCCCGGAAAGCTGGAAACACGCTGAACTCACCGCCCTTCTGAAAAAACCCACAGCGGACCCCACCGAACTCAAAAATTACCACCCCATCTCGCTCCTTCCTTTCCCGGCCAAAGTCATCGAAAAAGCTGTCAACAACCAGCTCACCGCCTTCCTCGAAGCCAACAAATCCCTCGACTCCTCACAGTCTGGCTTCCGAGCAAAACACAGCACTGAGACCGCCCTCATCGCAGCAACAGACGACATTCGAACTCTACTGGACAATGGAGACACAGTCGCCCTCATCCTCCTCGACCTCTCTGCAGCCTTCGACACAGTCTGCCACAGCACCCTTTTACAACGCCTCAGAAACATCGGAATACAAGGAAAAGCACTTGACTGGATCACCTCGTTCCTCACCGGAAGAACCCAGAGAGTCCGTCTTCCACCATTCAAGTCCGAGGCCACTGAAGTCATCTGTGGCGTACCACAAGGATCCTCACTCAGTCCCACCCTCTTCAACGTATACATGAGCCCCCTCGTGGCCATCGCCCGCCAACACAACCTCAACATCATCTCTTATGCGGATGACACTCAACTGATCCTTTCTCTCACCAATGACCCCAGCACCGCCAAAACTAACCTACACGAAGGAATGAAAGAAGTTGCCGAATGGATGAAACACAGCCGTCTGAAACTGAACTCAGATAAAACAGAAGTCCTCATCTTAGGTACATCCCCCTCTGCATGGAACGACTCTTGGTGGCCGGAAGCCCTTGGAAAAGCACCCATCCCGACAGACCACGCACGGAACCTAGGCGTTATCCTGGATTCTTCACTTTCAATGACCAGACAAGTCAGCGCCGTCTCCTCATCCTGCTTCAACATTCTTCGCATGCTCAAAAAAACATTTCACTGGATCCCCACCGAAACCAGAAAAACAGTCACCCATGCTCTGGTCACGAGCCGACTGGACTACGGAAACACCCTCTACGCAGGTACTACCGCTAAACTCCAGAAAAAACTCCAACGAATCCAAAACGCCTCAGCCAGGATCATATTAGACATCCCGCACAACGAACACATCTCTGGTCACCTGAAAAACCTCCACTGGCTACCCGTCAATAAGAGGATCACTTTCCGACTTCTAACCCACGCACACAAATCACTCTACGATATCGGACCAGAATGCCTCAACTCACGACTGTCCTTCTACACCCCCTCCCGCCAACTACGTTCTTCCAGCCAAGCCCTCGCCACTGTACCTCGCATCAACAAGACCACCATGGGAGGCAGATCCTTCTCATACCTGGCAGCTAAAACATGGAACTCACTCCCCACTTACCTTCGCCTCACCCAGAACCACCTAGCATTCAGAAAGCAACTTAAAACGTGGATATTTGACAAGTAATCCTCCTCCCCTCCCTAAGCGCCTTGAGACCCTCTGGGTATGTAGTGCGCTATATAAATGTTTTGACTTGTGTACATTTAGTGCTAATGACAATGGAAACATGTGTTGTCTCTGTGTTGTCTCTGAATGAAAGTGCACTACCACACTATGCACCAACAGTTACATACAGCACCGATTCCTGTCAATTTTGGCCATTAGCCCCGCCCCTGGCCCTAGCCCTAAGCCTGCCTCCTTGCCCGCCCCTTCGGTCATAGCTCAATTTAGTGAGTACTCGCCCCCCCCCCCCCCCCCCCCCCCTTAAAGCACTGCCTGCACCGTACCTCACTCCACAGGGTTCAGCATTGAGCCCTACTTTATTTAATCTTTCTACAGCTCCACTCCCTCACCTTATCACAAGTCACAAGAAGGCTTCTGTTGTTCCCATGATTATTGTTATGATGTTGAAAAATTATTATTCACCCTTCCAGCAAATATGTTCTTTGCAGACTAAACTATGCTGGCTAATATTCATCAAATGGAATGTCCTTCATCTTAAAGCAGGCTTGGCGTTTGTTCTGTCACTCAGCGTGTCTCTTGAGGTAGCGTGCGTGTCTTCACTCTATGGGCGCGTGTTGCAGTGAGGGGCTTGTGCAGCGAGCGTCAGAGCCGTGCGGTGCTAGGTATTACCCTCTAAGACTTGGCTGCCTGAACCTTGTCAGGCCAGGAGGGGGCGCTGGTGGCGCGGATTAGGCTCATCAGCGCTGAAAGCAGGAATGGGGCTCGTTTCTAAACCTGAATAGATGCATTTATTTATAAGAATGACAGGCAGACAAAACCGACAGCATCCGCTCCAAAAAGCAAGTGTTGCACCATAGGACGAAATCCAGGTATGAGCAGAGTGGTCTCAGGCCCAGGGTTCCAGCCTTTCAGGGGCCCCCTGATAGAGCCTGCTCTGTTCTGCAGAGTCTTGACCTGATGACCTTGACTCATTCTTAAACATATTGTTTCAAATACTGTTTTCCTTTAATTTATTTTAATGTGGGTGATGTGTAAGAGTCTATCACAGACATTTTGCAGAGAAATGTTTTGTTTATTATTCATGCAACAGCCATAAAAAAGCTCTTTTAGATCAAAACAGCACCTCACATATCAGAAACGGGAGGATGTGACAGAGATTATTTGCAGAAACTATCCCTGAATATGAGATGAAAACAAATTTGGAATTTGGAGGCGTGTGCCTCTGCTCTGCCAGTGACCTGGCCCAGGACAGCATGAAAGAGTCTGTAGTGTTGTACGAGTTTTATGACTTTTTGGTTCCTACAAGATTCCGTAGAGCTGTAACATAGGTGTTAGAGAGGAATGCAATTAAAGCTTGGTTTAGAATGTTGAGTTTGCAGTTACATGCAGGGGAATACAGACGTGTAATATTAATCTACATGTGTGGCATATTCCTTGATGTGTACCCAGACTAGGGCGGACACTGTGAGTTACCTGGCCAAGCATGGCATCGAACTTGAACTGGATCATAAATTCAAAGCTGCCCCGAACAGGGGCCCCCAAAATACCTTTGGCCGAGGGCCCCCAAAATCCCTAAAATATCCCTGATCCAGGTTCCATAGAATCCCATGGCAACACAACCGGCGACCAATGTGCACTAACATCTCAATACACTCTGTCACATTTAATACTTGATTTGTTATCATAACACAATTAGTGGCACCGCTATTACTGAGAAATGTTGTGAAATGAAAGTAATTTATGTTTGGTTTAATGACATCAAATCCTCATTTTGTTTTACTTCATTTATGGACATTGTGACTGATCATTTTATATACAGTATTTATAATAATGACTATAGATCTAGCACATTTTACAAAATTCACTGCCTGTTGACCCTCATCAAACAGGTAGCATCATGACCCAACTGGAAGGTACTCCTTTTATTAACCTTGGAAAGATGGCAGGCTGAAGTGGCACCCACATGCTTGACACCTCTACCTTCAGACCCTGGGGGGTCGGGCGGGGGAGGGAGGGAGGGGGCACCAGCCCACTGAATCATCTTTGAATTTAAATGTGATCAGTAAAAAAAGTAAAAGTATTTTCTCCTTTTCAGCTAAATTCAAATGTTGTAATTTGTGACATCAGGAGTATTGCAGAGGACTTGTTCGATAATGTCATTCAGTGCTTCATTTGTAAAAGAATAAGTGCTGGGGCCCAAAGTATTGCTTAGAAGCCCGTGGCCAGCGCTACGAATCCTCCCCAGACACTGCCTGCCTCTTTATCTCACTCTGGCGGGTTATTTTGTCACCTCTGCTTGCTCCCCTTATTCCAGTTTTTGGTGCATCTCTTCCTCATTTTGTGTGTTTCTCTCTCTCAGGATCAAACCTTATTGATGCAAAATATGTGACGGTTCCCAAACATTAGTGCCGGGGAGCCCCACCTGCAACCACTGGCTGAATATGGATTTCTGTCTATCAATCACAGTGCCAGCCAACCGCGGTCCGTGCAGGTAAGAGCAGTGGGACAGTTGGGCAGGGACGGGGGGGGGGGGGGGGGGGGGGGGGAGATTTCGACAGACAACCACAAGGGAAAATTAATCATTTCATTTTCTTTCGTGGTCATTGTGTCCACACTCGGCCCTTCCGCCCTACTGCTCTTATCTGCATGGGAAGCTGGGTGGTGCCATTGCTCCCTGATTCACTGTCTCACCCAAACTGACTTTGCACAGAGCCAAGGCACTGCCATTAAAATTACCCTTCACAAATACAACCAATGGGACATAAAATACCACGAGTGAGTGATTTAGAGGCATTCATTGCCTGTGCACATAGAACGAGCATCACCCAGACACTCAACTTTGCTTTTCCTGGTTGGGGGGCACGGCAGGTTTTAAAGACAATGACTTTGAAGAACCCAATGCAACTAATTATCAACTAGTATCTGGAAAATAGACCGAGAGTTAATGAGACACTTTAGTGCACAGTGATAAACTCCATTTTTTAATCCACTCTTAAAATTGAATAGCCTTGCTTTTGGGCCACATGCTTAAACAAACTGCCTGAACCAAGCTACTAATTATAGGTGCTGGTCTAAATCCTAAAATATTACAGCCATTTAATCCGTGTTTAGCTTATTAGAAAAGCAAATTCCTCCTTCAGTGTTTGTTCTCTGATTAGGCTGTAAATTGAATGTTGGCGAAGGCAATCTGCGTCTAGCGATAACACTCTATAAGATTAACAGGCTTAATCATGCCGGCTCTGATTAAAACTGATGAGGTCATTTTCAACACTGATTTTTCAGAATAGGTTTGATTGTAGGCAGAACTGCAGGGACCCTTGGAGCACGAGGAGAACCATACAGGAGGGGAACTTAAACTACTTATGTGCAAAGGGTTAACCAAGCCTTGTGGGTCCCCTGCTCAGGGCTTGGTTACTTCATCAGCTGAGGACCCTAAGAGAAATAGAGCAGTAAAAGGGTGGCATTCACCGTTATGTTAGTTCCACTTCACATAGTGCGACGACAATAAAGGGGTGGCATTCACCGTTATGTTATGTTAGTTCCATTTCATATAGTGCGACGACAATAAAGGGGTGGCATTAACTGTTATGTTATGTTATTTTCACTTCATATAGTACGACGACAATAAAGGGGTGGCATTCACTGTTATGTTGTGTTATGTTATTTCCACTTCATATAGTACGACGACAATAAAGGGGTGGCATTCACCGTTATGTTGTGTTATGCTATTTCCACTTCATGTAGTGCGACGACAATAAAGGGGTGTCATTCACTGTTATGTTATTTCCACTTCATATAGTGCGACGACAATAAAGAGGTGTCATTCACTATTATGTTGTGTTATGTTATGTTAGTTCCATTTCATATAGTGCGACGACAATAAAGGGGTGGCATTAACTGTTATGTTATGTTATTTCCACTTCATATAGTACGACGACAATAAAGGGGTGGCATTCACTGTTATGTTGTGTTATGTTATTTCCACTTCATATAGTACGACGACAATAAAGGGGTGGCATTCACCGTTATGTTGTGTTATGCTATTTCCACTTCATGTAGTGCGACGACAATAAAGGGGTGTCATTCACTGTTATGTTGTGGTATGTTATTTCCACTTCATATAGTGCGACGACAATAAAGAGGTGTCATCCACTATTATGTTGTGTTATGTTATTTCCACTTCATGTAGTGCGACGACAATAAAGGGGTGTCATTCACTATTATGTTGTGTTATGTTATTTCCACTTCATGTAGTGCGACGACAATAAAGGGGTGGCATTCACTGTTATGTTGTGTTATGCTATTTCCACTTCATGTAGTGCGACGACAATAAAGGGGTGTCCTTCACTGTTATGTTGTGGTATGTTATTTCCACTTTATATAGTGCGACGACAATAAAGGGGTGTCATTCACTATTATGTTGTGTTATGTTGTTTCCACTTCATGTAGTGCAACGACAATAAAGGGGTGTCATTCACTATTATGTTGTGTTATCTTATTTCCACTTCATGTAGTGCTACAACAATAAAGGGGAGGCATTCACCATTATGTTATGTTATTTCCACTTCATATAGTACGACGACAATAAAGGGGTGGCATTCACTGTTATGTTGTGTTATGTTATTTCCACTTCATGTAGTGCGACGACAATAAAGGGGTGTTATTCACTGTTATGTTGTGGTATGTTATTTCTACTTCATATAGTGCGACGACAATAAAGGGGTGTCATTCACTGTTATTTTGTGTTACGTTATTTCCACTTCATATAGTGCGACGACAATAAAGGGGTGGCATTCCCCGTTATGTTGTGTTATGCTATTTCCACTTTATGTAGTGTGACAACAATAAAGGGATGTCATTCACTGTTATGTTGTGGTATGTTATTTCCACTTCATATAGTGCGACGATAATAAAGGGGTGTCATTCACTATTATGTTGTGTTATGTTATTTCCACTTCACATAGTGCAACATCAATAAAGGGGAGGCATTCATCATTATGTTATGTTATTTCCACTACAAATAGTGCAATGACAAGAAAGGGGTGGCATTCACTGTTATGTTATGTTATTTCCACTCCATATAGCGCAACGACTTGTATATGAAGGTATATCTCGGCGCTAAACCGATAACCGGTAAATACTGATGCAGAGTGTTTACCAGATGCTATAAATGTCGTCAGTTCCGAGTTTTTACATAGGAATGGGATACCAGAATTTAGCACAGTGATTTCAGTTTGATTTGCCTTATTCGTGGGCATTTGGGCATTTCCCACAGATAAATGTTGCCAAGTTTGTGCTGGTAAAATCAGTCAGAAGAAAACTGAAGGGCGCAATAATTACCACACTACTCGTAATTCCCATCCCAAGAATAGAGGTAGTAGCATCATTTTTTGCCACGCCATATAAGTGTGTGAATTGCTGAATATGTGGAGGAAATTCTGCTGATGTATGTTCCCCTGAATTTAGTATTTCATTCATAAAACAATAGATTTTCCATTGTTACTCAACTGTAAATCCTTCCCCATGACTCCCAAACAACAATTCATCGGTGGAGTATGGAGAGAGAGGACAGACCAGCACGATCCACAGCCATCAATTGGAAATCGCTTAAGGAGACAGAATAGAACCATGAACCCGGCCTTGCAGTGTGATAGTCAGAGACAGCTCCTGCATATTGGCGGGGGAGGGTTGCCTCCCTGGTCAGTGAGTCAGAGGTATGGCAAGTGACCACTGACTGACCGAGCTGATGCAAGCAGTGTACGGTGGGGCGGAGCCTGGCACAGCAGGGTGGAATGGTAGGCGCAGTGTAAGTACGGATGTATATTTGACCGGCCGTCCTAATCCAGCCGTACAGACATGCGCACTTAGGTTTCTCGATTCCAGCTGTGTTACACAGCCACATTGGAGAAACGTCACAAGTGCCTAGACACTGTCTGAACGGCAAACCTGTGCCCCAGGGCATGCTGGGGCTTGAGGCGAGCCAGAGAAGAAGACGAGGCAGCCGCCGCGTACTCAAGGAAGTTTTATTTATTTAAATATTATTCCCCCATCCCGTCCCCACTCACACTTCAGTACTGCGGCAGCTGCAACTGGTGATACCCAAAAGATAATTTGAGTAACAACCTACAAAAACTTAAATAAATAAGTAAGCAAAAATTAACTGTGATAACTAGTCACCAGACCGTCTGATACTTTATGGAATGTTAATCTGTTTTAATCTTAGAACAACTGTGGAGCGGGTAATGGGAATGGGGCAACCCAGACTGTCCTTTTAAGGATGGACATTATAAACTTATCATTTCCTTCAAGTCCCAGCCTTTTATGAGAAATTCAAAGACATGCATGCTCAGTGCTGCTCTCAGGCAGAATCCTCCTGGGAGGTTTCTTGAACTCCAACAAAAATAATTTAGATTTTTGTGATTGCAGCGGTTCACTCGTGTCATATGATGCAACCACTGTGACTTGCATTTTAAGTGGAGAGCCCAGTTTGGTGTGCTTTTTGTAAGGCTCTCGGGCATATATGTTCATATCTCCTCTTTTCTTCTTCCTTTCTCTGTGTTATTTCAGTTATGAATTTGAGTTATTTTTGGTAAATTGAAAGGGTCAAACGAAAGCTCATGTACTGATTTAAAATTGTGTTATTGTTTAATATTTAGAGATTATTTTAAAAAAATGTAAAGGGGCAATTATATATGTGTGATAAGTACGTGTAATAACATGTTTAAATACAGAAAGTTGTCATTTATTGCAGGGTAGATCAGTGATCTGCAGTCTATAATATCCATTCTTGATAAGCCTTCTTTTTTACTGAGATCAGTTGTTAAACTTGAAAACAGTAGAAATTGCTGCTTTGAAATGACAGAAGTAAAGAAAAATGAAAGAAAATAGATGTTGGTTTTCTCCCAATGCAAAATCAGCTTTATCTGAATGATTTTCCAGCAAGCATGCTGGATCTAAAGTAGATGTTAGCACCAGTAGGAGTCTTGTTCACAAAAATTGATGCTCTTTTTATCTGATAGAGACTTCGAGCTGCAGATTTCTTACCTTAGAATTATCCCCAGGCATCAAATTGAATTTAGACATTTTTGAGCAGTTTCCCTAGGTGGCATAATTTGTCACAACATCGACAGTACCTGAAGTGACATTCGCTATACCTAGATTGGCGCCACCTAGGAATGCTGATGTCAGTTCTTTCCTTTCCGTGCCAGATAACGCAAATCCATGAAGAAGTACTCCTCAGTCACATTTTGACTTGCCTTTATCGACTTTTTGTCAACGTTTTTTTTTCTTTTTGGTGTGACAGGATGTCCCCCATTAAACCAACTGGTTTCAAACCATGCGGCACCTGTCGAAGACAAATGCCTGTGACAAATCTTCACTTTGTCTGTCTATGGTGCCTCGAGAAAGACCATGACCTGAAGGCCTATGAGGACTGTCGCGCCATGTACCCAAAGCAGCTGAGCGAGCGCTCCCTCAATGTCCATGTCGCCTGACATTGGACAAATCCTCAGCGATCAAGATCCAGATCGAATGGAAGGTCCTGGGACCACTCGCATAGCCCCACCCAACAGTCTTCATCCTGGTTGAAGTCATTGTCAGGTAAGTCGCATATGAAAAATAAATCTGAAAAGTCAAAGACATCTTTGACCTCTCTGCGTCTGGCCAAATCCTCGGACTAGATGAGGGAGTGTTGGCACTCCACACCCCATGCCTTCACGGAGCCTCAATCAGGGTCAGCTCACCACTTCCCTGATTGCTTCGAATCTGGAGCTGCTCCATCCCTACTGTGAGAGTTCAATAAGGCTCTGCATCACAATATGGGTAGCCAGACCCTTCTAGTGCTTCTTAAGGCCCCATGGGTATGGGTTGGACCCCTACTGTATTCCCACTTGCGGGTATGCCCTTGGTGCCAGTTGAGCCTCTTGGATCCAGTGCTGGATCCAGAGCAGCACTGCCAAAGAGGCCAAGACCATCTCTGGCACCCGCTCCCACACCGACCCTCCTGGCAGCGCTGACGCCAATAGACAATGCCATCCCCATTGTCCTCCACTCCGATACAGAGAAGGACCGGCATCGCATGATGCGGTTCCGGCGCAGTTCTGGGTCACAGCTAGGGCCTTTTGTCTTTGACAGGCCTGGTACAGGAGAAGAATGGGAGGGGCATGGCGACCCAGATGAATTTCACCACCCATTGGATGATACTGAGGACACCTGGTATGAGGATCTAGTGATGGCAGTTGGTTAGACACCTCAATTAACACTGAATCGGTCTCCCCTCCAACTGGGTCCCCAGAGGCGGTGCCTCTTTTGCTATGGGGGTGCTCCCTCAAAACCCTTGTTCCCCTTTAATGAAGCCCTCACCAATGTCCTCATCGGGGCCTCATCCAAGCCCTGCACTCTGGCTCCTGTGCACAGGATGATTGCAGGCTGCCACCGGCGAAATACAGAGGACCCTAGTTTCCTCACCTAACACCCCACCCAGGAGAGCCTGGCGGTCCTCCACTTCCAGAATTAACCATGGTCTGGTCCCTTCCACTCTACCAGATAGGGAATCCAAGAGGATAGATACCTATGGAAAGAGAAAGTTCTCTTCCATCAGCCTAGCACGGCAGTTTGTGAACACTGCCTGCCTCTTGCGACATTAGCTACATAGCTCCTGTTGAAGTCCTTCTAATACTAAAAACAACTCAATCTCCTCTATATGCGATAACTGGAATCAACTCCACATGATAATAAACTAAAGTTTTTGTTGTACACCAGTCTTTGTGTAAAAAAACGAATGACGGTCACCTGATGAAGGCCTCAGGCCGAAACGCGTTGTGTTCTATTCTACCGCATTTGCCTTCATAAACTTTCCATCGACCGAACATATCGTACAGCACCTTTTGTATCTCAATCAATCAATCAATCAGTGACACTTATATAGCGCGCTACATACCCGTAGGGTCTCAAGGCGCTGGGGGGGGGGGGGGGAGGGGGGGGGCGCTACTGCTCGAACAGCCAGGTCTTCAGCTTCTTCCTGAAGGAGAGGTGGTCTTGGGTCAGGCGCAGGTCGGTCGGGAGGGAGTTCCAGGTCTTGGCGGCCAGGTAGGAGAAGGACCTTCCTCCTGTAGTCGCTCTTCGGATGCGGGGGACGGCGGCGAGGGCGTGGTTGGCTGATCGGAGGTGGCGTTTGGGAGCGTAGAAGTTGATCCGGCTGTTGAGGTAGCTCGGGCCTTGGTCGTGTAGGGCTTTGTGTGCGTGGGTGAGGAGGCGGAAGGTGATTCTTTTGTTGACGGGGAGCCAGTGAAGGTCTCTCAGATGTCCGGTGATGTGGCTGGTTCGTGGGATGTCGAGGATGAGTCTGGCTGAGGCGTTCTGGATCCGCTGGAGTCTCTTCTGGAGCTTGGCAGTGGTACCGGCGTAGAGGGCGTTGCCGTAGTCCAGTCGGCTGGTGACGAGGGCCTGGGTGACGGTCTTCCTGGTCTCGGTGGGGATCCACCAGAAGATCTTCCGTAGCATGCGTAGGATGTTGAAGCACGCCGAGGAGACGTTGTTGACTTGCCTGGTCATGGAGAGGGAGGAGTCCAGGATGAAGCCCAGGTTGCGTGCATGGTCTGTCGGTTTGGGTGCGGTGCCCAGGGCGGGAGGCCACCAGGAGTCGTCCCAGGCGGAGGGTGAAGAGCCCAGGATGAGGACCTCCGTCTTGTCAGAGTTCAGTTTCAGGCGGCTGGTCGTCATCCACTCGGCTACCTCTTTCATCCCTTCGTGCAGGTTGGCTCTGGCGGAGGCGGGGTCGTTGGTCAGGGAGAGGATCAGCTGGGTGTCGTCGGCGTAGGAGATTATGCTGAGGTTGTGTTTGCGTACGATGGCCGTGAGGGGGCTCATGTAGACGTTGAAGAGGGTGGGGCTCAGAGATGAACCTTGAGGGACGCCGCAGATGACTTCAGAGGCCTCTGACTTGTACGGTGGTAGGCGGACTCTCTGTGTTCTTCCGTCGAGGAAGGAGATGATCCATTCCAGCGCCTTGTCCTGGATTCCGATGTTGCTGAGGCGCTGTACTAGGGTGCGGTGGCAGACCGTGTCGAATGCCGCGGAGAGGTCTAGGAGGATGAGGGCCGCTGTTTCTCCATTGTCCATCAGGGCTCGGATGTCATCGGTGGCGGCGATGAAGGCGGTCTCGGTGCTGTGATTGGCTCGGAAGCCGGACTGTGAGGGGTCGAGGGATCCGTTCGTCTCGAGGAAGGCGGCCATCTGCTTGTTGACGGTCTTCTCGATGACTTTGGCTGGAAACGGGAGGAGCGAGATGGGGCGGTAGTTCTTGAGTTCGGTGGGGTCCGCTGTTGGTTTCTTGAGTAGAGCGCTGAGTTCGGCGTGTTTCCAGCTCTCAGGGAAGGTGGCGGTGTCGAAGGATGTGTTGATGATGTCTCGCAGGTGGGGTGCGATGACAGCGTCGGCCTTGTTGAAGACGTGGTGAGGGCAGGGGTCGGTCGGTGATCCGGAGTGGATGGAGTTCATCGTGCGGATGGTGTCATCGGTGCTGATCGGGGTCCAGGCGTGGAGGGTGGTGGTGGGGGGTGGTTGTTCGGTCATGGTGTGCGTTGGTTGGTTGTTGAAGCTGTTGTGTATGTCCGCGATCTTGTTGTGGAAGTATGAAGCGAGGGAGTTGCAGAGGTCTTGCGATGGGGTGATGTCGTTGTTTCCTGCGCTGGGGTTGGAAAGCTCTTTCACGATGTTGAAGAGTTCCTTGCAGTTGTGTGCGCTGTTGTCCAACCGGTCCTTGAATGCTGTTTTCTTGGCGGCGCGGATCAGCTGGTGGTGCTTCCGGGTGGCAAGCTTGAAGGAGGTCCTGTTGTCCGGTGTAGGTTCCCTTCTCCAGACTTTCTCGAGGGCTCGGCAGTTCTTCTTGGAGCTCTTGAGTTCGTCGGTGAACCACGGGGCTTTCTTGCTGCCGGGTCTGCTGGGCGGGGTCCTCAGCGGGGCGAGCTCGTCCGCGCAGATGCTGATCCACTTCGTGAGGTTGTCGGCGGCCTGGCTGGGGTTCGCTGAGCTGGCAGGAGGGTGCTGGCTCAGGGAGGTGGTGAGCTGGTCTGCTGTGATCTTGTTCCAGCTTCTGCGGGCGGCCTGTTGCTGGTGGTGGTGGGTCGTCGTTCTCTTGAAGGTGAAGGTGAAGGTGAAGTGGACGCAGCTGTGGTCCGTCCATTGAAGCTCTGTGGCGTGGCTGAAGGCTGAAGTCGATGTCTGTGCTGGAAGAGAAGACTGCGTCGAGTGTGTGTCCGGCGAGGTGGGTGGGGGTGGACACCAGTTGCTTGAGTCCAAGATTGGCGAGGTTGTCGAGCAGGGTGCTGATGTTGCGGTCGTTGTTGTTCTCCAGATGGAAGTTGAGGTCCCCCAGGAGGATGTAGTCAGCGGAGGGGAGGGCATGCGGGCTGACGAAGTCGGCGATGTCCTCGCTGAATTGTGTGCGTGGTCCAGGGGGTCGGTAGATCAGGGTGCCTCTGAGGGTGGTGTTCGGGTTGGTGTGGATCTGGAAATGCAGGTGTTCGGCGGTGGTCAGGGTGTTGTCGGTGCTGGTCGTGAGACGGATGGTGTGCCTGTGGATGATGGCGATGCCTCCTCCCATCTGGTTGGCGTTGCGGTCCTTCCGGACGATCTTGTAGCCCTCTGGGATAGCGATGGCGATGTCGGGAGCTGAAGAGGCGTTCATCCAGGTCTCCGTGAGGAAGGAAACGTCAGGGGCCTATATCTATATGTAAACTGTCTTGTTTCTGTTCACAATGAGTATTGCATGTTATTTATTGTCACTGTAATGAATTATAAGTGTTTTTCTATGAACTAAATCAATATACTATAGAATTTTTCTGTCCAAAATGGAAAAAAGACATAAAAAGTAAATAAATATCAAGAAAAATAAAATAATCATATATTTTTCATACATTACTGTCTAAGCGAATCATTACTGTCCATGTAGACAATATTTGAAATGAGGTTGGAATAAGGGCATTAATATTATCATTGGTTTGCTATTTTCTTTCTCAACTTAATACCCTCTCAGTCACCTTTGCCAGCAAGCTTCCACACCTTTTCGAGGCAAAGGACGCGGTTCCCACAGACCACATGGGAGAGGTAGTCAGCAGTTGGCTCACCCACCACTACCGCGGCGGCCTCCAAAGCCCCTTTAGTTTGCCCTCCTACCATCATGGCATTAAGTGGGGGGCAGCATATGCCATCACCCTCTCCACTGGAGGTCAATAACATCAGACTATTGGGTACTGCAAATTGTACAAAGGGGCTACTCCTTTCCCTTGGTGGCTGCCCTTTAACCCATGCCATCTATTTACGACAGGTTGATGGAAGACCATATTTCCCTACTCCACCAGGAACAGTCATCTCTCTTGGCCAACAGCTGCAGAATAGGTCTGGTTGAAATTTCTGCTAATTACTGGTGCCCAAGAAGGGTGTAGCCCTTCATCCTGTACTGGACCTGCACACCCTCTCAATCTCTTCCTCAAATAGGAGAAATTCAAAATGCTTACACTCTCTCAAGTTCTGTCTGGCCTGAATCCTGGAGAAAGGATGCATATTTTCAAGTCCCCATCCTGCCTTCTCACAGACATTACCTGCAGTTCACAGTGGGCCTCAAGCACTTACAGTTTGCCTGCTGTGCTCCCCTTCAGCCTTATCAGCACCCCTTGGGTGTTCACAAAGGTAATGGTGGTGGTTGTAGCACACCTGCGGAGGTCTGGGGTTCAGTCATCACCTACCTCGATGATTGGCTGTTGAAGGCGGGCTCGCTTGGGGGCGGGGGGCAGTCATCTCTCATCTCCAGACTACAGTGAACCTCCTGATTCCCTCTCAGATGCTCCCTTTTATGTGAGCTGTTCTGGACACAGCGCAGTTTTGGGCTTATCCTTCCGAACAGCGAGTTTAGGATATTCAGGCTATGATACCGATGCTTCAGCCTCTATCCGGGTTTTGGTGAGACAGACTCTGGGGCTGCTTGGCCTCATATCCTCATAGATCCTGTTGGTGACTCATGCCAGCAGGCATATGCAAGCTCTGTAGTAGGGCTTGAAGAATGGATGCAGCATCGAGACAAGCTCTCCGGCATGGTTCAGATCCCAGAGGAAACTTTAAAAGACCTGCAGTGGTGGCTAACGAACCACAACTGGGTCAGTGGCAGACCCCTCCCCTTTCCCTAGCCAGAATTGACTCTAGTGACAGATGCATCACTCCTGGGCTGGGGCGGCCATCTGGAGGAGGTGGAGATCAGAGGACTCTGGTCTCCGGTAGAATCCGGACTCCACATAAACTTGTTGGAGCATCAGGCAAATTGCTTGGCATTAAAGGCCTTTCTACCCTCCATCAAGATAAGGCTAGTGCAGGTGTTCACTGACACCACTGCCATGTGGTACTGCAACAAGCAAGGAAGGATGGGGTTGTGGACCATTTGTCAAGAGACTCTGCATCTCTGGACATGGCTGAAACACTAGGGCATCTCTCTGATGGTTCAACACCTGGCAGTCTCTCTGAACGCCAGGGCAGACTAACTGAGTCATCGATGCCTAGCAGATCTCAAATGACATCTCCATCCAGCAGAGGTGCAAGGCCTCTTCCAAGAGTTGGTGGAACCGTTGCTACATCTATTCGCCACTGCCAGATATGCACATTGTCAGCAGGTCTGTGAGCTGGAGTTTCCAAGAGAGCTCTTGCTTGAGTGGAGCTCCAACCTCCTGTATGCCATTCCATCATTGCCACTCCTGCCCACAGTTATGAAGAAGATCAGGAGTAGTTATTCTTGTGGCTCTAGACTGGGCACGGAGAGTCTGGTGCCCAAAACTGTTAAGCATGAGCTTCGGTCCTACAGTCAAGCTGCCCCTTCGAGAGGATCTTATGTTGCAGCAGGGGAGGGTTCTGCACCCGAACCTGCACACCCTCCACCTTGATGAGTGAAGATTGTGCTGTGACAGTTGACAGCCTTCGACCTTCCTCCCAGAAATGTTATTCTGGTAGCCAAGCATTCCTACACCAAAACTGTATACGCCGGCCACTGGGAGAAATGTTTCTGCTCTAGGCACAGTTAAGGGCTATCTTTTAGACATTTCGTCATTTTTGTGGTTGCCAGACAAATCTACCTTATTTAGTTCATAGAGTTCCAGTCCTGAATATCTGTCACGCTGAAACGTGGGTGTCATGGCATACGTTCACTAAGGACTACTGCCTGGACAGTTAGGCCAGTCAGGATGGGCATTTTGCCTGTTTGGTCTTGCAGGACTTTCTGGCCTAAGTTGCGTTTGCAGACCCACCACCAGGTAGATATTGCTTGGGTATCTATTCTAAGGTAAGGAATCTGCAGCTAGAAGTCTCTATCATAGTCACAAGTTACTTACCATCGGTAATGCTTTATCTGGTAGGGACTTTATCTAGCATCAGATTCCTTACTGGCGGTTCCAGCCTCCCTGATCTGCGACCTAATTAAAGGATTAAAGCTTCCCCTATAAAGGTACCTAGAAAATCACACCTGTTGTCAGTCTTCATTGTGGCTCCTTGCACCTGGTGCGAATGTCATGAAAATGAACAGACGTCAGTGGGCACCTATGTAGGTAACGGTACGTCACCGCCAGTGTGGCCGGCGTGGATGACACCGATGACAAACAGCACCACCTATATGTGCACAAGGGTAATTCTAAGGTAAGGAATCTTCAGCTAGATAGAGTCTCTACTAGAAAAAGCGTTATCGAAGAAAGTTACTTGTTCTTCAGTGCAATTGGCTAAGGCTTGCACTAAAGCCAGGCAGAGACCACCACTCTAGTCAGGGCAAGGGAGTTACACGCCAAAGATAACCCCTGCTCACCCCCTTGGTAGCTTGGCATGAGCAGTCAGGCTTATTCCGGGGCTTATCCCGGAGGCAATGTGTAAAGCATTTGCCCAACACCCACACAGCAGCAACACACTAGGCACACCACAAAAGGAACTCCACACATGGTTATATCAAAATAGCCTTTGTATTATCATCAAACTCATTAGATCATAATCACACAAGGTACACTTTGCCAACTGGCACTTTGCCAACTGGCACTAGGCAGTATTTAGCCACATCCTAGACCCAGTCTTCTCTAACTTAGAAGAACTCACCTCAGAGCCACCCCTTCCTATGGGATGGACAGATCACTCCCTTATTAAACTGGCCATTCCGGTCAACAAAAGCAGGCACAATACGGCACCGACCAGCCGTCTAAAAAGACCATGGCATAAACTGTCTCAAGAGGACCTACACAAGACACTAGGGGATTTCCACCTTGACTCCAACTCCGACATCAACGCTAACTACAGCTCGTTCCACGAGTGGATTACGGGCGGACTAGACAGTCTCATCCCTGCTAAATGGACAAAAGGTCGTAACTCGCCATCTAACCCCTGGTACAACGACACACTCAAAAATCTACGGAAAGAGTGCAAAAAGGCAGAACGCCTCTGGCGTAGGGAATACAACAAAGAAGACAAAGCCAAATACCTTCTGTTACAGAAATCGTATCACAAAGCCATCCGTGCTGCACGGACCGCCTTCTACGCCGACAAAATTGAATCTAGTCCCACCCCCGCGAAAGAAATCTTCAAACTCGTGCAAGAACTACAGAGCAGCAAAACACCCCTCCCTACTATCTCCTCTGAGCAACAATGCGAAGAACTTGCCAGGTTCTTCGTTGACAAGGTACAGAAAATCTACACCTCCTTCCCCCAGCACGACCCCAATACCATCAGCAATCCTTCTGCTTCTCCTAGCTACTTGTCCTTGACCTACATCCCAGAAATCTCCAAAGACATCCTCATCAGACTATGCAATAAAGTCAAATCTGGCTCCCCCGCAGACCCCATGCGCCCGGCTCAATTCCTAGAGTCACTCGACTTCTTCCTACCAGCGTTAACCGCCATCCTGAACCTCTCCTTTACTTCAGCGTGTGTACCATCTGCCTGGAAGCAAGCGTGGGTTTCGCCTATCATCAAGAAACCCACCCTAGATCCATCTAAACCGGAGAATTTTCGTCCAATCTCCCTGCTTCCATGGCTTTCCAAACTCGCTGAAGCGCATGTCAACAGCACTCTATCCCAGCATATGGTCAAAAACAACATTCTGGACCCATCACAAAATGGGTTCAGACCAGGCCATAGCACTGAGTCTGCTCTCTTAGCCACCACAGAGCACCTCCGGACGATCCTGGATGCCGGTCAAAGTGCTGCGTTGATCCTTCTGGATCTCAGCGCGGCATTTGACACGGTATCCCATGTCATCCTTCTTAAGCGTCTGGAGACCTTTGGAGTAACTGGCCATGCCTTGGAGTGGTTCAGATCCTTCCTCGAGAACAGGTCCTTTCGAGTTTCTGCCCCCCCTTTTTATCTAAACCCCACCCTATTGAACAGGGAGTCCCGCAGGGCTCTGCGTTAAGCCCTTCTCTTTTTAATCTCTATGTTCAGCCTCTGGCGGCAGTGGCCAAAGAATGGGGCTTGACATTGGTATCGTACGCTGCCGATACACAACTGGCCATCGCCCTCTCAGACGGACCTTCCAAATCTTCCTCTAAATTTAAAAACGGACTCTCTGCGGTCGCCCAATGGATGACCACGAACTGTTTACAACTTAATGGCGGAAAAACAGAGGTGCTTCTCCTTGGCAAAAACACCAGCCTTTGGAATGAGCACTGGTGGCCATCCTCCCTTGGTACCATCCCTCCCCCCAAAACCCTAGTGAAAAACTTGGGTGTCTGGATGGACGACTCACTCAACTTTCGAGCCCACACCAAGAAAGTTGCCGGCACCTGCATTGGCTTACTGAGAAGCCTTAGCCACATACTAGGCTTCTTCGACGCAAAGACCCGCCAACTCATCATCCAAGCCACCATCCTCTCGCGTCTAGACTATGCCAACGTACTCCTTCTTGGCGCCAACAAATGTGAGTTAGCACGACTCCAACGCGTGCAGAACTCGGCCGCTAGAACTTTGGTCGGCCTTCCCCGCAGATGCTCAGCCAGAGCAACCATCAGAAAACTGCACTGGCTCCCGGTTGACTCCAGAATCAAGTTCAAGACCCTCATCATGACCTTCAAAATTCTCAAACTTAACACCCCCCCTCTGCTTCAACCCCTTCTCACTCCCTATGCGCCGTCACGGAACCTAAGATCTTCCAACCAAAACCTTCTTTGCGTCCCACGCATAAAACTCTGCCGCATGGGCGGACGCTCCTTTAGGTTCCTGGGAGCCAAGATGTGGAATGAACTACCACATCATATTCGCTCGATAGACAACCTATCTGCTTTCCGAAAAGCAGTGAAAACTTTTCTATTCCCTTGCCTGTAATCCTTCCTCTGTCCATGGACTTTCCACGCTCAGGATCTGATCTGGGTTCCAGCGCCGGGACGCCTCATTGCCGGGGCAGCTGTAGCGCTTTACCAAAACATTAAGATAAGATAAGATAAGATTATATACATGTGACAGGGCCACATGGACCACTGTCAGAAGCATCACTTAGTAGAAATAGTAACAGTAAGATTTATCATAAACGTAGAACATAACCAGTAATTTCGGGCCACTACTGTACTCGGCATTATCCTGCAACGTAAAAGGTGGGACACCTAAATCATAGCAGGCAGGAATCTCATTAGGCATAAAACTACATTAGCATCACACACTATGCAATAATCATAGGGGGCAGTAGGCCTCGCAAGCATAAACACCTTAGGAAATAATTGGGCTAAAAACATTGTGCCCCAATCGGGGCACAACGCACTGAAACTGGCCCCAGGCCAACTGACCTCTCATAGGAGCTCAAAATGCCCAATATCCAGAATGGCAGGGCGGGCTGCAAAAGCAGCAAAGCAAAGTGCACAGTTGCACCACCTAAATGTGGCAGCTGCCCACTAATTGCTGGGCAGCTGTAGAAATGAACCCTGGGATTCTGAAATTAACTATGGCCCCACGTTGCATCCGCCCGTGCTCTCGCAGGGCAGCTGGGAAGGATGGCCAGCAAAAACAAGCACTGGCACTAAACTTGCACCTTGCACTGGGGCTTTAGAAATAATATGCCCCCTACCCTGCTCCAGGCACCAACAATGTGCCTCGGGGAGCCCGTCTGTGCCGTCATCAGGCCCCACAATGCTCTTTGGAGTCCCACTCTGTGACTCTGAAAACAAATGCCCCAGACGGTGCAGCTGCCCAATGTTTGTGGGGCAGCTGAGGATGCCAAAATAACAATCACTGGCTCCAAGGAGCACTTCCCAGTACCAGGAATCAGCCCCACTCACTGGGGCAGTGCAGGGTCTGCTCCTACCTTCCAGCGGCCTCTGTTAGACACTGAAAATGTGTCTCGATCGGCTCTGCTCCCGGGGCTGTTCTGGTGCCTCCTCTCTTCAGTGCACAAGGCCTTCTGCCCCAACAGTCAGAGTCTAGCACAACTCACCGGTTTTTGTATGGCTGCAATCACCGGGACCCGCAAGGTTCCGGTCTTCTTCCGGTTTCCTCCTGGCAGTTGATGGGGGTGGCTGGAAAGGAGCACGCACTGCTCCAACTTCTTCGGTGGCTGCGGGGCTCTCTCCAACTCATGAGAGCCCCGCTCAGGCAGACGCCACTTCCGTGACCTTCCCCTTTGGCCGCGCTACCATTGGGTGGCCCTCGGAGATTCCGGTTGGCCTGCCCCCAACCAGGCAGCTTCACCTGACTTCGGGTCGCACTAACAGTGGCCTGGTGGTCTCTTCACTCTGCGGTTCACTTTAGCTTTGGCCACATTTGCGGGGTGGGCACCCGCTGTTTAAGGATGCCTCCACAAGCAGGGTGGGATCCCTGAAACTCAATATGCACAAACAGCGGGGTGGGCACACGCGAGTCAGGACTGCATAAACGTGGGGTGGGCACCCGCTTAGGATGCCAAGAATGGGGGGTATACTCAGACATGAGTCCCTTGCTCACTGCACCATCAGGATTCAAGCAAGCCGGGCCGACAACGGCTGAAATGCCAGAAACCGGTCCCTGGAAGCTTGTCTCCTTTCTTGTGAAGAATTATCTTGGTAGTTTAGTCTGCCCTGTTCCCATGATGCACTGGGCCAGGGACAGACTGATTTGCATATAGCCAGGTTCTGAGCTGGGATGGTGCAGTGAGCTAAATAACGGTGATGGATCAAGCCCTGATCTTTGGACTGGGTAAGAGTGGTCTGCTTAATTCAGACACTCTGTTCATCACCACCCCCTTTTCTGAATCGTTTTTGGCCACTATAGGTGTGGCAGGGTATACTCAGACATGAGTCCCTTGCTCACTGCACCATCAGGATTCAAGCAAGCCGGGCCGACGACGACTGAAATGCCAGAAACCGGTCCCCGGAAGCTTGTCTCCTTTCTGGTGAAGAATTGGCTTGGTAGTTTAGTCTGCCCTGTTCCCATGATGCACTGGGCCAGGGACAGACTGATATGCATATAGCCAGGTTCTGAGCTGGGATGGTGCAGTGAGCTAAATAACGGTGATGGATCAAGCCCTGATCTTTGGACTGGGTAAGAGTGGTCTGCTTAATTCAGACACTCTGTTCATCACCACCCCTTTTCTGAATAGTTTTTGGCCACTGTAGGTGTGGCAGGGTATACTCAGACATGAGTCCCTTGCTCACTGCACCATCAGGATTCAAGCAAGCCGGGCCGACGACGGCTGAAATGCCAGAAACCGGTCCCCAGAAGCTTGTCTCCTTTCTGGTGAAGAATTGGCTTGGTAGTTTAGTCTGCCCTGTTCCCATGATGCACTGGACCAGGGACAGACTGATTTGCATATAGCCAGGTTCTGAGCTGGGATGGTGCAGTGAGCTAAATAACGGTGATGGATCAAGCCCTGATCTTTGGACTGGGTAAGAGTGGTCTGCTTAATTCAGACACTCTGTTCATCACCACCCCCTTTTCTGAATCGTTTTTGGCCACTATAGGTGTGGCAGGGTATACTCAGACATGAGTCCCTTGCTCACTGCACCATCAGGATTCAAGCAAGCCGTGCCGACGACGGCTGAAATGCCAGAAACCGGTCCCTGGAAGCTTGTCTCCTTTCTGGTGAAGAATTGGCTTGGTAGTTTAGTCTGCCCTGTTCCCATGATGCACTGGGCCAGGGACAGACTGATTTGCATATAGCCAGGTTCTGAGTTGGGATGGTGCAGTGAGCTAAATAACGGTGATGGATCAAGCCCTGATCTTTGGACTGGGTAAGAGTGGTCTGCTTAATTCAGACACTCTGTTCATCACCACCCCCTTTTCTGAATCGTTTTTGGCCACTATAGGTGTGGCAGGGTATACTCAGACATGAGTCCCTTGCTCACTGCACCATCAGGATTCAAGCAAGCCGGGGCGACGACGGCTGAAACGCCAGAAACCGGTCCCCGGAAGCTTGTCTCCTTTCTGGTAAAGAATTGGCTTGGTAGTTTAGTCTGCCCTGTTCCCATGATGCACTGGGCCAGGGACAGACTGATTTGCATATAGCCAGGTTCTGAGCTGGGATGGTGCAGTGAGCTAAATAACGGTGATGGATCAAGCCCTGATCTTTGGACTGGGTAAGAGTGGTCTGCTTAATTCAGATACTCTGTTCATCACCACCCCCTTTTCTGAATCGTTTTTGGCCACTATAGGTGTGGCAGGGTATACTCAGACATGAGTCCCTTGCTCACTGCACCATCAGGATTCAAGCAAGCCGGGCCGACGATGGCTGAAATGCCAGAAACCGGTCCCCGGAAGCTTGTCTCCTTTCTGGTGAAGAATTGGCTTGGTAGTTTAGTCTGCCCTGTTCTCATGATGCACTGGGCCAGGGACAGACTGATTTGCATATAGCCAGGTTCTGAGCTGGGATGGTGCAGTGAGCTAAATAACGGTGATTGATCAAGCCCTGATCTTTGGACTGGGTAAGAGTGGTCTGCTTAATTCAGACACTCTGTTCATCACCACCCCCTTTTCTGAATTGTTTTTGGCCACTATAGGTGTGACAGGGTATACTCAGACATGAGCCCCTTGCTCACTGCACCATCAGGAGGGTGGGATCCCTGAAACTCAATATGCACAAACAGCGGGGTGGGCACACGCGAGTCAGGACTGCATAAACGTGGGGTGGGCACCCGCTTAGGATGCCAAGAATGGGGGGTATACTCAGACATGAGTCCCTTGCTCACTGCACCATCAGGATTCAATCAAGCTGGGCCGACGACGGCTGAAATGCCAGAAACCGGTCCCCGGAAGCTTGTCTCCTTTCTGGTGAAGAATTGGCTTGGTAGTTTAGTCTGCCCTGTTCCCATGATGCACTGGGCCAGGGACAGACTGATTGGCATATAGCCAGGTTCTGAGCTGGGATGGTGCAGTGAGCTAAATAACGGTGAAAGATCAAGCCCTGATCTTTGGACTGGGTAAGAGTGGTCTGTTTAATTCAGACACTCTGTTTATCACCACCCCCTTTTCTGAATCGTTTTTGCCCACTATAGGTGTGGCAGGGTATACTCAGACATGAGACCCTTGCTCACTGCTCCATCAGGATTCAAGCAAGCCGGGCCGACGACGGCTGAAATGCCAGAAACCGGTCCCCGGAAGCTTGTCTCCTTTGTGGTGAAGAATTGGCTTGGTAGTTTAGTCTGCCCTGTTCCCATGATGCACTGGGCCAGGGACAGACTGATTTGCATATAGCCAGGTTCTGAGCTGGGATGGTGCAGTGAGCTAAATAACATGATGGATCAAGCCCTGATCTTTGGACTGGGTAAGAGTGGTCTGCTTAATTCAGACACTCTGTTCATCACCACCCCCTTTTCTGAATCGAAGAATGTGGGGTGGGCACCCGCGAGTCAGGACTGAATAAGCACGGGGTGGGCACCCACTTAGGATGCCAAGAATGCGGGGTGGGCACCGGCTTAGGACACCAAGAATATGGGGTGGGCACTCGCTTCCCACCCTGTGCAGGGGAATCCCCACGCTGGGATTCCCACCAGACACTCTGGAAGCCCAGCGCTGGAGGACACACACACTCCGCTCCACTCCTCTTCTTCAGGGAAACAAAATACAGCACTCAGCCTGTCTCCCACCTGGCACAAACAGGGAGCAAGCAGGTCTTCCTTTCCAGAGGTGCACAAGCAGAATTAACAAGTCCTTGGGGCTGGGAACACCCAAGCAGAGTGCAGCCAGGCATGCCAGCACGCAGGGACCCCCAAGAAGCAGCAGCTGGGTCCTGCAGCAGTTCCTTCTGGTAGCGTGTCCCCTCAAAGTCAGCACAAGCACAACACTTTCATGGGGTCACAGCCCCTTCTTTTATAGGACATTTTCATTTGTGACACAGCACAGGGCTTGGGAAACCAGATGCAACTGATTTGAGGGAACTTTGGAGCACTTTGTTTTGCTCAGCTCCTCTCTCCTTTGTCAGGTGGGGGCTCAGGGATCAGATGCACCACAGGGGGCGGAGCCGGCATTGTGGATGGAAGGCACAGCCCTATCCAGGTGAAACTCCTCCCTCCCATCTGGATGCAGATCTCTCTATTCACTATTGGGCTGACTCCCCCTGGCACCTAGAGCCACCCACACCTCTCATGTCCTGCCAATCACAAGTCAGACATGCAATTCACATCAGGCAGACAGACACACAGCACACAGAAATGCCAACATCTAAACGTGGCATTTCTCCACTCACCATAAATCTGTGCACACCATTGCGCAGCATTTATTCTCACGAGTTCATACATACTAAACTCTCCCCTGCAATCCTCTCATACCAGCAATTACCATGGACACACATATCCCCTATGTCAGTCAGTCAGTCAAAATACTTTATTTCGATAAATCAATATTATAAAAAGACACTAGTACTATACAAATTTACATATGCAACAATACATTAAATATACATGTTAAAATCAAAATTAATTGTACACAGTTAAAAAAATATATATATATATATATCAAAAGTTTAAAAATTCCCTTTAAAAATTCATAAAAATTAGGTCATGATAAAAAAAGATACAAAATATCATACATTAAAAATACCCTTATTTCATTTTCATTGTATAAACAGAATACTCGATTTTATCCCAATTCAATTCAGCATTTAGGAGTTATCATTCATAATCCTAACAGCACCCACTAAGAAACTGGCAATGTGGAACATGATCCTAGGGGTCTGCAATAATTGCAAATACAAAAGAGCTGGCTTAACTTGAATAAACCCAGCCTCCTTTAAAATGGGGGTCAGGAATTTCGCCCTTAATATCATGTAATGACCACAGAACATCAAAAAGTGCATTGTGTTCTGAGTGATCCCCTATGCATTCCTATGGGAGGGCAGGCCAATCTCACCACAGACACTCGGAGTGCGCACGCACTTTACACTGGGCCACAGTGCTAAAGTGCGCAGAGGGCAAAAACTACCAGGTCACAGAAAAGGTAAAAAGTTTAGGGGTGAACCTGCCAAAAGGGACAAGTTCTACAGTATATTAGGAGAAAATTACACAAACACAGTGCAAACTGTTGTCCTGGGATGCTTTCCTGATTTGTGTTGTAAGGTAGCCTAAAGTAATGCAAAGTAGTGCTATTTGCTTCTTGGTACTACTATGCTTCAAGGGTGCATGGTATTTTGTAATGGATGGATACTCTTCTAGTACACAATCTACGTTTGAGGCACACTCCCTTGGACTATGGTGCAAGGGTGTTGTCATTGGTACAAGGCAGCCAAAAGTGCACCAGCAGAAGGGGGGGGGAACAGCATCATATTTTAGTGGATGTGCTGCTGTTTTTCTCTCTCCTATTGATGCAACACAGCACAGCACAGCACATTTGGTTGCTGCACTGCATTGCAAAAAATGGAGGACATTTCCAACTCAGTTTCTCTTGTTTATTAATATAAACAAGCAATTGTCTACTCCTCTCTGCAGCACTAAGTTGCCAACACCAAAATGGCTTACAACCAGTGCCATGATCAAGTGCCGACAGCATCCGTTCAAACCTCTTTCATTGGTAGTGGATTTGTGCTGCCTTTGTTCCAGTGGCACTAGGGCATTGGCAGGCAGATTTACTAACTTTTCATGCAACGCAGCACAGCAACCAAAGTTGGCATGCTGTAGTGCGCACACGGAAGATAGCAGAACAGTGCCGTATCTACTAAGATATGATACGGCTTTCCTTTCTTCCTGTGCTGGCCCACTTTCGGCAGCCATGCGCCAACTATTGTCAAGCATTGGTTTTGTACTGGAAGGCTAGCCTTTTAGTACAAAATACTATACTAACACTTTTCTAACTTTGCATGGATGTTGTGCAGTTTAGCACCCAGGAAAAGTTGGAAACGTTTTAAGAAAAGAAAACATTTCTCAAACTTTACACTTGCCTTGAAGAGGGGTTAATTTGTGGTCCTGTCTACCTTTTTGTAGTAGATATTTCTTTGTGTCAAATTCCATTGATTTTTGTTAGTAAATCTGTCCCACAGTTTATTTTTATTTTTGATTGGGAATACCCTTAATGCCCTGGTTAGTCAATGAGCAGATATCATCTGGCAGGCCAGACCACGAGTTTACAACGTTTCCTATTAAAGTTCTCTAGCACTGGGCTGGCAAGCTGGGCTGATGAACCTTTTAATAGCTTTACTATCCTGGACATGCTACCACGATCCAGCACTCTGCGACACCTTCCCTAATCCCACTATTAAGAAGAGTGACCCTGCTGCATCCCAAATGACTCTGAATCTGTTGAATGCACATCCAGCACTTTCCCTACCATTGCACTCAATGTAGTGGGAATAGTAATTTTTTACCCCTCCTCTATCTAACACTTTCCCTACTGTTGTACTCTTTGGAGTGGGAATAGTAATAATTTTTACCCCTCCGCTATCCAACATTTCCCCTACTTTTGCTCCCACTGGAGTTGGAATAGTAAATGTAATTCCTCCGTTATCCAACACTTACCCTTTGTTGCACTCACTGGAGTTGGAATAGCAATTTGTATCCCTACGCTATCCAACACTTTCTCTACTGTTGCACTATTTGGAGTGGGAATAGTAATTTTTCCCATCTGCTATCCAACACTTTCCCTACTGTTGCACTCACTGAAGTTGAAATAATAAATGTAATTATTCCACTATCCAACACTTTCCCTACTGTTGCACTTATTGTATTGGGAAATGTAAGTTTCATTTTTTTTAATAGTTACATTTTTAAAATTTGTTATAGAATGTTTTTATTTTTAAATTATTGATATATATATATATATATAGGTGTGAACAAGCGCTTTCTAAGCGCGAAACGCGTCGCAAGGTTTAAGACTGAATAAACCCCTTTTGCTTTGGTACACTTTCCTGACTCCTGTGGTTGTATGACCGTGTGCTCGTTGGGACACCGTTTGCATTGTGATATTGACTCCGATTGCTCCGCCGGATACGGGCCACCTCTTAGAGCGTCCGGATTGCCAGCAGGAGCCCCTTTGGAAATTATATATATATATATATATATATATATATATATTATTTTTATATAATGTTAAAGTTTAAAAATTAAAAAAAGATAAAAGTTAAGAAATTATTTTTAATTAAATGTATGTATATGTATACGTTTTTATGTTTTTGTGTTTTTATTTTCTAATTGGGTTTGTTATATTTAGTTAAATTGTATATTAAATGTAATTAATTTGCTTAAAAGTAATATTAATATTTAATATATTTGCAATATATTATTTTATTTTACATATTTTTAAATCGATATTTTTTACATCTATATTTTTTACCTCAATATTTTTGATTCCATATTTGTGTACTTACCTGTTAAGGTGTTGGAGTCGATATTTTTGCAGTCGACATGGCAGCCCACTGTACAACTTGCCTCTTCACTCTGCGATACTTGACTCCATTATTTGAGACACCACGCCACTAACTATATAACACTTTACTACACTGTATGCTACAACACTCCACTCTATTCCCCTCTATAATTCTCCGCTCTACCACAATAGACTTTACAACACTCTCCTCCACTGTACTGTCCGACACTACACATAACAACACTCCACTCGACGACTCTGGACACTATGATTTGAAACATTTTTAATTAAAATCTTTTTAAAAACTTTGAAATTCAATGAAAAACCCATAGGTTAAAGCTCAGTTACAGTTAGGAGAAAAACAAATTCCCCGTACAAACCAAACAATCTACACACACTTTAGAAATGTTAAACATATAGTTATAACTTTAATTTATTATATAAGTAGTGCACCTCCATAAATACTCTCTTGCCACTCTATCATGCGCTGTGTTGTGACAAATGATGTCATAGAGGATGTTAAAAGTGCTAGCATAAATGCTATTATTGCACATGCTATAAGTAATGTAGAGTGCAAGGGTATAACCAGTGCATTGAAAAGGTTTGAGTTTAAGTTAATGTAGTGTGGTGAGTGAGGTGACAAGACTGTGTTCGGAGTGCGCGACTTATAGTAAATTGAAGGTGGTGCATAAATTATACTTTTACTTTTTTAAAGTACTTTTTACTTTAGAAATTAAAGAAGACAGATAGCAGGTTTAGGTTGTATAAATATAGAATCTTTATTTTTATTTTTTGGTTAATAGACAAAATACATACTTCTGGACTAAATATAAAGATGGGGTGGGATTCAGTGCATACATTCTTCAAAGGCACAGAACATACATTCCACAGTAAATCACTCAACACATTTAATTCCCTTTGTCTCTATTACAGCTGTAACCCCCACGGTAGAGGGCTGCTATCGAAGCTACACTGCATCCTCTGAGAACTCCCAGGTCAATTAATATTGCTTAGAATTATGGCAGGCTTTCACTTGCATACCTAACATGACGTCTGTATTCACTCATAAAATATTGGACCACATGGGGAACATAAAACACAGCGAAGAACCAGACTGTCCAAATGGTTTCCCTAGTGGGTGGCCCATGCAAAAGTCACATTCAGTATTCAGCAGACACTTGGGGCCCGATTCACAGAATGAGCTTAAGACTCAATCCTAAACTTACTACTATTTTGGTATTCACAGAATGCACTTACTACTTTTGCTATTCACAGAAGTTAGGATTTTGTCTTAAGTTTGTCTTAAGACAGACTTAAGACAGACTTAAGACAAACTTAAGACAGACTTAAGACAGACTTAAGACAAAATCCTAACTTAAGTCTGTCTTAAGTCTGTCTTAAGACAAACTTAAGACAAAATCCTAACTTCTGTGAATACCAAAAGTAGTAAGTGCATTCTGTGAATACCAAAATAGTAGTAAGTTTAAGATTGAGTCTTAAGTTCCTTCTGTGAATGCCAAAAGGAGTACGTGCATTCTGTGAATACCAAAATAGTAGTAAGTTTAGGATTGAATCTTAAGTTCATTCTGTGAATCGGGCCCCCATATCCCAGCCAGTGGCACCGACCGTGTAAATCTGTTTTAGGCTGTAGACACCAAAGAAACACCAGGGTGCAACATGCACCGGTTTTAATAACCACAGGCAAGCATCACTTGAAAGGGGCTGCCACCAACCTGCCTCTTCAATTCCATTTCTATGATATTCTTTGCTACCTAGATGAAATTATTAGTGGAAGTGTGCAAGAGCGTATGTGCAGTAGGAACGGGAGGGAGAAATGTGTAGAACAATGTAAAGAAAATACCTGAAAGCAAAAAAATCGAAATAAATAAAACGAAAGCCGTAGACAGGACAGAGATGTAAACCTCATGCCCTTCTGAAACAGAGCCAGATGCATGTTCAGGGCATTCTTTAAGTGATCAGATATTTTGGTTGAAAGTCCCCAGAGAGTTGTTGCTGGAAATTTTGTTTTACTTTCCTCCTGCACCATGGCATGCATGCGTGTAAATGGCTAGGCCTCCATGTATGGCATTTTTATAAAAAGAGACAGTACTTTCCATGCCTGGTAATTCTCAACTAGTTCTACGTGGATCACAGCAGGGGCACTGGTTTTATACCTTTAGCACCTATTTCTCTGTGCTTTGCCTTACTATTCGACAGGGCTGCACAACTCTGCTCCTGGAGGGTTCCTTTTGGGTCCAGTAATGTAGCTAAGGGCACAAGGCAGGAACGGGGTTTGTTTTGGTGGCGGACTAATATGGTAAATGCACGGCCACTTTTGGAAGCCAATCGATTCACCTCGTTTTTGACTAAACAGTTGATAAGTAAGTGACAGGAGCTAAAGATCCTGAGATAGTCAACATCACATGACCTTAAAGTAGCATGAAGGCACGTGAAAAAAGGCAGAAGTCAAGGCCAATGGGATGCAGGCATGGTGACAGAGACCTGTGGCTCTGCGGCCAGTGCGACTGACACCGGACGCTGGGGCTCACAGTTCGAATTAATCTCAGACACAAATACACTGAAGAAGGACCGTTTGTGAACCCAAAAGTTCATATATTTATAGCATCTGAATAGTAAAGAAAATGATCACCTGCACAACATATACATAAGGGCAAAAAAATTCCTATTAACTCCTTCCATGCTTATGACGAGCTGAGCTCGTCATGAGCCACGGCGCTCCGGTGCTCATGACGAGCTCAGCTCGTCATGAGCCGTGGAACGCTCGCATGCGGGGATAATTCCCCTGCTGTGCTGAGCGTTCCACAGGAATGGGTGTGGCTCATGACGAGCTGAGCTTGTCATGAGCACAGGAGCGCCGTGCCTCTCAGCTCGTCATGAGCATGCGGGCACCGTGCGCGTTCCTCCCCCCCAGCACAGCGGGAAAATAGCCCCTGCAGCGAAGGGGTTAAATCTTTAATCACAAATTTTCTTAGTCCAGCTCAGAACTTGAAACCTCCAACTGCATGATGCGTTTGTGCATGAGGGAAAACACAGTTAGTCACGTTTAAAATATTGTTGCTGGTATATTTGTGGTATATGGGTTTTTTGGTTTATGGGTCAGAAGAATGTTCCACCAGTTCTTAAAGAAACAGCACCTAAAATCAGTAAAAACCGTTAAGTCAATAACCAGTTTTAAAATGCAACTAAAGGCTTACTGTATGTCAATACCCAAGGGATCCATTAGACACCAGTTCGCAAATCGTCGGCTGCAATTTCCACCGGGGGGTAGGGAGGCATGTTATTATCAGCATCCAAACCAATGAACATTACACTAGTGTGAGGACCACCACAGAATAGTAAGTGGTGAAAAATAGGGAGAGCCACAGTGTAATGTTAGTGCCAGAAACAGTTCAGGTTCTTTTTTTGGTGTCATATCGCGGTCTTATGAAGAGATGAAGAGCAGCAAAAAAAGTTGAAAGCTCTGGAAAATCGGCATTTATTACCAGTCACTGCAGTCTTTCTAAAGTAAGCTGATTGGCCGCCACAGCTTGGACATTTTATTTCCTCTTCTAATAACTAACACACCCCAATGATTTTAAAATGTTTCAAATCCTTCATTATATATTCATCTGACAGTTAAGGAGCCCCAATGGCTCAAAGGAGGGGAAACTTTAGTGTCTGTCTCAGGAGGCAAGGAACATAGAGGCATATTAGCAACAACTTGCGAAAATTATCGCAAACCACGCTTAGCGCAAATTTTTTTATCGCCTCCTGATAATGCAGTATTACCAACGTTTATCTCCAATGCGATCAAAATTCCAGCAATAGCGGCGAATCCCATCTATAACGTGAGATTTTCAGCTATAAAAATCCTATCGCTAAGGAAAATCTCGCTATTAGGCAGGTGGGGACTTAGCCATAGAATCCACCTCCCATTGACTATAATGGCTTAGTCAAGTTTTTACCAGGTGTAAAATCCTGGCGTTAATCGCGGTTCGCACGGGTTCTTTCATGGCGTCGCAGGTATTGCTAATAGGCGATAGCTGTGTTAGCAACTGCTTTCAGTCACTACCAGTTTGGGTGCGCCCACTTTGCATGTCATTAGCGATAAATACCGCTGGCATCCAAAGTGGGCCCCAAACTGGTCGCTATCGCCTGGAAGCTGTCGCTAACTGCTGTTAGCGACAGCTTGGTAATTGGGCGATAAAAAAATTGCTGCTTTATCGGCAAACAGTGCCGCTAAAGTGGAAATAACGCCCTTGCTAATATGCCCCTCAGTGTGTGCATTGCACCACTAACTGGCCACAGAGGTCATTCGTATTAAATAAAGGAATCAGTGGAGAGTAAAATTTTGAAATCCACCGAGAGTGGGAAAAATACTTCCTTTTGACAGCTGAATGTCAGGTTCCAAGCAGTATAACTTCTTACTTCCAATAATAACATAAATGCTTCAGATTTTTTTTTAAACTGATCGTTGTCAATTTCAAAACAAATAGCCACCATTTGTAGTCTTTCTGGAATAACCTTAATTTAAAGGGATGATGCCTTCCTCTTGCAATGCACAGATGTGCATCTTCAGCAGCTAGGACAGGTCTGTTGCCTGATAACCAAAGGAAAGAAGCAGGGGGTGGAGGTCTACCATTGAAAGGTTGAAAAGACACAGCAGGTGTGGTGGTACCTAGGTGATGCTTCCATGCAGAGTTTCTTACAGGAGTTGTACATAATAGTTGGCAAAATGGCCCACCTTGGAATATGGACCTGATAATTTTAAGAAATGTTACACTTTTGTTTGACAACAAGCTTACTTTAAGATCCCAGAGGTCACTTCCTACATTTCTAACTAATCCTAAAGCGAAACGTGCTTGTGTAATGGGAAGGGGCCAAGGCTTGTCAGATGTTAGTGTGAGGGATGGGAGGGACCAAAGCTTAATGCAGCGCCTTCTGGATTCTTCTTCCACTTAGGTGAGGTGCAATGGGCAGCACCTGTTTCATAGTGTTACAAAACATTACTCCAGGGGTCCAGTGTGTTCTGGATTGTGCTTCTACAAAAAGAAAAAAGCCTTTCTAAAATGGTATTTCTTTTTTTACATAAGATTGGTTTCTCTACAAGCAGACATCAAATATTGAACCATAATAGGATATAAAGGCAGATAGCCTTTACCAACCAAAGCATCCCTGAGAAGTTAAATGAACAAATACAGCCGAATATGCATTTTGTGGTGCAGATAGTTTTTTAGACCCAGAACACTGACAAAATATTCCTCGCCCTCTGAGGAATGTTGCATTTCCCCTTCCTCTTGTTTAACGTGATGTGTTGTCCTGGTACTACAGCTCACATTACACGGAAGGGCGTTCAGGGGAGGTGGTCTGTGGAAAATCGAAAAACAGTATATATTCTGCAAACCCCACTGCAATTTTCATACTTTCAACAAACATTCTAACAGAATCCCAAATATAAATCTCATATAAATTGTTAAATTTCATATTGACAAGTAAAGTATATACATCAAGGCAAGGAATGGCATTTAAATTAGGAAAATAGCCGAAGAAAATATTAGTATAACATTACAACTCATACATTTCCTAATACTGTTAAGGCAATACTTCTGTTTGATAACTGACATAACATGCTCTCAGCATACAAAGTGTTGACCCATGACAGGATATCTTGGAATCCCTCAGCACTCATGCAAAGTCTCATTTTGCATCTTGGAGTGATGCTATTGGTCCAGTCCAGGATGAGGATGCCCATCAGCCATCTTCTGCCTCATTTGTGTAGGAGCATATGTATCCGCTTGAAGAGTGGCCAATATCTTTGTGAAGGTGTTTATTCAGAAAGCGAGGGGTGGGGCGGGTCTGGATACTTTGGCAACATTTTCACTTAAACGGGGAGGTCCAAAGTTGGTCCAAAGGTCAGGACTCATGCCACATTTTCAGTACCACCACTATGCAACTGAGATTGATTTAGACTATTTGCATGAAAATTTACCTTGTGGGTATCCTGGAAGTCTGGCATGATCCTGTCCACCTGGACTTACACTAGACATATCTTTAGATTTATTGCATGTCTGTTTATCTCGTGGCTATCCTCAAAAAAACTGGCAGTGCTTGGTCAAAAGCAGACACTATGGAATGAAGAGGATCACAGGTTCTAAAGTAATGGCACAGCATCGAAGAACAATATGATAGACTGCGTGCGATGGCACAAGCATACTGATGCATTAGGGTAATATTTCAAGAGGATATACCACTCGAGAGTAAGAGGGAGTTAGGTCCCACAACCTCTTGAGAAAAGTAAACTGTCCTTCATCTTTAAAAGAACAATGAAAAACTTGTGAAATGGCCAACATTGTATTACTTTGCAGGTCATGGTTAAAAATGACCCATGATAACCCCATGTTAAGTCGGCAAATAGAAGAAACCAACACTTGTATTCATTTATGTTCGACCACCTGCCTCCAGTGTAGTGAAAACGATGCTGAATATACTATAAATGTAAAGTTTCCTGTGTACAGAACAGTGTTTTAATGACAGACATTGTCCTAGCAGGGTGTAAGCCCTAGCTTCAGAAATGATGTTCACCCTGATGGGGGATATTGGTGCAATTGCAAGATAATGGCTGCTGTGGCTGCCCAAAAGCATCCATTTTATTCGCTGTAAATGAAGGAAAGGCTAAGCTGACCAAGCAAGACTTGAATTTATGACCAAAGGCTCGGGCACAGATGACCAAAGTGGTTGCATTAGAACACTGATCCGGCAGAGCAGGTCTTAATCTCTCAAGTGAGGTCAAGGATAGAGGAAAACTGCGGTCAAGGGAGTTTTACACTTGCCTTTGTCCACCAAGTGTCTTCCTTCCCCCGCCCTCCCCCCACCTTTGTAGCCTTTCAGATGTAATTGCAGAGCCATATCAAACTGAAGGACTGACGTCACGAGGGACAAAAACAATTGACGGGGAGACGGGGAACCTCTGGCAAAAGATAAAGGGTTAGTAGTGACAATCTACTGATAAACCCATCCAAATCCTTGAGCGATTCCTAGAATAAATAGTGCTTGAGGGACGGAGGCGGTGCGACAGACAGCAGAGATGGATGATGGATGGATCTGAGCCTTGATGCATCCCAGGATGCACATAATGCATAATGGGAAACATTCCCTCTATGTAATGTAGACATGAAGAGAAGAACGCTCGCTTTCTCCATCAATTTGTACAGTGGTAAATCCGAAGCTCCAGCACCATGAAATGAGTAGGATAAAAGGCCCATCTGGGATTGTTTCAGATGAAGCTCGGAGTGCAATCTGGCTGTCATCCTAGGTTCAGTAATTGATAGCTTTCATTTTACTTCCTATCTTTTGCAAACAAAATAGGCTGAATGCGCCTCCAGGGTTGTGCAGGGGCTGCGGGCACAAGTGTTGTATCACACTGAGGATGCACCGAAGAGCTATACAGGGCAAGTCATGGCATTGTCCAGGTAGTCCATCGTCTCTTCCCTTGAGACAATCTCCTTTCATGACTCATGATGATACGGGAGGATCTCGACTGCTGAAGGTAAGCCGGCCGGTGATAAGTGGGGAGGTCGAAGCCAGATGGCGTTACACCGGCGGCGTGGAGTAGTGGATCACCGAGTTGTAATCTGGAGGTGGGCTGTGGCATTCCAGGTTGAGATCCAGGGGTAGGAGCACCAGGTCTTCCAGCGTGAAGTCCAGGGGGTCTTCTTCAATCTGAGAGGCCGGCTGGTACTTAACGGGGTCCCGCTGGCTGTCTCCTAAGATGGATTCCTTGCTCTTGCTGACCGCCTTCATTCTATTAGAGGGCAAGAGAGAGAGAGAGGGCCATTATTATAGCTTTATCTACTTGAACAGGTCTTTCTGGGTGTGGCCAAGAAATATGGCACATTTATACATCACATGCTAATCTACATTTTGCAGGAAAAAGAATGCAGATAATATGATGATACCCTTTGCCTTTAACATTACACACAGTAAACCAAATGTAGGAATTAATTAACTACATTTCTGGTTTATATTGATGAATCGTTGTGTAGTTTAATCCCGGAGTACTTAAAACAAGCCTTGGTAAAACCAATAAGTCTGACTTTCCTGTGGTAAAGCATGCAAACACAGGTATGGATAAATGCTATGAGGCTGGTATTGATGGTATGGGAGGCCGTAATGGAATTGGAGGTGGTAATGGCAGTGGTTTTTGTAGATACGGTTTGATGGTGGTTGTGGCAGTGAAAATGCTGGTGTTCCTAGAGGTGGCGGTAAACGCGGTGTTAGTGACGGAGTAGTAAAGGTGATTTTGGTAATAGACTGCAATTGAGTCCTGACAAAAACATTTAGGAATACATACTGCCGTGAAAAACAAACACAAAGCTTTCTGTATAAAATGCAGGCATTAAAGATGTGAATGTGTGACAGTTGAGTTTATTTTTCAGATGTAAAATATTCCCTCATCTATTGCAGTGCAAGCATTCCAAAGGAGGCGGCGTGATACAGCAATCTTCCAATAGCATGACGTGGGAGAAACTTAGCGCTCTTAGGCAGGGCCAAAGGCTACTCCGTATATTTTAATGAACTGCTAACTATAGGACAGAAGACAGATGTGTTGTCAAGCAGACCTAAACATGAGTATTTTTCAACTTACTAGCTGATTTAAGTCAGAAGTATATTAAATCCATAATTGCCTCTAGTAGCTGTTCAATAGGCCTTGAACTTTGATGCTTGACCCCAATTGAAGGCATTGTCTTGTTATCCAGCTGTGAACATAAAAGTCCACTGCACCTTATTTTGTTTCCTCTCTATGAGTAAAGCTGCCACTTCGAACTATGCATCCAGCTTCAACGCCATCCTGGGGCGCGGCCAACAGCGTTGTATCTCTCATATGGCAGGTCTACAGAGTCAAGGTGTGGCAAAATGAGAGGTAACAATTCCCTCACTCATCTGTGTAAAGAAGTCATCAGGGGCCAGATGTGAGAAATTAACGAGTATCAACCCGCCTCATTTGTCTGTGCTAAGATATCATAGGGGAGACAGATGAGAAAACAGGAGGGGTAAAATTCTCTGTGCTTATCTGTGTAAGTATATCATCAGGGACCAGATGTGACAAAATGGGACATAACAATGACACTCATTTATCTGTGCTCAAATGTCACGGGGGCCAGATGTCACGAAAAGAGGAATAACAATGACCCTCATTTATCTGTGCTTGGATGTCATTTGCCATATGTGACAGAATGAGGAGTAACATTTTGACCCTCATTTGTCTGTCCTAAGATGCCGCCTCACACAGCCAGCACCACAGTTTATATTCAGTGCCCTGCTAGAGAGCCCACACATGTATCAACCGATTATCGTCTTCAATGAAATGCAGGAGCTCACTTACGTCTCACGCTTTATAAATACTTCATTCATTCAATCATCTTATCGGAAAGCACTTCAGCCCCATTTCCTCTTCTGAGCTGCCCTGAATGGATAGTTCAAGTGCCTCAAAGCCTTCTGGAGTACATCTTGTGCTCTATAAATGTTTCTTTCACCAACAGCTGATGAATGCCCTGTTCGCCCTCTTCCTGACGACACCCTGCCTCATTTAAAGGTGGCGGCCTAAACTAGTTCCACCGTCGAAAACGTGGATGTCCCAATGACCATTCGCCTTAACACCGTCACATCTTTCCTACAGAACCATTAGGAGGACAAATTTGTCCATTTAGAGTGTGATTACCAACACTCCTTTTCCTGCCAGCGATCGTCACGAAGGGCATGGTGGTTGCAAGCACGAAAAAAACACTATATGTCCTATATGCACTTGGAGTACAGTTCTCAATACATCGGGTGCACTGACGCAAAAACAGCAAAATGCTGACCTGGTCGGAAATACACTTTGCCGAAAGAGCTCTCGAAGAGAGGCCTCTTCATAAACCTCTTGAACAGCAGGTATACTAGGGCACGCTTGGTGTTTGGGGGATGTTGACCCATGTTATGAACAGGTGTGATGCTTGAGGCTGGCGCAACACAAAAATAGTTTTTTATGGAGAGGCATTGGCACGAAAATAGCGCCCGTTGTGTGCTCGAGTCAGTAAGCACGTCCGGAAATTGTCCGGAGGCTCTCGACCCTCTCGCAATGCAAAAAAGTTTCTGTTTGAGCCCCCATCTTCAAAAGCAGGGCATTGTAACTGGTTCGCCAGCACTGGGCGCTGACCTGTGGAGGGGGTTCTGTGACCTCAGAGGGGTGCTGTGTTTAGTAATATCATTTGATATGAGGAGCACTTTTTTCTGGTGGCAGTGAAAGAATCCGAGGAGGCCTTCAGGGGACGTGGGGGCACCAAAAGCGATTGTCGCACCGGGCACCATTAGCTCTAAAGCCGACCCTGTTCAAAAGGGAAAGATCGATGGCGCAATCCTTCCCAGGTAATGCGGCGAGAATCTGGAACTCACTTCCCCCATTTCTCCATGCCACCTCCTCTACCCGGATCTTCAAAGCTGATCTCAAATCTCTCCTCTTCCAAAGACACTTTGAGAACTAATACTTTCATTCTCAGGCCCCTCTTGGAAGTTCGCTCCTCATTGTAAAATGTTGTATTTATTCCTGTATATTCCTCTCTCCTGTGTGCTTTATCGGAATTTGGGTCTAAGTTACCTTCATTTTTAGTCTCCTGGTTTTTTTTTGTAATGTTTTATTGTGTACCACTGCTCTTTTGTAACGTAACTGGCTCTATTGTACAGCACTACTGTTTTTTTGCAATGTTTTATTGTGTTACACGGTTCTTTTGTAATGTAACTGGCTCTATTGTACAGCGCTCTGACACCTTCGGGTAATGTCCGCGCTTTATAAATAATAACAAATAAATAATAAACGACCCGGACGCCCACGGCACTCCGGTAACTTCAGGCAGACAGCGGCATTCCCCATTGGTCTTTCCACTGCTTTTGCGTCCAATCAAAACACTGCCAGGCTGGTCCGGGGAAGCGCGAGGGCCCCAGGGCGCGAAATCCAGACACCTTCAGGGGGCACGTGACGGGAGCGCGAGGGGCGGCCTGTTGACAGCACCTCCGTCAGTCACTCAGATCCCACTCACCAGATATGACCGACCAGAAGGTGACCTTCTGAAAGTCCATTATTTTGACAGACAGGCAAGTCTCTGCGAAAAAGCCTCATAAAAAGCGCGCCTTTCCGGGTACAGTTCCCGCCGCATATTTCCCCAGCGCAGGGCTGGCATGTCGCTGATTGACATCAAGGGGAACGGCACTGCGTGAAATCTAAGTTAGAAAAAGTTGCCAAGTGCGAAGCATGTTCACTTCTCTATCACACTGACCCACGTGGGGAATGGCTCCATTACTTTGATTGAGCTCCTGTGTCTTATCTTGACTCTTTGCAAATGATAACAGGTTTCCGCAGCATCATATGTGCAGGGTGGCAGAGGCAGAGGCCACCTTACTCAGTTAGCGGAGATGGCACCTTGGTACCCTGCCAGACACATGCCCTAGTAACACCTAACAGGACTGTGCAGGTGATGTGAGCACGAGCAGCATGAAAAAATGACAGACACAACATGGTCTAAAACATGTGAATATGGAGTGCATGATAAAATAAAACATGGCGTATTGCTGAATTGGATTACTTAGAGGCTGCTGCTGCTGCCAGTTTCAAATTCATTTTTGGAGCCGGATATGAATATATGACGGTCGATCACAGTCTGTGACCTGCTCCCTTATCCCCACTCTCAAGCCTCCGACCATGAACACTTGGATAAAATAACTGCAGTAGCGCTGGTTGCGTCATGTGAGGCTGTGCTGGGTGCTTGATATTGTTAGTTTATTTTGCATGAAGACTCCTCTGCCATAGTTTAGCCGCCCGCAGTCCAACCAATGCGCCAGCGGCCCACCTGTGTCTCTAATGACCGGGGCTGCTATGGACACAATTTTATTTGGACTGTGCAGCGCCAAAACAATGTTTCTGACTAAACTCCAAGGGGCAGATTTACAAGAAGGTGCCGTGGTGTGGCACCGCAAGCCCTTTGGATGCGCCACGCTGTGGCACTTTCAGAGCACAGGAATAAAACATATTTACAATGATGTCACATTCCTCTGCTCTCCCCTGCGCTGCTCCACAAACAGCTGCCATACGCTGGCGCTGGCACCCTTGCACCAGGGTTCAAGTATGCCTGTGTCATGGGGAGATTGCTTTCGTGCAGGAAGGTGCCCCTTCCCGCACAAAAACTATCATTACATTACATTACAGTGAAGTAGTGTGGCTCACTGGTTAGAGGCGGCAGACCCGAGAGCAGAGGACGGCCCGGGACCAGGGTTCGATTCCCGGCGCGGCAGGTTTCTGGACCAGGGTCAGCGGACTCGATAATTCTCTCGCCTCGGTGCCCACTCTGATCAGCGATCACACTCGGCAACTCTGGGCATTGGCTTGCCTCATCTTCACTAACGGCCCCACCAGACCGCCGGGGATGCCTGGTCTCACCCTGGAGATACCCATTAAGGGACCATCTCTCAGGGAAGCCAGGAAGGGTTTCGCAGCGGTCGAAGCGCCTTGGGACCCTCCGGGTAAGTAGTGCGCTATAAAAATGCCTATACATTTACATTTACATTACAGGCATTTCCCTAGTTCAATGCGTGCTGTAGAATGAGGCACGCATTGAAAGAGGGAAAAAACGGGGAGAAATTAAAGCATTTCTCCTTGTTGCAATTCGCTACGCCACAGCATACTGACGCATTTCCAGGTTTACGATTCCTTGTAAATCTGGAAATGTGTCTGGTTCCGTGGGTGTTGCGTGGGAACACCCACAGCAACACCCATGGAACGCCGTTTTCACGCAAAGTGCTGTGTGTAAACGGGTCGTATTTACAAGGACAGGAAAATCCACGCAGGGTAGCTTTTCCTGTCCTTGTAAATATGGGGCATAGAAATGCGCTGTCAGTGCGTCACAAAAAGTGACGTACTGGCAGCGCAAGGGGCTTGTAAATCTGCCCCAAAGACTTTGCAGGGGTCACCATAGTAACAAGTGAATCCCTGAGGCGGCAGTATATTTAGCTGCAAACAGTATAGCAATAGGCTGTTTTTATTCAGCTTGGAAGCACCACTCATGATCCGCCACTGTCTCAATGAGCTATGTAAATGTGTGACTAATGCATTTTAGTGCGGTGATGCAGCCACCAGCACTAAAATGCATTAGTCTAACCCATGATGCATGGTACTTGGCAGGGCTGAAGGAAGTATTCTGGTAGATGACTCTGGTCATGCATGTACCAGGAAACTGTAGCACCCCGTCTGAACTATACATGGCCATTGGAGCTATGCAATTTTGTGGCAGCAGCGTTTTCTGCAAAATTATGGATTTTTCGCAGTTGTCACACAATCATTCATCTGCTGTGTAATCTGCAGATTTTAACAAAGAAAAAAATGTGTTTATAGCTCAAATGGATCAAACCTTAGTAAAAACGATGCAACATGTGTTGTTGAGTGGTGGTAGGCCTTTCACAAAGGTTCACTGGTTATCTTTCAGTTACTTATAGCTGTATTTGAGTGACTGGTACTGATGAGGTGAAATATTTGCAGGTATAATGTTAACAACTGTAAAGTTGACAAAATAATGTATCAATACTATCACAAAATTTGCCACAATTGGGGCCTACTCACACAAAAGGAGAAATTATCAGTGATTGACCCAGTTCCGGGGAGAGGGAAAGGGTTTGTTCGGGAAATCTGCACCTGATAATTAGTTTTTCACACTGCACCTGGACTGCGACATCCCAAGCCCATTGGAACAAAGCAGGATGCCCATTAAGCCTTTTCTTGCTGCATAATTTGGTAACCATGCCGCATAATTTGGTCTTCTCCTGCCGCTTAATTCCAGTGCCACTTGAAATATGGCGAGGGACCCTACCTTTTGACATGTGTGTATAAGACTGAACGAGGTACATGGGGCTCTTAGTGTTATGGCCCCATGTACCTCATGGGCCAGCATTATGCCTCTGTGATCACATGGCCAGACACGGCGAGATTTGCCGTATTTAATCATATTGTAGTTCTGTTTCATGTAGCACAGAAAAAAATCTGTGCTAAGGAGGGATGTGTGGTTTAGCCAGAGTAGCTGCAGGGGCGGCTCTAGGCTCATGGAGGCCCTGGGCAGGGACATAGTTAGGGGGCCCAGAAGAGGGAGTCAGGGCAGGGCAGGGCAGGGCAGACCCCCCCCCCCCCCTCCCCGGAGCTCAAGAAGGTGTTTGGAAGTGGAACAGAGCCAGAGGCCGCCAAATCCCTGCCAGGGGCAGCCACGTAAATATGTATCCATCCTCAGAGGAATATTATATTATGGATATATATTGGCGTGGAGGCCCCTGGGGTTTGGTGGCCCTGTGCAGGTGCACAGCTTGCACATGCCTAAGGCCGCCCCTGGTAGCTGGTTGTTTGTGGCGGAAGACGTGACTACATACTGGCTTTTACTAATTGATCCTCTTGGGTTGGGGAAGTGCAGTGCAGGGAATTGAATACTTGGGCAACTGTCACCGATAGACACCCATGGTGAACTTTTACAAAAATAATAGAGCACTTTAATACTAATTATCACCTTCTGTGACTTCCAGGATTGGCTCAGTGCAAGATGATAATACTGAGGACAACCCCAATGCAAACTCTGTAAAATATGCCAAAACAATTCACATCAGCTTGACACCATCTCTTATTCCTTCCCTCTTCTTGTTCTCTTCCTCCAAACCCTCACGTATGCCCACATCACTCCTCACTTTCACCAACCTTCATGTGCAACACCACCACATAATTCATGCTATAGTTGGCTGAAACTTTTGTTTCCATATTTCTCCATTTCAAAAAGTAAATTCAACCCAAGCCTCTTTAAAAAGGTCTTGCCAAACAACATCAGGACTACCTCTAGCATATATCGTTACTCCCAAGGAGATAAGAGTTCACCAGCACGTCACGGAAGACAAGAGTCTTTGGGGCCGATGTACAAAACTTTTTTTGAGGTGCCTAATGGTCCAGTTCGCAGAAAAGGTTTTTTAAATGTACAAAAACCAAATTGCAGACTACCACCTTCTCTTAAAAAATGAAACTTAATTGCTAAATTTCTTCTTTGTAAATGCATCCTGTGTTCCTTTAAAAACATGCTTTCATAAAAAGCAATCCCACATGGGGGTCTGCTGACCTCAGCAGGCCACTATCTCTGTGATGGCTGCTTGACAGATGCTCATTTTATTGCACACACGCTGTTGCTGGCGCTGCTGCAGGCGCTTCGCTGCACTTTTAATCCTCCTGATTTTGTGATTTTGTTTCAACTTCATTTTGCTGCACTTCTTCCCTGTTTTTAGCAGGGTCTTGGCCCCCTTCCTCATTCCGCATATAATTGGCTCCCTCACCGCCGTTTTGGCGGGCCTGGATCCCGGGGGTGGCTCACTGTGGGCGCCATTTTGGGTAGGGCTGGGAAGGTAGCTTCGGGCGCCATCTTGGAGCGTCCTCGCGCTCGCGCTAGGATTGGCGAGCCTACTTAAGGCGGACTCAGTTTCGAGGCGGCCTTGACAGATGCTCATTTTATTGCACACACGCTGTTGCTGGCGCTGCTGCAGGCGCTTCGCTGCGCTTTTAATCCTCCTGATTTTGTGATTTTGTTTCAACTTCATTTTGCTGCACTTCTTCCCTGTTTTTAGCAGGGTCTTGGCCCCCTTCCTCATTCCGCATATAATTGGCTCCCTCACCGCCGTTTTGGCGGGCCTGGATCCCGGGGGTGGCTCACTGTGGGCGCCATTTTGGGTAGGGCTGGGAAGGTAGCTTCGGGCGCCATCTTGGAGCGTCCTCGCGCTCGCGCTAGGATTGGCGAGCCTACTTAAGGCGGACTCAGTTTCGAGGCGGCCTTGACAGATGCTCATTTTATTGCACACACGCTGTTGCTGGCGCTGCTGCAGGCGCTTCGCTGCGCTTCGCTGCGCTTTTAATCCTCCTGATTTTGTGATTTTGTTTCAACTTCATTTTGCTGCACTTCTTCCCTGTTTTTAGCAGGGTCTTGGCCCCCTTCCTCATTCCGCATATAATTGGCTCCCTCACCGCCGTTTTGGCGGGCCTGGATCCCGGGGGTGGCTCACTGTGGGCGCCATTTTGGGTAGGGCTGGGAAGGTAGCTTCGGGCGCCATCTTGGAGCGGCCTTGCGCTCGCGCTAGGATTGGCAAGCCTACTTAATGCTCCCCTCTCCCGTGCAGCGGGACGCGCAGGTGAGGACGCCGTCGCTTAGCCGGAGTCGTGCCAGAGTCCTGCCCATCTGCGCTCGTCCGCGTCGAGGCAGCGTGAGGCGGGGCAGGCTCTGTTCCACATCTCTGTGTTGCTTCGCCGTTCCTGGCAGGTATGTTGTCCTACACACGGTCAGAGCTGCTGGCCATAGGGCAAATGTCCAAGGGATGTGTTTGTAAGCCTGTGGACCCATTAGTTGGTCCTTATAGCTGTGCCTGTAAAGGCTGGTCACTTAAGAGCCCTACTAAAATCCGTTCCCTGGAAGATGCTACTCCTGTCACACGAAAGTGTGTTGCATCTCGAGATCTTCGTATCTGGTGCCTAAACGTTAGATCACTGGTAAAGCACCACCTGTCCATCTATGATTTGATAGAGAAAGAGGATCCCGATGTCTTTCTAATGACAGAAACCTGGCTTCAGGATTCTGATACTGCCATATTGAATCTTGCATTCCCTCAGAACTATACCGTCTTCACTTCCAACAGAACCACACGAGGTGGTGGTATTGCTATGGCAGTCAAATCCTGTTTTCCGGCTGAATGGAAACTGTCGGGACTACCTGCATGCGAAAGTGCTATTTTTAAAGTCGCTTTTTCCCATCAATTCACTTTCAGTGGTATGCTCATCTACCGGCCTCCCGGCAATGATTCTGTCTTCAGGTCCGCACTGGCCGATATGGTCAGTCCTATAGTGCTCGGTTGTGCCAATTTCAACATCTTGGGGGACCTTAACATCCATTTTGATAATGGGTCATCCACAACCGTGAGCACTTTGCTGGCGGATCTGGAAGCTCTTCAACTCACCCAGCTAGTCACCCTTCCAACTCACTCAGGTGGCCATATTCTGGACCCCTTCTTTTCCACACTTGACGGGGTGAGGTTGTCAGATCCGAGGATGATGGGGTGGACTGACCATCTGCTGGTAGAAGCCTTCTGTCCAGTCCACGATAAGCCTTTTATATCTGTAGACAGGCCTATTTTAAAAAGGCTTTGGCACAAGCTTAGGCTTGAAGAGTTCTACAGTATACTGGAACAGAAACCGCTGAGCACTTTTATCAATGTGGAACAAGGTTACCAACAGTTCTGCGCCTGGATCACCGATGCTCTGGATTCTCTTATACCTCTGCGCTGGTCGAAAGGCCGGACAAAAACACCCAGTCCTTGGTATAATGAGTCTCTCGCAGAATTGAAAAAATCCTGCCGAAAAACAGAGAGGGAATGGAGAAGATCCTATGACCCTGCTCTGAAAACTCGGTATTTTACTGAGCTGAAGCTCTACCACAGAGCTATCTGCAGAACACGAGCCGCATTTTACGCTCAAGAATTTGCTACCAGCTCCAATCCTTCAAAACTGATCTTCAAGGTACTGAAGGACCTTATGAAAAACAGATCTACCTCAGAGGTGATTTGCACAGACTCCCACTGTGATAAACTGGCCTCCTTTTTTGTGGAGAAAGTGAAAAAAATCTACCAAGGTTTTGACACACTCCACCAGAATTGTGAGGTTATTGTCCCTGATACGATGGGATATGAGACCCTGGCTATGTTACCTGAACTGACTATTGAGACCTTTGACAGGCTCAGCCTTAGGGTTAAGTCAGGCTCTCCCTCGGACCCGTTAAAGCCAGCTTTTATCAACACTCTTTCCCCGCTGTGCCGTGACCCCATATTGAATCTTATCAATATGTCATTGTCCAACGGTACCCACGGCATGGAAACAGGCAGTGGTCACTCCTATACTAAAAAAAGCCAACTCTGATCCCCGGTTGCCAGAAAATTATCGACCTATATCCCTGTTGCCTTGGATTGCTAAAGTGACAGAAGCCCATGTCAACTCTGTTCTGTCTGCGCATCTGGCTCGCAACCAGATATTGGATCCCAGTCAGAACGGCTTCCGGTCAGGACACAGTACCGAGACGGCATTACTCTACATCACGGAACATCTTCGCCAGGTACTGGACTCAGGTCGTACTGCAGCGCTTTTACTATTAGATTTAAGCGCTGCCTTCGATACTGTGTCCCACCAGATACTGATCCAACGCTTACAGGAGGCGGGAGTGACTGATATCGCTCTCCAATGGTTTCGGTCCTTTCTTTCGGATCGTTCCTTCAAAGTGGCTATACCACCTGGCCAATCCGCCACCTATCCCCTGGATCTGGGGGTACCACAGGGATCCTCGTTGAGCCCTACAATGTTCAACCTCTATGTGAAACCGTTGGCTGGTGTCGTCAAACAGTGGGGTCTTACGATGGCCTCATATGCTGACGACACACAGCTAGCGGTGACACTTAGTAGAGACCCTGAGGTGGAGGCCCCCAGATTCCGAGCGGGTCTTGTGGCAGTAGCAAGCTGGCTTCACACCAACTGCCTTCAGTTGAATGCCACCAAAACGGAGGTGTTGGTGCTAGGGAAGCACGCTGAGCTATGGGGTAACCAATGGTGGCCATCAGAGTTGGGTGTCACTCCTATTCCAGCCTCTGGAGTGAGAAATTTAGGCATTTGGATGGACTCCGCGCTCACCTTCAGAGACCACACCAAGAAGGTGGCTGCCACGTGCTATGGCATTCTGCGGGGAACAAGGCCGGTTTTAAAGTATTTTGATCCCCCTACCAGACAGCTTGTGGTCCAGGCCTCAATACTATCTCGGCTGGACTACGGCAGCTCGCTGATGTTAGGGGTGAATCAAGCGGAGGCCTCTAGGCTCCAAAGGGTACAAAACGCCGCGTCACGGGCCATTGTGGGCCTTCCCAGACATTGTTCAGTGTCTGGAACCATCACGGCCTTACATTGGCTCCCGGTCAGACAACGAATTCAGTTTAAAGCGCTGTGCCTGGCCTTTAAAATCTTGAAATTTTCTTCGCCGCCGGCACTCGCCAACCTACTCACGCCCTATACTCCTACAAGATCCTTGAGATCGGAGGGGCTTCACCTGGCTGCTTGTCCACGCTTTAAATTGAGCAGAATGGGTGGCCGCTCCTTTAGGGTGCTTGCGGCAGGTTTATGGAATTCGCTCCCGGTACACATCCGAGCTCTTGAAGACCTGCTCGCCTTCAGGCAGGCGATTAAAACTTTCCTGTTTCCCGTGTCTGGTTAATTTTCCTTTCTTTTGTGTGTTATGTTATAGTGTCTGTCAAAGCGCCAGGACGCCCCTTTGCTGGGGCAGCTGTGCGCTATAAAAATATAAATAACATAACATAACATAACATAATTCCTAATGGGTCACAAATGGCGACCTGCCTCCTTAATATTGATGAGGCAGGTCTATTGCGAAACCAATTAGGAATTTCTATTACTAACTTTTACATTTTTGTACATTAGGAATTGCAATTTCCTAATTGCGCTTCGCAAAGAATTGGAATTAGGAATTCGCAGTCCATAAATTCTGTATATATGGCCCATTATTCCTTGAACCCACAATCATGAGGGGACCCACAAGGGTGTCCAGCCTGCAAGACTACCCTCCAATTCTCTGTAGCCAACTATCCTGGGACACAAATTAGATTCTGCTAATAAAGTTCTAATGCAACACAACCAACCACCCCTTAAAGTACCTCACTTAAAATTACAGCTCTACAGTTTAATCAAGGCACAGTAAGTTACACTACACCACCACTCAAAACATGGTAAAGGTCCCACTGATTGCTTTCAACTCTCTCCAAAGACGAGTATGAAAATCTCCCATAATATCCTACTTCCAACAATATCAGAGTATGATTATTTTAGCTGATTTTATGGTTAGGCTACCTAAAAAACTGCCATCAACGCGTTTCTTCAAGAGACTAAAATATAGCGGAACATCCTTGGTTGAGCCAGGGTCCAAAACTTTTCTACAACATCAACCCTGACTTACGTGTGGAACCCTGTTACCTTCAGTTCAGGAACTTCTGAAAAACAAACTTTTTAGGCATGCTTGCAGTAAAGCATCACATTATCATGAAAGCGATCAAAGAGTATCAGATCAAAGTCCATCCTAAGCATCAGGCTGGACTCCGACTTCCATGCTGATCATTGCCTTTTCTCATTCCGCCCCGGTGGGCTGGAGCGACCCGGATGACGAGTGGCATTTTATAAAAGTTCTACATCCATGAATAAAATAAATGCTGCCAGTAGCGCTACAAGGTGGTTACCTGTCTCAAGCCAGTGTGTTACAAAACCTAATAAAAACAAATATTCCTCTACATTTCAGATTCTCTGATTTGGGTGTTCCTCGCATTCTAGTTCCTTTTCTCTGAATTGTGTTTCTCTGGATGTGCTCCTCTGATTTGAGTCCTAACCAGTGCTTATTTTGCACAGGTGTTGGGCCTCAGCACTCATTTTTTGGGAACCAGGACTTATTTTTCAACATCAGACACAGACCACGAGAGAGAAATGAAGGCTAGGGAGAAAGAAGGAAGAAGAGTAAAATAGGAAAATAGTGAAAGGGAAAAAGCTGAGATGAAAAAGAAGTGAGTTAAAAGGATAGGAAGCGTAGGTTGTAAGAAATATGCATGAGGTGCTGGCAAGACTAGGCAGCCTTGGTATTTGGCATCCCAGGCATTTGGCAGCGCCTGTGGTGGGCTCCTAAAAATACTTTGAACCCCTGTATTTTTTTTCAAATTGAGCATTGGCCCTAACGCCGCTGTTGTTATGGTTGACACCAGCACTATATTGTTTTTATTCCTTGAATCATTCTTCCCTGAACTAAACTGAAACAGGATGCTCTGTAAAATACCCTGAATTAGGATTCTTTGAAATGCACCCATTTGAATTGTATCCCAGGAGTGTGCTCAATCCACATGTGATGCTGTCATAACATCACAACATTAGTTCTCTGATGTTCTCTGATCTCAGTCATTTTACATTCTCAGCCTCCCACAGGAATCACTTCTTACTTGGTGGGATTGCATTGCTTACGCTGTGCTTCTGAATCCCATTTAATGAAATTGTTATCTCGATGCAAGCGCCTTTGACTGGCCCTCTGATATTCCTGCTCCCTTTTTGACCAGAGAAGGCCGTAGACATTGAGCCACCAAATAATGCGAATCTTTCTCAATTCCATAGCACGCCCACCTAATATCCAGGGATATCCCTAGGCGACACCAGCACCCAATCACCATCAGTGAACCTACTGATCACACGCTTTCAGTACCTACCCTGTTATGTGCTAACTCATCACCCAGTGAATTTACTCCACTAACTGAGCATTACTTCTATTCTTCTCTCTTCTAGCCAGTTGCATATGTCTACATTCATCCCGCTATCTTGCCTTCTCCTGATCCTTACTCTTGCCTGTTCCACTTACTAAGGAGGCCTCCTACTAATACAACAGCAGCCTGCTAGCTTCTCCTGGCTTCCTTTTCTTACACCACCCCTTTTGCTACTAGTGGACCTAGTCCTGTAGTCTCGCCCTACTATTCTAGCTTACACATCTCTGTTCTAGCTCCTTTGTCCTTGCTGTGAATCCACCCCTCACTATCTACCAACATCGGTCTGCTCATTTGCAGACCAAAATCTTTCCTTATCCAATCACAATCTCCCTGCATTAACACCCCAACACCTACAAATACTGCGTTATCCAATATTCTCAACACCTATACTCCGCTTGCATTCTCACTTGTCACTACTGCTTCCACATGTATCATTACACTTGAATCTTATTTCTGCTGTGGTGGCTTCTTCCGCAACCATGCTCTCTCTGCTTTCTCACTGTACCTAAAATCTCCCTCTCCAGTTCTATCACTCCTTTGCTAAAACCCACGATTCTCTGCTATCCTTGTCACTTTTCCCTTTCTGATCACTTCTTAATCTTTATCATTTGTTTCTGCCCATCAAACTCTTCACTCAAATGACTCTACACACTCCCACTTTAGTCCCTCTACAAATACACCCTAAAAGATTCACTTAATCAAACTTAAGTCCAATTTCTGCTCCTCGCCTCACCTTATCCAACCGTGTCTTGTCCTTTCTGTAACATCCTCTCTCCCCTTACTTCTCTCCTAAGCCAAGCCTGACAGTCTTCTATATTACACCCAACCCCATCCTTCTCTTTTCACTTTCTCTTCCTCGTGGCATACCTCCCTGCTTATCAGATTTATCTTTGGCTACCCATACCCCCTGAGCATGACTTCACTCCTATTCTAATACATTCCCACTCATGCTTCACACCTCTGATCCTTTCAAGGCCAAAGCCTAAGTGCACCCTCATTAAAAAATATCACATCTCCTATCTCTTCTTGAAACATTTGTCATATTCGAGTCCTTCACAATGATCTTGACCTTTGCTTCATGATGGAAATCATTCTTGGTGAGGATATTGGTCCAATATTACATGAGTTTATCCCCAGGATACAAGCCCTTTTACCGGAACTCAACTTCAAAAAATGTGCGTGGATCACCAAGCAACTCTCCCGAAGACTACAAACCATCCAGAACCCGGCAGCCAGACTCATCCTCAAATCCTCACACATAACTCACATCACACCACACCTCAAGGAGCTCCATTGGCTCCTGATACACAATCCCACTAATGTCAAACTCTTCACTCACACAATCAAGGGGCTATGTAATAGAGGCCCCACCTACCTGAAGAGTTGTGTCCCTTCCACTAACGACCCAGATACCTCCGCAGGGTACTATTTTCACACATCCCACGCATGTCGAGGACAGGCTTTCTCTTATATTGCTCCTAAAGTGTGGAAGGACCAGAGACTGGATGTTGAATGCCACTAGTGGCTGGCAGCACCTGTTCTGAAGTACAATGGTAGTGCAAATATGGCTGTAGTCTGAATGTAGCAATTTAACCTGTCAAAATAAACCAATTTGACAGGTCAAAACCTCCCATTTGAATATTAATGATTTACAGCATGTGAATAATTTGCACAAGGTATGGTGCATGGTATTTAAAAGTCTGACATGTAGAAATGTAATGTTAACTGTCTCTATAGCACCCAAATGTTATTTTTCACTGTGGCAGATATAGCTGGCCTTTGTAGAAAACCAAAGTACATATTGATTTCTAAATACTGTATCTTGGTAAAGAGACTAGCTAGAAAAAAAATTAAACCACTACTCTAACCAATATTAGAAATCCAAATCAATGGGGAATAGGATTTTAACACATAATAAGAAAAAGCAACTTTTTGAAAGTTACCTTTTCCCTGCTTGAAGTTCCTGGAGGCTAATTTACAATTGTGCTCCAGCTTCTCCCAGCCAGTGATTAGCATTTGAATAGGTCGTGACATGCCTAGGCTGACCTAACTAGGCAGAGATGACTCAACTGAACTTCATAGAATATGCAGGGCGGGGGCCAAAGGTATGTTTTTAACAGTACAGTGTCAAATCCTGCTAGAGTGTCAAAATCTGCTTGACAGGTTTGTTTGTTTTACAAATAACACTTGAGGCACACTTGAAAGAAAGGGAACATGATGCCAAGCTAATTCCTGAGTGTGTATCCACTGTCTGGGTGCTGAAATATCCTGCCTTTGTCCACTAGACTTCTATCTCTGTGCTTATTAAGAGTACAATGGCTGCTTCAAAATGGATTTTAGTATTAGGGTACTAGAATTACCATAGTACACTCCCACCTATCTTGAAAATGCCCAGAGTGGGTAGGGCTGGCCCCAGGAAACTTTGCCCCTCTGGTTAGGGTATGTCCACGAGTCATTCTCATCCACAAGCTGGTGCCAGGAATAAATGTGGTTTCAATGCACCTACTTTGAGAACACTCTTGGGCCTAAAAAAGAACAGAAGAGGGCTGTACCTGCTGTCTGTGATGTGCGAGGAGCCCCGAATGACTGGACCTGCTCCTTCTTGTACCCAGGACAAAGAGGTGGATGCCACGAGTCATAAGGCTGACTGCCTTTTGCAGCTTCAGTGATACAACAAGCAACAAGATGTGTAGCTGTGACCATTCTCCAGATATCTGTGGGTTACTACTATGGGGATCAAATTAACTCAAATGACTCATCAAGAAATATAAGCCAAACAACATCTAGCTAATTCCTGATCAGCTATGGTGGTAACAACATAGTTATGCAACTTTCAGAGTTATCTTAACACCCTTATATAAGCCCTGCCTTAATCTATATATTTGTGTAGACCTCCAAAACACACACCTTGGTAATCTCAAAACGTGAGGTACACAGTCTTCAAACGATGCATGCAAGTTCAGGCGTGCAACTAATCTCAGGAAAAGCAGGCATGTTCCACCGGTAAACCAGGCGGACAAGAGAGCCTTACTTGGCTGTGCACTTATCACATAAGACTAACACACAGTAAGACAGTGCTAGTAGTAACTAGCACGAGAAGAGAGGAGTTGGCCTAACGGCTAGGGTGCTCGACCTCGGACCTGGGGAACTGGGTTCGAGTCTCGGTAATAACGCTAAACATCCTGTGATTCTGGGCAAATCACTTAATCTCCCCGTGCCTAACAAAAATGAATGTGTGTCCTCATGTAACGTAACTGGTTCTATGTAAAGCGCTCTGATACCCGATTCGGATTCGGGTCAAGTTCATGCTATATAAAACTCTGAACCCGCCCCCCCTACCCCACAACCCCCCTACCCCCCACCCCAAAAAACTGCTTACTATACAAAAGAAAAGTAACAATCACAGTGTATAGGAGGGAGGGAGGTCAGGGGAGGATTGAAATGCTAGAGTGAGGTGTTTTCTTTCAGTACATACAACATCCCGTCTGCCAGTCTACTCATAGGTGAGGACATATCGAGGGTAGTTTAACTAGGCATGGGCTGACAAAACAAGTTACTGTTCAGGGTTGCAAGTAGTGAATGAGGCCATGAAGGAGGCTGCTGAAGCAAAGTGTTTTTCTGATCATTGATAGGGGCCTTGGCATAGTGAAAGATCAACATGTTTGGATTTTGTAAAGGTTGATCAGAGGTGCGACGAAGAAGCAACAAGTGACGATGGGAGCCTCTTACACTGTGGAAATAAATCCAGAAACATCTGGGAAAGAGACTAAAGAGAGAAAGAGTTGACAGATGAAGCAGATTTAGGTGCAGTGGCGAGGGAATTGAAGGCATGGTTGAACCATGGGCATCACATGCCCCTTTAAAGTCTTAAAGAAGCTGAAGTACCACATCTCGGATTAGGAAGAAAGAAATCGATAAAAACACAACGTGAAACTAGAAACATACAGAGTAAAATAGTAATGAAATTTTGAGAGCCTGACAAAGAATAGATTCCACTGAGGGATTGGCAGAAGAAGTACTTCCTTTTCAAACTTTCAAAATTTCATATGGGTTTTTTCACATAGACTCTTTCTACTCCTAGGCATCCAGAGGCTGATTAAAAAATCCAGGAATTATCTCCCACCATGATCTTACACTTGGCAGGGAAGATGAGGATGTGGCAGACATTTAGGTTGATCCGGCCACTCTTTCCCTTCCATACAGTACTGGAATAACAATTGTTTGTTTCACTCATACAGGATAAGACCCATCCTCTTCCTCGCCCCAAAACAATCTCTGTCGCTGAACTTCAACACTTTAGCAACTACTGCTCTAGGTGGAGCTGCAGGAGGTGATGTGCATGTATGTGCCAGTTGAGCCCTCTCGAAGGGAAAGAGGTTAGAAAGGGCCCTTAATCCATACTTCCAAGAATAGTTCCATTATATTCTACCTTTTTCTGGTAATCCTACTTTGTGTACATTGTACCTGCGTGAAGGACCCCCGCCGACCCTTCCACTGTATGTTTTTAGCACCAAACGAAATGTTCAAATACATGTAGCCTCCAACTTGGCGTCTGCTCAGGCACAGTTGATTCATCTTTTTCCCAATAGAGGAACTTGCTTTGTGGCTCCTACTAGGATCACTTCTCCCTCACCATAACGCACCTCTGGAAGGAGTCGTGAAAAAACTGTGCACACTAATCGTAGAAAAAAAGTACTCTGACCGCAAAACCTGTTCACCCAAGAGGACCCTGGCACTCAAGGGGTACTGACACAGGCAGTTTGTATTTTCTGATATGCCAATATTATTTATTCCAGGACAGCAACATGCAAATGCAACTTTGCTTGGATATGTTATTTGCAGCTGTTTTTAGGGTGGCTGTTTAGAACAGCTGTTTGGAGGGCGTACTCGATAGTTCCAGTGCAGTGGAGGAGACAAGCAGCATGACACATGCTACCTTCCCATAAATTATACTGGTGCACTGTACTACCAGTGTAATACAACCATCACTGAGCATACAGCTCGCTCAGCCTAGAGAAAATGGCTCAGGTGTCGACATCACAACATCACAGGATAAGCAACGGATAATGCACATGGTCGCCATTAACGGAGCAGCCTTACACTATTGTAAACGCTGCTGTAGAAATCCACTTCAAGATGGCCACCAATTCTAAACACAGTGCATAGGTTTCACCACTCTGGCCAGCTAGTCTTTTCAACAGCCGCAGTAAGGGGGACCCACTCAGAAGTGCAGCATGCCTCCCAGGCCCGCATGTGTGACTCTTTACATGCTTTGCATGTCCCATCGGGGGGCATATGCGCTCAGCGTACCACTGTATGACAACCTCTGTTATCAGTCCTCCTTGGCAGCACAGAAACATTTAGCCCTCCCATCAGCCTCTTTGAAGCAGAGAAAGGAACCACCACCATTAAGCCAGTGGATTCATCAGCTTCCAGTAAGGAGATTCATTCTGCCTCTGCTGCATCCGGAGACTCGCAGTTCCTCACTTATCCATGCCTCTTGGTGCAGCCTGAGTTGCTCATCGTCAGTTATCTATGCGCAAAGCGCCTGGATACACTATCGGGTGATTAGCTGTGCTTTATAAACCCTGGTTGAGTGATTGATTGAAAGTATATTAAAATATCTATCTTCCATCACGGTGATGGATTTTCACAAATGGCTGCATGGATTCAAGCTGCAAAACCATTATAATGTGGGTTGTTTACTCATGCCTAGACTACACCCTCATCCCAGGAGCTCCTAGGTTTTGACTCTGATGCCACATTGAGTCGGGTGAGTCAACCCAGGTGGCACGACTAAGAACCAGAAGGAAGACAGCTGAGACACACAGCTTACTATAAGCTGAAACATGTCAGCTACCGACATTAAACAAAATCAACATTTACCTGTCCTGATTACTTTCTTAAATAACCATTAAAAGATTCAAATTTGGGGAGTGAACATTGACCAGAATGTAGTGGGCATGAAAGAACAGGACCATGGGCCTACAGCAGTACTCTTGTACGTACTATTCCGTCTTTGTGAATTAGCCTAAAACTTCCAACTCCCTATTAGTAAAAATGCAAAGCGAGTAAAATCCTCTCAATTTATTGTAAGTGTGCTTTAATATATGTGAATTTTCCCATTTAGATGTTTTAGGACCAATTCACCAAGGGTTATCAGGGTACTTAAAGAACACTATTGAATTACTAATTTACGTACTCCAAAATGCCTTTGTGAACTAATCGCTTGCGTGGCAAAACACTGTAACCACATTCACCAATAATGCTCGGTATACTGTATTTGCTTCTGATTCCCAGGCTATCATATTATTTTTAATAAACTCTTGACATAGGCATTCTTTGGCCTCCAGGTTCCCCGCTTTGGCTGATGAATAATCCATTGCAAAGAAAATAAAGCTAGCAGTGGGATTTGGCAGGGAGATAATAAACACAACCACCCCTGTTTTAAAAACGACTGCAATAATCTCTCCGCATCTTTAATGACATGCAGTAAGGCTGTCTGAAATGGGTCCAGAGTAAATATTTCAATATGTATACCCACATACTCCATTACGAAGTGTTGCATTACCTCTGCTGCTAAACCACTACCCCTCCATGACCCTTAAAGTTGTAGTGGGCTGATCAAAGTTATTTCACTGTTGTCAGCTTTGGGTCTGAGTGGGTGCAGAAAAGTGTTGGCCCTGCTTATAAATTCCACTTTTACTAAGAAGGAGTTGGAGGTTTTCGGCCACTTCGCAAGACATGTAAGTGTTTTCTGTTCCTTTGAAAAAGGCTGGGCCAGAGAGAAAACATTTCCCTATGGAGACAGTGGTGAGGCATCCTAGGATTCCTATAGTGTAGGTCCACATTGGCACCTTCTTTACCTCCACTTGAGTGCAGGTGGTTGCTGCCCAGGAGTCACTGCTAGATAGGATTATTGACCAACTACGTGGGAATAAATGTTTAGGGCTTGAAACATTTATTTCGATGTTCCACATGACCGTGTTAAGAGGGATATCAGCATGAACTGGACTAAAACACTCTAGAAATTTGACATTTTCTAGGACAGTGGCATCAACTACGGTAGACAAGGACTAAGAGTTCTAAACTCAATGAGGCTGTTCATACAGCTTCTTCCCAGAGTTCACACCTGGAAAAATCATAGGCCCAGATGCCATTACTCCAGGGTTAACTGGTATTAAATGTAGCTGCGCAAATTGGATGTGAAAAACCATTGGCAAGGATTGTGCAGTCCCGGATTGACTGGCTGTGCGTAACATGGAAACCCCTATCCGCAAAACACACCACCTCCGGTAGGCTAGGAGCCAATGAACTGCATTTGTGGTTAAATGAGCTTAGAGATCCTCAGTTTATGCAGCTGTGAAAACACCCCTTACAGGGTAGCACTCATTTTGATTGTAGACTCATACACAATTTGTCTCTGCGTAGAAATAATGCTCCTCTATTGCGTCAGACCTCGGACACTGGGAATAGTTCATGAATTTTTCTTTCGAACTACCTGTAAAATCGAAAGCTTTTTACAGAATATATTTATAATAGTGTTTACTTTCCGACCACCTCCAACATGAGGCGTTCAGAAAGTAAGCCGACCGGCCCATTCAGGGCACGAGTCTGGGGTCCACACGGGTGGATGGACTCCTCCCACTTCTTTCACATGGTGGATGCCGTCCACCCTGCCAAGAATTTGGGCCCCACTGAAAGATGCTGAATTCGTCCCGGTGTAATTTCTAAACACCAAGACATATTCAGCAGCGCCTGCACATTGTTGTCTGCTTTAGATCACAACAACGTGCAGGCGGGGATGGGGCTCTCTTATTTCTGGCTCCTGCTGGGATACTCGGCCATAACAAAGGCCGAGTCTCAGTGGTCATCAAGCCTCCTTTTGTTGGAGTTTCCTGTTTGGCAGCAGCCAGGAGCCTCGCACATGATGCAAATGCAGCAGATGGGAAACAAAGGCTCGCACCTTGTTAGCACTTTACACATACTTAGGAGAGGCAGCTTTTCACTTTGTTCAGGCTCAGTTTAGGAGATTTGCAGGCACTGTTAGAACTGTTTAGGAAATTTGCATGCACTGTTAGAACGTCAGATGTGTTGATCTTTCCCAGTATTTGCATTTATATGAGCTTATTACCCTTGAGGAGGGGAGGCAGTGTAATAATTTAAATATCCCAATTTCGTTTAAATCACTATGGCTATAGGAAGCTTAATGCTGAGAAAAGGTAACATTGTTTTATATGTAGCGTGCAAAAGTGTGAATCTTCTGCCTAAATCAGGAGCACTTGCAAGTATACTCAAACTGTGCTCAAATGTACTCTTGATACAACTGCTAAACATGTATGTGAGGGCTTAAGATCTGATATCACTTCTTGTGATGCCAGTTCCTGTGATGTCACGTGCTCTGATGTCACTCGCCGTGATGTCACACGCTGCAATGCCATGTGCTGCGATGCCACTTGCATACTGATTAACTAGGTTAGTCCCCACACTTCTTTTTTTTTAGGACTTGTGCCCTGGGCCCATTACGATGAGGCCCTAAAAGCTCCAAAAGAAGGCCACCGCCTTTCTGGGCCGTATCATAATCACCCCAAAGTGAGGAAGTCCTCAACTGTAACCCCACCTGGGAGTGCCATAGGACTAAGCGTTTGTGCGGTGTATTCCCCATCAAATACTGCATTTTCCACACTTTATTGGGCATTTTTAAAAGTCTAGGATGAGTATGGTTCCTCCTAATCAATTGCAAAATGCAAAGGTTCTCAAATCAGCTAGGACGCCCTAGTGATAAAGGTGGTAAAACGCGGTCATCCAGAAGGGTACTCTGATAAAAAGTTGCATAACCAGGGTCTGTCGTGAACAACAAACCAGGCGAGAGGGAGAGAAGAACAATTTCCAAGAACTACTGGGACAAAAAGGCAGCCAATGGAAACAAAATAAAGCAAAAACTACCTTGCTCTCTGAAACAAAAATTGTGCCAACAAAAATTAGGAAAGAAACAACAAAAACACATGGAAAAAGTACGATAAGCGGAATATTTTTAAATACATTTGCATCCATTGTGGTTCTGCCTGAGACAAGCTTGTTTGTATTGTATGGCCAAGAAGAGAGCAAGTTGGGAAACTCGCACCGAGTTCAGTGTGGACTACAGGCCAATGCACACAGAACACAACATAATGTGTACACCTTAACCCAAACACCTATCTCCCCTCCTCATAATTTACTCTTTCTCTAATTTGTGACTCTTTGAAGTTTTGGGTGTTGTACTGAAAATCTTGGCATTACTATATCACAGTTTGTATGCACTGCATTTTTTCGCACACGGAGGACTCATCATAAGATTCTTTTTCGTGTGTTTTTACCGGTTTTCTTGCAGGGTTGATTTAGAGGACGATGAATGCAAAAAAAATGCCATAGCGTATTGTAAGCAGATTTCTGTGCATGTAACACACATTTTATATTTAGAGTGAAATAGTAATACTGCTCCAAGCATTCTGGAATGTCATTTCAATGTGTGGGAAATCCGTGCCCGCTGCACTACTAAAAAGCGGTACCTTTGAATAAGGAAAAGCATGTGGAAATGCTGTAACCAAATGAAATGTGACATACATTACAATACACAATACACTTTACGTATTGTGTTTATATATTTACTTAAATAAGTAGCTGGGTTTGGAACAGTGTAAATTCGGGCTCCACACATTTATGTGCAATGCATACTTAGGGCCTGATCCTGATGCAGCTTGGAAAGCTTCCCGACCAAATCGGTTTGGAAATGGTTTCTGACCCACTCGGATCGGGAGAGTCCGACCAACAGAGTACGATGCATCCGGATGCTTCCAGATACGATTTGGTTGGACTCCCATTGACTTCAATGGGAGCATATGTTCCTAACTGCATCATAATTGGGCCCTGGGTCAGGAAGACACGTTCCCATTCCGATTTGGAAGGAGCAAATGCCATTAGGAGGCCTTCCTAACCGCATCATAATAAGGCCCTAGATGCGAATGCTTTCCTAACCACATCAGAATCAGGCCCTTAATGTGTATTTAACATATTCATTTGTTTGCATTGTATTAACCAAATATAGTAGGGGGCTGTTTTTACCTTAGTGAGAGCATTCCATATATTTAGCTGAATTGTAACCAATGTATTCACATTAAGTAGAACCACACTCATATATGATCGAAATGTAATCCATGCATTTACTCATGCTAGCTGCACTCGCTCAGAAGCCATGTTGAATTAAAGTTGGCCTAACTTGTAACCAGGCCCGAGTAACACAAATGTCATATTTTGAAAATGCCTTGCATGTTCCATGTTCTTTTTCCCTCTGCAGGTGTTTTGCCAAGCTTTTGGTTAGCTAGAATAGGCTTATTGTTATTTTATTGAAGGGATCGTCTGTTAGAAACGCATTGGAATTTGGCAATGGATATGGAGACTGTGGTGGTAGCAGAGATCCTTCTGTACCAGGCACACCGTACCGATGGTACATCTTAGGTCATGCAGATGTATGGATCTTTATCCAACACTGGGAAACTAGGGAGCCTACCTGCTTCCAGGAATGACATCTTCTGATCGGACCGTTTGATTGGAACAGATAAGAAGAGACTTCCAGAACTTTCTTTCACGTATTAATTGCGTGTTCCATAGACCCTGTCTTGATTTTGTTAAGAGAAGACCTATTCTTAACTCTGCTGATTTTTCACTACCCGGGTGTTGAGCTTGATGCCTGAGGACTTTTGCCCATCCCTTGAATCTGACACTGACTCCTTTCTCTTAGAAATCCCCCAGATACTTTTGATGCTTTATTTAGAATAGGGAAACTCCTTTATGGAACCCATCCACCTGATATTCTGTGCACTGTATGTAGTTATTATTTGCATTTTTCCTCATAATACACACATTTAGATAACATGAGCATTTGAATATTAATGCTTATTCTATAAATGTACTAATCTGCTGATAAAAGATTGCACTGTAACTTTGATTAAATTGCTAATAAAACCTTCATGGTTTTGACATCATCCATTCTGTCGTTTCTGTGGAGCCACTTTGGTTTCACTCTCATTACTATGTTTTGCTGATGCTAGCTCTTTTCTTACACTTCATGTCGTAATCTAAGGTCCATAGACCAGTGGAGGTTCCTTTCTGACAATTATATTAAGAGATTGAGATTCAAGGATCCCCGCTCCATCCGGTTCATAAACTTCCCCCCTAACACAAGTGCCTCTTGAAAATGCTTGCCATGAACTCATCCAATAGAGCTGTCGTCATTGACTATTGCATCCCTGTGAAACGTGGGAGAGCACTCCACTTGTTGTGGCAGTTCGCCTGCCCTTTGCTGTTGATAAAGTGCCATGTGTGTGTGGGGTATCATGGGATCTCCTCAAGCCTTGAAGGCTCTCCCAGGAGAAGAATGCCCGAGCTCCTTTCATGTTTTCTCTCTTCTTGGTCTTTTTTGCCCTGAACCCCCAAATTTATCTTTTTTTGTGTGAGAGAAAATAATCTTTAGTACCCAAGTTTGTAAGTGTCTTGAAGAAGGAGTTCAGACCACTTCTACAAATAATAAATGTTAGATTGCAAAGTGAAGTGGAAATTTGGTAGGGGCTCTATTTTTTTTTTGTATCTTTTTATTAAACAGACTCGACATAGAGGTACAGTTTCACAATAGTCAATAAAGGGGTTTACAGTGAAATCAAATATGCATACAAATACAACAGTATAGTTTGTTGGAAATCACGGGGAGGGGGGATCATCACTGTCAATATCACGGGGAGGAGTACATACGTTGCCGCAGTATTCATTTCAGCAGGCCCATATCTTAGACCATTTTCGGGGGCAGCCACGGGCCATGTAATACACCAATCAAGGTCTTTCTTCCAATCTGTAATTGTGGGTGTATGTGAGGCTCCCCAGAGCTGCGCAATATTTCTCTTGGCGATCATGCTGCCGAGTGTGACGCATTGCGTGGTGTAAGTGTTGAGGTCGGTAGGTTTCCAGATGTTAAGGAGGCATCTAGGCGCTTCTGGCTTAATTTCTACCTCCAACGTTTCACTCATGACTGCGTGTATTTTACACCAATACTCCTGGATCGGCTCACAGTGCCATATTCTGTGCATGAATGTGCCCATTTGTGTGCGTCCTCGCCTACAAGACCCATCTGTCAGCCCACCCATGTGAACCATTTGCGGACCTTTTATGTAAATTCTGTGCAGGATCTTAAGTAACTCCAGTCAGAGTTGCGCAGGGATTGCAACAGTTTTAGGGGAGGAGACCGCTGCTTGCCAGCTTTCATCGTCTAATTCGATGCCTTCTCGAGTCCATTTTTCTCGTAGTGTCAGTAGGGGGTCTTCCATATTATTAATGAGTTTTCGATAGGTTAGGGAAATAGCCTTTTCAGGTGGGTGGCCCTCTAGTAGTCTGTCCTCTAATGGGGAGCTATCTGATGGAGTGGAGTAATGGGGCAACACTGTTTGCAAAGCGTGTCGGACTTGCATGTATCGAAAAAGCTCAGAATCTGCCAGTGCATATTGACTTTGGAGAGTGTCGAAGGGTTTCACGCCCCCTGCAATCCAACGGTCCCTAATGTCGGAGATGCCGATTAGATCCCATTTGTCAAAGCCTTTGACTTGGTTGCGGAGTGCCAGATTTGAATTGTGTGGTTGGTGGGGCCAGTGAGTGGGTATCTGTTTGGTTTAGACTAGAGTATAGTGCACTGGAGTAGGTCCCATTCGGAAGAAGCTAACGATCCATAAGGAACCCCAGGTTGTCAGGGCGACCGTATGTGCCATGATTTATTGCTGTAAGATGTGCTTCCCAGTAATATTTTTTAATGTCAGGTCATCCGATTTCGCCGTCGTACCAGCTGAGTGTGAGTTTTTGTAAAGCAATACGCGGTCTGCCTCCCCAGAGAAGGTCTCGCTGGAGCCCTTCAATTTCTTTAAAATACGAGTTTGGGACAGGGTCAGCCGAGTTCTGTAGGTCATATAGGAAACGGGGTAGGGACATCATTTTAAATACAGCCGGTATGCCCAATAGAGAGAGCGGGAGTTACTTCCAGTTTCCAATGTCACATTTGAGTCTTTGCAGTGGGGGAACCAGGTTATGGGCGTATCTGACAGAGGGGTCAATGAAATGAATATGCCTAGGTATTTGAAGCCTTCTGAGACTATCGGTATAGGACAATTCTGGGGTAACAGAGGAGGGCCCCCCTCCCCCCCCCCTCCCCCCCCCCCCGCCCCCCGGAGGACATGTAGGAGAGATTTTTGCCAGTTGACATGAAACCCATAATATTTGCCAAAAATGTCCAGGATGTCGAATACGGCAATCAGGGATCTCTTGGGGGTCATGAGATACAGAAGGATATCATCCGCATATTAAGAGATAAGGTCTTCCCAGTCTGCCGACCATCGCATGCCATGGATCATTACATCCTTACGGATCCATGCCACAGGAGGTTCACGGGCCAAAGCGAACAACAAAGGAGAGAGGGGGGGAGAGAGGGTCCCCCAGCTAAGTGTGAAGGTCTCTGATTTTGTTTTATTCACAGCTATTTGAGCCATCGGCGCGCTATACAATAATCGCACCCAGCGTCTGAAAGTTGGCCCAAATCCCAGTTTTGAAAGTACGGCAAAAAGGTAAGGCCATTCCAGTGTATCAAATGCCATAGTGGCATCTAGGGAGACTATGATTGCATCTTCGCGTATGGTCGGTACCCTGCCCAGGACCCCGTGCACTCTACGCAGATTTAGAGCAGTGTTCCTCCCTGGCATAAACCCAGATTGATACGGGTGTACTAAGTCCCCTATTATCTTGATCAGCCTATTGGCAAGTACTTTCGCTAGGATTTTAGGTTCTGCGTTCAGCAATGATATGGGGCGGTAGGAGGCGCAGTCAGTTTTGGGTTTCCCTTCCTTGTAGAGTGTAACAATGGTTGCAATTCTCTGATCTAGTGGCAGTGATCCCTGCTTAAGGCTGTCTTCAAACATGGACTTCAAATATGGAGCTAGTTTATCTGGACGGAGCTTATAAAATTCGATTGGGATACCGTTTGGGCCCAGGGCTTTACCAGAGTGCAGCGCTCGTATCGCGATCGCTATTTCATCCGTGGTGAGGGAACTATCCATACATTTTCTGTCGGTGTCCGAGTGTTAAAAAGGGTTCCAAAGACAACCGGTAACCAAAGACCCTTTTATGTTGCCCGGCGGTATCGCCTCTATGACCCACCAATATTAATCAATGAAGAAGCAGGCGCTGGAGACTGGAAGGCAGGAAACGAGGATTTTATTTTCTCCGGAGGAGAACACATCAATTCAGACAGCAAGTATCGTCACGAGGTGCTCTAACCACATCTCTGAGGCCTGGCCTCTTATACTAGGGTTTATGACCTTTATTGCACATAACACATTCTCGCAATACTTTAGTACTTGAAAGAACATCCTCGGAATCTCCCCTTCAGACCCGTTCCCACATACATTTACAGTTGGATTCCCCACCCCGGTCACAACAGGTGATGGTTGTCGCACAGCAGGGCATTCCGCCGATTCACGGAATGCATGGGGTTGATCGGATCTCATGGGGTGGGGGCTTTGATCGGTTCGGGGGTCTTTTGATGGGGAGGGGAAACTTCCTACTGTACGGGGTAATAAATAGTATCCGCAGGGCCAGGTGGCAGCCTGGGAACAGGGAAGACAAACGGGGACACAGGAAAAGGGGGTTTGCATCAGAAGGGTTTGAGGCCATGAAAGGAATGAGGGGAGGTGTCGCGCTGGGAACAGGATGGGATTCCGTGGTGAAGCTGCGCTGAAGAGGGGTTTATGACCCAAGGCATGAGAGAGCGGGGGTTGTCAGCGTGCGGGGGAATGCTTGCGAGGTTAAGAGAGAGAGAGAGACGCGCTGGCTATCAGCGAGGGGCAGGGAGGCCATGGTGCTCAAAATGGCTGCCGCTTACGCGCACGAATGGGCTTGGAAAGGGGCAAGATGGCGCCGATAATGTTCACCAAGATTGTACTTATTTTCCACAGTCCTCCCTTTAACATTTCCAAGACATCTTGCTGGCCTATTTCCTATCTACACCTATATGCAGCGATCATAAGTAAGGGAGAGGGGACTTAGGTGAAAGAACTGTACATAAACATCACATTATAAACATCATATTGAAAAATCTCATCATTTAGTAGGCGGGTTCATCGTTAAGTTGGTTGCAGAAAAAGTCATCGTAATGCAATATCAGACTAGAATTATGTAGCGAGGGCGTTGGGTACAGATCATAGAATAAGAACTGGTAAGTTATCATATAAGTAAGTCCTTTTTGTATACGGCGGGTGCATAGTCAGTCCAATGGTGGTTGGGAGAGAAATGAGATACAGTAAAAAATATATATCAGAGTTCTCGTTGTCCTTTGTCGTCTTCTGTCGGCACTGTTGAGCACCTGGATTACCTATCAACAGAAATGTTCATGTGGATTGAGTCGTTGGGGGTCTGCGGGTAGGGGTGCATTCTGTTTGGTTTTCGTCAGACCTCGTAGGAGGAATGCGTTACGGTTTTGGAGCAGGTGCATCTTCTTCCGCAATGCAGAGCATAGATTTGCAATGGAAAATGCAATTGTTCCAGAATTGTGAGATCTGTTCGTTTCTTGAGTCTCTGTGGTGGGCATTTCCTGTTGCTTCCATCATCTTCAGGGTGCTTGGTAGCGGGCAGAACCACAGACTTTGTTTATCCTTTCTTCGGGGGCGACCCTTGGTGGAGTTCTAGGTCACCGTTCTGGGTTTTAACATAGTTCGTGGTCTACTTAGTCGGAGCTTCCTCCCTTCTGACGCAGGGAGTACTCTTCTCTGGGTAGCTCAGTAGGATTTGGAGGAACTTGGGAGTTCGGGTGGAAAGGTGCGGGTGTGAACAGTCCTTATGGTAGGTCGGAGGAGGAGGGGATGGAGCAAGGCCAAGTCGGGAACAGATCAGGGGGGACGGAGGGTTTGCGACAGGCGGGTCCGTAACCATGTTCAGAGAGCGGGGACTTTTTGGCACACGTTGATCATAGAGCAGGGGCTTCAGGTCAGCCCTTTCCTTAGCTTTGTTTGAAACAGTGCCCCGTCCTGCGACTCCTTACTGCTGTGGTCTCGCCTCGGCCTCCGTCGCTGATGTTCCACAATCCGCAGTCAGGCCGCGTGCTCCCACATCCGGTCTCTTTCCCCTCCGACAGTGATACCCTTAAATGAGTGTTGAAAAGACAGTCTTTAGAGATTTTGCAGAAAAAGGTAATTACATAAATCTATTTTCTCTCCCAACACCAAGCAACTGGGGTAAGCACTCGCTACATTTGAGATTTTTGCGGCTTACGTATAAACAATTGATGATGGATTTGCTGGATTCCTTACAACTTCCTTTTGTTGGCTAATTCTTTGACGCTTTGATGATTATTACGTTCATTTGTCATATGTCTATTATAGTAGATGTCAGTTCTTCTGGCAGAGACCCATTTCCCTAGTACAAGTCTTGCAAGGCTAGGCTGGTCTTCAGGGCCTTGTATTTTACAAAAAGTGCAACGTGCTATTCACCATAGTCTGATAGGCATCCTTCTGAGGGATGAACATAGGCTAAACAAGTCTTCATTACATCAAAACATCTTATTTTCAGCAAGGCTTACAGCAACAAGGTCTTTCGATTTTCGATCTAATTTTTAACTTTGCATACATCTTTCTAACTTTCTATATAAATCCTCGCAACCTGGTTACTACAAAAACTCGGGGGGTGGTTTGCGATAATTATTAAACTTATCCTCTGGGAAGGTGGGATCTTATGAAAAACGATTAGGAGCACAGCGAATCGGAGCAAGGGGCGTTTTTCAAGTTCTCGTTCAGGGCAGCTGATACCAAACTGGGGGCATTTTGGGTAGATGGGGGTGTCTCGATCATTTCTTACAGCTTGGGGTACGGAGACAATTTTCAATGGGGATGGTCGCATTACCACAGACACATTTTATCATAGAAGCCACTGACAAATAGTTCCCTGAGAGTGGGTCAAATTTAGGGAACCTTAGTCGTCTTACCTGTCCCTTTCCTATCGGCCAATTTAAATTTCATCCATATTTTAGTAGAAAAGGAGAGGTAGTAACGTGGTACCGATACAATTTTATTTAGGACAAATTTGTGCAAATACTTGTGGTATTTGGGGCCAATCAGGAGGTGCACCAGGTTCGCCAATTAGGTGCCAGTCGCTAGGAAGAGGGAAAGTGTGGAGGGGTGAAAGAGTGAGAGAGAGAGAGAGAGAGAGAGAAAGAGAGAAAGAGAGAGAGAGAGAGACAATAGGCAAAACAGTACACATGGGACATAGAGAATGACCGTGTATTGTTTGGGCTATTCAGTGCGTTACCCAACGTTAGACGTTTCGGGTCTGTGTTAGGATGTAAAAAAAGCATGCAGTTTTGGGACAGAAAAGCATTAGATCTAGTACAAAAAGGTCGTGCATTGGGTAGGGCGTCCTTTTTGTGTCGTCTTGCAGCGGTAGTCCGTTTTCATGCATCGGGCGTGACGTGGTTCCAGATCCCTTATGATACTCTAATCGGGATTCTAATGTAACCTGCAGAGGGAAAAAGGGGGAAAAAAGGGGAGGTAGGGGGACAACATTCGAACACATCAAATGTATGGGCACGAAAGTCCTTTACTTACCACATACTCGTACTTATCTCTTCGGGATATAATCCCTTAGGGTTCTGGTTTCCTAAAGTCATGGGGGCAGGCAATGTGATAGGTGGTTCATGGGGAGGTTCGAGGATGGCATTAAGGATCGTGTGTAGTGAAGACGCTTAAAAAGAGGAATCAGAGGTGCCTAGCGTGAGGTACCCGGTTTTCTAGATGTATCCGGCCATCGGGATCCCTAAATCATTCCCAAAGCTGTGATGTTCTAAGGCATATCAGTTCTTCGTTCAACCCTGTACCTTAGTACCTTCGACCACCATATCTTTATAACATTTTTTCAATCACACCGTTTTACTTTACCCATTCTCAGAAGTCGAGGTCCTTCTTCATACGTCAGTTCCTGAGCTTAGTCGCATATCTTGGAGGCAGCGTATCATACCTTTGATTCGACCAGCAACCCAGGGCCGAACAACCATTTCTCGGATAACCTTAAAAAAAGAGCAGAACAGTTGCGCACAGAAAAACCCTCCCACCGATACCCGCATTTACAAAAGTATGCGATGCCTATCCATAGCTTTTTAAGACCTTTATTTGTAGAATTATTCAGTACGTAAAATGTGAGAGCGCAATTCATATTTTGGTCTGACATGTCGTCGATGGAAGCACATACAGTAGGGGGTTATTTTGTAGCACAAGAACATGTGAAAAAGGTCTAATTAATTATTTGCAAGTAACCAAAAACATTTCATTGCGTGACGAAGGAATCAGGGGCATTTCAGTTCATAAATGGAAACACAGTCAAGCTCATCGTAATCACATTTCCTAGATGTAAACCGCGGGTGTGCATCATGAGCGACGTTATGTATCAGTTACAACAAATATCAAAAATAAATTGTTCATTGAAATCAACATTTTACCGAACCCTTCTTAAATGTTCGCCAAGTGAACCCTCCTCCCTTTAACATCGAGTGCGCAATGGTTCGTATATATATATATATATCTTAGTACATCAAGTTTCATTAGCTAAGGAACACCACGAGGCATCCGTTAGTTTCCATTGATACCAGCGCCATTTTGGGCGAGGCCGGTTTAGTCCGGAAGTAGCATCAGGGGCAAAATATCCCCGACAATTGGCGGTTGGACCAGAGTCCCTTTCGGCAGTTCAAAAGAAAACTGTGCTAACAGAGGGGCTGGTGGTGTGGACCGTCAATCAAGAGAGGGAGGGGGTAGAGTCTCTCTTACCGGGTCATGTTGGTGTTCAGCCGGAACTTGCTCGAGTTCGTTAGCCCATAATGTTCCTGGGTGGTTCAGACGGAAGCTGATGCAGACACGAGAGCACCGCCATCTTGTTGCTGTGCCGTGGTTATTTCATTTGAGATCAATGCAACTGTTCCTCACCGGAAGCCTGAAGGGGCCGAGGGCTCTTGGGACTTTGGTAGAATCTTCAAAGTCGAGGGGATGTTTGTCGATGGTGGGGGCTTGCGCCCAGGTGGGCAAGTGCCCGAGTTGCAATTTCGGACAAAGTTACTCCAGCGGCCTAGACCCGCCTTTCGAGGGCCCAGACGCCATTTTGAGACCCTGCAGCAACCGCCCTTTGTTGTTTCTATCAGGAGAGGAAGAAACTTCTTGTGATGGCGAAAGACGGAGCATCATGTTGCTGGAGCAGGACATTTTGGTTCGGGGCGCCAGGGTGCAGCAGTGGAGCCTTCATCTGGGGAGGTGAGGGAGGCTCGTCCGTGCCGCCTTCCTCTCCCGGCGCATCCTACGCCGTCCTTTTGAATCAGGGGCGCACATGATGACCACCCTACGCCCCTGATTCCGACTCTTGGGGGACCACTGTACATCCGGTGCTCCGTAAATATGCCCGTCGGACATTGTATGTCCTGTACTACGCAAGTATACTAGTCGGGCATTGTATGTCCTGTACTGAGAAAATATACCAGTCGGGCATTGTGTGTCCTGTGTTGCGGAAATATACCAGTCGGGTATTATATTTCCTGTGCAGCGTAGGTATATGGCCGTCGCCCGGCTGGAGGACATCGGCGTCGGGCCAGGGCAGGGAAGCCTCCTACCTGTGGAGGTGGAAGAGGCTCGTCCGCGTCGCCTCTTCCTCCCTGCCCACCCTGCATCCGTTCGATGGAGAAATTCGTGATGGCCGGACCAGGAGATACGAGGGAGGGGGTCATTTTCATCCGCCCCCTCCCTACTCGCGGTCCGGGGGACGCCATCCCTGGAAGGGTAGTATGGGAAGACCATTTCATTGCCTGCTGTGTGGAGTCTCCAGTACCTTCTCGCCAGCGATCTCTTTTTGGCCCATGGTTGCTGGCAGGCCCCGCCCCACACGTGCTATGTGTTTCGGATGGGCGGGACCATCGAACTGTTACATTGGAAGACTTCCGGAGTGAGCATAATATGTTTTGTATTTTTCCTATTAGTAAAGTTTGTTTTTTAGAGAGTTCTACTAGTTATTCTATTTACTGTTGGTTGTGTGTTTTACCGTAATTAAATCCTTAAGTTATATAATAGACGCTTGGCTTTCTTGAGTCTTTTCTCTAACGGGGGGTTGTTTACACTGACCTGCAGTTGTGTTTGTTTTTCAGAGTGGGGGAGCAACAGAGAGCAATCAGTCCCAGAACTCTAACATGTCGTTAAAATTGGTCTGACGAAATCTGTGCCACCGAGCATAATCAAACGGGGTGGTCCTGTCTGTTCTGTCTGCACTAGTCTGATTGGTTTTTATCTCACGCCTTTTTCCTTTCTGTCGGTCCGTCCTTTCTGTCAACCCTCCATTCTTACCTATGCTCTGCAAAGTCGGACATTGGGCTTTCCAGTGTCCAAGACATTTACAGAAAGCACATTGGTTTTGTTTTACATCTGTTCGTCCTGTGCATAGTGTCGGGGGATTACCTTCGGGTCGTTGTGTTCCGGGGTTGGCTTGTCGGCACATCCCTTTACACCGTTCGCTTTTCATGTCTACTCCTCGGGACTGTGCCATCGCTGGCCCTTCCCTTTGCCTACTAGATGTTTGGAGGGTTATCCGTCGTGTCCCCTCACCTTTTCTGAATTCGTCGCCTTCCCTTCGTCGCGTGGCTTCTTTGCGCCACATACCGAGACTATCGAGCATGATAGGTGTTGTTTCATTCCTACGAAGGGCTATTTCTACCGTTTCTATTTTGTCAAGATCAAAGGATCCTCTCAGTGGCCACTGACTTTCTCGATCCTTTTTCGTATATTTATGCCATAGCTCACTGTAGGCTATAGCGATTAATCCATGCTTCATGAACATGTCCTTATTAGGGGTGCCTTCCAGCGGAGCCGGATGGTTCATCTCTAATAAGCGGTCCGGGTAAAACAGGCTACTAACCAGTGGGGAGAAGACAGGCATGACGGATCGCAATGGGATAATAGTCAGCACTACCTATCTTATCACTGCGCGCAAAGACTAGACAGAATATTTCTATTCTACGTTGTTTGCACGTAGTGAATACCTCATGAACCAATTCTGAGCAATCAATGTTAGGTCAAAAATAAAAAATCAATATGGTCAATGGGGAGAATAAGTAGGCTCGCAAAAGTTCGCGTCACCTACCCTTTCACTATCTGCAAAGAGGGGACCTATTCTTCCCTGTTTGCAGACAGAGAATCTCCAGAAAACAATCTATAACAGTTAATCAATGGGGGGAAGGGGCAATTGTTCAGTGGGGGAGAAAGATAGGTCCGACGGGTGCGTACCTATCCTTCGCTGTTTATAAAGGGAGAGCCTGTTGTTTCTCCGTTTGTAGACAGTGAATCTCCAATAAATTAACAAAAAGTAATACTAGTTTTTTCTCAACAATTATCAATCACTTTCAATTATCTATCACTTTCGCAATTCGTCGTGTTTACACGACCTTACCCGGACCGCATGGACAGTTTCTCGTCTTCCGAATCCAGCGCCCGATCGTCCTTTTCTCTTCGTACTTCTCGTGGCACTCCTGATGGTTCCCAGTCAGGACCGCAGATCACTCGAGAGAGGTCTGTTCGGAACCAGTGAAGTTCGGATGATCGGCTGTCAGACGAGGGTCTATCGGACAGGGTACCTTCCGATCGTTGCAGTCGTTCACTCTGTCGTCGGGACCTCTCCCACTGGATCCACGAGTCGCTGATGGGCCCCACGTTTGGGACGCCAATTGTTAAAAAGGGTTCCAAAGACAACCGGTAACCAAAGACCCTTTTATGTTGCCCGGCGGTATCGCCTCTATGACCCACCAATATTAATCAATGAAGAAGCAGGCGCTGGAGACTGGAAGGCAGGAAACGAGGATTTTATTTTCTCCGGAGGAGAACACATCAATTCAGACAGCAAGTATCGTCACGAGGTGCTCTAACCACATCTCTGAGGCCTGGCCTCTTATACTAGGGTTTATGACCTTTATTGCACATAACACATTCTCGCAATACTTTAGTACTTGAAAGAACATCCTCGGAATCTCCCCTTCAGACCCGTTCCCACATACATTTACAGTTGGATTCCCCACCCCGGTCACAACAGGTGATGGTTGTCGCACAGCAGGGCATTCCGCCGATTCACGGAATGCATGGGGTTGATCGGATCTCATGGGGTGGGGGCTTTGATCGGTTCGGGGGTCTTTTGATGGGGAGGGGAAACTTCCTACTGTACGGGGTAATAAATAGTATCCGCAGGGCCAGGTGGCAGCCTGGGAACAGGGAAGACAAACGGGGACACAGGAAAAGGGGGTTTGCATCAGAAGGGTTTGAGGCCATGAAAGGAATGAGGGGAGGTGTCGCGCTGGGAACAGGATGGGATTCCGTGGTGAAGCTGCGCTGAAGAGGGGTTTATGACCCAAGGCATGAGAGAGCGGGGGTTGTCAGCGTGCGGGGGAATGCTTGCGAGGTTAAGAGAGAGAGAGAGACGCGCTGGCTATCAGCGAGGGGCAGGGAGGCCATGGTGCTCAAAATGGCTGCCGCTTACGCGCACGAATGGGCTTGGAAAGGGGCAAGATGGCGCCGATAATGTTCACCAAGATTGTACTTATTTTCCACACGAGGGCGTAGGAAGGTAGATATTTTTCATAAGGTCCGAGGAATCTGTCTCAGGGTATGGCGCCACCGAGCTGTAGACTGTGTGAAAGTGGGCTGCAAATTGATTGGCTATGTCTTGGCGGTCTGTGATGGGGAACATGTCAGCGTCTCTAAGTTCTGGAACGAGCCTACTGGCATTCTCCTTTTTATCCAGCCAGGCAGTTAGTTTGCCAGCCTTGTCTCCCCAGTCATATATCCGTCCCAGCCTATCTTGTCCCTTTATTTTGGCACGGTTGGTGACCAGTGCCCGGTATTCGTCCTTGTGTAAACTGAGTGAGTGAAGGGCCTCAGGAGTGGCATCAGAGTTCACGTCTTGTTCAAGACGGTAAATCTCTTGTTCTACGTCAGAGATGTCTTTTATCCTGTCCTTTTTTGATCCTGCTATTAAGGAAAGGGCTTGGCCCCGGACCACTGTTTTAAAAGCTTCCCATAATATTTGCGGGGACTCAACGGTGTGTTCGTTCTCCAAGAAATAGTCGTCAATGGATTTACTTAGGTCTTTCTGTATTTTGGGGTTTTTAAGGTACCAGGGATTTATTGAGGCAATGCGTCCTACTTGTGTGTGGTCTAGGACTATGTGGACCCATAGAGGGGAATGGTCGGAAATACCTCTGGCCAGATGTCGGATCTCGTGGATACCTGCGACTTGGGGAGCCGGGACAATGATGTAATCAAGGCGGAAGAGACTATTGCACGCCCCGGAGTAAAAAGTGTGTTGAATCTTGTCCGGATCGTATGTTCTCCATCCATCTACCAACACCATCGCCTCCAAAAAACTGGAAAAAGAGTGTACGGCTTGGAGAGTTGTGCGAGGGGATGTCTGTCTAGTGAGCCCGATAATATTGAGCTAAAGTCGCCGCTGAGCACCAGGTGTCCATCAGGCAGAGTTAGCAGCACACCACTGAGGTCAGTGAATGTTACAGCCTGCAGCCCTGGAGGCGCGTATATCAACATGAAAGTGATGGCTCGGCCCTCCCCAAGTGCCCGTGACCCCCATATATCTGCAGCGGTCATCTACACAGGTGGACGTGAGTGATAGGGAGAATGATTTTTTTTGCATGATGCCCACCCCCCTGGAATTAGACGCAAAGCCGCCGTGCACCACCATTGAATATCTCCTTCTATGCATAGCTTTGCACGTGTTGCCTATGAGGTGCTTTTCCTGAAGTAGTACAATGTCCGGTGATAGTCTCTTAATATATTGCAATACAAAGCTTATCTTAATCTTGTCCCCCAGCCTGTTAACATTCCAATTTAAGATTTTGACTTCTTTGTTACACTGCACTCCCATTGACATGTACGTAGGATGCAACTACTGGCATCACAATTATGCACTGTACCAACGAGATAACGCAAAAAACAATAAACAAGAAAAAACAATCCCCCCCAACAACCCTCCACCCTGCTTCCCTGCACTCTGGGCTCAGAACTGCCCATGATTCTTAAATGCTGAGTGCCTGTCGCCCAACAATACTGCTAAAAGAAGAACGTGGGGGGAGGCCTTAGCGTCCCGTCAACCCCCTTTCATACCGTTACAGATTACAGGTGCATTACATGGTTGATACTGGGACCACAGACTATTAAGTACTTAAATATATTGGTGTATGGTTCGACGTCCTCGAGTGTCAAGGGTGCGTGAGCGGAGCTCAACTTATGGAGGGAACAAGTGGATCAAAGCCATCAAAAGCTGTAAAATAAAGACACATTATCTGTCTCAATGGTTGTTGGAGCTTCTTTCCGGTGACGTTCTCCAGCTGTCCAGCCAGTCAGATGCTACCTTTGGTAGGTCGAAGAAGCGGGTTTTCCCATCGACCTAAACTTGCAGACGCACAGGGAAGAGCATGGCGTATTTAAGACCTTTTTCCTGCAACCTCGCTTGACATCCAGGAATGAGCGTTGACACATCTGCACTGTCCGGGTGAAGTCGGGAAAGAAGGCGATTTCTGAGTTGTCCAGGTGGATCCGAGGAGCGACCCTTGCGGCTTGTAGAATTGTATCTCTATACCTATAGTTTAGCAACCGGGCCAGTATCAGACGGGGGGCTCCCGGCTTCGGGTGATCCCCGGGCACCCCATGTGCTCTCTCGATCACAAACAGCTTGGACAGGCCCTTAGCATGCAGCTTCGTCGTGATCAGATTTTCAATGAACAGATCTGTGGCGGGAGCCTCCGATTTCTCCGGCACCCTAAGAGTACGGATGTTGTTGTGTCTTAAGCGTCCCTCATAATCATCCAGCTTGTTATCTGTGAACTTACGGAACACTTGGAGCTCCCTGACGTCTGTTTGCAATTGCAAAGTGTCTTCCACAAGGCTGGCGTGGTAGACCGTTTCTCTATATTTTGGAAGGTTGGCCCTGATCAGTGTCACTTCCGAGGAGAGAGTGTCAATGAATGGAGGGAGTATGAAAGTTAATAAACGCCTGCTCCGCACTCACAAATTTAGGCCCTTCTGAGTCTCCTCACTGTTTGAACAGATAGCCCTCCAAAATAGAACCAGCGATGAAGTCCGCATCAAATGGAGAGGCGCGAACCGTCGATGTTCCAGGGTCCCGGGCCGAGCCTGTCGCAGGCTGAAGTTTTTGCTTACGATTGGCGACCCCCCCGGGATGGTTTAAGGGGAGGCCCACCGGCACTCTTAAGGTCTTGCTGTGGTGGGCACAGCTGCACCGGGTCTCTGTCCACACCACCGGAAGGCCCCAGGCGATGCTTCACTCAATCAATCAATCAAGACATTTGTAGAGCGCACTACCTACCCGTAGGGTCTCAAGGCGCTTGGGGGGGGTGCCGTTACTGCTCGAACAGCCAGGTCTTGAGCTTCTTCCTGAAGGAGAGGTGGTCTTGGGTCAGGCGCAGGTTGGCCGGGAGGGAGTTCCAGGTCTTGGCGGCCAGGTAGGAGAAGGACCTTCCTCCTGTGGTGGCTCTACGGATGCGTGGGACGGCGGCGAGGGCGTGGCTGGCAGATCGGAGGTGGCGTTTGGGAGCGTAGAAGTTGATGCGGTCGTTGAGGTAGCTCGGGCCTTGATCGTGGAGAGCTTTGTGAGCGTGGGTAAGGAGGCGGAAGGTGATTCTCTTGTTGACCGGGAGCCAGTGCAGGTCTCTTAGGTGTCCGGAGATGTGGCTGTGTCGTGGGACGTCGAGGATGAGTCTGGCTGAGGCGTTCTGGATGTGCTGGAGTCTCTTCTGGATCTTGGCGGTGGTTCCGGCGTAGAGTGCGTTGCCGTAGTCCAGTCGGCTGGTGACGAGGGCCTGGGTGACGGTCTTCCTGGTCTCCGTGGGGATCCACCAGAAGATCTTCCGAAGCATGCGCAGGATGTTGAAGCACGACGAGGAGACGGCGTTGACTTGCCTGGTCATGGAGAGGGAGGAGTCCAGGATGAAGTCCAGGTTGCGTGCGTGGTTCATCGGTTTGGGTGCGGTGCCCAGGGCGGGGGGCCACCAGGAGTCGTCCCAGGAGTCTTCACACAGTCCCGGCCCCAAGCGAGGTGGCGGGTGTTGGCTCGTGAGGTTTGGCACTGCTGTAGCTCCTGCGCATAGGATCACTCCCCTTTAGATGGGAGCCCGAGGCTCCCGGTCCGGTCGTCGGGACCCGGCCTCATCGCGGCAGGTCCGGCCAGCAGACTTCAGACAGCGGGCCGGAACATGGGATTGCGGCATCACAGAGCTCGGAGTGCTATTGGGTGTTGGTGTGCCTCACGTCCGAGTTCTTCCAGCCCCACCCACCCCCCGGGATGGGGGAGAGGGGGCCCGCGATGGCAGGCGCTCTGACGGAAGGCCCCGGCCTTTCCGCTCAGAAGGCCTCAAGCGCCGATGCGGATATCTTTGGCCCCAGACGTCTGTTCACAGTCGGAATTGCAGTAGTGGGCACCGCTACTCCTCCAGTGTGCTGATCCAACACAAGACATGTACTGAGATCAGCTGGGATTAAAAAATTGTGAAAGATAGGGTAAGACTTGGCTAAGACAATGAGGGCAAAACAGCAGGCAGATGATATGAAGGTAATCTGAACTTGGAAATAAAAGATCTTTCTCAAGTGTACACTGAGAGATTTAATAGTGACTTTTGTGGTGAAGTATGCAACACTGCTGTCCTTATCAGAATGACTACCAATACAAAGATCATAATCTCTGCTTTGTTGGGGTTGTATTTCAGAACATTCAAACTCACCCTTTCCTGAACTCCAAGCAAGCAGATGGGCCAAGAAGATTGAGATCAAGAAATCTAATTGTCCAACTGGACAAGGAACTGAGGGTCGTAGGCATAGATTTTTGCTTTATAACTGAAGGAACAAATGAGATGTGCTTAAGATCTAACACGTCTTGAAGAGCATGGCAGACATGGTGAACTCTGCAGGTATGCCACCTGAATATTGCAGCTAGAATGTCGAGGTATAAAAATATTCAGGTTAAAATATCAGATCCACAATATCGAAAGGAACTATAGATTTTCTATAGCTAACTCCACTTATATGTACTATGACGATACATATAGCTTCAAGATGCATAGATACTAAGTTAGGAATAGTAAACTTATACTCCTTCCATATGCCGCAACCTTTCGATATTTTGGTCTTAAATATTTTCTCCATGATATTCTTGTATCGCATTGATATTCTTAGTCTCGATATTCAGTAGTAGAAACAACTCTGTAGGATCCAGCACAATAACTATAGATGTTTACACTGGGAAGGGGTCAACATAAGAGGTTGCATATACTGTAAAAAAAGGAGGTAAATAGGTTTTCCACCACCAGAGATTCCTGAAACTCAGAGAGTTGAAGCCGTTTCTGTTCCTTTATCTGTCTTGGAGCAGAGCTGCTGAGGGTCCGGAAGGTCCCCTTCTTTGAGTTAAGCTGTATACTGTTAGTGAATTAAGTATCTTATTTGGAATTTAACCAAAGGGATACTCCATCTCAAACATGATGGCTATCCCATTCACCATATTACAAGTGCATTATAGTCAATTACATTTTCAATAAATCAGATACAATATCAGGCAACATCCCCTTCACAAACCTATAAACAAGTACCTTCTTCTCAGCTACTTTGCTAGGGACCAGAAGCAGGGTGATAACATGGTAATATATGGTAAAGGAAATGAAAGCAGACGTATACATGACTGTGCTAGCCTCGGTACACAATAGGTGCTGGTGGTTGTATGTGGTGCACACTGACCCTCATCTTTGACATTTGTGAGGACCTTGGTTACTTTTTCATCACCAGCGTGAGGGAAGCAGAAAATGGAGACAGAAGAAGTGAGAGAAAGATATGAAAACAGTGAAATGGGCAAGAGGCATGAGTGGATTTAAAACTAGGCAGCCTTGGTATAGGAAAGCCTTGGCATTTGGCACTGTCCGCTGTGGGTTGGCAAGAAAATGTTTGCCCTGCACTCACTGGTTTACTATTTATGTCCTGGTTAGGCTTACCGGGATTTGAATCGCAGGTCAATGCAGATGTCCCCAGTATTTAAATCAATGAGCCATATTAGTGACATAATGGCTGTCGACTTTGTTTCACAGGTCTTGTCTGCAAGACGCTGACACGACTACCTGGGATGGATGTGTGGTCTGAAACCTTTGATTATATTTTACTTTATCCACTACAAATCTCTGCACATTCACAGGTCAGAAATAGGCCGTAATCACGATTTTAATGTGTGAGCACAGATGTGAAACCAAATGAAATCTAGATACAGAAACGGTGCAAAGATTTTCAATGCTACAGACAAGGTTTAATTTTCACACCTGGATTCACTTTAAGCAGGAAACATTTTTGTGTCGTAACTTGATGCCACCACTAGGTGGAAACCTACCTCAACTTCAGAAGCACTGATTCCCGGCTGTTAATATTTTGCCACCATATCCAAAACTAAATTGCTGAGGCCTCCGGTCTAGAGCATAATCCATCTTTCAAACATCAGCTCCTGACATATTTCAGCTTTGCCTTCCTGGGCTTTGGCATTGACCCTCACTAGCAGCAGTATTCTATGTCAGCTCGTAAGAATGAGGCTAGATTATGATGGAAGTAGCACATTGGACACCCACACAGTTGCATCCATGGCAATGTCGAAATGAAAAGACAGAGGGGGTCATTAGTATGGCGGGCAGATTGCCCCCGCCAGGCTGGCGGTAGCCACCACCGGCCTGGCGGGGGCAATCCGGCCGCCATCCTCAGCTAAATGCCCCCCGCCATATTAGTATGGCGGAGGTGACCGCGGCGGACGGAAAGACCGTCCGCTGCTTTTCCGCCCCGGGACCGGGGCGGAAAAGGTCTAACATGGTGGCGGTGTCTATTTGACACCGCCAGCTATATTAGGATGGTCCAGGATAGATGCCTTTCCGTGGCGGCGATGCCTCCACGGAAAGGCATGCGGTCTTCACTTCAGGGGCACCCGCACAGTCTTCACTTCAGGGGCACCCTGCGGGCCCCCGGGGTGAAGAAGAGGTGGGTGGTGCACAGGAGGGGGTACCTGTGGTACCCCCCTGCATTTGCATTAACAAAGCGGCAGGCACAGCGCGGTGCCTGTTGCTTTGTTAATGCAAATGCATTTGTGCATGTTTAGCATTGTGGCGGGCGGTGCTGAGAGCCCTCCCGCCACACTGCTAAACATGCAGGATGCGCCCGCCACAGTGGCGGGCGCATCCTAATGCCCCCCACGGGACCTCCGCTCATATTGCAGCCATTCCCAAAGACCGATAGGATGGCGGGCAGACTAAGGCCCATATGTATCAACACATTTCCCCATAGACACAGAATGGGCAAAACCCTTTGATACATCTGGCCCTAAGTCCGCCCGCCATCCTAATGACCCCCAGAGTCTCCAGGAGTCTTTGCTTAGTCTGGGTGAGTGGCCTAGCCTTGCTTGATGTCTGTGTGATAAGGGTCAAAATTAATGTAATGCAAAGTTAATATTACATGACATTGAGAGAAGGCCACCAAGAAGGGCCTCACAGTCGAAAACGTTCAAATAAACTGACGCAATGGGTAAAGTAGCCTAAAATGCCTATATTTCCTCTTCCAGAGCAGATGATGCTTTTGCGGTTGCTGCTCAAGACAGAGTGCTGTTGAAGTGTGGTACAATGAATATGTTCTCATATTTTAAGAAATATAAAAATATGTAAACTGCAAAAAAATTCCTGTTTTTGCCAATTCAAAAATTGATATTACTGCCCAATGTTCATACATAGCTTTAAATCAGATAGAACATCTAAGACGTCATTGATGGGAAAAGGTGTCCGCTAATAAAAAAAAATAATTGTTGCAGTGCATTCCTTCCCAGCCCCGCCCACCCGTCTCCACACTGGCAGGTATGGTGTTGTTAATCATTTGATCCTAGTGTGGACTCTGGCAGTGGGAACCCAATGAAAACATGCCAGAGCTAGCACGGGTAGGCATACTACTTTAGGGTGGAGAGAACTGGTTTGCGAAGGTGAGCTTGTAACGCTTTTTCTATCCCAGACAGGGGTATTTCCTTCCAGGATGGCTGGAAGGGCTGTGCATTGATTTACTTGAGGGGTTTAAAAGACAAGTACCACATCTTTAAAGAGAACCTGACTCCAACCGGCTTTAATTGAAGAAAAAGATGGCAGTAGTAGAAGTGACATCACATGCCTTTAGGCATCCAGTGATATCACAGGAAGTGATGCAGAATGAACTTTGATGCCAGTGCCATCACAGGACTGCTGAAGAAATCACAGGAAATATATTATAAAATAACTTCAGTAACATCCAGAACCCAAGTAAAATCACAAGGAGCAGCACAGAATGTCATAGTGACGTTTCAGCTGTGGGGGGTACGACCATTAACTGTGCTACAAAATGCCTCACCATCAGTTCCTTGCGTATAACGTCATTACAGACTGGTGCTTAAAGCTGTCTGCATACGAATTCCAGTGTCTTAGGCTAGGTAGATGGTTCACCTCTGAAGTGTTGCTACAGAGTCAAAAGACACCCCTGGCAAGCGCTGTATGGTGATTAGCCTCTAATGATATCAAAGAGAGAGCAAGGATAGTTCCCTACCACCCTCATACTAACAGACAAGAAGATAGACCAACCTGCACTTTGCATTCTCCCTCAAACTATTCACAGTTTATTCAATTTCTAAAAGGCGGAAACTTTCAACCACTCAGTCTGTGCAATCACTAGGCGTGATGTGTTTATCTAATAACTTAACTACTTAGATGAGATGTAGGTGTCTACCTTGGTGAGTCTTCCTCAATCTCATTAACAATTCTAAGCATCCTTCTGGCTATGTCAACTGATGAAAGAGGACATTTGTGCCTTCAGAATACTCACGCAAGAGCCATGATCCCAAAGGGCCAGGAGCGGGTCTCCATGCGTTTCAGGCTCTTCATCTCTTCAGAAGACAGTCCCATTCCGCTGTCGGACTCACTTTCCTATGACAAGAAAGAAGTTAGAAAACCATCACTGACACATACAATTATTAATTCCTGGTCCTTCCAATTCCATAGTAGAGTCCTTACTGCTATGGCCATGGGACATTCTAAGTTCTTCATAAATTTACCATTTGTAATCAATAGTACACAGGCGGGCTGGAAATAGAAACTAAAACCCCATTATTAAAAGATAAAGAAGTCTGGGTTTGTATCTCTTATTTGAAAAATAACTTCAAATCATGAAATCCAGAGTACTTTAATAACAAATATGTTTTGCTTAAATCCACGCATTTCTGAATAAAACACTGGTTAAATGGAAAAAAAATCAGAAAATCAATAAAAAATAAAAATGCACCTGCTATGCACCTTCTGGATCCGGTGAATTGGCTTAAGGTGCAAATAACTTTCTGCTCACAAAATATGAATGTGTACCCGCAAAGCGATTTACTAAAATAATATTAGATCTTTCTAGTGCAATATTCAGGTCAGGCAAAGGTGCTCACAGAGCTTGCAAAAAAAGTGATTACCCACAAACCTTTGAGGTAATTGCTATCAAAAACCCGCTCTAAGGCACATTTCAACTCTTGAGAGATTCAAATCATATATCTGTATTCAGAGAGAAAATATGGACGGGGTGGAAGGCAATACATTCTCCATGGGGAAAAAAGTATTTTCCCTGTGGAGAAAAAAAAGTTAGAAAATGTAAAATGTAATCACACTGGACTGGCACATTTATGCATGCTGAAATGTACTTCTGTTACATTAATGCATACACATACGGCGTTTTCACATTTTATTACCTAGTAATTCAAAAAATATTTCAAAAACAAGTACTGGAAAATTGTGGCGCTGCAACTTCCCAGGTCTATTTTAAAAATCCTCTGTGAATTTTCCAAAAATCTTAAATGCATTCGAGACTTTGGTGTAAGCCAAGGGGAGAAAAATTGCAGTTTTTTTCAGAAAAATGAGCGAAAACATTTTATGTCGTCAATAATAGCTATTATACAAATGTGATATAAATTACATACTTTGACTTCCTATATTTTAACACCTTCCCCGCGGGGCTAATTCCCCCGCGGTGCGGGGGGGAGGGAGGCCGTGCGTGGCGCTGCGGTGCTCGTAACGAGCTGAGCTCGACACGCTGCCCAAGCGGAGCTGTGCTCATGACGCGCTGAGCTCGTCACGATTCCGCCCACTCAATGGAACGCCCCGTACAGGAGGGGAATTATCCCCGCGTGGGCGTTCTGCGGCGGTTATGACGAGCTCAGCTTGTCATGAGCACAGTTCATGACGAGCTGAGCTCGTCATGAGCGCCGAAAGTATTAACAGTTCAGTATCGCTTTTTGGGGCTATTCGTTTGTTCCAGTCGTGTCTTAATATTTATTATTATGCTGCATCCTCAAGTATTATAAAAATCTTATAAACAAATAGACCAAACCCCTTTTGATTAATTACGAGAAAGAAAGTTTTATGCCATAATAATGTCCTTGAGGTCTCACTATGGGGCTTATTAACAAGCCCTTTGCTCCCCCGGTACACGACGTTGTGTGACACACTAGCTTCGCAAACTGATGCCCAATATTTACAAGCACATGTAAAGACGCCCTGCGTGGATTTAAGTGTGTCAATATTGCCCCTTCTCACGTAACACTTTGCATGTAAGGGGTGTGACATGGGTGTTGCGTGGGTGTTCCCACCCTACATCCATATATTCTGATGCATTTCCAGATTTACAAGAATTCGTAAACCTGGAAATGCGTCAGAATGCACCCCAGGGGTGACGTAGCGAGGAGCAACGAGGAGAAATGTTTACATTTCTCCTTGTTTTTTTTCTCTTTCAATGGGTGCTGCAGTCTACAGCACGCATGGAAAGAGGAAATCACCTCAATTGATTGTTCTTGTGCAGGAAGGGACAAGTTCCTGCACAAAAACAATCTCCCCTGGACGCAGGCATCCTTGCACCATGGTGCAAGGGTGCCTGCGCCGGCGCATGGCAGCCGATTGTGTGCAGGCACAGGGTGAAGCTCAGAGATGCGCCATATTGTTGTAAATATATTGCATTCCTGTTCTTTGAAAGTGACTCAGTGCGGTTCAGCCAAATTACTTGCGGCACGCACTGAGTCACTTTTGTTGTAAATATGGCCCTATGCTTTATGCAGAATTATGGCCCTCATATATAACTTTATTTTGAATGTTCTATTATGTCTACCACCTTTTAACTTAACTGCTTATGGGTCGTTGAATCATGAAGGACATTCAGCGAGGATTGGAAATATCACTTCCTATTATTTAAGTGGGCTCAGTTCCTTCTAATCTCTGTAGATTCCACTGTGTAGGACTGTTTTCTCTTCACCTACCCTGCACATTGTTCTCATACCATCAAATTCATGGTCACATGGTTAGGGAATCTATCCAGTGTTAAACTGTCTTTTTCCTTTTACTTTTCACATGGAAAGCCTTTTACCTTAAACCCTTCGCCTACACTCTCAACATTTAACTTAATTAGTTGTATGTTTTGTAAAGTGGGAAGGTCATTGCAAATCTTTGGGAATATCCACAAAGTTGTGACTTTAAAATGACAAAAAGCCTTTCACAACTCCAGACACTGGGTGCTCCCTTGTGTCTGGAGAAGGCTAATCCTTTCTGAAGAGCTATAATGATAGTGGAACATGTCAGGGGTTGCTTTTATTCATTCCAGGTTGGCTTGGATAGTATTTTACCGATCCAAGCTGTAATACTGTGCCTGGAGTGGTGAAAGGTTTTTGTCATTTTACAGCTCGGTGTGGATGGCACAGAGCTAATCCTAAGCTTAAAAACTTTGCTGAAGACATGGCAAGGGACTTTGTCCCTTTCTTTCTTGGCATGGATGGCACTGTGCTTATCCTATGCTTACAAACTTTGATAGAAAAGCAGACATTTGGGGTGAGCAAATTCAGAGTGCTGCTGGTGTTGTAGGGTGTTCTCCACAGGAGCTGCCCTCCACAATCAAGTAGTTGAAATATCTTGGCTTCAAATATAGGAAAACAAAGGATGTAGCAACAATCATTTAGGCAAGGGACTTGATTCATCAGTGAACGTAAGTCCAAAGTATTATCAAACCTACTTATTGAGAGTTGACATTTTGACTTCAATGAGAAACTCATAGGGTCATCCTCAGCACAAAGGCAAATGTCAGAATCACATTTAAGGGGACACTGGGAAAGAGATGTAAGTGCAAGTCTATTTGTTTCTGTCCAAGAGTTCCATAAAAGGACGATAAGGATTAGAGGCTGTGGACTACCGTCTCTTGGCAGCTGGCTCACATCCCAATGCTCAAGAACAGACAGTTCCAAGTCAGGGCCAGTAGAGGGAACACAGTCCCACCTGCTCACTACATAAATGCTGAGAACTAGCAAGATGGTGCCTGTCAGCTTACTTCATCACTCCCCCTCTCACTTAGTATATTAACGTATTGCATTTCCTCCACTTTGTTTTGGTGTTACCTTCTACGGTGTGTGTTTCCCTTTTCCCTTAGATGTCTTAGCTGTTGCCCCGCTGAATTCTCGTGCTGCGCGATTCTATGCTGTTTTGGTCTACCGCTGCTTAGCCTGATCATCTACTGGGTACTTCCTGGCCTTTCGATGGTTCTTGGTACCTTCTGGCCTCAATTCTGCATGTGCAGTTTCGGAATATCGAGAAGGGATATCGTGGTTACACAATATCATGCCCAGAATAAACATGACCAAAATACTGACTGGTAACTATGCAAATATTTTCTATACTTAACTCCACATCTAAATACCTTGATGATAAATATCCCCAATATATGTAGTTGTGGAGTTAGGATTAAGAAATCTACAGCTACCTCTGTGCACTTACCTTTCTGATATTTTGGGCCTCGATATTCTGGTCAAAATGTGTGCAATCTCGATATTCCATCCTTTTTGCGATGCAGGGGGAATCTCCAGTAACATGCCCTCGATGGTGCAGTGTGTTTCTTTCTCCTTCCCTTACCTCTATACACCTCTTTCATTTTTATGGACTGATCTTGCAGTTTGTACTACCATTCCTCCTCTCAAGAAGTCAGTAAGGAAAAATTGGTCGATAATCGCCTGAGTCAAGGGCCTGGATCTCTCTCAAAATCATCTGAAACAAATAATTCCAAGGCACAAAAAAGTATTCTCATCCATGTTCCTTGCAATGCCAGCCAGAAACAGACATTTCTGAAGGCTGCGTCTGCTCAGTGGCCTGCATGGATGCCAATTTGTTTTGTCTGAATTCAAGCAAACGACAGATCTGAGACTTTGTGGCAGAGGCCTCCTCATGGATCAGACGTAGGTGTCCACAGAAGCGTGGATCTCATCCCGGCATAGGGACTGTGCTTCAAATTTAGGTGTTTTGATTGCAACTTTAATTACAGAAAACACATACACAAACCCACTTTTGTTTCTATCTTTTGATGGTAGGTAATATAATTTCCTTATCCTCCAGGAACCTTTTCATGCAATCTATCATACTAAAAAGACTGGACTGTTTAAAATCTTTCTTTCTGGGGCTTCCTTGTTATCTTGTTCATAAAGTGCAAGTTATTCAGAATGCTGCTCCAAGGCTCTATGTTGGCATCAGCAAAAGATCTCTTCTCATGTTGCATCACTCCATTGGCTCCTTATTGCCGGGCACCTTACTTTAAAGGACCATTGTATTGGGCACTGCGCCTTTTATAACACCAAAGTCATGTTCTTTCATACTAAGTTAAGATGCCACTCTTACAAGAGAACTCTGCCAATCTCGCTGCTGTCATCAGGACATACATGTGGCAGGTTGCCTTAACTACTCTCACAGCACAATCCTGGAATCGTCTTCCTGCCTCCCTTAGATCTGTTGAAAATCCTTTTATATTCTTATTTTCTTCTTCGATTGCTCTAGTCCTGTCTTTTGAGTTTGCTCTTGATTTGTAGTGGCAGGACCCTGCGTTCCTGGGCAACAACATGCTGCATAAAATCGAATACTAATTTAAATAACAATAAAAATAAAAACACCAATAACTCCACTAGGTACATCTACAAGATTTCCTCCTAAATGCACATATGCAGTAAAGGGTTGGGGATGTATTATAAAGGCAATCACAAGGTTAAATGTAGATGTTCACCACATTTGCAATGAATTGTTCCATATCCCTTCCATGAATGTCACTTCACCAAAATGCCAGATGTAGCCGAAGTAAAGCATGCATTCTTTCATCCCAATGACATTACACAAGGTTAACTCCTTTTCCACATGGCCTCTGGAGAGCCTCCTATTTGCCACTGAGGGACTAAGGGAATGACAAGGAATGGAAACGACAGAAAGTAAACCTGGCTTTTACAGCTATTTTCATTCTGTTTCAACATATGGCTTCATGGTCCTGAACCAGGGCTATCAATACATTGCAAGGGGTGCCAAAGTGCAAGTCAAAAGGAGCTGCTGCTACCCCTAATTGACTTCTTTGGACACTCCACTGGGATCCCTCATATAACACATGGAATTCTGTAGTTCCTGTATAAACACCAGTCTCTAATTTCTTTATAATACTTGGGATTCTGCAATTAATTTCCTTATAATACCTCGGATTATGCAATTCCTGTATATACGCCTGTCTCTAATATCTTTATAATTGGCAACTTGTGACGCACTTAGTTGCCGATTATAAAGAAAAGACACAGAACTCAACTGTAATTAGTCATTGCAGTCCAGTTGTGCTGCCAGAGCCAGAGGCCGATGTGAAAGGCAGGTCACAGAGCAGCTGTTTGAAGCAATGGAAATGAAATGTTGCTTTTCTTTCTTCTTCTCTTGTTTCTAGCTTAAAGTGACTAGCAGTAAGAACATGATTATTTTTTGCATTCCTTAGATAATTATAGAAAAGTTAGAATATTTCAGCATGGTTCTATACATTATGAACTACTGTTGATTAAAATAAAAAAAAACTGACTTGTATTGAACTGCTTCTAATACCTTTATGCAAAAAATATCTTACAAGTTTTTGATGTGTTTAATTTCGCACTAATGGTTCTATTTTTATTCTTCATGTTTGGAAATATGCTCACTTTTATATGAAAGAGCTACAGACCAAGTGCTTTGTGGGAAAGGTGATGATGTAACCAGGTATTATATAGGATAAATTAACCCCTGCCATGCATGATAACGATATTGGAAATCATCTCGGAGGTCCATGACCTTATAAAGGAACTCACTCTTCCATATGGTTATGGATCTCAGTGACTTATAATATCCTTAAAATGCACAGCAGGGGTTACTTTATACCTTACATAATCAGCAACTTGTGATGCACCCAGTCTTCAATTTATTTATTTTTTATTTCAAAACACGATTTTTATAAGTTATTATAGTTGAGTTCTAATGTCACAATTCCTGCTGCCAGAGCCAGTAGACAAGGTTAAAGGCAAGTTAGCTCATACAGCATAATTGAAGCAGCAGGTTTAAAGCAACAAAAATGAACATTGCTTTTCCTTCTTCTATTCTATTTTTCTAGCTCACAATGACAACCAGAGAGAACATGTTCATTTTTTGCACACCTTAGTTAGAGAATTGCTAGAATCTTTCTGCATGTTTCTACACATTCCGATCTGTTGCAGCTTTCTTGCTTTAAAAAATAACAGACTTGCATTGAACTGTTTCTAAAATCTGTTTGCAACAAATATCTAACAGTTGTTTGATTTGTTTAATTTTGTACTAGATGTTTTACTTTTATTCTTCATGTTTGCAACCATGCTTGCTCTTTCATGTGAAAGAGCCATGCAGTAAAGTTTTAAGTGCTTTGTAGGAAAGGTGATGGTGTCACCATGTATTTATTATACAGAATAAAGTACCCCTTGGCATACATGATAGGGATATTGGAAGTCAATTGAGAGTTCCACAACCTTAAAGGAACCAAACCTTCAGCCTTGTTCCTCTATATGGTTATGGAGCTCATCACTGACTTGCAATATCCTTATAATGTACAGCGGGGGGTACTTTATCTCTTATATATCAGCCCCTTGCACTTTGTGGACATGGCACTTGCAAGCCACAATAGGCCCTAATTAATCTTTGTGTTGAAGAGGGTTTACAGCATTCGTTTTGAAGGGACCATCAAGTGAATGATGTCAGAATAGGTCTCAAACCTCCAGCTGAAATTATCAAAGAAAGCAACGTGCTACAATACCCATTGTTGGTGATTGATAGAGATGCATGACTGGGCTAAGAGAAATGTTTTTTCTCTACACTGGAAGGCCCTTTCAGTAAGGCAAGTGGTCACTGACAGCTTACCTGTAACTAATCAAAAAAAAACCTCTAACTTACAAAAACATCATTACAGACAATTGCTGCTCTAACCAAATAGGACAGAGGGTCTGTGACTAAAACTCTAAATTGTACCCCAGGGTTTTAAAAGTTATAGTCTTGAAAGGTTTAGGTCCCCGACAAGCCTTTAAAAGTCTGTGATTAAAAGGACTGATGAGGTATTAGCTGTTTTCAAGAGTGCTGTGTTTAGACAGTAGCTTGGCACTAATGGAGCATGCTGCAGCCAGGAGTTGATTACATGTTCTGAGAAAAGGCATGCCTTCCGAGGACTGGGGCAGATGGCACTGGATTCAGGCAAACTAAAAACAGATTTCTAGGGTCTGCTGCTATTAATCATAGACAGCAGAACCAAAACACTGTAGTAAGCAGGGGAATGACTTAAACTCCCTTGTTTACATTCCAGTTAGTATCCGTCATGATGTCCTGCAGTTATCAGATACTGCTTTTATAGGCCCGAGACTCAGGGCAAGATTTATAGAAGGTGGTAATGGTAGATTCGACAGTTCTAAAGTAAACTTTGAACCCCTTGGAGGCTGGGATCCATTTTACACATGCTCTTTTTCTTAGCGGTCGGAGGTGGGAGTAGCTGCCGGGCTGTGACGTGGGGAGGGGGAGGGGCAGGGTGAGGGGTAGTAATCTATGGATTACGGAGGATTTCAGGTAAATAAAACATATAAATAAATAAAATGAATTTCGTTGCGCGCACTATATCCCCAAATGCGATGCAGTGCTGATGGCATGGACATGTAGAGCAGCCTGCCTCTTCTACCTTGTTCCCCTCTTTTATATCTACCCTGTGTATGTGGGTGGAGTGCAACAGATGGACACATCCAGGGTCGGATTGGTAACGCGGGAACTCGGGAAATGGACACAGGGCCGGTGGCCGGGTTCTAGATGTGGGCTGCTTTTTGGGCAGGCTGGGGGCTGTCTGTGCTGTTAGGATGCCACCAGAGGCCCACTAGGGGCCTGAATGGCCTTTCTAGTGGCCCATTAATGTATGCTGATTGAGTTGGGGTAGGGGTCCTAAGCAGAAGTGGCCTCACTTGCATTCATGTGTGGCTCAGCAATGTGAACTCATCTGTGCATTTTTTAAAGTCTAACTGAAGTTTTTAAAACATGCCCCACACCCCCTTTCTTTAAATTTTTTTAGCTGAAGCAGTGTTTTGCGGAAAGGCAACCTGCAAATAAGGGCCACTTTTTTGGTATGCCCGGGCCGGTTTTTGATCCCAATCCAACTCTGGCAGTCTGAGCATGCATTCTGCAGGTCACTTGCTCCATATATACTCAGCAGTGCACATGCATAAGAATACACTGATGCAAACAAACAATACACATATCGAACAATGCTTCTTCCTAAAGGGCACTTAGGTCTTTGAAGGGTACTCCAGAAGTAGGCTTTCTCAATTCACCAGGAAAACAAAATTTAAAACACCAGTACAATCAATCAACCCAGGAAACAGCCATTACACACAACTTTCACAACGCACTACCATTATAACGAAACTTTTACAATGCAGGATCCATTACAACGCATGCCATTACAACGCATGCTATTACAACACAGAAGCTATTACAACGCATGCCATTACAATGTAAGTATGGGTAAGTATTTAATTTAATTCTAACCCCTACACTATCCAACACTTGCCCTACTATTACACCCCCTGGAGTTAGAAGAGTAATTTTAACCCCTAAACTATCCAACACTTACCCTACTATTACACCCCCCTGGAGTTAGAATAGTAATTTTAACCCCTACACTATCAAACATTTACACTACTATTACATTCCCATTAATTAAATTAACAAAAAAATACTTACCCATACTTACATTGTAATGGCATGCTTTGTAATAGCACCTGCGTTGTAATGGCATGCGTTGTAATGATCCTGCGTTGTAAAAGTTTTGTTGTAATTGTATGCGCTGTGAATGCATGCGTTGTAACGTCATATATTCATCACCACAGGCTGGTGAAAATCTAATGTGCTGAATTTCCAAATTACTATCATTGCTCGACCTCGAACAATTTGAGAACGTTTATCAGAATCATAGTAGCAAAACGGGACAAAAACACATACTAAGAAAACAGACAAGGAGAAACACTGGCAGGAGTTATGGAAAGGGAAGACGGACTACACTATTAGCATGGGTAGAGCTACTAGGAGACATATAAGGGTGGAGGCGGGTGCTTAGGTGCAAGGACAGAGGCAGGACACACGTGCACGACAACAGGCAGGCTCATACTGAGGATGGGTTCATGTCCAGCCCTTCCAGGTTAGAATCCTGTGTGAATACTGCCAGAAAAGGATTACAGTGGCAGTCGGGGTGGGAAGCTTACCTCGTGCACAGCCTTCCCTTTCACCACTGGCACCTCATCAAACGTCTTCACACTCAGCGGCCGCTTCTTGGCGATATCACTGAAAACAAGAAAATGGAGACATCAGGACCAGGGGTGATGTGACACTCTGGCACTCTTTACCTGCGCCAGCTGTTGTCCACCACCCCATAGTTACCTTGCTGCTTTTGGAGCATCAGCACACTGTGGTTTGTTATTTGCCTGCACACACCATTATATTCCAGCAAGTGGCGGAATAAAGCGCATCCACACAGGTTCTCATCAGATTGTGATTTATGACATGAATTTGGGAGATATGCTCATTGACTCACAACCTCCCATTTGTTGACTTGGTTTTGTAAGTACTGTCGCTGGTAGGCATCCTAATAATAATGATAACTTGATTTTATATAGCGTTTTATACTGCGTCTTCACTTTCTAAACACCGTGAATTACATGTATTACTATTACATAACTTAATAGTATTTAATTTGCCCACTTTACAAAGAGGGAAAGCTGGGCAGGCCTTGTCGTGTTTTAGTAATAAGGATTTAGCTGACCAGATTACTCTGCCTGTGTCTTGAGAAGACAATTGACAGTTTCAAGTAAGTACATTCGGTGAGCTAACCGCTTCTGTAACTTACATGCATAATCAAATCCCAGAGGGTCTACTTTCAATCTTCTGTAGAATATGGATGTGCGATTTCATAGAAAAGCAATTTAAAACAACACCATTACTGGGTGAGGGTCAAGCTTCATAGGGTTAAATAGCCTGTGGTTGGGAGTTACACTGAATCACTACTTGTCCCTCTCTGACCAATGAAGTAATTATAATTGGGCCCTGGCCAACCTACTTTTTCAGTAGCTCTTGTTTGCTTTACTGCAAACAGACCAAACATGCAAAGTGCCAGGGAAAATCCAAGATGATGAAGGTCTTTGGCTACAATAAACTGAAGGCTGGAAGTGTGTAGGCCAGAGTTCACCTACCCACCAAAATCCAGCTTGAAGCAGGCTCTGTACCCGCAACAGCTGGTATCATTCATGAGACACAGTATTAGTATTTTATTCTGTACTCTTCTTTCCCATATAGAACAGCTAAGCCTACCACAGTGAAAACTGCTTTTAGGGCCTTGTCACTGTCGGAGACATTGCACCATTAATTTTCTACATGTCCTACTTTTAAATACCATGCACCCTACCTTGTGGGCTACGAGTCTTCAATAGGTATGAGTTGCTAATATTTAAATTGGAGGCATTTACCTGTTAAAAATGATTATTCTGAAAGGTCACACTGCAGGGTCTACGTTGCAGCAGTCAGGCTACAAATGAAGGCCCTAAGCCATGTTTTCCTTGACACACTATTGTGCAGCCTTACAGAGTGGTTTCAGTGCTGCTGGGGGTCGTTAACATTAACAAGTTGTTAGGGGATTTGCATGTGCAAAACTGTGTTCCCCATCCAACCCCTTCTGGATATCCTGACAAAAACCTACTCAGGGTTTGAAGAATCACATTTGTTGTATGTTGGCCAAGAGGAGACTACCTCCTTAAAACCAATGCCTAGAACCTGTTTTTTGTTCTCAAAATGAGGAATGCCACGAGCAATTGTCTGCATATTCAATTCTCACATACTTTACCATATAGGAGCTGTAAAGAAACATAGCAGACTTTGACAGTGGTTGTTCACAAGATGAAATCACAACTCTTCCTAATCCTGCAGATACTATGGCTGAATTGGGTTCCCTTACCTAGTGTCCATAATGCTCCAGCGGCCGATGGAAAGCCTCACATTCTCTTCCACCGTGGAAAGCTTGGATCTACGCTCTCCCTCCAGACATAGGGCAGTGTTCAGTGGAATATAGTCTTTTCCATCCTGTGCGGTACAAAACAATAGTGAGTCAATCTGTACAGATACTTTCAGACAACTGTGATATCTATGGAAGCTGGGTTGAATGACGAATTGCCATGATGACTAAATACTTTTTCCATAAAAATCCCATAACTTCAGTGAAACAATATATGAGACCTGAGTTGAAATCTCATGCTCTGCATATAGAAGAAACTTAAAAATGTCTTTCAATTCCTAAAATATTGAGGTTTGTAACAATAAGTATTTTTAAAAAAGGTCAGAGAGGTCAATGGAAAAAGAAAATGTGGGTCACAGAAGTCTTTTTGTGGGTCTCCTTTAACCTAGACATGAAAAGTAAGAAGAAGACAGAAAAGGAGAAAGAGAAGAATGCAGCAGTAGAAGACGAAGGCGATTATGTACTAAAAAGTAGAAGGAGGGAAACAGTGTTAGGGGTGTGAAGTAAATTTAAAAACAGCGGGGAAGAGGGGAGGCAAGACCACACAGATATCACTAGGGGTAGGGATGAGTGGGGAGGTGGGGAGGTGGGGAGATGGAGTAGGAAATGTTAAATGAGAAAAAAGAAAGGGGGAGTAAGAGAGATGCTGTGGGGTGGGCTAACTTGGATTGACCCAGAGGGCAAATCAGGAGGGCGACCAGAAAGTGGGCAGAGTGGGATAGGTTCGGCCCATTTAGTACACCCAGACTTTTTGCTTTTTTGATGTGTGGGGTTAATAATAATACTATATGGGGGATCCTTCCCTTATAGTTCCTGACAGAGGATTAGGGAAGAAAAAAATTTGGGACATGCAAACTAATTTTTGAAATTTTCAACAAGAAGGACATTGACCAGGTTGGCGTCATCAACCTGGTGAATGCCATTCAAGGTGAAATATTTATGAAAACTAGTTAAACAAAAAATGTTTGTCAAAACCGTTTTCTTCCTTTTTTTGTCAATTTAAATTATAATCATGGAACCCTGAGTGCTTCCCAATGTGGAATCTTTGAAGCTAAGAAGAATGATCAAATCTGTCATCCCTGACAGTACTTGTTATAACTGATAGGGACATCCCAAAAAGGCCTCACACTACATCTGTAAATACTGGTTACAGGAGGAGAATTAGATTTTCTTTTTACGGATCTAATGTGAGATATTACAAATAAATAGATACATTCTGACCATTTTGAATGAACCAGGAAAAAGATTAATAGCGGAGAATATCAAAACAATTGTAGAAGCAATATTTGTACTGTGCCATTGCGTAGCGTGCATGTGAGGGATAGTACGTACTTGAAAAATTCAGCCAGAAATTTCGTATCAGAATTTTGTACTCACTAATATTGTACAATTGAAAACATTTTAAATATATATGCGCATAATTTAAGCAATGAAACACTTATGCACAACTTATAATGTACATAATTCTACATGTTTAGTTTGAAACAACTTTGCACATTGTTAATCAGTTTAATAAAATGTTAAAATGCATGTTTAATAACTGTACTTGTTTAAACCACTTTTTTGAAACATTTAATCATGTATACAATTTTGAACATCTGAGAGTTCACGTTTACCCATTTTCTTAGCTTTTGAGGCCATATCAAACTGATAGTGTCATGTTCCTCTGCACATGTACCATTTTTGTTTTGTTTTATATATATATATATCTATATCTATTTGTTATGTATATATATATATATGTATATATATATATATATATATATATATATATATATATATATATATATATATATATATATATAAAACAAAACAAAAATGGTACATGTGCAGAGGAACATGACACTATCAGTTTGATATGGCCTCAAAAGCTAAGAAAATGGATGTACAATTTTGAACATCTGAGAGTTCACGTTTACCCATTTTCTTAGCTTTTGAGGCCATATCAAACTGATAGTGTCATGTTCCTCTGCACATGTACCATTTTTGTTTTGTTTTATATATATATATATCTATATCTATTTGTTTTGTTATATATATATATATATATATATATATATATATATATATATATATATATATATATATATATATAAACAAAACAAAAGTGGTACATGTGCAGAGGAACATGACACTATCAGTTTGATATGGCCTCAAAAGCTAAGAAAATGGGCAAACTTGAACTTTCAGATGTTCAAAATTGTATTATATATTATATATATATATATATATATATATATATATATATATATATATATATATGTACAGATATATATATATATATATATATATATATATATATATATATATGTATAGATATATATGTATAGATATATAGATATTTTAATAATATAGAAATATAGATATTTTAATAATAAAAATAGAACACTTGATTAAATGGTAAACTCTAGAAGGTTTGTTAAATTTAAAAAAATATGTTTAAATTAATCAAATACATGACTTATAACAAAATGTATCAACTATTACATAAGCATAAAAATGCTAGTGGGGGTCGCTACTTGATTAAATTTAAATTGATTTAATTATTGTTTAAAAATGAATATGTATAAATTAAAGTGAAATAATATGTTTACACAGGCGTATTATTTAATAAACATGTAATGTCAAGAGTTAATATGCTGTAACTTTTCATTTTACTAGTTACTTTTACTGTAGACATTAAAATATGTTAAATATATATATATATATATTTTTTAAATAAACCTTTAGAATTTTCCCTATACTTTCCCATAGGAAGTGCTCCTTCTTGATGGCGGATAGTTGCACCAACTGGTAAAAAGTTACTGGTGGTAACAGTCACTCATAAATTATGTTATACGAGGTTCCCTCTCCCCCGAATTAAGTTAGTGGAGACTCTTAAGTCTGCACCTATGTGCAAATCTCCACTCGGAAATGGCGAACAGCAGAAACAAGGAGAGCTGCTGGGTCTAGTAGTATACATACATGTATATTAGTAAATATACACGTGCATATTCTCCTCTGTGAATCAGACCCTGTGTTCCAGGTCACAAACATAATATAAAAAATATATTTTAAAACCTTTGTTACTATCAGACCTGTTGCACATTTTGCTGGAGAAGGTCTCCGAGTCGCTCGACCAAATCTGTGAAGGTGGGTCTCTCGGTCGGAATGCCCTGCCAGCAGTCGAGCATGGTCTGGTACCTGGGAAGAAACAGCATGGGAACAACTTTAATGCTTAGCAGGTATCATGAGAATTGGGCATAGGGATGAGATATGATAGTCCTCCCAGTCCATGCCATCATGTATGACCCACTCACATCTCGGGTGTGGTGTACTCAGGAGGCCTCATACGCGTTCCTTCTTTGAGTCGGCGGCAGAAGTCTTCATCGATGTGCACTCCTGGATATGGCGATGCACCTATGGCAAGAAGGAACAAATGTAGGTGGATCAGCACGTTTGCAAAAAAAACCCCTAAAAAACAAACATTTGCACCATCTTTGCCACTTTTGTAACATGGACTCGAAGGATTGTTAGTTGCATCAGGTCAATACATGGAGAAAACAGATTTCTTGTTTACATAATTGGAAGTGCACAAGACTATAATAAGAATAGGATGAATTTCCTCCAGTTTTCAAATGTGTAATATGGATCTACTTGTGAAGCAAAATCAGTTTGTTTGCCTTTTATATTCCCTAAGGTGCAAAATAGAACAAAATCAGTTTGCTATATATATTTTTCAAGTGTTATTCATACATTATAATTTTTTTGGATAATCATCCATGGTACAGGCTGTAGCATAATCTGTTTGCACAAAACCTGATTACAAAAGTGCCAACAATGTGCAAATGTTTTTTTTCCGCATGTTTGCATAGTGGTGCAAATGTTGTACGTAACAGGCTCCTAATCTCTACAACGCTCTTCCTCTTCCTGTGATTCATAACCTGTTCAATTACACTTCCGAACCCAACTCAAATCATAATTTCTTTCTAACCAAGTTTTCTGCTATTTGTGACTTATTTATGTACACTCCATCATAAGAGATGTATGTCAGATTATTGTTGACAAAAAATGTCTGACATTGATATCATGTCCTAAATATCATTATCAAAAATGTTATCCCTGTAGGTGTAGATTTTCTTTATTAACTACTGGGCGATATTTTGTGGTGCGCTGTATTCTGATACCACTAACTATTCTGTAACTTATTTTCCAGAATCTGTACAACACTTTTTAAAAAGTTCTGTATAAATAAAAATAAAAAATGAAGATTTACATTAGCAGAGGTGCGGCGCTGTTGCTAGGGCGACTGACTCCGGAATCTGGGAATCACGGTTCGATCCCCGGCACCGGTGTCAGATTAGCACAGCACCATGTGACTCTGGGCAATAGCTTGCTTAATCTTCCCGACGGCCCCCAGCGCCTAGAGACCCTTATGGGTGATTGTGCGCTTTACAAATGTGGATTAATATTATTTATTACAGGACAATCCCATTATTTGACCGCATGTTGATTCTTCACTGCACAAACTTATGAGTTTTCAGAATTTGGTGTGAAAGCCTTATCTCCTAGAGAGCTTTTTAATGTTATTAATTTACTTGTTTCTCCACGTGTCTCTGATTTGATGGACACATCCCAGGAGCTTTGTGATAAAATGGCTGTTGTTTCCCGCCCTGAAACCATGGATATATACTCCTCGTTGGAAACTACCAATGTTGAGAGGGCCCCATCAGTCCTCACAAATCCCTCTCACCTTTATTCTAACGACTCTGCAACTACGAAGGAGTTACCTAAGCTTCTCACCTCTACCCCATGTCTCCAGAGCTCACGGATCACCTGCTAGGGGGGATTACATCCGGGTCCCCGAGGGAGTAATGCCCTTTGAAGGTCCGGAAAATAGGAAGGGGAGCTATTGTCCCCCACCTTACCTCAGTATTTTATGCAGCTATTTCAGCGGGGCAGTACGCATCCCTTGGAAGACTGCAGTGGTTAAACCTCTTTTAAAAAAACCTTCTCTGGACTCAGCGGCATTTCAAGAATTATCGCCCTATCTCCCTGCTACCAGTTCCTGACAACATTTTTGAGAAGCATTTGAATTCTCACCTCAGTACCTATTTAAGGGAGTACCAGCTGCTTGATGGTTCACAGCATGGTTTTAGAGGTGAACATAGTACGGAGACAGCGCTTACCTCGGCATTCGATCATTTTCATGGTCAGGTTGATGCAGGACACTCCACGCTGTTGGTTCTCCTCGATGGGACCGCAGCTTTTGATACCCTATCACCTTTGAGACTGGTGGAACAGCTCAAGGAGATAGGGATTGGGGGCATGGCCCCTCAAGCTACTGACCCCCTTCATCTGTGATCGTGCTCAGATTGTGAAAATGGGCCATTTCTACCTGGCTCCTAAACATCTGTCATGCGTAGTCCAGCAGGGCTCCTCCCTGAGCCCGACCTTTTTTAATATCTATGTCGCCCCACTGACAAGGGTTGTAAGATGATTTGGATTGGAGGTACTGTCCTATGCCAACGACACGCAAATCATGGTGTCTATTACTCACAGTATTAGAGAATTTGCTACTAATTTTAAAAACTGCATGCAGGCAGTCTCCTCTTGAATGGTTGCGAACTACCATAAACTCAACAGGGAAAAAAAAGAGGTTCTGATCTTTGGAACCCAACAGACCATCGGGTCTAGCGACTGGTGGCCAGATACGCTTGGTTGCTCTCCTTGTCCTGTATCCCATTGTAAAACTTTAGGGGTCATAATGGACAACTCTCTCTCTCTGAGCCTGCAGATTAACAGAACAGTTTCTACATGCTTTGGGATCATTAGGATTCTTAGGAAAATTTCCCATATCCTTTCTTTCGCCTCCCGAAAGCAGGCGGTGATCGCCTTAGTGATGTCCAGATTTGGACTATTGTAATGCACTTTATCTGGGCATTAACAAGGGCCTTGTTCGTAGTCTGCAGCTGGTGCAGAATGCAGCGGCCAGGCTAGAGATGGATCTTCCAAAATACCACGCAGTCTCGGCCTCCCTCAACAAGCTGCATTGGCTACCTTTAAATCGAAGAATTTTCTTTGGAATGGAATGGAATGGAAATAGATTTATTGAGCGCGATTGCTGCCCGGAGGCGTCCAAGCGCTGGGGGTAGGAATCGAAGGGACCGGTGACGTGACACATTATAGCTCGGAGACTTTGGTGAATAGTAAGGTCTTCAGCTTTTTGCGGAATGACAACAGGTCCGGGTTGGAACGGAGTGAGAGGGGGAGGGTGTTCCAAAGTTTGGCGGTATTCACCGAGAACATCCTACCCCCGGATCTGGCTCTCTTTACTCGGGGAACCACTGCCAGAAGAGCCTCAGAGGAGCGGAGGTTCCTGTTTGGGTGGTAGGGGATGACAAGCTTGCTGTTAATAGCAGGTCCTGTTTTCCAGAATGCCCGGTGTGCAATGCACAACGCCTTGAATGACACTCTGTGTTTAACTGGCAGCCAGTGAAGACTTTTTAGTGCAGATCTGGCTGACTGAGCTCGAGGAATCTTTAACAGGGTGCGCGCTGCGCAGTTTTGCACTATCTGGAGTTTCCTGAGGGTCATCTCGGGAGCCCCCACGTATAGAGCATTGTTTGTGTCAAGGCGGGACTGGATAAGGCCTTGGACTGCCACTTTACTGGCTTCTGGAGGCAGAAGTGGAAGGACCTTCCTTAGGGTTTTGAGGATGCCGAAGCAGGTGGCGGACAGTTTGGTAGCCTGGGTGGAGAAGGACAGCTTGCTATCCAGCCACACTCCTAGGCTCTTGACGCTTTCCTTGGGGGTGGGAGGAGTGCCCAGGGCTTGGGGCCACAAGGAGATAAAAGGTGTTGGCGAGGCAGGGCCTAGAAGCAAGAGCTCTGTTTTATCTCCATTTAATTTGAGGGAGGAGCTGGTCATCAACTCCTTTATGTCCTCTAGGCAGCTCAGCAGGCCTCCTTGGAGGTGACTGATGTTCTTTTGAGCCAGTGATACCACTAGCTGAGTGTTGTCGGCGTACGACACAATTTTGATGCCGTACGGTTCGACGATTCCAGCCAGTGGTCTCATGTAGAGCCCTATGTCTTACCCACAAGGCTTTTTATGGCCTAGGCCCGGATTCCATCATAGGGCAGTTCCGGCGCTATGTCCCCACCAAGCAGCTTAGATCAGCAAGTAAAAATCTGCTGGTAGTTTCAAGGTTCAAGAAGACTAGATGGGGAGGCAGGGTGCTCTCCATTGCCAATGCCAGGCTATGGAATTCCCTGCCTGGCGATCTTTCTGGCAAGTGTCTCACTCTCTTTTACGCAAGGCTCTCAAGACTTGGCTCTTTACAGAGATGTCGTTTTGACCTCTTCTCTTACTTCTGTATGACAGTCCCTCTTGAAGCGCCTTGACTCCTCTGGGTTAAGTTTGCGCTTTAGTCTAATATTCATTTATTCATTTAAGGCACTGTCACACTATGAACCATATGCAATCTTCTCTCAATATCTGAACTTATGGAGGAACGTTTGGAAAACATGAGCACAACAGATTACACCCATTCAGTGATATTCAATATCATTATAGGGCCCAACCAATGTAGAGAAAAAGAAGCTTTATTGACCCAGCCTTGCATCTCTAACAATCCCCATCATTAGGCCTTCTTGAATGTTGCTTTGTAGGACTAGGGTCCTGCAATCGCTCCACTGGTTACCTATAACTAGAGGGGCAATGTTCAAGGCACTCTGCCTTCTTCTCAGAACCTCTAAAAGAAAAAGAATGCAGTACCTGTATGTTAAATTCAAGCAAAACAAACCAATCAATCAGGGTTCTTATAGAGCACAGCTAATCAGCCGTTATGGTCTCAAGGCACTAAGGGGTGGGTTCTGCAGTTCAATAAAAGAGACAGACCAGTCAAAGAGCGAGGTCTGGAGGTCCTTCCTGAAATGAAGCAGTGAGGGTGATTGCTTGAGATGTAGAGGAAGAGAGTTCTAGATCTTTACAGCAAGGTAGGATAAGGATCCTCCTCTGGCTGCGCTCTTGCGGATCCGTGGGATAGCGGTCAGGGCCAGGTTGGTGGAGCAGGGGTGTCTGGTGGGAGTGTAGAAGGAGAGGCAGTGGTTGAGGTATGCAAGTCTGGTGTTTGGAGGGCCTTGTAGACGTGCTTGAGGAGCTTGAAGGTGATTCTTTTGTTGATTGGGAGCCTGTGGAGGTTTCTCAGGTGATTGGCGATATGGGTGCCGCAGGGGATGTCTAGGATAAGTCTTGCGGCGGTGTTCTGGATTCTTTGCAATTTCTTTTGGAGCTTCTGGGTGGTGCCGGCGTAGAGTGCGTTACTGTAGTCGAGTTTGCTGATGATGAATGCCTGGCTGACCGTTCTTCAGGATGAGCTGAGAATCCACTTAAAATTTTTTAGACCCTGGCGGAGCGTGTGGAAGCAAGAGAATGATAAAACAAAACAGAACACTCTGCTCCAGGCTTGCACCACTTATCATACCACCTTACCATAAGCAATATGTGGAAGGCACTGCTTTCTCAGTACAAGTTGCCAAACTCTGGAACTCACTACCAGCCAGCATTAGAAGCATCCAGAAGCATAGACACTTTTGAAGACGGTTGAAAACATTGCTATTTCCTGGAGAACTGCACCAGATCCCAGGAACACAGTCTCACCTTTAAGTGTAATCTTCAGCTTACAACCTTCACATTGAAAACAACCCAACAAGCAAACTGCTTTCGCTATGCAGGTTAGCTAAGAAGGGCTGACCTATGGTTTGCTGTGGCATTGTATACTCATGTGCCTGCATATATAACAGTTATGGCCCCAAAATATTTTTAAGACCATAATGCCCAGCAATCAGCAGCAAATTGCTACTTATACCTCTTACATTCACATAAGACATATCTAATACTAGAGTTGGCCATCACCAGTACTGTACGGCCAAAAACCACAATCATTACCAAACAACAAGCAAAGAATAACTGAAGAGATCTCGCACACACTGCTGGACAATTCGGAGGACTTTAATATAGTCCACCGCTGCGGGTTGCAGACATATGTACACTCTGACCACTTCTTTACATCTCACAATGACACTCAGATATGGGATGCCCATACCAGCAGATCTTTCCACTTCTCATTCCTTCCAATCATGCCAGCTCAGGACCACAAATGTACACATCTTCTCAGATTAGACAACCCAGTGCAGTAAACAGCTATCCTGGCTATAACATAAGAAATACCATAAAGAGACCTGCAGAACTGTTCAAAGCTTCAAGCATACTGAAAGCTATAAAACTGTGCATCTATATCTGGCACTTCATCATCCATCACACTGCTACACACTGTGTCCCAAAACACAACAACCACGGTGACCATCATGCACGGCCTGGAAACCCTTCCCACATAGGAACCACACACCCTACATGGTGTAACATGTCTGTAGGCAAGCACTTCAGTGCCCTAGATAGGGGTAGTAAGTGCTATAGATTTACTGCAATACAATACAACACAAGACTAGACGTATTAAGGCCCGAGATCTGCATGTTGCTTCCATCAGTGTGCGAGAGGAAGGCAGCTTGCACAATGGAGAGTAAGGTGTACTTTGGGAAAAGAGGCTCATACCAAGTTATCTGGACTTTTTTCCAAAGACTTTGCGACAAAAGTGAAGTTATTCTGTTTATCAGCAGTTTTCTATTAAAGGTGATTTCTTTAAATAGTTTACCTTCATATTAAAATTGCATCATGTTAGACAATCTCCCGAGGAGATTGTGGTTATTTAATTACCCTTGCCAGTTAACGCGCCCGCAACATAAAACTGATAAAAGATTGCAGAGAGATGGATTACTGCCATTTGCTCCTAATTGAAAAAGCAGTCATTAAAAATATGCTAATTAGCCTATCTAAGGGATACAAGCAACATCTTGCCCTCTAAGGAGATCAGTCTTTGTAATTGCTCAAAACATAAGGGCCATAATAGCCGGCATCCCTGGCAGACCCTCACATTGGGGAAATATTGGCATGTTGTAATATATTTTTAAATGAATTATGCGCCACTGAGTGGGTAAGAGAGCTTTCGCAATATTCCTCACCAGCGTCTATGATAGCCAATCACAAAAATAAAAAACATTAGTAAATGTGAAGTTTTTTGTCCTGCTTGTACACTGGTTCCTCTCATGATGAAAAGTTGGGATAGAGAGTAAGCTTATTTGCAGAAGATAACCTGTTTCATCCTGCGTTGATTCCTGTCTAGTGTACGCCAATGTGATATCTGTGAGCCGGCTGGTTCAGTGCTCCAGCCCTGAGCGTATGACGCGCTTCGGCCAGATTTACATACAGCCTGATTCATCACGCTGAATTGCGCTCGCAAAGGGCCAGATTCTGATAATCTGGCCCTTTGCGAGTGCGATTTTTGCCTTTGGGATTCATCATCCCAAATGCCAAAATCAATAATAGCGATTTCACTGTTTTGCGAGGAATTACATTTAAGGAATCTCTATTTGAGATTCCTTAAATGCAATTCATCATCCATTTATAAATAGCGAATTCGCAATTTCGGCCCGCTATTTACCGCGAGGTCAAACCTCGTGGTAAATAGCGAAAACTTAGAAAAATGCTTTTAAAAGCATTTTTCTAAGTTGCATGTTGCACACACACATGTCCTTTGGACATGTGTACGCGCAACACCTGTTTAAATTTGCATTTAAGGGGCGCTACAGGGTGTGCTTTGGACACCCCTGGCACCCTTTAAATCGCTATCTTATTTGCGATTAGCAAATTGCTAATCGCAAATAAGGAATAACTCCCCATTCATTCCTATGGGCCTTTCGGCCCATAGGAATGAATGGGGAGTTATTCCTTATTTGCGATTAGCAATTTGCTAATTGCAAATAAGGAATATGTAGGAATCACATTTTTATTTGCGATTCCTACATGAATCCCGTTTTGCGAGCCTGTAGTAGAGATTCCTTATGAATCGCTATTATAGACTCGCAAAACGGGTCGTTGATGAATCAGGCTGTTAGTTCCCACGCAGTGCAGTGCAGCAGCCGTAAATGCTGCACTGCGTAAGAAGGAGAGAGCAGGATAGTGCTAAATTTATTGAAATATGAAACTCTCCTTCCCTCTCACTAGCACCGGCACTGAAATAAGCTATGGTTTACCATGGACACAGCTTTGCGCCACGGTGCAAGGGTGTCTCCAGGAGCCTAGCATAGGTTTTGTAGTTGGAGGACAGCCTTCCAGTGCAAAATACCATGCATAGCCTGACTTCAACCCTTTTCCCTCTTTGTACGTGTGCTGTACAGAGCAGCACACGTACAAAGTCTGAAAAGGAAGGAGAAATAAAAGCATTTCTCCTTCCTTGCGCCTTCTTTAAAAGGGCACTGCTTTCTGATGCTAAACTCTGCTTTGTTTAGTAAATTGGGTGTAGCGTTAGAAACCTTGATTGGTTGCATGGGGGCACCCATGCATCACCCAAGGTACGGCCCCTTGGCACTAAGTAATGCAAAGCTATTCGCTGCTTCCTGTTACTTTCAAGTTATTTCCAGTGCTAAACAAACTTAGGGGCCGATTAGGGTGGCGGACGGACTTGCGTCCGTCCGCCACCCTTGAGGAGGAGGGAACGTCCGCAGGGGCTGCGGCGTTCCCTCCGTCCTGATTAGGATGTGACCGCCAGGGTGGCGGTCACATCCTCTATATTTAACATTGCGGCGGGTGCAGCTTCAAGCTGCACCCGCCGCAATGTTAAAATAGCATGTGTTACATTTACATGCACAAAGCGGCAGGGACCGCACGGTGCCTGCCGCTTTGTGCACGCAAACGCAGGGGGGTACCATAGGTACCCCCCATGTGCACCCCCACCCCCCATTCACCCAGGGGGCCCGCAACGGGCCCCCAAAGTGAATGTCCGTATGCTTTTCCATGGCGGAAAAGCCGCCGTGGAAAAGCAGTTTTACACAAACATCATAATATGGCGGACGGTGTCTCAGAGACACCGCCTGCCATGTTATAGCTTTTCCGCCGCGGTCGGAAGCCGACCGCGGCGGAAAAGCGGCGGACGGAATTCCAGACCCACCAGCCATCCTAATTTGGCGGTGGGTCTTTGGTGACTCCGCAGAGGATTTTCCGCCTCCTCCGGGCCGGAGGTGGCTTCCGCCGGCCCGGAGGAGGCGGAAAATCCTCCATCCTAATCGGCCCCTTAGTGTTGGAAATTAAACTCCTCAAAAAGAGTTTGCGCTGATTTGCACCACTTTTGTGCTGTAAACATGGAGTAAAATCTTAGTATTCTCCCTCTAAGTGTTCTGTGATGCGCACGTGCTGGTGCTCAGAGGGAAGTGGGCAGACACGCCAGGAGTTAGCCTACTATCTATGTATACGGCCTATCAATCCGCCAGGTTATCTCAGATTTACAGTAATGCACTACACGGGTAAGAGTGCACTGGAGCGGCTAAGGTAGCCCAGCCAATCTTGGAATATTTACAACAGGTGACCAATCTGAGGGAAGAGGAGAAGTGGTTGACATGAAGGGGGGCCATGGTAATGGGGGCCGGTCTTTGGAGTACTGTCTGATTTTGCCAGAGCAGCCACACCAACCCTCTCTAATACCAGATTCATCTGGAGCCACTTTCTTTGGGAATTTCCACATCCCTCCAGTGGCGGCATGCACCCTGAATAACTGGTGCGGCAAGCACACCAGTTATTGATAATTGCACCTCATGTATTTTACTCGAGAATCCAATTGCTTCAATAAAAGTTTGTAATGCCATTTTATGTAGTTTTTGTGTCGCCCTTTGGGCACGCCTTCGGTAACCATGAAAGGGTAGATTAGCTTCCATGATATCCTTGGGGGAGTCAGAGTGGTCACATGCTCTAAGGTCGCAGACACCATCCGGTTTAGATGTCCAAATGGCACTCTGTGACCTGTCCAGGAATTGGGACAACATTTTTAAGCATATTCTGTCCAAACTCACAGTCTTACTTGATTGGTAGGAGCTGTATGACACCAGTAAGCAGCAGCAGCACCGCACCTAGACATGGCTAAGGTTAGGAGCAGTGAAAGATAAAATGGTAATACATTTATATTGCATTTGATTTTTTACCTTTTGCTGCACTAGTAGCAGGGGCGGGGGGAAGGCACCCTCCTCTGCCCTAATGGAGGGGCAGCTATTGAATCCCTCAATGTGTTATGACCATGCTGAACCCCTATACACAAACCTGAATCCTATTCCTCATGAAAGTTGGCCAACGGAAAGTGCCAATACTGTGTGAATTGGCACGCCTGCCATGGACATCGTCCAGATTTGTAACTAGAAAGCCCTAAGATTTGCTCCATGAATCGTTATTATGATGATGATGATGATAACCTCAGTTTGGACCCAGCCATATGCAAATTGGTCCTGATTCTGTCCAAGCTACACCAGACTAACGAGCCCCAATCAGAGTGTAACTGGTATTGCGTTGCTTGTGTTCCAGTTCAGGGAGGATCTGTCCTGGCACTTCTGGCTGGACTGTTCCTATGGGAGTAGGGTCAAGACTGATTTGCATATGACTTGGTCCAAATTGAGGTTTTATTTATTTATTTAATGCAAATTTATATAGAGAGAACATTATCCGAAGGTGTCAGAGCGCTTTACAAAAGAACCAGTTGCAATACATAAGGACTCAGGATTACATGCGTTACATAAAAGATACAAACAGAAACAATTGAAAAATGTACAAGTTGTAAAGTCACTCAAGGTAGAGATACAAATGGATAAACTCTAAGATTCACATTGGAATGGTAGTGAGTAAAAGGTCTACTACATATACTAGTGGTTAGAGTTATCTCTATATACATATATATACAAATACATTTTCTCAGGAATCCATTTTAACAGTGATTAGGCTTGGACAAGTATATATCACATATTTACAGAGTGATAAGAGAAGTAAAAAAAAAAAGAAAAAGACCCGGGTCGTAGGCATCGATGGAAACCATCTCACCATGGCAAGATGCACCCAGGTCAAGCCCCCATAAAAAAAAAACAGGAGAGCAGAGTTCCATTAAGTGGGGTCAGAGGGGGGACGCAGTCACAGCACCAAGGGAGGACAGTAGAATGTCTGCTGTTTCGCAAGATGGCGGACCAAGGACAAGAGCGACAACAGGAGAGGGTCCCAAAATGGCAGGGCGCACACGTGTTCCAGACCAAAAGTTACAAGGGCTAAGTCCAAAGAAAACCAGGGAGCTGAACCAACGGAGGAAGAACCAGAAGGGGAAAGGAGCCAGACAGTCAAAAGGTGTGGGGGGAGGGGTGCAGGCGGTCTCTGAAGCACAGGACCTGGGCAGCAGCGGCAACAGTGTCCAATCCATTCTCCCAGGTTGAAGGGAGACCGACACAGGCTTCAGGGCAACAGTCTAGAGACTGGGATGCCGCAGAATGAACCATGTCTTTCTGGCTGCCGTAGTTTCTTTCATTCGAATGTGGCTGCAGGGCTGCTGCCTGCATCTGGTGTTTTCACGGCCCGCTGCTTTGTTTTGGGGAGGGGTAAGGCATTTAGGAGAAGTAAAGTTAGGAGTCCTAACTTTACTACTCCAAAACTGAGAAAAATCCTAACTTTAAGACTTTCGGTATTCACAGAAGGCATTTAGGAGTCCTAAAGTTAGGAGTCCTAACTGTACTACTCCAAAACTGAGAAAAATCCTAACTTTAAGACTTTCGATATTCACAGAAGGCATTTAGGAGTCCTAAAGTTAGGAGTCCTAACTGTACTACTCCAAAACTGAGAAAAATCCTAACTTTAAGACTTTCGGTATTCACAGAAGGCATTTAGGAGTCCTAAAGTTAGGAGTCCTAACTTTACTACTTCAAAACTGAGAAAAATCCTAACTTTAAGACTTTCGGTATTCACGGAAGGCATTTAGGAGTCTTAAAGTTAGGACTCCTAACTTCTTTGACTACCGAAATGACTATATGCCTTCTGTGAAAACCAAAATGAGTAAGTGCCTTCTTTGAATACCACAATGGTAGTAAGTTTAGGATTTTGTCTTAAGTTAGTTCTGTGAATCGGGCGCAATGGATTGGAGTGCTACCCTCAATGATTGGCAGAAGTTAGACTTCTAGCAAGCACTCCTCCCATCAACTTTTGCGTCGTTGATGAAACACCAGTGTTAGAACACCAGCGTTGTACCACCAGGAACGGAACTTCAGTGATGGAACACTGTGTTGCAACACCAGTGCTGGAACGTCAATAATGGAGCACCAGTGTTGTAACAGTAGTGAAGGAACACCAGTGCTGGAAAATCAATAATGGGTCACCAGTAATAGAACACCAGTGTAGCGACATCAGTAATGGACACCAGTGTGGAACATCAGTGATGAAATACCTGTGTTGTAACACTAGTGAGGAGATAAAACTATTGGAACACCTGTGATGAAACACCAGTGTGAAATTCAGTGATGGTGCAACAGGGTGGGAACACCTGTGATGGAACACCTGTGAGGGAACACCAATGAAGGAGTGCCAGTACTGGAAATTCCTGAGAATGCTAGTAATTCAATACTGGAAACAGAAGACCAGTCTTGAAAACCACGTTCGAAATATGCACTAAATCTATCACGTTTTTGTGCATGAAAACACGGCCAATGAGTTCGCGTTCAATATTCACAGAATACATCACTTCTGGTAGAAACTGTGTGTGATAACTAATGGGGCCAACCACCCCTTGAATTTTAAAGTTGTTTTCTATCTTTCAGGAACCACGTGTTTTTGGGAAACAAAATACGTAGGTATAAATGCATGCACTTAATAGAGTTTGCTGCAGTTTAAAAATCTTTTTACAAATCTCTCATTGATAGAGTAAGGAGTGGCGAACACAGGGCTGGTCCCTGTGTAGTCCCGAAGAAGTGCTTGGGGTATGCACGAAACATGTCGACTTAGGAGTTGATAGGAACATCTGGACACATTAAGTTTAGGATAGCCTATCTCCCTACCCCGTTTTTAATACTACCACCTAGAGGCCAGAATAAAGTTTATTAGTAACCTACTGGGCAGGTAACTTTTAATTTCATCACATAGTCCACTCCCCACAAATACACATGCACCACACATAGTCCATTTAAGTGCTCCTACGTAACTCCGCAAGTCGCAGCACGCCCCAGCCCGTAGAGGACTGGGATGGCCCCAATGATGAAGCATGTCACCGTGGGGCAACCCCGGTGAGTGAGGGGACACCTAAAAAAGGAACAATTTTTCCTTTGTTACACATTAGACACTACTTCCAACAGCCAACCACATTGAGCAGTGGCTGTCCTTTCTTCTAGCTAGGCTCTCAGGTATCTGGAAACAGAAACCTTTTTTCTGACTTTAATGACTGGAGGGCGAGCCAAGCTATTTACCCTCTAACTCCCCTAGTTTTTTTCCTCACCAGTGTGGAACATCAGTGATGAAATACCTGTGTTGTAACACTAGTGAGGAGATAAAACTATTGGAACACCTGTGATGAAACACCAGTGTGAAATTCAGTGATGGTGCAACAGGGTGGGAACACCTGTGATGGAACACCTGTGAGGGAACACCAATGAAGGAGTGCCAGTACTGGAAATTCCTGAGAATGCTAGTAATTCAATACTGGAAACAGAAGACCAGTCTTGAAACACCAGTAATGGAGCATCAGTGCTGGAACACAAGTGCTAGAAGACAAGCACTCGACCACTAATGGAGAAAAGCCAGTGATGGAACCAAAAGATGGAACACCAGTGTTTTCACACTAGTGAAGGAGCATCGGTGCTGGAACATCAGCAATGGAACACAAGTAATGGAACACCACTGAGGAACACCAGTGATGGAACAACAGTGACGGAACTCCAGAGCTGTAACACTAATGATGAAAAACCAGTGTTGGAAGATCAGTGGAGCAAAGCCCATATTTGAACATCAGTGCTGGAATATCAGTGTTGTAACACCAGTAATGAAAAACTAGTGACGGAACACCAATGATGTACCACAAGTGCTGGAACACCAGTGAAGGAACACAAGTGATGGAACACCAATGAAGGAACACTAGTGATGTAACACCAATGGAGGAACACAAGTGATGGAACACCAATGATGTACCACAAGTGCTGGAACACCAGTGAAGGAACACTAGTGCTGGAACACCAGTGAAGGAACACTAGTGATGGAACACCAGTGACGGAACACTAGTGATGGAACACCAATGAAGGAATACTAGTGACGGAACACCAGTGAAGGAACACTAGTGAAGGAACACCAGTGATGGAACACCAGTGAAGGAACACTAGTGATGGAACACCAGTGAAGGAACACCAGTGAAGGAACACTAGTGATGGAACATCAGTGAAGGAACACTAGTGCCGGAACACCAGTGAAGGAACACTAGTGTAGGAACACTAGTGATGGAACACCAGTGAAGGAACACTAGTGATGGAACACCAGTAAAGGAACACTAGTGATAGAACACCAGTGAAGGAACACTAGTGATGAAACACCAGTGAAGGAACACTAGTGATGGAACACCAATGATGTACCACCAGTGATGGAACACCAGTGAAGGAATACTAGTGATGGAACACCAATGATGTACCACCAGTGATGGAACACTAGTGATGGAATACTAGTAATGGAACACCAGTGAAGGAACACTAGTGATGGAACACCAGTGAAGGAACACTAGTGATGGAACACTAGTGATGGAAAACCAGTGAAGGAATGCCAGTAATGGAACATCAGTGTTGGAACACTATTGCTGTAAGCCCAGAAACGGAACACTACTGCTGGAACTAGTGTTAGGACACTAGGGTTGGAACACAAGCAATGAAATACTGGTGACAGAACATTAGTAATAGAACACTACTGCTGGAACAGCAGTGATATTAGTAATGGAAAATTAGGACTGGAAAACAAGTGCTGGGTCACCAGTTTCATGACACGAGTGGTATAACACCATTAGTGGCACATACAGTGATGGAACACCACTGCTGTAACACCAGTGTTGTAACACTAACAATCAAACACCAGTAATTGAACACCAGTGTTTAAATATATTTGCAGGAACACCAATGAAGGAACACCAGTCGCGGAACACCGGTGCCGGAACCATGAACTCTGTTGCTGGAACACAATTGATGGAACACCAGTTTTGTTCCACCGGTGATGGAACACTAGTGTTGGTATACCAGAGACGGAACGCATTGGTGTAGAAGCGGTTTTTGCTCAGACATATTTAAACCATAGAAGAGTGTCCTGGTAATCTCTGAACGCTGGTAGTTTTGGCTTTGAACCATTCATGGTGGTTTGGGTAGTATTTTAACAATCCAAAACGGTTATATAGTGCCTAAATGGTAAAAGGCTTTTGTTATTTTTCAGCTTGGCGTGGTTGGCACTTGCTAATCCTGTGCTTAAAGGCTTTGCTGTAAAGTTGGTGAAACGCTTGGTCACTTTATAGTTCAGCTTGTATGGCACTGTGCTAATCCTGAGCTTAAAAACTCTACTAGAAAAACAGAAGTTTGGGGTGAGCAGATTTGGAGTGTCGGTAGAGTGTACCATATAAAGAAGCTGCTTTTCGCCTGAAACTTGGAAGTTGGGAACTACTCAGGGCTCCCTGCTAATTAATGCAAGACTCTAAACCTGAAAGGGCATTTGTATTAATTTTAGTGCCTGCTTTTATTTTATGCTTTCATTTGCACAAAACGCAGCAGTATAAAAAAATGAAGAGGGATCTATAAAATATTTTGATATGTCACAGAAATGTCATCAAAAAGGAACATTTAAACTGGGCACGTTGTTAGCTGGACATTGCACAAGAAGCTTGAAATGTCTCTGAACTTAGCTCATTGTTTAATTAGCAGTCTTTTTGCAAACGCCAAGCAAATCCTGAACACTTTACATGCACTCATGACCCATAATTGGCTCTTGGATCTACTCCTGGCGGTAATATCAAAAACCTCTAATTTGAGCCACTATTGGGTAATCAACAGTCTATTAATGAAAGTGTTTCTGTGATGCTAATTGCACCAAAATAAACACATGCTACAAAAAAAATACATAATGGGTGGCTTGCGTAAAATGTTCCTTTATTGCCATCTCGGGGTTCTGGTGATATTTACAAACTACTTGATCTTTGGCCTTGTGGTGCATGTCAACTATGCAGCACTGGATGCCCATTCACTCCCTAACCCTCAACCCTATCCAAACCAGAGATTATCTTCTTTCCTATGCCTGTTCATCGCTATCTTCTGCATATTTACCACTGATTTATGTCTTGTTCTAATTCTCTGCTCGTAACCTTGGTATTATTTTTGATCTCATGCTTTCCTTCTCAAAGCAAATTACCTGTGCCATTCTTCTTGTTGGCTCCATTTGTATAATCTCTGCAAAATCAGTTTGCTATTCACTGTTAAAGCCAATAGAATTGTCATCCTTACCCTTACTCTGTCCTGCCTTGACTACAGCTCTCCCCCATACTGGACTACCTGCTTTTTTCTTTGTTCCTGCTCATTCGGTCTACAATTCTGCTGTTTGTCTCCACTGTTTCTAGGCTGCTGCTTTGATGGCTTCCATTTCACTCTTGTTTACTCTTTTGTTTCTTGAGAATTACTTCTTACTTTTTCCATTCTTTGTCCATCCCACCTATGTTCTGATACTGTACTCGATATCCGTACAGACAATTTCATTTTGCCTGTCAATTTCTCCTTGTTGCTCCTTGCCCCCCTTCTGCCCCATCCCACTTCTGTGCTCCTTCGTTCTCTTGATATATGCTCTGCTCTTACTCTTCGTTCTTTATGGTCCCTCCTAGAAGATAATCTCCTTGCTTCCTGATGTGGTGCTCAGATGTTTTCCATTATGTTTTCCATGATTCATGACTTGATTGTACAGTTCTTAGTTTTTGTTGAGAAATACATGCAATCTAAAAAATGTGATTCTCTTGTTCCTGACTTCTAAAAAGTTCTTAACTAAAGAGTACTTTGAAATGGCTTTGTGCTAATGTTAGCTCTAAATAAAAGTTGAACATTTAGACTTTCTAAGGGTGCTAGGTAAAGGCATTTTTTTTTTACCAAAGTTGGCCTATTTGTGGCTGCTAATCTAATATTACTGCTCCAAAATGAAGACTGCAACATAATCTAGGCATCTGTTAATTTACACAGAGGGTCATTGAGAGACATTCCAATTTACATTGAGAATCACTGAATGACACTGAGATCTACACTGAAGATAATTTAAGGGAACCCACATTTACAAAGGAGTTCATTAAGAGACACCGAAATTTACACAAAGGATTACTGAAAGACATCCATATGTACCTGGAGAACTATTGAGGAACACTCAAATTTACTTTGAGATCATGAAGAGACCCACAGTTGACAATTTGATAGTTTCAGGATAAAACACTGAATCAAATCTCACCGGCCACTCATTACACCAAAGAAAAGGCCAATATAGGTGCGGGATTACAAATGCCATCCTTGCGCTATCTCCCAGATGAGAAACCACACTTCAAATAATGACTCCCTAGATCTTATAACAGTAATGACACCGCTAGCTATATTTTACTATTATAATTTGCTAATTATTAGAAAGCCTGCAATCTTAGGTTTTTAGGACTCTTTACCAGCCGCCTGGACTATGCCAACATACTCTACGTAGGAATCACAGCATTCCTCCTGAAGAGACTGCAGACCATACAGGACTGACATACAGGACTCAGCCACAAGGCTCATCATCAAACTCACCAGATGAACCACATCACACCTCATCTCAAGAAACTCCACTGGCTCCCTATCCATAAGAGATGTCAATTTAAAATACTGACCCATGCCTGCAAAGTCCTGCACAATCTACGACCCGCATACATCAACCACTGCCTAAACGCCCACCAGCCCTCCAGACACCTGTGCTCTGCCTCCCTCTCCCTCACTCAAGACATGGCTCTTCAACCGATCCTGCCCGAGCAGCATGGCTCACTGTGCCTGAATACCCTTGAGGGTGACTAACAGGGCTTAACGAATCCTGCTTGATTGATTAAACATGTGTATTTAACAAACGTAAGTGATCCACCCTTGAAATCAAAGGCCATATGACTTCACTTCCTATGATGTCACTTTGAGGGGTCTAAGAGCATCCGTTATCACTTCCATTATCTTTATGTACACCATGCTCTTTTTGTCACACACACTACAAGGATGGAGCACATTATAGCATACTTCTGGAGGATGGGATAGGTGACTATCGTCTTGAGCTCAAAATGTCCACGGACTCGATAATTCTCGCCTCGGTGCCTAGTCGAATCATGGGTTCACACTCTGCAACTATGGGCAATAGCTTGCTTAATCTCCACTACGGTCCCACCACAATGGGATGCCTGGTCTTCACCTTGGGGATGCCCAGTAGCGGTTATCTTGCGGGGAAAGCCAGGACGGGTTCCCAAAGCAAGCGCTAAGAGACCTGTCGGTGATTTGGCACTATATAAATCGAAATTAACGTAACATAAAATAACATAACTATCTCATCTCAAAAACCTGATTACAAACACAAAGTGCTTTTCTAATGTAAGCAAACGGTTACATATAAATAGAAATGATTAAATGCCTTTTCTGGGTTGTTTTTGTTTTGTCAGTAAATAGACTTTCCATAGTCTTTTCACTTGATGTATGTTTTTTGATCATCAATACCCATATAGGTAGCTGTCATATGTTCTAGGTCAATATTTTGCCTATTGCACATTGTCTATTCTCTTTTAGTTGAACCCAGTCTGTTCATAGTTTCTCTATCAGTTGTAATTGTATTGTGTCCTAGCTTACACTGTCAGCTAGTATATCTGGTACTATAAGATACAAGCAATCAAGACCTCTGAAAGAGAACGCATTACACGCTGAAGCAGCATCGACAAACTGAAGTCAGAAAATACACGAAGGAGAAGAGGTGATACAAGGCATTCTGTTAGGCTCCTAGACTGTGAAATGCTATTGGAATCCACATTGACTAATTTCCATCCCTTCTTCACTTCCCAAGAAGAAAAAACTCCAGCTCTTCAAGCTGCACATCATCTCAGGGCAACTACTGGGTGGTGGAACACACCTGAAGAGTTCCCTCTTCTAGCCTCTTCCCTCGCAGTCCTCACTCTTCCACTAAAGTTCCTGGCCTAACCGCCCATAGAAGACATATCCCATTGTTGTAAACCGCAGCACTCTTCACTGAAAATCTCTGGGGCAGATTTACAAGCCCCTTGCGCCCCTTTTGCGTCATTTTTAACATGGGAAAAATGACGCAAAAGTGGGGCAAGGGGCTTGAAAATCTACCCCTCTGTTTTTTACGCTCTGTAGCTGCTGCCCCTTTTTTCGTACAACTGATTGTAAAACCACCATTGTCTACTGCGTTGCTTTGCCGCTAGGTTTGTGCCACAGTCACATGTCTCGTTGATGTATGTTCTCTATAAATTACCAATATCATTAGTTTCTCTTTATTATGCATGTTTCAATTTGCTATATATTTTAGTCATCAATTAGTCACATTCAGATGCTTTTAGGACCTGATTTAGATTTGGGCCGGCAGCCCTTTTCTCTGCCAGGGCGATGGAGTAAATTACTCCGTACTCATTGCTCACACTGCCTGAGATGCCGCCCGCTGTATTTATAAATGACCGCCAAGCTGGTGGTCATTTATAAAGCACTGACTGGACCCTTATCATGGCGGTTCCTGTCAATGCCTTTTGCAGTTTGGTGCAGGGTTCTTGCAACACGAAGGCACCAAACTGTTTTCTTTTTTTTTTAATCCTGAAATGGGATTTTCTGTTTGAAAAATAAAAAAGAAAATTCTCCCTTCGCCATTTGAGTCCTCTCCTTTGGCATGTGAAGCATTTAGCAGTTTTTACTGCCCCTTACCTCCATGGTTTTCCTGGTGGAGATGAGCAGTGAAAACTGACCTCTAATTCCACCCAGCTAAATCAGGTGGACAGAATACCAGTTCTGCCTCTGAGGGCCCTTACTCCGCGGGCCATCGGAGGGGTTTAATCTCAGCAGAGACTGAGTAGTCTCTATTGTCATTAACACTACGGACAGTCCGCATCTGAAACGGGCAGGCTGACCTTTATCTTGGCAGTATAGATACTCTGTTGCCGTTGTGATGGCGTATCCATACCACCAATATATAATTGGACCCTTAATTTCTCTCTGTCAGTCATGGTCTGAGATCTAAAGAATTACATATTTTCTTCCTTCTAGAACACCCTGGAAAGAAGAGAAGGGTCCTGACCTAGCAATGTTGGCGATGCTGTTAATTTATGATCAGTTCTAGCATTTGATTGGTCCTTTTCTGCAGAAGCACAGTGAACACAAATACAATGGACTAGATTATGGCCAAATGAAGTACCCAAAGGCAGAAATGTGTTAAAGCATACCATTACCTTTTGTTTTACTGCACGACATCTTATATCATACAAACCAAATTCATCACTGTTCATAAAACTACCCCTAATTTTTGTTGGGTGGCTGTGTTTAAATGAAATGCTGTGTTTAATCACACACTTGTTTTCTAACTCGAAGTTAAATGTTGTGAACGAAGATTTCAGTGTAAATCAGCCCATCAAAAAATACTAAAGACGAAGGCCCACGGGCTAGTGGCCCTTTATGCATGCACTTAGAGGCTAGGGATATTGACAGTCACGTGATGGTGTTCAACCTATTACAAAAGTACATGCCTTAAACCCTAAATCATTTATTGTGCATTACCAACTGCATCTTACCTAGAGAAAATATTTCCCACAGTAGAACTCCAAAGGACCACACATCGCTCTGGGTTGAGTACGTTTTGTCAAAGATTGCCTCTGGAGCCATCCATTTCAGCGGGAGCCTTGCCTGGAAAGTACAGGGCATAAAAATGTGAGTTCACCATTGTTCCGTGCCCTGATATAGTGTGAGATAATCAAGAGGTATGTCACAATCAAATTGTTCTTACGTCTCCTTTGCGCACGTAGTCCGGGTCTTTGTAAATGTCTCGTGCTAGCCCAAAATCGCAGATCTTTACCACATTATTTTCAGACAACAGGATGTTCCTAGCAGCGAGATCCCGGTGAATACACTGTAAAGGAATACCCACGCTGAATATTAGTTATAAGTCCATTTCAATCTCAGTTCATCAGCTTTTGCAGTAGATTTTGGAGCCGCGAACATCATTTCCAAACAAAAATACTCTATCACCAGGATAGAGGTCAGGAATGTCAGCGTTCCATGGATTGTAGAATTTTTCTAGTTTAAGTTTTCCTCAAATATAGAAAAAATATTTTCTAGACTTTTTTCTGTAATTTGGTGTTACAACTTGATGGCGAACTAAGGTGCCTTTTTAGTTTGCCCTATGGAGAAGCAGGCCTTGCCTATCACCTTATTCAAGTCATGGCTTGCTCCCAGTCAACATCAGACGCTCCCTACCATGCACACCTTCAGGAAGAACCTCAAGACCTGGCTCTTAGGCTGACTCGGAGCTGCAACCCCGCCCCATCCCTGCAGCGCCTTGAGACCCTCTTGGGTGAGTAGCGCACTTTAAAATTCCCTGATTGATTGATTGATTGATGACTTGATACATGTGCCTCAGCTTCCTGACTTGAGACATTAATTGAAACAATATTTCTGTGACTGATGTCCATAAGGCTTTAGAATTTAGGCTAGATTATTTGTCATCCTGACTACGAATGTCAGTCTGCAAGTCGCCGCGATATATATGAATCTAACTCTGGTCAATGTTGATGTCCCACCACTGAGGGGCTCTGAGCTCTTGGTAAGTATTTAACCAAATGATATCTGCCACAGTGTAGCCATGTAATAACATCTTATGGCATGTGTCAGCAGTTAGGCAATAATTCAACAACAACCACTAAGTGTGGCTCAATGGTTAGAGCAGCAGACCCTGATGCAGAGGTCTAGCCCGGGACCAGGGTTCAATTACCCGCCTTGGTGGGTCTTGGGCTCAAAATTCCACGGACCTGATAATTCTTGCCTCGGTGCCTATTCCAATCATGGAGCCCCACTCTGCAACTCGGGGCAATAGCTTGCTTAATCTCCACAACGGCCCCCACAAGGCTAAGGATGCCTGGTCTCCACCTTGGGGCTGCCCAGGAGTGGACGCCTCACAGGGAAAGCCAGGATGGGTTCCACAGCGGTATTCGTACAAGTGCCTTGAGACCCTTGCGGGTGAGTAGTGCGCTATACAAGTATCAATTTACATTTACATTTAATTGCCTTAAGAGCTTTACAAAGTCACCCGACAACTTAAAGGTTCCAGTGCTATATCCCGTCACGTGATGGTTCCATGTGAAAACACAGACCTCAAAAGCATAGTCTAACAAACTGCCGAAATAGCCACCTTACACATAAATATTTCCCTCCAAAAATTTACAACTGTTTTTAGTTCCAAAAACCAGCCAAACTAATTTTCCACCTATTTTAGGACAGCATAATGTATTATTCTAGCTTCAGAAGCAAGTGGGCAGATGATTAGGAAAAATCATACTTGTGATATATAGGCAAACTGGGCTAAGCTGCTGCAGCTGATAAAGACATTTTTTAGGATCAGCCCCTGGCAAAAATAAATATTTCTGTTCTGGTTTGCTCTTTCCTGACAAACACAGCTATTGTAATTCCAGTTGTTGTAGTCTGAGCGCTCTTGTGGCCAGGCTGTGGTGGTTCTGTAAGTGGAGTGTGTGCATTGACCTCAAAGAAGCACCAATCCTGCCTTTAATGTTGTAAATAAAGTTCCCATTGTAATTTGTACTCAAAGTGGATCTCAAGTCCCAGAAAAGTGATGTGCAAGTGCTACATAAAGCACCAGAATGAAGCAAAGTGCAGTCATAATGTGCCAAAGAATTAGTTTAGGGAATGAACCGTACCTTCCTGGAAGCCAGGAACTCCATGCCTTTCGCCACCTGGAAGCTGTAGCATATCAAGTCCTCCATGGTGAGTGGCCGCTTGTTGAGGTCTTCGGAGCCTGAAGAGCCTGAGAAAGGCAGAGCATGTGAGGTTCAAGTTTGAACATTTAGAACTCTAGAAACCATTGTGTGGGGTGCGGGCTGGGCGTTTCACTTGTGTAGCAATGTTTTATATAATTCAGGTATGAAATATGGACTGGAGGCAAATCCTGAGTTGAAAGAGAAAGAAAGTTTGCCAAATTCATGGCAAAAAGTAATTGGGTTCCCTCGGTGCATTGGCCTGTTTTCCTGTGGCTCAGTTGCCAAATGGCCATGTCTTCCATTCACACACAAGGCCCTATGCTGCGGCAGGAGGTCACTGCACAGGTATTGTGCAGCTAACCTGCTCATGTGTGTGTGTGCGTGCACATGTGACTCTTAGGTTCAGAACACTGCTTGATTAAGATACAAGGATCTGTTGAGAACACTCTATACTGGCCAGAAACTGTAATTCAGGCTTCATCAGACACAGTGTTTTAAGAAATGCAGACATTACAAACAATTTAATGAGAATCAGATTAAAACATGTTGTAACTTGGAATGTGAAGAAACAAGAAGAGAGATTATATATTTCCTGTAATGATTTATAGCATGGATAAATAAATATAATTCCATCATTACAGGTAAACTGCTTAATCATTTTTTTATTGCAGGTAATTAGAGATGTCACAATGTGATTGTAATAAGGACATTAGAGACCTGTTTCTATACAGGGATTGCAGGCTGCCATAGGTACATATTGTTATATTGGAGATATTTTTGCAGTTACCATTGTTAAGTGTATATCAGTGCAGAATTTCAATTAAAGGTCAATATTTTACTAGATAAACCTATATCGTTTTCTTAACTAAGAATCAATTCTTCCATTTCAGAGTCCTGATGGCAACAGATGACCCATTGCAGCCACCGTGGATTATTTAGATGATGCCACTCCTTATACCATTAACTATTTTCTTGATGGCACGGCCACCAGGAATAGGTTCCTGTCTGACTCTCAAAGGAATCGTACCTTTGCAACTGTAAAAGTACTTAGGAGCAAGGGGGCAGATGTATGCTTTCCTCAATCACAGACATTCCCAGAAGTGTGCAGTGAAGCTCACTGCATTATCACACTTTTGGGCCTCACAAGGGACATGAACGATCCTATATAAACACCAATACAGTAAAGTCTGGGCATGAATACCACTGTTTGACCTCTTTCGAACTGTCTTGTATAAATGTTTATCACCTGGGTTTCTGAAAGATCTATTTGTACTAATAGTTTATTCGTTGATGTTGAAAAAATAAAAAAAAGCCTCTAAATTGCCATTGCCCTCTATCACTTAGTTGAAGCTACTTCCACAGAGAGCACCGCCTCACTTGATATCAGTGTAGCTCTAGGCCTGCCCATGGAAGCACACAGAATGCCTGAGCAGTGGTGTTGATTCCACTGTGCTGCGGTGTTTACGAGGGTGGAGTGCTCAGCAAGTCCAAAGGTGTCTCTCTTAACTCCTGCCACAGAACACAGTGACCTGCCAACATAAGCCTCTGCTCTCCCAATAAATAGTTTTCGCGTTCTCAGCCGTTCAGCACATGCTGTTGTCATTTTATTTTCACAATTTAGTTGCCATTTGTAGTATTTTACCGCAAGAGGGGTAGAATAGGGCTTGTGGTTGTTGTTGATATTAGAGAAGGCGGAACAGTTGGTCGTGTTGCTTCAGGGTGTGGCAGAAGGTGGAAGAGGTGGTTGTGTTACTTCTGGGTGTAAGAGAGTGTGGAAGAGGGAGTTATGTTGCTACAGGGTGTGTAAGAGGGGGAAAGAGGGGGTTGTGTTGCTTCTAGGTGAGAGAGAGGGCGGAAGAGGTGGTTGTGTTGCTTCCAGGTGTGAGAGAGGGCGAAAGAGGTGGTTGTTTTGCTTCAGGGTGTGACAGAAAGTGGAAGAGGTGGTTGTGTTACTTTTGGGTGTGAGAGCGTGTGGAAGAGGGAATTATGTTGCTACAGGGTGTGTCAGAGGGTGGAAGAGGAGGTTGTGTTGATTCTGGGTGTGTAAGAGGGTGGAAAAGGTGGCTGTGTTGCTTCAGAGTATGACAGAAGGTGAAAGTGTGGGTTGTGTTGCTTTTGGGTGTGACACATGGAGGAAGAGGTGACTATGTTGCTTCTGGATGTGAGAGAGTGCGGAAAGGGGGGTTCTGTTGCTTCTGGGTGTGACAGTGTGGAAGAGGGGGTTGTGTTGCTTTTTGGTGTGAGTGAGGGTTGAAGAGGGGGTTGTGTTGCTTCCGGGTGGGTGTGACAGAGCGAGGAAGAGGAGGTTGTGTCGCTTCTGGGTTTGAGAGAGGGTGTCAGAGGAGATTGTTTTGCTTCTGGGTGTGAGAGAGGGTGTAACAGGGTGTTATGTTGCTTCAGGGTGTGTCAGAGGGTTAAAGACGATGTTGTGTTGCTTCCGGGTGTGAGAGAGGTGTCAGAGGAGGTTGTTCTGCTTCTGGGTGTCAGAGAGGGTGGAATAGGGGATTATGTTGCTTCAGGATGTGTCAGAGGTTGGAAAAGGGGGTTGTGTTGCTTCTGGGTGTGGCCACCCTGACTCCAGACAAAACCTCCAGCCACAGATATGATATCATCATAAACAACGGGTGCCTGGTTGATGGGAAGCTTCAGGGTGGAAGAGAGGGTTGTGTTGCTTCTCATTGTGGGAGATGATGGAAGAGGGGTTAGTGTTGCTTCTGGGTGCGAGCGAGGATGGAAGAGGGGGTTGTGTTGCTTCTGGGTGTGACAGAGGGGTTTGTGTTGCTTCTGGGTGAGACAGGGGCGAAGAATAGTTTGTTTTGCTTCATGATGTGACAGGGTGGAAGAGTGGGTTGTGTTGCTTATCGGTGTGAGTGAGATTTGAAGAGGGGGTTGTGTTGCTACTGGGTGTGAGAGAGGGTGGAAGAGGAGTTTGTGTTGCTTCAGGGTGTGACAGGGTGGAAGAGTGACCGGTGGCGGGCAGGGGTGATTCGCGCCCTCACCTTCCTCCTCCTCCTCAGAGTCACTGTAACTCTTGTCTTCGATGAACCCTGAGCTGGCTGAGCTCCCGGTGCTGGCCACGCTCTCCAACCTCCGCTTGATCAGCTCCGACAAGTCGCTGTTGGAGTCGTCCAGACCTTTTTCTGATTGGTCAGATTTCTGAAACGTACATGATAGGGAAAAACGTTAAAAAAAAAAGGTTTTTACAACCTGCAAATTGTGTGCTAACAGAGGAGTAATGTAATGGGGCATACTAAAGGAAGGCAGTGCAAAGGCGTGACAGTGGTTCAAATAGAGAAACCAGCTAGGAGGAAACAAAATAAAAGGTGTGTGTTTAGAGGGGAAGGTTGTCTTCCAACAAGGATGAGAAATATACGGTGTGAAGTTAGGTTCACATGAAAACTAGCTTCAAGGCAAGGTAAGTGAACACTAGGCAGAACTAGTAGAGGGTCACCTGATTGCTTCTACAAGTCAACAAGGACTGTTCTGTGCAGTGTGTGAAGGAGGTGCAGAAAGAAGGGTGTCATGCCTTGGACAGGAGTAATCCCTGCACTAGCCCTGAATTCCAAACATCTGGCCACCCTCTGTAGAGGTCTTCTTTGCATATCCCAACAATGGATGTTCTGCCTTCTGTGTTTCCAGTTCCTTTCCATCTTCTCACATTGCCTATTTCCACAATAATCCATTTATCAGCATTCTGCAAGAATTGGTGTAGGCAAAGGCAGTGTCTAGATAGACTGGAGAATCCAAGACTTTCGAGCCAGTGCAGGGATTTCTCCTGCACAAGGCATAGCACCTCTTGCTGGTACAAGTGGATAGTTGGAAGAGAATGCCTGGTTCATGAGAAAGTGCTGACATAGAGTGAGCTAGGACCCAGACGAAGACCCAGATTAGTTGTGTTTACATGTTTAGTTAAAGTCTTCATTTGAAACCTATGGCAGAATAGCACTGGTTGTGAGCCAGTCCAAGACCCCATTTGTAACTCGAGAGTAAGAGCACCTGGATCAGTGTGGGCAGTAAAATGCATCTTGCCTAGTGCCTAGTGGAAGACACTCTGGCAGACAGATCTGGTGCACTACAGCGGGGTTGTTAGAAATCGGGGGATCTAGTTGGCAATGGTTTGCACCTTTGTCCAAGTTTAGACCCTTGCTTCTAGTCAGGGTGAGGGAATTACGCCCTTAGACAACCCCTGCTACCTCCCTTGGTAGCTTGGCACGAGCAGGCAGGCTTATCTCAGAGGCAGTGTGTAAAGCATTTGTGCTCCCATACAGTAACAAAGTGAAAACACTACAAATGGACACCACACCAGTTTAGATAAATAGGTAATCTTTATCTAAACCAAACAAGACCAAAATGGCAAAAATCCAACATACAATAATCAAAATATGCACTTTGCAAGAAAAAACCTTAAGAATGTAGTTCCTTAAACTCGGTAGCTCCGTCCGGTGCTACCATGGTGCTGAAAACAACCAAATCCAACAGTTTCGGTCGACCACGTCAGTGCGGACCGGCGTCGGTGTCAGAAGCCTTGTAAACAGTACCTTTGGTTCTGGCTTACCACGTCGGTGCGGGCCAGTCAAGCAACTGTCACAGTTGCGGTGTGAAGTGGAGCAGTGAGGCGTGTGGTGCTCTCAGGTCGCAGTGCAGGCAGCAGCTTGGTGGCGGTCGTCCAGCAGCATCTGTGAGACCAGGGCAGCGGTGCGTAGTGGGGTGGTGCTCGCTGCGGTGCTGACAGGTCACGGTGCAGGCAGGGTGCTGTTTGATGAGAGATGGCGTCGGTGGGTCGTGGCTGCAGTGTGGGACGGGCGGTGCTAATGTAGCTTATGAGCAGTGCCCCAGACCACGGTGGTGATGTCAGCTGGCAACGGCATCGTTGCTGAGACCAGGGAGGTGGAGTTCGAGGAACGGCCGGCGGTCTTGGCGGTGGCGTCCGGTTGCAGTTTCTCTCTGTGGCAACTGAGACACGCGGTCCCAGAGGCGGCACCCAGGTGAAGGTGAAATCTTTGCTGTTCCTGAGACTCCGTGAACAAGCTCTACCTCAAGCCCTTTGAGAAAATCAAACAAAGAAGTTGCAGAAAGTTCAGTCCAGTCCTTTCTCTGCCCAAGACAGAGAAGCTACTGCAGGGCAACACAGCAAAGCACACAGCAAAGTGGTAGTCTCTCCTCAGAGCTTCCCCAGCTCTTCATATTGGCAGGTTCCTTGATCCAAGCGAGTTCTAAAGTCCTGGGGTCGGGCCCCAATATTTATAACACATTTCCCTTTGTTCTCTTATGGTAGAGAGTGTCTGTGCTCAGTCCAAACCAGTTCTGTCCTCCCTAGCCCAGCTTCCTGGCAGGAGACAGCATTGTCCAAGGCAGACCAGGCCTATTCAGGTGCAAGGAAATCTCATCCCACTCCTCTAAATGCAGCCCAGATCTATTCAGCTCAACCCTTACTCATCCAGGAAAGGCAGGACACACCTCAACCCCAGCCAGTGGCTGTCTGAAGAAAATGTACACCCCCAGCCCCTGTCACTCTGAAGCCAGACAGTCAATCCACAAACCAGCAGAGGCACACAGGATGGCTAAGCAAGAAAATACCCACTTTCTAAAAGTGGTATTTTCAAACACACAATATGAAAATCATCTTTACCAAAAGATGCATTTTTATATTCTGAGTTCAGGCATACTAAACTCCATCTTTCTATTTTGTCCCAATGGGAAGTTATACTTATAACTATGGGACAGGAAGCCATTCCACAGTGAAAAACGAAATACACTGCATTTCACTATCAGGACATGTCACACACACATGTACATGTCCTACCTTTCACATACACTATACCCTGCCCACAGGGGTTGCTTGGGCCTACTTTAGGGTTGACTCACATATGGTAAAAGGGACGGTTAGTGCTTGGCAAGTGGGTGCACTTGCCAAGTCGACATGGTAGTAAAAGCTGCATGCAGACACCACAGTGGCAGGCATGAGATACCTTTAAAGGGCTACTTCTGTGGGTGGCACAATCAGTGCTGCAGAACCACTTAGTGGCATTTGATTTATGCACTCTCGGTGCACTTTACTAGGGACTTACCCGTATATCAAACATGGCAATCATGGAAAAACCAATCCATAACATAATTTACATAGGGAGCACTTGCCCTTTGGCACTGATCAGCAGTGGCAAAGAGCCCAAAGCATCTGGACCAAAACGAAATCTAGCACACAGCAAAAATACAGGAGGCAGAAGCAAAAAGACGGGAAAACCACGCCAGAGATGCCAGGTTTAACAGGGGTTCTTCAGGGCAGGGCAGCCAGGTGGTGCAGTGGGAGACAATCTACCATCTTGAGGATAGCAGCAACGGAACCACTACTGCAGCAACACCTTTTTGCCAAGGAACTGATTTGTAATCCAGAAAAATAAGAATACAGGGTTTAGTCGTTTTTTAAGGCAGGACACTCAATATGAAATATGAGAGGGAAGAGCTAAGGCATCGTTTGGTTCAATATAAACAGATGTGCATGATGTATGCCCCCAGATATAATGGCAGATGTATTTTGTCCCAGAGAAAGGCTGATACTGAATAACAAGGTGATCCTGGAGATTAAGAGAAGAAGACGCTGGTGAGCTGCAGCATCAGGGTCAGGGTACAAAAAAAATAAAAGTAAACAAATAGGTAGACTTCAAAACTGTCATGCAAGCTTTGGTCCTCTTGAATCTTGAATGCTGGAAGTAGGGCAAGAATCCCAGGAAACTCCTTTGAAAATGTTGTGCATGGAGGACCCCAACTGATCACGGGTTTCTAGAAGTTTTACGGGCTCCCATCTACCCTTGAGGAACTTCACATGCTTCCTTATCATCTCACACTACCTTAAGACGTGCTACACCATTTAGAAAAAGCTCCACATGAAGTCTCCTTGCTTCACTAGGCTCCAGGTTTAGGACATTCGGAGATACCCATAATTTCCAGTTGAACAACAGCTAATGATTGGACACCAAAGTATGTAAGAAGGAGAAAACCATATAGCAAGCCATCTCCTGCCATGCTCCGAGCACATGGAACAAGATCTCCGACAACCACCTGTTAATGTGCTTAATTTGTAAAACAATAGGTGCCGGCCCAAAGCTTTTCTCTGAAGCCTGTGACCGGTGCTGACGAATGTTGGGTGCTGAATACCAAAGCTGCCTGGTCTTTATTCCACCCCAGGCCTCTTTAGTTCACCACCAGACCCTTCCCTTTTTCTTTTGCTCACTCTTGCAGGTTCTTTTTTCATCCCTACTTTATTCCTTTAATATTGTTATTTTGTCTTTCTCTTCCTCCTTCTTTTATCCCTTTGTGTTTTTCTCTCTGTTGCTACATACGAAAGTCTGATGGGGAAAAATAAGTGGTGGCCCCAATAAGTGCAGATGGCCCCCACCTACGACCACCAGCTCAAATTAAGCAGTGCACCTATCCTCCCTGAAGACACTTCTCAGAGCATTGCGCTACACCCTAATGTCACCACTGTTCCTCCACAAACCCCACAGAATGACCCCTCCTTCTGTGTATCCTGTGTGCCCCCCTTGGTTCTATATCTTCTATCCCCAACATTTTGCACAGTGCTCATTGCTTTGTAGCCATGTTCATGCTCACTAAATCCCTTGTGTACATGTATGCAACTGTATAAGGTACCAGGAAGTTGAAAGAAGGGGCAACGTAAAGAAAACCGACAGCTGCACTTCTCTTGAGACACACCCTCAAACCAGGAGCTGTGTGAATAGTTCCAACCCTCTGTTCGGCTGCAATATGGTCCTCACAGATTTAGTGGCTAACAGGGGCGGCCTTAGGCATGTGCATGCTGTGCACCTGCACAGGGCCACCAAACCCCAGGGGCCACCATGCACAATATATATCCTTAATATAATATTCCTCTGAGTATGGATACAGATTTGGCGGTCTCCGGCTCTGTTCCACTTCCAAACACCCTGACCCCACCCTCTTCACTGGCCTCCGAGCTCCGCCCCGCCCGGACCCCCTCTTCCGGGGCCCCCTAGCTACGCTCCCTGCCCAGGACCGCCATGAGCCTAGAGCCGCCCCTGGTGGCTAAATATATAACATCTTCACTGCTGGATTTGAGAGCAGGAATACATTCTTACTCATTAGCTGCCCTCCTTCACCTCAATCTATTCCTGTTAGATTTCTCCAACACTCGCTGGAAAATTGAGTTTCCGCCAGATGCCATGTATTCATTTACACTCCCACGGGTGCGATAACATTATTTTCAGTTCAGAGCAATATTTAGTAAATAACTTACTAGCCTGTTCTTGTCCTCGCACTTTTTGGTTTATATTCTAGTTTCTGCAGCTTGCTGGGGAACATGGACATGAATGAAACCCTGAAAAAGTTGAGGGAAGTCACATCCAAACACAGCATGAGTAAAAAATAAGGGGTTTATTTACAAGCCCCCTGCGCCACCCGTACGTCATTTTTCCCATGTTAAAAATGAGACAAAAGTGGCGCAAGGGGCTTGTAAATAAGCCCCTAAGTTCTGTGCTGCCAGTATGCTTCAACGGCCAAGACTTCAAGTGCGACATTGATTCGCCCGGGTCGGAAGCACCATCCAAATCTTTCCCCAAGGAGCACAACTGGACATTAGGATCTAGGGGACAGATATATGGCTGTTTTTTGTGTTCGCAAAGGGGTTTTGGACCCGTAGGTGACCGCGAAAAAAATATGTGTCGCATGTACCAACCCTATTTTGCGAGTCGCAAACAATTTGCGAATCGCAAAATTGGGTTAGCGACTAGCTATTAGGAAGGGGCATTCCAAGGGCGTCCCTTCCTAATAGCGACTCCAAAACCAATGTATGAATGTTTTGCAACCGCAATTGCGGTCGCAAAACACTTGCAGTTTACCACCCTTCTCAGAAGGGTTGTAAAGCACTCGCAAACGGGAAGGGTCCCCAGGGGACCCCTTCCCCTTTGTGAATGCATGCACAAATATTTTTTAAAGGGCTGGCAGTGGCCCCAGGGACCACTACCTGCCCTTTTTTAAATGCATCCCGTTTTCCTTTAAGGAAAATGGGACGCTTTTTTTTTTTAAAACTGATTTATTTAAAAGCAGTTCCAGACATGGCCATCATCCCTGGGAGTGCCAGCCATTCCCAATGGAGTCACATATTGTGACAGACTCATTAATATTCATGAGGCATGCAATTTGCGACCCCATTGGGAATCGCAAACAGTGTCTCAGACACTGTTGTACATAGCATTTTGCGACTCGCAAATTGTGACTCGCATTTCATTCCAATTTGCGCTCCGCAAAATGCTTTGGTCGTATATCTGGCCCTAAGACCAGGCCTCCCCATATAACCAACTAGACTTTGTTGCACTGTCCCTTTAACCACAATATCTAGCAGTTTAATACATGTATTCTTTGTATTGATCTCACTTATCACATAGGTGCACTAAGTTACCACAACCACACCAGTGGGACATACTTTATACTATGAGATGCGCGGAGTGAATTTGATTGTATTCTCTATGTAGGTCTTTGGCTTGTTTCAAGCTCATTGATTCATATACTAATGATATAACGGTGGAAATACCTTGATTTGATTACTTATTTGTAGCCGAACACTTCACTGGATCACTGGTGTTTGTCTTTAACCGTCAATGCTACAGAATAACTACAGTATTTCATGATTGACCATACAAAAATGACAAATTGGAGGATTTGAATAACTAGGATTGCCCCAAGGACATACAAACAGGGTAGTGGCATGCAATAATCTTACCTTGTATGCAATAAAATCTCCTCGCTTGCTTCTCAGATAGTTGGAGAGATTGCCATATTTACAGTATTCAACTATAACCATTAAAGGGCCTGCATAAGGGAGAGAGAGGGGATTATATAAATGATACTGTCAAACACAAGTTTCTCACTCAGTTCCAGGTCATTGGACAAATTTGGTCCATCCTGGACCATTTATTGAATTATGGTATTAGATGAATATAGAAACCATAATAAAGAAATCGCAAAATAATAATTCCAAAGCTGGAAAGAAGTAATTTATAAATAATGTTAGCTGAGGAGACAGAACTACGTGCAGAGGCAGAGGATGGTTTAGAAAATGTTCAAGTTGTAATGGTCCACATGTCATTAACTAATATAAGAGGAATGAATCACAGGTTCTTACCAGGGTCTAGGGTTCTTTTATTTGGTGAAGACCCTCATTCACGTTAAGCATACGGTGCAGTATATCTTGATTCTAGGCTCTGTTGTTAAGTGAGTAGTATCATCATTGGGTCTTTTATCACTTGAGTGCTCGATTCTCCAAGTGATCTCCTTATCCTCCACCTGGAGGAAGACCATCAGGTTTTTCGACAGTTGTGAAAAGTAGTGAGTGCGTAGGTGTGTTGTGAAGAGTGAGGTTAAAATTGCCTCTTGTCTTCAGTTAAATCTTTTATTTCCCAAGGAGGGGGTTATAGAAGGTAATACTGTCTATACCTTTCAGTTGAAACAATTATGACTCCTACGGGGTACAGGGGAAGGACTCATTCTCATTTAACAACAGAGCAGAGAATGCTTAATGTGAATGAGGGTCTTCACCATACCAGAATCCTAGACCCTGGTAAGAACAGGACGTGTGATTCATTCCCCCTTTGATTTTTGACTATATCCAACGGAAGCCGAATGAATCACTGCTTCTTCCTCCTTCCTTTAAATAAATGATTAACTAATATAATGCAGGTTTTATTTTGCATTATGATGCTTGTAGTCCTCTAATAGGCCCATACCTCAGAACGGAAAGTAAACACCAGGAATCAATGATCAACTTGTGCATGGACATGAGAAGCCTTTGAGCTCTGGTGCAGTGGTTTAAGTAGGAGTAAAGATAATGGTAGAGATGGATGGAGAGGTAAAGGCAGGTATTGAGGTAGGAGTAGAGGTATGTGCAGAGGTAGTGATTGATGTAGGTTTCATGTTTTGGTTAGAGTTAGGTCAAATGTAAGGGTTATGGTTGATGCCACATTTGTATCGGTGTGGCATCTTTAGTATGTGCACTTCAATATTTCCAATCTAATATAAAATAGGAAAACTATCATTATCAATTCATCATTTTGTGCTCCTCATTGTTGTAATTCCTTACTGTAGCATTATTCATTTTCACCTGGCTTCCTTCATAATAGCCCTTTGGAGTGCAAGTACAGTAAATCCATGATCAGAAGTGGACTCTGCAGTTTTGGAGCACACCACAAAATATGATTGATTGAAATACAATTTTGTAATCAATGTATTCAGAGGCAATTCTGAACAGATCCACTGGAAGGGGAGCTGGTGATGTCTGAAACATATGAAATTACCCTTTGCTATGTGCTCAGCACAATTCCCTAGTGAAGGCTTCACGTTCACAACTGTGTAACCATGTCAATTATGTATATAAGCTTCAAGTTAGGAGGTATCTAAGGATTTTAATGGTCGGTTGTATATGTCTTCAATTGTACTGCAATTCGATGTTTGCTTGTTTTTGCTATTCTTCAAATCATTCATTTCACAGCTTATCTGTCACACACCATTTACATTCATTTTTTTGTAATTCCACCCAATCCATCTATGGTCCTTTTTACCAAACAAAACCCTGTCTGGTGCATAACATCTACCTAGCAACGTTCTCCCAACTAACATCTGATAATGGAATGTGAAAAATAAAAAAAAACGTTCCAATTAAATATTCTTAAATACTGATAGATTAGTATGCAGACAGCAGGAAAACAGGCAAAAAAAGACAATCTCCTCTTGTATGCCACATCCATCAAGAGATGGAAGCTGCTTTCACCTAGGACGTCTACATTATGCAGACCAACACACAGCAGGTCCTGAGTGTTAAATATGAACCTTTGTGACGATCTATGCCAGCAAAAAAAAAACCGATACTTTTACCAAGGCTATGCAATCGACTCCATGACCTAAATCCTACTCTGTCCATTCCCACAAGTAGAACAAATGCAAAGATATTTGGTATACAATAATTACAAATAGACACCTGCATTGAAGGCGAAATCCAGTGTATACTTTTACTCAATTATGTTTGTGCACTCACCTTCCCTGTCACACGATTACTGTGTGCAGGCACCCTTTCCTGCTGAAAAACGAGCGCTGGTAAGGGCGAAATCGCTGTCTTCCCGCCAACTCCATTCCCTTCGCCCTGACTGGGACACGCCCACTCGAGGCCACGCCCCCTGCATTGTCCCCTCCCTATAAACATGTGCATGTTCAGGAAGCGCAGAGGACGAGCGCAGCAGTCGCGCCGATTGCGCGCCGAAGGCGCGCATAAGGCAAGCTCGTTTGCGCTCGTCCGCGCCGAATCCGGGCCCTGGGCCACCTCCCCTGCATCTCAGCCATTACAGCACAGATGCTACAACAAGGAAACCCTCTATGGGCTAAGGCCTTCTGCCAGTTTCTGCACCCGGCATATTTTTCAAGCCGATGCCCTGCCACAAACCTGCCCCACCTGCCTCCTCCCCCTCAAGCCCAAACCTAGCCCTGAGCCCAAACACGACTTTCGCATGTTCCTACTAAGCTGTCGCTCCCTGCCAAAGCACAGCGCTGAAATGGCACTTTTGTTAGAGGAATACACTCCTGATATTCTGTTCCTGACGGAAACCTGGCTTACCTCTGAGTCCGATCCCGCGGTAATAGATGCTATCCCGTCATGCTTCCAAATCACAGGGCAAGACCGACCTAAAGGGAGGGGAGGAGGCCTGGCTATCATCTATAAGGAACAATATCACTGCTGAATCACCTCTGAAACCATCCCGGACTGTGAGAGTCTTGGCTTTAACATCGAACTCTCACCTAACAGTTGCTTCTCAGGTACTCTTATTTATCGCCCTCCCGGCCCCTCCAAGCAGTTTCATGAAAAACTACCATCTAGTGTGGCCGATAGAGTCAGCACCACCTCTAATTTTACCTTGCTAGGCGATCTTAATTTTCATTTTGACTCCCTTTCTGACCACACAGCCGCCACCTTGACAGACGATCTAGCGGCCCTGCAACTCACCCAACGTGTCACTACCCCTACTCACGCTAAAGGCCACTTGCTGGACCCTGTCTTCAGTAACTGTCCCGACCTCTTAGTCGGCCCATCAATCGCCCTGCCCTGGACAGACCACCTTCTGGTCCCCATCAGCTGGACATCGCTCAAACCAGCGTCACCCGCCCCTACTTCGAGGCTCAGGCGAGCCTGGTCGCGTCTCGAGGTTGACAACTGGTCTATCAAACTTGCCAGCTCTCAACCCAGTGACCAGGAGGATCCTGTCCTAGCAAATCAGGCCTATGTCCAGCGACGGCTCGTGGAGGGAGTTACGGTGGGGCAGGAGGGCGGGGAGGGGGAGGGGCAGGGCGGAGGTTGCTAAAAACCGGCATATGGATAATTGCAGGTAAGTAAACAATTTAATTAATAAAACGAATTTCGTAGCTCGCACTGCATTGCATTTTGCGATGCAAGGCGCACTACGAAATTCGTTTTATTAATTAAATTGTTTACTTACCTGCAATTATCCATATGCCGGTTTTTAGCAACCTCCGCCCTGCCCCTCCCCCTCCCCGCCCTCCTGCCCCACCGTAACTCCCTCCACGAGCCGTCGCTGCCTATGTCAACTGGGTCACTCAAACCCTTGATGCAACTTTCCCAATGAGCAAGACTACGCTGAAGCGTCCTCACAAAACTGCCCCTTGGTACACGCAGGCTCTCAGGGACAAGAAACGTCTATGTAGAAGGTCGGAAAGACGCTGGCGTTTAGATAACTCGGCAGACAATAAAGCTCGCTACCGAGAATCTATCGGAAGGTACAAAGCTCAAATAAAAGCAGCCCAGGTCACCTATTTCTCCGATAAAATCTTGCGGGCCAAGTCTAAACCTAAGGAGATTTTCCAGATCATCAAAAAGCTAACGAACCCCCCCCCCCTGCGCTGCCTGCCGAAAATCCGTCACTCATTGCAATAACGTCGCTGAGTTCTTTTATCAGAAAGTAACCACTATTTACTCAGCCTTACCCCCCAAAAAAATCAACTCATCAATCCAATCCAACATCCCCCCGGCTTCCCCCCCCCTCTATCTCAACATACCCTGACCCATTTTCCCCTACTAGACCTCACTACCCTTGAATCACTAGCACACAGTGTCAAATCCGGCTCGCCGGACGACCCTGCTCCACCTGACATAATAATGGCTGCCTCCCAGATCACCCTGCCTATTATTAGGGATGTACTAAATGCATCCATTACCTCCAGCACTGTGCCGAACCGTCTGGAAACAGGCCATGGTCAGGTCGCTACTCAAGAAACCCAATTTAGACCCGTCTGACTTGGGCAACTATCGTCCCATCTCCCTGCTCCCATGGGTGAGCAAGGTCTTAGAAAAACATATTAATCAACAGCTAGTGAACTTCCTGGAAAATCATCACGTACTAAACCCCACCCAGACGGGCTTCAGACCGAAACACGGGACTGAGACCGCTCTCCTCATGGTCACCGAGGAAGCTAGAAAAATCCTGGATCAAGGAGGATCAGTGGCAGTCATCCTCCTTGATCTAAGCGCGGCATTTGACACGGTCAGTCATGACACCCTACTGGACCGTTTGTCCTGCGCCGGGATTAAGGAAAAAGCCTGGATATGGTTTAAATCGTTCCTGGAGAACAGATCCTTTAGGGTCTTTGAGGGTGAGTCCGTGTCCTCTAGCAGACCTCTAAAGTGCTGAGTTCCGCAGGGCTCTTCTCTGAGCCCCGCACTCTTCAACCTGTATAAGAGGCCACTGGCTGATGTCGTCCGCCCATTCGGAGTTAAGATCATCTCTTACGGGGACGACACGCAGCTGGTGGTCTCACTGGCGCAGGAGGCAAACCGGCCTGCGCCAGGTGGGCTTAGAGAATGCCTAGAGGAGGTGAAGACTTGGATGTCTTCATCATCCCTCAAGTTGAATGGGGACAAAACGGAGCTGATGCTCCTAGGCCCCTCAGATCTTGGCCTCCCCCCCCTCCTTGTGGCCTCCATGTCTGGGTCCCCCCCCAGTCCCCAAAAACAATATTAAGAGCCTTGGAGTGTGGCTGGACAGATCTCTGTCCTTCAACGTTCAAGCCACAAAACTATTGGACACCTGTTTTGGCATCATGAGGATGTTAAATAAAATCTTCCCCCTCCTTCCTATGGAAGCCAAACAGGTGGCCATACAAGGTCTTATACACTCACGCCTCGATTTTAACAATGTGCTTTATCTCGGTGCCCCAGAGTACACCCTGCGCAGACTGCAGATAGTGCAGAACTGCGCAGCGCGCTTACTGCTCAAAATCCCTCGTAGACAATCAGTGAGGGCCGGACTGGTTAGCCTTCACTGGCTACCGGTTCGGCAGAGGGTTCTTTTTAAAACAATGTGCATAGCCCACCAAGCATTCTGGGACACAGGCCCCAGCATTGCCCGTGACTTAGTTACTCACTACATTCCCAACAGAAGCCTTCGCTCCAGCCAGACATTTCTAGCAGTGGCGCCAAGAATAAAAAGATCCAGATCAGGGGGAAGGACGTTCGCCTACAATGCGTCCAGAACCTGGAACACTCTGCCACTACATCTCAGAGCCAATCCCAACCTCACTGTGTTTCGTAAACAATTAAAGACTTTCTTGCTTAATTCACCCCATTTACCATTAGTTTCCTCCTCCTCTGTTCTCCGGTAGGTTCTGGTTACTTCTCCGGTAGGTTCTGGTTACTTTAGCGCTTGGACGCCTCCGGGCAGCAAATCGTGCTTTACAAGTTCACATCTATTCTATTCTATGTGACCATGCTTCAGGGATTTTTAGGACCTATTCTCATTTAACTTCATGTTTTATTTTAAAGTCATGTTCCTTCTGACAATCATCAAAGAACAAATATGTAATCTTGAATGTACGTGCCATTTATACATCTCTAACTAAATGGTGCATGATCCTCTGAAAAGGCGGAGATGCAGGCCCAACCTGAAAGGTATCCATTTGATCTATATGCACCTTTACGAGTAATAAATAAAGTTAATAGTTTGGAGTTTTCATGGGATGGCACTCGCTAGTAAGCCGATGTTAGATTCAATGAACTAAACACTTTAGCACTTTAAAGTGGAAAGCATTGCCCCAATGTCCAGCAAAGGGTGATGGTCAATGCACATAAACCTATTCAATCACACAAATCTATGCAAAGCCTTAATTTGCTGTTGGCCTTGAAGGCCAAAACCATAAGGGACAGTCAGTTAAAGACTCACAATGACCTCTTCCTCACCAAACCTGTTAATTTAATTTTCTAAATAAGCTCTCATTGATAAAGGCACATGTCTGAGCTCCTGTGTTTTAGAATGTGTCACTTTCTCAGTACAATCCTGTGTTTAATTCCCTCTAATAACCCTATCCATTATGTAAAAAAACATTTTGAAACCTCTCCTCCCAAATTCTTGTTACATTACAGTTTTTAGAAGATCTAAAAGTCACCTCATAACCCAAAATTTGATCAGGATATTTGGGATGTAATGTGATCATCAATTCCCTTTTTTGAGACCAAGCCACGAAACACAACCATTTTTTTAATCATTCTGGATTTCTTATTTAACCCTTCTGAAGCTCAACAGTAAATTGTTCATATTGCATATTATTTAGTTTAATATCTCCCCCAATATAACCACAGAGAACCTATCAAATGATTTCAATAATTTACATAACCTGCTCTTCCAAGCGAAGACTAGTGGAACAGGCATGACTGGAATAGTGGATGGGGATGTAGTTTTGCAAGAAATACAACTTAACAACACAAATACATACCTCCACTAATATGCACTATCACTCACTCAATCAATCAATCAATCATTGAATTTATATAGCGCACTACTTACCCAGAGGGTCTCAAGGCGCTGGGGGGTGAGGGGGGGGGGGGGATCTGCTACTGCTCAAACAACCAGGTCTTGAGTTGCTTCCTGAAGGCGAGGTGGTCCTGGGTCAGGCGGAGGTGGGTGGGGAGGGAGTTCCATGTCTTGGCGGCGAGGTAGGAGAAGGACCGTCCCCCTGTGGTGGTTCTACGGATGCGGGGGACGGCGGCGAGGGCGTGGCTGGTCGAACAAAGCTGGCGTTTGGGAGCGTAGAAGTTGAGGCGGCTGTTGAGGTATCCTGGGCCTTGGCTGTGTGGGGCTTTGTGTGCGTGGGTGAGGAGACGGAAGGTGATTCTCTTGTTGACCGGGAGCCAGTGCAGATCTCTCAGGTGTCCGGATATGTGGCTGCGACGGGGGATGTCCAGGATGAGTCGTGCTGAGGCGTTCTGGATCCGCTGGAGTCTCTTCTGGAGTTTGGCGGTGGTTCCGGCTTAGAGGGTGTTGCCGTAGTCCAGACGGCTGGTGACGAAGGCCTGGGTGACTGTCTTCCTGGTCTCGGTGGGGATCCACTGGAAGATCTTGCGTAGCATGCGCAGGATGTTGAAGCACGACGAGGAGACGGCGTTGACTTGTCTCGTCATGGAGAGGGAGGAGTTCAGGATGAAGCCCAGGTTGCGTGCGTGGTCTGTTGGTTTGGGTGCGCTGCCTAGGGCGGGGGGCCACCAGGAGTCATCCCACGCAGCGGGTGAGGATCCCAGGATGAGGACTTCCGTCTTGTCTGAGTTCAGTTTCAGGCGGCTGTTCTTCATCCATTCGGCTACCTCTTTCATCCCTTCATGGAGGTTGGCTCTGGCGGTGGCGGGGTCATTGGTAAGGGAGAGGATCAGCTGGGTGTCATCGGCGTAGGAGATGATGTTGAGGTTGTGCTGGCGTGCGATGTCTGCGAGTGGGCTCATGTAGATGTTGAAGAGGGTTGGGCTGAGCGAGGAGCCTTGAGGGACGCCGCAGATGACTTTGGTGGCTTCAGATCTGAACGGGGGAGGCGGACTCTCTGTGTCCTCCCGGCGAGGAAGGAGATGATCCACTCCAGTGCCTTCTCCTGGACTCCGACGTTGCTGAGGCGTTGTACTAGGGTACGATGGCAGACAGTGTCGAAGGCCGCGGAGAGGTTGAGGAGGATGAGGGCCGCTGTTTCTCTGTTGTCGAGCAGCGCTCTGATGTCATCGGTGACTGCGATCAGGGCGGTCTCAGTGCTGTGGTTGGCCCGGAAGCCAGACTGCGAGGTGTCGAGGGATCCGTTCGTCTCGAGGAAGGCGGCCAGCTGCTTGTTGACGGTCTTCTCGATGACTTTTGCAGGAAACGGGAGCAGCGAGATGGGGCGGTAGTTCTTGAGGTCGGTGGGGTCGGCCGATGGTTTCTTGAGTAGAGCGCTGAGTTCGGCGTGCTTCCAGCTCTCCGGGAAGGTAGCGGTGTCGAAGGAGGTGTTGATGATGTCCCGCAGGTGGGGTGCGATGACAGCGTCGGCCTTGTTGAAGACGTGGTGAGGGCAGGGGTCGGTCGGTGATCCGGAGTGGATGGAGTTCATCGTGCGGACGGTGTCTTCGGTGCTGATCGGGGTCCAGGCGCGGAGGGTGGCGGTGGGGGGCGGTGGTTCAGTCGAGGCGTGCGTCGGTTGAGTGCTGAAGCTGTTGTGTATGTCCGTGATCTTGTTGTGGAAGTAGGAAGCGAGGGAGTTGCAGAGGTCTTGCGAAGGGGTGATGTCGTTGTTTCCAGCGTTGGGGTTGGAGAGCTCTTTGACGATGTTGAAGAGTTCTTTGCTGTTGTGTGCGTTGTTGTCCAGTCGTTCCTTGAATGCAGTTTTCTTGGTGGCGCGGTGGCATGATGACAGTGAGTGCTTATGGTTTGCTGGTGGTTGCAGGTGGTTGGCAACTGCACTCATTTGTGAGGACTTTAACTTATTTCTCATAATTTTTGCCCAGGACAAGAGAGAGAAGGGCAGAAATTGAGAAAGATAGGAAACAGTGACAAATGGAGAATTCAGGGATGGAAATGATTCTGCAAGAGTGAGCTGCAAATATAGGGCTACTAGTCTGGTGTAATAAAGAAGAATCTAGCAAAATCAATATTCAGCAGTTTTGGTATTCCACAACCCTGACATTCAGCAGTGCCAGTGGCAGGCTCTAAACAAACAGCCTCTTTAAATGTATTATTTACAAATTAAGCCCTGGCTACTTCCATACTATCTGTACACTGTCTACCAGGTTCCTCCAGCATAGGATTCAGATGGTCAGATTCAATCCAGCTTTAAGGATGTGTACATCGGACACAATTAAATGCATAAATTATAAATCACACTCATTTACATAGAGCATAGCTATCTCACAAATCTACATGATTTGATCTCTTGCCGGTTAAGTTCTAATTTATTATCGCCTATCAAACTTTTCTTAATATCAGCATTTCTTCCCCCTCCTCGTCCTCCTATCACTAACTCATACAAATCTTAGACTCTCCACCTTCGGATTCCAAAGTCTAAATTTTAATTCCCACTGCTCTTCAATCCACATTTACCTTTAATCTCCACCTTCAACACCACATCATTCTCACTGAATGGTTCCGTATCCCACTCATTCTTGTGCCTGATATAATTCTCCAATCACAGTATTTGTCATACAACAAGTTTAGCAGAGACCTAAGCCAGAGTTTCAGGTCAGACGGGATTTCAGACCATCATCTGCTTGCCATGCTCTGTCCCAACAGTGCACAACTGTTTAATATTTTAAACCAACTATAATCTATTGTCTTAATGGCCCCGCGGGAGTCGGTGCCCGTCCTGCTTCAGCACTTGGACCGTTTCGGTGCGGCTTCGGGTCTGAGAATTAACTGTGGGAAGTCCCTGATTTTCCCCCTGGCGGGTTACGGCATGGGACCGCTGATGGCCCTGCCGGATCTAGGGCGACGATGGGAGCAGGAGGCGTTCCGGTATCTCGGGATCCAGGTAGCTCCAACAGATGCGGAGGGGTTGGCCCGTAATATTGACTGGGTCCTCAAATCCAAACAATTGGTCACTTTCTGGAACTCCTTGCAACTATCCCTTATGGGGCGACTGGCTGTCGCAAAGATGGTGATGCTCCCTAGGACGCTCTATGTCCTTCAGAATTCCCTGTGCCGATCCCCTCGCGCATTTTCCGCACACTTAACACGTTGCTTACGTCGTTACTCTGGGCGGGCCGGCGTAGCCGAGTTGCCCTCCATACCGGTGTCCGAACATGGGAGGAGGGGGGGTTAGAGGCGCCTAGATTTGAACTGTACTACTATGCGGCACAACTGTTACCAGCTGCACGGTGGTTCGCGGATGGAGATAGCTGGGAGATGAGTCTACTGGCCGGCAGAACTGATGAGCGAGTATTGCAGGTGGCATTGATGCGGGGACGGGGAGCAGATGAGGCCCTGCCCTATGTGGTGCGCCACACCGCTGCAGTTTGGCAGCGGTTCGTGGAGAAAATACTAAGGCAAGCCCCCTTTCATAGGGAGTTGCCGGTGTGGATCCTGGACCCTGTAGTTGACATGGCAGAACACATGTCCTTTAGGGATTGGAGAATGGGAGGATGCGAGACTTTGGCGGACCTTTATCCCAACGAGTCATTCAAATCCTTTGAACAAGCCATGGAATCCTTTGGCCTGGGGGAGGGGCAATATTTGCAATACCGGGGCCTTCAGGAGGTAGCAAGGGCGACATGGCCCCAGTTCCCTGAGGCGCCCTGTTGTCCCACACCCTGAACATCCTCCTCTCTTGTGGTAGTGGGCGTAAACTGATATCTCTGCTGTATTCGGCCATGAGGCGGGACTCGACCCCTCCAATTTCACCTTTCTGGGGGGCCTGGGAGACAGACCTGGGGCTCACTCTGAACCCGGGACAGGGTAAGCGCGTAGGGAGCCTTACCCATGAAGTGTCCTGCAATGCGAGATTCAAATTGACACATTTCAACTTTATGCATCGTGCCTACTTAACCCCGCTTTCCTTGAAGTGTATTTCGGAAGACAGGGAGGGAAACTGCCCCAGATGTGGGATGGAGAAAGCGGGGTTCCTACACATTGCCTGGGATTGCCCCATGGTCATTAGCTTCTAGAGAGGGGTGGTGGATCGTATACATGCCGTAACCGGCCTCCGGATTGACCTCACCCCGCTTCACTGCCTATTAGCCTTTGTCCCTAAGCCTAGGAAGAGGAACCTTTCCTACAAACTATTGCAAATAATGTTGGTGCTGGCGAGGCGTAGGGTAGCGATCACCTGGATGGGGCGGACGGCTCCTGAGTTGTCAGCTTGGCATAGAGATGTAAGGGAGTGGTCACTGGCTGAGAAGACGCTTATGCAGAGTACCCGCAGGGATGGGAGGTTGCAGGATGATCTCCTTGCATGGCGAGTCATGTGTGCCACAGAGTTGTCTCACAGCGACTCAGATGGCACGAGTGCTGAACTTTTCTCTTCAGAGGAATCGGGGTCTGAGAGGGAGGATGAGGGGAGTGGGGAGGTTGGGGCCACTCCAATATAAGTGCACTGCCTGTTACTCGACAGTATTTCATGTTATTAATGTGATTCTTACGTTGCTCATGAACACAGCCTGAACTGTACTCACTGTACCACATAGTGCCATAATGAGGTTATCGTACTGTATACAAATTTTTGATGATATACACATTTTTGATGATTGATGCCAATTTATGGGGGGGATTGGTTTTCTATGTTGCAAAATCAAAAATAAAGTAAAAAAAAAAAACTATAATCTATTGTCTTCCTAAATCTAATTTAACATCAAACATAATCCTCAACACAGAGAACCAATATTAGTTGTGTCCTATGGCAGAACAGGATCTCAAGGTGCTTCCTTCACTAGCGGGGGATCGCGTTTCTTGATGTTCCATTCTGTTCATAGGCGCAGACCGTAGAATAGCCATCTCTTACCTCCAGGTTTGGTGCAGGCTCCCAGCAGGTTGACCACATTCAGATGGTGCCCAATGTGGATGAGAATCTTCAGCTCAGACATCAGAGCTTTGCACTCATTGGCAGTGGCACATTCTGCTTAAAAGAAAGAGGAACGATCACTTGCTACACAGATAGATGACCTGCAAACCTTGTTAGAATGTGCAGGACGAGGCAAAAAAAGATTTAACAATTTTGTCAATTTAAAATCTGTCAGGCATTTGTGAACTGACAAATACTTCAGAGGTTTTAAGACAATATACTCAATCTAACAACATCGAAAAAAAAACAAAGTCTTTTTCAGGCATACGTCACATTTCTGTTACTGGATTTCTGTATGTACAGTGAGTTTTGATTATTGCAGACACTTTGAACTTATCTCAAAGAATACCTTAAAGTGCTTTTAATCAAGAAATGTGAGATTCAGAAGAACAAAGCTGCAGTGGGAATAACACTGCTGCATGCTCACACATGCAGGTATGCACGCACACACTCTCTGCACTATGGAAAAGCATTGACTTCCATGAAGGGTCAATTAAAAATGTTGCTAAATGTCCACCAGGATGTGGAGGTAAGCTGTGCAGAGGGTCAAACAAACTATTTCTACTTTGAAGCATTTGAAAACACACATAATGAGGAACTGTCTCCTAGTGCTATGTATGCTCTACTGCAAACATATATGTATTATATACTGGCAGTATGTTTCCATTAAAAAATGTCATGAGTTATGTAACGTGTGATGTCATAAGCAATCAATTGCAGGGGTGTAAGTTATAGTTAGCTCAGGTAACTATAACTGCTGAATGGTTTTGTGCCTGTAAAATATAAGCCTAACTATAACGTCCCAGTAACCTTTGGATTTATAGTGAATGTATATGTATATGTATGTAAATGTAACAAACAAGGGAGGTACCCTATTTTCTAAGATAGGGACAGGGTGGATTCAAGAGTACAAATGGTATCCCAATTAAGAGGCACAGAAATCCCCAATATATATTATCTGATTTTATGGCAAGGTCTATTGTCATTCAGTATTTGTCATACAAAAAACAAACATATATAAGGCGTGTCAGCAAACAACACAGTATGATAAATCCACAGAATCAAGAGAAATGATATAAACATTTTTCATATATTTATTACAATCAAAAGGTTAGCCCAGCTGTACAGGAAGTCCTTTTATTGCCTAGTATATGTGTGTTGTAAGTATGAGTATCTCATAATTTGAATACTTTTTTTTAAGAAAATGATACAATCTATGATAGTTCGACCATTAGAGTAAATCTCAGCCAGAACACCTGTTGAGAGTAAAAATATGTCATTAGATCATGTCAGAATGAGGGTTTCCTTTTCCTTTTCCTTTTCTTTCTTGAGTAGGCCGCCTTCTTCTATCACCCCATGCCTATTCTATCTGTTACTTTACTTATTCGTCCCATATTAGATCCTCTTCTCCAATAGTGATGGTTAAACTTTTGGGCCAAAATGTGAATTTATATACGATACATGGCCCGATCAGTACTAGTACAGATCTGCTGGCCATATATACACTGGTTTCAGTGTATATATGACAGTTGACGATTAAGTATGGACTGATGGATACAACATGACCTTAATCCTGCGTTGTATGAAGAACATTTATTGATCTATAATGTGACTACAGTGTCTGAATTGGGTAATCAAATTGAATATGACACATGAGCTGCGTATGTAAATAACATGATGTGATATGTATATTTTGCTTGTAAATATTGACCTAGTCTCTCCCAATATTAGTGTAAATATATTTTGTAACTCATCAATGTGTATGTAATGAAATGCGACCATTGTATATAACATGGAATATATATATTCATATATTCTTTTTCTGTATTTTTTCTTTAGTGTATATTGTTTTTCAGGTATGTGCGAAAGACGGTCACCTGATGAAGGCAGATTGCCGAAACGCGCGTAGTCAAAAACCACCGCTGTGCCTACTTTAAAAGAATATTGACCGGTATATATGTGTTTTCTATACATGATGTTTTGAACTATTAATATTTGGATGATGTACTAAAAAAACGAAAAAATCTAAAAATGTTTATAAAAGTAATTTGAAACAAAATTTTAAGATGAAATAAAAATGTTTTTTTATATACAACTAAACTCTGCTCTTATATATGTAGTCGTAGTCTCAACTTTTTGGTGTAAAAGGAGAGATTTGGCAGTGATTAATTGAGTGTTTTGCTATAGTTTTTCATTTTTTACAATGAAATCAAAAGGTTAAAATCATAAGTACATAAAAACATTTCATTACAATATTTTTAGAAAACATAGTCGACGCGGCGTTTAGGTCAGTTAGTTGATGTTCACCATCTTCAGAACAGTTTTCTAGACAATGGAAACAGTTTATTTATATATACTTGTGTTGCTGACACCACCACTACAACAATAACTTATACTAGCGTATTCACAATGAGCAGGGATCAAGGACATAATCTAAGTCTCCTTAACCCCCCATAATAATTGTCATATTATCATAACAGAATTATTATTAAAAACACAGTATTATTTAAAAAAACATAGATTCCAATACCTAATCTCTAATAGCTCAGTATGAATTTAATGATGGTTTCCCTCGACATCAGTACATAACACACATCAATTTGGATATTGTACCTCTATTTTATGAAAACGCTGAGTTTTTATTCTTTTCCTCAGTATTTAGTCTTGAGAAAGATATGATGGGATCTTGAAGATACCCCAAATATTAAAACCTGTAAGTTGTCAAAGAGAAAGGTTTTCTTAATACCTTCTCTATAAGTCAGAAAACTAATTGTTCTGAACAAGATAGTAGCTAAATTAAACCTACCCTTGTATAAATGTACAGGAACAATGGACCTTTGTTGGAGCCACCGTCTTGACAGGATAAAAACATATACTATTTGGGCAAAAACATTATTAAAATTGCTATACATTTACTACCAGTCTGAAGTTTAGAACCTGTTTAACTTAGTTTAACTTGCCTTATATTATATGTAAGGCCAACAGGGTATGCCACAGGAACCTGTTTAGGTCAACAGATGTATCACGTCTGGATAGCGGATGATAACCACAGAGCGTCTTTCAATTCTGGCAACTCTGTAGATGTAATATCCTGTATTAGATATGCATAATACTCCATGTTCTGTTTTAATGAATATTATTTCTCTGTATTTCTATAAGGCAGATTGGCTGTTCATTACCTGTAGTCAGATAATGATATTTCAGATCAGCAGGGGTCCAGGTAAACCTACTACTGTGGCGGCTATCTTTTTAAAAAAATCAGACATGACTTTTGTCGTTCGTTTGATCATATTTACGGCTGTCTACCATAGTGTAATTTAAAAAAAGCCTTCCTACGTCTCACTCCCCTTAGAAATCAGATGCGGCTTCCCTGCGCTCAACAAAGTCACTTCCGGGTATCGGCGTGACTTGTTGGTGCAGTGGCGCGCTATTAAATACATTATGTGCCTGGTTAGAGGTCAGACGGGTGTCTGGCACATAAATCTTTAAACATTGAAAAAAAAACGCTTGTACTTACGGTGGGCGATGTATTTTCATAGGAATCTTTAATCCCGCCTTAGTTATAAAAAAGCTGAATATTATATCTCTCATTAAATAAAAGCCTACATTTCCTTTCTTTTGGGAGCGGCCATCTTGGAACTGGCAAGACGTATCCTATTTTCCTTGTAAACGTCACATTAGTCAAGTACATTATAGTATAGTATTCTTATAAAGTATACTGTTGTACCTGATTCGCAATATGTTTTCTTGCATTATTTACACTTCCCAATGGGCCCAAAATCTTTTCTAAAATCAGGAACAAAGGATTTTGGAAAGAGGTTTTTTTTATATGTATTGTTATCCTATGTTTTTTTAATCAAAGATAAAATAATTTTTACACATACTGTTTTTAAGGTATTATATTGATGTGATAGTTTTCTGTGCAGAATCAAATTAATAAATTCCTTCAGGAATGAAATAATGTTTTAAATGATATTGTGAGAATTATTCTCCTGGCAACTCAATATACTGACCCACTGTGACTGGAGTGTTAGTAGCGTAAGAGTGAAATTTGTATGTGGTTTGTTAAATCGGCATGTTATAATCCCAAAGGGAATTGTTTTTAGACTTCAAGTCTTGTGTGGGGTCCTATTCCTTTGGGTTTTTGGACCCCTCTCTTTTTATTTGAGATAGAAATAATCAAGACCAACTTAAGAGGTGGCAATCAGATGATCAAAAGAAACAAAAGGGAACAGTACTATATGTCCCGTTTTGACACTTTTAGAAAAGGCCTGAACAGCAAAGAAGACTGGGAGAGGTTAATATGAACATCTGGGTCCGAGTAACTTGTAGATATTTATGGGCTTTACATCTGGAAACTCATAGATTACAGTAAGTCCCTGTACTACCCCAAAGATCCAGTGGTCAATAGATAGAATAAGAGGAGGAGGGAGGAAATAGAAATTAAAACCATGACCACTTAGAAAGAAAGAACACGCATCTATAGTAACAGTGTATCCTACAGTAGGATAGTATTAGAAATATAACCTGTTCCAACAATGGCAAAAATATTTTGTGAGTTAAGGTATATATTAAGTCTAATATTTGACTATTACAACACAATGGAAACTTAATACCAATGACTTTTATTAAATCTTAAACGCAAAGAAGTTCAAGCTCTGTATCAATAATCATGAGAATATATCCAGTAACCGGTGGGTAATGTAACTCTTCAACCATTCGGTAAGGACCAATAAGTTAAGGATGGCCGTATCCATTTAAAAAAAAAAAAACCTTGTTCCAAAATCCTTTGTTTCTGATTTTCATAAAGACTTTGGTTAATGGGGAAGTATATTAATGCAAGAAAACATTTTGCGAATCAGGTACAACAGTAACAGTATACTTTATAAGAAATTTGTCTTTACTGTAATGTACTTGACTAATGTGACGTTTACAAGGAAAATAGGATACAACTTGCCAGTTCCAAGATGGCCGCTCCCAAATGAAAGGACATTTAGGCCTTTGTTTTTTGAGAGATATAATATTCAGCTTTTTTATAACTAAGGCAAAATGAGATATTCCTACGAAAATACATCGGCCCCAAGCGTTTTTTTTTCAATGTTTAAAGTTTTACGTGCAAGACACCTGTATGACCTCTGACCCGGCACATAAAGTATTTAATAGCGCGCCACTGCGCCAACAAGTATCACCGATACCCGGAAGTGACTTCGTTGGACGCAGGGAGGCGGCATCTGATTTCTAAGGTGACTGAGACCTAGGAAGGCTATTTTAAAATTACATTTTAATGTAATGAAATGTTTTTATGTACTTATGTTTTTAACCTTTTGATTGTAATAAATATATGAAAAATGTTTATATCATTTCTCTTGATTCTGTAGATTTATCATACTGTGTGGTCTGCTGACACGCCTTATAAATGTTTGTTTTTTGTATGACAATTACTGAATGACAATACACCTTGCTATAAAATCAGATATATCTCGGCAATTTCTGTGCCTCTTAATTGGGACACCGTTTGTACTCTATGTATGTAAATGTACATTCACTGAAAAAAACAAATGTTAATGTAAAGTTATAGTTAGGTGAAACTTTCAGTGACAATATAATATCTTGAACTCAAACAAACTACTGACATTCACCCGTTACAGTTATCCCAAGTAATGGAAAGTTCATCCAGTGCACCACACAACAATTGTACATTTGAATTTTAGCATAGACAAACAGTCAAGACAAAGGGAAAAACATAAATCTCAAAAAGAAACAAGCAACCATGTATAAACATATTGCTATATATTTACAAAGGTAAGTATCACTAGACAATAGTGATTGTACTGAGCACCTTGATGTGAGTGTACCAAGGGACACCATACCAAATACATTGGGGACATGGAAAAACAGTATTGTGGGCATATTATGATAATGTCAAAGATGCAAAATAATACCACAAGCCCTTAGTAATACCATTGGACATGCTTGGGTGGAGGTACACTGGGATTCCTCTATTGGATATGTCATTAATTCCACATTATGTTCGCTTAAGTGCCATTCCCTTTGAAGTAAAATCTTCTGCTTAGAATGCGTTTATCTACACACAATTTTACTATGAGTAATCCCAATCATTGGATGAGTGAATTACTAACATCATCATTGCTGTTCTTTCTTAACAATTGCCCTGAAGAAATCCAATGTCTTGGACAAAATGTGTTTGTATTACTGATCTATGCGTTTTGCATACTTTACTCTCTGCTCATGGCGAAATGTTTATGCACTGGATTGTTTCATCTCTTATTTCCGTTCTTTCACTTGTTTTCCTATTGTTTGGGTACTTGGTTCCATGGTATCTTTTATCTGTTGGAAAGCCCCTGGTCACTCATTTTTCCTTATGGTTTGATTGGCCATTTTGGTGTTCTGTTTTGCATTTTTAGGTGTCCAACGGTATTACTAGGGGCTTGTGGTATTATTTTGCATATTTGGGATTATCATAATATGTACACATGATACTGTTTTTCACTGTGCCCAATGTATTTGGTATGGTGCACTCATATCAAAGTGCTCAGTACTATCACTATTGTCTAGTGATACTTACCTTTGTAACTATATAATAGTGTGTTTATACATGGATGCTTGTTTCTTTTGGTGATTTCTTTTCTTCCCTTTGTCTTGACGGTTTGTCTATGTTAATAGTTTAATATATTTCTTACTTTCTTACTGGGTTTGTTTTCCAAAATGACTGCAGTTTCTGTGTAGTATATATATATATATATATATATATATATATATATATATATATATATATATATATATATATATATATATATATATATATATATATATATATATATATATATATATGATTCAAAGTCCTGCTCCGTTCTTCACTTGAGGAAAAGCATTCCTATAAACAACGAAAGCCACAGGTACAGACCACTCCACAGCGCTGAGTTTAGAAATTCAAAGGTGGTTTATTCTCTCGTGATTGCCAGCATGACGCGTTTCGGCTACGACACGGTAGCCTTGATCACATGCCAGACAGAACCAATGACAGTGAATAAATAGGGCGCACAATTAACACACAAAGGGGGCGTGTACATTCATAGACACTGAAAACATATATAGTTTACATCACATCCTGGTAAAAAACAGACCCCGTTTTTGCAAAAGTTAAATACATAAATTCGTAAATAAATGTTGAACATGCTTAATATATACAACCTATCAATTAAAATCATTTTTAAAGGTTGAGAGTTTATATGATCATAAAACTATTTATATGCAGCATATTTTTAAAATATACAGTGATGTCCTGCTTTAGGGATCAGGGGTCTACAGGATGAAAATACATATCTGTTTCTCAAAGATACGTACGAGCAGTGTCTGCTGCCCTTCGGTGTTGCTAAAGTGCTAGTGCTGAAATTTTTAATCATTTTGTGCAAACACGCGTGCAAAGTGCAAAGTGCAAAGTGCAAAATCAGCTTTGACTAAGAGACAGATCCCTGTCTCATATGTAACTCATTGTTCAAACGCTGATAATATAAATAGCGTGAAGGGGAGGGGGGGGGGAGGGCAGAAGCGTTCAAAACCCATGTTATGTCTATTAAGAGGTTTACATGTATTAATACCAAAATTACAAACGTCAACTACCTGTACCCCATTTTATACAGTAGAAATTTATGAATTCATGAAATGATGTCAAAAGTCAGAAACGTCCTGTGGGAGACCTAAACTTATGGCATAGTGCCCTTTTCATCCCACATTCGGTTACTGATGCTATATATATATATATATATATATATATATATATATATATATATATACGAAACACTTCGTTATCCAACGAAAAATGGACGGCACTCCAAGTCTTTTGTCCAGCAAAGGAATTTTATTTGGCAGACCCCCTGCCCCCTCGACAAACGCGTTTCGCCACAAAAAAAAAAAATAATAATAATAATAATATATATATATATTTTTTTTTTTAATGTCACATGATGGTATGTCTTTAGTTTTGTTCTTATGTATATGTATTTGTTATTTATATATGTGTATGTATGTTACTATGCAGCCCTGAAGAAGTCCAATGTCTTGGACAAAATGCGTTGTTTTCCACTGTATATACAGTCAACATCTGTTCCAATTTGAATAAAAAGAAGATTTTAAACGCATCTTTGGAAATTGAATCATACTTCCTGGTTATTCAAATGTACAATTGTTGTGTGGGGCACCAGCTGAACTTTGTTCAGCTCTGTATAGTCCTGTTAGGACCGCACCTTGACAGTGGGTGCTCGATCTGTGTGCACATAGTTAAAACATATGGCAATTGCCTCTATTACAAAAAAGTTGGGCATATAATGATAGGTGCGTTGGCTGGTAGGGTTTTCACTGTCGTGTTTAGATGTTATATTATCAATGTTGTCATAGAAGATGTCATTAGTGATGTAATATGTGGGGAAATTAGCATTGCACAGCAAGGGCACAAGGTATATTTACTTTAGGATACGAGTTATTGTTATGTAACTTGAGATAAATATAACTGGTGAATTTCAGTGTTTTTTTTTGTTCAAAATGTTACGCTGCCATTGAATTTTTCACCTAAGTATATTGTTACATTAACTTTTGTTTTTTTCTGTGAATTTCTAGATTTTTTTAAACGCAAAGTATTAATTTATTACCATACATAAAGTCAACCCCCAGCATCACACATCATTTGTCCATGCGCCACGAGAGGTTGGCCTGAGGCCAGATCCTGTGGTCAATCATCCCCTCTCAGGCAAGCAACCCCACGCTGTGCTCGGCCGTAAGGTAGTTTCCTATGGAGGGGGGACTACTGTGTCCGGGGGAAGGTTCCCTGGGACCCAGTTTGTGAGATGGCCCCTAGGGGATTGGGACCCCGGGACTATAATAGGTTTGGGAAGGGGGCTGCACAGCCCCACTCCCTTTAAAGTTTAGTTTCTAGTTGAGCGCGGGGATGGGGGTCCCTGCGGTCTTATGGCTCCGGCAGGTGGCCCTGCACAGCCCACCTTCCTTTCCTGTTTAGATCGTCCTGAGGGAAAGGGTCCCTGGAGCTTTTCAAGGCTTGGGAGGGGGGCTTTGTGGCCCCTACCTTTTCTATAAAATTGACCAAGCCTAATAAGGCTCAGGGAGCGAGCTGTGTGCCCCCTACCGTTAATTAATGTAGTGGGCTCCGGGGGATCACAACGACTGGTATATACTCAAGGTATTCAGGCGTAAAATATAAGCCTGAGAATCTATGCAACATTGATGCTCTGACAAAGTTCATGTTCTTTATGTGGGATCAAGAGTTCTAAATTTAGGTCATGGAGCAATGATATTTTTATATTTCTGATCATAATGAAAGTTGCAATACATTTTTAGGGATTTGAAACAATAGCAACATAATTCAGAGGACCAGCAGTCCCCAGGGCACATTTCTATGGTGGCTTGACCACCTCAACCCATTTCTGCTGAACTCAGAACAGTATGGTGTGGGGGGGGGGGCATAATTCCAGAAATCAGGATGCAATCGGAAGGAGAGTGGGAGCATACATTTAGACAGTACTAATAATAGCAATGAGCAGTTGTTTACCCGATGCAAATTTGCAATCTTAGTCAAAGTGGGACACAATGTTTTGTTCACAATCACATACTTGTTTGTCAATTGTTTTGTCAATTGCTAAAGCTAAACTGAGATCCAAATATCCAAGATCAAAAGTCAGCAACTTAGGGGGCCATTTAGAATTTGGCTGGGGGGTCTACCTTCCTGAGTTGGGGTTGCTCCCTCCGACCAAACTTGCAGTCCCCCGGATTCACTTAGAGGTCGGAAAACATTTAGGTTTCTGCCATTGGTGCCTCAGCTGTCTATGGCAGTAGAAAACCTATGACCAAGAGCTCAGGACTTGGGCAAAAAATGTGTCAAGGTATATAGAAGATTGTGAAAATCAAAGTGTGGAAAGCTGTCCCAACATGACCATAAAAGGGCCAAGAGATATGACTAACCTTCTGGAGTTTTTGTAATGTAATTTGTAGAGTGTGCTGTTACAAAAGCTCCTGGTGTCAAGCTGCTAACTTGGTTGAGAGAAAAAGCTGATTAGGTACTGTGACAAGTGTTAAAAAGGATAAAAACAACAAGTATTAAGATTCTTAAAAGGGATTATGTATGGATCTTAGATGAAAAGGAATGATATTAAGACGTTGGTAGTCACCCAGTTGAGAACTTCCTATCCTGGTAAGAGGTTGGCTGGCTCAAGATAGTATTACGCCATGACCTGGGCAAAGTGTATAAACTACCTCTGAATAAATATGGGCCCAGATCCTGGAAGGATTCTGGGGTTCAATTGGAGAAGACTATTGCAAAATTAGAAATGTCATTTATCGCTAAGATGCTGTCAATAGGGAACAGAAACACACAAAGTCAAACATAAATATACCTTTTAGCATCTTCACAGCAACAGTTTTGCAGGTTGAACATTTATCGATCCCAAAAGCAGAGGCTTCCACCACTTTCCCGAAAGCACCATGACCAAGTGTCTTTCCTAAGAAGAAAACACCAAAGAGTGTCAGTTAAAAGAACAAGACCAAAAGGCAAAGTTAAACACTGTGTAAACCAAGAGTATTGTACAACTTCAGAGAATTACTGCAACCACAATCACATGTCCTGTGCATATCCATGTGCAACGTGTGGAATATTTACTAATTTACTAATGAAGAAGGCTTTTCATGGTGGCATGTGTATCCACCAAAACAACACTCACAATTAATCAACCATACTCATAGGGATCTGTAACCCCTAAGGATATACATATCCAGCCTCAGATTTATGTAAGCCTGTAACCAGTTTCCTTAAAAAGTAGTCATCAGAAATATGAAGCAAACCAAACCTCACAAGTGTTTAATTTCCTATGAAACTAGATTCATTTTTAACAGATGAGTCTAATAGGCTACAGCATGCAAATCATTTAAAACAAACTGTGTACACACACAGACACTTACACCACTCCAACACAAACACTCACACCACTCCACCATTATGACTGAATCCTAGGGTGAAACAGTCATGTTCTTGTGTTTGACACAAGCATAATTCCTTGTCTGCCTTTATACACAATGGTAATATGGGGCTGCTCCTCCTCCACCCACTGTGAAAGTAGCCTGACATATTTTACTTTAAGAATCAGCCTTTTGGCTCTGTGGCATCAAGCCCAACATTGGGTTTCCATGCATCACTTACCTAGCCGCAGGCGGTCACGTGGAAACTCCCACTTATTGCTGTCATACATGAGTCGGTCACATTGTTCATCTAAGGGTACTTCGTCTGGATCCATTATGATTGACAGGTAGCCAGTCTTGATGTCCGCTGGCAAGGGCTACAAGGAAGAGTCACATGCCTCATAGTAAGGGTTGTTGCATATGCATGCACTTATCCCTCTTACTAGATAACCCCAATGACTTTTGAACCAAGGGACTATGTTGGGGGCAGATTCCAGGATTAACAATAAAGCCACAGAATAGTTAGCTTATTTCCTTAATATCAAAGAATAAAACGATTCCATTGTTCTCCCAATCTCTCAGAGTACTGCTCTTTGCAAAAGCAAGCCAAGCAGCAGATGCTGGCAAAAGGTTAAAAGAATATTTTTCTACATCCTAATGCAATTCAAATTGTGGCACAGGGACATAAACTGGTGTGAGTATATGTGCATGTGCATCTGTGTGGCTGAGGAGTTGGAAACTAGTTATATTAGCGCCTATGCCCACCTGCTACCTGGCATTAACATATTTTTATTGCCCTGTATCCGCATTCATGCTCCTTTGGCTTAGGTACACCATTAAGGGGGGAATAACTAGTTGTTAACATCATCAGCAGAGGGCTATATCGCCTAATTGTTCTTGTCTTTCACCTACCAACTCAAAGACATTATCTGCAGAGTCCCACAGGGGTCCTCCCTTAGCCCCACACTCCTTAACATTTACCTTACACCCCTTCCAAAGATCGCCGGCTCCCACAGCCTCAGCATCATCAGGTTAGCAGATGACACGCAACTCATCCTGTCCCTCTCAGAAGACCCCATCACACCAAAAACAACTTCAAATGCCTTATGACAGCACCAGCATGTGCACCAACTACCTGAAACTCAATGCCGAGAAAAGAGAAGCCCTGATTTTCGGACCCAACAACTCCCACTGGGACACCACCTGGTGGCTTATTGAATTGGGACCCACTCCCACCCCCACCCCCACTGACAGGGCTCAAAACCTGGGCATCACCCTATACACCAAACTCTCCATGAGACACCAAATCAAAGCTGTCACATCAGCCTGCCTCAACATCCTCCGCATGCTCAGAAATATTTTTAAATGGCCTCCCAAGGACACCAGAAACACCATCACCCAGGCTTTGATCATGAGCAGGCTAGACTATGGAAACAACTCTACTGCGAAATACCCACCCACCTCACACACGTGCTCCAAACCATCCCAATCGCCACAGACTGGTTCTCAACTTACCCCGCTGCACCCACATCACTCCTCACCTCTGCAAACTCCAGTGGCTCCCCTTCTAGAAACGCTGCCACTTTGAGATACTCACCCTCGCCTGCAAAGCGCTCTATCAGAATGGCCCCGCCTACCTCAACTGGCGTCTCGACTTCCAGCAGCCAACCTGCAACCTCCGATCCAACCTCACTGTCACTTGCAAACATTCCCCGGATGTTGCTCTCCTGCTGGATCGCCCTCCCGCTGGACATCAGAACAGCCACCTCACTCACAACATTCCACAAGAAACTCAAGACCTGACTCTTTGACTGATGCTCCAGACCTGCACCAACTCAGCGCCTAGAGCCCTTAATGGGGGATTTGTCCAAACTCTACAAATCCTTTTTACATTACATTACAAGGGGGATGCATGCCACAATACAGACAACAAGACAGCATTCACAAGATGGCTGCCACCATGTGCATGTGACTCCCTCCGGTTCAATGACACAAATACAAAGGTGCCTCAGCCTCTATAATACAGTCTTCTCTGCCTTGCTGACCCTCCCGTGGTATGGCGCGAGCCTTACTTTTTTCAGCTTCCGGATGAACAGGGTAAGAAGGAGCCAGAAAAGCGTGGCTGCGAGGCCGGTGCACACCAAGATGATGACTTCAAGGTTGGATTTTTCCTCCGCGCCTGCATGTTAATGGCATGAAGAGACATGACATCTTTTAACATCACCGTCTGACTCGAAAGCATCCCTTAAATCATTTATGTTTCTAAATCTGAGTGCTCATATCTATATTTCTTACATTTTAACTTGCATAATAATGTCTCTCTATGTGCATTTAGATGAAATCCCTTCTCCAGGTGCTGTTACAATGACCATTTCATGGCACACTCACAGCTTCTGCTGTCTACAAATAAGCCAAACAACTAATTAATTCTGCAGAAGTTTTGCAAGTTGAGGGTATGTATCAGCTCGGAGCAGGAAGGAAAATGTAATTGATGTTGCAAAGCTGCGTAGGGTTTGCCAAGGATCCCTTTCAGCCATAAAGCACGATTGGATAGTAGTTCACTTCTGGGGAAAGGGAGAAAAAGTAATAAAACCGAAATATCCAACCATGTAGGCCCTGAAGGAATGGAGTACCCCTTGAGAGGAGAAGTGTTAGGGGACTGGAAGAGGGCAGGAGAGGCAAAGTGATTAAAGAACTTCTTAAAGTTTGGAAACATGATGCACAGCAAAGCACTGGTCAGCTCACAGAACATGTCATTGAAATGATGCTCACTCACTAAACATGCATTCAACTGATTTCAAATGGAGAATCTTGGGGCTAGATGGATTATTATTCAATGCCCAAAAAGTCGTCGCTTATTGCACACTAACTTTTTGCGACTGGAATCGAATTTTGCAAATCGACCTATGTATTAATAGATCAGAGCACAAAATGAGGAATCAGAAGAGGTTACATAATATTCATTACGCAGGTCCCAATTTGCAATACTCTATTACTGTCTGTAATTTGCCGCAATAGTTTGCAATTGTCTACAATTTGCAAATCAGTTACCACCTCCTTTGTGGAGTCGTTAACTGGTTAATGACTTGCAACCAGAATAGTATTTGCAACCTACTTATATATGCAATACAGAATTGCAGTTTAAAAGGAGCATCCCTTTTATGCCACTTCCTAATTACAATTTAGTATGGGTCATAGAGCCAATTTTACAAGTCAGAGAAACTTCCCGCCTTTTGAAACGGGCTGTATGCATAGTTCAGTCACAGAACCTATAAATTTGTGAATCACAGGGTTTGCAAATGCAAAATCCTTTTGTACATCTGGCGCTATATTTGTACTTTGCTTTGACTTTGGGACTAAGACATAAAGCAAACAGATGTCCCTTGCTACGTCTACATAGAAGAAATCAGACTTGATCCATTCTTGATGTGCATTTTGATGAGGAAGTCTACTATACCATTTGCGCCTGACTTATGACGCATTAGCATGGCAGACACTTGGGCCTTACCTACTGTTCACTGTTCACACAACCAGCTTTGCAACTGATTCCTAAATATAAAGTGGTTCTGAAATAGATGTGCTTCTACTGGTGGATAATAGTATTGTCTATAATTCTAAATCTGCTCATTGCATTGAGACTGAAGAGAGTTGATGTTCATTGAGTATGGGCGGGGACATGCCTTGCTGTTCACAAAACCTCCTGGACTCAAGCCATACTGACAGCTCCTGGTCCTTCCAGAATATCAGAAGCTATCTGTACTTGCAGCTGGTTGTGCCAAAAGCCCCTGATGGAGGTTCTTCTTCACCAAGGACGAAGGAGACCTCACTGCCGAGCAAGCGAACAAACAGCTCTCTTGATTATTCCTGTTGCCCACCGAACAAGTGGCTTGTGATGGAAGAAGTGTCATTGGTGTGGGCATAAGCAGTGGCATGCAGCATATCATCTCTTACTGCCCGGTGTTGATGTTAAGGAGTTCAAGCATATGTGCACATATACGTCTGGAATGGGTCTGTGCCCAGAGGTTTGTGACTATTGGGCTACACCTCATGGTGTCTAATGCTATCAGAATTCACATCAATGCTCATCTTATGAATGCAGCCTTATAGGAAGCAAGCTTACTTTAGGAACCAATCCACATACTGGACTTTGAATCTCATGGAACACCTAGGCCACATGCTGGCACTCTGATCGGCAGTCTCGCGGTCAGGTCTGCCTTCTTCCTTAGGGGAGAGTGTCCATAATGACCAGGAGTGAGGTGGCCAGACTACTTTTTGTGCCCTTTACTGGGTGGACTGCGCGTGCACTGGCTTGAGCGACAAGTTGTTGGTGCCATATAACTGTAGGGGTGAGTATTGCTCCATGCCTAAAAGAGTCCATGCCATGAAGATGTCACAAAGCATCTCACTGTCCCAGTTGACATCATCAAGCAAAGCAACCATTATAGAATACTTATTGTAGGTGATTGCCAGAGATGCTAGACTGGAGAATGAGCAGTATTTTTCTCTACACTGAATGTTCCCTTTAAGGCTATAAGAAAAGGCGTGGCTTAAATATTATAGGCGGAACCAGGAACTCGCATGAGTCGAAACACATCAAATAATAGCAGCCTTACCTTCAATCGTAACATATGCTGATGTATTGACGTGGCCCATCTCGTTGCTGGCTTGACACTCATACATGCCTTGATCTTCTTTCTTCACACGGTCAATTATCAGACTGTTATTGACCAGCAGGGATATGCCTAAGAATGGAATTCCAATGAATAAGACAAGCTGGAAACATGTAATAACCATTGCTGGTGGACATAGCGGAGACATTTGGGTAACGCCAACCCTGAGAACTGCAAGGGGATGAGGGTGCTAAAGGAAGCCAGGGACACAGGGTCTTACCTGACCACTGAGCAGTACATGCAATGCTCCACCATGTATGTATTCCAATGACACCTCCCATGTTTCCACTAGTAGAACGGGGGAGCCACTTAAAGGATTTTCCTGACTGATTCATTAACAAGTACGTTTCGGCCAATAGTAACTCTGCTTATGTTAATGGTGAGACAATGGGCAGTAATTGGAATTCCTAAGGAAACACGTATTGGCTGTTTTGGAGTCTGATCTTTTCTGACTTATTGGATTTTATCATTTTTAACAAAGTACATGATTTTGAAGAGAAAATGTCGGAGTTCAGCATTATATAAGTTTGTAATTAACATTTTTTGGTAATTAACATCCTGTTAGAGACAACCCTCAGCATAAGTTGGTGCTCCCTGCCAATTGCAGTAGCCCTAATCATATCACAGTGTTTGTTAACTGTGAGTTAATATTCTTATTCTAGTCAAATTATCACAGTTTGCCTTTGTTGGGTTGTGGCAGAAAGTTGGAAATTGTTCAAGAGATTTATTGCAATAACTGCGCCAAGTCTTGACCAGACCAGCTTTCTATAGTTCAGAGATGGAGGCTGGTCAACAGGCAAGGGTGGTGCTGGCCTTCGCTGGCCAGCTCCTGACACGGTGGTGCCTGTAAATGGAGTAGAGAGGGTGTTGGTTGGTCACACTCTTGGATAAAAAATACATGGTAAGCGTCATGATTTGGGGTGGCTAAACTGGCTAAACCGGCAGATTTCTCGATGACTTGCAATCTATCTACAAAAATGTTTCTGCTGGTATTGGAGAGTGACATGCACGTCTGTCGGTGTCTATTGTGTCTTGGAGTGATGTGCCTTGTAGTGCACTGCTGCAAGCATTAAATGGGGCTCTAACTAGCAACTTCATCGATTTTAGACCCAGTGATCCAGGTTTATGTTAGTTTTCTTTAACAGTTCAACGCCCCCTTAATACTGGCACGACCAGTGGCTGGAAATGCTCCTGGTCCACCCTCCTGTTGGACTCCTGGAATGAAGCTCTGATAAACTACATACCTACCCAAGATCCCTGCCCCACCGTCTCGAATGACCAATTTAACCAAAGGATCAACTCCTCCCTTGACCTAGTTATACCTAAGAAACTTATCCATAAAAAAACTGGAACAACTCCTCTCCGTGGTACTCCTCTACACTGCATGAGTATAAACAAACCTGTAAAAGTCTAGAGAGGAAATGGAGAAGAAATTACGATACAACAAGCAAACAGATCTACACTATCAAAATGTTCCAATCCAAAGTGAAGGAGGCACAAGTGCTATACTATGAGGAAAGAATGAACTCCACCTCAAACGCCCCAGGTGAAAATTCTAAGAATACCAAGCACCTTCTAAAACTAAGTCAGGGATGTTCCAAGGACAGCTCAAAATTACGCTGTGATCACGTTCTCAGGGAAATTCCCTTGATAGACATAGACACCCTAGTTAATATATGTGCCTTAGTAAAATCTGGCTCTCCCAATGACCCAACACCTCTTCAATGTTTTAGTAAGGCCGGGTATACAATCTTCTCAGTGTTGCTGAAGCTGATAAACTCCTCCATTTCAACCAGACTAGTACCCCCACCATGGAAACACGCCATAGTGAGGGCACTATTGAAGAAACCCAGACTTGACCCTGATACACTTGGAAATTATCTCCCTATTTCCCTTCTCCCTGGGATCAGCAAAATGCTAGAAAAGCATGTTAACTCAGTTATCTCTGCTATTCTTGAATCTAATAACATACTCCACCCGTCTCAAACTGGATTTCGCCCCAACACGGGACTGAAACTACATTACTCACAGTGGTTGAAAAGGCCAAAATGATCCTAGACAAAGGAGGATCGACGGCCATCATCCTCTTGGACCTCAGTGCCACATTCGACACTGTTAACTACGACATCCTGATCCACAGATTGAGGAATGTTGGTCTATCAGGTAGTGTCATCACCTGGTTTCAGTCCTTTCTCAGTTGGTCTATCAGGTAGTGTCATCACCTGGTTTCAGTCCTTCCTCAAGGACAGGAGCTTTCAAGTATTTGAAGGAGATAATAATTCAGATCAAATCCCACTTGGCTGCCGCGGCCCTCAGGGCTCATCCCTGACCCTGACGTTGTTCAATGTCTACATGAGCCGGCTGACACAGATTGTCCTCCCCTTTAGGATAGACATTGTTACGTACGCCGATGACACCCAGTTAGTGGTGGCCCTAAATCCCCCAAGATGCACCTCGTCCAGTCTAGGCCCCTGCCTGGAGAGAGTCACTAAATGGATGGAACTTTTCTTCCTCAAACTAAACGGAGATAAAACAGAGCTCATGATGCCAGGCAACTCGTTCATCTCTAGAATCGGCCTAGCTTGGCCAAGCTCTCTTGCCTCCCCACCCACACCCAAAAACTCAGATCTCAAGTCTAGGCATGTGGCTAGATCAGTCACTCACTGTTAATCATCAGGCAATTAAACTGGCAGCATCCTGCGGATGCTCCGTAAAGTTCTTCCGCTCCTCCCTTTTTCAGCAAGAAGACTCATGGCCCAGGCGTTAATCCTCTATCTCCTCGACTATGGAAATGCTCTGTATTTAGGAGCTCCTAGGGCTACCATAAATAAACTGCAAGTCATCCAGAATTGTGCAGTATGGATGCCAACAGCCACTCTGTATGTATAGGCATTTTATATAGCGCACTACTTACCCGTAGGGTCCCAAGGCGCTTCGACCGCTGCAAAACCCTTCCTGGCTTCCCTGAGAGATGGTCCCTTAATGAGTATCTCCAGGGTGAGACCAGGCATCCCCGGCGGTCTGGTGGGGCCGTTAGTGAAGATGAGGCAAGCTAATGCCCAGAGTTGCCGAGTGTGATCGCTGATCAGAGTGGGCACCAAGGCGAGAGAATTATCGAGTCCGCTGACCCTGGTCCAGAAACCTGCCGCGCCGGGAATCGAACCCTGGTCCCGGGCCGTCCTCTGCTCTCGGGTCTGCCGCCTCTAACCAGTGAGCCACACTACTTCACTCTGCAAGGCCTATTCTGAAAACCCTACACTGGCTCCCGGTTGCAGACAGAATAAAATTCAAGTCTCTATGTATTGCCCACAAATCTTTCTGGAAGAAAGGCCTCCGCATCCACCAAGCAATTTTCTCCCCTTACCACCCTAATAGACTCCTTCGTTCATCCAGTCGCTACCCAGCTACGGTCCCTAAAATCAACAGGATGAGAAGTGATGGTCGTTCCTTCCGTTTTATTTCCGCCAAGCTCTGGAACACGCTCCCCCTCCACCTACGATCGGAACCAAATCTCCTTCCCTTCCGTAAACTTTTGAAAACTTGTTTTTTTCAAAACTTCTCCTATTAAGCTGTTGTGACCTGCCTCTCTCTCTGCTAGCGGTGGAACGCCTTTGGGTAGCCATGCGCTCTACAAATATCCATAACATAACATAACATAACATACTCTCCAAGTCCCTCTCATGAGCCCTTCGTGAATGGTCACTGGCGAACCTACCTGAAGCGGGCTTCATTTGGTAGCCATCCTTCAGCCAGGTGATGGTGGGCGTTGGCGTCCCGTTGACCCGGCACTCCAGGTGGAGGGTGCCGCTGCTGTTCACCACCAGTGCGGCCAGCTCCTGCATCACTTGTGGGGCCTCCTTTTCTGTAGTAAGAGGGAAGTGAGCAGAAACATTATTTCACAACGCAGGAGACTCGTAGGTGAGGATAACTATGAATGTAAGAGCAAAGACCAGGTTAAACTTTGATAAGTTACAGATAAATCCTGACCTGGTGGTGTCTTGAACAATGCAGTCTGTATAGACAGTTTTGCATCGCACAACCAGGCAAACCAAATTCTCATATTCATTCCTTTCCAACACACCTTCTGTACAGTCTGGAATCTTTGTGACGTAGGTGCTTGCATTCCTTGGCCTGCAGGGAGGCCCTCTCCTCTAAGGGAGAGCACTTGAGTCTTTGGACATTTTAACCATGCCGAAGCTAGCAAGGGACAATATTTCCTCAAGGGCCAGGCTGTGCCTCTGGTACATGGATGGAAAATGCCTTAAGCGTCGAGCAGAACATTCATTTAAACATTAATAACAACACCTTGTTTTTATTCTGCGAACACTGTAGGATAAGCTACTATTACCACTTTAAAAGTACTAAATGTACTCATCACAGAAGGATGGAAGGCTGAGTCAGGTGGAAGCTTGTGACTAGCAGCTGACCACAGATGTCAGCAGCAAGCGCTTTACTCCCTCCTGCTGGGGAGTCAGCCCTTAGAGAGGGGATCATTTTGCACACTTTGCTGTGAGTATTCTCGGTTGATCCCTGGTTTACAAAAGCTGCGGTAGAAAGAGATGGTTGACTCCTCTTGTCGCGTGCCCTGTGTGTTCCTGGCACACTCTGCGGATGCGGGTGCAGGCTGGGATGAGGTGAGTAAGGCAATGTGGAGAGACGAGGGGTGCTGGGAGAGGCTGAGCTAGGAAGGTGTGTGCTCCTGGTCTGGTCTTCATGCAGTTGGACTTGGAGCTGTCAGAGACGTGTTGTGCTTCACACAGTGGTGTTCTGGCTTCTCCCTCCCAGGGCTGTCTTTATTCAAAACTCAGACACCACTGAGCCTCCAACACAATCTCTTGCACACTTATGTGGAACTCGCCTGTGCAAAAACGTTTCTGTGAGCGGAAATAGCCCGATCCAGATCCCCCATCAGGGTTACCTGACATTTCCGCCAGCAGACTGGATCTACCCCTGCGGTCATCTCCACAGTTTAGTAGCTGGTCTGCTTGGTTGAATCTCCAACCTGGGTAGGACTGGTGCGTTCCTGGCGGTCTAGCAAACTTGTACCCTGGTGAGAATCCCCAAATGTTTTGCATGCCCTTGACATGCATGGGATGTCACTCCCTGAAACGACCAGCAGTAGGTCCCTCACAAGGGATGAAAAGGACAGGGCACACCCCTGTATAACATGGGGGTGCAAGACAAGGGGTTTCTACCGAGAGTAAATTATGTTCATGAGGAGAATTAAAAAAGTAAGGGAAATATGTGCTTATGCATTTTGCCTACAATCTACGTTTTGCATACAGTTCATTGGAATTCTGTGAATCCCTTAAAAAACCATAAAACAATGCAATGTGTAGGCATAAGGTAATGTTGTGCACAGTTACACATTTTCTGTGAATTGGAATCTATGGGGCTTATTTACAAGCCACTTGCGGCGCAGGTGCGTCACTTTTTCCCATATTAAACGTGACGCACCGGTGGCGCATGAGGCTTGTAAATACGCCCCCATATCTTAAACATTGAATATCAGGCCTTGGGAAGCAACGATGCGTGCACAGGGGACTGATGCAGGAAATGACGTGCCACTTCCAGAACTACAGTCAGCTCAACAAGACCTACCTTGGACGAGGAGGGTGGTAAATCGCTCCACCACCTGGTTGTTGTAGCGATTCCTGGCAGTGCAGCGATACCTGCCGGCGCGATCCAGCGACACATTTGTGAGGGTCTGGGTGAAGGTGATGGACTTCCAGTGGTTCTGGGTGACCAGAGGGACAGATGGAAGCTCCTCTGCAGAGGGGTCGAACCAGGTAAGTTCTGTGTAGAGATGGGGGTCTGCCCTGCAGGTGAGATTCACGTCATTGCCTTGTAAGGTATGGGTCTCCGGGCTGGTGCTCAAGCCGGTGTCAACATCTAGAAAGGAAACACAGTGAGTATATTACAATCAGGAGCATGGCGTAAAGTGCAGATTCAATTTAAAGGTAAGGCGAAGTGTTCTACTCTTGCATTAAGAACATTGCCCCCTGCTGACCATTGAGGGAAAGACCAGCATCTTCATGGGGACAATGAACAAGTCCTCAAACCATGAGTTAGGGTGTTTTATTGAGTTTCTCTCAGGCTATAAGCATCCAGCAAAGTTATATCGGAAAGACAAGCCTTTCAAATACAGCTCCAACTGAACTTCAGGGGGCCGAACTCTGGTTTTTAAAACACTTGCATAATGGAGGCAACAGAGGAGGCACGAGCCGGAGGGCTCGGCTCGGAATCTGGCTTGTTAGTCCATCGGGAGAAAGGCTGAGCTCAACCAAGGAGTCCGCTCCACATTCGACGGTAAGGAAAGACCCACAGCTCTGGTGTAGGTAGAGCGAACAGCTGTGGGCTCATCATGACTTCGGGGCAGATGGTCGACCATTTTTAGCAGTCGAAACGGGAAATCAGCCCATTTGCGACCGCTAAAAACGGTTGTAGCATGTACCAAACCTATTTTGCGAGTCTGTAACCTGTTACCGACTCGCAAAATAGGTTTTGTGAGTTGCTATTAGGAAGGGGTGTGCTAAGGGTGTCTCTTCCTAATAGCGGGTCGCAGGGGAATGTAAGATTGTTTTGCACCGCAAATGCAGTCTCAAAACAATCATATTTACAACCAATTTCAAATTGGTGGTAGGCCAATCGCCAATGGGTTCCCAGGGGACCCCTTTCTCTTTGTGATTGGCAGCGAAAATTTGTTTTAAGAGCAGGCAGTGGCTCCACGGACCACTGCCTGCTCTTAAAAAGTGAAACTGAAACGTTTCATTATTAGTTTTTAATTGCATCCCATTTTCTTTTAAGGAAAATGGCCTGCATATCCAAAAAAACTGCTTTATTGAGAAAGTATTCACAGACATTGTGGCCCGCTGACCACAGAAGGCCACCACCCCTGTAAGTGCCGGCCATTCCCAATGAGTCGCAAAATGCGACATGCTTCATGAATATTAATGAGGTAGGTCCTTTGTGACCCATTTGGGAGACCAGTGTTTGCGACTCACAATTTGCAAACTGCAAACAAATGCAAATTGCAAGTCACAAACACTGAGGGTCGTACATCTGAACTCAAGTGCCGAAATACAGCTCCAACGGAGTCAGATAATTTTTAATTTTTCAAAAGGGTTAATCTTTGTACTGTTTTGCTTCTTTGGATGATAAGCTGATGTGCAATTAATCTATTCATTCTTCCCAGTTGTCGACTGAAATACATCTTTATAGATCTTTGTAAGATCTTTTTGACACAGAGTAACGATGTTTTACTCATCTAGACTTGATGACTGCTCTAGACTGAGCTAGTGCTCAATTTGTAAATGAAATCTGTACCAAGGCCCTCGTCAGGAGGCCACCATAGCTTGCACCACCCATTGCCACTGCCAGCGCTGCCACCAGTGCTTAATTTGAGCTGGTGGTCTCAAGTGCTCGGCACCAGCACTTAATTGTCAACACCGGCACTTATGATAGCTGCCACATGGTGGCACTGTTTTTTACAATTAAAAGATGAGCAGAGCAACAGTTGTTTATTAAGTCAATGTACATTAAAACCAGCTAACATCAACCGCTAAAGCCATTCTTATAGCTTTGTGGGCCTTGATTAGTCTGAAATGTCACACTTGTAGAAGAGTGATGGTTAGTAGTTGCATAGGTGCTGTCATTGGCAGCGGCAAAGGGTGTCGCAAGCTGTTGTGGTCTCCTTGTGAGGGGCCTGGCACTTATGTGTTTTTTTACAAATTAGGGACTGACTTTATTCTGTATTGTTTTCCGCTATGTTACAAGATGCCCTTTCTTTCATGCTCTTGCGCCTGTGTCCTACTAAAGTTTTTGCAGTTTTATACCGTATATCCATTAAGATTTCTTATACAATGTCACAATAGTGTAGAATGTGAGGTGCGCATTGTACATATCACAATCCATATCATGATCCCATTCTTTACACTGCACAGGCGCAGATGATGTCTGTATGATTATTTTTCCTGTCTTCAGTGCATATATAAATTCTAAAAATGTCCACTTTGGTGCCCGGGCTGTAGACAGCAGAGCTGAAAACCAAGGTGGTAACAGCCTGCCCACCTAGCACCTAGTGGTGATCATTGCAAAAAAGCTCACCTGTTAAGCGCGCATGACAGCCGGCCAAACAGACATGAGCACTTAGGTTTATCCAACCCGGCGGTGTTGCACAGCTGGACTGGAGAAACACCACATGAGCACTAAGCCACGGTCTGAGCGGCAATGGAGGCCCCTCAGCCCAATCTTGGCGCTGCTCTCATGCTATGTGAGCAGCATCTGGATTGGTGGGGAGCCTGTGCTTGTGTCCCAGGGCCTGCTGGGATACCATCAAGAGTATAGAGGAGCACAGACGCTTCGGCAGCTGAACAGGTACGTTACAAAAAATATAATATCCCCCTACTCCCCTGCCCCCAGTGGAGTTATCTCTCTCTTTCCATCTATCCATTTCCTCTTTCCCCTTCTGTCCTCTCTCACCCCCTATCCCGCCTCTGATTTCTTTCTCTCTACCTTCCGTCTCCCTCCCCCTCTTTCTCCCTCTCTTGAAGGCTCCTGTGCTTTCTGCAATTAACCTGGGGGAGCTGTGGAAACTGACGGATGCAACAGGAGCGGCCCTGGGCTTTCAAACCGGCCTCCAAGGGCTCCTACCCATGGGGGAAATGCCTGGTAGAATCAACGGCCTGTCCGGCCCTGAAGACAGCAGTGTACAGACGGCCAAGCACAATTTCCCAGGGAGGAATACTTTGAAAAAGGAAAAAGTCCTGGGGAGGCGCAGCAATGGGTATCAACTGAGCCTCGCACAGCTGCCAAACTTCAGCATCTCCGTCTGCCTCCTGTATGCCATCGTTTTCCATTTTTTGTCCAACAACGCACGCACAATATCAAATGCTGCGCCCCTTCTCAAAGCTGGGACTTTGAAAATCCCCCAAAAAAGGAAATTGTACGTTGAATTATATAATGTGTAGCTTGTTTCAAAGTTTTGTGGCTTGAACTCCATGCACTGTGAAAGCCACACATAAAGCTAACCCAAAATGACACAAAATTCTGTACAATGGAAGGCTGCAGCCCCTTGATGCTAAACTTACATACAAGAAGTCATTGTCTGCTGAGTTTCTCCAGCTTCAGCAGCACCCTTCGTGCTCCAGGGTCTTCTTTCATTTGTTGGGGCATTTTTAGATTCAATTGTTGCCCCCCCCCCTCCCTCCCCACTCGATCTTTTAATCTTCAAGCACCTGCTTTTGTAGCACATCTTTCGGGGTTTGTGACAAGAAAGGACCATATGGGGCATAAACAGTAACAAATATTCAAAATGCAAGGATCTCCCCATCTTACTTACGAATTATCGTTAGATCTTTCCCGAAACCCTCTGCCCCCTCCCGCCACAGAGCCCCCTTCGGACCTCGCCTCCTCCCTCACAGGGGTCTCACCTTTCTGAGCAGCTGAGCGAGGAAAGCTCGCCCCAGTCTTCACAGTTCTCTGTTCCAATGATCCTTGATTAAAGTGTCTCAAACGAAGAACAGCAGTGGCTTCAGACAGGGTGATCAGGACACCTCGCTTTCATTTATAGCCCTGTATGCTATTATTGGCTATCAGAAATCAATAACTCGGCCACTCTCATAGCTGCATGGAGTGTAATCCTTTCTATTGCATTCTGGGATTTCTAGTCTATTTATATTTTGCTGCTGAGAAATACAGGAAAGTGATGGCTGAAATGCCCGCCGGTTTGCCACATGCGCTCAACGCCAATATCTCTACCCCAAACTGATGCTAGACCTATTGCATTTCCAATGCTTGTCATTGTCTGACCTCTGTGCTGTAGCCTGCTGTACGCAGTGCTCCATTCATAACATTAAGGGATGAGCAGAGTATATTTCTGTACAAACATATTTCGAGACCTCAAAGTGACACTTTTGTTCTAGGCCCCTAAGGAGAAAGAATTGCAGCAGTTGGTTGCACCTTGCCAGGCACATTATAATTTACTTTTTTACTACAGTGCTGAGCACCAGAGCTTTTGCTATTTGCAAATAGTAGGTGTTATTAATACTAATTTAATAGCATTCAATTTAAGGACCTTAGAGGATGTAAGCCTGAGCTATCTTTTCCCAGATTCAGAATTGTGACTCACAGGTCACAGCAGATGCCAGCAGTGAGAGTTTAACTTGCTGACCTGTCATGCAGCTCTTGCCCTATTCTCACTGTGAATATGAAACTTGAATTTGCTGATGCTGAGAGGCGCCCCAGAGGGTGCTGACAGACATCCAAGGGCTCACCAGTAGTGGAAGCAAGCGGGGTGCTGAAAGTGTGCACGAGTACAAGGTGTCCACTCCACATAATTAGAGAAGCATGAGGCAAGGCCTGGCTGGAAGTCACATTCCTCAATAATTAACTCTTGGTGTACCCTCTGCATGGCTGCAGCTCCGAAGAGGAGGGATGCTGGGATGACTGTGGAATATGAACACTGCTCCAGGGCAGGGAATGCCTGGTGAACACCTGCATGCAGAGGGGCCAATTCACAAAGGCCTATTAGAGTAAATAAAGTAGTTCTTCCGTAGTGCGTTTTATGTGGTCTTGCAGGCCTTTGTGACTAGGCCCAAACCCATCTAAAATGGGGATGAAATGGATTCAGTGACTACTTATACACAGGACAACTAGAAACGCTTGTACCCCGTGTTATTATGTTATTGTTTCTTATTAAGTGCAGCAAATCACCCTGAAAGGGTCTCTAGGCCCTTCCCACGTTTACTAAGAGTTAGTGGACATTTCAAGGCCAACGCACAAAGCATACATGTGCACATGAAAGACTGCTCATGTGATGATACTTCTTTGTTATATAAATGCTTGTTTTGGTAAAGCATTTACCCTTGGGTGAAATTCTCCTCCGTCTGTCAGTCTCTTGTACTCAGGGTGCAGAAGGCAGTCATCACTCTCCTAAAGAGGGGAGCTCTTAGGGGGCCTCACTGACCTCAAACCTGACAGAAAAATGGAAGAAACCTCAGTGACTTCCATGATTGATGAGCAGAGTGAGGGAAAAGCAACAGAGGCCCTGCAGGGGGAGGACACAGAGGAGGGCAGCTCTCCTGAGCTAAGGAGGGACACTCGCTCCTCAAACTTGGGGTCTTTCTCCCATGCTCACGCCCCTTTCCCTGATGCATGGTTAGTGTCCCTTTCCTTTCCCACCATGAAAGAACTCTGACACAGGAGTAGTTGATGTTTGTGAATAAACACAAATGGATGATTTTGTGGAATTTGCATAGTCCCTGGTCTTGCACTGTCCCCTTGTCTAACTGTCCCCCGAGCGGGGTAGGGAGGATGCCCTTGCTCCTAATACCAGCATGGGAAATGGGGCCCTGCATGGTCGGGGGATAAAAGACAGTCATACATGTGGTGTAGAGGGTCCACCACGCCACTGGGTCCAGGTGCCACTGCACCTGCCGTCAGTGCCCTATCCTATCCATTGTGTTTCTACTACCCTTGTAAATTCCTTGCAGAACTAAAGACCACATGGAGTCACATGCTCTGCGACTGCGAAACCACCAGTTGGTATGTGCCAGACAGGGCTGGACTGGCCATAGCGGGCACCGGGCGTTTCGCAAACTTCTCAGCTGCACTCCCCCATACCCCATGGGGGGGGGGGGGGGGGGGGCAGCTGAGTAGTTTGCCAGGGCCGGTTTCTGTTCTCAGTCCGGCCCACTGCCAATCAGGCAAGTCTTTGCTGTGTGACTCATTGTGATTGGAAGGTTAAGAGGGAATTAAAGGGGCATCCACCCATCCTTCTGCACTGCAATGCCTTGTATCAATGGTAATCAAAAGAACTTAGGTAATGTAGTGGTTTTGTAGCACTCTGAGGCACTGTTGCGAATAGCAAAACCAGATGTACAACAGTGTCGGAGACACTGTTTGAGATTTCCAAATGGGTCGCAAGGGACCTTCCTCATTAATATTCATGAGGCAGGTCGCAATTTGCGACCAATTGGGCATGGCCGCACTCTTAGGGATGGTGGCCTGCTGGGGTCGGCAGACCACTGTGGCAGTGACTGCTTTTTAAATAAAGATGCTTTTGGAAAAAAATGCAACCCATTTTCCGTAAAGGAAAATGAGATGCTTTTCAAAAAGAGAAATGAAAAGTTTTCTTATCATTTTTTTCACAGGGGGCAGTGGTCCATGAGACGACTGCCTGCTCTGCAAAAAGGTTGGTGCCCCCATTAACAATGGGGAAGGGGTCCCTTACGGGCACCCCTTCCCGTTTGTGAATGGCTTACCACCAATTTGAAATTGGTGCTAAACTGAGTATGTTTTGGGACCGCATTATGATCGAAAAACATTCCTACATACCGGTGCGACTCACTATTACAAAAGGAAGCCTTTGGCCCTCCCCTTCCTAATAACCACACACAACCCCTATTTTGTAAGTCAGTAATAATAATAAATAAATAAATAATAGGTTACCTACTTGTAAAATAGGGTTGGTAGATTTAAAAATACATTTTACCGGTCTCAGGCAGGCCGAGGGTCCATTTGTGGCTAGCAAAATATGTCGGTCATCTAGTCCATGGTGCTTTATGAAAACAAAGTTAACGTGAAGCTGAACTAAACAATAATAAACAACACTGGGGCATATTATCAAGGGGGTTTATCTCCGCTTTTTTGGCTTTAAAAGCCAAGAAAGCGGAGATAAAATTATCTCCCTATTACCTAGCTGTCGCTAACACCAGTTAGCGACAGCTAGTAGGAGATAGCGACCATCTTGGGCCCCACTTTGCATGTCAGTGATATTTATCACTAATGACATGCAAAGTGGGCGTGCCAAGATGTTAGCGACTGGAAACAGTCGCTAACATCGCTATCTCCTATTACCAACTTTTGGAGATATATATATATTTTTTTAATGTCGATTTGTAGAGCGCGATTGCTGCCCGGGGGCGTCCAAGCGCTAAAAACCAACAGAACAGGAGGAGGAAGCCAGGGCGTTATCAGACGGCAGTGAAGAGGAATGTTTTTAACTGTTTCCTAAATGAGGTAAGATTGGGGTTTTTCCTTAGGTGGAGGGGTAGGGTGTTCCATAGCTTGGAAGCATTGTAGGTGAAAGTCCTACCGCCAGTTCTGGATTTTTTTATTTTGGGGATTGTGGCCGTGAAGGTCTGGTTGGAACGCAGATTCCTAGTGGGTTGATAGTGTGACACAAGGTTACGGGTGATGAGGGGACCCGTTTTCCAGAACGCCTGGTGTGCAATGCATAAGGCTTTGAATTGTATTCTTTGGGGAATGGGTAGCCAATGCAGTTTTTTCAGTCCGTTTTTGACTGATTGACGTCGGGGGATCTGAAGCAAAGTGCGCGCGGCGCAGTTCTGCACCGTTTGTAGTCTCCGTATTGTGTACTCTGGGGCGGCGAGGTAAAGGGCGTTGTTATAATCCAGTCGTGACTGGATAAGGCCCTGGATGGCTACTTGTTTTACCTCCATCGGTAGAAGATGGAGTACCTTCCTTAGCACCCTGAACAGGCCAAAGCAGGTGGCTGCTAGTTTGGTGGATTGGGTGCCGAAGGACAAAGATCTGTCTAGCCACACCCCAAGGCTCTTGATACTGTCCTTTGGGGCCGGGGGGGTACCCAGGCAGGGTGGCCATATGGTGCCGAGGGAGTTGGGGTTGGTAGGGCCCAGGAGCATAAGCTCTGTCTTGTCCCCATTCATTTTTAATGAGGAGGAGGACATCCAATCCTTGACTTCCTCGAGGCATTTCTTGAGCCCTCCTTTCGAGGTCTGGTTAGCCTCCTGTGCCAGTGAGACCACTAGCTGAGTGTCGTCAGCATATGAAATGATCTTAATTCCATACTGACGAACAACTTCAGCCAGTGGCCTCATATATATGTTGAAGAGCGCTGGGCTCAATGAGGAGCCCTGCGGGACTCCACATTTTAAAGGTCTGCTGGTAGAGGAGGATGTTCCGTCAAATACCCGAAAGGATCTGTCCTGTAAAAAGGATTCAAACCAAGACAAAGCTTTTTCTTTTATACCAATGTTTGCCATGCGGTCCAGCAGTATGTCATGGCTGACCGTGTCGAAGGCCGCGCTTAAGTCAAGGAGGATCACTGCCACTGATCCTCCCTGATCCAGGATGGTTCTGGATTCCTCGGTGACCATGAGGAGCGCGGTTTCGGTGCCATGTCTTGGTCTGAAGCCCGTTTGAGTAGGATCAAGAAGCTGGTCGTTTTCGAGATATTTGATCAGCTGGCTATTGATGTGTCTCTCTAGGATTTTACTGAGCCAGGGAAGGAGAGAGATTGGTCGGTAGTTGCTGAAGTTCGATGGATCCAGCTTGGGCTTCTTTAATAGTGCTCGGACCATGGCTTGTTTCCATTGTAGCGGGACTACGCCAGTAGAGATGGAAGCGTTGAGGAGGTCCATTATGACGGGCAGGGTGATAGCCGAGGCTGACATAATGATGTCTGGCGGGGCTGGGTCCCCCGGAGACCCGGATTTGACTTTTTTTGCCAAGGACTCGAGAGTCGAGAGATTAAGAAGGGCAAAGTGGTCGAGAGTGGGGGAGGAGTTCAGGTCAGAATTGCTTGGAGTGGAGGGGGTGCTGGGTGGGGCAGGGAATGATTCATAAATGGTGGTGATTTTTTGCAGGAAAAAATCTGCCATGTTATTGCAGTGTTCTGCGGTCTTGGTCTCATCTAGACTGGGTGGTAATTTGGTGAGGCTTTTCACAATACGGAAAATTTCCCTGGGTTTAGATTTCGCTAAGATAATTTCGTTGGCGAAATAGGCTGTTTTGCTGGCCTTGATTTGTTCTTTGTACATTTTGAGTAGTTTTTGGTATTGAATTTTGTTGTCTGGCAGAGAGTCCAAGCGCCATTTCCTTTCCGCTTGTCTACACTGACGTTTCATAGTTCTGAGGGTTTCAGAGTACCACGGAGCTGATTTGTGACAGCGTTTAGTGGTGGTTTTCCGTTTAGGTAGAGAAAGATCGAGTGACTTGGTAATCCAGTCCTCATAAGAAAGGTTTGCGATGCATGGGTCATCGTTAAGCGGTGGCAGGTTGCTGGACAGTTTTTTGGTCCATGTCTCGGTAGGGAGGCGGGACCACGGTCTGGCTATTCTTATAGTGGGTTTGGAGGCTGGGGGTTTGGGGTGTGCCATAAAAACGGGACCAGTAGATGGTCAGTCCAGGGGAGGGGGAGAGGTAGACTAGTTGTCAAATTAGTACAATTACTGAAGACCGGGTCAAGCAAGTGCCCTTGATCGTGGGTAGGGGAGCTGACCAGTTGGTGTAATTGTAACGCGGCCAGGTCGTCAGTAAGAAGAGCTGCCGTATGATTTGCATTGGACTCGAAATGAAAGTTAAGGTCACCCAACAAAGTGAAATTGGCGGTACTGCTGACGCGGTCTGCCACAATCCGTGCTAGTTGGATGTGGAATTCTTTTGGAGGGCCGGGAGGTCTGTGTATGAGGGTGCCTGAGAAGCAGTTGTTCGGCGAAAGCTCTAGACTAAACGCTAGGCTTTCACAGTCTGGAATGCTTTCTGCAATGATTCGGCAGAGGAACTGCTCTTTGTGAACAATTGCTAATCCTCCTCCTCTGCCTTTTGGGCGGTCTTGGCGGGAGATTTGAAAGCCAGGGGGAATGGCTGTAACCAAGGCTGGGTCTGAGTCTTCGGTGAGCCAGGTTTCCGTTAGGAAAACGATATCGGGTTTGTGCTCCTCCATCAGGAGTGCAAATTCGTTCTTATGCTTGGGCAGAGACCGACAGTTAAGCAAGAACATGCGGTACTCGTGGCGCTGGTCCGAGGGTGGTGGGGGCTTGAGGGTGGATTTGCAGAGGTTGCATGTGTACGGGAGACATTCAACGTGGTAAGGGTGCTGGTTGCAGTTCTTTTGTAGGAGTCTTAGCTCTAAGAGTTTTTCGGAGCTGTACTGCCTGGGTTTCGTAGTCAGGGGTGTAGGGGGGGTAGCCCTAGGCCCGGACTCTGCGCGGACGAGCGCAGACAAGCTTGCCTTATGCGCGCCTTTGGCGCGCATTCGTCGCGCCCGCTGCGCTCGTCCGCTGCGCTCCCTCCACATACACATAATTTATAGGCGGGAAAGGGCAAGAGGGGGGCTGTGGCCTCGCTGGGGGCGTGACCGGTTGCACGCCGGTGATGGCGGCAGCTGAGGGGAGTTTGTCGAGGGGCCGCAGCTGTGTTAAAATCCACAGCGCGGTGTGCCAATGACCGTCAAACAACAAAGTGAGTGTTTTAAAATCAACACAGGACTAAATTGTGACTCGCAAGTGAAATACAAGAAATTTTTAAAAATATCACACAAATTGTTACAAAGGACGCTCCCGGCTGTGCCTCAGGAGTGAAGGTTTCTGTCTGAGCGCTAGAAAGTCAGCGCTATTTATAGTTCGGGGGGCGTGGCCTCGCTGGGGGCGTGACCGGTTGCACGCCGGTGATGGCGGCAGCTGAGGGGAGTTTGTCGAGGGGCCGCAGCTGTGTTAAAATCCACAGCGCGGTGTGCCAACGACCGTCAAACAACAAAGTGAGTGTTTTAAAATCAACACAGGACTAAATTGTGACTCGCAAGTGAAATACAAGAAATTTTTAAAAATATCACACAAATTGTTACAAAGGACGCTCCCGGCTGTGCCTCAGGAGTGAAGGTTACTCACTCCTGAGCTAAGCCGAATATCTCCAAAAGCTAACACCTGCCCTGAGCAGTTCTTAGTCATGTTATCCAATGGGAGGTGGATAACATGGCTAAGAGCATTAGCTCGCTAATGCATGAATATCGCTGACTTTTCAGCGATATTAATGCATTGCGGCCGATTTTTATCGAATTTGCGATAAACCTTTGTAATACCAAGGTTTATTTGCGATAAAAATCGCCGCAGCTTAGCGGTAAAGTTTTGTCTCTAACCAAGCAATAGCGATAATTATCGCTATTGCTTGGTAATATGCCCCTTACAGCCTGATTCATCAAGGTACCGTTTTGCGAGTCTCTAATAGAGAATCATAAGGAATCGCTATTAGAGACTCGCAAAACAGCATTCATGTAGGAATCGCAAAATAAAATGCGATTCCTACAAATTCCTTATTTGCGATTAGCAAATTGCTAATCGCAAATAAGGAAAAACTCCCCATTCATTCCTATGGGCCAAAAGGCCCATAGGAATGAATGGGGAGTATTCCTTATTTGCGATTAGCAATTAGCTAATCGCAAATAAGATAGCGATTTAAAGGGTGCCAGGGGTGTCCAAAGGACACCCTGTAGCACCCCTTAAATGAAAATTGAAACAGGTGTTGCGCACACACATGTCCAAAGGACATGTGTGTGTGCAACATGCAACTTAGAAAAATGCTTTTAAAAGCATTTTTCTAAGTTTTCGCTATTTACCACGAGGTTTAACCTCGCGGTAAATAGCGGGCCGAAATTGCGAATTCGCAATTTTTTAATGGCTGATGAATTGCATTTAAGGAATCTCAAATAGAGATTCCTTAAATGTAATTCTTCGCAAAATTGCGACATCGCTATTTCCGATTTTTGCATTTGGGATGATGAATCCCAAATGCAAAAATAGAGCTCGCAAATGGCCAGATTCTCAGAATCTGGCCCTTTGCGAGCCGATTTCGGCTTCATGAATCAGGCCGTTAGTTCCCTTTCTCTTGGGAACGCTAGAAGGATGCAGAATCTATGCACAAATGTATTTGGGTCTGGCGGCTCATTGGACAAATGCATCTTCTCTTCTCCAGGAGCCTGTGTTTGACCTCATGCTGACAGGTTGCTCCCACTCAGCCTTTCATCCTTCTGGAGGTTGGCAGAAGTACCATTGAGTTGGATTAAAATCACATCTCAGTTACAGCAGTTCCAAGAGGCCCAAGGGTCAATGTGCACTTTACCAAATACCCATGGCATGGCAGCTGGCTGCTTGATAGAAGTAGCCGCCGACATGGGCCGCTTCTTGCATAGGTTTTGGAAAACTAAAGATTGGCTACTAAAAGTTCACTGTAAATTACATCTCACATGAACTCTTGATTTACATTAGCAATATGCTTAATTTGCGCTGGTGTTCGCCGGTGTTTGGCACCAGCTCCTTTTTCTAAACACCAGCACCAATTTATCCACCACATGGTGATGCTTTGTGCCTTTTTTTTTTAGCACAATTCCTCATTGGCAGTTTAGTATATATTTTTTTAAACTACTAGCTAGTTACTGCTGCCACTCGTATTTGGCAGCCGTGGCAGGAGCTGGGGCGCCAGCTGTTGTGGACTCCCAAGAAACATTTTGGGCCCTGGCACTACGTTTTGTACAAATTAAGCACCGATTAGCAAGTCCGGAGGACGCCGGATACACCGCGAAACACGTTTTGGCTCAACTAAGATTTTTTTTTTTAATGTTGTAATTTTGTGAAACCAAATAAATCTGAAAAACAAGATACTGAACACATTTAAAGAATTTAGTGAAAATTGAAGCTAGGAACGTTCACATTTTGTTCATGGTGCCTCCGCCCAAAAAAACTTGATTTGTGAACAAAATAATGATATCAGAAATATTTGTAAGATGCTGCCATTGGGTTATAAAAATGATATATACATCAGACTGCCCTTGATTTGTGCTGATAAAAAAAGCTGAGTTGGTTAATGCACTGTCTGTAGGTGACTGAGCTGATTGCAACTGAGGATCGGGCCGGCTCAGTCTTGACATCGATTGAAGGCGAAAAAATAGCACCATGATGGTATTATTGGCAGAGTGTGAGGTAGCGATCGCTGCACACAGCATGCAGACGTGACACAAACACACAGCTATAATATGAGCCTGGTTTTAAAAGAAAGTGTTAGTCTGCAAGTGCAGGTTGACGAACTTCCATGTCCTATTAATGTTAAAATGTTAAATTCTTGTACAATACATGGAAGAAAGTAACAATTTAGAAATATCTATTCCACTAGGTTTGTAAATAGTGAATAACTCTTAGGGGCGGGAGGCACGTTATGGAAAGAAGGGTGAAGGGGGTGGGTGCTGAACTGGGGGGACCCATATTCTGGGAAGTGTATGACACGGAAAGCACTTTCTTTACTTTGTGACGATGCTTGTGGGGATGCAGCGAGCTAAGCAAACCTTGAGCTGTTTCATACCAGTGGTGATGGTCTGCTCCCAGAAGAAGAATGTTGACATTACAGCGCTCTATCTCTCTTCACCCCCGCCCCCAAACACACACACACACCACTAGAAGTTTCGTTCTAAGCAAGGCCGTAATTTCATTTTCTAAAATTCGCCAGTAAAAGTGTAGAAAACAAACTTGGAAAGCCACTGTGATCTTGGGCAACCCACTTGAGCTTCCAGCACTTGATTCCCTTATCGGCTACATGGACAGTGCTTAGAAACCAGCTGCAGCAGGGTTAAGCGCTATGCCTATGTGCACAACAGGAGGTTCGTGTCTGCGTCCAGAAAAATGTAAGGCTGTAGGCCACGACGGCAGACCACTTAACTCGAAGTACGGATTCTCTTAACCAGCACAGACCAGGCGAAGCTGCTCTCGAGAACTGTTTTTAGGGGGTGACATGACAGACGGTAATAGAACGCATTATGGCATTACGTTTTAATGGGGCTGGGAGTCCCACAAACGTCCGCCGTCATCCATTTGTCTTCTTCCTGACACGTTTACAATGTCTGTCTTGCTTCAAAATGTCAGGCCCGCCCCATTCCGCTTGTAAGTGGGCCAGGAGGGGGAGCGATCCCCGTGACAAGACTGTAAGTGTGGCTTTAAAAATGGCAGGCATGCTAATTTATGGAGACTATTGGCATTAGCGCCGGAAATTAAAACAACTTAATTCTCCGTGAATAGATATGAAATAGAGCGGGTCGGATTAATTTCAAAGCTGGGCGCAGCCTCCCCCCGTGGTTAACAAATCCGGGCTAGGGGTTGTAAAAGATGTTTTGACAGACAGGGAACCGCGCTGCCAAAGGGCAAGGTAAGGCGCAGCAGTTTCGAGGCATCGCCAGTAGATGGCGGTAACATTCAAGAAAAGCGGGAAACGGTCTATTTAATGGTGACAGGGAGCGCAGCAATGGCACAAAGCTATTTTGCCCGGAGCGCTGAAAATCATTACACTGTTTCTGCGGTTGTAACCGAAAGGAAAACGGATGTAACGGAAAACTGAAGCACCGGGACTGCTTTTAGCTACAGAAAGCAGGTGAACATTTGCAAAAAATGTTTACTGTGCAAACAGTGTCGCTAAAATACTAGCAAACATATATGCGAAAACCCCTTTTGCCACTGTGTAATTTCGTCATGTGTGCATTTATATTTTCTAATAATGCAACATGTATTTGCACGTGTGCGTAATGTATTAACGCTGGTTCTAAATTGTACTAATATAGGTACTGTAGCAGCAGTCAACAGTAGCAATAGTGCTTAAAAATATCTTAAGCACAAGGGCAATACAGATCTGAGGCACGCACGGAAAAATACATAGGGGCATATTTACAATAACTGGCGCATCCCTGCAAATCAGCAGGGATGCACCAGTTATTGTGCTCCACAGCTCCGCCATCATGGATGCATCACATTTACAATGCGGCGCACCATGGTGCAAAAACGGCACAGGTGCGTGACGCATCTGTGCCGTAAAAGTGACGCATTGCTGGAGTTGTGTCGCAAGCGCGACGCAGCTCCAGCAATGCTCTGGGGGCCCTATTTAGTTAATGCTGCGTCAATCCTTACGTCTGCTTCAAGCAGGTGCAGGGTTTTGACGCAGCATGGGCCTAAAAGTGACTGAGTGAAATCTTGTAGATTTTACTCAGCCACTTTTAGGAGGCGTTCCTGTGCCGGAACGCCCTGCTCCTGCACAGGAACGCCTACATGTGGCGCAGGGCATTACAACGTGACGCATCTCCCAGATGCGTCACGTTGTAAGTACCCCCGCACCATGGAGCAGGATGTGCGCTGTCGCTGCGTCACAAAAGTTACGCAACGGCAGCGTAAAAATGAGGCGCAAGGGGCTTGTAAATCTGCCCCTAAGTGCCTCAGACGATTTGATATGACATAGAAAGGTGCAAAAGCCGGTGTGAATACCTGCATAAAAGCCACTAAAATAGACACCAATGCATGAATGACACTTCCAGAATAGTTAAAAAAAATCTTTGCACTGGTGCAAAAGTAGAGATAGTGCTCATTTGCAACTTGTTTCTGCTTGCGTAATATAGAGACAGGACAAACAACATTTGCTTCTCTCTGTATCATACAAGCATTTTTGCACCAGGTAAAAATAGAGAAACAGGCGGCGAACTATGCCAGAAATTACATTTTTTACCTAAATATCATTTAATGCATGTATTAATCTTGTTATGAAAGAAAAAAGATCCATGAACAAACCTTGTTGAGCAAGATGAAGCAAAGTGAAGCCTTAGCACGCTTTATTGGCTTGCACAATATAAGACGAATAAGTAGATTTTGCAACAAACTGTACATTATTAAGTAAAGAAAACAGTTAGAATAAATTCAATTATCTCAAATGTTTACCCTGGCGTTTAAAAATCCCATAGTATGAGCAGAGAGGCGTCCTGTTAGCATCAGTCCACGTCACAGAAATACAAAGACCCTCCGAAAAACAGTCTTGACGGATTTTTGCTCCTAATGTTGATGTCTGACCCTAATAGAAATACCAGAGCTCAATTTTGGAATGAATCACAGATGCAACTAGATGTTGGTTAGAGATGAGGAGTCTAGAAATGAGATAGACTTAAGGAAGAAAATGAAAACCATACTATTCCTGGTCTGCTTGTTTCCCTTTGGTAATTAGCGCTTGGTTGACCTAATGGGGTCTTCAGTGCTCTCAAAGAATTTATTTATAAAAATATCATTTGTTCTGGCTGAAAACAATTAATATCACTATAAACTAAACAAATAATTATTAATTGGATCTTACGATATTAAGGGGAATAATAAAATTACCCCAAAACAAATGTAACACATTTTATACTATTATTCTTCACAAAAACATTTTATTTCTTTCGTATGTCAGAACAGTACTGAGAACAATCCGACAAAATGTGCTGGATTGATTCTAGATCAGTTTTACAAAGTCGGCACAAACTATTTTCAAGTGTAATATTCTTTCCTGATCTGATCACAGTGCACAAAGATAAGTTAATTAAATTACATTTGTAGATTTATATAGCATGGTTTATCAATGGTGATGGTACCCAGGCGCTGTCCATGGGCACGGGGAGATCAAGTGATTTGCCCAAAAACTCAGGTTGTTGAGCGGACGCCGAGACTCGAACCCGGATGCCCAGCTGCAAAGTCAGCAGCTGCAGAGTCGGCAGCTCTGTCTGCTGCGCCACTCCCTGAGTAACAAAGTCCAATCCACATTGGTTTCTTTGCCACACTACAGCAGAGAAGGTGACCCTACCCTGGTAAGAACGATTGGTTTCAATCCTTGTGTGCCACCCTGTGTGCTTCCTGCCAGCATCACTTCATGTGCTGTGGGCCACTCCTCTGATGCTGCTCCCTTACAGAGGGCTCTGAGGACCCCATTCAAATGTAGCTAAGCCGTGTCTTCAAGGGGCCCACAACCTTTCCCTATTATAGGTTTTTCCGCACATAAAAACATGGGGCCATATGTACGACAAAGTGGCGGAGCGTGTCGTTAGCCCCCTGGGCTTAACGACACGCTCCGCCACTTCGGAAACGCCAGGCTGCACCATATTTACAAGGATGTGGTGCAGCCTTGCGTTTACCCCTGCGATGGCGCTAAGTTTCACAACTTAGCGCCAACGCAGGCACCCTTGCACCAGAGTGCAAGGGTGTCTGTGTGCAGGGGAGCATTGGTTTTGTGTAGGAAGGTTTTCCTTCCTGCACATAAACAATCCTAAAATGCCATTTTGTAACTTTCATGTGAGCTGCTTTATGCAGCACACACAAAAGTTACAAAATGGCATGTTTTAAAAGGTTTGTTTATGTACAGGAAGGGACACCTTCCTGTACATAAACACACCATGGCATTTTGCTTTTTCCATGTGTGCTGCACAAGGCAGCACATATGGAAAAAGCAAAAAAACGAGGAGAAATAATGCATTTCTCCGCGTTATGTCACATTAAGACCAGGGTTTTCCTCGTCTTAAATTTGGCTCTGCCTCCTATGTACGCCACCCTTGTACATAGGGGGCAGCGTCAAATTCAATGGGTATTGTGGTAGAATGCTCACCACAACACCCACTTCACGCCCCTTTCATGCTAAACATAGCATGAAAGGGTGCCTTATGTACATGGCAGCGTTAAGCCACGTTAAGTGGCTTAACGCTGCCTTGTACATAAGGCAAGGCACCTATCGCAACGGGAAGGTCACAAAAAGTGACGTTCCCGTGAAAATAGGGGCTTGTACATATGTCCCTGGGTCCTTTTATGTACGGAGACTCCGCACTTGTAAAGATATTGCTCGTCAGTTCCTTTGTGAATGGTAACCAACCGTAAACTCACGCAAAAGTTTACATTTACCTTTGTGAATCAGCCCCAGATGTGTTTACATGTACATTTTCCTCCTACTGAAATCATGTGTGTGGAAATGGACCTGGAATTTGGACCCGTATGTGGAAATGGACTTGTTAATTCCTAGTCTCACATCATTTCTCAGACTCTGAGCCTGGTGACACATGACACCTGGTAACCAGGGAGAGATTTGGGATGAAATTGTTAACTGCGCCACTGGACGCAAACTGCACCCGACTGTTGAGCCCCAATCAGAATCCCGTCTTGGGTTGCTTGAGTTCTGGTTCAGAAAGGACCTGGCTTGGCGGCTCGGCCTGGACTGTTCCTATCCCAGCGAAGTCAAGACATATTTGCATATGGCTGTGTCTAATCTGAGGTGGCAGGGTGAGCAAAAAACAAAGTAGTTTGCATGATTGCCATTGGTTAAGCAAATTGCAAGAATCTCTGTCACCTTTTTTGTGTTTAATATTGAGTTTGAACTGTGTAATCACTGCTGTGAGGTAATATCTGAGTTCTAAAACCTCCTGTACTCCATGAGTAAGCCTTGACTGTCTGCCTCAATTGGAGAGTCAAGTGTGCAAAAGGAGTCCGTTGGTTATGCAGTCGGAATTGAACAGTGCCTAATGCTCTGGCTGCCCAGCGGACACCACGGTTAGTGTCCAGCAAGTACTCACAGCCCCAGAAGACAGCAAAAATGCCCACCGACCACAGACAAGAACACAAGTGAGATTATGCTGTTAGGTAGGCCTGGACAGAGGTCGCGGAGTTCCGTAATGTGGAATGCTGCAAAGTGACCAAAATACTCAACCACGCTATATGGGGTTCAGCAATCGGCAGAGTGCACTGGGTCAAGCCGCTTGCGCAGATTTTTAACGCTGAGTGTTTGTCCCATGCTGGAAAATCAACGCGAGCGGCACCATGAGAAGCGCAATAAGTTTCTGCTTCTTTCTGCCGTTCAATCAGATTTTCTACTCGAGCGGCAGCTTCCTCAACGCAAATGGAAGGTTTGTCAACACGAGCGCAAGCGGGCATCCGCGACTGCCCGCTGGTCTTGAGTAAGATTTTCTTCAACCGCGCTCACTAACTTAACGTTAGCGAGCACAAGCGAGTAAAAAACACTGCTCTGCAGATTTTTTCTAGAACTCAGCATGCTAAGCGGAGCGCGGAGTGGGAAAACCTCTGCAAACCCTGCAAGCAAAGCAGAATTTCACGCCCAGGGCTATATAATGCAGGCCGGTGAGTGTCTAGTTAGAATGCTCAAATTGGTGGTAACGGCCTGCGTTCTAGACTGTTATGCTCCTGATGTAATAACATTTTACCAGCTAAACAAAATACGATTTTCAAAGTTTTTTTCATGTGGATCATTCAGGGGTTACTTTCTGAAACTCTTACCAGGAACCTATATGTATTTTAAGGAATATCTACCTTATTGTCAGACTAGGAAACGGTATGAAGCAATTAATTTGAAACTTGTTTTGAATATGAAATGGTGTTTTGAAGTTGGAAGAAACTTTTAGTGAAGCAGTTGAAAAGAATTTCAAATTGGTTGGAGAAGGCATTTCGTCTGATTAATTGTAAAAACTTCGTAGTAGTTTTCATGGTTTGTCAGTGTGATTCAAAATCATTAGGCATGTTCTTTTTATAAAACAAAACAGAGTAGCTTTACTGTTATTTATGTAAGTGGTGAGAGATTCACGCTAAATCAATGTATGATGCTGATTAAAGCCGAAAATTAAAACAATAACCTGAATTCATTGCCAGAAGGCCTTTGATTAAAATACTGGCATTCTTTTATAATGCATTAGATCAGGTTTTGTGTGGAGATACGGAAAATCATTCCAAAACAAGTGCTAGAAAATAGATTTATCACTGTCGTTCTTCTTTTCTTCGCTTTCTGTAAACTTTTCTTCTCTTCTACATACATCTTCTGTTCTCTTCACCCTCTTTCTCTCTCTCCTGTGTTCTTGTTTCTTTTTACCTCTCCGCTTTTTTTCTCCCTCATTTATGTTGTCATATTGGCTACACATTTAGAGTTAATTTAATTATCAAAAATATTTTAGGTTGTGGATAATTTGACTTTTTTATAAACCAGATATTCCCAAAGTGCTGCGAAAAAGACATCATTTCCCCTTTGAAAGTCTTCACAAAGATGTGTTTAATATTTACCTGAGACAAAGAACCTGATGCTTCTCTCCTCTCTTCCCACGTCATTTGTGGCAACGCAGAAGTAGATGCCAGAGATGTTGCTTGTTGAAGAAGTTGTCAGTGTGCTCACCGTCTGTAAGACAACAACAGCTCCATCATTATTGCCTTGCCAAGGCTTTAATATATATTGCTGGATAAAATGAATATTTTCTAGAGAACCTATTGTATAGTTTATAATAACACGAGCCCAATGTATGAACCAGGGCGTGACTGGGACTGAAAAATAGTCCCGGGCACCCCAATAAAAGTGGCCCCATTAGTGAATCAAATAGCTAAAAAAGTGTCCCATGTGTGCAAACTGGGGCAGTTTGAACTTGTAAAGACAAGCTGTACAAGTGTTTTGCAAGGTATGGAAGACTGCATGCATTTGTGGTTGCTTTAGGCAATGTTTGTGGTAAAATCAGAGAATTCAAGAGAAAAACCAACAAAGCAGACAATAAAACAAGCCCGCAAACATAAAAAAGAAAACACCCAACACACTGACCAGTAAGACAAGCCCAGTGGGCTCTGCCTGTTTGCTCTACAGTCCAGTCCAAACCTGGTCTGGACGATGGAGCAACACCACTAACTACAGGACACAAGCCTCAACTAAAAATTAGCACAGTGTCCTGAGAATGGTTGGATCATGGAAAGTACCCCCATCCAACTTCACTTGTTCTGTTCCATAGCAGGAAGGAGTTTACTAAAGTGTTGTCTGGGTCTGTTCGTTCAGTGAACTAATAAACCCACTACAGTGGTCAGTGGGAACCACAGGTTCGAATCCTGATTGGACACCTCAACCTTCCATCCTTATGAGATGCACTTAGGTACCAATAAATAGCTGATATGAAGTGCAAAGCATCCTTTGGGACAAGGCCTTGATTGTTTGACCTAAATACCCTAAGAAAGTCGAAGGTGCTTAAGTGTCATTCTGTCGTGGAAGCCCAGAATCCTGGTTAGAAGACATCCCAGGCAGAACTACCCTTGATACTGCAAGGTGGCCCTTACAGGATGGGAAGAGAGCTTAAGTTATAGTCTGATCTTCATTAGTACATGAATAAAAAGCTAAGGATTAATCAATTCAATCTATTTAATAACAAAAAATAACTTTAACTTTTTTTTATATAGTAATTGCTGCAACAGTAGTGACATTTGTAATGCTATACCAAGTGTTACCAGTATTCACCTTAATAGTACTCAAAGTATCGTCCTGTGATGAATGAAATGTTGAATAAGCCCTTCCAGAATTCAAACCTACAGGTAACTTACCGATCTCTGCAGTGAAAGTTTATATGACTGAGTGATGTCACTGGTTAATGGAAATCAAACTAGAAAACCAAATTGTGTAAAGTAGTTAGAAATGATAATGATTGAGTTTTAGTGTATCAAATGGTAAAAATAGTTCTAGGGAAATATATATATCCAGAATCAAGCTTTTTTTTCCAAACGAATTAGAGATCCCCCTACAGGCGGTTGCAGTCAGAGACTGCACCCGCCTGCAAGGAAATATCTGCCCCCTGAAGATAATGCTGGCACTTTATGTGCGGGTGTGCTACCGGTATTACAGAAGGGCCCACCCAAGCATCTGCGGCCCCTTCTGTAATACCAAAGTGCCATGGGGGTGGGCATAGTGGGCGTAAACGCCCGTTGTTCCCCTGGGGCACTTCATGTAATACTGGTGGTACTTGAGGTTCCTGGTAGAGACATAGCCAGCAAGAATCTCTCTTACAAAAACATTACTTTCGGATCCATAGATTGGAAAATATAGACTGCCATTAAAATGGGCTTGGTGAAGTATCTCCCTAATATAATTTTGACCAGTATTTGGTTACCCTATCCAAATATATGCATATTTAAGGTCAAGCGCTTGATGGGATCATGTTGACATGTGGCCTTGCATGCTTTGGTAAATTTCATCTGGGTGTGGCGTCGCCCTTGTGTTACCTTGCAAGGGCGACACAAAACTGTGATAAATATGACCCCCAGTATTAATGTAGGGTTGAGATTTTGGCAGTAAATGTTAAATATATTTTTGTAGTCTGTTTTCACATTCTATCGGTATTCGCACATGCTAGCCACTGTGCTACCAGTGATAACAAGATCAAAGTGGGTGAAAATATAGTTTGCATATGGTCTCCCCTAATATTTTACACTGATTTGCCATAGAGGCGCCGACGTGATCTGCACCAATATGTTTGCACCCAATTTTACTGGATAAGAGTAACTCAAAAGAACACTTACTTTATAGGTCAAAATTAGCCAGACCTCAAATTTCTTTCCTGACTTCCATATGTTGCCATGGAGGACAAACCATGAACAAAACTGTATTATATTTTTTAAGTGTACTCCAAAAATATTATCCAGGCAGACACGACAAGCAGTACTTTCTCAGATTATAAAATTTAAAGAGATGCATAAATCACCCAGATGTTTCTACAGATGCGACCCAGCTGTTTTTCTGGAGAGTGCAAAACAGGTTGAATCAGACCACATGCTCCTGGCCTGCTGCGTCAAGGCTGTGTTCTTTGGCACATGGCGCGCGGTCCTTGAAAACCAACATGTATTACACTTAGGAGACCCTCAGTGGACCTTATTTTTATTGTATTACTTCAGAGTCAACTCCTGGAGGACTCTGCAAATTCTACTCAACGTTTCATCCTAACTCCCCTTTGCTTTTATGGGAAGGAAAAAAACGAGCTTCTGGCTTTGATACAGACATGGAGGCCCAGAGTTACTAATGATTTGCTCTGACTGACTCAAAGTTTAATGCTGGGATCTACTATCCAACGTAAGTATGGATTTGCGTTGGATGGTTTCCCAATGCAACTCAAGTTACGCTAAGTGCTGCTTTGCGTACTTTGCATCCTATGGATGTACAATAGGTGGCACATGGGCGTTCCCATGCAACAACCCATGGGTTTTGATGTATATCCCGATCTACAAAAATTCGTAGACACAGATTTGCACCAAAATCTTATGCCTCCTCAAGGCAGGTATAACGCGGGGAACGTTTCCATTTCTCCTTCTTTTTCCACTTTTCAAGCATGATGCATCGTACACCACATCTACACAGCAGAAAAAGTGTAGTTTTGTACTGGAAGGGTCAACGTCCAGTACAAGAACTATTCTGTTCCGAACACACACACTATGGTGCAAGGGTGTGTGCGTTGGTGTATGGCAGCCTCAAGTGCACCAGCTGGGAGAGGAAAACAGTGCCAGACCTTTATAGAGGTGGCACTGTTCTGCTCACTCCCTTTCCCGCAACGCAGGGCAACAGTTTTAGTTGCTGGATTGTGTGACATTTTCGTAAATCTGAGTCATAGTTTATGTCGAGATTGCAAAATGAAGTAAGGCAGAAGTTATGGAACAAGGTCAGATGCCGTGAAATGCGCTTCTTTGCAAAGGGTGGGATGGGTCCTACCACTGGTTTCAGTGGTAAAAAACAGTCATAATTGGGTGCAGTGGACTCCTGCAACTCCCAGATCCTGGTGCTATCACACCTCCTGCACTATCGCTCTACACACCCCACTTCTTTGCCCATAAATAATCCAAACCGCATAAAGCGGTTGTGGTAAGTCTTGGCCACGACCTCTCCCACGGCCAATAATGGTTGAGATTGTTGTGTTATTGGTGTCTCTTGTAAGCACGCGGCGCACTCACCTTGAGCCCTTGTGGTGTTTTTATCCCAACACTTGATATTTCATCACCTGTCCAACAGATGGAAAGTACACCACATCCATCAGTTGATTCTTCACAAGTTAGGGAGAAGGTGCACAACCATTGCCTCAGGATCAATTTTTCCTATTGCACTTAGTTGATGAGCACTAATGATGAACAAGAACCCCAAGTGAAATAAATGTTCTCCTCTGAGTAGTCGTCAGTGACATTTGTGAAGGTAGTTTGGAGCACATGCTGGCAGCTTTTGGTGCACCCCCTACTAGAAAACCAGCCAAAAAGACACCACAGTAGTGCCGCGGAAGTGTACTAATCCTGTACCACCACTACTGCTATGAATGAAGGGTATCTTACAGGCCATGGCCTGTGTGTCATCTAGGAGCAGGTCTTTGATTGCCAATCCCAGAACTTTGCAGGGGTGCTTAGATCAACATCTAACACAAACTAAGTTAAATTAACCAGATTCATTAAACAGAGAATATTTAATTGTACCTCTAAAAATGATTGGAAGATTCTTTACTGAAACACCCAAGATGGAGGAATCTGGTTCCACCTAACCTTCCAGTTAAACACTTGTAGAACAAAGGAGGAGCCTCTGTTTAGAGGTGGAAAGGGATAACATCAGTAACATCAGTTCCTCCAGAACGACAGGTTAACTGGAAGAGGACCGACTGTGGGCGCTGTGACCGCGGTGACTGCCTTTCATATGAAAGATCGCCTTTGACCCTCACACTTGATACAAACCTCACCAACCAGATGAAAGCAGGTTACTGAAAAGCAGCGAGTAAGCCAAACTCCTCCTACAGAAGCTGAATGGATCCTGAAATACTCATAACGGCTAAAAGGCACCTCCGTGATGTAAACAGTGTTAACCTGGGGCAGGGCAGTCTGACAATTTATGATTTTTAAAGCAGAAGCCCTCCTGAGTCAGGACTGGGCTCTACTGTTGATATGAGTGGAGAGGTGTGGTGCAGTGGCCAGGGCAGCTGACTTCGGAGCACAGGGTTCGCGGTTCGATTCCCGGCTGCGGCAGCTCAGCACTATGTGACTCTGGGTAACAGCTCACTTAATTTCCAGGACCACCCCCAGTGCCTTGAGACCCGTAAGGTTGAGTAGTTTGAGCTTTACAAATACAGAGTTACATACTGGGATTATCGAAAAACGCCATCACTAGCAACCAGAAGCTCCTGTTTCAGTAGATCTATGTCAAGTTCTCAATGTCTTAAATCTTGAAACCTCTATGAAATGAAGAGTAAATTCAAGGATGTAGGTTAAATCCTTTAATTAATCGAAGAGCACAGTACAATCAATCCATGCTTATAAATACAAAATACCTAAAAGGTGTGTTAATAACCGTTGATAGTGTGCGAATCACTGGTGATGCGCACAAAAGCCACTGAAAACGAAGAATTAATTAATCAGTCAAATACTTTAAAGGTGTGCGAATCACCGTTGATGGTGTGCGAATCACCGTTGATGATGCGCACAAAAGAACGAAGAATTAATTAGTTTAAGTCCGCTGGAGATACGTTTTCTTAAGGCTTCACGTTTCACTAAGATGGCCGCCGAAGACATGTGACGTCACACGCAAAGTACCACAATCCTTTTCGAAGCGTACCCACAATCCTCATAGTCCACGTAGCTGAAGATCAAGAATCGGAACGCAGGAGAACTCCACGATCGTCAATAAAGGAAGGCAGCAATGATGACGGAAATAGAGCGTGGTAGCCAGCGACTTTCAAAATATAGTTCGTGCAGCAGTGCGTGCAGCGAAACGCGCAGGTAACAGAAACGAGTTGATCACAATTTTGTTTCCTTTATTATTTGAATCAGAAATCGAGTAGATCAAAACTTTGTTTCCTCCGCAATTAAACTTGACAACAAAATCTTTTCTCAAAACGATTAGAGTCAATAAGTTAAGTAAGCAGAAGGAAACAATAACTCACTTCCAGCGCGCAGCCAAATCAGAGGTAGAAGGCAACTTATACCAACACAGCTAGCTCCACGAACAGTAGTTGTAATCCAATTAGTGTAGGTTGAGAGTCATAATCCATCAAAGATATTAAGTAAAAATTTCCATGGTAAATTAAAAGGATAAAAATACTCCAAATAAGGTTCAATAAGGTAGTTGCTCACGTAGGTTCTGCTCTTCGAATCCCGTCGCCAGTGAAATGAAGAGTAAATTCAAGGATGTAGGTTAAATCCTTTAATTAATCGAAGAGCACAGTACAATCAATCCAGCAAGTTCAGCATCCAGGAATAACTGATCCTTTGCAAAGGATGCAGAGTATGACATGTACAACACTCTATATTCTATAAATGACCTAACAGGAATACATCCAATTAAAGGGACAGTGTAAATTAAGAATGCACACACAACACTCTAGCCTTGCACCCTCCAACGCAACTTAATCTTAGTGATAACACTAGCACAGCACTTTTGTGTGCATCCTCTGTTGCCCCCCTCCTTTTCTTGGAAGTTAATTTTTTGGTTCCCTGTCTTCTCTCAACCCCATCCACTGGCTACCTTTCTGCTGCTCATCTTATCGAATCCCATTGCTATTTTAGGTCTGTCTTGACAGCGCAGCTGTCTAGAACATGTATTGTTAACAATTCTTTAAAAGATTGATTGAGTGGGCCTTGACATCACTTTACGGCCTTCCATTGGTTGACTACATGGAAACGGCTATTCCCCTGATGCAGGCCAGTTAACCACATCAGCCCACCCGATCTTCAGAAATGATCCACTCGTTACCACCCTACATAATGCTACACTCTGCATCTGCTGTCCTGCTTTGTATACCCAAAATTAGTAGGTCTCTCATGGGTGGCCTTTTCTTGCACCAATGCTACAGCGTGAAATGCATTTCCTATCAAGTTTAAACTGCCCTCCCCTGCTGGGAGCCCACAAAGTCTGGAAGACTCATGTTTTCCCTCAATTAACTTTGTTTTACTGGGGCAGTTCTTAGTGTCAGGAGACCTTATCCTGGGGAAACAGATTTAAGTCCGCAACGCTGGATTGTGTTTTACCCGATGAGGGGGGGCCACACAAAGCCAGCCTTGAAAGTGCTACACTGGGTTAAATTCCTGCTGCCCACACTCACTCTCCAATGTATGCTTTAATCTGTCTGATGTTGTACCTCAAAGTTACCCTTTCAATGACTATCGGGGAACTTTACTGAGGTACATATTAACTCCAACGTACTGCTTATTTCTCGCTTTTCATTCCTCCTCGGTTGCATCTCTAATGTATTCTTGATGTGATTGTTTGGTATTAGTTCTTTTGTAAAGCACTCTGATGTCCCTGGGCCAGGTCTGCGCTACATAACATCACAAAAACAAATAATACATCGCATGCCAGTGGACGTATGGCTTACGATCCATGCGTCCAGGGTTAAATGGAAAAGGACCTGGGGACCCTCATTACAAGCCTAACAGGATTCGGCATTCAGGGATGTCACCTTTGATCACTCAGTGGGCTTTAGACAGGATCAAACATAGAATGAATTAAATGAATTGAAAATAGGTACTTATAAAGCACACGGCTACTCCAGAGAATGTCCCGGCGCTGAAGGACCATTGGGGACAAGCACCAGAGCCCGAAAACGAAAACGAACAGAGAAAACGATTGCTGGAAAAGCCAGGTTTTTAGCTGTTTCCTAAAAATAAGCAGATCCTGGACCTGCCTAAAGGGCAGAGGCAGACAGTTCCATGAGCGGGCAGCCAGCACTTGAAAGGAGTGACCGCCCGCACGAGAGAGGGCAAACTTAGGAATGGACATCAGATATAGTACCGAGGACCTCAAGGCTCGTTGCGGCACATAGTGCTGGACCCTCCTCCTGAGATATATGGTGTCAGTATCATGAAAAGCCTGAAAAGCCAGAACCAGAGATTTAAATTGGATCATCTTCCGGACCGGAAGCCAGTGCAAGGCATTCAGATGGATAGTCATTCGTGCTCTGGGTCCCACCATGAGAATAGCTCTGGCCGCCGCATTCTGAACCACCTGCAGGTGGTTTAATAGGTACTCCGGTAGACCCAGGTACAAGACGTTAACGTAATCCATCCTGGATACAATTAGGGCTTGGACTACAGTCTTCCAATACTCTAAATAGCAGTGGGAGAACGTTTTTAACATTTTTAGCATGCCAAAATAGGTGCCAGAGACAGTTAGAGGAAGGACTTTGGAACACCCACGTCTCAGACCGTTCGTAGTTTCAAACGGATGGTTGAGAGCAAATCCCTACCTCATGCTTTTCAGGAAAGCTCTGAAATCTGAACTGTTCCTACACACAGGCCAAGTGTTCAGAGATAAAGACTGTAGCAGCCCTGGGACCAATAGTCATCAATCGACCGCCAACGTACCCGCTCTGAAAAGTCTACAGCTCTCAGAAGTAACTGAAAGACGTCAAGCAGCACTTTATAAAACCTCTACATGAATAAACAAGAAGAGTGGCAACCTCAAGCCTTTTTACTGCAGCGACTGAAGAAAGAACATGCCAGTAAAATATATTGGGGCAGATTTACAAGGCCCTTGCGCCACTTTTGAGTCACTTTTCCCATGTTAAAAATGACGCAAAAGTGGCGCAAGGGGCTTGTAAATCTGCCCCATTGTGTCTGAGGGCCGGCTTTAGCGCAGGTAGCGCCCAGTGCAATAGTCTTCTTTTTGGCACCCCCATGACCACCTCCTCCATTAATTCCCTCACTATTATTATCCAACTGTGCCCCTCAGCCCTCCGTTGCCTCTGACATACGTTTCAGTTTTCCTATAGCGCTACTCATAGTTCACTTGCACTCAGTTCTGTGATCTGCATGGTACACGTTCTTTGCAGCAGGCACATTAACACTCTGCACTACTTTATGATGAGTCAAAGCTGCCATAAGACAAGATTCCAATCTTTCACCAGCAGAACATTAATCACCAGAGTTATCTTGACATTTTCATTGTTGCCTGTAAACTGCTGGATGTACAAGGAAGTTCACCTGCTTTTAAACCCATGTTATTTTAAACACAGCGCCCTCCACCAAAGTCAGCGCCAGGTATGGCAGTCACGGGTCACAGTGCCCTAAAGCCGGCCCTGTTGTGTCCTGCAATTCCGAGGCACGTTCATGAAAGGCGGCTGGAAACCAAGCTAATAATTCAAAGATTGCTCCGTGCAAAAGCTAATTATAAGTTATAACACTGCCGTCATGAATTCATAATATAGACGTTTTTTCTTTCATCACTTAATTATTTCCCTGGCACACTATAATTATAAGCATATTTTTTAATGTATTAATTCGCCAGTTCATTAGCTCTGTGGATTTAATTTATAAGACTGTCACAATATCAGAATAAAGTGAACACATTTCAGCAGCGCTCATAAATGTACGCCTTCGAGAAGGCGTTCATTCATGAAAAATAGAATTATAGCGCCTGCCAATCCTCGAAATGAGTGCAAAGATAATCAATTATAGAAACAATGGTCGATAAAGGGCTTCAAGACACATCCTGGTGGCCCAGCCCCTTCCTTGCACTAGGGTCCATGGCATGCAGCTATACTCCTGCCTATGTGGCCCATCGTCACCTGCTTGGACTCGGGCCCTCCTTCCTGCTAGAGGACAATTTACCAGTAGCGGCTCCTGGAAGGAGTGCTGCGAGCAGTGTGATGGAGCCGGGGGGTAGTAAACCCCGGATTAAGGCCAAACGGACTTCAGTAACTGAATAAATAAATAAAACAAATGACATTGCGCGTGCTGCAACGCCAAACCGGCGGTGCGGCGCGCAATGTAATTCGTTTTATTTATTTATATAGTTACCGAAGTCCGTTTGGCTTTAATCCGGAGTTTACTACCCCTCACCCTGCCCCGCCCCACCACCCGGCAGCACTCCCTCCAGGAGCCGCTACTGCAATTTACACATATCACCTCAAACAAACTCTTTGCTTAAAGATGAGCCTCAGAACAATGAACTCCAATTTGAAGGATCGTCCTCTGATCTGACAGAAAGTGCCCTGATTACTCATCCGTAATTTCATTACTCTTAGTCCTACTCGTCCTCGTCACAGTCATTACTTCTGAGGCCACCTTTGAGATTCTTAAAATGAAAGCTCCACCCACCCGCCAAGAAGGAGCCAGCATTCACAGTATCCACCTGTTTTGTTACTGGTTTCCAGGATGAGGGCATGGGATAGAAGAGGTCGAGAGGTCTCTGCTTGACTTAGAGCTTTTTCTGGTGTTTCTATTTGGTCTCCTCTCTTGCTAAATTTCCCCCACACTGATGGATCAACAGTAACCCTGGGCGGAGTATGCGTAGTGCTGCTCTGCGTAGTTCCACAGAGTAAAAAACAAAACTGCATGGGACTACGCGGAGCTCAGCTCCACCCCAGGGCCACAATGCAGAATACAATTTTTTTTTTAAACATCACTTACCTTGTCTTCTGCCTTCCCTGCTCCTCACCGCGGTGTCTCCCTTCTTCCTGCGTTGTCCTCTTCGCATCCACGTAGGAATTACGTCTTCCGTGAACTGGCATGCGCAGTGTTCACTCAGTTCACGCATGATGTAATACCTGCAGGGACGCAAGGAGACGCAAGGAAGACAACGCGGAAGGGAAACACTGCGGCGAGGAGGAGGGAGACAAGGTAAGTGGTGTTTAAAAATATATATATATATATATATGGGGCTGTCCTCGTACTCCGCCACGGAGGCAGAGTTTTGCCCAACTTCGCGTTCCCAGCGCAGTGCGGAGTTGGTAAAACTCTACAGTGACCTGTGACCTGTCTCAGGACACCCCCACGCCGCACGGCCCCCAGCTGTGTGTGTGCCCCTCGTGTGCCCTCGCTGCTGATCGCAGTCTCGTTCCGCCGTTCTGCCTGCCTCCCTAGCTGCCTGCCTCACTGTACTGTCCCCCAGCTGTTTCGCTTTATATTTGAGCTAAAGTTGTTGTATTTTGTGCTCAATATTGTATAAAGTTGTTGTATTCTGTAATTTTTCCCGTTCTGCCTGCCTGCCCCGCTCTCCGCTTCCCGCCGCCTTTCTTGCGGCCACGCCCCCTTTTTCCATGTCCTCCCCGCTCCCGCCTCCCAGCTGCTCCTCCCTCCCACTTGTCCTTAAATGGCGACCGCGCGGCGCAGGTGAGTGTGACCTGTCTCAGGACACCCCCGCGCCGCACGGCCCCCAGCTGTGTGTGTGCCCCTCGTGTGCCCTCGCTGCTACTCGCAGTCTCGTTCCGCCATTCTGCCTGCCTCCCTAGCTGCCTGCCTCACTTTACTGTCCCCCAGCTGTTTCGCTTTATATTTGTGCTACAGTTGTTGTATTTTGTGCTCAATATTGTATAAAGTTGTTGTATTCTGTAATTTTTCCCGTTCTGCCTGCCTGCCCCGCTCTCCACTTCCCGCTGCCGTTCTCGCGGCCACGCCCCCTTTTTCCGTGTCCTCCCTTCTCCCGCCTCCCAGCTGCTCCTCCCTCCCACTTAGCCTTAAATGGCGACCGCACGGACGCGCAGCGGTCACGCGCAGCGGGCGCGCCGATTGTGCGCCGAAGGCACGCCAAAGGCAAGCCCGTCTGCGTCCGTCCGCGCCTGGACCGCGCCCAGCGCCAGAACCCCTGGCCCCCGAAGACGCCTGCACACACGACGGACCTATGACGCCGCCACCCTCAACGCCGGCCAAACCCCCGCCTGCTGCCGAGCCACCCAGAAATGCACCCACGGACCCTTCACCTGCCAAGCCTTCAAGTTCACCTGCATCCGGACCTGCACCTCACCCGCCAAGCCAAGCACCCGCGGCAACCACCTAAAGTGCATCCTGCTCAACACCCCCTCCGTCCACAGACACGCCATCGAACTCTGGAACCTGCTCGACACATCATCACCAGACGTCCCCTTCCTCACGGAAACCTGGATGAACGCATCCTCAGCGCCTGACATCGCCATCGCCATCCCGGACGGATACAAGATCATCCGGAGGGACCGCGTGAACCAGACTGGAGGAGGCATCGCCATCGTACACAAGAACACCATCAGCATCACAACCGACTCCAGCGACACCTTCCCCGCCGCCGAGCACCTCCACTTCCAGATACACACCGACCCGAAGACAACCCTCAGAGGCACCTCGTCTACAGACCCCCGGGACCACGCATACAATTCAGCGAAGACATCACGGACTTCATCAGCCTGCACGCCCTCCCCTTCGCGGACTACATCCTCCTAGGGGACCTCAACTTCCACCTGGAGAACAACAAGGACCGCAACACCACCGCCCTGCTGGACAACCTCGCAAACCTCGGACTCAAGCAACTGGTCAACACCCCCACTCACTACGCAGGCCACACGCTTGATCCCGTCTTCTCATCCAGCAAGCACATTATTATTATTATGTTTCTTATATAGCGCCAGAATCGACCCCCGAAGGGGTATCTCCGCGCTTGCCTTGGGAACCCGTCCTGGCTTTTCCCTGTGAGATAACCCCTACAGGGCATCCCCAAGGTGACAGCTGCGTCCACTTCAGCTTCAGAAGAACAACGACCCACCACCACCCGCAACAGGTTCCTCACAGGAGCTGGAGCAAGATCACCACCGAGCAGCCTACCACCTCCCTCAGCCAGAACCCGCCCGCAAGCACAACGGACCCCAACGAAGCAGCCCGCAACTTCACACAGTGGCTAACCGCCTGCGCAGACAACCTCGCGCCACTGAAGAACCCTCCCAGCAGACCCAGAAGCAAGAAAGCCACCTGGTTCACCGACGAGCTCAAGGACTCCAAGAAGAAGTGCCGCACCCTCGAGAAAGCCTGGCTCCTCAACCAGACCACAGACAACATGACCACCCTCAAACAACCCGCAAGCACCACCAGCTCATCCGCACTACCAAGAAGAAAACACTGAAGGAACGACTAGACAACAACGCCCACGACAGCAAGGAACTCTTCAGCATCGTCAAGGAGTTCTCCAACCCCAGCACAGGCAACAACGACATCACTCCTTCTCAAGACCTCTGCGACTCTCTCGCCTCGTTCTTCCACAGCAAGATCGCCGACATCCACAACAGCTTCGGCGCACCATCCACGCACCCTACCGTCGAACCAACGCCCCCCACCGCCACCCTCCGCACCTGGACCACGGTCACCACCGAAGACACAGCCCGCACAATGAACACGATCCACTCCGGATCTCCGACCGACCCCTGCCCCCACCACGTCTTCAACAAGGCCGACTCCATCATCGCACCCCAACTGCGGGACATCATCATCATCTCCTTCGACACCGCCACCTTCCCGGAGAGCTGGAAGCACGCCGAGCTCTGCGCCCTACTGAAGAAACCAACAGCAGATCCCACCGACCTCAAGAACTTTCGCCCCATCTCGCTCCTCCCTTTTCCTGCCAAAGTCATCAAGAAGACCGTCAACAGACAGCTTGCCGCCTTCCTCGAGACGAACGGATCCCTTAACCCCTCGCAGTCCGGTTTCCGAGCCATTCACAGCACCAAGACCGCCCTCATCGCAGCCACCAATCAATCAATCAAGACATTGGTAGAGCGCACTACTTACCCGGAGGGTCTCAAGGCGCTTGGGGGGGGGGGGGTGCTGCTACTGCTCGAACAGTCAGGTCTTGAGCTTCTTCCAGAAGGAGAGGTGGTCTTGGGTCAGGCGCAGGTCGGTCGGGAGGGAGTTCCAGGTCTTGGCGGCCAGGTAGGAGAAGGACCTTCCTCCCGTTGTCGTTCTTCGGATGCGGGGGACGGCGGCGAGGGCGTGACTGGCTGATCGGAGATGGCGATTGGGAGCGTAGAAGTTGATGCGGTTGTTGAGGTAGCTCGGGCCTTGATCGTGTAGGGCTTTGTGTGCGTGGGTGAGGAGACGGAAGGTGATTCTTTTGTTGACGGAGAGCCAATGCAGGTTTTTCAGATGTCCGGAGATGTGGCTGTGTCGTGGGATGTCGAGGATGAGTCTGGCTGAGGTGTTCTGGATCCGCTGGAGTCTCTTCTGGAGCTTGGCGGTGGTTCCGGCGTAGAGGGCGTTGCCGTAGTCCAGTCGGCTGGTGACGAGGGCCTGGGTGACCTTCTTCCTGGTCTCGGTGGGGATCCACCGGAAGATCTTCCGTAGCATGCGCAGGATGTTGAAGCACGACGAGGAGACGGCGTTGACTTGTCTGGTCATGGAGAGGGAGGAGTCCAGGATGAAGCCCAGGTTGCGTGCGTGGTCTGTCGGTTTGGGTGCGGTGCCCAGGGCGGGAGGCCACCAGGAGTCGTCCCAGGCGGAGGGCGAGGAGCCCAGGATGAGGACTTCCGTCTTGTCTGAGTTCAGTTTCAGGCGGCTGGTCGTCATCCACTCGGCTACGTTTTTCATCCCTTCGTGAAGGTCGGCTCTGGCGGCGGCGGGGTCGTTGGTCAGGGAGAGGATCAGCTGGGTGTCGTCAGCGTCGGAGATGATGTTGAGGTTGTGTTGGCGTGCGATGGCCGCGAGGGGGCTCATGTAGACGTTGAAGAGGGTGGGGCTCAGCGAGGATCCTTGAGGGACGCCGCAGATGACTTCGGTGGCCTCTGACTTGTACGGTGGTAGACGGACTCTCTGTGTTCTTCCGTCGAGGAAGGAGATGATCCATTCCAGTGCCTTCTCCTGGATTCCGACGTTGCTGAGGCGCTGCACTAGGGTGCGGTGGCAGACAGTGTTGAATGCCGCGGAGAGGTCTAGGAGGATGAGGGCCGCTGTTTCTCCGTTGTCCATCAGGGCTCGGATGTCATCGGTGGCAGCGATGAGGGCGGTCTCGGTGCTGTGGTTGGCTCGGAAGCCAGACTGTGAGCGGTCGAGGGATCCATTCGTCTCGAGGAAGGCGGCCAGCTGTTTGTTGACGGTCTTCTCGATGACTTTGGCTGGAAACGGGAGGAGCGAGATGGGGCGGTAATTCTTGAGTTCGGTGGGGTCCGCAGTAGGTTTCTTGAGTAGGGCGCTGAGTTCGGCGTGCTTCCAGCTCTCCGGGAAGGTGGCGGTGTCGAAGGAGGTGTTGATGATGTCCCGCAGGTGGGGTGCGATGACAGCGTCGGCCTTGTTGAAGACGTGGTGAGGGCAGGGGTCGGTTGGAGATCCGGAGTGGATGGAGTTCATCATGCGGACGGTGTCTTCGGTGCTGATCGGAGTCCAGGCGCGGAGGGTGGTGGTGGGGGGCGGTGGTTCGGTCGTGGCGTGCGTCGGTTGAGTGCTGAAGCTGTTGTGTATGTCCGCGATCTTGTTGTGGAAGTAGGAGGCGAGGGAGTTGCAGAGGTCTTGCGATGGGGTGATGTCGTTGTTTCCGGCGTTGGGGTTGGAGAGCTCTTTCACGATGTTGAAGAGTTCCTTGCAGTTGTGTGCGTTGTTGTCCAGCCGGTCCTTGAATGCAGTTTTCTTGGTGGCGCGGATCAGTTGGTGGTGCTTCCGGGTGGCAAGCTTGAGGGTGGTCATGTTGTCCGGTGTTGGTTCCCTTCTCCAGGCTTTCTCGAGGGCTCGGCAGTTCTTCTTGGAGCTCTTGAGTTCGTCGGTGAACCATGGGGCCTTCTTGCTGCCGGGTCTGCTGGGTGGGGTCCTCAGTGGGGCGAGTTCGTCCGCGCAGTTGCTGATCCACTTCGTGAGGTTGTCGGCGGCCTGGCTGGGGTTCGCTGAGCTGGCGGGAGGGTGCTGGCTCAGGGAAGCGGGGAGCTGGTCGGCTGTGATCTTGTTCCAGCTTCTTCGAGCAACCTGTTGCTGGTGGTGGTGGATCGTCGTTCTTTTGAAGGTGAAGTGGACGCAGCTGTGGTCCGTCCAGTGGAGTCCGGTGGCGTGGCTGAAGGCGATGTCTTTGCTGGATGAGAAGACGGCGTCAAGTGTGTGTCCGGCGAGGTGGGTGGGGGTGGACACCAGCTGCTTGAGGCCGAGGTTGGCGAGGTTGTCGAGCAGGGTAATGGTGTTGCGGTCGTTGTTGTTCTCCAGGTGGAAGTTGATGTCCCCCAGGAGGATGTAGTCAGGGGAGGGGAGGGCATGCGGGCTGATGAAGTCGGCGATGTCCTCGCTGAATTGTGTGCGTGGTCCCGGGGGTCGGTAGATCAGGGTGCCTCTGAGGGTGGTTTTGGGGTCCGTGTGGATCTGGAAGTGCAGGTGTTCGGCGGTTGTCAGGGTGTCGTCGGTGTTGGTCTTGATGCGGATGGTGTCCCTGTAGATGATGGCGATGCCTCCTCCAGTCTGGTTGCCTCGGTCTCTTCGGGTGATCTTGTAGCCCTCTGGGATGGCGATGGCGATGTCGGGCGCTGAGGAGTCGTTCATCCAGGTTTCCGTGAGGAAGGCGACGTCAGGAGCTGTGGTGTCGAGGAGGTTCCAGAGTTCGATGGCGTGTCTGTGGACGGAGCGGGTATTGTGGAGGATGCACTTCAGGTGGTTACTGCTGGTGTTTGGCTTGGCGGGTGCTGGTGCGGGGCAGGTCCGGATGCAGGTGAACTTGCAGGCGTGGCAGCTGAAGGGTCCGTGGGTTCGTCTCGGGGTGGCTCGGTAGCATCCCGGGATACGGCCGGTGTTGAGTGCGTTGAGGGTGGCGACGTCGTAGGTCCGGCGGGTGGGCTGGTGTCTGCGGGGCCCAGGAGTCCTGGCACTGGGCGCGGTCCAGGCGCGGACGGGCGCAGACGGGCTTACCTTTGGCTTACCTTTGGCGCACAGTCGGCGCTCCCGCTGCACGCGTCCGCTGCGCGGTCGCTCTGGGGGTGTCATAAGAAGGGAGCCGTGAGGGAGGGTCAGCTGGGAGGCGGGAGCGTCTTAGCCAATCGGCTGGCGGGGGGGGGCGGGTCTGCAGGCAGGCAGGCAGCGGCGGCGGGAAACCCGGGTGCGGGCTTCTCTGGCGGCCCTGCGGCGGCTGCGGCACCGGGAGTAGGCGTCGATGGTGATCGGGCGGCACAGGCAGCAGGAGGGCACAGGAGCAGGAGCGAGGATCGTGGGGCGACCAGGCCGGTGAGGGCGCAGTGGTTGCTCCTGAACTGGAGTAGAGGGTCCCCTTAAGAAGGGAGCCGTGAGGGAGGGTCAGCTGGGAGGCGGGAGCGTCTTCGCCAATCGGCTGGCGGGGGGGCGGGTCTGCAGGCAGGCAGGCAGCGGCGGCGGGAAACCCGGGTGCGGGCTTCTCTGGCGGCCCTGCGGCGGTTGGGGCGCCGGGAGCAGGCGTCGATGGTGATCGGGCGGCACAGGCAGCAGGAGGGCGCAGGAGCGAGGATCGTGGGGCGACCAGGCCGGTGAGGGTGCAGTGGTTGCTCCTGAACTGGAGTAGAGGGTCCCCTTAAGAAGGGAGCCGTGAGGGAGGGTCAGCTGGGAGGCGGGAGCGTCTTAGCCAATCGGCTGGCGGGGGGGGCGGGTCTGCAGGCAGGCAGGCAGCGGCGGCGGGAAACCCGGGTGCGGGCTTCTCTGGCGGCCCTGCGGCGGCTGGGGCGCCGGGAGCAGGCGTCGATGGTGATCGGGCGGCACAGGCAGCAGGAGGGCACAGGAGCAGGAGCGAGGATCGTGGGGCGACCAGGCCGGTGAGGGCGCAGTGGTTGTCACCGGCAAAATCAGAACCCTGCTCGACAACGGGGAAACAGCAGCCCTCATCCTCCTGGATCTCTCCGCAGCGTTCGACACTGTCTGCCACCGCACCCTAGTCCAACGCCTCAGCAACACAGGTGTCCAAGAGAAGGCTCTGGAATGGATCATCTCGTTCCTCGCCGGAAGAACACAGAGAGTCCGCCTCCCCCCGTTTCGATCCGAGGCCACCGAAGTCATCTGCGGCATACCGTAAGGATCATCACTCAGCCCCTCCCTCTTCAACGTCTACATGAGACCCCTTGCAGCCATCGCACGCCAACACAACCTCAACATCATCTCCTACGCGGACGACACCCAACTGATCCTCTCCCTCACCAGTGACCCCGCCAACGCCAGAACTAGCCTACACGAAGGGATGAAAGACGTCGCCGAGTGGATGAAGAACAGCCGCCTGAAACTGAACTCAGACAAGATGGAAGTCCTCATCCTGGGACCATCGCCCTTCGCCTGGGATGACACCTGGTGGCCCCCGGCCCTAGGCAGGGCACCCAAGCCAACAGACCACGCACGCAACCTGGGCTTCATCCTGGACTCCTCCGTCTCGATGACCAGACAAGTCAACGCCGTCTCCTCATCATGCTTCAACACCCTACGCACGCTTCGTAAGATCTTCTGATGGATCCCGACAGAAACCAGGAAGACGGTCACCCAGGCACTCGCCACAAGCCGACTGGACTACGGAAACACCCTCTACGCCGGAACCACAGCCTAGCTACAGAAAAGACTCCAACGCATCCAGAACGCCTCCGCCCGCCTCATCCTGGACATCCCTGACGCAGCCACATCTCCGAACACCTGAGAGACCTGCACTGGCTCCCCGTCAGCAAGAGAATCACGTTCAGACTCCTCACCCACGCACACAAGTCCCGCCACGACCTGGGCCCCAAGTACCTCACCGACCGCTTGACCTTCTACACGCCCACCCGCCAGCTACGTTCGACGAGCCTCGCCCTCGCCGCCGTACCATGCATCCGAAGAGCCACCGCTGGAGGAAGATCCTTCTCCTACCTGGCGGCCAAGACATGGAACTCCCTCCCCACCCACCTCCGGCTGACCCAGGACCATCTCGCCTTCAGGAGACAACTCAAGACCTGGCTGTTCGAGCAATAGCAGACCCCCCTTCCCCCAAGCGCCTTGAGACCCTCCGGGTGAGTAGTGCGCTATACAAATGCTATGATTGATTGATTGATTGATTACAAACTCTGCTGACGGAGTGGAGTACGATGCCTTGGGTTAATCAACAGGCAATGAGGATTTCTTCTCTTTAATTTCCCTAGCCTCTGGGGTCTGATTCACTTACTGTGCTTGGCAGGGGTATTCACTTTGATCCGGATTGGCAGTGTGAAGCGTCTGCGGTTCACGCATGCACAGTAGAGTCAGGGAGATTTCTAATGTAAACACTGCACCCCCTTCCGCACGCACAATTTACCCATTGTATATTTTGGGTGGTCAAACCTGTCCAAATTTGACAGGGGTAAATGTGTGGTAATTTCCATCACATCTGGAAATTCGGGGTTGAAAGCACCAAATCTGCATGTAATTCCTAATTTTCCAGAAGAACACTTGTAATAAGGGTATTTATCACACTCAGTAATACAGCATCCCTAGGTTTTGGTATTTTTCAGGCGCTGCAAATAGCTCACCCTTTCCCAGCCCACATGTAAACTGGGCTTTAAGCTTTTGCAAGCACTGAAGGCCTGGGTGTTTCCAGACACCTGTTTCAATTGTAGTAAATGTAGTATACTTATAAAGCGCACAGCTGCCCCAGCAGCGGGGCGTCCCGGCGCTGTATACCGCTGTGGAACCCTTCCTGGCTCTCCCTGTGAGATGCGACAATCATGGTAAGCATGGCCTCTCTCTAGGGCATTTCTGACTTGGAAAGTCCACTCTCCACCCCCAGGGAAGGTTTACCACCTCATATTATCAAATCATAAGGGAATATGACTAGATGTGACTAAATCACTTGAAGAGTGCAAATTCACCTTATGTGAAGCGCAAAACTGAATTTGCACTCATAAATCAGGCCATCTGCTTGTGTATGTTGAGTTTATGTTTGCAAATGGCTTGAATCGGGCACAAAACCTTTTGATAAATTACCAAAGCGAAGAGGTGAGCAGAAGTCTCACTGAGGCAGATAAGCTAAGGGAAAAGAGCAAATTCGTTAGTAAAATCTATATCTATGTGGGGGTATTTGTAAAGCGCACTGTTACTCCACAGGGTGTCCTGGCGCTAGGCTGAAAGGTCGCAGTATGGGAAGGTAACTTAAGGGCACGAAAACAAACATGTTTTCTGGGTTTTTCCGAAACAGGGTAGTGGATTCAATGCTTCTCAAATGAAGGGGCATTTTGTTCCAGTGGAAGGGCCCCAGGAAGGAAAGAGACTTACCTCCTAGCCTGGACTTTGTAAAACGGGGAACATTGGCCAACAACAGATCAGTAGATCAAAGATTTCTACGAGGAGCGTAAAAGAAAATCCTACGTTTGAGGTAACTAGGTACTTCCCCGTAAAGTACTTTCTGTGTGACCAGCAAAGTTTTAAAAATTATTCTTTTCCTTACAGGGAGCCAGTGCAGGCTCCTCAGAAAGTGTGACACGCGCGAATTTTGAGGGAGCTCAAAAATGGTAGGGGCTGCAGCATTCGGGACAAGTTGGAGCCCGGCATGCCGAGGTAGAGACCGCTCCCATAACCCAGCCTTGATATAATCAGAGCCTGGATCACCTGTTGTCTGGCAGCTTTGGACAAAAGGAATAGACATTTTTTATAGAAGGCGCAACAGAGCAAAATGGAAGCCAACTACTGCATTAACCTGAGCACGAAATAGCAGCTGGTTGTCCAATCTAAACCCCAGATTTTTCACCACCAGGCTGTTCACTGAGGGGGCAGGAGCGCCCGCTGGCCAGGAAATATGTAAAGGGAGTGAAGTAGTGTGGCTCACTGGTTAGAGGCGGCAGACCCAAGAGCAGAGGACGGCCCGGGACCAGGGTTCGATTCCCGGCGCGGCAGGTTTCTGGACCAGGGTCAGCGGACTCGATAATTCTCTCGCCTCGGTGCCCACTCTGATCAGCGATCACACTCGGCAACTCTGGGCATTAGCTTGCCTCATCTTCACTAACGGCCCCACCAGACCGCCGGGGATGCCTGGTCTCACCCTGGAGATACCCATTAAGGGACCATCTCTCAGGGAAGCCAGGAAGGGTTTCGCAGCGGTCGAAGCGCCTTGGGACCCTACGGGTAAGTAGTGCGCTATATAAATGCCTATACATACATACATATACATACATACATACATCTTTGCCGCTTTACCAAAGAAGAGTAATTATTTCTTACCAGCATTACATTTCAGCTGGTTAGAGGCCAGCCAACCGAAGACAGCTGCAAGGCAGGAACTGATCAGCATACCGGTCTAAGTGGGGATTGTTTTAACCCCTTCCGTGCGGGGCATATTGCCCCGCTGTGCTGGGGGAAGGGTGGCGCGTGCAGCCCCCCCGGTGCTTATGACGAGCTCAGCTCATCATGAGCCATGGTGGTCGGGTGCTCATGACGAGCTGAGCTCGTCATGACCACACCCGTTTCATTAGAACACTCGCACAGCAGGGGAATTTGCCCCACGTGCGAGTGTTCTAACGGTCATGACGAGCTCAGCTCATCATGAGCACATGAGCAAAGTGGCTCATGACGAGCTGAGCTCGTCATGAGCATCCAAGGTGTTAAGAAAGTTACAATTCTCATAAGTGTTAGAAAATTCCCAAGGTCTTTGTTGGAAAATCTGTGAAAACCTCATGCATGTACTGAAAACCCTGGACCGGTGCATTTTTTTTTTCTCCACCTGAAAAATCGCGAGGGTGTTTGAGTATTTTTACATTCAATCTATATACTTACGCCAGTTTTGTTTTTGCACTAAACACATCCTCATAAATTACATATTAGCAACGAGCTTTCATTCGGAGGGTTTGTGAAGATCCGAAGAGTTGCAGATTCAGAGGGAACTGTATGGGTGTTGCTATCTTCTAAATATCCAACTCTTCCTTCTACTTCAGGTACTCTTGTTAATCAAACTCAGTGTTCCTCCTACTAGCCCCGCCCAACAGTCGCAGCATCCATCTGCACATTTAAATGTATGCCTGTTCTAATCACCATCTGCTGTTTACTTCCTCAGATGGAACTTTTTTTGCACTCTTGAGTTCAAGTGTGCACAAACTTTTGTGAATCTGGACCTCAGATCCCATAGTCTGCAGCTAGATCACATCTTTTCCCGAACGGCAAGATTACAATAATAAAGCATGGGCTAAGCCAATTTGTCTCATCTTCGAAACCTTTCGGGTCTGCCAGTGCCTTTTGTGCATGCTGTGCAGCATTGGCAAAAATGCCAATGCTTTACAGCATGAAAAAAAGAAAAAAAATGTTGAAGCCTCTCATCCGAGATAGATCAGTAATAATAAAAAGAAAATACAAAAATGAAGATGCACAGAAGCTCTTTTATTTATAAATCAGATGGACCAGCAGGAATATACATCCTGCCCTTCCTAAAAGAAAGCTAACATGTTTAAAACTATAGTGTTGGGGGGCGGTACAGGAGGCAATGGAGGCACGGGTTGCGGTTGTGGGTTGAGGGAGGAAGGGAAAAGAAGCACATGAGGGAGGGAGCAACAAGGAAGGCTGAGAGATACAAACGAGGGCGAGAGCAACACGGGGTAAAGAGAGAAGCACACAGGCGAGAGTAACACAGAGAATGGGGGAGAGAAGCACATGAAAGAGAGCAGCACAAGGGAGACAGCTGCAAAACACAAGCACTATCATGGAGAGCATAGTAGAACTAAAAACATAGTTCCCTAAAAGTGAGCTGTGGATGGACATATGTAAAAAGGCTATGCTGCAGTGGAGGGACAAACACAAGATGGACAAGGAGAGCCATTGAATATGAAGCAAAGAAAAGAGAGTGACAATATTCTAGCCAATGGTAAGCAATGGGTGGGCTTTAAGCCCACTGTAAGTTCTTGGTAAGCTGACACTAGTTCTTTTTCAACCAGACAGCTGGTGCTGTCTCGTATGCTTCACCCAAATATTAAAAGAAATGACAGGACCATAGGACCCGGACCTCCCAGGTTGCTCCTGGCACCGCCCCCTTCCGAACCCACAAATCAATACTTGACGACCAGAGCTGTGGGTAAAAGAGGCCATGTTTATTACAAACCATCACACAAACATGAAAATATATAATTAATACAATTCCATACGATATGGATTTATCAAATTCAATCTCTAAACAATATTCATATTTAAGTCGATCATAAATTCATAATCACGAATTCACGAAGTCCCCTGCACATGGGGCTGGCTCCGTAAAGGAAGAGAGGACGAGGACCTGAGCAAGTTGCCCTAAATAGTTCCCCGCCCCCCCACTACCCCACACGTTTGTTGCCTGCCCCGGCCGGAAGTGATGTCACGTAGTTGCCCGGGAAATAATTCTTGCCTTAGTCACGCCCAATCCCTCCATGAGATGTGCTGCTCTTAGTTGATGTAGTTGCTGATTTGCCACCTAGACCTAGAACCTTAAAATCCATAATTGTAATGCGAAGTGGTGCTGGCTAAACTGCTCTGACTGCAAACGGTGATTCACGTGTAGGGCTAGCACTAAAAATGAGGTACGGTGGAGCGACACCTAGTGACGATCAAAATTTATATACAGGGATAGAAAAATCACTTCTAAGTGTGTGCAGACCAATCAGATAGGCAAACGTCTATTCCTCCCAGAGCGCTGAAAACCCTTCCCCTCCCAGTTCCTGCACACATAGCATGGGGCCACTGAAAGCAATTCGCTGCCATTTAGTAAATTGATGTATTTTATGACACTATGCACAAACAAAGTACCACACAGTGCATGTGTTGTGTGTTCCGCTCTAATCCATGCACCCTGTATATAATTGTTAATAATGTGGTCTGATCAGAGTGGTGTAGTTGTTGCCTGCTCCAGGGCTAAAGAATGGCACAGAGCATTGGGTTATGTTATTCTATATTGATTTGCATTGCGCACTAATCACCAGAGAGGGACTCCAGGTACCTGTCAACATCTCCAGATGTACACCAGCCTTCCATGAAGGGGGAGGGGTGCATGTTATATCTACAAGCCAAAAGACAGCCATCAGAATTCAGATACATAATCATGCACAATTTTTGGAGGTGTCTAAGCGTGCCCTGGGAGACTGCAGCTCAGCTCCACTTGCCAATGAGTGCAATGTTCACAAAGTGAGTGTCTGAAACAAAGCCAAAGTCCTGCGTTTACAGCGCATTCATGACGTGCTCTTTGAGATCACACTGGGGTACCTAAGGATTATCACACACTATTATGGGCTGCCAGGTCTTGTACAGTTATAATTGTTTAGGTCTTGACCGAACTTCCATGACACAAAGTAATACTGTTATCCTAGGGTGCCACCTAGTGGTGGTGGCAAATTACAGCAAAAGGCCTGAAAAATGCCATTTCATGAGCACACTGAGTACTGCAGCAGCCAGATATCTATGTTACATGGTCCATCAAACGTCACCTCACCATTACGGGATCTTTGGTGCGCGCTCTCTGACGCCGTTCATGCCCACGGTCAGAACAGAGATGAGCTAAGCCAGCGACGGTGCCTCGCAGTAATGTGTGTCAACTACTTCTAGTCATGGCTTTTCAGCCAACAGCATCTTGAATTCTGATACTCCTCTGCCTGGGGTCATAAATGGATAAATCTCTACTTAAAACCCTAAGGCTAAATTCAGTAGGAAGTAATAAATCAATGCATGCATTACTGAGAAATGAGACTAACTACCTGAGCCACATAACCCGCACGTGCTGACAAGAGAAATTTAGGATTCAAGTAAGATATGCACTTAATGGTATGGCATGTTATCCAGCGCCATAAGAACCCCTGGGGTGGCTGGTGCAGTATAAATGCTGTCACTCGCATTATTGACATATGTCTGTTCTTAATTCTACGTGTGCAGAATTTCTGCTGTGAATACATCCCGCACGTATGATATTAGGATATCACTAGAATTAAAATTCCATTCATTTAACGTTTTTTACCATAAGATTGTATTTTAAATTGCATTTACATAGCGCTTACTGCTGTGACCATGGGAATACTGGTGATCTTTCCCACACTGTGCCCACCAGTTACACCTGGATCAGACAGACCTAAGTGTCAACATTTGTGAACACTGAGACATACCACTAGAAATGTACTCTTGTGTGTGGCACTTAGACCTGTGGACATTATGCAGACATTGCATAATGCACACACACCTAGGTGACCCCTGTACCTGTTGGCTTAGACATTCCTGCCATTGTGAACTGGCACTTACCGCACGCGCATATTTTCTGTGCAAGGGTTTGTGAACTGGGCCCAGAGAATGCAAAGTGAAGCTGGCTGCAAAGCCAGGACTTGGGAGCTATGAAATGGCTTCGAGGTCCTTGTAATGTTCCCTCTTATGCAACCAAATCTCACATGTAATTCGGATTCAAATTTAGATGTAATTGGTATGTGCCAGAACTGTTTTAAATCTTTTTGCACATTTGGTGTCAGAAACTACATGCAAGCAGCATGTCCGGCAGGATAGCTCACGTCATGTGTGACATCTCTTTTTTACCCAGAAGCACTTTTTATGTAGGGGATTGTCAACACCCATCCACTTGTACCACTACCCAGAGTGATGCGACTAAGAGGCCAGTGCCGGCCAATGGTGACCACTGGACACGAAGCCATTTATCAACTAAGGAACTGACACACAACAGAAGTAGCGCCGTGATGACCGATCTAACCGCTAGAACACTCTGCATTCGGTGAACATACAAACTCACAACCACTGAACACCCGAGCTACGATAAAACTCCAGGAAATACCAGCACAGCACATACAGAAGTGGTCCTTAATAAAGGAAAATGAAATGACCTTGGCAGACTGCGCTGCCACATTGTAATGGAAAAGCACACGAGCGCGAAATTTAATGTAGCCTATTCAAATTAACAAAAGAGGAGTTTGGAGTTAAAATACAATTTGGTTGACCTTATTAGGTGTGTCAGGAGTATATAAGCCTGGGGTGGGGGGAGGCCTTGAACAATGGGTGGAGTTAGATTGTTCATCTGTCCTTAAAATGGGAAACTCCTAACCCATTAGTACGTAGTCCTCGAGAGGAAGTCGAGGGCACAGCTGGATCGGTGCATGCTCTGTCGTTTTGTAGCTCCAATATACCCAAGGAGTCTGAAATCCTGAATTGAAGCAATATGTTTCTTTTTTTCTTTAAATCTATGGGGTTCCACAGTCGAAGCCACAGTGCATGTAGACAGCAGCCAGCACGTGTTTCGCTGATACACAGCCCTGGGGATTTTTCATAGGAGTAATTTTTATGCCAGTCACTCCAGGGCATTTCCTCCCTATCATTACTCCCTACGCCTTAGAAAAGCCCCATAAAGAAACCTATTGCACCAATTCAGGGTTTCAGTCCCCTTGACTACATTGGAACTACAAAACGAGGGAACATCCACCGATTCAACTCTGTCCTCCACGTCCTCTGATTGGGCGAGAGAAGGTAGGTATAGGTGGGGGTAGGAGGTTGTACAATTCTTCTGGATGAGGATGAAGAGGAAACTGGGCTGGTTGAAGGAGAAGATTGGGATAATATGTAAATGTGTTGATCATAATGAAGGATTCTAAACAGGGTGAAGAGACCGTGAAGGGGTCATAAGTCCCTTGTGGTAGACATCAGAGCAATCAATCAATCAATAAGGGGGTTTATAAAGCACACTACTCACCCATTAGGGTCTCAAGGCGCCTTCTCCCATCAGAGGGATGGGAGAAGTGATAAGGGACCAGGGGTTTCCACGAGGAAACTTGGGTCGGGTGGTTTTCATGGAGGATTTGATAAAACCTATAAGCAGAGCAGACAGCCCTTTTTTTAAATGTTGGTCATGTTTTTTGGGGGATCAGGACTCCAATGTTAAACCTAATTTCGGAAGCAAGAATAAAAGTTTTAAATTTCCCGCCTGTCTGTAATGGTTTTCGAATCAAGATTAAGCACTCCTACTTGCGTTACAGAAAAGCTGATCCTTTCCAATGGAGTCAGAGACTAGAGATTCCATAAGTTGGAATACCAGGATATGAGTCCACGTTTCCATGGCACAAGCCACACAGTCCCGGATTTTCTTGTACAAATTATTGTTGCAATGGTGCTCCCTCTCCTAAAGAAAGCCAATGCCGATATGTCCAACTTGGCTAATTTTCATCCCATCTCACTGCTCCCGGCTTTCTCTAAAATTTTTGAGAAACATGTTAAAACCCAGCTGACTTCTTATGTTGAGTTCCAAAAATGTCTTCATGCTTCTCAATCGGGTTTTAGAGCTGGTTTTTCTACGGAGTCAGCACTAATTGGAGTTACTGAAATACTGAGACACTGGTTGGATGAGGGAGATACGGCATCTCTTGTCCTGCTGGACCTCAACGCTGCTTTTGATACGGTGTCTCTTGCTACCTTGCTGAAAGCCCTGAGGTCCCTGTGCTTAGGGGCTCTGCCCTACAATGGCTTAGTTCTTTTCTCGCCAATTGTACGTTTCAGGTCTTTTCTACGGAGGCCAGCTCTAAATCTCATCTCCTTCCTCATGGTGTACCACAGGGCTTGGTGCTGAGTCCACTGCTGTTTAATGTTTATGTCCGGCCGTTGGCGGATGTAGACGAGGAAGCAGGGCTGTGCCTCTTTTCTTATGCACTGATACCCAGATAATTTTCTCCCTCCCTTCATCTAAGGGCTCTGAGCCTTCGGCCCTTCAGTTATGCTGGGGCAAAATTGCATCTTGGATGCAGAACAATCTGCTCAAGCTGAATGGAGAGAAGATGGAGGTAATGATTCTGGGGAGAAACCCCTACCTTTTGTGACTGCATCATGGCTGTCCGAAATGGGCACTTTGCCCTTACCCGTTCATCAAGTCTGCAATCTGAGTTTCGTGATTGATAATAAACTATTAATGAAGCAACAAGTCACCACTGTCCTGAAATGGCTAAGAAAAATCTTATGGATGATACCTCATGCTGCACTGAAAACGGTGGTACATGCCCTGGTCACGTCCAGGCTGGATTATGGCAATGTTCTTTACTTGGGATCTAACTAGGCCATCATCCAGAGGCTACAAGTAGTACAGAACGTGGCAGCTAGACTGCTGTGCAACGTATCTAGGACTACCTCAATCACTGGCTAGCTTTGTGAAATACACTGGCTAAAGATAGAAAATTGCATTAGATTCAAAGCACTATTCTATATGCATAAAATAAAAATGGGTGTGGCCCCAACATATCTACAATCTTTGGCACAACCGTACCATCCTTCACGGCTCTTATGTTCAACCCATCAATTTAGGTTCACCGTTCCCAAATTCAAATTGTCAAGTATGCGCGTCCGCTCTTTTTCTTATCTTAATCCCACTTTGTGGAACTCCCTGCCTCTGACCCTACGCGAGGAAACCATATATGGTAGAATACGTAAAAATCTAAAGACCTGGCTGTTCAATCTCTGATTCCCTTTCCTCTCCTTGCTCTTACCGGCTGGCACCGGGAAACCTTTTGGGGTAACTGAGCGCCTTATAAATTTAGTTTAATTATAATAATAATAGTCCAATGAGTTCAAATGAACTAAACTAGAACCACATTTTCCAGAATGCACTGATTTAGTCAATTAAAGCCTAGGTTAGAAGACAATGTTCTCTTATACCAAAGAAGCCATCTTGCCATCCAAGTGATCACATCCTAAGATTGCAAACACCCGCTGCCGAAATCCAAGCCGGCTCTTATCCTTTCCTCATACTACCTGGCATGATACCAAGCTCCTTCTCACCAGGAATCTGCACCCAGCGACCCTTTCTCTCTTTCAAAAACCCAGTAAGATTTCTATTCTAATCTCTAAAAATACTAAACCCGCCTCCTCTTACTTCACCTGAAGTTCAGGGTCCATGCACCAGACTTTGCACCAGCGTTGCAGGTCCATGCCGTGATGCTTTATCTTTCTCCACCCAATATCACCTACGACCCACTCTCCACCCCACCCCTACCTTTATATGTACTCTCTTCTAGAATAAAAGGTATACTGCTAGTCACATTTCTACTTTTTATGCATTTCAAAGTCGCTGGTGCCCCCGGGGTACTGTTCAAATGATAGCTTGCCATTAAAACTGGTCTATTCGAGGCTGATAGCACAACATTGAACTTTCTGTTTTTAATGCCAGTTCCAATGCTTTCATTGTGCCCAGTTATTTGAGATAGATTTAATTAGGCGTTTGTCAAATGTGCATATTAATTGCTAATATATGCTGACAGAATGAATGTGACTTATTGTACATTTAAATCCCCGCAGTCACGGAAATAAATATTTATTCTGAGAGTTCTGTGGACAGCCAGCTTTATTAATAGTCACGTGTGTTCGCCCACAAGTTTTACAAACACGAGGAATGTACGATTTAAATTGCTTTTCTTCTGCCTCCCAAGAAGGGTTTTAACGTGCACAAAGTGTGCATTTAAATATGCAACTTTAGAAAAAACAGATAAGACAGGAGTAAACATTTTGCACCACAGCATTGTCTGCATTGCATGCAAGTGTAGATCTAGTGTGCAAAAAGAGCACACTGCAAATGTAAATTCCACACCATGAATTACAGATTTGATATTGTAAAATTAGTGGAGGTGTTTTTACAATTTAGAGATGAGCAGGATAGCAATTGTTTATTAATTCAGTAGGCATTAAAAATAACTAATACCTGACGCCCAAGCAATTTGTATAGCTTTGGGGGCCTGGAACAGTCTGGATTGTCACACTGGTAGCAGTGTGCTGATTAGTAGGTGTGTAGGCTCAGTCACTGGCAACAAAGGCAGTGGCAATGGGTGCTGCAAGCTGCAGAGGCCTCCTGACTAGAGCACTCGCACTTATTTTTTTGCACATTAAGCACTGCAATCAACAAGTGATTACAGAGGTAGCAGGTTTCTGAGACCAGGAGTAGACGTGTCCTGCACTTCTCTCTTTCAATCTACATGTACAGCTCTCTGTGACCATTTCATTGTAATACACGTTACTTTTGTGCCGCCGCTACCTCACTTTTTGTGACGGACCCGAGGCATAAAATATGAGCCACTTTGTGCCCTATTTAAAAAGTTACGCATCTATGCAGGTGCATCACTTTGTAAAGCCCTGCGCCACATTATACCTGCGTCAGGTGTAATGTATGCAGGGTGGACGTCCCCCATAAAAAGCCTCGTAGAAGTGGCGCATGGAAATCTATAAGATTTCAGTTCGCCACTTCTAGGACGCCATAATGTCAATATCTTACTCCTGCCTCACAGCAGGCGTAAGACTGACGCAGTGCTATAATCATAGCCCTCATCCCTATATTGCTGGAGTTGCGTCATGCTTCCGACACAACTCCAGCAATGCGTCAGTTTTGCGCCGACTGATACATCAGTGATACTGATGTAGCTGTCATTCCTTGCGACATGATGCATCATACAGTGATTATGACACATCCATCATGTCGCAAGGAGAGTACACTGAGAAGTAACGCATCACTGTTTTCACGCAGCGATGCGTTACTTCTCATAAATAAGGCCCAAAGTAAGGAAACCATACTTAACTTCTTGGTTAGCAAGGACATGCTTGGCCTTATGATTTGGTGATTTAGGATAGAGTGAAGAGGAAGTAGAAAGTCAAACATAAACATTCACTCACTGCCAGAAGAACTGTTTGCGACATTGTGAAAGTTCTTACATTTTCGAAACTCCTTTGCTAACATCGGCAGGAATTCATGTTTTCGGGGAATGCCACTACAGTCCTTCCATTCCAAGACACTTTGAGATGGTCCTGGCAGCAGTACCCTCCCACACACTACAACTACACGTGGCATCCATCAAGGGTCAACTGTATGACCCATGCTGTCAAATGTGTAATTTACAGCACGTGCATACACAAGCCGTATATGGGTTTTCACACACACGTCAACAAAAAGCAGATTCATAGACATCATACTGTAAGTCCAACAGGTTTAGACTCTGCTTTCTGTTATGTTATATTGATTTCTATAGCGCACTAATCACCAAGAGGGTCTCCTGGCGCATTCCCATGGTAAGTAATTGGATGGAGTCACATTCGAAAATCTAAAATGTTAACAAGATAAAGATCTGGTGACTGGGGCAAATATAAGATTTTCCGCCAAAGAGTAAAGCAATGTTTTTTTAACTAACCTCAACCACAAGTCAAGAATTGAAAACTGTTGGCCAAAACATGCACCGTGCACTGATAAGACAGCACACGCCTCCATTTGCGGGTAAATGTTCTCAGTCTGTGGAGCACAAACCATTTCTGACCATCTAGAGATCCTGCAAACTGCCCACAACTGACCTCTTTTAGCAGCCGCCTGGTAAAGTCTTACAGTGACCACCATATGAGCAGAATTTGTATCCATATCTCTGGTGTGAACTTGAATATTTGGATATTCACACTATGTGCATATGTATCATGGAAAAACTCAAACAGAGGTGCTAATCTGGCTGGCCTGAACTACAAGCAGCGCAGCGCTCAGTGAGGAATGGACTCTCTCAATGGCGGCCAATGTGCACCCTTGACGCTCAGAACATGGCCCAAGCAGGCGCTCATCGAAGAGGAATGTACACAGCCATATGGCCAACCCTGGCCAGTAAACATCCAAAAGATGGCTCACGAGCACCGCTCAGAAACAACAGTTGATGGACAGAATGCAGAACAATGTCATACATTCACCCCAGTACAGAGATCTGGGCCTAAATCCATCGTTTTTTTGCTCAACATGCCATTCCAGTTTGAACCCAGCCATATGCAAATCAGTCTTGACCCTGTTCCCCATGGGAACAGTCCAGCCCGAACTGCAAAGCCAGGCCCTCCCTGGACTGGAAACAAGCATCCAAGGACCGGTTTCGGGCTTTCAGCCCTCATCAGCCTGGATAGCTTGATTCCAGTGGCATGGAGAGCACGGGACTCACGTCTGAGCATACCCGTCCCACTCGGGGTGACAAATGCAAAAACAACAGTTGATGGACAGAATGCAGAACAATGTCATACATTCACCCCAGTACAGAGATCTGGGCCTAAATCCATCGTTTTTTTGCTCACAATGCCCTTCCAGTTTGACGAGCACTGCTCAGCACTTTGTCTTCGCTGAAGATGGTTAAGTTAGCGTCTATGACACTAATTTGGTTAAAGATACAGGAAGAGCACAAAAATGATGTATCTCGTGTCAGATTTTTCCTTGATGCGGATGTTGTAGGGATCACCTAGCAGCATCAAAGGTGAGACTATTGGTTCCCTACTAACTAGAATGCCAGGTCCTTGACCGAGACAGGAAGGTGGACCTCCAAAACCACCTTGTCTCTCTGAGGGTAGCTTGATCGAGCAATCAAGTTCTAGCTGATGGGAGAATTTGTGCAGGCAGGCTGAGTCAGCTACAGTATACAACAATTATTACAGGCACAATAAATGTGAATATTAATTATATTGGAAAAACCCCAATTATTCTTGTCATCTAGCCCCTGTTGGACGTGACCTAGGTTTTTGGATCTTCCGGGGTTCCAGGCTCTCATGAGATGCAGAACAAAGTGTACAGGGGGGACGTAGAGAGATGCAGTGGATATAAAGATATTGGTTTCAAGCTTGTGGAAACACTTGAAGGTGATACCCAGAAGATTGAAATAGACTCATAAATGAATGGTTTAATGGTAGCTATTGCGTAGGAACTAAAGGGCAGGGGATAGAGGCGGAAGGTGTGACGCAAGATTAGGAGGATCGCTGCCAGATGAGCACAAACGGGCATCCGGTGGGACAGACCCTCGATTCCCTCTAACAGAAGGGCTTCTTCCCCGGTGGAGGTCGGTACACCAGTTTAGTGCCCCCCAGGCTAGTGATGGTGGTTACAGCAGGGGCATCATGGTCCAACGGTGCAGCATCAGCATCCTTCACCGCGTCCCCTGGAATAGTGGCTGCATCAGTGTTCAAGCTGTGGCACGTGAAAAGCTCTAGAAAGCCACAATCAGTATTGTGCATCCATGGCCACCAGCTGTTGCACAACAAGCGTGTCTCCCCAAAAGCACTCTGCTTGTCAATTCTCCAACAGGGGCTCAGTCTATCAGAAACTGGATCAACCAATCACCTGTGATTCAAGTAACTTTGTTTTTCATCTCGTTTTTATTGGATCATTTGCAGGTTATCAGTAAATCATCTGCTTTGTTGCAACTTGAGCTTGGAGTCATGGTGGACCCTGCTTCAGGGCACCATGGCTCTCGGCTCACACACACAGCCTTTGAATTCAAGGGCGCCAATGCCTTGACAACGGGAGATCTTGGCACTGCCAGAGTTTTTAAAACACCTGAAACATGTTTGCCTATTTTCTTTGGCATTTTTAAGTTTGCCACAAGGTTCTTAATGTATTTTTTTATTTTTTTAATTAATGTACCAAATTGGAAAGCTCGTCATTGTTTTTAAATATATTTCATTTGTAATAGATGTATATCGTGATTCCTCGCTCTCTTGCTGAGATGCTCCTGCTACATTACAAACATCCCCATTAAAGTGTTCTGCTGTAAAATGCATAAAATAAACATGCATTGGCAAAGCCAATAGGTCTAGGTTTAATGTGGTGATGCATACAGAGTAAGTGCATTAAAGTCAGAAAAATTTAAGAAAAAGAATGATGTTCAATGAAAGCGTACGTGCTTTGTACACAGTCCTCGTTGTGTTGCTATGTCAAAGGTGTGGTGGGAAGGCAGACTTTATTTTTCATTCCTATGCAAATAAAGCCAAACCATGCACCGTGTACTGATAGTGCAAGACAGCACATGCCTCCATCTGCAGGTAAATGTTCTCAGTCTGTGGAGCACAGACCATTACTGACCACCTAGAGATCCTGCAAACTGCCCACAACCGACCTCTTTTAGCAACCGCCTGGTAAAGTCTTACAGTGACCACCATATGAGGAGAATTTGTATCCACATCTCTGGTGTGAACTTGAATATTTGGATATTCACACTATTTGCATATGTATCATGGAAAAACTCACACAGAGGTGCTAATCTGGCTGGCCTGAACTACAAGCAGCACAGCGCTCAGTGAGGAATGGACTCTCTCCATGACGGCCAATGTGCACCCTTGACGCTCAGAACATGGCCCAAGCAGGCACTCATCGAAGAGGAATGTACACAGCCATATGAACAACCCTGGCCAGTAAACATCCAAAAGATGGCTCACGAGCACCGCTCAGAAACAACAGTTGATGGACAGAATGAAGAACAATGTCATACATTCACCCCAGTACAGAGATCTGGGCCTAAATCCATCGTTTTTTTGCGCACCATGCCATTCCAGTTTGAACCCAGCCATATGCAAATCAATCTTGACCCTGTTCCCCATGGTCCTGGTGGAGCTGATGAAAATATGCCAGGGAGGCTAGGGTGGAGAGCGAGGAGGACACACAGGGGGAGATGTGGGGGCGTGAGGGAGGAATGAGAGGGGGTGGTGGGGGTGGAGCAAGGAGGACTCATATGGTAAACATGGACGACAGGACGTGGTGAATGTGTGAGAAAAGGAGTACCAGAGGATGGGAGGGAAAAGAGGGTTGAATGAAAGAGCCAGGCAGGAGGGGGGACAAGAAACACACAGTAGAAAGAGAGGAAAGAGCTAGATGGGGTGGCAGGAGGGAGAAACAGAAAAGTGACACACACAGGAAGGAAGGTAGTCTGGAGGTTCCAATGGTAGCAGAGGGAAAAGTAGTAGGGGCAGGAATGAGCATCAAAGAGCCAACAGAGGCCTAGGTTTTGCTAAAGAAGTACCTCATTCAGTTCAAAGAGGTCCAGTGGAGGCTGAAAGATACACCCTAACAGCCAGTAGCATCAGGTGAGACAGCAACACTCCTCTTGGCAGGAAGTGATGGACACAGTCTTCCGGCCAATGGTTGAAATGGGTGGACCTAAAGGCCAATATGAGAGTATATACGAGGCCTGCGCTGGCAAAAGTCCATACTTAATACCATGAACCAAATTATACTAGTGAGGCCCTTCCAGTGCAGAGTGAAACTATGCTACGCCCCTCCCGCCCACCACAAAGTATGTCCCATATTATACCTGGTGTTTGTAGAGGACCAGGAATCTTTAGCTAGTAAACAGATCATAAAAGCAAATTGTCAACAGGCCTATTTGTCCCAGAACATTTACTGGAATCAGCACAGTAACCTGGCCTTGTTGCTGCAACTGCAGGACCACAGCTTCATGTCCTTGGGTTAGAAGCTTGATGTCTACACGTTGGCAGCCTTTTGCTCCACAAGAACAAGAGTTACTGGTGCTTTAAGCTCCAATCTAAGCCTTTAGGGAGCTCCTCTGGACTGCCCTGGAGAGTGCATGAAATCAACACGGACCTGACCCTCAACCGCAGAACAGGGTTTAAAGGTGTAAGGTCAAATGTGCTGCATTCTTTTCAAACTTCTGCATTAGTCACATCCAGGGCTGAGTGCAGTGCACCAGGGACTGTTGTCCATACCAGGAGGGATGGAAGAAAGGGCAAAGGTGAGATATTAAGGCTCTGTCCATTGGGTTGAGGGCCAGGCCTAACACTTGCCCATAATTGTAAAACTCCATGACTGGCAGGGAAGGGAGCAGGACACATGAATGGTGTTTGCTGTGAATAATTCTAGCATCCCAAGTCAGAGCTGAGGGCGCCTGAAAGCTGGGGGTGAATAGATGTGTTTCTGCCTCCAGAGATCAGTGGGCTCTCACTTTCACCCTTTGCGACCTTTGTGGATGTCCCTGATTTACCTTCCATAAATCTAGGTCTTTTTCACTCTCATCCAACCCAATGGAGCTGGAAAGTGTATGCAGGTCACCTTTGCAAAACATTTCTATGCACAGTGGCTTGTGCACCAGAACACTTAGGCCCAAATAAACATTTTTGTCTGGCTTTGTGTCATAAAAGCAAAGCAAACTCATGCAAAATGTTTTTTTTATTTACTTTCCAGTGCAAAACTTTTTTAGCGCTGGTTTTGTGGCAAAATATAATATAATGGCACTTTGAAGCAGACGTTAAAAAGGAGAAATGCTTTTATTTCGCCTAACTTTTCCCACTTCACATGCATATTGCACTGTAGTGCAAAGTGGGAAACGTTCTAAATGTAATTTAAGCATAGTATTTTGTACAGGAAGGACACCCTTCCAGCAAAATACCAATGCTTGACTCACTCAGACACCTTTCACTATAATGCAAAGTTGTGTGCGTTGTGCACGGCTACAGATCATGCGATGGCACTAGGGAGAGACGAGGAGGGTGCTGTATCGCTGTAGATATGGCCCTTTCCTGCTCTCTCCTTGTCATGCAACGGTTTTGGGTGACATTTTTGTTAATTTAGGACTCACTGTTTTTTGCTGAGTTACACTAAACAGACGTAAAACTATTTATTTAGTATACATTCGAATATGTTCGCGTGGAAGTGCAAAACAAACAACTTTTCCTTCTTCACCAAGTTGAAAAGTTTCCACAGACCTTTGTAAATGTTACAAAAAAACTTTGCAAATTTGCATTTCCCTTCTTGAAAGGGATATCCGTCACAACACAAATGTGGGCAACAAAAAGACAACTAAAACCGCTACTCTTTCAACAAAAACTATCTTACGCGCCACATATATAATGTGTTTGGTAAGATAAAGCAACAGTGATGAAAGACAGGTGCAGTCCTTTATGCTGTCACAAAAAATCATTTGATGTTGCTTTTTTTGCAGACTCAGGCTGACATGGTTCATGCTTGGATGTAAGTCACTATGGCCACCCTGACAAGTCCATACAACTCAAGTTGCTCAACCTTGCTTTATTTATTTTTCATACAGCGGTATCCTGACGCGGATCTGCTGTACCACGACACTTTATACATTCGATCAACACATAAGACCTCATTTAGAGTTTGATTGAACTGGAGAACTGAAGTGAATTGCCAAGGCTCCCTCTCCCTGCTAAACTCTCCGTTCCACCGCTCTATAGAGAGCTGGGGCAACCACCTTGTTTATAGCCGCGGGCGTCCACTGGCTCTGCTGGTATAAACCTCTGACCTGGCAGCTTCTTCCACCAAGTGACCACCATTTAGTACAGAGGTAGGGTTGACAACTATAGGCCCGACAAATACGCTGAAAACTATATATGAATACTCCGCACCTTGGACCAGCTTTGCGGTGAATTGGGTGCTGGGACTTCACTGTGTTTTCTTTCCACTGGTGAAGTCCCTGCGCTGAATACTGTGCTTGGCTTTTAGCTTTTTCTGGGGTGAGGGCACCTTCCTGCCTCTCCCTTACCTTCTAAACCTTTCTTATTTTTGGGGGGGGTTCCATCACAGGTGGTACAGTCACAGATTCTGCCGTGGTCCACCTGATTCCTGTGCCGGGTTGGATGTTCAGCAAAGAGGGAACAATCATAGAACTTAGAAAAAAGTGATTTCATGAGAATGTTTGACAGAAGTCCACGACTCATAAAGCTACTTGGTTTTTGAGAAGTAGGTCCTTGTTATTCCCAGCGGAACAGTAAAGGGTTCTTGGGAGTGAATACAGTTTATTCAGCACAGTCTAGGTTACAGGCTCACCCCCACCTCACAGAATGACGTTCAGATGCACTTGCCACAAAACCTCTCAGGCCCAAAGCAATGACCACAAACCTGGTCAAAAGAGCCCACCAAAGACTGGTACGCTTCAGCGGTCACTGACTGAGGCATCTTCTAGTATCTGGGGCACTGTGTCTAGGTTGTATGACAGAACCACACATGCCTTTCCCACACATGCCTTTACAACACGGTCACCACATCAAACACGTTGTTGCCACATGTTCCTTTAGCATGCAGGACGCTACAATGGCTCGCCTTAGGGAAGCGCTGGGATTTGGAATACTAAAATGTACTATTCTAGCTCTAGCCTGTGTAACAGTAGGAAAGGTGCTGGATTTTAAATCTAACATCAGTCCAACAATGTGTACCCTTAAAGGAAGTCGTTGTCACGGTTTGCGTACTAATGGAGCATGTGCTAGCAAAACGTTCAATGTAGTGCCAGCATTGTAAAGGCACTAGGTGGTTTAGACTGCATGGTAAAATGTTTCCCCTGTATCTGTACACGGGCCTATTTATTTATTTATTTAATGCAATTTTATATAGCGCAAACATTTCCCGAAGGTGTTAGAGCGCTTTACATAAGAACCAGTCGCGATACATGGGCATGTGGGAAAGAGGGGAGGCAACTACAGGTGGTTCTGGTGCCTGTATATCAGATTCCCCACACTAGAACACAGGATACTTCAAAACGAAATTAGTTTAAAACTCCCTGCCACATTAAAGAAGGCCGACTGTGGACATATTTTGTTTAAAAAAAAAAAAAAATCTCACATTGGGGTTTGGTCTTTGGAAAACAAAAAAAAAGAAATGCCCATGACACAGCTCAATGGGGGAAACATGTATTTTTCCGCCCAGGCACTGCATAATAGTGACAGGCAAGAAAAAATTTACCAGCTTGGCATGGAACCTGTCGTAGAAAGGGCAGGCCTTCAAATACCATGATAGCCAATGGAAAGGAAAGAGAACAGCTTGCTTTACGTCCCAAGGCCTGTCCTAAAAGGGCAGGCTTCCTAATACCATGCCAGCTGGAGGCTTTCATGCAGAGACAGTGTTTCACATGGCAATGCCAGTGTGGCTGGGTCGGTCTGAAACACAGAGCTTGTCTGAGATAGAAGGACCAGGGGTTGAGCAGAAGGGACAGACGTCCGTTTTTGATGGATCTCCCATTATCACCTAACTCTAACTGGTGGCATGGATTTACAGCGTTATGAATGCCCCAGAGCATGTTCCAAAATACAGGATAGAATGAAATCTTCCGCACATCACACATTGCGAGGCAATGCTGAATTGTAGCAGTGAACATGAACGCCAGGATGCAGATATTACAGTAGATGTGGTCGCAGTGCTTATTTTGAGCCAGTGGTTTCCGGCGCTGGGCACCTAATTGTGAATACCTGCACTTATGACAGCCTGCCACATGGTGGCGATGTTTGTCTAATTTAGAGATAAGCCCAACAATAGTTTATTACTTCAATATTTATTAAAAATTACAAATACTTGCTTCCCAAGATATTCTTATAGCTTTGGGGGCATGGAGTAGTCTAAAATGTCACTCTTGTAGGTGTGTAATGGTTAGCAGTTGTTTTAGTACTGACACTGCCAGCGCAGATAGAGGCAATGGGTGGCACAAGCTGCAGTGGCCTCCTGGCGAGAGCCCTGGTACTTATTTACAAATTAAGCCCTATAGGTGCCTTCGTTATGGTTGCCACAAGAGCTGCAGCAGACTGCCTGCTGGAGCCCGCTGTGCGCCATTTAGTAAGGGCTAGAATATTGTACACAAACTTTCTAACTGAAGTGACACATAAACATGAGTGCTCAGCAGAGCAGAGGTCAGTCTGCCTGCAGCACCGCGCGCTCGGAATCCTAGCGCCCACTGAAGACACCTGGCGCTACATGCTTGTGCAGGCTGCGGCCGGCTTCCAATGACACACGTAGGCTCTTCTTTGGAGGCTTATCACGAGGAAATGAAAAGCTGGGGAATGTGTGCCCAATAAAAGCGGCTTTATGCAGGTCGTGAAAAAGAGCGTTTGTTTGCTCTTGACGTGTTTTATGTTCCAAGTAACCCCGCAAGTGCCAAACCTCTGGAGGCTGCCGTTTTCAAGTGGGCCGCTGACATCTGGTAAACTGACTGGATCCGGAGCTTCCTTCTTGGCGCTGCTTGTCAGGCTGAAGGGGTGGGAGCGAAAAACAAAGCGCCTGGCAGCTGCCCTACCACATCTGGACGGGATCACCTGTGTGGCCCCGCCGAACGCGCTCGGGGTCTGGCCCTTTCGGAGCCAGACGCGATCCCATTCTGCGCATGCGCACTGGAGCAGCAAGGTGCCGTACGCCTGACTCCCAAAGACCGGCTCTGTTGACAGACCCAATGGCGGTCATTCCTTGAGTTAATGCAGAACTTCCGGCCCCGCTAGCTCAGAAATATGGCCAGGCAACCCCAGGTCCATATTGTGTCTGAGCTACGCTGTTTGTAGCACGTGCATGAACGTGATGAGTTATCGATGTCCTCTGGGCAGTGCAGTTTGTGAAACAGCCATTACAACGCAACTAAAACAACGCACTACAATTACAATGAAACGTTTACAACTCAGGATCCATTACAACGCATGCCATTACAACGCATGCCATTACCCCCAGGTCCCTTATGTCCTCGGCCCATTCAGAAACTAATGGAGATAACCATCTTCCAGACAGAAAATAAAAACAAGAGGAATGCTGGGATATCCCTACTGCCCCTCCCCCCGGGAGTATAAAGGTAGGATCTACCCAGCAGCCCTCCTGTTCTTTTTTTCTGTCTTCGACAGAATGGCTGATGGATGCTGTTGATGTTCGGGGCTGCACCGGCTCCTGCTGGGCTTGAGTGGCGTGCAGTACTCGTCTGGCTCCTCCTGCCCGGCTGCCTGGCTTCACGGGCAGGGGTGTGGTTCCTGATGTGTCTCCCCCCCGGCCTGCCGGGCTTGCTGGGGGGGATTGACTTCTTTGCAGCCGTTATTCCGGGTTTCCGGCCCTTTGCGGCTGGTGCGCCGCCTCCCGGTTCCTTCCGGGTCGCTGGGCGCGTCTCCCCGAGCCTGGCCGGGTGGGAGACGCGCTGCGCTGGTGTTTCGTTCCCGGATCCGGCTGTTGGTGTGGGGGCCTTTCTGGAGCTGCTCGGGCCCCCACTCCGGGTGAGTCCCGCTTTGCGGTGTTTTTTTGCTCCCCCTGTCTGTGTGTTGTGCAGGTTTACAGTTCGCCACTGCAGCCGAGTTTTGTCAGGCGACTGCAGCGTGTCTTGCCGGTTGCTCTGTCTGTGCACTGCTGCGCTGCTGGCTTTGTGTCTGTCTCCTTGCAGGTTTGCTCTCCTGCCTCGGATGTCTCATGGCTGCCACTGCTGAGTCCTGCCTGGAGATACGGCGTTTCTCAGGAGTTTTTCTTGTGGTGCCTGTGCGAGATGCCTCGGATGTCTCGTGGCTGCCACTGCTGAGTCCTGCCTGGAGATACGGCGTTTCTCAGGAGTTTTTCTTGTGGTGCCTGTGCATGGGGCGTTACAGCACATGCTGCCGGCTTTGGGGCTGGTGTCCCGAGTTCGGTCCTCGTTGGTTCCACATCCTGTACTTTGCTGTTGTCATTGTGCTCCATTTACCCCCCGTCTTGGTTTGACATTTTGGCGGGGTTTACTGTGTGATGCCACTCTCTGCTCCAGACGTCTGTGTGGAGGGGCCTGTGGTTTTCAGTCGAGGGTGCGCACTGTACATGTGTATGCTTTGTGCTGACATTCTTTCGTGGCTATCCGCTGTTGGGAGAGTGTTTGCTGCTGAACTTGTGTGACATGTGGGCCGCTGCTCTGTCCCTTGCTCTCGTGGGCCCGGATCTGGGGGGGGTGGGGGGGGGGGTGTGCTGCCTGCCTCTGTGGTGCGGCTGCTCTGTCCCTGTCGCTCTGCCTGTCTTGCCCTTTCGACTCGGACGGACGACTTAGCAGTAGGTGGTCCAGGTTCTAGTCTCGGCGGGGGCGCTCTTCTCTTCCTCCGGTGTTTCTCGGCGGATCTCCTTTTCTCGCGGTTCCTTCCGACTTGGCGGGGTTCCTCGGGGTCGGGAGTGGTTGTGTTCTGTCATCTGCCTCTGCTGTCTTTGGTGCTGCCACCCTTGGTTCGTACCTCCTATCGTCTCGCCGCGCTTCTGTGTGCGCGCTGGGCTTTGGGTCTCGGTTTCGGGGATGCTTTCCTGGGCCCTGGTCTGGATGGGTGTGTGCGCTGCTGCCTGCCATGGTGGCTGGTTTGGCTGTTCTTTGGCCTCCGTTTTGTTCTGGGTCTGGTGGCTCTGTGGGCCTCTTCCCTTTTGGGTGTGCGGTTTCCTTTGGCCTTCCTGTGCGCTTGTTGTGCGGGGGTCTGTGTGGGAAGCTGTGCGGGGTGCTTTCCTTGTTCTCGTTGCCTGCCTGTTTCGCTGCGGCTGGGTGTGGGAGCCTTTCTCCTTGATGTGGGCTCCTCGCTGCCGTGCTGCTGCTCGTATGCCTCCTGGGTTGCCTTGGCTGGCACTTCCTTTTGCTGTGTTGGTTGGCGCTGTGCCCTCTGGTGGTCCTCCGGTCCCCTGTGGGGCGTTTGGTTGGCCTCCGCTCTGGCGCTTTGCGCCTCTGTTTGGTGTCGGGGCTTGCTTGTGGGCTCTGTACTGCCTTCCCTCTTGGGGGTTCTCGTCTTCGGGGGTTCCCCTGCTCTTGGCGCCTCTGGGGGTGTTTGCCCTTTCTGTTTCTGGCTTCGGTTCCGGTCGCCTTTGTGGTGGCTGGTTCTTTTTGCTGCTCCTGCCTTTGCTTGCTCGTGGGTTCCCTGTGTGGTTGGGGTTTCCCTGCCTGTTGGTTTGCGCCTTGCCCTCTGGTGCTCTGGTGCCGGTGTCGCTTCTTTTTCTGCTTCGGCGGCCTGTTTGGGTTGCCTTCTGCTCCGGCTCTCTTCTCCGTCTGATGGTGGTTCGTTGTTCCTGCTTCTTGGGACACTGCGCGGGGGGTCCTGTGGGCTCCCCTCGTTCAGGTTGGCCTGCCGTCCTATTCTTCCTCGGTGGTCTTGCCTCCACTGCGGGCTGGCTGTGGTGGCCTCTGCCCTGCTTGGGGGTCCTGGTTCTTCCCTTCCGGGTTCCTGGTCCTGTCCCTCCTTTGCCTTGGCTGCGCCTGGTTCCTCTCGTGGGTGCCGTGGGTTCTTTGGGGTGCTCTCGCCCCTCTGCCTCTGCTTGAATGGTTTCTGCTGCCTTGGGTCCGGCTGTTCTGTTCCTCCCGGCCTGTGCCTGTTGTCGGGCGTGGTGCGTGGTGGCGGCCTGCTTGGTCCGTCTGGTGCTGTGGCCTTCCCTTTGCTGGGTTCTGCTGTTTCCTGGCATCCCCTCCTGTGTCTGCTGTGTTGGCTGCCTGGGGTCTCCTGGCGGCTGCCGGGTCCTGTCATGCCTCCTTGTCTCGGGGTTGGTCAAGTCAAGTCAAGTCATAAAATTTGTATAGCGCACTACATACCCAGAGGGTTTCAAGGCGCTTAGGAAGGGGAGGAGGATTATTTGGTTGGTGTGTTGTCCCCACGCTCCGCTGTCTGCTCGGTAGCTTGGTCTGGCCTGGTTGGTTTCTGCCTGGCCACCTGGAGCTGCGGGGTGCGATTGGCTTCTTCCTTTGGGTTTCTTCCCTGCCTCTTCTGGTTTTGGTGGTGGTGCGGGGTGGCCGTTGTTGTTGCCTCTCCTGGGCCTGTGGGTTTTTATCTCGCTGGATGTCTGCTGGGTCTGCCTCCCGGCCTGCCGGGCTTGCTGGGTGGCATGGCTTCCTCCTGGCCGGTGTTCCGGTTTCTCGGCCCTTTGGGGCGGGGGCGCCGACTCCCCGTTTCTTCGGGGTCGCTCTGCGCGTCTCCCCGTTGCTTGGACGTGTGGGAGGCGCGCTGCGCTGGTTGCTGTGGCCTGCGTTTGCTTCTGCTTGGCTTTCGGCCGTGGCTTTCTGTGGTGGCCTGTTGCCTTGGGCTTCCTCCCTGTTGGCTCCTGTTCTGGGCTGGTCTGCCTTCTGTTTGTGCGTCCTGCTCTGGGTTGCCTGGTTGTGCTCTTTCTGCGGTCCTGGGCTGCCTGGTTGAGTCTCTTCTGGGAGTTTCATGGGTGGCTTGGCACTTCTTTGCGGGTGCCCGGTCTGCCTGTGGGGTGGCTGGTCCCTGTGTCGTGGGGTTCCGGTTGCTTGTGGGTGTGGTGTGTTCCGGTCTGGTTCTTGTTTCTGGCCGTCACGCTGTTGCCTTTTTGTTTTCCCTTCTTGCCTCTTCTGGGGTTCGTTGGGGCTTCGGCGGGGCTGTTGGCTCTCGGGCCTGTGCTCTGTTGGGGTCTTGCCCTCTTTGTCCTTCCCTGGTTTCGGGTTGGTTCTGCGGGTTGCTTTGGCTTTGGCTTTGGCTTCCTGTCGGTTTCCTTGGTTGCGGCTTTTTCGCCGTGCGGGGTTCATCCCCTGTGCGTGCCCTGCCTTGGGTCTTGCCGGGCTGTGGGGTTGGTTTGCTTGTGCTTTCCTCCCTGGCTGCGGTTGCTTCTGTGAGGTCTTCTGGGGTGGTTTTGCCTCTGTCTCTCTGGCCTCTGGGTTTCTGCCCCGGTCCTTTGCTTGGGCTGTTTGGGGTCTTTTTGCCTGGCCTGTTTTTGGTTTGGCTTGGCCTGGCGGTGGTTGTTGTGTCCTTCGTGGTTCGCTTGCTGTTGTCTTGGTTCCTCCGGGTCCTTGGACCGTCCGGTTGCACTCCTGCTTTGGTGTTCAGGTTTGCCTTCTTCGGGCTGTTGATTCGTGCTCCCGTATCCTCCGCTTTGCTGGAGTCCTGTTTTGGGGTTCCTGGGGTTCCTTCGGTTCCCTTTCCTCTTTTTCCGGGTCTCTTTGTCCCGGGTGGTTGCCCTTGTTGGTTATTCCTGCTCGGGTTTCCTGGGGGTGCGGGTTCCCTTTGCCTTGTGTCCTCGTCTTGCGGGACCTGGTGGCTTGGCTTCCTGGGGTTTGCTCTTCGTTCCCTGGTGTCTGAGGTTTCTCTCTTTCCCTGGCCTTGGGCTCGGTCTTGCCTTCCGGGTCGGGTTCTGGTGGGCTTCCGCTGTTCTTCTTGGTTGGGCCTTTGGTTCCTCTGGTCCGCTTGTCTCCTGCCGGTTCTGGCGTGGGTTGTCTTCTCCTGCCCGTTTCTGGATTTTTGGCCTGGTGGTTCTTGGCCTTTCTCTTTGTTTGGCCTCTCTTCTGCTGTTGTCCCCTTGCCTGTGGTTGCTTGGGTGTCTGTGCTCACCCTGTCGCTGGTTGGCTGTCGGGTGTTCCTGCGGTGGGCTGGTTGGCCTCTGTGGTGGCCGGTCTGGTCGTCTGGCTGTGCGCCCTTGCTCTTGTTGGGTGTCTGCTGGTCTGGTGGGGGTCCCTCTTGTCGGGGGCTCTGCCTGGGGTTTCCCCGGTTCTTCCTTTTTCCTTCTGCGGTTGCTGCCTTGGTGTGGTTTCCTGGGTTGGCTTCTGTTGGGTTGGGAAGGCCGGCTTTTTCTGCTTTGGTATTTCTCCATTAGTTTCTGAATGGGCCGAGGACATAAGGGACCTGGGGGTAATGCTCTATTACTTACCGGTAATCTTCATTACTCCTGGTCCTGTTGTCCTCGGCCTATTCATACGCCCCTCCCTCCCTCCCAGGCGGCCGGCCTTCCTGTCTGGGCTTGTTTGTACAGGAGGGCTGCTGGGTAGATCCTACCTTTGTACTCCCGGGGGGAGGGGCAGTAGGGATATCCCAGCATTCCTCTTGTTTTTATTTTCTGTCTGGAAGATGGTTATCTCCATTAGTTTCTGAATGGGCCGAGGACAACGGGACCAGGAGTAATGAAGATTACCGGTAAGTAATAGAGCATTACAACGCAGCTGCTATTACAACGCATGCCATTACAACGTAAGTATGGGTAAGTATTTAATTACATTTTAACCCTTACACCATCTAACACTTACTCTACTATTACGCCCCCTGGAGTTAGAATAGTAATTTTAACCCCTACACTATCCAACACTTACCCAACTATTACACCCCCTTAAGTTAGAATAGTAATGTTAACCCCTACACTATCCAACACTTACACTACTATTACATTCCCATTAATAAAAAAAAAAAAATACCCATATTTACGTTGTAATGGCATGCGTTGTAATAGTAGCTGCATTGTAATGGCCTGCGTTGTAATGGATCCTGCGTTGTAAAAGTTTGGTTGTAATGTTATGCATTGTGAATGTATGCGTTGTAACATCATACATCCTGCAGTGTTAGGTCTGGCTAAAGACAGGCTTACCTGTTTCTAGAGCTCATGCACTTAACATAAATTAACACAAAAACGAAATACAAAGAAAGGAGCTCAGGATCGTGTCAATGTCATCATGCAAAGTGCCTTATCTTGTCAAGGTCAAGATGCAAAGGAAATGGTGGGGTCAAGGCCATGATGCGAAGTGTCTGGTCGGGTCAAGGTTATGATGCAAAGTGGATGGTCGAGTCAATGTCATGATGCAAAGTGCCTTGTCATGTCAAGGTCATGATGCAAAGGGGAAGGTCATGTGAAGGTCATGATGCAAAGTGGATGGTCACATCAAGGTCATTATGCAGAGTGGATGGTCACGTCAACGTCATGTTGCAAAGGGGATGGTCACCACAAGGTCATGTTGCAAAGTGCATGGACGGGTCAAGGTTATGTTGCAAAGTGCATGGTCATGTCAAGGTCATAATGCAAAGGGGATGGTCATGTTAAGGTCATGATGCAAAGTGTCTGGTCGCATCAAGGTCATGATGCAAAGTGGATGGTTGAGTCAATGCCATGATGCAAAGTGCCTCGTCATGTCAAGGTCATGATGTAAAGGGGAAGGTCATGTCAAGGTCATGATACAAAGTGGATGGTCATGTCAAGGTCATGATGCAAAGTGGATGGTCACGTCAAGTTAATGTTGCAAAGTGCATGGTCGGATCAAGGCGATGATGCAAAGGGAATGGTCATGTCAAGGTCATGATGCAAAGTGGATGGCCACGTCAAGGTCATGATGCAAAGTGGATGATCACGTCAAGTTCATGTTGCAAAGTGCATGGTCGGGTCAAGGTCATGATGCAAAGGGAATGGTCATGTCAAGGTCATGATGCAAAGGTAATGGTCATGTCAAGGTCATGATGCAAAGGGGAAGGTCATGTCAAGGTCATGATGCTTAGTGCCTGGTCACGTCAAGGTCGTGATGCAGAGTGGATGGTCACATAAAGGTCATGTTGCAAAGTGTGACACCTTGACAACCGGTCTAGGCCAGCACTCTCCCCAGTAGCTCCGCATCACCGCCGCATCACCACAGTGCAGAGTCCTCCCCTGAGAAGTGTTCGCGCCGGCAGCCCGATTCTCGCCTCAGAGGTGCTCCGGTCCCAGCCTGCCTGGAGATCCCATTCGCCCTGTGCTATTTACTCTGTATACTCTTCTTTATTTAATTATTTAGCCCTACTCCTCCTGAATTATTCTATTATTTACTTATTTAGTTGAGTTTTATTCTCCCTCAGCACCCTGCCGATTTCCTGCCCCTGCGGCCCCTCCCACACAGCCCCTGCTCCTGCCTCCCTAACTCTAGTCCTGCCCCCCTCCCCTACTCAATGGCACCCCGTGCAGTCGCGCAGCGGACGCGTGCAGCGGGCGTGCCTAAGGCAAACTCGTCTGCACCCGTCTGCGACCCGACCGGGCCAGCGCCAGGGACCCTGGATCTACGACCGCCCACCACTACACCGCCGCCACCCTCCTTGCACTCAACCCCAGGAGAAACAACGACTGCCAGAGATCGACGTCGAACACCACCCACTGCCAGTTCTCCTGCCTACACTGCCGACTATCCTTCACCATCAACAGCCTCCACATGACTGCTGAACCCACGACGAACAGTCGCACCCCTGAAGCCCTCACATGCATCCTCCTCAACCTGTGCTCCCTCCACAGACATTCCACAGAGATCTGGGACCTGCTCGACACCCTTGCGCCAGACGTCGCCTTTTTCTTGGAAACATGGACCAACACAACCTCCACCTCTCACATCGCCACAGCCATCCACGACGGATACAAGATCCAAAGAAAGGAGTGCCCCCATCGCCCAGTAGGAGGACTCGCCATTGCACACAAGAGCTCTCTCCGGCTCTCCACCTCCTGCACGAGCGACCCCCTCTCCAACACAGAGCACCTCCACTTCCAGATCCAAACCAGTCCCAGAACCATGCTGCGCGGGATCCTCGACTACAGACCCCCCATCCCTCGTGCCTCTTCTACCACCACCATTGACGACTTAGCCACACCCCTTGCCATCGCCTCCACTGACTACATCCTCATGGGGGACCTGAATTTCCGCCTCAACAACCACAGCTACTCGGACTCCACCACACTCCTTGACAACCTAGCCAACCTCGGCCTGAAACAGCTGGTCACCACCCTCACCCACAAAGCTGGACACACCCTAGACCCCATCTTCGCAGGATATACCAACATCCACTTCAGCGACACCACCCAGCCCTTCTGGACAGACCACCACTGCGTTCACTTCACCTTCAACACCACCACTGCGACTAAACCCGCCCCGCACCAGCCATAAAGGAACTGGAGCAAGATCACAAAGGAACTCTTCAATACCACCCTCCTCCATGACCCCCCTCTGCCAAGAACAACGCCAACTCGGCAGCTAAGGAACTACACATCACCGACCTCCAAGAGGCCAGGCGCTCCTGCAGGCACCTCGAGAAACTCTGGGCGAACAGGAAAACCCCTGAAGACCAGAATAATGACAGGAATGCCATGACTGAATACCACCAGCGCATAAGAGGCACCAAACGGGCCTTTGTCAAGAAGAAAATTCACACCAAAGCAAGTAGCGCGAAAGAACTCTTGAAAGTCATACAGTAGTTCACCAAACCCCTCAGCGAAGCTACGGACGTCACACCCTCTCAGGACCTTTGCAACAAGCTCAGCTCCTACTTCCACCTGAAAATCAAGGCCTCTACGACAACTTCAGTGAACAGACTCCGGACACCACGCCCCTCTCCACCACCGACAACCAGCTGACCAGCACCACCTGGAAACCGACCACCACTGAAGACACAACCACGACCATGAAGAACACCCACTCTGGAGCCCCAACTGATCCCTGCCCACCGCACATCTACCACAGAGCCACTGCTGCCATAGCACCCAAACTAGGCCGGACCATCAACCCCTCCCTCGAGTCCGGTATCTTTCCTGAAGACTGGAAGCGGGCAGAGGTCAAGCCCCTCCTCAAGAAACCCTCGGCCAACCTGACGGACCTGAAAAACGACCGGCCCATCTCTCTCCTTCCCTTCGCAGCCAAAGTCACGGAGAGATTCATCAACACCCAACTGACCACCTTCATTGAAGAGAATGCCATCCTCGACCCCTCCCAGTCTGGATTTCGGAGCAACCACAGCACCAAGACCGCCCTCCTCGCCGCCAGCGACATCATCCGCATGCTCCTCAACCAGGGCCACACTGCGGCCCTCATCCTACTTGACATCTCCGCAGCCTTCAACACCATCTTCCATCACACCCTTGCAGCCAGACTACACGACACTGGTATACGGGGAACTGCCTTTGACTGGATCCGCTCCTGTCTCTCCGGCAGGACCCAATGGACCAGACTCCATCTCTTCCTTTCCGAACTTACTTGGGATCAACTGCGGAGTACACCAAGGATCCTCGCTCAGCCCCACGCTCTTCAACATCTACACGGCCCCCACTCGCCGCCATCGTCAGACAGCATGGGCTCAGCATAGTATCTTATGCCGACAACACCCAGCTTATCCTCTCCCTCACGAAGAACCCCCATGATACTAGGCTCAGCTACCAAGCAGGAATGAAAGACGTCGCTGCTTGGATGAGGGATAGCTGCATAAAACTGAACTCGGAGAAGACAGTAGTCCTCGTCCTTGGACCCTCCCCCACTGCATGGGACAGCTCCTGGTGGCCCGCTACCCTCGGAAACCTAGCCACCCCGACGGACCACGCCCGGAACCTAGGCATCATTCTAGGCTCCTCCCTCACCCTGACCTGCCAGATCAACGCCGTTGCCTCCACCTGTTTCAACTCCCTCTGCATACTCCGCAAGACCTTCAAGTGGATCCCTCTGAATGCAGGAAGACCTTCACCCACGCACGCATAACCAAAAGAATCAACAAGACCCTGCCACACAAGCTCCAGACTATCCAGAACATCCAGAAAACCGCAGCCAGACTCATCCTAGGACCCCACGACACGAGCACATGACCCAGCACGTACAAGACATCCACTGGCTCCCCATCGAGAAGAGAGTAACCTTCAAGCTACTCACCCACGCCTACAAATCCCTCCACAACATCGGACCCACATACCTCAACGATAGAGTCTCCTTCCACGTACCCAAAAGGAACCTCCGGTCCACCAACCTCGCCCTGGCGGAGACCCCACAGATCTGCAGAACCAGAGCAGGGGGAAGAGCCTTCTCCTACGTCCCAGCAAAGACCTGGAACAAGCTCCCAGTCAGCATCAGATGTTCCCCCACCCTGCACACCTTCAGGAATAGCCTCAAGACCTGGCTCTTCAGCTGATCCGGAGCCCTCCCACCCTCCCCCCCAGTGCATTGAGACCTTCACGGGTGAGTGCGCACTTTATAAACCCCAGATTGATTGATTGATTGATTGAAAGTGCATGGTCGGGTCAAGGTCATGTTGCAAAGTGCATGGTCATGTCAAGGTCATAATGCAAAGGGGATGGTCATGTCAAGGTCATGATGCAAAATGGATGGTCACGTCAAGGTCATGTTGCAACATGCATGGGTGGGTCAAGGTCATGATTCAAAGTGCATGGTCATGTCAGGGTCTTGATGCAAAGTGCATGGTCAGGTCAAGGTCATGATGCAAAGGGGATGATCAAATCAAGGTCATGATGCATTTGGGATTGTGGCATCAAGGTCATGATGAAATATCAATTTTAGAGGATGCCCGATGCTGCAAGATCGGTGTTAGCTTGAATTCAGAGGGGAATGTCCACTTCTACGTTGGCCTCCCCATAACTAACTACAAACCTCAAGACAAACAGATAAAAGGCTGTTCTGTGTACAGAATAAAGACACTTTATAAGTATTAGTGACTGTAAATTCATGTGAATATCGCAGTTTCTTTGCCTACTTCTCTAGCATATTCCGGTAGTGCACTCAGAGCTGTGATATTGACTGTGTCTTTATAACCCAAACATGACATATTTTCTTAAAACGGCAGTCTCGTGAAAGACTCCCATTCACCTTTCGAGTCTGCGCAACTTAAGAGCTTCTAAATGGTTTGTAAAATGTGGAAAGTGTCCACATGGGCATTACATTTTTTTCCATAAACCTTTAGTTGTATGAAAGTCTGGTACTGCTTTTGGGACTCTGTGTTCAATTCTCTTACTTCCTCACATTATTTAAAAGAGTTGTAATGTAATGTAATGTAATGTAAAATGCATTTGTATAGCGCTGCTACCACTCCAAGGAGCATCTTGGCGCTTAATACCAGCCCAGGTTGAATAGGTTGGTTAGCTGAAGCAATGCGAAGAACACTACACTTCTTACACTAGGGCTTACAAGCAGCATCATTAAGCGAGAAAACCCAGGTCTTCAGGGCTTTCCTGAAGAGGGATTCTGATGAAATTTGCCGGAGCTGAGATGGCAATTTATTCCATGCTCTGGAACCCAAAACAACAAGGGATTTCCCACCTTTGTGGCAAGCTTGAATTTTGGGTTACTAGTAAGTTCTAGTTAGAAGACCCCAGACTCCCAACGGGGGAATAGCATTTAAAGCCTTTTGACAGATACCTAGGCCCTTGTGAATGAAAAGCTCTAAAAGTGATGACTAAAATGTTAAATAAAATACGCTTATGTATTGGGAGCCAGTGAAGGGCGTTAAGTGCAGCCGAGGCAGATGACTTTCTGGGCCAGCCAAGGACTAGGCGAGCGGTGGCATGCTGGACCATCTTCAGCCTGTGGAGCACAGATTTATTTGCTCCCGCATTCAGGCTATTGCAGTAGTCCAGTCTTGATGTTATGAGCGCCACCGCTACAGTTTTCCTTGTTGACAATGGGAGAAGGTCAAAAAATTTCCTGAGCGTTCTGATGATATGGGAGCATGTGCCAGCCACACCAATTGCTTGTTGCTTAAATGACAATAAGTCATCGAACTTAACGCCCAAATTACGGGCCGAAGAGATGGTATTGGGCGGGGCTTCAGCATTTCAAGGTCTTAAGCCTGAGTCAAGAGGGACATCTAGTAATAGGTTGTGTTGGATGGCAAGCATTGGAAAAGTCAATAGTTGTGGCTTTAATGAGCTATAACATGCAATTGCAAGCATGCACACGTGCTCTTTCATTGGTTAGCAAACACTTATTGTTTTTGCAGATGCTTGTTTTAAAAATGGGTTCATTACTTCTTTCTGTACACCTGAGCAGGCCCAGAAAGCAATCACGATAGCACCCTTAGTCTGCCTTAGTCTGTGCCAGTGGCGGCTCGCCGAGGGAGTGCTGCGGGGTGGTGGGCGGGGAGGGGAAGGATGAGGGTAGTGGACTCGGACATACGATGGACAGGAGCCGCCACTGGTCTGTGCATATTTGTGAGAGGACAACCCTCTGGAAAGCATGTTGTGCCATGGCATTGCCAGCCATTTGTTAGGCCATGGTGATTCATTCCTGTTATCTGCTGGGTTTTATACTTTACTCGTATAAACTGGCATCAGTCCTGCAGAGCTGGTGCTTGCTTGCACAGAGGATGAAGCTTAAACCTATGAGCTTTAATCACACGGACTAAGCGTAAACATCGAAAATCTACTCCCATTGTTTTCCACCTCCTCTCGGTGCACTGCAACATGCCAAAATGTATGCATACAGATTAAAATCAGAATAATACAGAATTGCGCATTTGCATATTTTGTTACTAATATACCCCTGACCCCCAAAAATGAGGTCTGTTCCTTCCCTTTGTCACCCTAGAAAAACACTCATTCCCCTAGAAAAACACTCATTCCAGTGTTCCACAGAAGTAGTTTTAGGTACATTTCCATGGTGGAGAGTACCTGCAAAATATGTGTTGGTGTTGAATGCATTTTGTATGCCCAGCCTCCTTCAGATGCGTCTTTCTGGCCAACTTTGTGCTTTGGGAATTCCATTAATCCTGAGTCTGTGGACCAAGTTTGGGAATTTGGCATTGAGAATGGATTAAACGTATGTGATAGAAATGTTGGTGAATCAAACCCTGTGTTATCATCTACTCGCCAGGGTGTAATACTACATTACTCAAAAGCACAGCCCTACTGTATATAAACCACTTAGACGCTAGCCTTACATTGACTTTTACAGGCACAAAACAGGCCTCGCCACTGAAATAAAAGAAGTGGAGCAAAACAGAACACTCTTACAATGGGTGCTGTGCTGTCAGAACGTGCCTTCGTGCTATGTTTCTTTATCTATTTTTCTGAAGATCAGTGCTGGTTTTCTGCAGCAAAAAGGGAATATTCATATTTTGACTGGATGAAATGAACGATTAATTTAGCTGCAGGAAAACAACATTGGTTGCTATGAAAAAAAAAACTAGCTGAGTGAAACGGTGCGATCTTTCAATACTTAATAGAGTGCTCAGTAGCACATCAGTACAATATACTGCATTCGGGTAGTTTGTAAATCCAGGCCAAGAAGCTAAATTAGTATGACGGGATGGGGGCAGTGGTACCCACCGAGAGAGCATCAAAGGGCTGCAGTATCAAACACCAGGTACAATGTTTAAGATCTGCGCTTGTAGGAGGGGCCAGCTGCTGCCAATGTATCCCTGACTCTGGTGTGTGCCACCTTAATCTCATAAGACAAGGATTGTCAAACTTAGGCCCAGGAGGACCGGGTCCATGCCACACTTTCAGGGCAACCACATAATGCAATTATTCATGTAATTAATGTAAATAGGACTCACGCACCTACCTACAAGAGGTATCTAGGATGTTCAGCTGAGTAATCAAAATGTGTTTGAAAATTATGTTTTCATAAAAAAAAGAAACAATGTATACATACTAAGGTTGTTAGTTAAAGTTCATGTAGGTTGTTGTTTTGTTTCAGGGGATCTGTGTATTGGGCGCTCCTGAAGAAGTGCACAGAGATAACCGAAACGCATTGAGGTGATACATTTGGGGAACGCGGATGGACATTAATAATCATCACAGGACATTCTATGTATCATGAATTGAACTTGTAACCTTCTGAATAACAATATATGTTATTCAATGCCAATAATCAATCTCAAGTACACTATAAAAGCACTGGAACAGAAAGAACATCGTTACATATTGCCCATTTATTTGACGGAGTCATGCAACAAGGGAGTGCAGGGACCTTTTCCAGAGACCTTTTAAGGCATGGACAAAGTAGGCAATTGCCTAGGCCCCCCACCTCCCACGGTGGGGGGGGGGGGGGAGGGGGCTGTGTAAATGAATTTTCTCTGTATTTAACATTTGTCTATTCTATATATCTAAACACATCTCCCTCTCTGCCTATCTCTGCCCCTGACTTTGTCTACCTACCCTGTGTCAATTTAAGGATTTCTGATATCCTGGGCACAAAATATTTGCACTGTATTTTGTGACTTGTTAAAGTTTAACATATAATTCAGTATTATTTGGCATCATGAGGCCTTGAACTAGTAGGAAATGAGTCATAACATTCAAATTTGTTCTGCACAGGGGCCCCCAGATGTATCTTGCCCGAGAACCCCAAAACCCTACAGGAAAAACTGTTGTTTTCTAGAACAGCATCCACAAATAATACACAATCAAAATTTCTCGCTGAGCACTCAAATGATATTATCCTTATTTCAGAGTTCAATCCACTGTAATTATAATTACAAGTCCATTTTCAGTCCATTTCCAAGTCAGACACCAGAATTCTTTAGTAAACGTGATGTTAATCCTCTTTATTTATAGGCTCCAAATTTTCACAAGTCATAACACACTGCAGCCAACACGTGTTTCGTTGGGCATCAATCATATGCCTAATCAACTTCCTCAGGGCTGCAAGCCAGAAAATAATAGAAACATAGTATAATACAACTTCTAAGGTAAATTATTGAAAGTATATACTATTATCAAGAAATTAATTATGTATTTAAATATAAAATCACCACCTAAGTGACAAAGACATAGTTCCCTTAAATTGTGACAAATAGGTCCAACTATATATCAATATTGTGACTCCCGGTGTCTCTTTTAAAGTTACAAAACATTCAGGTTTTTAGTCAAATTAACTATTCATAAGTATTCAAAATATAATTTACCTATAATCATTAATTCTTCATTTCTATTTTTTCTTAATAGTAGGAATTCATAAGGGTTGAGTCAGAATCTGGAATGATATAAGGGTACTCTTAGCCCTGACCCAACAGCTCGCGCCCAATAGTGAAAAAGGTCGCCAAATTACTATACTTACTAATGTTTAATGGCTGTTCGTAATTTCCATTATCAATGTGGTCAATACGATTCTTGTAAGTTACTCAAAAGGTCTGTCAATAGTAAAAGTATAACTATTATATGTCTATTAATAATAGGTATCTAACTGTTCAACTCCTAGTTTCTGATATTATTACACTTTTTGTGTTACCGCTAATATCTATTTCGATTATGATGAGAGTATGAGGCTCTGTTATAATATTAATAGACCCACTGGTTCCTACATATGCCTGTACGGCATAATAATAAAAAAAACGTAATGTTAACATCACGACCTCGTAATTATGAAGTAACCCATTCAAATAATCAAACCAATTCTACTATTTGACATAGTATCACGAACAGAACAGTTACTCTATCTTTCAACACAGAGTATCATCTTGCTCAAGAGTAAGAGTTACCTACCCGAGTTATCAACACCCCTCGATTATCAACCTCCAATCTCAATTCTCAATGCACTCGTACTTCTAGTATCACCGCTACCAGTGTCTATCGAAAAAACATCTCAATAAGTCGATGCCACAAATATTACTTTGCCCAATCCTGAATTCAACCAGATAACAGCTTACCCAGTATCTCGGCACAGTCCTTCCGTGTTCGGGTCGCTGGCGTCTGTATTAGCCGCCATCTTGCTTAAGTATACTTTACTCGTGATGTCCTCGAGATGTAATTTTTGGTTCACATTCACTATTTTTCGAAGTTAACGGTTTATATATATTGAAAAACCCGTTCAAAATACATTTCCAACAGCTCCTGATATTTACCATAAATTAATAGTGAAATAGATTTTGCATGACACTATAACATTTTTTTATACCAATTCTGTTTGTTAATGATTATTAGTTATTTAGAGCACTTATTCGAAAGGTAGTTATTGTAATATGCATTTATATGCCAGCTATTAATCCTCCCCACAAAATATCAAAATATACGGGGTGTTTAACGTACTTGTCCCCGCCATCTTGGAATGGGCAAAGGATACAGAAATAGTCTATCCAATCCACATAAACCTTAATATTCTGTTTGAACAGCACTCAGATTTCCTTTCTAATAATTACGAATCCTCTTCTATTCATAATGTTAGTTCCTACGGCCTTTCTCACTACTTAGGGCACGAGCAACAGTGCCATGACAGCGAGCGCCCCACACCACTCCATATTATGCTATGTCCCCACCTGATTCCATGAGATATTATTTGTTAAATTGTTTCCGTTTAATATGATAATATGGAGTGGTGTGGGGCGCTCGCTGTCCTGGCACTGTTGCTCGTGCCCTAAGTAGTGAGAAAGGCCGTAGGAAACTAACATTATGAATAGAAGAGGATTCGTAATTATTAGAAAGGAAATTTGAGTGCTGTTCAAACAGAATATTAAGGTTTATGTGGATTGGATAGACTATTTCTGTATCCTTTGCCCATTCCAAGATGGCAGGGACAAATACGTTAAACACCCCGTATATTTTGATATTTCGTGGGGAGGATTAATAACTGGCATATAAATGCATATTAAAATAACTACCTTTCGAATAAGTGCTCTAAATAACTAACAATCATTAACAAACAAAATTGGTATAAAAAAAATGTATAGTGTCATGCGAAATCGATTTCACTATTAATTTATGGCAAATATCAGGAGCTGTTGGAAATCTATTTTGAACGTTTTTTTCAATATATATAAACCGTTAACTTCGAAAAATAGTGAATGTGAACCAAAAATTACATCTCGAGGACATCACGAGTAAAGTATACTTAAGCAAGATGGCGGCTAATACAGACACCAGCGACCCGAACACGGAAGGACTGTGCCGAGATACTGGGTAAGCTGTTATCTGGTTGAATTCAGGATTGGGCAAAGTAATATTTGTGGCATCGACTTATTGAAATGTTTTTTCGATAGACACTGGTAGCGGTGATACTAGAAGTACGAGTGCATTGAGAAGTGAGATTGGAGGTTGATAATCGAGGGGTGTTGATAACTCGGGTAGGTAAGTCTTACTCTTGAGCAAGATGATACTCTGTGTTGAAAGATAGAGTAACTGTTCTGTTCGTGATACTATGTCAAATAGTAGAATTGGTTTGATTATTTGAATGGGTTACTTCATAATTACGAGGTTGTGATGTTAACATTACGTTTTTTTATTACTATGCCGTACAGGCATATGTAGGAACCAGTGGGTCTATTAATATTATAACAGAGCCTCATACTCTCATCATAACCGAAATAGATATTAGCGGTAACACAAAAAGTGTAATAATATCAGAAACTAGGAGTTGAACAGTTAGATACCAATTATTAATAGACATATAATAGTTATACTTTTACTATTGACAGACCTTTTGAGTAACTTACAAGAATCGTATTGACCACATTGATAATGGAAATTACGAACAGCCATTAAACAATAGTAAGTATAGTAATTTAGCGACCTTTTTCACTATTGGGCGCGAGCTGTTGGGTCAGGGCTAAGAGTACCCTTATATCATTCCAGATTCAGACTCAACCCTTATGAATTCCTACTATTAAGAAAAAATAGAAATGAAGAATTACTGATTATAGGTAAATTATATTTTGAATACTTATGAATAGTTAATTTGACTAAAAACCCGAATGTTTTGTAACTTAAAAAGAGACACCGGGAGTCACAATATTGATATATAGTTGGACCTATTTGTCACAATTTAAGGGAACTATGTCTTTTTCACTTAGGTGGTGATTTTATATTTAAATACATAATTAATTTCTTGATAATAGTATATACTTTCAATAATTTACCTTAGAAGTTGTATTATACTATGTTTCTATTATTTTCTGGCTTGCAGCCCTGAGGAAGTTGATTAGGCATATGATTGATGCCCAACGAAACTCGTGTTGGCTGCAGAGTGTGTTATGAATTGTGAAAATTTGGAGCCTATAAATAAAGAGGATCAACATCACGTTTACTAAAGAATTCTGGTGTCTGACTTGGAAATGGACTGAAAATGGACTTGTAATTATAATTACAGTGGATTGAACTCTGAAATAAGGATAATATCATTTGAGTGCTCAGCGAGAAATTTTGATTTTCAATACCAAAAGCTTTTGTTCAAGGGAATCTGGGGGAGTGAGGTGACCTTCCCTATCTTGCTTTTGAGCACCTGTTGTGATTTGTATAATTTTTACTTAAGCCAAAATTCTTGCAGTGCGCCCGTTTACCCTGTCACCTCAATTTCCTTGTATACAAATAATACACATATGCACATGAGGAGGGCTCAAAAAGTGGATAAGGGAGCAATGGATAGTCTGGACTCGTTCTGCTCCCACTCGTCAGCTTCACCTCGTCACACTCCCGCCTCCCAGCAGCCCATGAGAGCTGGCCTCTTGGTAGGGTCAAGGTGGAGACAATTATAGCTCAGGTGTGAGACTGGCGCGAGGTGTTCAATGCGCAGGCACCGAATGCATGGCCGAGGAGCCAGCCAGCCCTCTCTGTAATAACAGGGGCGTAACACAGGCCCCCGCAGCCCCCGCGTTGTGGGGGGGCCTCGCGATCCAGGGGGCCCCTCACTTACTTCATGATGAATTGTGCGCCCGGCACCTTTCATATAAATGGTGCGCAAGGCATGAATGCCTGGCCGGGGGCCCCCGCCCCGGGCCTCAGAAGCTGCACAGAGACCCTGGTCTGCATAAATGGTGCGCAACAACAACTGCTGCACATGTGTGGGCCCGGGCCTCTGAGGCTTCTAAATAAAAGTAAAACGTGTGTCTTATGCTGCTCACCTCTCTGTCTGATCTTTGGCTTCTTAGCCTCCCTCGCTGTGCCAGCCTTCCGCTACGTGCTACCAGAAGCCATGGCATTTAACAAAATGCCACTGAAATAAGACAGTAAAGAGAATGTCTTAATTGTATGTGCTATTCTGAATCTTGGGGGTCATTTTGCTGTTTTGACGAAATGCAAATTTTGACACAGCTGTACCTTGACCTAAGGTGCGCCCACACATTGAAATCTCTCAATAGACGCGTATTAGAGCTATGATGAGGAATTTCATATAAAAAATATGGCAGTTCTTTTAGAATAGCTTTGGTTTGATCCCTAGACGATCAAGATGCGTGTGTACTGTTACGCAATAGGCGTGCAGAAGTTTTATGCTGAAACGATTTACAATGACGGTTTAATTTAAAATTAAAATATTAAACAAATACATAAGTGCTGGGGCCCAACGATTTTCCTCCGAGTCAGCAGCTGGAACAGCTGAATGGCAGTTTTGCCATATACCAAGGCTGCTTTGTTGTGATGCCCCTCACTTGCTAGCCAGCCACACACTTCGTGTCACCACAGTACACTTCAACAGGAGTTTTCTCATCCATTCGCTAACTCTTTGTATCTTTTTTTCTCTTCCTGTTTTTTCTCCATTTTCAGCCATTCTCTCTCTTTTTCCGAGTTAAACTTTTATAAAAAGCAGGTTCCCAAAAACAAGTGCAGGTGCACACCACCTGCAAAAATGAAGCACTGTTTATAGAATAGTGAGCTAACAAATTAACATGTTAAAAAATTAATTAAATCACGATTTGAAAATATAATTTGGTAATTATATGGCTGAAAGAATCTTAACAGGAGCGGCTGAATGAAATCACGTTTCAGTGAAGCCCAAAGAACATGGGGGCAAATTTATGTTGGTAATGCGCCACGTTTGCGTCACGCAACTGCGGCGTAAACGTGGCGCATCCCTACGACCCATTTTCAACGTGACGCATCTTGGCAGATGCGTCACGCTGTAAAGCCCTGCGCCACTTGTGGGCGTTCCGGTGCAGGGTGGGCGTTCCGGGGCAGGTGCGCCTCGCAAAAGTGGCTGAGTGAAATCTATAAGATTTCCCTCAGTCACTTTCAGGCCAATGCTGCGTCAAAACCCTGCGCCTGCTTGAAGCAGGCGTAAGGCTTGACGCAGCATTGGACAGATTGGGCACCCCCGAGCCTTGCTGGAGCTGCGTCGCGCTTGCGACGCAATTCCAGCAATGCGCCACCTTTACGGCACAGATGCGTCACGCATCTGTGCCGTTTTTGCCCCATGGTGCGCCGCATTGTAAATGCGGCGCACCATGGGTGGTGGAGCAGTGGCGCAAAATAACTGGCGCATCCCTGGGGATGCGCCAGTTATCATAAATCTGCCCCCTGGTCTATAACAGGAAGGAATGTTTCATATGTAGAAAGAATACGTCATTTGTGACCAGGCATGACAACAGGACACTTTGTGGGTGCTCAGGTCAACCTAATGGATGTCTTCTTGCAGTCAATTATAGTAAAGATGTTGTGAAAGGGGAAGTAAATCAAGGGAATGGAAAATGTTACTCATGGGAATATATAGCCATATGAGACCCTGACGTTGTTCAGTGGTGTAGCTATGGGGTGACTGGCAGATCTGTGAATCATTTGTCCTCGTGCACCAATCTGCCAAAGATTATAACATATAATATTATATCAACAGTGCGGATGATCCCCCAAACGCTGCTGTGTATGGCAGGGCTGCAGAAGGCTCTGGCACTGGACAGATGAAAGGAACGTCAATAATCAGGAGGCCCTGAACGTGACATTTGTGTTCACAAAAAAAGCATGCACACAGCATAGCCTCCCCTTCAAAGGCTGGCCGGAGAGCATGAATCGCGCCATGCGGGGGCGGTGGCTAAAGGAGGGTAGGAAGGCAGTTACACAAGCTAAGTGGGGGGATACAACCAAGAATGGAAAATAAACGTGCTCCCGGGGTTTTAAATGCAGAACAATATGTAAGGAACGTTCCCCGATTAGGAGTGCAGTGCTTACCAGCAGAATACCCAAAATTTGTGCCCAAGAATCTTTCTCTACCAGTGTTTCCTAATGTCTATGTTGGTCCCGGCCCAGGCAGTAATCAACAAAGAAACAAAAAGTCAAGCAGTTTCTAAACAAGTCAAAACTTTTTTTTTTCTTCACAACTAAATTATCATGTTTCCTCTTTCATTTTGGAAATCATCAACAAGATCGCTAAGTCGACATTTCCGAACTGTGGAAAGCAGCTATGATGTCATTGCAGTAAGTTTGAAAATGTTCATTAAACATTAGCACTGGTGAAAAGGAGTTTAAAAGATCAGCCTTCTTAGGCGTGTCAGAGTAAGCGAGACAGCGAAATAGTTAATAGTGTCAGAGAAACAGCAGATCAGAAAAAGAGAATGTAAATAAGAGAAGATAATGTAAATTAAGTTATGGTGAGCGAGAGCTAGAAGGAAGAGGCTATTAAGAAGGGCAAATAAAAGGGGATTGCAAATAAAATGAGAACTTGGATAGACTGAAAAACTGTGTGAGGGGAGTGTCAGAGGAGGGTTTCAGCATGTCTGTGTGAGTTGAATGCTAGGTGTGTGGAACACAAAAGAGGATCTAGACCACAGTCCGGTAAGACTAGAAGATGAAAAAAAGTGAGGATGTAATCCAGAGGGGAGGACAGTGAGATGACTGTCAGGAGAGAGAACTGTGTGCATGTATTTTATTTATTTTTATTTATAAAGTTTTGTGTAGTGCGAACAAGACCCCGAAGGGTATCAGAGTGTATGCGTGTGGTAGAGGAAGGCAAGACGCGGGGTAAGACAACTCACTGTGCCATTGGAACTAAGCTACACTTGACTAAAGAGCCTCAATCAGAGCGAAGTCAGTCTTGGGTTGCTAGTGTTCCTGTTCATACAGGCCCTGGCAGTTCGGGCTGGACTGTCCCACTTCAGCAGGGCCAAGAATAATTTGCACATGCCTGGGTCTAATTTGAGGTAGAATGATGGCAAAAGAACAATGGGTTTGAATGCTACCAGAGCAATTGCTATTGGTCAGAGTTAATGTAAGCATTCTTCCCATCACCTTCTGTGTGTTTTGTATTACCAATGCAAGCAGTAAATGGGGCACCACTGGCTCTAGAGGGGGATGGTGCAGAAAGATGTGCCTTTCACCAGGGTGGCAAAAATACTAATACTGGCACAAGATGGTGGAGCAGGACATAGATACAGGTTCTAGGAGGAAGTACCAGAGAATGTAGGAGGGATAGAGGGTGTAAGGGGGGAAAATGACAAGTACGACAGTGTGTGTAAGACGTTGGTGGGATAAAAGAGGGCAAGGAAGGGAGGTATGAATGGAGAGTAAGTGGGAGGTGAGGGAAAGAAAGTAGAAAGAGAAATTAAAGTGTAACAAGAGGAAGGTGAGAAGAGAAAACATTGAAAGCCAAAGGGATGAACATGAGAGGGAGAGAAAATACCAGAAAGAGAAGTAGATAAAGAAAGGTTAGAAAGAGGGAAGACAGCTAATATAGTGAAAATGAGGCAATCACAAGTGGCAATGGAGGGAGTAAACAGAAAAGCAAAACATAAGCACAATTCTTGCCATTGTATCTAAATATGGACCTACTGGACAGCACTGTCTATATCCCTTGCCCCTTTCGTAACGTAAGAAGAGATTTTCGCTGTATAGGGACAGTAAACACACATATAAACAGATGCTATAACTCAAAATATGGCAACAGTAGGATTTAGAGTGTCCTCAGCATGCCTTTCAGTATATGACTGTAACATCCTTGACTTTAATATAGAAGGAGTGAAAGAGAATGACAGCAAATATGGTGATATCAATGTCACAAGAGTAAAAGACAATATGGGAGCATTTCATTTAAATGTTGGAGGTTTCAAATCAAAATATACTAGATTTCTCTGTGGTAGGGCAAAGTGGTAGGGGAAAGACAGTGGCAGTGTCCCACTCCGCTTGCTGGCTATTGGATGAGCTGGTGAAACTACTCTGCAAACGGTAGAGCGTTGCTGAAAAACTGCGCTTTTAAAACTCCATGTTTTATAAATTCTCGTGTGCACGATTTTAGCGTGTATGCTACACCTAATTTGTTTAATAACTTTTTAAAAATCATACGGAGTGCTGGTCTCGATTCCTGTGCCTGCCCGCCTCGGTCCGACTCGGTAATTCATTACCGTTGTGCGGAGGGCGGACAGGTGAGGGCCAGGCACTTCCGGCGAGCGGTCAGCGCTCTAGTGCTCAACTGGGGGCTATTTAGGCGGAGCCTTAGGTCAGCGCAGCTGCGGGGAAAGACAGTGGCAGTGTCCCACTCCGCTTGCTGGCTATTGGATGAGCTGGTGAAACTACTCTGCAAACGGTAGAGCGTTGCTGAAAAACTGCGCTTTTAAAACTCCATGTTTTATAAATTCTCGTGTGCACGATTTTAGCGTGTATGCTACACCTAATTTGTTTAATAACTTTTTAAAAATCATACGGAGTGCTGGTCTCGATTCCTGTGCCTGCCCGCCTCGGTCCGACTCGGTAATTCATTACCGTTGTGCGGAGGGCGGACAGGTGAGGGCCAGGCACTTCCGGCGAGCGGTCAGCGCTCTAGTGCTCAACTGGGGGCTATTTAGCCATCGCCTCACAGGAAGCGCGCAGCGATTGCGCGCAGCCTCATTGCAGCCGAAGACCAGCCAAAGAGCTGCCCGTCTGTGCCCGTCCGCGACAGGACGTGGCGACGGGTCGGGAATCCTATGTCATGCCGCCTCTTCGCGCTGACACGCACATCAGGTATGACTCCTCATTCCTGACCTCTTTGAGACAACTCTCTGCCCCATGTTATGCAGAGGGTAACAGACCATGTTTTTACGGCCCGTTCTCCTGCAACAAATGTCATTTTACTTCATTGCGTTTAAACAATTCCTGCAAATCTTTCAATGATCTACAATGCATCCTTATGAATGTCCGCTCAATGCCTAAACACCACACTGAGATCTGGGACTTATTACACTCTATGTCCCCAGACCTATGTTTCATTACTGAAACTTGGCTAAAACCCCATACAGTGTCTGCCATTGCTCTGGGAGTACCTATGGGGTACAAACTGCACCACTCTGACCGCCCTGATAAAACTGGCGGTGGCATTGCCATAATTTACAAAGAGTCCATTAAATTGGACGTCCTATATAGACATTGTTGCAGAGATATGGAAATAATGGTTTTTAGAATTATGCTCCCCAACAGAAAGACCATTAAAGGAGCACTTATCTACCGCCCACCTCTTCCATGCCCCAGTTTCTCCACATCTCTTTTAGAGATACTTGGCCCGTATATGCGGGCCAATGAGGATTTTCTTCTCCTTGGAGATTTTAACATTCACACTGACCAGTGTGAATCCACAGGGACAAAAACTTTGTTGACTGATATGACAACTATCGGTCTTATACAAAAGAATCAGGATCCCACCCACGAAGGGGGTCACTGTATCGATTTGATATATACCAATTTCGATAACATTCTGTGTCACAAACCTATTCAAGTTCACTGGTCAGATCACTTTTTATTGCAGTTTAGCATTTTTAAAGTTAATAAGGGTCCCCCAAAGAAATCCCTCCCATCTACCACACGCAGACAGTGGCACAAACTCACACTGGATGCGCTAGAAAAGGTGTGGAAAAAACCAGAGATCAGAGATATTGACGAAGTAGAACAAAAGTTAACCGTGCTTCAGCAAACCCTGACGGTAGCCATCGATAAAATCGCCCCTCTGAAAACATTCAGACAGTTTCCTGTGGCTAAACAGGAAAAATGGTATACCGAGGCCCTAAGGAAAGAGAAGCAAGAATGCAGAAGGATAGAGAAGAGATGGAGGAAATCACACTCTGAGGACAATAAAAAGGCACATCGCGCAGCCCAAGCCAATTATTACAAACACATCAAGGCTGCCCGTAAAAATAACATCGCTCAACAACTCATGGAAGCCGATAACTCTCCCAGAGAACTGTATAGGATTCTGGATACTTTTGTAAAACCTACGGCATGTATATGCCCAGACGACTTCTCACAAAGCCTATGTGAAGAAGTGTCATCTTACTTTGAAAATAAAATAGAAACGATTTATGGAAAAATCCTAGGATCCCAACCTAATAGCGATTCCCAAAATGCCTCCTCTCTCAATGAGAATACTAACCTCACCCTAACTACATTCCCTCCTATAAATACTGAAGAGCTTGACACAATAATGACTCAAGTCAAATCTGGATCTCCGGATGATTTGATTCCTGTTAAAATCTTAACCTCCCTTCGTACCCTGCTAGCCCCATACATTCAGGATATTATCAACCAGTCTCTTAAAAAGGGAAAAGTACCAACTGAATGGAAAAGAGCAGTGGTGAACCCAATCCGCAAGAATGCGGCCCTTCCTTGGACGGAGCTTTCCAACCTCCGCCCTATCTCCCTCCTACCTTATTACAGCAAGATGGCCGAGAAGCATGTCAACGCACACCTGTCCAACTACATCGAGGCAGCGGGCGGCCTAGACCATTCACAATCTGGTTTCAGGCCCAACCATAGCACCGAATCAGCCCTTCTGTCAGTGACAGATAACATCAGAATGTCACTTGACAGAGGGAGCTCAGTGATTCTGGTGCTATTGGATTTGTCCGCTGCCTTCGACACGGTGTCGCATGAAGTTCTTCTCGGCCGTCTGAAGGGAGTTGGAGTAGAAGGGACCGCCCTTGCGTGGCTGGAAAGCTTCCTTGAGGACAGACAACAAGGGGTCAAATTAGGCTCCTACAAATCTGTCTGCAGGAAGCTCACCAAGGGGGTGCCACAGGGCTCATGTCTAAGCCCCACGTTATTCAACGTATATGTGGCCCCCCTGGCAGAGATCATTAGATCTCACGGGTTCTCACCAATCTCTTATGCTGATGATACTCAGCTGCTTTTCCCTTTTCAAACCATTACACCTGCAGTCATGCAATCTTTCCAAGACGGCATGAGAGCGGTGGCAGGTTGGATGGCCCAGAACTTCCTCCAATGCAACGTGACCAAAACTGAGGTCATGCTGTTTGGAGGGGCCACCCTGCTTTGGTCCCCGGAATGGTGGCCACCTGAGCTCGGACCTGTCCCAGCGCCCAAGCAAACCATCAAGAACTTGGGGGTACGCCTGGACCAAACCCTGATCATGAAAGATCACGTCAGTCAGGTTACAGGAATGTGCTTCCGCACAATTGGTCTTCTACGGCGTATCTTCCCTCTCCTACCAAACACCTATAGGAAGACGCTGGTTCAGGCACTAGTCCTTGGACGGGTGGACTATTGCAACAGCTTACTCATATCCGCCAATCAGGAACAACTTCGCAGACTGCAGGTGGTACAGAACACCGCTGCAAGACTTATCCTGAATGCCCCCCCCCGTACCCCCTCCCGCCCCCTCCTCTTCCACCTTCATTGGCTCCCAGTGCAACAGCGGATTCATTTTAAGCTTTGCTGTATCATGCACAAATGTATCTATGGCTCTGGTCCCAGATACCTGAAGGACATTTTTCTTCCTTATTCCCCTGGACGCATTCTACGCTCTAGCAACACTATGTTGCTATATGTGCCTAAAGTAAACAGAGCAAGACAGGGTGGCCGTGCCCCCTCCCTTAAAGGTCCAATGCTGTGGAATTCCCTCCCCCCCCAGCTAAGACATACTCAGCACCTTTTTAATTTCAGGAAGCAATTGAAAACTTACTTATTTACACAGGACTAACTCAGCCTCCCTTCCGCCTTTTCTGATTTATAGTTTTGTCTAACTCACTCAGAAGCCACGCGCGGAGATACCCCTCCGGGGCTGATTCATGCGCGATACAAGACCATAAATAAATAAATAAATAGGTGGTGGGCTTGGCCGCTGGTGGTGAGGGGGGGGCCCCTCCATGTGCTTTGCAGGGGGGCCCCCTCAAGTTTTGTTACGCCACTGTGTAATACACAGCAGATAGTAGTAGGGCGCCTCAGGCCCCTTCTGATATTTCTTTCTAATTTCCTTGCAGTAGACTGTTGCATACCTGGGAGTCAAGGTGTTCTAAGCAGAGATATTTAAATGTGGCTCATTGTCGCACCGCACTGTTCCAGGAGTAAAAAAAATATTTGTAAATTCTCGTTCTAGAAATACGTGCAATTGTCGTTTTCAATGTTCCAATTGAATACATATGCTATTACATTCATTAAGACGGTGATGGGTTTAATAGTTTCACTAAGAGGTATTTTTCTCATATGTCCTACATGTGCTGGAGAGATTGAGGGCTAGAGGTGAAAAAGGGAGGAGATTGTCTGGCCAGTGAGGGACGGAAAAACGGGCAGGAACAGAGTTTGCTTGTGAATGTAGCACAGAAGCAAGGGGAGACAATGGGAAGGGGAAAAGTGGGCTAATTAAAACAAACTCTCACTGCACATTGATGTCATTTTTGGGTACCAAATGGTCACTAACATTCAGAACCTAAGGACCTGGGGTGGAAAACAGACAGGGTGAGGACATCTCACTGCACATGCATGCCTTGTGACCCTAAAGAAGAATACAAGCGATCAAAGAAACATCTCTGAACATTTAGGAATTGAGTAGAGGAAGTGACAACAGAGAACGTGGCAAGAGAGGAAGTGGCAACAGAAGCAGTTCCAATAGAGGAAATGCCGACAGAGGAAGTGACAACAGAGGAAGTGACAACAGAGGAAGTGGCAAGAGAGGAAGTGGCAACAGAAGCAGTTCCAATAGAGGAAATGCCAACAGAGGAAGTGACAACAGAGGAAGTGACAACAGAGGAAGTGGCAACAGAAGAAGTCCCAACAGAAGAAATGTCAACAGAGGAAGTGACAACAGAGGAAGTGCTAACAGAGGAAGTGGCAACAGAAGAAGTCCCAACAGAGGAAGTGGCAACAGAGGAAATGGCAACAGAGGAAGTAAGGAGGGAGAGTAGAGTAAAAAGAAGCAGGAGGGAAGAGGAGCAGAGAACTCAGGGAGGGGACATGGAGCTATGGCCGACAGTCTTCTCTCCTTCACAAGCCTGTTTCACTCCCCCAGGAGCCCAGAAAAGTATCAAAAACGAAGCAAAGGGCTAGCAAAGACCATACTGCACTGGCCCCACTGGTCCTAAAACTGCCACAGCCGTCTCGGCCACCACCAGCTGTGCTCACTTACCTAAAGAACCTCCTTGGCCAGGCCATGAGATCCCTACACACAGGATCTGCACCTACCTCTCTGCTGTCCCCCTTTCTGTGCTCTTGCCGCCTGTTACTGCTAGAGGTGGGCGAGCCAATATATTAACATGTAGAGCCGACCCAGAGCCGAGCCACGAGTCTGGCTCGGCTCTTAGGGTCATCAAACACACAAAGTCCTAGTTCTCACTGCAATACTTCCTAGTGATACATAGATATCAATGGTTGCTCCTAAATCACACCAGGGGAGTTCCTTAATCTAAGGATACTCGCGATATCTCAATCTATTGCTTACTTAAAAAGCAACCTTGCTCTGATCTCAACAATACGAGACAACACAAGACTCACAGACACTTTGGACGGACAAAAAATGTGTGAAGAGCGAGATGGCACCTCACGGGCGCACCACCAATGGGACCCCTGGCTGGTACTCACCAGGATGGCCCTGTTATCATCATTGGTGCCATCAAGCTTTAACGGAAAAGTGTCTCCAACCCAAAATAACAGTGCATGATGCAGTGAACACAACTTATGGAAAGGGGCGACCACTCGGTCCCCCCGAACGTATGGCGGAGTGCCTCGATCCCCCCGGGAAGCCATTTTTGGGCGGGAGGCGCGTCTCGGCTGGTATGCCCGAAGCGGCGTAGCCGGGGCGCGCCTTTTCCCGCCCTAGAGTGGGCTGGCCTAGACACCGACGTAGCCAGCCCCGCCCTAGGGGCAGGCAGGGGCGGGTTCTCGCCCGCCCTGAAGACGGATAAAAAGAGACGCAAGACCAGAAGACGTCCTCTTGTTCTTGTGCTCCGAAGCTGCACCTCCTCGCTACCCGTGAGCTCGGGACAGAACGAAGAGCCAATTTTGAGTGTTTTGATCTTTTTCTTTGTCTTCTAGATACTTCCTCGAAGAGATGCCCAAGAAAGGCGCAAAGAGAATGACGACCGACCAGATGGTGCGGGCCCTTTGCAAAGAGGTGTCCGACATAAAGAAACGGTTGGCGGAGCGAGATGGGGAAGAGGGTTCGGGCCCTGCGCCGGCTGGAGGGAGACCTAAGAGGCCAAGAAGGGTTCCAGCCGGTGGGGACGTCCCGGTTCCCTCTGCCCCGCTCGAGGCGCCGACCCCAGTACCGATGGAGGGGAATCCAATCCCCGTTGTCGTTACCCCGACATCCAAGGAAGACATGCCCCCCGAGCTGGCAGCACAGCTAGCGGCATGGTTGGGGGATAGTAGTGATGGCGCCACGGCTGCCGAGGCACAGGCGCTGATAAAAGGGCTTCGTGAGAAGAGAGAGGCAGCTAGAGTGGCTGCGCCGTTGGCGGGGATAGACAAGTCGCAAGCGGCAGAAGCTGCGTCTGGTTCAGGTAAGCGGCCATTGCCGATTGCAAGGGACGAGTCAGCACCCTCTCGTAGAGAGAGATTGGGACAACATGTGCCTTTAGCTATAAAGGAAAAGATCTGGGCAGGGGAGTACGTGAATATTTTTTCCTTGCTTGTTGATCATTACGATGTGGAGCATGTGAAAAGTCAGAAGGACCTAATGCATCCGAGTGTTTGGCGCGCAAAAATGGCCGCCTTTAAGGTAAATGAGAACATTGGCAACTGGGGCAATGCATGGGGTATTTTCACATCGATTTTGGGGGAACGCAGGCCCGAGTTGCTTCCTGAGTTTCCCGTGTATCAATCACGAATTATGGGTTACTCAACAGCGTATCAAGGTAACCATTGGTTTTGTTATGACAATCTGTTCAGGAAAGAAAAGGAACATAACAAGAGTTTGACTTGGGATTGTTACGATTCTTTAACATGGGATAAAATGAAAGAATCGGGAATGTTAAGAATGCCATTGGTCGGGAGCAATGTTGTTGATTACTCCCGCCAAAATGTGGGGACGCCCTTTAGACAAAGTACGAACACCGACGACCAGTCGAGGCCCGCAGGCAACACAGGGAGAAAGGGTTTCTGTTTTAATTTCAACAAGGGGAAATGTACCAGGCCTCCGGGATCGTGTAAATTCAAGCACGAATGTAGTACGTGTGGGTCATCCCATCCTGAGTCATCGTGCAGAGCCAGAACGAGTGAGAATGGGGGTAAGGGAGGCGCCAAACAGGTCTAAGCTAGGCCGAGGGGCGCCTTTACCAACCCCGATTGATACCTTGGCAATGATTCCCTGGCTCAGCGAATACCCGGATCGTGCTTCTGCCGGGGTGCTGCGGAACGGTTTTACACATGGTTTCCGCATCCCGGTAGGGGACTTTCAGGGTGTAGGGATGTGCAAAAATCAACTTTCCGTTTTACAACATACATCTGTAGTTGAAGAGAAAATTCAGAAAGAGGTTAGCCGGGGACGGGTCGCCGGCCCGTTTAGTGTACCCCCGGTACCGGATTTCGTTTGTTCTCCGTTGGGGGTGGTCCCCAAGAAGGACCCGGGTGAGTTTCGTTTGATCCATAATCTGTCTGCTCCACATGGTCTTTCGGTGAACGACGCAATTGATCCGGAAGTTTGTTCGGTGCGATACGCATCTTTTGATGAGGCAGTAGCCATCTTGAATCGCCTGGGGCACGGGACGTTGATGGCGAAATCTGATATCGAGTCAGCGTTCCGGTTGCTCCCGGTACACCCAGACGATCAGCGTCTTCTGGGATTCGGGTTCCAGGGGTCATTTTACATGGATAGGTGTATGCCAATGGGATGCTCTATATCATGTGCCTACTTTGAGCAATTCAGTACTTTCCTACAATGGGTGTTCACTAAGAGAACGGGTTTCCGAAATGTAATGCACTACCTTGACGACTTTTTGTTCCTTGGCCCCGCCGGTAATCTCGAATGTGCCCAGGCCTTAGCTGAATTCTGTGTGTTGATGGGTCATCTTGGCGTGCCATTGGCACCGGGTAAAACTGTGGGTCCCACGACTTGCCTCGAGTTTTTGGGGATCGAGTTGGACTCAAGGGAGGGGTGCTTCCGTTTACCAGCTAGTAAAGTGTCGAAATTCAGGGCAGCCCTCCAAATATGTTTAAATGCATCCAAAGTTACACTGCATCAGTTGCAACAATTAGTGGGAAAGTTGAACTTTGCCTTGAGGGTGATACCAATGGCTCGCCCCTTTTCCCGCTCGATTGCCCAAGCAATGGTAGGCCTAAAGGAGGGTCATCATCGCACAAGGTTATCGGCTGAGGTCCGCCAGGACATGCGGATTTGGTTAGCTTTCTTGGCGGACTTCAATGGCCGAGTCGTCTGGAACAAGCCAGCCGTGTCCTCCGAAGAGCTTGGGCTATGGACGGATTCAGCAGGAAGCGTAGGTTTTGGCGCCATCTTCGGCACAAAATGGTCGGCAAAAAAGTGGCCCCTATGGTGGCACGAGAAGGGGCTGACGAGTAACATCGCTTTCCTTGAGCTATTTCCCATTCTGGTGGCCCTGAGAACCTGGCCAGAAGGGTTCAGAGATCATTCTGTTGTGTTTTGGTCCGACAATATGACCGTGGTAGAATGCATCAATAGTCAGGCAGCTCGTTGTAAAATGATTTTGAGGCTGCTCAAAGAAATTGTCTTACTGTGTATGCAACTGAACGTGCTATTCAGAGCAAAACATGTCCCAGGGGTGATGAATCAGGCTGCTGATGCACTGTCTCGTTTTCACATGCAGGCTTTCTCGGGTTTCCTCCCTTCAGCGGACCCGGAGCCGGCACCCTTCCCCGAAGCTCTCTGGTCTCTCGGTGCCCCGAACTTCGTCACCTCGTGGGAGAGAGTCTAGCACCCAGGACAAGGAAGGCATATGAAGGGGCGTTCCAGGCCTATTTAGCCTTTTTGGGGGCAGAGAGAGGGGGACTTTGGGGTCAGGAAGAGTGGGTAGTACTTTTTCTGATGTCCTTACGTAGGGCTGGGAAATCGGTGGCTACGGCCCAAAGGCATCGTGCCGCCATTTCCTTTGTTGCCAGGGCCCATGGCATCCTGGACCCAACAGCGTCTTTTACAGTACAGAAAGCGCTGCGTGGGTGGCAACGCCTAGAGGGTCGCAGAGTAGACGTAAGACGACCGATAGGTCTAGACAGGTTGTCCCAGTTACTGGCCTCACTCCCTAACACATGCTCGTCCCCTTTCGAGACCTGTTTGTTCCGGACTGCATTTACGCTGGCGTTTCACGGGGCTATGAGAGTTAGTGAGCTAGTTGCAAGGAACAAACAGGATGTGTCGGGGGGCTTGTGCAGGGAACATGTTCAGATCAGGGGTGATGCGATGATTGTCTCCTTTCTCAGGTCCAAGACTGACCAAGATGGGAGAGGGGACTGCACGATCATTCGCAGGAACCCCGAGTCATCCATGTGTCCGGTACGGTGCTTAGAAGATTACCTAGCACGAAGGGTGGCATCATGGGGGGGGACATTGTTGAGGCATGCAGACGCCACCCCGCTGACGAGGTTTCAGTTTCAACGGGTGCTTGCAATGGCCATTTCCGCAGCGGGCTTGGACCCGGGCGAATTTGGGACCCATTCCTTTCGGATAGGGGCTGCCACTGAAGCTACAGCCAGGGGTCTTAATGTGGAACAAGTGAAACGTGTGGGGCGCTGGTCCTCCAATTGTTATAAGAGGTACGTGCGATTGCACATGTTGTGAAGCTGTAATCATGTTCTCACGCTTCTTGTCTTTTGTTTGTTTTCAGTTGCGCAAGCCTACGCGGCAGGGCGGACTGTGCAGTCGACCCAACACCAGGCCAGCGGTCGCACGTCACCGGCTGTGAGGAAGGAGGTGTGGGTCGTGGGCCACTCATACGTGAGACGGGCCGCAGACGTATTCGAAGCAGGTGACATGATTCACGTACCTGGGGAATACGGGTACAGAGTGTCCTTCCACGGAAGGGGCGGTCTCTGTATTGACCAGTTTCAGAAGTTTTTTGAGGGTTTGTTAGAGCGGTTGAGGTCACCGCCGTCCATAGTCATAGTGCATTTGGGGGGCAATGATTTGGTCACCACCGGTAGACGACTTCTCCTGGAGGCTCTGCTTTCCACGGTAAGTTGGTTAGCAAGGAGAGTTCCGGGGTGCATAATTGCGTGGTCTCATATGATCCCACGAAAAGTGTGGCGGGGGGCTATCTCGATCCCTGCCTTGAATCATTCCGTTAGAAAATTGAATAACAAAGTGAGTAGGTTGTTCCGTTCCAAGACATTGCATTCGATCTCGCATAGTTGTATTAATGATGACAGTATGTATTTGGGGGATGGTGTGCATTTGTCGAGGGTGGGGAATGAGTTACTCATAGGTGACTTCTTAGCTTGGTTAAAATCGTTAAAACATGACCTTTAGGTAGGAGTTTTGTGGGGGGTCCGGATAGCCGGTCAACTATCCGGACCTGTGGCGGTAAGGTCATGATCGGTGAGCACTAATTGGTAGATCCCTATGAGTGGGCGTCACCCAACACGGATGGGAGCGCTCGGGAGAGGTGGCCATTGGCCCCTCAATGGGGAGGCGGTCCCGTCTAAGGGCGGGTCGCCGGAAGTAAAGGAAAGGCGGTCAAGGCCCCTTCCTTTGTAGGAGGGGTTACAGCCCCCTCCTGGGGGAATTTCCCGGGGCCAGTGTCATCTGCGACGGCAGATGCGGTAAGTTGTGTGGGGTGGGGGGAGGTCCACGATACCTTCTAGATACCACACACAAGTCTTCGAACGACCTTTAAATGGCGTCGAGTCTTAAGTGCCCCCGTCAAGTCAAGGGAAATTGTTAGTAGTTGCACTTGAGGTAAGCCTCTGTGCTGTCGCCCCTCCCAAGTGGGAGGGGTAAGTCTGGTTAGGGATCTTGACACCGGTTATGACCTTGCTGTTGGCCCTTAAACGTTAGGATGTACAATTTCAGTGTTTCTAGAGAATGTTTTTGTAGGATGCTAGTTCGGCTAGGAGAACCTCTGTATTAGAGAATATGTTAAGGTTAGCCAAACATCGCAATGTGATGATGAAATTGTACATAACATGAAACGTTTAATGTTTTAATTTTTTGTTTTAATAAATACGGCCGGGAGGGTCACTCCCTCCCACATCCAAAAACTTTAAGAACTGTTTCCGGTTTCCCTCCTTTTGGGGATTGTGTTGAGAGGGGGTGGCGGGTATCTCAGCCATATGGAAAGGGGCGACCACTCGGTCCCCCCGAACGTATGGCGGAGTGCCTCGATCCCCCCGGGAAGCCATTTTTGGGCGGGAGGCGCGTCTCGGCTGGTATGCCCGAAGCGGCGTAGCCGGGGCGCGCCTTTTCCCGCCCTAGAGTGGGCTGGCCTAGACACCGACGTAGCCAGCCCCGCCCTAGGGGCAGGCAGGGGCGGGTTCTCGCCCGCCCTGAAGACGGATAAAAAGAGACGCAAGACCAGAAGACGTCCTCTTGTTCTTGTGCTCCGAAGCTGCACCTCCTCGCTACCCGTGAGCTCGGGACAGAACGAAGAGCCAATTTTGACCCACCCACCAGCCCCTGAGGACAGCAAGTCGTTGTGCAATAAAGTGAATTTTTATAAGTATGTTTTCCGTTCGTTTACAGGCTGTGAAAGTATCAGTTTGTTGTTGATCATAATAAAGTATGGAATATCGTGTAAGTTGTTACGATTAAAATGATTTGATGTAGTGTTGCATTTTAAACATATGCTTTCGGTCGTAGCGACCAATGTTTTCTTAGGTTTGAGTAAGAATTGTCGTATTTATTTTTTGGTAGGCGGTAAGGTCATGATCGGTGAGCACTAATTGGTAGATCCCTATGAGTGGGCGTCACCCAACACGGATGGGAGCGCTCGGGAGAGGTGGCCATTGGCCCCTCAATGGGGAGGCGGTCCCGTCTAAGGGCGGGTCGCCGGAAGTAAAGGAAAGGCGGTCAAGGCCCCTTCCTTTGTAGGAGGGGTTACAGCCCCCTCCTGGGGGAATTTCCCGGGGCCAGTGTCATCTGCGACGGCAGATGCGGTAAGTTGTGTGGGGTGGGGGGAGGTCCACGATACCTTCTAGATACCACACACAAGTCTTCGAACGACCTTTAAATGGCGTCGAGTCTTAAGTGCCCCCGTCAAGTCAAGGGAAATTGTTAGTAGTTGCACTTGAGGTAAGCCTCTGTGCTGTCGCCCCTCCCAAGTGGGAGGGGTAAGTCTGGTTAGGGATCTTGACACCGGTTATGACCTTGCTGTTGGCCCTTAAACGTTAGGATGTACAATTTCAGTGTTTCTAGAGAATGTTTTTGTAGGATGCTAGTTCGGCTAGGAGAACCTCTGTATTAGAGAATATGTTAAGGTTAGCCAAACATCGCAATGTGATGATGAAATTGTACATAACATGAAACGTTTAATGTTTTAATTTTTTGTTTTAATAAATACGGCCGGGAGGGTCACTCCCTCCCACATCCAAAAACTTTAAGAACTGTTTCCGGTTTCCCTCCTTTTGGGGATTGTGTTGAGAGGGGGTGGCGGGTATCTCAGCCATATATGTAACAAAAACTAACAAACATTTAAACAGTTACACATATAAGATACTGAGCAACCAGGGCATTAAACTTTACTTATGCTCCCTTCTTTGTTGCGTACAGTAGAACAATTAGATATAAAACAGAAGAGTGTGAAGACTACCTATCGCTTCACACCCCACTTACAGCCGACATGTTTAATTGCCGTGGTTTAGATCAAGCAATTTCCTCAGGGCCACTCACTTTGAATGCCACTGCTAGAGGCACTGTGCTGCCAACGCCTCTGCATACCAGCCGAGAGGAAAACACACTAGAAAGAATGCCCCCTATGGTGAGCAAAATCCTATCTCCCTTCCATGTGGTTACCTTGGAGAATAGTCGTCCGGCGTCTTCTCATTACTCTTAGGGTGCCTGAACGAGCCAAGCCCTGCAAAAGTTTTCAATGCAAACTATTCAACAAACATCACGTGAACTAAGTCACTATTGCCATTAGTGAACTAAGAGGCAAGACAGTTGTCATGTAAAGCCTGTACATCGCCCAGATTATTATAGAACAACATTACAGTCTATTAAATCTAACATGCCCAGCCGATGCCAAAATTCAAACCTTCTTCCCCAGGTCCAAAGTCGTCAGCTCCGGTAGTGTGCCACATCCTCGGTAGAGGGAGGCAGGCGGAAGCCACTTGAAAGCTCGGCTCGTTATGGGCTCAACGTTACATGAGGACCTTGAGCTGAGCCAGAGCCAGGCTTCAGGCTCGTGACTGGCTCGAGCTCTCAGTGGCTTGCAACCTCTAGTTAGGGGCCTTCATACCTAACTATTTAGCTCTCATTGGGGCCGAACCTGGCACACATGGACGTTTCTCTCCTTCCCCCACCCCGCCCCTGACGTATTTGACAGCAGTAGCATTAGAGCTCACTGAAGCTTTCTTAGAACTCGAGGATCAGCCCTCTGTACAGTTCCCCTTAGTTCCTTTACATCCAGTGCTTTAAATAGGGGGGTTCTGCCAGGTACTGAGTACTGCACTTGTTACTAGAGGTGCAATGCCATCACCCTTACGAGGTCTGTCAACTCGCTCAATTATACTGGCGATGGAACAATAGTGCTAAAACGTTTATTCAGCGCAGTGACGGCAGGAATATCAACTAGTAGTGCTGGATTAAACCCTGTGGAGCTGCCGAGGCAGTCAAAATTTTGGGGACCCCCTCGCAAATGATCTCCTAATACCCAATGCACCACAGTTTTTTACGGATGTACGTCGTTACAACGCATGCTTTTACAACGCATGCCTTTACGACGCAACTTTTACAACGCAAGTCGTTACAACGACTTGAGTTGGGGGGCACTGGATAGTGAATAGTTTAATTTACTATTCCAACTCCAGTCCCCGTGGATAGTAGGGAAGGTGTTGGATAGTAAATTAAAACTATTCCCTATCCTAGAGCGCCCCCCAGCGCAAGTTGTTGTAATGACTTGCATTGTAATGGTTGCGTCGTAAAGGTACTTCGTCATAAAAGGTGCGTTGTAAACGCTGTTCCCCGTTTTTTACAAACTGACAGCTGCTAGAAGATGAGCTTTTAAGAGGCAAACTTTAACGTGAATCTGATGTCTCAGGTTTCTGTACTTTGAGTTGTTAATGAGTACATTACATTATTTTTCTCTATAGATTCTTTAATGTAAAGTTTTTTATTCTTTTGGAAACAATATTTAAAAAAGCTCGACTGTAATTTACTTTCAAGATAAAATCAATGTTATTTTAATCCGTTGTCGTGGGTCCCATAAAAGGAGTGGGGCCCATAGGCCAGTGCCTACTTTGCATATTTGGCAATCCGAACTGCCACCAAGGGTTGCAGCTGAAACCCCTGTCTGTCCTTTGGGACACCTGGCACTCTCCGTACGATCCCTGGTCACAGGTGCCACGTTGGAAGCGACAGTAACCAGAAATCGAAAGCCATGTTTGAACTTTTTCTAGTTGTCCGCCAGCAATTAGGATACTGCTGAAGGTTAATGTGGAGGGACAGAGATCAACCTTGTGATGTCATCAGTGGGAGGGCCAATTGATGCAGAATGTCAATGCCACTACCCAGGACACTTTCCTGGTTCCAGCAAGTTGTCATGGGAAGTCTCCAGGTCACTGGTCTACATGGATGACTCCCTCCTACACATGCTACTTGTGTATTAGCGGCAGTGCTTGTATAGTATGTGTTTATTCTTAGTGATGCTCTGCTGGTACCCCATGGCTATCTGAAACCTTATTTCATCCCTTTCTCCTTGGGACATTGAATGCCAGGGTCGTGCAAGCTTAATCAAGAGAATAGTAATGGCTCTGTTGGAGCTGCAGGTATAGAAACACCAGCAGCAAAGAGCAGATAACTATGTGTATTACACGATATGCTAATTTATTCATTAATTCATTCATTTAAGAGAGAGAGAGAAACAGAAGGAGCAGAACAGTGCTAAGATATCATCTAGATCCACCAGCATCTAAGAACCTCCAGGTCGTGGACATGCGCCGTGAAAATAATGAATAACACAACATGCACAACACCACTCATCTAATGCAACAAGGTCCTGGCACTCATCTACTCAGACTCCTAGCTTCCTCTGGCTCCTACAAGAGACAAAAAAAAAAATCACAGATACAAACAAGCATTTTGCAAGCTTTTTGGATTTGCCAATGCCTATTTGTTCTTTCGTAGTTTATTCACAACTTTATTGTTGGGGGAGCTAGCCGGCTCTCGCTTATGTAAAAATAACGTTGGTTATGGGGATTACACAAAGCAGACATTACCATCGTAGTCTCTGGCACTGAAGGAAATTAGTGTGTCTGTGTGTTTCTGTGAAAGAGCAGAATGCTTTCAATCACAGTAAAGTTAATTACTTAATGGATGAAGAAGGCTGCATGCCTTAGTGGGCAGAAGAAACATGTGAGTGACACAACAGCAGACCAGTGAATGAAGAGGCTGTCTAAAAGTCCATACAAGTATGTGTATTTTATATATATGCATATCAGTAAGTCCATCCATCCATCCATCCATCCATCCATCCATCCATCCTTCCTTCCTTCCTTCCGTCTGTCTATCTATAAGTTTAGTAATATCAAAAGGTGTTGGCTAACACAAGACGTATAAAGCACACACTGTTACCTTTAATGGTAGTGCACCTTACAACCATTTTTACATGCTGCATAGAATCATCTCAGTGTTTTGCTAGACAGAAAGTAGCAGAGGTCAGAGGTGGGTTTAAATTAATATCACATGCAGGGGTATGAGTAGAGAGAACAAGGTATGTTGTGGGTGTGGGGGAAATCAGGCAGAGGAATAGACGAGAGGGAGTACGTGAGGGTTAGGTGGTGGAGATGAAAGGAGAGTGGGAGGGACGGAGAAACATTGAATGCAGGAGAGAGAGACGGGTTAAGTAGAGGCAAAGGCAGAAGAAGAGGGAGCTGGCGAGTGAGTGGGAATTGTGTTGTAAGAGAAGTGAGAGAAATAATGAAAGGACCAACATGAGAAATGGAAGGAAAGGGGTATCAAGAGATATAGACAGGCACGGCTCCTCTGTAATGGTGGAGGAGCATCGCCCAACTGCTCAGAGCCAGCAGATGATAAATAAAATGATAACAAAACAATGTCATTAAAAAATTTTGTATCACTGTGTGACTGAGCCGAGGCCGATGGAGTGGAGAGTGGGGTGGGGCTGGACCATGGCATGGAAGAGAAGTGGTGGGCACTGTAAGTGGACTTGTCGGTTTGGCCACCCGACTTAGCACGGCCAAACTGATATGCGCACTTATATTTATCCAACCTAGTGTGTTGGTGAAATATAAGATGGAGAAAAGGCAAAGGATCCCTGTTTCTGAGGTTGAATCAGACCAGCCCGCTCAGGTCAATCCTAGTGCTTCTCTTATGGTATGAGAGCAGCGTCTGGATTGGGTGGAGACCCTGTGCTTTGTGGCCCATGGACTGCAGAGAGGAGCACCCTGGCAGCCGGCAGTGTCAGTAGCAGCAAGTAAGTCTTTTTATTCATTTGTATTCCCCTAACTCCCCCTCACGCAGTCCCACCACCTCAGATTGTCAGCAGCCACCACTGGAGAGAGAGGGTGACAATGGGTTTAAGATCCTACAATTCACGATAACGGATCTGGCTAAGAGCTGGTTCAGAGCGCTTGGTAACTGAAGTCATCAGCCGGATTCTCTATACACAGAAGGGAACATCTCTGGCTATGGGGGTTTGTAGCTATCAAGAGACTGACCTTGTTCCTCCCATCATGCGCTATGGTGGCTTGCTCTATACTGGTGATCATGTTCGATAGAGGCTGGTCCGTGTAAGAGCTGTTGGCAATCACTTCAATTCTCTGGCTTTTATCCTCAACGTGGCACCTGTAGGAGGGGAATGAAACGAGAAACAAGATTCACCATTGCTACTTATTTAGACGCACATAAATATTACAATGAAGTCTTAGAGGCACATAAATATTACAATGAAGCCCCCATTTGTTTAATAATAATCTGGAGCTACTCATAGCACTGTTCAGGAGCCACAGACTGTGTTCAAACTCTTGAGCAGATGAACCACAGAACTGAGGGCCAGATGTACATAGGTTTCTCTTTGCTCATTTTTGTGATTCGCTGTTAGGTAATCGCAAACAGCTATGTTCTACAGTGTGTTTTACACAGTTTGCGACTCCCCAAGGGTCGCAAATAGACCAACCTCATTAATATTCATGAGGCACCCCGGCCTCCAAACTATCAGCCAGCTGCTTCAGAATCTTGCATATGTTGTGCAAGATCCTGCCTCTGCTCCTCCAGTCCGCGAGGAGGCTGCTAGTCCAGGCATTGATTCTTTCTCTAAAGCCTCACTCAAAAATGACAAGTCATGCAGAATGTTGCTGCATACATGCTGTTAGGTATCCCTAGGTCCGAGTCAGCAGACAAGGTTTAGTGGAGCCCCATTGGCTTCCAGTTGCCCACAAAATTGAATTCATAGCCTTATGCATTTCACATAGAGTCTTACATGTGTGGGGTCCTCCCATCCTTCACCAGTTTGAAACCCCCTATATCTCTAGAAGGCTACGTAGATCCACCAACTCCCATCTAGCCACTGTCCCCATCATCAGAAGAGCCAGAAGTGGAGGGCGGTCTATTTGCCTCAATGCGGCCAACTTTTTAATTCCATTCCTTTGGCTATCGCATCCATGGACAAAGAGCTGTGCTATTGAAAACTCCTCAAAACCTGGCTTTTTAAGATTTGATCCTCCAGGTGACACCTTTTGGCCTTAGTGGAACATTTCTTTCTTAACTAGCGCTGGGAAGCATATGGGTCGCCATACGCTTTATAGATCACCTAGCATAGCATAACATAGCGTAGCACGGAACAGAGCACTTTGCGACACTAAGGGCCTGACCGACACCCAGTCCGCGGTCCCGACTGACCAATTAGGATGCGACCGAACACTGTTCGGTCGCACTCCCATACTTTACAATGGGAGCATGCATTCCGTCCAGAATGCATGCTCCCATTGTAAAATGCGAGGTGCAGTTCTTCTCTGCACCCCGTGGCGGGCACCTCAAGGTGCCTGCTACAAGGTGCAGGGATCAACAGGTGGGCACCATAGGTGCCCCCTTGGCCTCCATTTGGAGGCCATGCTCCAAAGGGGGCCCTGCTGGGGGCCCCCAAAGTCGAGTTACGACAGTCAGAAAGCCTGTTCGGATTCCTTTCCGACCGTCTACATCATAATGGGTCAGTCGGAAAGGAATCCGACCGGCATATTACAATGCGGTCAGCGCCATTTCCGACCGCATCGTAATTAGGCCCTAAATTGTAGTGATTGACTTGCCGGGGAGAGGTTAGGGGTTCAGCCATCACTGGATAATCCCCAAAGGACCAGTAGAAGCCTCAGCCTTTTCGATTATCACACTTCAATTTCCACTACTCTCTGACATCCACAGCTGTCTCTTGCTCCGTCTTGGGAAGTTTAGATTTTTGCATCAGGAATTCTGCAGCTGAGTGTGGGTGATAAGGGTTGAGTGCTAGGCGCATGGATCTCAGATCGGTGATCACCGGTAGACGCAACAATCACTGGGGTCAAAGCGCGTGATGTCAAGGAACCTCCCACGGGAAGCTCTGATTGCAGGAGTTTAAACAAAGGAAACGAAGTCCCTGCCAGACAAAATATTCCATTGAACTTCCATTTCCAAGATCGCCTTTCGGACACGCTACATCATCTAGCGCAATATAATGCGTTCATTCCATACCATGAACTGCACTTCTATAAGGAAGAATCCTCCTTGCCACTGAAGACAACACTAAACAACCAAAAAATAGAAATAATGGTATTTTCTATGGAAAATAACATAGGAAATTAATATTTGTGTGCAATATGTATAAATATTACATGTATGTACATTCACATGTATGTACGCTCTTTGATTAATTTTATTAGTTTAATAAATAAGAAGCTAATCAACACTGAAAAAACAAGAATTTATTATTTTTTCAATTTGTAGGGCGCAACAGCTACCCAAAAAGGGTTTCCCGGCGCCTAGACACAGCTAGTTTGAGGGCAGAAAAAGGGGGAAAAGGCTGTTGAGTGTTATTGTTCAAACAGCCAGGTCTTAACAAGCTTTCTGAACCTGAAGTAATTTTCTTCCTTCCGGATGCAGGGGGGGAGTGTGTTCCAAAGGGAGGGTCCCAGATGGGCAAAGGATCTGCCACCTGTTCTCGCAAAAAGGTGTGAAATAGATACAGATGGGAGCATCCAGAAAATACCTCCCTCATTCACAAAAAGAATGTGCCCTCGGATTAAAAGAGGAGTATCACCCATTTCTATCTTTCATTACTCATTATTGTCTATGAGCAAGATAGTTTGCAGTATTATATAAAAAAATAAATTACACTTATCTTGGGTTCTGGAGTAGGGTGCTACTCAGCGTAAAGTGATTCAACGCCTTGTCGGTGGTAGTAAGGGCTTCATAACTCCAGTTACGATATATTACTGTGATTGACAGACCACCAGGACAAATTCTTCTCGGAATAATGAGTTGTGAGTACGGTGTAAGTCTCTCTGCTGGCCATGGGGACCTAAAGTAGTATCTACTGGTGGTAGAACAGACATCGTTCCATGAGAGATCTATTCGATCATCTCTTATTTACACTCAGTTGTGGCCCTCTGTGAGATGGGAACTCCTAGCTGAGTGTGCCTTGGCGATGGCATGTTATACAGTCTTTGTACCCTCCTTCCTACATCCGGTTCAGGACACACAATCATGGTGGCCGGAGGATCCGCTCCTGAAGAATATGTTGCTCCTCTACTTCACCGCTGATGCACCACACTTTGGAGGATCTCACAATGGCTGTGGACCGCTTTCCTCCTAACATTCAAACTCACCGGGATCTTAGCTGCCAGCCAAAATGTAATAAAGTTGTGTGATTGACGTAAGGATGTGCCTGTTTGACTTATCCATTTAGTCTGTGCTTTAACTCCCTGATGTGGTTGGCCGAGGGGACATTATTAGTATAGAGGGGAAACATCCATTACAACGCAGTCATTACATCGCACTGCTTTTACACCGCAACTGTTACAACGCAACTGCCTTTACGTCGCATGCCATTACAATGCATGCCCATATAACGCATATCATTACAACACATGCCATTACACCGCATTATAAGGTACGTAATAGATATTTTTTAGTTTTAAGGTGGGTATAGGTTTTGGGGTAAATGGGAATAGTAATTTCTACCCCTACACTATCCAACACTTTCCGTACTGTTGCCCTAAAAGTATTATGCGTTGTAATGGTATGCGTTGTAATGGAATGCGTTGTAATGGTAGCTTTTAAAAATGCGTTGTAATGGCATGTGTTGTAAAATCATGCGATGTAATGGTAGTTGCGATGTACAAACCTCATTGTAAAAGAATACATTGTAATTGTTTGCATTGTAACGTCATATATTCGCTTGTCGCTGGCAACCATTCCCGCACCTCATGTTACCACCACAATGTTAGTATTACCAGAGAGCCAACGTCATTGTAGTCAATAGCTCCTTAAAGGGTACCACCACAGAATCCATGGCTTTACCCTGAGAAATGGCAAACAGTTGGTGCCTAAAGTCATATGAGCCACTGAAGCCGGGGCATAGGTCAGCGGTGCACACAAGTTCCAGACCTCTGAGATGGTGATGCCTATGTTGCGTACTCAAACTATGAATGCAAGGCTCTCTCATCTTCAGTACGAGTCTCTGCATCATGTCAAATTACTCTATTTTGAAATTTGCTGCCAGAGATCTGACACCTACAACTCCAATCAGACCATGCAAACCACATGCAGCTCAATCAACACCACTCCTTTTAGCATCCCTTATGCAAAGACTAGGCTTAAGAACCAGCCATTGAAAGAACATACATTTGTCACTCTTGACTCACACACTCCAAACACATGCATACCCATGCATGATAGCATACTCCTTCCTCCTAGCCGCGCTGCATCACCACACACGCTTCCAAACTACAAGCTACACTGGCAACGCTGAGTGCATAAGGGACGGCAAAGTGCTATTCATAGCATTTTATATGTGGTTCCTCCAGGGATGCCCAAGAAATGGTTTACAACTACTGGTATTCCAGTGGATTCTATGGTTAATAATGGGTGGAGATGATGCCAGGCTGACAAGAGTGGGGCATACTTTTGATGTGGCCACTTATTTCTGACTGTATGCGTACGCCATTCTTCGGTAACCTCAATCATTACCTGTTTTGTATAATATTACCAGCATGGCCAAGGTGTAAAATAAAATGTGGTTGATGAGGTATCATGTGTATTCTTTTAAAAATGTAACCCTTTCTTTTGATAATATCACCCAGTCTATGTGGCTTAGTGATCAAACATATTCGATTTAACAAAATGTGAAAATGGTCTTTCTACTGATAACAGGTAACCATTAGGGCGGGGAAGCGTCACCCCACTAAAAAATAAAATGATAAGAAAACCATTTTATTAGCATTTTATTTTTCTTATTGCCAACCGAGCTGAGGATAGGGCGGGGGTGGAGCCATGCTGACAATCATCACGTCAGCAGTAGGGAGGAGTGGTAGGCACTTATAAGTGCACAGGTCCGTTTGGCCGGCAGTCTTAGGCCAAACAGACATGGACACTTAGGTTTCTCCAACCCAGCTGTTTTGTACAGTCAGATGGAGAAAAGCTGCAGTTTCCCTGTGCCTGAGCGAGCTTTAAACCAGCCCACCCAGCAATGGCGGCTCGCATAGGCCATGCTGCGGGGGCGGTGAGGCGGGGAGGGGGGTAGTAAACTAATAATTACTTTCCTCCATTCCGTTGTATGCCCGAGTTTACGACTCCCTACCCTGCCCCTCCCCCGCCTGCCCCCCCCCGCAGCATGCCCTATGCGAGTTGCCACTGCCACTCAGGCCAATCCAGGCACTGCTGTCATCATAGGTATTGTATGAGAACAGTGTCTGGATTGGGTGGAGAGCCTGTGCAGTGAAGCCAATCCACTTCCCGGACGAGAGGAGCAACGAGGTGACCGGCAACGAGAGCGTAGCGGCAGGTAAGTCTTTTTAATTTAATTTTTAAAACCCCACCCAAAGCCCCCATCTACCCGGCTCGTGTGACTTTACTATAGTGGCAGCAGCTACTGCAGGTAACCAAAAGCCTAAAAACTAACATGGATCCTTAAATTAAGTTGATTAAGTTGTAGCGCTGAGACGCATGTTGCCAACTGCGCACTTTATAAATGTTTTTTTATTGAATTTTTAAGATTGATTTTAAAGACCTTCAACTGGCCCCTCCCCAAAATGTAACAGCATTTACTATGTACTACAACAAACCTTTCATATCCTACTCATCTTAATTCTCATATCTGACCTCAAATCTAAGCCCAGCTATTCGAGCCTCTGTTTATTTCTATAGAATACTGGATAATGTAGAGAGATAGACGAAGATGGCTGCCTTTACCAGTGTTTTAGGGGGAATAAAATGCCAAATATAAACCCAATATGCAATTGACTTCAAACATCCTGGTTCTGATATCGCTTGGGGCAAAACAGCCCTTGTCTTTGACTTACAGTGCACTAGCGGGTGTTACAAAACATGGCTGCCACTCCCAACGGATGGAGGCGGGCGGATTGCCGTAGGCTGTGCACTGAAGGCTCTTCACCGTACCAAGCAGGACCGGCTCAATCTTCTGAACGTCAATCTCTTTTTCATAGATCACAGGCTTGGCTGGAAGAGAAAAGGAAAAGAGACCAAGGGAACTATGAATCTAGTCACTCCAGTACTCAACCCTACACATTGCTTGTAGAAAATCCTCAACTCTAAGTTTCATAACATCCTAAATGTTCAAAGTAATGATCAAAAAGTCTCAAACATACTTAATTAATACAAATTTGTCTCCAGCCCAACTGCTAACCAAAAACAATTAGATTTTGTTAAAATCTTTGGAGCCCTGAGTTTTTCTGATGCTCACAAGCAGTTTTTAGGTATTTATATTTCACAGGTTATCCTAAAATGAGTAATTATGAAAGACAGTTTTGATAGGGTGCTGATTTTTTAATAGAGAAACTTTTTACATTAAGCAATAGAAATGGCACAGGACAAACAAGTCCTGAAATTTGTACAAACCCACACAGGTTGAAGGACCTCTTTCACTGCACCCACCATCGCAGTGACAGTTCTCCCATTTGCGCAAGCCAAGAGCTACACGGCCTCTCCAGCGGTAAGTTAAGGCTACAGAAGTCCTGTCATCGAGAGCCGGCGGACCCGTCAACACCCGGTCATTATTGGATTAGCTCTTTCATGCTGATTCCAGTATATTGATTCCAGATGCAAGTCTTGAGCGACTGACCGATGCTGATCCCTGATTTCGCTTGAACCATGACATAAATTTTAAAATGAGTAATATTGTCTATAAATCACTAATGCCCTGGACGAATGAAGGGTGCTTTCTGGTATGTTTTCAAGGAGTGTAGGCTGAAAAATTATGTTGGCCTGTTCTGATCACCTCCACAACGTCCAAGGAGTTTACTTCTGTTTCACAGAGGTTCTACGTACCAAACATATAATTATGTTGGACGTCTTTCCTTTGTCGGTTTAAGAGTGAGTGAACGTGGATTTGTTGTATGTTTTTTCTGTGGGAAAGGAATCACCAGCAGGTCAATTGGTGAACTAAGGTATGGATATATTATGCATGAGAAGGGTTTAGAGCCACCCTATATTATGTTTAATTTTATTTGATCATATATAAGTATTTTATTTTGTATTTCGAAGAACATCAAAGTCCACACATCCCGTGATGGGTAAAAAAAGCAAACTCCAAAGTGCCTTAAATTAAAGGAAAATGACAGCATTACAGACATGGAGTTACAGATATACCCAACGCGTTTCGGCGCGCAAGTAACATGTCCAAGGTGACCAAGGTACAACTACTAGATGCCTATCTTACCATTTTGTTATATTCAGGACTCAATATCTTGAGAGCTAGAGTGGCTCTAGAAGGCATGCAACACACCACAAAAACTCAACACTTTAAAGTATTTTTCCCACAACACAGAATAACAGAACATAATTTGACACAATGTGCTTACGCTTCGCTCAAACTCAAGAGGTGCACAACTTCGCAGATGTCTGCATGCTGCTCGTTAATGCTGTAGGGTTCTTTCTGTGCTGTATTTCTGCATTTGCCATGGATTTTCTACCTAACGGGGCGGCTCCTCCATTAGGGCGGAGGAGCGTCGCCCCACTGCTTTTTCACAGTCCGAGAAGCAGAAACATAAAATGGGATTTTAAATACCATTGTATGATTCTGCTTTTCACGCTGTGAGAAAGCAGAACGGCATGCCTGGTTGGGGGCAGGTGAGTCAGGCTAGGGGTGGCTTGCCCAATGCTGTGGGCCCTGACAGTTTGGTCGGCCCTCTGGGGCCGACTAAACCAGTCATGCACACTCTCCATTTTCTCTATGTAGGCAGCATGCAGCCTACATTTAGAAAAAGGCCTCCCTACAGGCGCCCGGCTGGATGCTGTCCACACAAATCACAACGCTGCCATTGCACCGTTGTGATTGGCTTAGGGGAGGGGGGGAGGATGCCTGCTTCCTGTTCTCCTGAAGCAGCAGGAAAACGCGGGACCAAGCTAGGAGAGGAGGTGGCGCCGGACCTGGTGAGGTACTTTTTTTTCATTTTTAAATTAATTCCATCCCCCACCCCCTCGTGAACCCCGCGCAACGCCGCCCCCCCCACGTGCGCAAGTCATGCGAGCCGCGACTGCTACCTAACAAGGTTCTTGCATTTGATCATTTTCACAATAGGATCCCTGCCCTGTATTAATGTCCCTAGAAGCGTCCTGCATGGGGTTTACTTCCCTACAACACTCTTGCATATGATTGCTTTCACTATAAGTCTCCTGCGTGGTTTTGCTTTCCCTAGAAGGGTCAAAAGGTCATGCATGAGACTGATTCCATAATAATGCTCTTACTTACGATTAATGTCACTAAATGGATTGGCTTCCCTACAAGGAACCTACATGGGATTGGTGTCACTATAAGTCTCCTGCATGGTATTGGTTTCCCTACACGGGTCCTGCGTGGGATTGATGAGTTTCCTACACGGGTCCTGCGTGGGATTGATGTCACTATAAGGCTCCTGCATAGTAATTTTGTCCCTACAAGGGTCCTGCGGGGGATTGATGATGTCACTATAAGTCTCTTGCATGGCACTGATTGCCCAACATGGGTCCTGCATCGGATTGATGTCACAATAAGTCTCATGCGTGGAATTGATTTACCTACAAGAATTCTGCAAGGGATTGATTTTACTATAAGGCTCTTACTTTTGATTGATGTCACTAAGTCTCCTGCATGGGATTGATGTCACTATAAGGCTCCTGCTTTCGATGGATTTCCATTCAAAGGTCCAGCATGGGATTGACTTCCCTACAAGGATCTGGCATGGGATTGATTCCCCTACACAGGTCCTGCATTGGATTGATTTCCCTACAAAGGCGCTGCATGGGGTTGATTTTACTATAACCCTCCTGCTTTGGATTGATTTCCCTACGAGGGTCCTACATGGAACTGTTTTCCCTCCAGGGCCCTGCATGGGATTGATTTCAATATAAGTCTCTTGCTTTGGGTGGATTACCCTTCAAGGACCCTGCATGGGACTGAATTATCTATAAGGCTCCAGCCATGGCATTGACTTGATTCAGAAACTTTACTGCCCTGATATTCCCATAATCTTGTTGTGGTGACAAAACGGCATCAAAGACAGAATAAAGAAGGAAATTGTTCAGCAAGATAAACAGGCTTTGAGGGCCTCAAAGGATGTACAGAAGGTAAAGAGTCATTCAGCTCCAAAGTTTGGATGAACATGGAAAAGGCACTCTCCCATGGGAGAAACTTAACATTTGGGGATACTCTTTATGAGTTAGAACAATAATAAAGAATGAATTAATATAACAAAAAGCGAGGTCTTGTGTGAGAAAAACAGTGGTGAGCAATGAAAAGTGCTTTCAATCATTATGCTGAGTAACTGGAAACCATATAGTTCCCTGAATGGCTCTCAAATGTGATGGAAGTTTGGAGGCCACATACCAGCGTCATAATAAATTGTGTATTCTTTGAAGCTTGTTGGGGAAGTGGCCAGATTTCATAAATAAAAATCATTGCCGTCATCTCATCTCATAGAAATAAAAGCATTGACCAGATGTTGCTCTGGAGGAATAAAAGGGAATATTTTCTTTCAAAGAAGTAGACAGTAAGACCAGGAAGTCACAACAGAATTGATTTGAGTGGAGACAGAAAGACCTTGAGCCAGGTTCGCGCCCACATTTTTCACCAATTCCAAGAGGGACCGAGGATTTTGCACTTCCAGAAGCTTAATAGATGAAAGCCCATGTGCCTCACCGCTCCTCACCGGCAGGACTTCTGGTTCATCAGTCTTTCCAGTGTACGGATGCTGATTCTCAATGTTTGAGTAGATGTTCCCTAAAAGAAGGTGCGATGCATTTGGATCACTGATCAAGGCATGGGACAGTCTCGGGATCGTCTGCATAGAAGAAGCACCTACATTCGAAAAGAGTCATAACAACTACAAGGAGCTGACCAAAGGCATTAAATACAAAGGGGAAATAGATAATTTCCCACTGTTTATAGGGGAAAAGATGAAGTGAGAATGCCTGAGTGGTTACTCAAAAAGAACTGAGGACCTGATTTAGAGGTGGCGAATGGGCTACTCTATAACAAACATAAGAGAAGTGTGGCTCACTGGTTAGAGCAGGCAGACCCTGAAGCAGAGGTCAGACCCGGGACCAGGGTTCAATTCCCGACGCGGCAGGGTCTTGAGCTCAAATGTCCACGGACTCGATAATTCTCGCTTCGGTGCCTGACCTAATCATGGGTTCACACTCTGCAACTCTGGGCATTAAGCTTGCTTAATCTCCACAACGGCCCCCTGCGGCGGGATGCCTGGCTTTCACCTTGGGGATGCCCTGTAGGGGCTATCTCACAGGGAAAAGCCAGGACGGGTTCCCAAGGCAAGCGCTTAGAGACCCCTGGGTGATAAGCGCTATATAAATCCAATATACAATACAATACAATACAATAAGGGATAACCCATCCTCCGGATTGCAAGTCCATTCTATCCAATGGCATAGTTTATCAGCCACACTTGTCATTGAGTCACCTGTCTGACAAACTCTAAATCAGGCCCTGAGTCCTGTAGTTCCAGTTCCTGAGTTCTCAGGACACGAAATATCCGGCCAAACAAGATGGCAAGATCTGTCTTGGGGAATGCCGCAAAAGGGTGGTTGTCCCTCCCCCACTGATCTGCATAAAGATCACGGTGACTCTTGCTGTTGTCATGTCCTATCTCGGCTGCTATAATGGTAGTTGTGTTGGGCGTTGAGACAATTTCACAAAGTACAGTATGCATAGGATATTCTGCCTGTCTGAAACTTTTGATTAAAAGGCCAGGTTCGAGACATGTGTCAAAATCGTAAATATAAATCGTAAATCATACGTTCTTATATAGCGCCTTTTCACCATAAGGTCTCAAGGCGCTTGGTTTGGGAACCCGTCCTGGCTTTCCCTGTGAGATAACCCCTACTGGGCATCCCCAAGGTGAAGACCAGGCATCCCATCGCGGTGGGGCCGTAGTGGAGATTAAGCAAGCTATTGCCCTGAGTTGCAGAGTGTGAACCCGTGATTCGAGTAGGCACCAAGGCGAGAATTATCGAGTCCGTGGACATTTTGAGCTCAAGACCCTGCCGCGTCGGGGATTGAACCCTGGTCCCAGGTCTGACCTCTGCATCATGGACTGCCTCCTCTAACCGGTGAGCCACACTTCTCTAGGGTCCCCGTAGGAGCTGAGGGTCCCCGTCGGAGCTGAGGAGCACCAGAGCATTACATAATTTACATATGTACCCTCGATGGTGGGCTGTTATCAGCCTCTAGAGAAAGAAATTCTGAGTAGGCTGCCATTGATTTAAACCTATGGCAACGGGGCCAAATGCAGAACTGTGCTGGGAATGCATCAGTCCACTGTGGAAGGGGCCAATGGTTGGGGGATACATACTATACCACCCATGCTCTTCCATTTACAACTTCCATCTGTTGTCTCCACCCAGGAAACGCAACCATCTGAACTTCAGACGGTTAAAGTCTCCTCTGTTGTGTTCCTTCGACAGAGCTATGATCACAAAGTTCCTCCCTGCACTTTCCTACCTCCCGCCGCCCTCTCTGTCAGTGCTCAGTACTGGGTATCTGTGCAAACAACATAGCACAAGATAACACAGAGCACCGGGAACTGACGTCAGTGGCAGCAGAGCACACTTCCTGTGACCTCCAGTCAAACCAAAATCAGCCCTGGCAACAATGTTCAAACAGCCCCACAGCAGCAGGCCGCGGCTAGAATGGCGCCAAGGCGCACGGTTAAGCGGTGGCAGTCTGTTCAGCCCTGAAAGCAACCCCCGACCTTGCATCCACCGGGAAAATGTCGGCTGGGCAGAAGGAGCAGTCAGCCCGTCTAACAGAGAGCTTCAAAGACGCTCAGCTGGATGAGTTGAGGTTGCATGCCACCACTCTACACACACTTCTAATCAGGGCCGGACTGGCCATAGCGGGCACCAGGCAATCACCCCCGGTGCGCCGCACGGGTTGGGCCGGTTTGGGGCCCCAGGGGGCCGTTTTTGTTACAGGGCCGTTTTTGCAGCATAGCTGCAAAATCGTCCCTGCAACAAAAACGGCCGAAAACCGGCCCTGGCAGAGTGCTCGGCGGCACCCACAACCCCCTGGGGAAGAAGAGGGGGAGGCCGGTCGAGCACTTTGCCAGGGCCGGTTTTGGTTCCCAGTCCGGCCCTGCTTCTAATTGTCTTTCAAGCTCCAGGTCTATCATTATGAGTGCTTCTCCCTACCTCATCCATGTTTCTTATTCCCTCGCCTCTGCTATCCCATCCCTGTTTCTTCTCCCCCCCCGCCATCCCATCCCTGTTTCGTCTCCCCCCGCCCTCCCATCCCTGTTTCTTCTCCCCCCGCCCTCCCATCCCTGTTTCTTCTCCCCCCCGCCCTCCCATCACTGTTTCTTCTCTCCCCACCCTCCCATCTCTGTTTCTTCCCCCCGCGCCCTCCCATCCCTGTTTCTTCTCCCCCCGCCCTCCCATCCCTGTTTCTTCTCCCCCCCGCCCTCCCATCACTGTTTCTTCTCTCCCCACCCTCCCATCTCTGTTTCTTCCCCCCGCGCCCTCCCATCCCTGTTTCTTCTCCCCGCGCCCTCCCATCCCTGTTTCTTCTCCCCCCGCCCTCCCATCCCTGTTTCTTCTCCCCCCGCCCTCCCATCACTGTTTCTTCTCCCCCCCGCCCTCCCATCACTGTTTCTTCTCCCCCCCGCCCTCCCATCCCTGTTTCTTCTCCCCGCGCCCTCCCATCCCTGTTTCTTCTCCCCCCGCCCTCCCATCCCTGTTTCTTCTCCCCCCGCCCTCCCATCACTGTTTCTTCTCCCCCCCACCCTCCCATCACTGTTTCTTCTCCCCCCCGCCCTCCCATCCCTGTTTCTTCTCCCCCCGCCCTCCCATCCCTGTTTCTTCTCCCCCCCGCCCTCCCATCACTGTTTCTTCTCCCCCCCGCCCTCCCATCCCTGTTTCTTCTCCCCCCGCCCTCCCATCACTGTTTCTTCTCCCCCCCGCCCTCCCATCCCTGTTTCTTCTCCCCCCGCCCTCCCATCACTGTTTCTTCTCCCCCCCGCCCTCCCATCACTGTTTCTTCTCCCCCCCGCCCTCCCATCCCTGTTTCTTCTCCCCGCGCCCTCCCATCCCTGTTTCTTCTCCCCCCGCCCTCCCATCCCTGTTTCTTCTCCCCCCGCCCTCCCACCACTGTTTTCTTCTCCCCCCCACCCTCCCATCACTGTTTCTTCTCCCCCCCGCCCTCCCATCCCTGTTTCTTCTCCCCCCGCCCTCCCATCCCTGTTTCTTCTCCCCCCGCCCTCCCATCACTGTTTCTTCTCCCCCCCGCCCTCCCATCCCTGTTTCTTCTCCCCCCGCCCTCCCATCACTGTTTCTTCTCCCCCCCGCCCTCCCATCCCTGTTTCTTCTCCCCCCGCCCTCCCATCACTGTTTCTTCTCCCCCCCGCCCTCCCATCCCTGTTTCTTCTCCCCCCGCCCTCCCATCACTGTTTCTTCTCCCCCCGCCCTCCCATCCCTGTTTCTTCTCCCCCCCGCCCTCCCATCACTGTTTCTTCTCTCCCCACCCTCCCATCTCTGTTTCTTCCCCCCGCGCCCTCCCATCCCTGTTTCTTCTCCCCCCGCCCTCCCATCCCTGTTTCTTCTCCCCCCGCCCTCCCATCACTGTTTCTTCTCCGCCCCCCCGCCCTCCCATCCCTGTTTCTTCTCCCCCCACCCTCCCATCCCTGTTTCTTCTCTCTCCCAGTCTCTTGTCCCTGTTCCTTCTCAATCTCAGTTTATTCTTCTGACAAAAGGAAAATATGTGCTATGAAGAAACCAGCCGCTACATAGCGCTGATTTTATATCATTCCATTATCTGCCCCCACCCACCTCCTCCATTACTCACCACCATCCCACCACCAGTTACCCACATGCCCCTGATTGCCAAAGCCAATAGCTCACCTATAGGCAAGACCTGTTGGATTTTCCAGCTCTTGTTTAGGTCTGGCTTGACAGAGCAGCTGCCTGGCTGACATATGATTATCACTTCTATGAAGAATACACAGAGTGGGCTTTGGCTCCACCAAGAGGAGTACAGCTTTGTCACTTTGTGTTATTGGCCATTTAGTGTATCCTTACCTTCCAGGAAGTAATTCCATTTCCATGCACGAGGAACTACGTTACATTTCAAAAGTGCACTCAGTCATCACGCTGCCTTTACATTGAATTCTTACGCATTCTAGAAATAAAGCAATATTTTTTGCTACTTTTTCCCCGCAGGCCAACAGGGCAGGCTTTAATATGATAATCAGCATTTGTCCATGCAACGAAAGTAAGCAGCATTTCTGAATGCCTGTGTTTGACATGTGTCAGCACATTAAAACCAAAACCATCGGCTTTGCCAGTTCATGTTTGTCAAGCAAACGATCCCAGCATCGTCCAGATTAGGGAAAGAAGGTACACTCTAGAGTTTCTCTTTTTTGACTTTGGCATTACTGAGTTAGAGCCATGGGTGGTTTGTTGTTGGATTAGCGCTGCTTTTTAGGTTTCGCTGGGGGACGGAGCTGGAAGCTCCGCCTCCAGAGAAATCTCTTGATTTCAGTATAGTGACTCTGGAATACGCCTCCCTGTCCCATTGGCTAGCTCCATAAATGGAGGCTAGCCATTGGAACAGAGAGGCGTCCGTCATGGCCGGACCAGATTCGGGGGCGTTCCCGAGAATCTTTGGCTTTTGGCTACGTCATGATACGTCAGCCAAAAGCCGGGAACGCCCCCGAATCTGGTCCGGCCGGGCCGTGCTTGCTGCTGTCCTGGGCATCGTGAGTGTTTTTCCCCGGCACGTTTCCCGCCTCCCTCCCGCCGTTCGTGTCCTCTCCCGCCCCCCTCCCGCCCCCCTCCCGCCCCCTGTGTCCTCTCCCGCCCCCCTCCCGCCGTCCGTTCCTCTCCCGCCCCCCCCCCCCGTGTCCTCGTAGGTGCTTGTTTTTTGCTTACGAGATTCTCCATAAGCAGAGAAGCAATTTCTCCATAAGCAGAGAAGCAATTTTGAGCGCTGACGGGCTATTTCATATAACAAGGAGGGCACGCAATAATGTGACTTCTGCGTTAAAAAGAGCATGTGACGTAAAATGTAACTTTTAATTTCAACGGACGTAGCTTCATGATAAGTAATAAAATACACATATTTATACAAAACATATTGTTTGCACTCAGTTATTATTAGAATCGGTTACACTATTCTTTTATATTTACATGCATTTCGCAATTATGCCTGAATAAGAGCAGGTATATTCCCCGAAACGACTGTATTGTAAACCTTTCTAAGATGGCCGCTTACATTACGTCCGTCCAAGGTTGCCCATGTCAAGACCTAGTTCTGACATGACGGTGTCGAACTTCTCAACCCTGTTTTGCTTTCTTTAAAGTTTTGGAGCTCGTTTATCCTTGAAATATGGGCGGTTTCGCTGTAGAAGACCCAAGCTCAAGCACCAGAGAGACTATAAGATACATTATCTGATTTTTCTTTCGGCATGCATTCAGGCAACCTGCAGGGCAACTCCGGAACTTCCCTGTAAGACCCGTGGGGTCCTCGAGTTTTCCCTTTCCGCCGGATTCGCCATCTTCCAGGTAACGCGGTGCGAGATGGTGCTCCGCTAATTTTAGTAATTTTACTGAAAACTGCTACATTAGTAAACTGTGCTCGCAGGAAAACTTGAGGGAGATTATCCGACTTCCTGTAGATGGTAGTATTTCTGTGCCTCGCGTGTATTGGGACGCACAACGGTAGGTTCCCGGGGTTTAGAGATGGTCACTTGCTGCCTATCGGGGTTAATCTTAGTTTATACGTGTTGCAGTTAGGATCCGGATCAGTAATAAAGTCAATTTCTACTCCATCACGCCCTTTTTCCTGCTGAACATGTTTCTTGTGTTTTCTAATAGACTTAAGGTCGTGTCTCGTGAACCGGCCAACGCATAGGGAAGCCACCGGACGAATTTGCTGAATGGCTCAGCAAAGACCTGTTTGTGATTATCTCCCGCTTGTCATATTTATGTGTCCGCATTCCTTAAACACTTGTTGTGAAAACGTGGTGTGTAATGGTATTTCTAATTAGTTAAGTCACAATTTCTAGACTACCACTAGCCGTCGGATGGGATATATACCGGTTACTGAATGGTTGTTTTCTTAAAAGTGTGGTCTTATATCTGCAATATTCTAACACCTCCCTTAACAACCCACCGATCATTTCGTAATTCCATCTTTCACCCCCATGGTACCTACTTAGAGATGTTTGATTCCATGGACTCGCGTGCTCCCACAAACTTCCAAGGTGGACGTGTCCTTTTTTTTAAATGCACGCCTCAATATTTAAGGTGAGATTATGCTTCTCTACCTACCTACCTACCCTTTGTTGTCTCTTGAACACCACCGTACATCAGTTGTCTGTTTTAATAATGAATTCACATCTCACCAGCAGGTGGCCAAGGAAAACCCCTATATCTCGTTCTTGTTTCTAACTTTCCAGACTCGCTATAGGCCCTAATGTTCAGTCTGTGTTGGCCCCTTTCTTATAAAAATCACTTTACTTTCTTCATAGTTGTAGGACTCGATTACGTTGACAACATACCCTGAAGAAATGTGTAATAGTATGGCTTGGAAATTCCAGCGTTGTCTTGTTTGTTATATTGTGTCTATGAATAAGCAAGCTTCAACACTACCTTGCCTTTAATCCATGTAATAAATATTATCCCTGCAGTCTCCCCAAGCTAGCACCCTGACTTTCAAAAGATAACTCCCTTAATGAATTCTTTCTATCTCACATTATTGACTTGGCTCTACTCCAGCACAACATATCATTCGATTATTATTATTCGATTATTCGATTATTTTGCTTGGGTATGGTGGGGTGTGAGTTAATTGACAGCATATGTACATCCTTGATAGAATAAATAAAGGGTAGAAGGCTGGTAAAGAGCAAATATTCAGATGTTCCTGTGTGGCGTTTCCAACAGTCCTTTGGTTATTTAATGCCTGTGCAGTAAATGTGTATGCTATTGGAATTAGGTGATATTTGCTGCTGAGGATAATTTTCGATCTTTCCAATCCCCCGAATTAATGGCAAATGTACTTTGTCAGCCGCATGAAAAACAAGCATTTACAATGCAACGGTTTTGCCTTTGGAAAACTTAAAGCTATTGGCAATGTAAATGACAATGCCATTTATTTATCTGTTTTCAAAACCAACACATAAATACAAATGTTGTCATTTACAATGCCAATAGCTCAAACTTTTCCAAAGGCGAAACCGTTGCATTGTAAATGCTTGTTTAGAGATAGTTTCATGTTTGAGGAACTAAAAATGACCCTCTCTCTTTTCTCTAACAGATCAATTCGATCCCTCATCCAGATCTCAGAGTGGAGAGATAGTTTTGCTAATTTATTGGTCTCATTGCGTCATTGACTTTCTCAATTCTTGCACCTAATTATGGACACAGTTTGTTTAATCTGGTTGGTACAATATTTCATCGATGACATTGTTCTGGTGTTCAACACACAGATCAGATGCCTTGCTTTTGAGTTAGTCTGTTTTCTGGCAGGATTAGTGCACAGCTGGTTTCTATTTTAGGAACAGAAAATATTTTGCATGAACTCATGGCATCGACCCTGCTGGGCAGGGAACCATTGGTATCTGATGTAAGCAAAGTCAAATCACTGTCAGAATATTGGAGTACTGAGCGCGCCCGTAAAACCATAACATGGCAGAGTGTGTTAGGATCAGGGACACTTGCATTTGTGCCATTTGCAGCATTCTGGTGGTTTTAATGCACTTGTCACTTAATCCACCATCTTCTGCATAATTTGCAGATTTCAACAAGAAAGTAGTTGAAAAGTTACCAAAAATGTCTCTTAGACTACTGGGTGGCGAGAAACCGTACCTGTGGCCTGTCCTCCCAATGGCGTAGTAAGGAGAGTTGGCGGGGGGAGACTGGACAGCCCCCGGGGCACTAGTTTTGGTGGGAGGCGGCCTCCCCCCAGCTCTTACCTGCCGTCTTTTGCGGCAATCACAAGCACCACTGCCCCCCCCCCCGTTTTCCAATGCGGCCGCAGCAAACGCAGGGACCGCCCCGGGCGGTCTAAGGTCTAGCCACGCCTCAGTGTCCTTCGAATCCCACATGACTCCGATCACTCACAAACTGGGGTTGTTACCAGGCCAACAAAACCCAGGCATCTTGCGATGGAATGAAGGGAATCCACCACGGCGGGGAGAAATTTATAGAGATATGGGTCTAGCAGAAAGAGACACCTCTAGAGAACAACTCCATCTCCAACCACATGATGAAGACAGACTGAACCAAGTGCTACACTGGATGAGGGACAGAGACATCCAAGCTAAAGCCCTAAGGGAGAAGACACTGTTCGAACAGTTATTCAATGATAACATAGAGAACGAAGGACCTCCCTATTATATAGGACACTGAATTAACCATATATGGCACAAACCCACACTATACCTCTGCATAGAACAAGGACTATGGTCAAGAGATATCAGAAGACACCTGGGGACTGGTATGGACCAGGGCGGCAAAATCATCAACACGAAGAAAACACATGTTAACTCCTAACCAGATGGCATCTTACACCCGTTAGACTGCAAGGAATGACCGGTGGATCCGACCTCTGCTGGAGAGGATGTGGGAAAGGAAGGGATATGATACATATGTGGTGGACGTGCCCAACGGCCCATACCCACTGAGAACTTAAGAAGTAGAGGCGATCACAAGGGTGGAACTCCAATGCATGCCCTTATCCTCTTGCTGGGTACCCTAGGGGAAGATCCATATATCCACTGATAACCCTGTCTGGCAAACTCATAACACACGCGCTACTGGCAGCTCGTTTAATGCTAGCACAATTCTGGATACAAGCATTATCCCCCCTCACTCCATGTCTGGTGGTCAGTCTACGCAAATGCACAAACTAACAGCATTATTACACGATAAGCCATACAAATTCGAAAAAGTGTGGCCTCCATTTTGAACTTATATGAAGATCGGAAGAAGATATAGTGTAGGCCCAACAACCAGGCTGCCCATCCTACAAAGTTTGGGAATGGTCAATGGATGGAATGTGCTCAACCCCTGAAACTAACTCCTCAGACGAAGAAACACAAACTACGACCCACTCCCGATCCAATCATAATATGTACTCTGCACGCAGGAAGCCTACCCCCAACCCGGACCAAGACCTAGGGGGCATCAACCACACCTAATGCACCACACATGCCCACAACCGTTTTCAATGAGCTATTTTGATTATGAAAAGAAACTTTATTAATATGCTGCCTATATGTACTACTTGGGTACTACATACTCAAATGATGATGTATCAAATAATCCTGTGGTAATAAATAAAAGTAGCAAAATAAAAGTTGTAAAAAAAAGCTCACATGTGGTATCTGGGAAAGTGGCAGGTGATTTACAAATACTAACTAGTCCAATGTCAATTTGTGATTGTAATTTCTCACTCAGATGTTAAACTGGTATTGCTGATGAGAAATATGTATCCATAAAATAATTAATTTGCATTAGGGTGACAAAATAGTAAAATAATGCTGTTACAGCATGTGCCATATTGTGCAGCATAATTTGCTTTTTCTTTCCACATATTTTACTCAACCCTGCTGCATAATTCGGTTCTCGGTAGCCTCATAATTCCAGTGGCCCTGGATATAACGCTTTCTAAGGTGTTCTGATCTGGCATTACAGTGTTTATCCACTGCCTCATAATGCCGCAATTAAAACATATACAGCCAGATTCATGAAGTCGAAATCGGCTCGCAAAGGGCCAGATTCTGAGAATCTGGCACTTTGCGAGCACTATTTTTGCATTTGAGATTCATCATCCCAAATGCAAAAATCGCAATTCTAAAAATCGCGAATAATTGCATTTAAGGAATCTCAATTTGAGATTCCTTAAATGCAATTCATGAACCATTTTAAAATTGCGAATTCGCAATCTGGGGCCGCTATTTACTGCGAAGTGTAACTATGTGGTAAATAGCGAAAACTTAGAAAAATGCACTTTAGTGCATTTTTCTAAGTTGTATGTTACACACACACATGTCCTTTGGACATGTGTGTGTGCAACACCTGTGTACATTACCATTTCAGGGGTGCTACAGGGTGTCCTTTGGACACCCTGGCACCCTTGAAATCACATCCTTATTTGCGAATCGCTATTTGCTAATCGCAATTAAGGAATGACTCCCCATTCATTCCTATGGGCCTGAATGGGGAGTAATTCCTTATTTGTGATTAGCAATTAGCGAATCGCAAATAAGGAAGCTTTAGAAATCGCAATAAATATTGCGATTTCTACATGAATCCCGTTTTGCGAGTCTTTAATAGCGATTCCTTAATAATCGCTATTAAGGACTCGCAAAACATGACAATGATGAATCTAGGGGTTAGTGGAAAGAATATTCAGGTAGCAATTTGGTGCCTGACCATGCCCAAAAAAGAAAACATATGAAACAAAAAAAGATCACAGGGATGGAAGGAGAATGGAGGAGTGGGAAGGAGGCCGAAGGGGGAAAAATAAAAATGTGCGTGGGTAGGATAAAATAATATCAAAGCCAGATGGAGAGGTGGGGAAAAGCACCATACAAGGGTAAGAGCAATACACAGGCAGGAGGAGAAGTGCACAAGGAAGAGAGCACATGATTCATGGGGGGGGCATGAGAGTTTGGTGGGGTAGAAGTATACAAGAGAGTGAATGGCACATCAACTGCAGAGCTGAAAATGCTCTCTCATGGAGTGTTTAACCTTTAAGAGAACAGCAGTTCACTAAAAGTGAGCAGTGGAAGGAAAAGTCGGTCAGTCAAAAACATGGTAAAGAGGCTATGCTCCAGGGGAGGGAGAAACACAAGAAGAGGAAGGAAAGCCATTAAATAAGAAATAGACGAAAATGACAATAAAGCCAGCCAATGGTAAGCAAAGAGGGGGCTATAAACCCAGTGTAAGTTCTTGGCAACCCCACATTAAGTCTCTCAAAACTAGGCAGCTTGCACAATTTGGTAGGCAAGACCTAAAATAGGAGAGCCTCACCTGTGAGGCTCACAACAATATGATGCCAGCATTGTGTGGCCTATAGAAGCCTGAATTGTTGTTCATCATCTGCATTCTAAATTTAGTGGGAGAAAGATGAAGCAAACAGAAGGCATGTGGCGTGTTTTTGGTATTTGTTGAGTGAAATTAGGGGAATGGGTGGTAATAGCCTTTTTGCCAACATGCTGTAAGGTGTTAATACCTGTTAATTAACCTCTTCATTATGCACCCTCAGTTTTGGTGCCCGTCCGGATTTGTGGTGCAGACATTTAACTACAGCTAAGCTACTAGGCAGAGATGTCAACCACTATTACCTTCTTGAGCAGTGCTGAACAGCTCAGATTAGTTTAGGCAGTTAGAGCGCTTAGAATGCTGCTGTGAACTACTGTTGGGCGTCTGTATTCTAGGTTTGGTGATAGTGTGACGCCAGAGAGTGTGTGTGAGTGACCAGATTAAGGCACCAACCACAACTGCTACTTATTGGATTTCACATATTTATGAAAGAACCAACAGAAGCTTTCATTAATTTCTTATGCTCAATTAATAAGCCTTTGAAAAAAGATTTTGACAAAAGCTACTATTGTTTCAGCATCATTAAATGAGAATGCAGCTTATCTTGGACAGTCCGAAGATCCCTGCCATGTTTGGAATGTTTCCTCTGCTTCATGGTTTGCGTGGTGGTGGATGAGGTTAGAGAGATGCATTCTCATAGAATCATGGTTCAAATGATGTTTGGCGTTAATATAGCCTTAGAGAGCCCGACATAGTGGGCTCTACAGTAGATTAAAGGCCCGCTTCAGTGTTAAAGCAGCGAGGGCCTTTAACAAGGGAGCAGGCCTTCAATGGCTGGTAGAGCCTGCTATATAGGGATCTAAGGCTATTAGAACATTCCACCACGAGAGGGCGGAATGTTCTAATTTGTAAATCAAAGGCCTCACGGAGCTCGAGGGGTTTGAAATCCCCTCGGGCTCCGTGAGGCCTTTGTTCCCCGCAAAAGCTGTGAGCAAACATTGGAATGTTGTTGCTCCAGGCTTCTACCAGCCATTAGAAGCTGTAGTTCTTCATTGTCTTCAATGGAGCTCTCAACAATCCAATGCCCTAACATAGCTTAACCATTATATCTTTATCACACATCGTTGAATTCAGTGGGCCCATATGTGTGGGGAGAATAATTAACAGCGGTTAACACCCTCAGCAAAGGATGTTAACCACTGTTAATGCCCTCAGCAGCAAGCAATAATGCTAACGTTTAGTCCTCAGATAAGGGGCACAAGTCTGCTTTAAGCCACTGAAATGCCACTGAATGTTCCCATTGTTCACAATAAATGTATAGGTCACACAGTTGGGTCTTCTTCTGTGAACTGTAAATCTCTGCTGATCAGCAAACATGTTGTCTGCCGTCCAAATCTGCATTCCACACTCAGGCTGTTAGTCATTTATAAGAATAAAAAGGCCACATCGTGTCCTGTAAAGTCGTGGGGATTTGGGAATTGTTTGAAAGCAAACATTTTCAAAAATGTCAAAAATGTAGAACAAACAAACAAGTTCCGTGGAAAAATTCCAGTTGCCAACTCCGGCTCAGGGGGCTTGGCTGTGACCAGAGACTCCAGTTTTGTCATTCCACCCTTTTATAGTTTACAGCTATTCGAAGTCATGATGTAGAAAACTTCGCAGAGCAAAAATAACAGCTGACGCAATGTCACAGCAATGTGCGCTAATCCGTAAGGGCTGGCCCCCCACCACTGGGGTGAACCCGAGGTCTGGGAAGCAGTCAGCAGAGATACAGTTTGCTCCCCAGTTATTCTAAACAGCAGGCGGCGAAGGGTATTAGAATCACCAGCCTGGCATCCCTGTAAAATGTGCACTGAATTCATCTTTTTCTATAGTGCTGGTGGCCGGGCTTCCAAGCGCTTTCAAATTACACCTGAGAGTCAATAACCTCAGGGGGGTAGGGAATTACACTGAATACTTCTTGAGTTAAGTTCGGCTAAATAAATAAGTGAACACAGTCAAAGGGAGTTTAGAAATAATAGATGGTTTCCCGAAATCAAACATTGTATCAATGGGGCGAAGGAACACATTTTGGGCCCGATTCACAAAGGTAAACTAAGATGAAAGACTAACTTCACAGCTTTTGGTATTCACAAAGGGCATTTACTACTCGTAAATCCCCTTTGTGAATACCAAAAGTTGAACTTTACGACTTTCGGTATTCATAAAGGGCACTTACGAGTAGTAAATGCCCTTTGTGAATACCGAAAATCATAAAGTTAGACTTTCGTCTTACTTTACCTTTGTGAATGGGGCCCGAAAAGTTGAACTTTATGACTTTTGGTGTTCACAAAGGACATTTACGAGTACTAAATGCCCTTTGTGAATACCGAAAATCATAAAGTTAGACTTTGGTCTTACTTTATCTTTGTGAATGGGGCCCCAAAAGTAAAACTTTACGACTTTTGGTATTCACAAAGGACATTTACGAGTAGTAAATGCCCTTTGTGAATACCGAAAGTCGTAAAATTAGACTTTCGTCTTACTTTACCTTTGTGAATGGGGCCCCAAAAATTAAACTTTATAACTTTTGGTATTCACAAAGGACATTTACGAGTAGTAAATGCCCTTTGTGAATACCGAAAGTCGAAAAATTAGACTTTCGTCTTACTTTACCTTTGTGAATGGGGCCCCAAAGGTTGAACTTTACGACTTTCGGTATTCACAAAGGGCACTTACGAGTAGTAAATGCCCTTTGTGAACACCGAAAATCATAAAGTTAGACTTTAGTCTTACTTTACTTTTGTGAAAGGGGCCCCAAAGGTTGAACTGTATGACTTTTGGTATTCACAAAGGACATTTACGAGTAGTAAATGCCCTTTATGAATACCAAAAGTCGTAAAGTTAGACTTTCGCCTCATTTTACCTTTATGAATCGGGCTCGTTGATTTAAAATAATTGTATTGCGTCTCTGCCACCTAAAATAAAAGTGTGATGGATGGACCACTAAGCCTGACTCCTGCTACCTTCCTTAGGGATGTGAACGGGTGACTGAAGCGGAGCGCAACTATATTTCCTTAGGGGTACGTATGGATGATGAAACCCTGACTGCTGGGGCCTTTGCTTATGAATGTGCATAGCTGATAGAAGCCTGGTTTCTAGTGGCATTATTAGAAATTTGCTTGGTCAACTGACATCTGAATCTAGCTTCTACCGTTAGGAGTGCGGGTAAGAGAAATGCTCCTGGGTGATTAAAGCATGACTCCAAGTATCTTTCTTTAGGACGTCCATAGGTGGTTAAGACCTGACTTCATGTGCCTTTCCGTAGGGTATTCATGGGGTTATAAAATTCTCACTCCATGTGCATTTCCATAGAATAATAATGGGTGGTTAGAGCCCGACTTTCAAAAAACGTCCTTAGTATATTCATGTGGTTTTAAAGCTTGACTCCATACTCTTTCCATAGAATATTCTTGGATGGTTAAAGCCTGACTCTATGCTCCATCCATACAATATTCATGGGTGGTTAAATCCTGACTCCATGTAGATTTCCATAGAATATTCTTGGGTGGTTAAAGCCTGACTCAATGCTCTTTCCATAGAATATGTATGGGTGGCTAAAGCCTAACTCCATGGACATTCCCATACAACATTTATGGGTGGTTAAAGCCTGACTCAATGCGCATTCCCATAGAATATTCAAGGGTGGCTAAAGCATAACTCCATGTGCATGTCGTTAGTAGAATTAAGGAGCGGTTAAAGCCTGACTCCGTAAGCATTTCCATAGAATAATAGTGGGTTGTTAGAGCCCGACTTCCTATAAATGTCCTTAGTATATTTATGGGCAGTTAAAGCCTGACTCCATGCTCTTTCCATAGAATATTCATAGGTGGTTAAAGCCTGACCCCATGTGCATTCCCATAGATCATTCATGGGTGGTTAAAGCCTGACTCCATGTGCATTCCCATAGATCATTCATGGGTGGTTAAAGCCTGACCTTGTGCACATATCCGTAGAATATTCATGGGTGGTTAAAGCCTGTCTCCATGCGCATTCACATTGAATATTCATGGGTTGTTAGAGCCTGACTCCATGTGCATTTCCATAGAATATTCATGGGTTGGAAAAGCCTGACTCCATGTGTATTGCTATAGAATATTCATGGGTGGTTAAGGCCTGACTCCATGTGCATTCCCATAGACTACTGATGGGTGGTTAGAGCCTGACTCCATGTGCATTCCCATAGAATATTCATGGGTGGGTAACGATTGACTCCATGCACATTTCCATAGAATATTCATGGGTGGTTAAAGCCTGACTCAATGTGCATTTCCATAGAATATTCATGGATGGTTAAAGCCTGACTCCATGTGCATTTCCATAGAATATTCATGGGTGGTTAAAGCCTGACTCAATGCACATTTCCATAGAATATTCATGGATGGTTAAAGCCTGACTCCATGTGCATTCCCATAGACTATTCATGGGTGGTTAGAGCCTGACTCCATGCACATTTCAATAGAATATTCATGGGTGGTTAAAGCCTGACTCCATGTGCATTTCCATAGAATATTCATGGGTGGTTAAAGCCTGACTCAATGCACATTTCCATAGAATATTCATGGATGGTTAAAGCCTGACTCCATGTGCATTCCCATAGACTATTCATGGGTGGTTAGAGCCTGACTCCATGCACATTTCAATAGAATATTCATGGGTGGTTAAAGCCTGACTCAATGTGCATTTCCATATAATATTCAAGGGTGGTTCAAGCCTGACTCCATGTGCATTCCCATGGAATATACATGGGTGGTTAGAGCCTGACTCCATGTGCATTTTCATAGAATATTCATGGGTGGTTAAAGCCTGACTTCATGCACATTTCCATAGAATATTCATGGGTGGTTTAAGCCTGACTCTATGCACATTTCTGTACAATATTCATTGGTGGGTAAAGCCTAACTCCATGTGCCTTTCCATAGAATATTCATGGGTGATTTAAACCTGACTCCATGCACATTTCCATAGAATATTCATGGGTGGTTATAGCCTGACTCCATGTGCATTCTATAGAGTATTCATGGGTGGTTAACGCCTGACTCTATGCACATTTCTATAGATTATTCATGAGTGGTTAAAGCCTGACTCATGTGTATTACTATAGAGAATTCATGGGTGAATTTCCATAGGATATTAATGGGGGATAAAAGCCTGAGTTTATGTATCTTTGCACAGGACACTAATGGATGATTAAAGCCCGAATCCATGAGTATTTCCTCACTGATGTGTGTGATAATGTGGAAGGATGCCTCTCAGCCTGAAAGTGGGAACTTGTGGTGCACATATTGGAGCACAGGTGATAGAACGTTGTTTGCTTTCCTGTTGATTTGCTAGCCTCTGAATAGCTGCATTGGTGGTATTCTTCTACCGGGCACATCTTTGGAACTTTGCTTTAGCACCAGAACATTAGAGAACCATAGTGTGTGAGTGCACCCTGTCTTATCCCTACAGCTCAGCAGTCAAACCTACTATGAGCCATGTAACACCATCCTTCAGAACAATTACATTCCTTTTCATCTCCCTAACTGTACATACGCAGTAAACAAAATAAACAAAGTGTGCCAAGCTTCTGAATATAAATTAATGCATGCACGCTAAGTCAACCACTTTCCATGTTCATGCCTGTGACATCTCGGATCTTGTCATACAGCAGTTTATCACTCACATAGTTTTCCTTAAAAGCATCAAACACATCCTTCTGTCCACATTTCCAGCACCCAACTTTGCAACTACTGTGGTACCTGCTCTGTCCTAGTAGCCTCCCTTAGAAGGATACAAATTCTAACCAGTTCTTTCCTTTCCAGGGTTATCATGGCATTTAGTTGTCCTAAGACCTCATTGCTAGGAGGTATGTATGTCATGCTGGTAGGTTTGACATATTTGTCTAATAGTGATGAGTTCCATCCTCAGTTACGTGCACAATACTTTCTCACAAAACTGAAATTGCCACAATTTCTGAACTCCTCACCAATTTCCCATCCACCAAGCAGAGATCTTCCCTCACAGACCAACACTAGAGAGCTTAGCAGCTAATGGACCCCACTAACAACATTTGATTCCCCCCGAAGTGATAACAAACAGCATCACACAGTGGCCTCATTCTACACACCGAAAATTGATTTCTGCTCAACACTACTAAACACATTTTCCTGCAAGGCCACCTGCGACAAGCCATGATTGGCCACATTCCTATACCCAGTAAATATTCAACCTGTAAACTTCATTCTCCAAAGCCCAAGCATCCACCCCACTAGCCAAGCATTACCTTTTATGTGTAAATGTTTACCACACAATACACACTGCAAAAAGGAGCAGAAATGGCTGATGGTCATACAAAAGACTGGAGTCTTTCTCCATACAAACTAATTGACATCCCGCTAAACTTCCTGCCTCCCAAGTGCTATAGAAAAGAAAGCCACCATTCCATAATCATCCAGGAAATACATGAAGTGGGTGCACCACTGGTGCGCCAAAGGCACACCAAAGGCAAGCTCATTTGCCCCCTTCCATGCCTGGACCACACCCAACACCAGGAACTCTGGTTCTCCCCATACCCACTGATATCCTGCTGCGCTCCTCCATGATCTTAACCCTGTCTGCCGCTCACCGCACTGCTTCCACACTTTGCCACCCAACATGGAAGGAGCGTTAGCATGCACCTCCTGCAAGTTCTCATGCATTCTCCCACACCCTACATCCACTGCTCCCGCACCAACAGCATCACCACCACAGTCACTCAAACTCACTCAAACCAGCCACCTGCTCACTCTCCCACGGCCTACACACCACCCGAACAAAACACCTGCTCGCTCACCAAACATGCCACGGAGATATGGAACCTACTACATGACCACGCGCCAGGCAAGCTCTTTCTCATGGAAAAATGGCTAAACCAAAACTAGGCACCGGACATCGCTACAGCCCTCCCATGACTACAAGATTGTAAGGCACAACCGTCAGCACAAACCCAGAGGTGAAGTTGCCATCATATTCAGAGATTCCATCAGCTGGACCACCTACACAGACACCCACACTAGCTATATGGAACACCTCATGTTCAAGATATGCATCACAGCCAACTTTTCCCTGGGCAGAACTCTCGTATACAGATCACCAGGACCCCCACACCAATCTTGCCAGTGTCATCACAAACTTTGTCACATCCCTCATCATCAACGCCAGTACCTTCATCCTCCTTGGAGATCTTAACTTTCACCTACGATACCACAATGACCAAAACTCTATGATCCTTATAGAAAACCTCCGAAACCTTGTCCTCACCCAGCATGTTACCGAACCCGCCAACACCGCTGGACACATATTAGACCTGATTTTCTCCTCAATCAGCAACATCACAGTTGACAAGCCAACAATTATGACCTGGGTAGAACATGCCCGTTTCAGCATAGCCGCCTTGCACCATCATAGACCTCCTACCACTGGAACCGCCCACCGAAGCTGGAAAACCTTCTGAGAAGAGGAGCGGGCCTCCCCCCTCTCCATTCACTGGCATGAGTACACCAGCTACTTGCTAAAAGCCATCAAAACCCTCAGCAGTTGGATCACTGCATGCAAGCACCCTGGCTCCCCTCAAGAGTAACCCAACAGCAAGAACCCAACCAAAGGCCAGCTACCACAGATGAACTCAGGCTGACAAAACGCAACTGCAAGCAACTGGAGCTCAAATGGAGAACAAGCCAAGTCACACCAGATAAAGACATCTCCAAATCAGCCGCAAGACACCACCAGCAGATAGGGAACACCAAGTGCAAAGCTCTTGCAGAGCGCATCTATGACAGGTTTAACCACAGCTAGGAAATCCCTCACAAGACCTTTGCAACAAGCTCTCATAATCCTTCTGTAACAAATTCACCTCAAATACAGCAACTTCCACCCTCACAACTCAACTTTCCATCATGGCCGATGAATGAACCCTGACCTCTTGGTCTGCTGTCACTACCATAGAAATTGCTGCTACCATGAAGACCATTCATTTGGGAACTCCATTTCACCCTTGCCCCCCTCATGCCTTCACCAAAGGGCTCCTAGCGATCAGCAAAAAACTAACACCCATCCTCAGTGCCTCAATCGACTCAACCGCAAACTCACTTTTACAGACACCTGGAAAAATTGCACCGTCATATCCCTGCCCAATAAACCATCCGCTGACCCGGGCACGTTTTCCAACTACAAACCCATCTCTCTCCTACAGTATCCGGCGAAAGACTTAGAGAAAGGTCCAGGTGACTCGCCACAAGCAGGGGAATTAGAGCAACCTCTGAGCAGTCAGGAGAGCCCGCTGTAATCAAGGAACACCCTCAAGAGGACCCACAGGAGTGACTAGAGGACCTCGAGCAGGTCACCAAAGATACAGGCCCATGGTGCAACCGATGCGGTGAGGATGAAGATCTTGGTCACAGGCAATGATGGAGGTTGAGGTTACTTGGAGCCTGAAGATCTTGGAAGTAGGAAGACAACAAGCCTTTGCACCGGCAAGTCGATGCGGTGCACAGGAGTTCGTTCCTGCTGCTCTGACGAGGATACTGGCCTCAAACTTGGTGACTGGACAGGGCAGGCCTCAAGAGATGTGAAGAACCACCACCTGTGTCGCTGAGCCTTTTGGGGTCCTTGGGAGGCCAGGATCATCAGACCGGTCAGCTTTGTTGCAGTGCCTGCAGATGCAGGGAAGTGACTCCTTCACTTCAAGGGAGATTCCTTCAGGTGTTTTGGATGTCCACAGGTCTTGATGGGTACTTTTATGGAGCGGGGGTACAGATGTTACAGTAGACTTCCAGGACGACAAGACCAGCAGCAGCAGAAGTCGTCCCAGATGCAGTCTCAGAGCCCAGAGCAAGGTCCAGCAAAGTCCAGAGTGCCCATACGGTTGCAGATGAAGTGGGGTCTTGATATGAATCTTGTCCCATGACAAATCCAGGGACCCACCCACAGGTAAGTTCTTAAGTACCCTAAGGAAATGGTTGGAATGATTCAAGGTTTCCTCCCAGGGGAGAAGTCGGACAGTGGGGAGGATACTCCCATGTCCTTTGTCCAGTTTCGTGCCAGACCGGGAGCCAATGGCTCCCTGAACTGGTTTGAAATGGACTATGCAAGGAGGGCACCAAATGTGCCCTGCAAGTCAGTGGCACTGGCAAGCGCCCCCCACCCTGCTCCAATACAATAAACCCTGTCTGGGTGGTGGTCACACCTCCCTGTGACAGGATATCTATTGTTCTGCCTTCCCCTGCTCAAGCTTGGCTCGGCAGCAGTAGGGTAGAAACATGTCTCTGGTCGTTAGCAGCCCTAGCTTGCTGTCTGGTTCTGGAAGAATGGTACTGGGAGCACTGAGGCCCGCCTGGAGGAGCTTTACAGTGCATGGAATCATACCTCCCACACCATTTACGGTGTGGGGATATGATTTCAACATGTTTGATACCAAACATGACAGGGTTCATTACAGCCAGCTTAGAGTTAGCCATCGGATAATGAAGCATGGCCACTCTATATATCGTAATGGCTGAAGCACTTACAACCCAGGAGAATGGACTACGAAGGTTGTAGGGGTGTTCTGCTCATGCAGGGGAACCCTCACACTTAGAACCAAGCATCCTGTCTTCAGGATTGAAAAGCCTGCTTTAGGGGCAACTTAAAGGTTTTAAGTGCAGTGACCTCAGCTATAGAGAAACCTATATTTGTATTAAGTGGTGCTAACACCAGATTACACAGGCTGCAATGGCAGGCCTTTAGTCATAGTTTGAGTGGTCCCTTGTGTACTTATGCCCTGGAAACCTCAGTATCATATACTCTGGATGTATAACGATACACAGTAGCCAATTTGGGATGTACCTAAGTACTCACCATAACCAACTTAGGGGAGAAAGCACAGAGACTGGGGTACTGATTAGCAGAATCCCTGTCAGACTAGTCAGAAGCAGCTTAACACCAGGCACAAAGATGGGGTAACCATGAAAGCAGATCTTACTTTCCTACTGTGCATATATGGGTAAAGGCACAACAAGCAGTTTATACTGGGCCTGGTGTGTTGTGAGCGAGCAAAGTCAGTGGTATGCAGTTTGCATTGCTCATTGCACAAGACATCCACCCTTTGTTTTGTTCGATCTTTGTAACTGCACGGCCCTCCTTGAGTTTCCAATCAGCCTTGTTCCCCGACCCCCACCAACATCCTCGATCTCTCCGAAGGGGCAGTCAGTCTCCTCTCCCACTCCAAAAGAATTCCAATGGCAGATGCAGTCTTGCTGGAGGGAGTAGCGCCTCTTTAATTGGTCCCAGAGCTTGCACCGCTGTCATGGTCAATCCCAGTCTGAGCACGCACCCTTTTTAACAGGGAACACACCTAGGCTGCAGCGAGACGGGCAGCACAGAATGTTGTCAAGTTCCAGAAGCAGAGAAGAGGTGGTGGCAGGGTGAGCCACTAGATGAACCTTTATAAAATGTATTTATATAAAATATAAATGCAAATGTATATCAAATAGAATAGAATAAATATAATATAATATAATATAATATAATATAATATAATATTATATAATATATGTAAATAATATAATATTAAATCATATAATGTAATGAAATATCATATATTATAATATGATATGATATGAAATAATATAATGTAATGTGATATAATATGATATAATATATTTATAAAAGATTCATATAGAAACTCACTATAGCAAGGAGCAGCAGGTGCTACCCCTGTTTTGCCCTTTGGCACCCCTGGCTCGGCTATCCCTGGACTAAGGGGTCACATTGAGGCAGTGGCAGGGGCAGAAAGCAAGCAGAGCTCAAAGAGGCACATTTAGGGTCTGCTGTTTCCACATCCTGACCTACCCTGGCCAGGCAGCATTAATACTAGGCTGTTACAAGAAGATATGTTATACATGCAGGATCTAGCTTTTTGAAACTTACGATTACATTTCGGAACAAAATGTGATGTTTTAGTAACATGTTTTAGTAACATAATCTGTCTTAAATGTATAATATCAAGCTTTTAACCAGTTGAGTATATTGCAAAATGTGTTTTTATATTTTGTGCTTTTATGATTTTGAATCTTGAAATCGAATAAAGCTTGTTTGATTTGATTTGATTGCTAGGCTGTTGAGGGGCTTAGGGTGGAACCTGTGGTGATCCCTGCAACATTATGGAGAGGGAGGGCGTGGGGGACAGGCGGGGTCAAAGGGTATGTGATGTTATTTCTGCTACCTCAAGCATTTTAGAGAACTTATGTTCTTACTCCCATGTCCCATCAGAAGACAACCCGCAAAGGGTACCTTCATACTAGAAGCGTGCACTGTCAAGGAGCCGGAGACCCTGCAAACCAGACCGATAATGCAGCAGAGCAGAGGACAATAGTTTCCTAGCTGTGTCCACCTAGGGCCGTATAATGCTAGGGCCGTACTCTTCCTGTTTGCGGCATAGCGCACCTTCAAACACGTGCGCAAACAGGGAAAGCGCGCCCTGTTGCTGAATGTGCTGCTCTCCGGGCAGTAGTGAATTTGTGCTGCGCTGGGGACAGCGTATTTAAGTGAAATACGGAGCAGCTGCTTTACAGCTCCTCCGTGTTTCAGAAAGCAGACGGCACCCACGTGCACGTTCAAGAGCTATTAGAGATCCCCTTGCAGGAGGTTGTAGTGAGTGGCTGCACCCGCTGGCTGGGGGCGGGGCTCTTTCATACCCCGAGAGGGCTGCCTCAGGGGGCTCACTGACATTCCGCCATTGTTTTTGTGGTAAACGTTCAGTACACAAGGAGATTCTGTCATTTGCATTGGGACACGCCCCGTGCAAATGAGGGAACTTCCTTTTGAGATAGCGCTGAGGCTACATGTGCAGCAGCACTGTCAGTATTAAAGAAGCAGCAGCACAAGCATCTGTGGCCCCTTCTGTAATACCAAAGGGCCTCCGGGGGGCACAAAGCAGGCGCACATGTCCTTGCACCCCCAGGGCACTTTCTGTAATACGCCCCCTAGTGTTATGTCCATCTAGACTAGCAGTACATTTCTGTAATCGCCTCAGAGTGCTTTCAACATTAGGCTCATCAAATAATGGAGGTTAATTATGTTTTTTCTAGCCTCTGATAGGCAGAAACTTGCCTAGATGCAGAATGTTTGTGTAATCAGTTTCCGACTTTCCGCCTGCCTTAGGCTCAGAAAAACCATTGAGAGCAGGTGGTATATTACAGGGGTGGAGTGCTAGCCTGTACACACGTCCCAGCATGCCACCTTAGAGTGGATCAGATTGCTAAAAGAGCAGCAGTCTGATTGGCCATGCTTTAAGTCATTCAGAATAAGAAGCTGACAGCAAATTAGTATCAGGGACGTCGGCCCTGATGCCCTGGATGTTTTCTCTCTGTATGTATGAGCGGCCATTTTTTTTCCAGCCCAGGTCCACCACAACCCAATGGTATTCCGGAAGTGAAAAATATGCATTCGAAGACTCACCTTAAGTAGGACGGGCCTTCTGATGCATAGAGCCGGTGACCCTGTGGCGGAAAACTGCCAATCAGGGGCCTCTTACTGTTTTTTTGGAAACCTGGTGGTGTTTACCATATTTAAATAAGACAGAGAAGCACAAGTTCCTACAAACTTTAAATGCTCCCAAAGTTATTTGCCCCGGATCATAATATTTCAGTTTGTCTGACTCTGGAAACTGCAAGTGAACATCCAGGTGTTATATCTCTTTAATTGTCTTGCAGCTCGTGGCACACAAGGCCATTGGGTATTTAGGAAATTGGTTAAAACCTGGCTTTTTTCTAACCTCTAGTTAACTCCTTCCTGATAGCCACTTGTCTGTTTAGCGCTGGGACGCCCTGCTGCTGGGGCAGCCATGCGCTTTATAAATACGCATAATATAACATAACTCAAGCACTAGGCCACATTTTCGTCTTGTAAATGTGTTTGGCAGTCATTCTGACCAATGAGCCATAGACGTCATTTAGGGGTCACCAGAGGTCGCTCCTGCGACCCCTCGCTTGTACTTCTGACCCCTGGCACTGCCTTTGCAACCCCCAGCTTCAGAGGTGGTGCAATCAGTGCCAGGAACAAAGGTTGTGCCCATGGACATCAGTTGGGGCCCAGCTCGCCTTGTTTTCTGTCAATCTTTTTATAATAATAGTGAATAGTGTTACATTATTCACTATTAGGGTTATAAAAAAGGAGTACAAATAACTGGAAAATACCTTTTCTTGACAGATGAGGCAAGTTAAAAAAATGCTTTTAAATGGATGCTGTGTGCATGCCTGCGGGAGTCCATGTATTAGTGAATGTGTGTATAGGTAAGCAGAGTGTGTGTATATGTGTGAATAGTAGTAGTAGTAGTAGTATGAGCTTTATTCGATAAAAAAATATCATAAAAGCATGTACATTAAAATTCCGGATACTAAAAAACATGTGACAGGGTAAAAGTGCATCATACTATCCATTACAATATGAAATGCATATACAAATCCATACATTTAAAAGAAGACAAGAGGTAATGTGTGAATATGTGTGTGTGAGTGAAAGCAAGGGTCAAATGGCATGTAATGTCCCTTCTGCTACCTCTGACATTTTGGTGAATTGATGTCCATTCAATGAAACTTTTTTGACTCTCTCTCGAGACACAGAAACGCTTTCCATGTAATGTTCAAAATGTAGGGGGCGCTGCAACACAGCATTATCCGTGCACTTTGTTCAGATTGTTGGATTGTCCCTGCGGTGAATCAGAGAGGACTGAAATACGCTGTTACGAACACAATCCATGAAGTGATACACATGCTTTGAATTCTTCAGGGCCCTCCCCAGGCTCTCCTGCTATTTCTAATAAACTAAAATAACTTCAGTTCTATTTTTCATCTTTCTCACTATGCTGCACCTCCCTCCCAAAGGGAGACAAACATCTGCTTCAAAAGTAAAGCATGTATTCAGACCGCATACACATCAGAGTGCCAGGACCAAACTGATGGAGATTTACAGAGGTTTTAAGGGTCCACTTACAAAACATTTTCTGACCCTCAAGTTCCACGACCACAGGACATCTGTGCATCGGAGCCAGAATTTGTGAAATTTCATGACTATAAATTTCACTTACGACAGAGGATCATTCATTCCCTTGTTGCTCCATTTTTTTAAGTTGGGACTTCAGCAAAAGTATAAAGAAGCTTCTGCAAAGGACGAGGCCATTGGGAAACTGCCCTTGCCATCCTCTCATAGCCACAGGCACCCTGAAAGTGTGAGCCCTAAATGTTGAAGTGAGGATGTGCTGCAAAGGACTAGTCTGTTACCTTTGCCTGCTGGATCCTGGGACAGCAGATACAGCAGAACAAGCTTTATGCACCACACAGGGCTTCTGTGTTAAACAATTAGCATTTTATTTTGACAATAAGTTTGTATTAATTGCATTGTGGTACATTTTGTTATGGCTTGGGACGGATGTGAATCAGCGTCAACCATTTTTCTCCCTGCCTTTTCTAAGCCAAGTAGTGATTCTTAGCAGAAGGCACCACCTGGTAACCATTTGTGTACAGGGTTGGGGGTTAAATGTTCCTAGCATTAGCCCTCTCAGTTTGTGACTCCCTTGGCTCCTGTTGGACCCAGGTTCATTGATTGTTAGAGATATGGCTCCCCCTGGATTGCTCATTGATTGTTAGGATTCCCATTGGACCCAGCCCTACTGTTTAACCAGGACTCTTAAGGTATCCAGTAGGAGCTTCCTAGTAAAGAGCAACAGCTTAAGGGTGCTGCCTCTTTGGGCAGTTAGGGTTTGGATATGGCCTAGGACCAGAAACCATGCCTTTACGTCTCGCGACTACCAGGTAAGCAGCCACTCACCAATACAGGGGGATAAATGCTATTTGGCCCTTGTGGGTTAGCACACCTGGGACCCACTCTCCATGTGCAACCTCGGGCGAGAATTGCTTTTACTGGGTTCCGGCAGATAGTTAACAATGTCTGCCATACCTCTTTCCTCTAACCGTAGGATAGAGGACGGTAGCTCTGATATCACAATCAATTTACTACCTGGTCCCTCAAATTCAACGGGGAATGAATATAATGTATGAACGTTTCTGTGGAATTTGCTGCCAACTTGAGGACACGGATACAGGCTATGACATCACAACTAGCTAACCACTCAATACTAACCAGACAGGCCTGTGAAGACCAGAGGGATTTGCCGCACTTTGATGGTCATTACAGCACTCAAGCATAGCCACCCTGCAGGTCTCAAATAGTCACATGGCCTGAGCACCAACATCTTGTTATGATAACAGGATGTTTCTAACACTGTGGATCTTGCCAAATCTCCTTAATTGACTTCTCATAATGGCAATTATTTAAAGAATGCCGTCTATCCAGGCAGATGCCGTCTATCCAGGCAGATGCCGTCTATCCAGGCAGATGCCGTCTATCCAGGCAGATGCAGTCTATCCAGGCAGATGCCGTCTATCCCGGCAGATGTAGTCTATCCAGGCAGATGCAGTCTATCCAGGCAGATGCAGTCTATCCAGGCAGATGCAGTCTATCCAGGCAGATGCCGTCTATCCCGGCAGATGCCGTCTATCAAGGCAGATGCAGTCTATCCAGGCAGATGCCGTCTATCCAGGCAGATGCCGTCTATCCAGGCAGATGCAGTCTATCCAGGCAGATGCAGTCTATCCAGGCAGATGCAGTCTATCCAGGCAGATGCCGTCTATCCCGGCAGATGCAGTCTATCCAGGCAGATGCAGTCTATCCCGGCAGATGCCGTCTATCCAGGCAGATGCAGTCTATCCAGGCAGATGTAGTCTATCCAGGCAGATGTAGTCTATCCCGGCAGATGCAGTCTATCCAGGCAGATGCCGTCTATCCAGGCAGATGCAGTCTACCCCGGCAGATGCAGTCTATCCAGGCAGATGCTGTCTATCCAGGCAGATGCAGTCTATCCAGGCAGATGCCGTCTATCCAGGCAAATGCAGTCTATCCAGGCAGATGCAGTCTATCCAGGCAGGTGCAGTCTATCCAGGCAGATGCAGTCTATCCAGGCATATGCCGTCTATCCAGGCAGATGCCGTCTATCCAGGCAAATGCAGTCTATCCAGGCAGATGCAGTCTATCCAGGCAGGTGCAGTCTATCCAGACAGATGCCGTCTATCCAGGCAGATGCCGTCTATCCAGGCAGATGCAGTCTATCCAGGCAGATGCCGTCTATCCAGGCAAATGCAGTCTATCCAGGCAAATGCCGTCTATCCAGGCAGATGCCGTCTATCCAGGCAGATGCCGTCTATCCCGGCAGATGTAGTCTATCCAGGCAGATGCAGTCTATCCAGGCAGATGCAGTCTATCCAGGCAGATGCAGTCTATACAGGCAGATGCCGTCTATCCCGGCAGATGCCGTCTATCCAGGCAGATGCAGTCTATCCAGGCAGATGCCGTCTATCCAGGCAGATGCCGTCTATCCAGGCAGATGCAGTCTATCCAGGCAGATGCAGTCTATCCAGGCAGATGCAGTCTATCCCGGCAGATGCCGTCTATCCAGGCAGATGCCGTCTATCCAGGCAGATGCCGTCTATCCAGGCAGATGCAGTCTATCCAGGCAGATGCAGTCTATCCAGGCAGATGCAGTTTATCCCGGCAGATGCCGTCTATCCAGGCAGATGCAGTCTATCCAGGCAGATGTAGTCTATCCAGGCAGATGTAGTCTATCCCGGCAGATGCAGTCTATCCAGGCAGATGCCGTCTATCCAGGCAGATGCAGTCTACCCCGGCAGATGCAGTCTATCCAGGCAGATGCCGTCTATCCAGGCAGATGCAGTCTATCCAGGCAGATGCCGTCTATCCAGGCAAATGCAGTCTATCCAGGCAGATGCAGTCTATCCAGGCAGGTGCAGTCTATCCAGGCAGGTGCAGTCTATCCAGGCATATGCAGTCTATCCAGGCAGATGCCGTCTATCCAGGCAAATGCAGTCTATCCAGGCAGATGCAGTCTATCCAGGCAGGTGCAGTCTATCCAGGCAGATGCAGTCTATCCAGGCAGATGCCGTCTATCCAGGCAGATGCCGTTTATCCAGGCAGATGCCGTTTATCCAGGCAGATGTAGTCTATCCCGGCAGATGCAGTCTATCCAGGCAGATGCCGTCTATCCAGGCAGATGCAGTCTACCCCGGCAGATGCAGTCTATCCAGGCAGATGCCATCTATCCAGGCAAATGCAGTCTATCCAGGCAGATGCCGTCTATCCAGGCAGATGCCGTCTATCCAGGCAGATGCAGTCTAACCAGGCAGATGCCGTCTATCCAGGCAGATGCCGTTTATCCAGGCAGATGCCGTTTATCCAGGCAGATGTAGTCTATCCCGGCAGATGCAGTCTATCCAGGCAGATGCCGTCTATCCAGGCAGATGCAGTCTACCCCGGCAGATGCAGTCTATCCAGGCAGATGCCGTCTATCCAGGCAGATGCAGTCTATCCAGTCAGATGCCGTCTATCCAGGCAAATGCAGTCTATCCAGGCAGATGCAGTCTATCCAGGCAGGTGCAGTCTATCCAGGCAGATGCAGTCTATCCAGGCATATGCAGTCTATCCAGGCAGATGCCGTCTATCCAGGCAAATGCAGTCTATCCAGGCAGATGCAGTCTATCCAGGCAGGTGCAGTCTATATCCAGACAGATGCCGTCTATCCAGGCAGATGCCGTCTATCCAGGCAGATGCAGTCTATCCAGGCAGATGCCGTCTATCCAGGCAGATGCCGTCTATCCAGGCAAATGCCGTCTATCCAGGCAGATGCCGTCTATCTAGGCAGATGCAGTCTATCCAGACAGATGCCGTCTATCCAGGCAGATGCCGTCTATCCAGGCAGATGCAGTCTATCCAGGCAGATGCCGTCTATCCAGGCAAATGCAGTCTATCCAGGCAGATGCAGTCTATCCAGGCAGGTGCAGTCTATCCAGGCAGATGCAGTCTATCCAGGCATATGCAGTCTATCCAGGCAGATGCCGTCTATCCAGGCAGATGCCGTCTATCCAGGCAGATGCAGTCTATCCAGACAGATGCAGTCTATCCAGGCAGATGCCGTTTATCCAGGCAGATGCAGTCTATCCAGGCAGATGCAGTCTATCCAGGCAGATGCAGTCTATCCAGGCATATGCAGTCTATCCAGGCAGATGCCGTCTATCCAGGCAGATGCCGTCTATCCAGGCAGATGCAGTCTATCCAGACAGATGCAGTCTATCCAGGCAGATGCAGTTTATCCAGGCAGATGCAGTCTATCCAGACAGATGTAGTCTATCCAGGCAGATGCCGTTTATCCAGGCAGATGCAGTCTATCCAGACAGATGCAGTCTATCCAGGCAGATGCCGTTTATCCAGGTAGATGCAGTCTATCCAGGCAGATGCAGTCTATCCAGGCAGATGCAGTCTATCCAGGCATATGCAGTCTATCCAGGCAGATGCCGTCTATCCAGGCAGATGCAGTCTATCCAGACAGATGCAGTCTATCCAGGCAGATGCCGTTTATCCAGGCAGATGCAGTCTTTCCAGGCAGATGTAGTCTATCCAGGCAGATGCCGTTTATCCAGGCAGATGCCGTTTATCCAGGCAGATGCCGTCTATCCAGGCAGATGCAGTCTATCCAGACAGATGCAGTCTATCCAGGCAGATGCCGTTTATCCAGGCAGATGCAGTCTATCCAGGCAGATGCAGTCTATCCAGGCAGATGCAGTCTATCCAGGCATATGCAGTCTATCCAGGCAGATGCTGTCTATCCAGGCAGATGCCGTCTATCCAGGCAGATGCAGTCTATCCAGACAGATGCAGTCTATCAAGGCAGATGCTGTTTATCCAGGCAGATGCAGTCTATCCAGGCAGATGCAGTCTATCCAGGCAGATGCCGTTTATCCAGGCAGATGCAGTCTATCCAGGCAGATGCAGTCTATCCAGGCAGATGCAGTCTATCCAGGCAGGTGCAGTCTATCCAGACAGATGCCGTCTATCCAGGCAGATGCCGTCTATCCAGGCAGATGCAGTCTACCCCGGCAGATGCAGTCTATCCAGGCAGATGCCGTCTATCCAGGCAGATGCAGTCTATCCAGGCAGATGCCGTTTATCCAGGCAGATGCAGTCTATCCAGGCAGATGCAGTCTATCCAGGCAGATGCCGTCTATCCAGGCAGATGCAGTCTATCCAGGCAGATGCCGTTTATCCAGGCAGATGCAGTCTATCCAGGCAGATGCAGTCTATCCAGGCAGATGCCGTCTGCCTGGATAGGCATCACATATTTCCCCTGACTTGAAATCCCTGGACTGGCTGCCGTTTGAAGCCAAAATACATCTGAAAATCGCCTGCATGACTCACAAAGCGGTACACCTGAACTCTCCCGGCTACCTCACTCAGAAGCTGACAATCTCTGGCGGCGCTAGAAACACTAGAGGCACAAACAATCTTCTGCTGAAACCTCGTAGATTCCGGAAGGAAAAAATCTATAAACGCTCTTTCTCAGGAATGGCACCCAGGATCTGGAACTCACTCCCTCCCGAAACCAGGCTAATCTCCTCCACTACACTCTTTAGGAAAGAAGTAAAAGCTATCCTCATGGCAAAATACACCTGAACTATTATTTCAGACTCTTTAAAGAATTTGCACCGATCTGTACTACTTATTTGACCCCGTTGCTTATTTGTATTACTTGTATTATTGATTTACATGATTGTATGTTATGTTATGTTATGTTATTTATTATTTGTTAAGCGCGCATACGCCCTGGGGCTTCTTGGCGCTGGTGAGAGAATCAAACATAACAGTGCATAAAAGAAATACAATTATTTTTTACAGTAGGCCTGGGAAAAAAGAAGAGTTTTAAATGCCTTCCTAAAAGCAAGGAGATCCTTGCTATGTCGCAGGGTCAAGGGGAGGGAATTCCACAATGAGGAGGCTAAAAATTGAAAACTGCTGCCTCCTTGACGTTTCTTTTTGAAACGAGGGACCTCGAGTAGATCTTTGTGGATTGATCTCAGACTGCGCGAAGGTGTATATTTGCGCAGTAGTGATCTAAGGAACATAGGGCCCTTGCCCTCCAGAGCCTTGAACACAATGCAACCCACCTTGAAAGTGGCTCTCTGTTCCACAGGCAGCCAGTGCAAGGTCTCTAGTCCATGTCTGATTGATTCCCACTTAGGTACTTTGTAGATAAGTCTTGCAGCTTGATTTTGCAAGTACTGCAATCTTTTAAGTTGGCCAATAGGCGCCCCCAAGTAGAGGCCATTGGAGAAATCAATATGGGACAGGACTAGAGCACTGACTGTCTGAATTAAAGCCAGGCCTGTAAGAAGATGTGCTATTTTTCTGATCTTCCTCAATTGAAAAAACCCAGAGGAGACCACAGTTCCGACTTGGCTCACCAAGGTAAGGTCCTCACTAAGAGTCACTCCCAAACTTTTCACTGTACGGGATTTTTTTGGGGGCGAGCCCATGTCCGATGGCCAGAAACTAGGACTCCAGCTGATCTCACTCTTCCCAGGTAGAATGAGCTCCGTTTTTCCCGGATTTAGCTTAAGGTGGTTTAGAGACATCCACCTCTGGATAAAAGACATGGTGGCTCGAAATTCCTCGGCAGCATTGTGGGAGTTTAGCACAAAAACCAACTGCAGGTCGTCTGCATAGTTATAGACATCGACCTTGAACTCTCGTAGAGAGAATAACAGTGGGCGCATGTACAAATTAAATAATAAAGGGGACAAGGAAGATCCTTGAGGGACCCCACAGAAGGAGATTTTTTTAGGGGCTGTGAAGGAACCTAGTCGAACCGATTGAGTACGTCCAGAAATAAAAGACTTGAGCCAGGCCAAGGCCGAGTCTCGAAGACCGGCCTGTTCGACACGGTTGACCAAGATGGTATAGTCAACCGTGTCGAACGCCGCAGACAGGTCCAGTAACACCAAAGCCTGGTGTAAGTCCCTGTCTGCATTAGACCTTAGAGTATTCTGAACGGCCAATATCACTGCCTCAGTGGAGTGACCAGGCCGGAAGCCTGCCTGGTTGGGTTGTAAATACCCGGAAACCTCCACAAAACTTGATAGGCAGTTGGTTACATGCGCCTCCAATATTTTGGATAAGTAAGGCAGTAACGATATTGGTCTGTAATTAGAGAGGTCTGAGGAATCAATGCCAGGTTTTTTTTCTCAAAGGAATCAATAAGGCCTGTTTAAAACTATTAGGGACACTTCCTGACACGAGGGAGTTATTGAGCAGTGGAATCAGGCTATTTGGGAGCGCCCGACGATTGTACTGTTTGCTCTTCTGACTTACCTGTTTGACTATGCTCCCTCATGTAGCCCTTCTGTGTAAAGCGCTCTGATATCTGCAAAGATCTTGTCCGCGCTATATAAAACTTTCAAAATAAAATAAATAAAATAAATAAAACAGATGCAGTCTATCCAGGCAGATGCCGTCTATCCAGGCAGATGCCGTCTATCCGGGCAGGTGCATTCTATCCAGGCAGATGCAGTCTATCCAGGCAGATGCAGTCTATCCAGGCAGATGCCGTCTATCCAGGCAGATGCCGTCTATCCAGGCAGATGCCGTCTATCCAGGCAGATGTAGACTATACAGGCAGATGCAGTCTATCAAGGCAGATGCAGTCTATCCAAGCAGATTCAGTCTATCCAGGCAGATGCAGTCTATCCAGGCAGATGTAGTCTATCCAGACATATGTAGTCTATCCAGGCAGATGCAGTCTATCCAGGCAGATGTAGTCTATCCAGGCAGATGTAGACTATACAGGCAGATGCAGTCTATCAAGGCAATGCAGTCTGTCCAGGCAGATGCAGTCTATCCAGGCAGATGCAGTCTATCCAGGCAGATGTAGTCTATCCAGGCAGATGTAGTCTATCCAGGCAGATGCAGTCTATCCAGGCAGATGCAGTCTATCCAGGCAGATGCAGTCTATGCAGGCAGATGTAGACTATACAGGCAGATGCAGTCTATCAAGGCAATGCAGTCTGTCCAGGCAGATGCAGTCTATCCAGGCAGATGCAGTCTATCCAGGCAGATGCAGTCTATCCAGGCAGATGCAGTCTATCCAGGCAGATGCCGTCTATCCAGGCAGATGCCGTCTATCCAGGCAGATGCAGTCTATCCAGACAGATGCAGTCTATCCAGGCAGATGCCGTTTATCCAGGCAGATGCAGTCTATCCAGGCAGATGCAGTCTATCCAGGCAGATGCAGTCTATCCAGGCATATGCAGTCTATCCAGGCAGATGTAGTCTATCCAGGCAGATGTAGACTATACAGGCAGATGCAGTCTATCAAGGCAATGCAGTCTGTCCAGGCAGATGCAGTCTATCCAGGCAGATGCAGTCTATCCAGGCAGATGTAGTCTATCCAGGCAGATGGAGTCTATCCAGGCAGATACAGTCTATCCAGGCAGATGCAGTCTATCCAGGCTATCCAGGCAGATGTAGTCTATCCAGGCAGATGCAGTCTATCCAGGCAGATGCAGTCTATCCAGGCAGTGCAGTCTATCCAGATATATGTAGTCTATCCAGGTAGATGTATAATTATCCCTCACTCATTCTCCCCACCTGTTATCTCCCCCAGATCCATAAAATCTCAGAGTGAAAGTCCTCCTGTCACAGCCAGATTAGGAAATGGGACTGATAAAACAAAAGAAAAACTATCAACAAAATAAAGGGGTCTACAGTGCTGTAAGCATATCACAAACTATAAAATGTGCGTCTCTCTCCCTCGCACTGCCTCGCCCATCACATTGCCAAGATTCACGTCCCATAACATAGTAACAAAACCTTGGCGTTCGTCACCATGACAATGAAATGCTTCCCATTGAGGCTAAATGCAAACACTTCCAACCACACTCTCATGGGGTGTAGTATGACAGATCAGGTGTCACTCATGAGTGGCATTATTTATTTACCTTTTGACTACAAAAGATTATGGCTGGCAATTCAGCCAGCAGCCTAATTTACCAGATGGGGAATGCAGATGTCATCACCTTCCACTAAGGATGTATATTACAGCACATCAGTTTCCTTATTTCATAGACTTGAAAGGATACAAAAGAAACCAATTTAACAATATTATAAAACATTAACTATAAGGATGCAAAGTATGTTATGGAACGATAACATGATGTGCAGAATAATAATTAAAGAAGGGACCACCGTTTTGTATTTAATAATGAGTCCAAGAGGGAGTAGTGAGGGATTCAAGATAAGACTACAACACTTAATCACTATGCCTGACAGGCTCTCATCTGACTATTTGTTGGTCTGAGCTTTCCACACTATCACTGCCTTCCACATGAACTACTTACAGAGCACCACAGCCATCACCTGCACTTTCAGACTCTCCACTCCGACCACTCCGCTCACTCTTCTCGCACACACAGAATCAACTTTGACCCACTGCAACTATCTTCCTTATCCACTTCAGAACATACTATACTTTTCCCTCCCCTTTCATAAAGAGCCATTCTTTGTCTCTTTCACCGCTGACCATTTGTCATTTTGACATAGTTGCTCCTTGAAAGGACTTCTGAATTTTGAAATCCTAAACCAGACCTAACCATGCCTAGGCTTGAACCAATTAACTACCTCCACCCATCCTCTGCCTTTGCATTGCTCTGCCTCCATTATAGCTCCAGTCAAATTCATATACACATTTTTCATCCAACTAGAACACCCATTTGGTGTTTCCCTTTCTCTCCTTTATCTCCTTATAATGGAGTGTGATCACTGTAAACATCTATATGATGAGCCCAGACCATGTCCAACATAGCTCTCTCATTATTCAATTTGCTCTTCAATGCCTTCGCTGTCGCACCTTTAATTAATCAATTTGTTCTTTCAACAATACCATTTGCGTAGGGATTATACACAGATGCTCTGCTATATATTACTCCAGAATGGCCTAAAAAGTCTTTCCCTTTCCTTTTGTTGGAGGTTATAGCACCCCCAACATCACAAACATTTTCATGAGAATTTAAATAGGTTTGGTAGGTATTTCATACACAGATTCAACCTCATTCCGTCTAGTATGAACGCCCACCAGGACAACAACTAATTATAAACAATGAGGTTAATAATTTAAAAGTCCAAAAAACCTAGACACACTCTAAACCAAGACACACCAGTATCCTGTATTTGTTGCAACACACCTCTACCAAACTTCAATGTTTTTTCTCCTTCTTTGCACAGATTTCAGTTATGCACCCATTGAATGGCCTCTTCAGACATTATGCCACCAAAAGTTCTCCTTGTAGCTCTTAAATGTTAAAGATTGACTGAAATAGCCTACACGTGCAAGATCACACACTCTTTTCCTTAACATATAAGGAGGTGCAAAACAGTCTCCTTGAATCAACGCAATATGAACTTCAATTGTCAGCTCACCCAAAATCTTGAAAGGCATTGACTCTACAATTGCACTTTTCACTCAGACACCTTTCTTCTTTAAGAGTTTTTTTTACCTCTTCCAGAACTTTATCAACCACTTGCACGGATAACCACTCCTCAACCTAGGCGAAGCATAAACCACTGGTAAAACTTGCATGATAATAGCCACCAAAAACATACATCCGCAACTCAATAAATAAGACATTGCCAAAGAGAGATGGACTAGAATGCAAAACATGTAACCAATTATTGCAAGTTGAAGAACAGCTCAGACTCGGAAGTATGCAAAAGCATTTGGAAAGTCAATTTCAGACTGCTAAAAGTACTATAATGTTGGCTTGGGAAAATTTATAATAAAGCCTTCTTAGCTGGTAAAATATGGAACCTTTCACACTTCACTAAAGTATGAAGTTACTCGAGTTTGCCCAATGTTCAACACAATTACAAAATTGTCAGTTTCCTCGAGCCTGATTTCCTTGACAACAAGATGGGCATTAGGTGGTAGGGACAGCGGCGGCTGGCAACACCAGAGAGTGGTGAGGCAGTCGAATGGGTAGTGGGTGGGTGTAATCACACGTGGTCAAACAATCAATTTGCATTTGTATAGTGCAGCACAAGGCACAAAATAAAGGTCTGAAACTAGCAAAAAGAAGAAAAATGCAGATCAGAAACGAGTAGAAAGAAGAAGAATAAAGGTCAGGAAGGAGCAGAAAAAAAGACGAATAACAGGCAGAAACAAGTAGAAAGAGGCAAAATAAAGGTCAGAGACTATCAGAAAAGGGAAAAACAATGGGCAGAAAGAGGCAAAATAAAGGTCAGAAATGAGCAGCAAGAGGCAAAATAACAGGCAGAACGAGCTGGCTCGCCTCCTCTGGTCCTCTGCTTCAGTCCACCGGTGCTAGAGGCTTGAAGCAGTTGAATTCTCCGCATCATTTCAGACGCTGCTGTCGTGCTGCTGATCATGTTCAGCAGCATGAAAGCAGCGCCAGGATTGGCTGGAGCGGGTTACCACAACGCTCCTACAGGCACTGTGTGCGTGTGCCGGCTCGATGGAGAGGTTTATTTACACTGTACATGTCAGGCTAGCCATCGCAAGACAGCCGGCCAAGGTGACATGCACAGTGTAAACTGTTGGCGTGAGCACCACTCCCCTGATGCCAGTCAGCAGCAGCGGCCGCTCCCAAACACCTTATTGGGCTGGGCAAAGGGAATAATAAAATGGTAATTAATCCAATTGATTACCATTTATCTTTTTTTCACCTTTGTGGTGCTGGCAGCAGGGGGGGCGACGCTGCTCTGCCCTAAACGAGGGGCCGCCGCTGGGTAAGGATTTGATTCAACTGAGCAAACAGCTGTGATCCCTGTTTGCAGTGACTTCCGATTTCCCCTGGGGCACATTCCTAATCTCAGATGTCCCCTAGGGGGACTTCCGAAGTCCAGAAGTCCCCCAGGGTGACTTCTGGGATCAAGGAACACAGAAGAAGCATGGGACAATCAAAAGAAGGCTGCTCCTGCCCCTGTAGTCCCTGTAGGACAGCGGGAAACGTTCTACTGCCAATCAGGACACCTGTATTCCTTTATTATTTTGCAATTGTTTTTCTTCTTCAAAGTCGTGGCAAGCTTCACCCTTAGGAAAGCGGAGCTGGAAAAAACAGATAAGTCACCAATTGGCTGGCCACACAAGTGCGCACAGCTGAGGACGCACCAGTTTTTGAACGTGACCTACACAAATGCCAAAACACAGCACAATATTCATTTCAAAGAGCCCTTCAAATATTTTACTTTGTACACAGCCTGCCTGGACACCTCTGAGAAAATATGATTTTGGACTATTACGCACGAAGGAGAGCAGATATGGATCTGGTGCTGAGTGACAGGGGAAAGACAAGACTGATCCCTGCATCCTGGCGCCAAGTGGAGCCATCACAGCACTCGATAAGTCATGAGCAGCACCACCCTTCTCTCTCTGGCGGGGGAGCACTGATAGGCCTCATCCCGGAGCCAAGGCAGCCCGCTGCTCTTCACCTCCAGATGTGTCATTCTGTGATGTGGAAAAACAAGTCTTCAGCTGCAAGTCCGACGGGGTCCCAAGAGCCGGATGAAACGTGCAGGGCTGATGTTTTTATGCCTTTCCAACAAACATCTAAATTTACTCTGTTATCATCAGCGCCCAATCTCAGAGCATTCTGCACCTCCCCCGAGCATCATTAGGATATCCGTGCAAAGGAAGGATTTGATTAAAAGGCTGGGCTCCAGAACTGAGCTCTTCCTTCACCCTCAAGTTAGTCTATCTCTCTGTGCAACCATACTTGCAGTCCCACACACAGCCCCACACACAGCCCCATATACAACTCCACACAGCCGCACATGCAGCCCCACTTGCAGTCCCACATGCAGCCCCACACACAGCCCCACACACAGCCACACACACAGCCCCACACACAGCCCCATACACAACTCCACACAGCCGCACATGCAGCCCCACTTGCAGTCCCACATGCAGCCCCACACACAGCCCCACACACACAGCCCCACACACAGCCCCACACAGTCCCACACGCAGCACCACACACAGCCACACATGCAGCCCCACACGCAGCCCCACATGTAGTCCTACACACAGCTCGACACACAGGCCCACACATGCAGCCCCACACTCAGTCTCACACGCAGCTCGACACACAGCCCCGCATGCAGTCCCACATGCAGCCCCACACACAGCCATACACACAGCCCCACACTCAGTCCCAAAAGCAGATCCACACACAGCCCCACACCCCACACGCAACTCCACACACAGCCACACATGCAGCGCCACTTGCAGTCCCACACGCAGCCCCACGTGTAGTCCTACACACAGCTCGACACACAGCCCCACACTCAGCCCCACACACAGCCCCATACACAGCCCCACATACAGCCCCACACGCAGTCCCACACACAGGCCCACACACGCAGCCCCACACTCAGTCTCACACGCAGCTTGACACACAGCCCTGCATGCAGTCCCACATGCAGCCCCACACACAGCCATACACACAGCCCCACACTCAGTCCCAAAAGCAGATCCACACACAGCCCCACAGCCCACACGTAACTCCACACACAGCCACACATGCAGCCCCACTTGCAGTCCCACACGCAGCCCCACGTGTAGTCCTACACACAGCTCGACACACAGCCCCACACTCAGCCCCACACACAGCCCCACACGCAGTCCCACACGCAGGCCCACATGCAGCCCCACACTCAGTCTCACACGCAGCTTGACACACAGCCCTGCATGCAGTCCCACATGCAGCCACACACACAGCCATACACACAGCCCCACACTCAGTCACAAAAGCAGATCCACACACAGCCCCACAGCCCACACGCAGTCCCACAGGCAACTCCACACACAGCCACACAGGCTGCCCCACAGGCCGGACCATGCACTGCCCACATGCAACCACTAGGACTTCCTACAGTGACTGCTTGTGTAACTCAGCCCTTGTCATTTGGTGAAGGAGTCAGTAGACATCACTATTTATGTTTCAATAAATCAATTAAACATTTAAGGAGCGCTGCAAATCACATGTGAGGGTCTCGAGGCGCTGGAGCTGTTCGCAGCACGTGGAGGTTTAGGGCACGTGCCACTGGGTTTGTCTCAGAGGATGATGTAGTTACCCTCCTATCCTGGTGTCCGCCTCTGTAATGTTCGAGACCGCACGTAAGTGGTCTAGTCTTCTGCGCACCAGAAGGTGCGCATACGCGAGCGCGTGACGTAACGCGCTAGGGTATATAATAAAGGAGGCGTGGCCGGCAAAGGCAGTCCGGACCACGCGGAAACTATACAGCGTGTCCCGTGTCTTCTTTATGCCGCAGCGCCAGAGTCACCGCGCGCCTGCGGCCCAAGAGCACTACAGCCTCTTGGCATGGCAAGAGAGTCATAATGGCATTTACAGGTATAGATGTCCAGATGTGCATTTACTAAGACCTAAATACTGTGCGCATATGGAGGAATAGCCCTGGCCTCAGTATGCTTTATTGGCAGTGCATCCCTTCGGTGCACTCTCAAGCTTGTGTGTAGGAGAAAAAAACTGTGGTTAATTTGTGAAAAGATAAGTGCCGGAGCTCTCGTCAGGAAGTAGCTTGCACCAGCTCATTGCTCCTATTAGGGACGCCTATAACAGAACTAACTAATAACCAAGAATCCTACAAATGGGGAGAGGATGAGGCTTTAAAGCCAGAGCTTCTGACTTTGGAGCTGGGGAACCAGGTTCGAGTCTTGGCGTCGGCTCAACATCCTGTGATTCCGGGCAAATCATTGAATCTCCCTGTGTCTACATAAATTAATGTTTCCTTAGCTGGTGCTCATGAAAAGCACTCCAATACCTTTGGGGTGAGTTTGCATTATAAACCCCGGTGTTGACGTTTAAGTGCCGGTGCCGAGCCCTGGAAACCACTGGCTCAAATTAAGCACTAGAAAAAACCCATATATATATTTTGCCTCTTTCGTTGCTTGATACCCATTTTTTGAAGCAGCATTCGCATATTTCCAGGGTTGGATTCACTTTATCTATTTTGATCCCTTTCAGGTATAAATAATTAAACCTTCCATCAGTCAGTGCTCCTGATGGGATGTTTGGATCCTTGGGGATAGGGGCCATGGTAGTGATGCCAACGAGTCTCCAGTCCTGCTCAAGACCGAGTAGAGCATCCGCCCAATGCCTCAGGCTGATTGTCGAAATATCAACGACAGAAAAATTGTACTACCAAAATATTGAGGCAAAATTTCAAGGACTAAAATTAGGCCTGGGAGAAATTCCTCAAATCAAACCATTACACTACTTCATGTAGTTATGTGCCATTTGCTGTAAGCACACTATTTGTAGTAAACATTTACTACAAACACACAGGAGCAATAGAATGTGCGCGGGTGTTGTTCCCCATGATGTTGGGTATTTGGCACATTTTTTCAGTAAGCAATGCATCCTCGTATCAAAACTTGACACTAGGATGCATTTCGTGCTAAAATATAGCACAAAATGATGGATTACATTGAATGCAAGTACATGTCATTTTGTGTAATTTTACTGAAATTTAGCGTGAAAGCAAAATACATCAATTTCACACACCTCTAAAAAAATATTGAGAAGGTAAGTGCATGTAGGTAAGTATAGGTTTACTGTTCTTAACTCGACATCTACGTGACCTGAAGATTCATATTTAAATATGTGTTTAACAAAGGTTAAACAGATGTTATAGTTAGGCCATGTCACAATATCAAAGCTATTGTTTTAAAACAAATGAAAAACAATTACATTTGCAAGTTACTGAGCTAACTCTAACTTGCAGCCCTACCATGTACTGCTCTTATATCCTCACATATTATATTGCTCATGCCAAAAAACCCCGCAAGTGCCAAGCCCTGCGCTGAGCATGGCCTTTAGCCTGCAGCCAGGTCCTGCACCCAACTCCTTTGGGCAACCTCCACCATGGTTGGCCTTAGACCATGCACGGAGTGGAGCTAGCCGAAGGGCATGGCCTTTGTCAATGCACATTGCAGTTTTGGCCACAGGGCCAGACTTGAGGCCTTAAGCCATGCACAGCATGAAGTTAGCCAGAGGGCCTATCCCTTTCATCAACTCCATCGGGTAGCCAAACCTCGGCCCTGTATGTAATCTGGCCATGCACAGCTTGGGGCTGGCCGCAGGGCCTGTCTCAGTGCCCAATCCCCCGAGGGTTGTGCAGCTCCCACTGAAGCATAGTTCTAATTTTTTTTAATGGTACCATGGAACCACATGGGAGGGCTGCAGTGGGGCCCACAAGAATCCTGCCACACCTCCTGGGGCCCTCACTGTGTCCCCTGTGGTAGGGTGGTACCTTCAGCACAAATTCATTTTTTTTACTTGGGCTCAGGCCTCCCTCCCACTCCAAATTTGGTGTCATTCTGTAAAGCATTTTTTTTCTAAAATGCTTCCTACAATTCCCATGAAACATGGCATGGGCAAAACATGCTCCCGCTTGACACATCACCCCAAAACTTTCCAGGAAGGAGCTGAGGTGGATGAACATTTTTTTAGAAAGTCTAGCAAATATTTGTCGAATGGAATCAAACAGCCCGATTCATCATCGGCATGTTTTGCGAGTCTGTAATAGCAAATTATAAGGAATCGCTAGTCTGTAATAGAAAATTATAAGGAATCGCTATTACAGACTCGCAAAACGGGATTCATGTAGGAATCGCAAACTAATTTGCGATTCCTACACATTCCTTATTTGCTAATCGCAAATAAGGACGCGATTTCAAGGGTGCTAGGGGTGTCCACAGGACACCCTGTAGCACCCCTGAAATGTAAATGTTGACTTATGTTGCGCACACACATGTCCAAAAGACATGTGTGTGTGTAACATACAACTGAGAAAAATGCACAAAAGTGCATTTTTCTCAGTTTTCGCTATTTACCACGAAGTCTGACTTCGCTGTAAATAGCGGCAAAAAATAGCGAATTTGCAATTTTTTATTGGGTCATGAATAGCATTTAAGGAATCTCAAATTGAGATTCCTTAAATGCGATCGCAATTTGAAAAATCGAATTTTTTTGCGATTTCGCAAATTGCGAGTACATGACCAAATGCCATTTTGGCGGGCGCAAACGGCCGAATTCTGCGATTCGCACCGTTTGCGCCCGCAAAAATGCTCCATGAATCTAGCTGTAAGTTATTAGCAAAACAAAAAGTGTGCCTTCTATGGAAACTCTGACCTAACTATAACTACACAGTGGCGATCGCCACTGGGTAATATGTATTTATATACACATATGTACAGTCAAGGTACATATATGTGTAGAACTAAGTAAAGTAAACCTGTACTTACCTATATATACTTATCTTGTCAATATTTTGTTCATGGTATTCCGTAAGCACGATACTGTGTAGTGGATATTAAGGTGTAACACCAATGCAGGCAGATTCATTATTGAACCACAGCATGAAGAGTTTGCTTTGCACTGGCCTACCATGCTCACAGTAAACTGGCACCATTTGAAAATATTGGTCCTTAACTTTGGTTTACGTGCAAATATTCACAGCACAGGTGGGCACCCATTTAGTGACTTGGCCTAGCTAACTTTTTATGTCCTTCAAAAATGGATTTTTATATAAAATGTGACAAAGGTGAAAGGGATCCCGAGTCAGATTATGCCCTTTCTCCATAAAAAGCTTTGGAAAGGCACTGAAGTTATACAAATATGCTACTGTAGTATTTCCAAAATTAAAGACTTTTCAAAACACCACAAAAGGCACCCTGTACTGCCGAATCTGCAAATGTCAACATAAAATTTGCTTTTAACTAAAATTGATCAAATGACACCAACTTTGCAAAAGATAACTGGCCACATTGCACCAGTTTAAAAAAATATATTTTTATGATTTTTGTTTAGTGCATAAACATTAATGACATTAAAAAACATTCCGGTTCTGGACAATACAGACACTGAGCAACTGATTACACGTGCCCTGAGGGGATAGGTGGTGTTTGTTGCACTTGATAAAATCCGAATCTCAAGAGTTCCGAATTTATCGGGTGTGATAAATCACCCTTATTCCAGGTATTTTCCCCTGTAATAACAAAAATATGGGGATTTGGTGCTTACAGCCCCAAAGTCTTGGTTAAAACCAGGACTTTTGCCCTCTTAAATTCTGGGAGGTTTGATCTGCTGTAATTTGTCATTACCTTGTGCGATAACACAGCTCTCAAAATTACCAGGGAACTTGCAAACATTCTCGGTCAGAGGGCCTATCCTGTGGAACACACTTCCCTTACACATCCGTAAAGAAGAAAACTACGCCAGTTTCCGAAAGAATATTAAAACTTGGCTTTTCCAGAAACAACTGTGCTAAAACCATGCTCATCATATACATTTGTACCTATATGCCAAAGGCGCCGGGAAACCCTTTGTGGGTAGCTGTGTGCCATATAAATGTAAAAAATAAAATAAAAAATAAAATAAATAGACCCTACGGGGCACATTTATCAGTTTTCAAGCAGTGCAGCAAGCGACCTAACTGCATTGAGTGAAAGAGAAAGGGCAGGAATGCAAATGCATTAAACATCATATGACACACTCCTGTCCTTTCCCTGTGCTTGCGCACTGTTGGCTGCTAGCGCCAATGCAGGTGCCAGCTTATCTGCGTTGTTAGCAGGATTGATTTTGTGCAGGACACTCCTCCGAGGCAGCAGCACACCTAGAAAGAGGAAAAATGAGGAGAAATAAAGATATTTCTTCTTGTTACGCCTCACCTGGGGAGGCGTAGCATTTTGTCACATTCCCAGGTCTACCACTAATGGAAAATCTGGGTATGCGCCCAAATCCGTGGATGGATTCGTGGAAACACTCACGCTTCACCCATGGAACGCCTCCCTGGGGCAGAAGAACCCAAGGCAGCGGTGTGCGCAGCATTAAGGTACTCTGGATTTATCCAGCCGCGCAGGGCCTTGGAAGGCTTGATAAATCTGACTTGGGCGACGCAACACAATGGTAAATACGGCCTTAAGACTCTAAAGCATGAAGTGGGAAGAATATCCGTTGCTGAACTACAGCACCTTAGGTTTGTAGGCATTCACAACCTCCTTCACACCCATTATCACTCTGGATATAGCTGGCTGTTTGCTATTGTCAAAGGCGGGATAAACCCCCAACCAGGAATGGGGGGAGGAATAACCCTCAAAATAGTTGAGGGAGTAAAAGAAGGAATTTCTCTAAGGGGTAAATCTTTTCCACGTTGAGATATAGAAAATGTATCGGTGCACTCACACTTTCCCTTAGCACTTACACATTTTAAATGTGCACTACTTCAATTTACATGTTTATTTGCTTACACATGCTAGTGCTCTTGGGCAGTTCTGACTGCCACAGAGTCCCAGCACTACTCCTGGAAGCCTTGTGTGAAACTTGGAGTCCAGGCCCACATTTTTGTCTGTGCCAAAGAAGAGAGCTGAAAGGAGACAGGCGTGTGTTTTCCTGCTGTCTGCTTGATATACAAGGTGCGACCTGCACTTGGCTCCAGTTTGATGTTAGGGCATCAGTCCATGGCTAGCCCAAGGCACAGAACAGCAGGCACACATCATAATCGCACGTTAGAGGGTCAGAGGGCACATTTTTGGTTGCATTGAGGCAGATGGATGGTTTCCAGGTGAGAGCCCGCCAGGATTACAGCACAAGTGTTACAGCAAAAATGTGGTGAGCTGCTGAGGCAAGATGGATGCTCGGCTGATTGACAAGGCCGGCTAAAGGGAGTCTGGGGGAAGGATGGGGGCGTTTGTGCCCGCGTCTATATTAGTGTGCAGATTTCTGGTGGTCGGGCATCTTTTCTATATGGTTGCAACGCAAAGAAGCTGCGACGGAGGCAGTGACGGCTTCTTGTTACTGTTAGGCAATAAAGTGCACCAATATAAAAACATGCACAGGCAATTAAATGCAACAAATGTCTGGCAGAGAAGTTCTGTATTTTTTTTTTTAAACACAACTCTTTCTACTCATTTTTATTTTTGCAGAGTTTTATATTGCGCAAATTTGACCCGAATCGGGTATCAGAGCGCTTTACATAGCGCCAGTTATGTTACATGAGGGAACATTCATTTTTATTAGCTGTGGGGAGATTAAGTGATTTGGCCAGAATCACAGGATATTCAGCGTCATTGCCAAGACTCGAACCCAGGGGCATATTATCAATACAGGCAATAAAATTATCGCCGCTTTATCAGCAGAAAACTGCAGATAAAGAGGCGATAATGGGCTTGCTAATATGCTCTATGGAATTCCAATCGAAGCCCATGTTAGATGTCTTCACATTTAACATGGGCTTCGATTGGAATTCCATAGAGCATATTATCAAGCCCATTATCGCTGCTCTATCGTCAGTTTTCTGCCAATAAAGCGGCGATAATTTTATTGCCTGTCTTGATAATATGCCCCAAAGTTCCCCAGATTCGAGGCCGTTAGGTCAACTCCTCCCCCCAAGTCAGCACTCATCCTCTTTGGGTTCTGGAGTAGCGTGCTACTCCTCGAAAAAGGAATTAGACTCCTCGACAGGAGTAGAAGGCGCTATATAAATGCAATTACAATTACAATAAGACATATTAGCACAGAGTGCAAGGAAACCTCAATGTCTGATGTATGGTGCTAATGTGTTTGCCTCACTCATCTCAAAGCCAGCAATCCCACCGATTGCACCCTGTGTCTTTTCCTTACATCTCCGAAAGGCTTGGCATGAAAGATTACCTATGGTAGCATTCACTACACAAACATAAAACAAAAAAAGGCAAGTGCTGGTCCTCATACAAACCTAACAAAAGAAAGCATGCCTCACACACGACTGGTGCTTTATTCCTCCATGTGTACATCAAAACAAACACAGCTGTTTTTCAAAGAATGCCAAATAAACTGTGGCATTGCTTCACTCTAATGCTAGGCGTTATTGTGCTGTGTGTGGAATGTGAGAACAAATAAAACACAGCTGAGGGTGGGGTGGGATGAATGGGGACTCACTTGTAAATTCCATGTTATGAAGTTTATTGACAAGCCACAGTGTGCTCTGATTGCTGTCTGGTCAGCCACAGCTTTAGAGAAGAGTAGAATTTCCATGATGTGTCTCTCAAAATAAACAAATAGAAGGCTGGCCTTCAGGGGCATCAAATTTGCACTATTTATAATTGAGAAATGACTGGCAGGCCATTTAGAAGGCAGACCAAGTTTATCTTATGAAAAGGCTATTTCAAGTCTCAAATAATGATGGATAGCATTATTGTAACTTCATGTCTTCTTTCCGCAATTTTTTCCAGGGGCGGTTCATGCATAGGAGTACACACACACACAAGCACACACGCACGCACGCATGCACACACACATTACACTTGTCCCCATTACAGCTTTCCACCTACCTTCTTAGGGGGCGGGCCATGATGGTCCCACCGTGACAGCAGCAGTCCAGGCCTTGCTAACTGAACTGCGCATGTCAAATTGGCCGGTGTATTCACTCTGGCCATCCTGATATATGCAGTTCATGCTTCTCCTGCTGAAAGGCAGCTGTAGAAGCAGAAGCACAGCCCCGTAGGCCTTCGGTGGAGCGCTGTGATTGCCTGCTCCAGCCAATCCTAGCACTGCTCCTATGCTGTTTAGCATTGAAAGCATTGCTTGGATTGGCTCGATGCTTTTATCGAGCAAGCAGCGTGAGGCAGGAGCCGAACATGTGCTGCAGCTTGCTGAGAGGAAAGCTTATTTTTAATTTTAATCATTTTAAAGGAATTTATGTGCCACGCCACTGTCTGAAGGAAGCAGCCGCCACTGGATTTTTTCAAAAGAAGAGATCAATTGCACTTTTGGCTCCTGTCTTCACTTGACAGCACCAGTTGGAGTTATACATATATGGAAAATACACATCTGTTACTGTGTAATAATTCTAATATTGCCATTGAGAGGTTGTGATGACATAATTAACCTCGAAATGGCAACACATGCTACAATTTTTGCCAAATAATTTAGATAACCTTGCAGCATAATTTGTTCCTCCAGACAGCATAACCATATCACCCTAACAAGGTTAAGCTCTATAAAATGATTTTTAAGCTGCCATTATTATATTGAAACTCGTATTTTACAGGAAACTGTGAAATGTTCCTCATATTTTACAATTCTCTCCTGTGGAATATGGGTTTTTATACCACTGCTTTTTGTGCAATGAAAGCACTAAAACAACATGCAATGTAATGCTATAATATACTTGCTGGATGTAATAATTCCAGGCATCTATTCACACATTTGATATAAAGTGGCTTTTGTGTTTAAGTTATGACCCAACACTTACTCTGGACGATGAGCGTGAATGTCACATTCGCGGACAGGCCATGCCGCGTATTATTCAGAACCATCATGTATTTGCCAGCATCCTTTTCTCTCACGTGCTTGATGGTTAGCCTGTATTTGGAGGGGTCGGGTTCATAGCAGGAATGGTTCCTCCCAATCACTTGGCCATCTTTGTACCTGGAATACAGCAGTAGGCAAAATTGAATTCATTAATAAATACCAGAAAAGTTATTGTTCCTTTTTATTGCACATCTTTTACGAAATTAATTCCCGACTAAGTTGATGGCAGAATGAATAAGTTATGCATTTAATTTATTTTCCTACATCGGTTATGTTATGTTATATGTTACATTTCGTTATGTTAGAGCTATTTGAATAGCGCCTGGGATGCCCTTAGTTCGGCCTTGTAGCTCTAACAGTTGGCCAGAAAGGCTTCTTAAACTTGCCTCTGAGATTTCCATTACAGACCAAAGTATGTGCCATCACTTGATCATATACTTTGACTATTGCATTTAGATTGGTGTGAGGCTGCTCATTATTTTTCTCAGCATAAAATGATATGTGTTCATGTTGGATGGTTGACTGTAATCTACTATTCATCAATCATAGGTGGGTCTCCAACCTTGGTGGTGTAAAAGGGTGTCTGAGGGCTTTACCATTTGCTTACACATTCATTGGGTCAGCAACATGACCAATACCTAGCGATTAATGATGATCTGAGCATGGTGGGGTGGCTTTGTGGCCTAACTGAGGTGTGCTGAATGTACATTTGAGATGTTCTGTCAAATTAGGTCTTTGTGTTTCTGATGCAGATGTCTCCCCACTAGTTAGTGCTGTTGTTGTGACTAGTGAATGGATGTATGTATGGTGTTCTGTCTATTTAAAGCATTGTGTTGGGTTTGTTGTAGCAGCCCATAGTGGCTACTGAAGTAAGTAGCAATGTGTTAACCGAGTTTATGGCATATTGTAGCTGTGTAAGAGGTATGTTGAATCTTCTGTCTAACAGTTATTTAGTTATTGTTATTGTTAACTACAGCTTATATAGCGCCAAATCACCTACAGGTCTCAAGGCGCTTTTTGACAGAAGGAAGCTAAGCTAACACAACAAAAGCATAAAAAATATACCCCTAGGTGGAGATTAAAGCTTCTCTGAACAGGAATGTTTTCAAAGATTTCCTGAAATGCAACAGGTTAGATTCTTTACGAAGAGATTCAGGAAGTTTGTGTAAAGTTAGTGTAAAGTAATTAAAAGATTTAGGGTGTTTCACTGTGTTTCTGGGTGGAATACTCTGAGGGCTAGTATCAGTGACATTAGTTTTATGTCTGTGTTGCACTGGGTGTATTTGAGTTTGTCGGTCTAATCTAATATTTTATTGTAGTAATTTCAATTACAATCTTTGCATTCATTTTTTCTTTGCAAATATGTTCCTGCCTGGGGACTATCTGCATAACACGGCACATGCAATCAGTGTGTGGCTCAGGGCGCATTCGGCCGGTGCCTGACTGTTGCCAGCCTATGCCTGACAGCTCTGCTGGCTTTGTATTATGTTGGTAGCTCTGTTAAAGGCAATGGAGAGAGGAGAGAAGAGAGAGGAGTTGGCCTAACAGCTACAGCAGCCAACCTCGAATCTGGGGAACTGGGTTCGAGTCTCGACAATGACGCTGAACATCCTGTGATTCTGGACAAATCACTTAATCTCCCTGTGCCTAACATAAATTAATGTGTCCTCATGTAACGCAACTGGTGCTATGTAAAGCACTCTGATACCTGAATCAGGTCAAGTTTGCACAATATAAAATTCTGTAAAATAAAAATGGATTGTCTCAGGGCTAATTATGACTGGTATAGGTTTTCTGCAGCACCATTCGACTTTTTTTTTTTGCTGTGTTTTTCCTTTTCTAATTTAGACCATTCTACCCTTATTGGGTGGAATGTTCTAAGAGCTTTATTGCACTTCTGCCGTGGGCTATTCTTCTGATTTCTAAAGGCCCTCTACCTCGCTATAGGCCCTCGTCTGCTGCTCAAGCCAATAAATCCATTTCACGGTCCTTACAACCGATACAGTACTCAGAGCGGGCTTTAAAGCTAAATTATTGGCCTCTATGCATCTAACAGGTGGGCTCTCCTTGAGCGTCAGAGTTGCTCTACAGCTGAATTTGGAACATCTCCTCTCTTTGAGTCCAATTACAAGCTACCGTCAATGACTTTGATTTAAGAATCATTCAATTTTTGGGTGATTTCACCTAGGGACATTGACTCATTAAGGTGCCAGAGGTGGCAGGCGTCACATCACACACATTTTTGACCCTGATAACAAGACAGGATCGATCCCCTGTAACATCTTTACTACCTCACCCCTCAACAGCCTCCTGTTTGCTGCCTGGTGATGTAAGAATTGAAAATAAGTCATCTGGCCTATCCTCATTATCACTTGTGTATATGCATATGACTGCACTGTATATAATGTTCACCACCTAAACACCTTGCACATTTGTCACACTCCTTTGTTTTGTATCGATCTTGACAGTCCACAGTATTATACTGTAAATATCAATGAATGAAGTAATTCTGATATAAATCTTCTCGTCCAAACAATTGTTTTTCTCCATGCCTTATTCGTTAAGTATTATTGTTGTGTGTCATAGGACCTAATTTTTCAGAAAGCATTAATAGCATACTTTACTCATGTTTGTCCTACCCGACAGAACCATTCTTGCTATATCTATATACTTACCCATGTTCTGAGGGACACAGAGTCACCCCTTTTCGTATAATTTTAAAACAAAGGGTCAACATGTTTCTTGCCATTGGACAGTCATAAATGATCTAGGCAATTCTTCAGGACCGTATGACCCTAATCTACAACTGATTGGGTTGATAGTTAAACGTGCATAAGGGCCCGATCATAAAGTCACTCAACTACAGTGGTGGTATTGATACCTTATATAGACTAGTTGTAAACAGTCCGACCCTCACAGAGCAAGACAATTGCCCCTTAGGTGTTGCCAGAGGAACTGTGACAACTGTGGCGTATAGGTGTCCAGCAGGGGATAATACCGGCGGGGTATTGTCCCATGCAGGATGCCTTTACAACCCTGCTAGCGTGACGCAAAGCATTCCAGCGCAGGATAATACCGACGGGGTATTATATTGTGTTGGACGCCTTTACACGCAGCCAGCCTGGTTCCTCTGCAAACACCTAAGGAATAATTGCCTTGCCGCATGAGGGTCAGGCTATATACAACTAGTCTATATAAGGTATCAATACCACCATCGTAGTTAGGTAACTTTATGATTGGGCACTTATGCACATAGATATGAGGAAGCATTTTGCGCTATTAAAAGTTAAGACTTTCATTAGTTGTGGCCATTTATTAAATTAAATCATCTTCCGGACTTTAATACTAGCTTTATTATTATCCAGCTCAAAGGAACAGTGCAAAATTGTCAACACTTTAGGTATAGCAGTCCCCACACTCAGCCTGTTTGATGATATTTGGCATCATCACTAGATGCAGTCCATATACAGTACTCTGTTGTCTTGGTTTGTGCTATAGAAGTACCATATACATACAAACATACATACCTCACCCTATGGAAGCACTAGTAGTGAAGGCTTCTCTTTTTATTAAGCTAGGAAAGATGAGTGCAGAGTCAGCCTTCCATTCTTCCAAACTTCTATCCTACATGATACTTAAAGCTCTTTTCAGCAGCTGCTCTACCCTCTGATATATGTTACAGGTTATCATTGACCAATGCTTGAGAGAAGGCCAGCATTCTCCTACTCACCAGATCACACCGGGGTGCGGGAAGGCGTCGACTTTTACATCCAGTTTCACCAGTTTACGACCTTCGATGACAGTCTGAACCAGAGATTTTTTCTGGGAAACCTTGATGAAAGCCTTTTCTGAAATTAAACACAGCTATGGTCAATGGAATAATATCAGGATACTCTAAAATTTAGGACAGCACTCAGGCACTGGAAGGGCTGCAACACAGAACTCCTCAGAATGTGTTTCCTAAAGCCATGTTTGTTTTTCACTGCATCTCATTCGCAAAACCCTCTTTTTGCCACCACATTTTTGCTCAAAGCACAACCAGCATTGTGAGACTTTGCCACTCGCAGGATCGCCTATTGTATTCAGCATCCAGACACCCCTCTTCTTGAACCCTTCCATTATGCTCAAGAGGCTGTCATAAGAAAGTGATGCTCCACCTTCTACGTCCCAGTGGGAATCAGCATGTAGATGAATGGTTGAAGAGTTGAATGAGACCCGGAGCCCCAGAAGGAGTGACCGGCAACCTTGCCCGGCATGTCTGCATCCATATCATTCTCCAGCTTCTCCTTACAGGTTGATATTGTAAAGAGGGTTTTAGACACAATAGCCTAGTTAGAAATATTATGACCTAATATTATGTCCTCAACATTGTTCATAAAGTGACATCCTATTGGGTATAGGTTTTTTGTCATTAACTCCAATTGGGTGATTTTTTTAAAGTATATTTAGGACTCTATACTTATATCAGATGATATTTTGACTACAATGTTCTTGTACTACAATATGAAACAAAATATGACGATAGATGCTGTTTTCATGCTGAACTCACAGGCTCTGTTGGTCAAGAGGGTGGAAGCTGGAGTCTAGACTGTCCAGAGTTGGATGGCGCATAGGTACCCCTTTGAATCAGGGCTGAAGAGTGTGAGATTACCTATGTAATGGACGTGGTGGGTGTTTCTATTTGTGCCCTGCATGTGACGGGTGTCTAAAAGTTGCCTAATGGAAGGAAGTTCAATGGTATTTGAATCACACCACTTCCCAGAATGTGTATCCCAACCTTGGGATTTCTCTTTCCATTCCTGAGACAGATGCAAGAGAACCGAAGATGTGTAGATAGTAGCAACAGGCTTCCCTGACCCACTGTAGTTTAGTCCCTGCCACACACCTCAGATGAACTACTTGTGGCCTGGGGCCATAACTGCTGCAGTAGAGCAGAAGGATGTGAGGGGGAGCCATATCTGGGAACATGCAGTATCCAGACAAGAATTACTACCCCACCGGTTTCACAGGAAACTGGGCTAGCCTCCAGCAGATATGCCAAACTGGAGCTAATCCTGCAGGGATAGACTGTTCACTTTCTTGTGTCTAGGTGACTTAGATGGTTATTGAAGCCCATACAGTCGCCACTGGAGAGAGGCTTGAGAAAGGAGACCACATCATTATCTCTCTCAATGACTGATCCATAAGCCCCTTCCATTGAATGAGGTTTCATGCTGAATAACTCCTTTGGTAGCTGTGATTTAATCCAGAAAGGAGGAAGAGACCACAGAACTGTTAGCATGAAACAACTAAGTGACTGAATAAGTGTGGAAGCAAATGAAAGAGTTATTCCAGTGTGGTGCTGGGGGCCTTAATTAAGGGGGTCCAACTGGGTTTAGATGCCCTGGCAAGTATCCTCTGACTCGATACGGTCAATATATTTTATGCTAAACATACAGCCCTGGCACGCTAAACATTAAATCGTGTTTATTTTATGTAGGGTTCCTTGTTTATCAATACTCCAAGGGAATACATGGGTAAAGCTACAGGGGGTCATGAGGGACTATTAGGTAGAGGCAGAAATGGCACACACACTTTACAGTACCCATAGTCAGGTAAATGTTACTAAGATCCTCTTTGTTTAGATCTTTTATTATTAGTGCGCCTAGTAGGGAAGGGAGCTCTGCCCATGCCAGTGATTATGCAAATACCATAGGGCAGGTAGGAACCATGATGCACTGTGAAAATGTTGACTCAAAAC